>NW_024870720.1:24482500-25725000 GCF_019054845.1 Dipodomys spectabilis | reverse complement strand
CCTTGCTTCCTTCCTTCCTTCCCTCCTTGCTTCCCTCCTTCCTTCCTTCCTTCCCTCCTTCCTTCCTTCCCTCCTTCCCTCCTTCCTTCCTTCCCTCCCTCCTTCCCTCCTTCCTTCCCTCCTTCCTTCCTTCCCTCCTTCCTTTCTTCCTTCCCTCCCTCCTTCCTTCCATCCTTCCCTGCTCCCTTCCTTCCTACCTTCCTTCCCTCCTTTCCTCCTTCCTTCCCTCCTTCCTTGCTTCCCTCCTTCCTTCCTTCCTTCCCTCCTTCCTTCCTTCCCTCCTTCCTTCCTTCCCTCCTTCTTTCCTTTCTTCCCTCCTTCCCTCCTTCCTTCCTTCCCTCCTTCCTTCCTTCCTTCCTTCCCCCCATGTCAGTTAGGCTGCACGCTCACCACAGGACATCTGCACATCTGTGTCTCCGTCTGGCCGGGGGTGAATCTGGCAGCTGATTCTGTCCGTCCGTCCGTCCGTCCGTCCGTCTGTCCGTCTGGGCGGTGCGCTGTCCGGGGCGGGGTCCCCTGCCTCTTCCCCTTTTTCATTTCTCCTAAAATCCCGGGGTGCTTTTTTTTCCCCTCTTCTTCCTCATTTGGTGATGGGGAAACTGAGGTCGTGGGTGTGGGGGGAGGGGTGGTTCATGGTGAGGGTCACGGGTGTGTGTGTGTGTGACCCCCCCACTCCCCGGAACATTCTGGAAGGGTGGGCATCATGGGGGTGCTGGGCACACAGTCCTCCTCTAGGGTGCTGGGTGCTGAGTCCTCTCCTTGGTTCCCCCCGCACAGGTGACAGATGGGTCTGACCTTCGACCTTTGTCCCCCCCACAGGGCTGGGCTGTGACCCCCCGCCCCCTCCCTCAGGCCTGTGTGCATCAGAGTTTCTCAGAAGGACAGATGGATGGATGGATGGATGGACAGACTGAGGGACAGACAGACATAGACATGAGAGACAGAGGGACAGACGGACGTGCAGAAATTCACATGGAAAGATGGACAAAGAAACAAAAGGACAGACAGACAGACAGAGGGACAGACAAATATACAGAAGGACAGATAGAGAGATGGACAGACAGAGGGACAGAGGGACAGACAGACAGAGGGACGGACAGACAGAGGGATGGACAGACAGACAGATGAACAGATGGACAGACAGAGGGACAGAGACAGACAGACAGATGGACAGACAGAGGGACTGACAGACAGATGAACAGATGGACAGACAGAGGGACAGACAGACAGACGGACAGACAGACAGAGGGACAGACAGACAGACGGACAGACAGACAGAGGGACAGACCACAGAGACACAGACAGACAGACACAGTGATAGACAGACAGACAGACAGACAGACTGACTGACTGACAGACAGAGGGACAGAGAGACCAATGAGGGACAGACAGACACACACACAGAGGGATGGACAGGGATAGACAGACAGACAGAAGGACAGACAGAGGGACAGAGGGACAGAGGGACGGAGGGACAGACAGACACAGGGACAGACAGACACAGGGACAGACAGACACAGGGACAGACAGACACAGGGACAGACAGAGGGACAGACCGATGGACAGACAGACAGGCAGACAGACAGACGGACAGACACACAGAGGGACAGATAGAGGGACAGACAGACAGGGACAGACAGACAGACGGATAGAGGGATGGACAGACAGAAGGACAGAAGGATGGACAGACAGACAGACAGATGGACAGACGGAGGGACAGACGGAGGGACAGACAGACACAGACAGACAGACCAACAGATGGATGGACAGACAGACAGAAGGACAGACCGATGGACAGACAGACAGACACGCACACAGAGGGATGGACAGGGACAGACAGACAGACGGATAGAGGGATGGACAGACAGAGAGACAGACACAGACAGACAGACAGACAGACAGACTGACAGATGGACAGACAGACAGAGGGACAGACAGACAGACAGAGACAGACAGACAGAGGGACAGCGGGCCGGTGTCTGTGACTCGATCGTGTTTGATATCGCGTGTGATGTCACTCAGGAGACTCTGGCGACCTCTGACCTGCGCTGCCACCTGCTCGCCGCGCCCCGAAACTGCGTCTGCCGCAACCCAGGCCCCGCGGGGGACACGTCCGTCTGTCCGTGTGTCCGTGTGTCCGTCTTTCTCAGTGTCCATGTGTGTCTGTCTGTCTCTGCCTCTGTCCCTCTGTCTGTCTGTCTGTCCGTCTCTCTTTCTCCATGCCCGTCTGTCTGTCTGTGTCTGTCCGTCCACCTGTCCGTCTATCTGTCTGTCTCTCTGTCCATCCGTCTGTCTGTCCTTCTCCCTGTCTGTCTGTCCATTTATCTGACTGTCTCCGTCCATCTGTCTGTCCGTCTCTTTCTTCATGTCTGTCTGTGTCTGTCCGTCCACCTGTCTGTCTGTCTGTCTGTCTGTCCCTCTGTGTGTCTGTCTCCGTGTCTGTCTGTCCCTCTGTCTGTCCGTCCATCTTTCTCCCTGTCTGTCCGTCTGTTTATCTGTCTGTCTGTCTGTCCGTCCATCCATCTGTCCCTCTGTCTGTCTGCCTCTCTGTCCATCCGTCTGTCTTTCTCCCTGTCTGTCTGTCCATTTATCTGTCCCTCTGTCCGTCTGTCTGTCTGTCTCTCTTTCTCCATGTCTGTCTGTCTGTGTCTGTCCGTCCACCTGTCTGTCTGTCTGTCCCTCTGTGTGTCTGTCTCTGTGTCCCTCTGTCTGTCCATCCGTCTTTCTCCCTTTCTGTCCGTCTGTTTATCCGTCTGTCTCTGTCTGTCCGTCTGTCCATCTGTCCCTCTATCTGTCTCTATGTCCATCCGTCTGTCTGTCTTTCTCCCTGTCTGTCTGTCCATTTATCTGTCCATCTGTCCATTGGTCTCTCCTTGTTCCCTCTGTTTGTCTCTGTCTGTCTCTGCGTCTGTCTCTGTGTCTGTCTGTCTGTCTCTGTCTGTCCATCCATCTGTCTCTGTGTCTGTCTGTCAGTCCATCTGTCTGTCTGTCTCTCTGTCTCTGTCTGTATTTCTCCCTGTCTGTCCATTTATCTGTCCATTTGTCTGTCTGTCTGTCTTGGTCTCTGAATCTGTCTGTATGTTTCTGTCTCTCGGTATCTGTCTGTCCATCCATCTGTCCCTCTGTCTGTCTCTGTGTCTGTCCATCCATCTGTCTGTCTTTCTCCCTGTCTGTCTGTCCATTTATCTGTCCATCTGTCTCTCCCTGTGTCTGTCTGTCCCTCCGTCTGTCTCTCTTTTGTCTGTCTCTCTGTACCTGTCTGTCCATCCATCCGTCTGTCTGTCCATTTATCTGTCCATCTGTCTGTCTCTCTGTGTCTGTCTGTCAGTCCATGTGTCTATGTCTCTGTCTGTCCGTCTGTCTCTGTGTCTGTCCATCCATCTGTCTGTCTTTCTGTTTATCTGTCCAACTCTCTGTCTGTCTCTCTGTCCATCCGTTTGTCTTTCTCTCTGTCCATTTATCTGTCCATCTGTCTGTCTCTGTCTGTCTGTGTCTGTCTCTCTGTATCTGTCTGTCTGTCCATCCATCTGTCCCTCTGTCTGTCTTGATCTCTGTGTCTGTCTGTCTGTCTCTGTCTGTCTGTCTGTCTGTCTCTGTATGTCTCTTTGCGTCTGTCCGTCCGGGCTGTCACATGGTGGGGCCCTTCCCCCCCCCCCCCCCCCCCCCCGCGGCCTCCTCCGTATCGGCCGCCCAGCATCGCCGACTCGGTTTCCTGCATCTGTGTTTTCCCTCCCCTCCCGTGCTTCCTCTTCCCCTGGAGGACAGCCAGACACACAGATGAACGAACAGACGGACAGATGGCAGCCTGGGCCCCGACCCGCCAGCCCCGTCCCCCCCGTCCCCCCGTCCCCCCATCCATCCATCCATCCATCCATCCATCCATCCATCCACCCACCCACCCATCCATCCATCCATCCATCCATCCATCCACCCATCCATCCATCCATCCACTCATCCATCCATCCATCTACCCATCCACCCACCTATCCACCTACCCATCCATCATTCCATCCATCCATCCACCCATCCATCCACCCATCCACCCATCCATCCACCCATCCACCCACCCATCCACCCACCCATCCACCCACCCATCCATCCACCCACCCATCCACCCACCCACCCATCCACCCACCCACCCACCCACCCACCCACCCACCCATCCGTCCGTCCACGAGCCTCCGGGGCCGGTGGCCGGGGCCCTGGGCAGCTCTGGCCTCCACCCTGATGCTCCTCCCAACAGTGCTCGGGTCAGCCGGGGAGGAAGACAGAGGTGAGGAGGGAGGCCCAGGGTGTCTGTCTGTGTGTCTGTGTCTGTCTGTCTGTCCATCTCCCTGGTGTCTGTCTATCTCCCTCGTGTCTGTCTGTCTGTCTGTCTGTGTGTCTGTCTCCCTGGTGTCTGTCTGTCTCACTGGTGTCTGTCTGTCTGTCTGTCACTCTGATATCTGTCTGTCTCCCTGGTGTCTGTCTATCTCACTCCCTGGTGTCTGTCTGTCCAGCTCCCTGGTGTCTGTTTGTCTATCTCCCTGGTGTCTGTCTGTCTGTCTGTCTCCCTGTCTGTTTCCCTGGTGTCTGTCTGTCTGTCTCCCTGGTGTCTGTCTGTCCATCTGTGTCTCTCTCCAAGGCATTCCCAGTGCTGGTGGGCATCTGCCCATCAGTCTGTCCGTCCGTCTCATGCCCCTCTCCTATGCCCCCCAATCTTTCTCCTCCCTTCAGATGCCTCAGCCCTCCCTTCTCCCTCCCCCCATCCTTTCCAGAACCTTCCTCCCCCTCCTCTTCCTCTATCTACAGTAAACATCATCCCCCGCCCAGGCCTCTACTTCCCCTTTTCTCTCCCGAGTGCTGGCGGGCGGCGTGGGCTGAGATCTGATAATGGCGGAGGACCTGCGTCACCCCGGCCTCCCCCAAAATCCCCTCCCGGAACCTCCTGGAACCTTCAGGAAACTTCCGGAACTCCCAACGCCTGGGGCTGGGCCAGGGAGGACTGGGGAAGGCCCGGGGGGTCGGAGGCTGGGGAGGGGGGTCAGAGGCCGCACGCCTGCCTCTCATTCTCCCCCCCTCCCCAACTCCCTGGGGCCTCAAACCCGCACCAGGCCTGCGTCTGCTGTGCCTCGACCTCCACACGGTGCTGGTGACCTGGGACCAGGGCGGCCGTGTCAACCTCAGCCTCCACTACAGGTGCGGCCAGGGGAAGGGTGGGGGCGGCATCTGTCTGTCCATCTGTCCATCTGTTGGTCTGTCCACCCACCCATCCACCCATCCACTCATCCATCCATCTATCCATCCATCCACCCATCCATCCACCCACCCATCCACCCATCCATCCATCCATCCATCCACCCACCCATCCATCCATCCATCCATCCACCCACCCATCCATCCATCCATCCATCCATCCACCCACCCATCCATCCATCCATCCACCCATCCATTAGTTAGCTTGATAACAAATACAAATGATCAATTTTTCATTGTGGATGAAGTTTTCATACTGGATGACCTCCTAGAGTATCCTATAGGATAGGTAACTGTCCGTTGTCTTCTTTCTGACTTTCTGTAAGACTTTCTGTAGTCAGGAATCTGGTAGACAATTTTATATCTCATTTAACTGTTTCATCTATGAAAGACAAATTTCTTGCAGGATGCAGGTGGCTCACGGCTGAAATCCTAGCTATTCAGGAGGCTGAGTTCTGAGTATCGTGATTCAAAGCCAGCCCAGGAAGGAAAATAAATGAGACTTTTATCTCTAATAAACTACCAGAAAACCAGAAGTGATGCTGTGGCTCAATAACACTCACCTTGTGCTGAAGAGCTCAGGGGTAGTGCCCAGGCCCAGATTTGAAGTCCCATGACAAACAACAACAACAAAAAAGACAAATTTCTCTTATTTCACATGCATCTCATAGTACCTCTCTCAACTTTTACAAAAGTTAAGATCTTACTATAACAAAAATGAAACATGACTTACCTAAAACTTCACTGTAAAAGCCACTCCACTTCTTTGATTTATTTGTTGTAAACGCTATGTAGATATGGTTTGGTTTTGCTGTTTTTTGTGTGTTTGTTTCTTTTCTTTACTTCCCCTGATTTGGGACTTTATTCTGTTTTACCAAGTATGAAATAACTTTCTGTAGCTGAGCTCTCCAGTGGAAAGGCTTTAACCCTGCCAGTTGATCTGGAATACTTTCCTCTGTACAGGGCTGTGTGCATCCTGCCAAGCTGTACAATGTGCTATGTACAGTAAAGAAATTTGCTTTTTGTTAAAAAAAAAACCACAATAAAAACTAGCGAAGCATGGGTGGCTCTTGCCTGGAATCCTAGGTAGTCAGGAGGCTGAGATATGAGGATTATGGTTCAAAGCCAGCCTGAGAAGAAATGCCTGTAAGACTCTCAGCTCCAATTAACCCCCCAAAAGCTGGAAGTAGAACAATGCCTCAAGTAGTAAAAGCATTAGAATTGAGCCCTAAAGCTTAGGGACAATGCCCAGGTGGTAAGTTCAAGTCCTACTTAGGAACATCAAAAAAATCAATATAAAACATGGGGGAGAAAATAAAAATAAATAAAAAACTAAGACAATAAAATATCAAAAATAACAGATTAAGATATATAAAAAGAGTAACATCCATAAGACATAACATTTTCCAGTAGCCACTAGTTAAGGCACAGGTAATAATACTTAGTATATTGCTGTCATTGTGCAACAAATTTTCCAAACATTTCCATCTGGACTCCAAGTTATTTCTCTACCACTTTCCATGTTAACTTTCCATGTTTAGTTGCTGTAAATTATTCTTACTGTTCTAATTGCTTTCCTTTATATGTATTTCAATTCTAATTAATCAACTGATTTCAGAGCATTGCTAATATAACATTTTAATACCAATGACTGAGAAATTTTCTGATACCCATATATGTTCTTTTACTATTGTAATCTTTCCTTTCCTGCCGGAACCAGCCGGCAATGAAAGGGACTCCTGATTTAGGGGGCGAGGACGGAAAAATAAAGACATTAGACAAAGGATGGGGTGGGGAGGTCTGCAGCTCAAGACTGCAGCCCCGTTTATTTTTAACTCTCCTTATTTATACTATTAGAAGTCAAGAGGTAACCTAAGGTCACCATAGTGCAGAAAAGCAAGGAAAATTTTAATAAAAACAAGGGTGCAGAAAGAAACAAGACAAGGTCAACTGATAGAAAATAAAACAAATTCTACAGACATAGCAAGGCAAACCCGGGCACCTGGTGTTATTCATGAAAGCCAGTTCCCTGTACATGCCTTCAAGTGAGCACAAGGGTCAAGATGACCTTGAAGCTTTACTGTCGGCTCCCAACACTTTCCCAGATATTTTTACATAATTTTTATTAATGGATTCTAAACCATCCTATTACATGTAAAAAAAGGTGTGACTGTTGGGGTAGAAATGTTTATTTTGTTTCCTTGTATAATGTTCACTTTTTTACATGCAGATCACTTGATACTTTTATGAGTGAATCAAGGATTCCTTTGAGGTTCTGAAAAATTGTCTTTTTTTTCTTTTTTATTATTGTGAAAATACTGTACAGAGGGGTTACAATTACATGGGCAAGATAATGAGTACATTTCTTATCAAGCATTATAGCCTACTCCTTTGCTTCCCCTTCTCAACCCTTTCCATTCTCCTCCCTCCCCACCACCCCACCCAACCCTCCCCAACCCTCCCACCAAAGTTGTAAAGTTCGTTTTCGACATAATGACTTGTACATCTCATTGTTGCAATGGGGCCACCTGTATCCCTATTTAAACGATTTGTTTTTGCCCTTCCCCTCCACAAGTTATACTGACATGAAATATAGTGAAAGCAGGGGTTATACTGAGGGGGAGGGACATACAAAGCAACAAAGAAATAATCTTATGTGTTAGAAACAATCGCATGAAAAAAAACCATTTGAATACATATGGTTCATTTCTCTAAAGTCACCTTATCTGACCTTTTCTGCTTGACTCAGACATATACTAGATACTGCAAATAAGGGAAACCATGGGGCCTATGTTTCTTTGGGCCTGGCTAACTTCACTTAATATAATTTTTTCCAAGCCTTTCCATTTCCTAACAAATGGGGCAATGTCATTCTTTCTGATGGAGGCATAGAATTCCATTGTGTATATATACCACATTTTCTTGATCCATTCATCTACTGAGGGGTATCTGGGTTGGTTCCATATCTTAACTGAAAAATTAAGTCTTAATTGAACTGACTTGTTCTGAATGATTCTTTGGTTTTTGAAATGCAGATACTTGTGATGGATCAAAAATAAGATTCAATTTGTTGAATGCTTTACCCCACTTCCTATATCTCTTTCACTGTGAGCAAAGACCTGGATTGAGTGATGCAGAGCCATATTTATTGAAAGGGAAATCAAACAATAGACAAAAAGGTTCAAAATTTACCTTAGGCAAGGGTTTTGCAGGTTTGCAGTGGAGTCCTCCAACAAAGTCAACATTTGCTAAAGTTGGGCGAGGGAATTCCAAGTCCCAGTAAGATCGAATAAGCCAGATTTCTGCTTTACTCATGGTCTCCATTAAGGTAGTGGGTCGTCCTAACTGGAGAGGGGAGAGAGTAAAATGTAAGAAACGACATTACAGAGAAGTTTCTGAATATAACATTTATATTTTTCTTAAAAAAATTTTTATAATTTGTACTTAATGAGATAGAATGTGTTTGTTGTTAACACGTACTACAAAGGAAATGTGGTGTGTGTTTTTGTGTGTGAAAGGCAGTCTGGTAAGAGACTATATCTTGATACCTGAGTTTATTAGCAGTTATAAATAATCATTAAAATAGGCAATTATAGAATTAACTATGCATTTTCCCTTTATCCATTAAGGAATATTTGAATTCCAGAGTCAATAATTCTATCATATTCACAGAAATTGTTTTCCCAGCGGTTCTCAAACTAGTTTCCTACAGTGTACCAAACTGTTCCTTGATTCTTGAGCTCCAATATGAGTATATTCTTTATGACTGTGGCTGAATTTCTTACCTCTACTTGATTCACTTTAGGAGCTTAAAATATTTATTTATTACACAGAAACATTGGCAAATACCATCTGGAATACTGGGACTAGGTAATTGACTTCATCTTACTGATGGCTAATATTTTATTAAATGCAGAACAATTTAAAGTGATAGAGCATAATCACAAGTACTTCAGCACTTTACTAGATTTTATGTCTATAAAATAGATGATTATAAACAATAAATGAATGTGGAACCACTAGAAGTTATAGCTATTGAGTCTGTGCTAAAACATTGGATCTGTCAAGAATAAGGAAAACTTTTAGAAAATCCTGAAAACTGGTCATCAGTGACTCACCCCTGTAGCCCCAGCTACCTAAGATTCTGAGAACAGAAAGCATGAAGTCTGAAGCTGTCCTGGTCAGAAATATCCTCAAGACTACCCCTCCAATTAAGTATCAAAATGCTGGGTGCATGGCTCAAGTGGTAAAGTACCAATTTATACAAGTAATCCAACCAAGCTTGAGGTCACAGACTTCAAACCTTGGTACAATAAAACAAAAAAAAAAGAAAAAAAGAAAAAACATAAGAAAGAGAAAACAAATGAAATATTTTGATTTAACTAGGAAAATAATCAAGGGAGACAATTTATTTTCTGCATACATAGGTAGAATCAAACAATGTATCTCTTTGGTATACATATTTCATTCATCAGTCTCTTAGGGAAGTAATTAATTAGCATGATAACAAATAAAAATGATCAATTATTCATTGTGGATGAAATTTTTCATACTGGATGACCTCCTAGAGCATCCTATAGAGCTAGGTAACTGTCGATTGTCTTCTTTCTGACTCTATAATGTAAGACATTCTGTAGTCAGGAATCTGGTAGACAATTTTATGTCTCATTTAACTGTTTCACCTATGAAAGACAAATTTCTTGCAGGATGCAGGTTGCTCAGGCCTGTAATCCTAGCTACTCAGGAGGCTGAGTTCTGAGTATCGTGATTCAAAGCCAGCCCGGAAAGGAAAGTCCATGAGACTCATATCTCTAATAAACCACCAGAAAACCAGAAGTGATGCTGTGGTTCAAGAACACTCATCTTGTGCTGAAGAGCTCAGGGACAGTGCCCAGGCCCAGATTTCAAGTCCCATGATGAACAACAGCAACAAAAAAGACAAATTTCTCTTATTTCATATTCATCTCAGAGCACCTCTTTCAACTTTTACAAAAGTTAGATCTTACCCTAATAAAAATGAAACATGACTTACCTAAAACTTCACTGTAAAAGCTACTCCACTTCCTTGAATCAAATGCCTCGAACCAAAAATCAAAATAAAGCATGCATATCATGTTTTCTACCCTCTCCATGAATGTCATCTGACCACTTAATCCTAACAGAATGACAGGCACATAAGAGGAAGGGAATAGAAGCCCTCCACTATACTTTTCTGTTGTATAGCCAGGATAGAAGCGGAGAGTGTACATGAAAGGAATCTCCAATAGCTCAACCAGAAGCTCCCCACAAGGACCGATGCCATCTGCAATCACAACATCAAATCTTGCTTTCGTAGCCTAGCTATCAGTTCCTTGTTCAGAGATGCTTCTTTACAAATATTTATCCAAATATCAGAAAATGTCATAAATATATTCTGCAGTAATGGTGAATATGCCAAACATGTTGTTCTTGGCAATTCATATGTCACCAAAGAGATCATTTGTGAGAAAACTGTGGAGAATTCATCAGTATTGAAAGATGAAGGGAAAGTGTCAAATTTAATGCTGGATGCTTCATTGCTGTCAACAAAAATAGCAGATGATGGTCTCACAACTGTGACTTGATGACCCTTCACAATTAGTTTGTCCAGTATTACCTTCATATTCATCCAGTGGCTATATTCCATAGGCCACACCAGTACTTTCCCACAGCCTCCAGAGTTAAAGTAATAACTCAACTGCAGTAGCAGTAGAACTGAAATCCATTTCCAAGTCATCCTGACTAACAGCACAGCCTCCATTAAGCTATGTTGACCTCTGTCAATTTCTTGTGCTTATATTCAAGAAAACAATTGATCTTGAAGTTAAAATATAACTTGAGTTGATCAAAGCAAGTAGGTAAAATGACTGGTCAGAGCCATTTGACAAAATGGTAGATTTATAAAACAATCTTCAATTTTGGAATGATTAGACAAGTAAGTTCAACCTCTCTTTTGAAATAAGGTATTTTCATGTAGTTAGGAGTTTTTATGACCTGTAATTGCAAGCCAACCCTTTCATGTAAGCCGTTTTACAATCCCTCCAAGAACATTTGAAGTTGAGAGGTGACTCATCTTTTTATTGTCTTTGATTAAGAAATAAACATGGTAACTTCAAAATTGCTCAAAATTTCTTAGATGTCATGATTCAAGAAATTATTTTAGCATCTCTGCTGAAATATTATTTACACTCATACCATTCAGTTTAAAATACACACCATCAATCCTTTCTAGTATATTTCCAGAAACCTGTAGCTACATTCAGTATGAGGTTTTAAGCATTCAAGAACTCTAATAAGGAATTGTGAAAAAGCACTTAGGAAGTCATTATGAAAGTGTGTGGAATATTTTACTCCAAGTGAAAGACCCAACTATCTAAAAACAACAACTACTCTAGAGTGTATCAGGCAGTCTGCCACAATGAAAAATGGTTATGGTTGTGAGAGAGACATGACAGAATCAAAGATAAATCATGGTCTTACAAAGAAGGAATCAAGCACACAGCACACCTACATCAAAACTCTTAATATGGACTATATGCCTACTATAGCTCAATGTGTATTTTAGATTTAGCTTCCTTAAAGGAGTGAAACCATGAACCGTTGTTGTCTCTGAGCTTGCATTATATCACTTACATGATTAGTTGAAGGCCCATCTTTTTCCCTGCCAACAACGTAAGATCATTCTGTCTAATGGCTGGGCAAATTCCATTTTGTATCTGTGCCAATCTAACTGGGGTGAGGTGAAATCTCTGAGATTTTTTGCTTTTCTGTTCCTTCATAGCTAGGAATATGACCATTTCCTCATGTAGACTAAGAAATTTTTTCAACCTTTAAAAATATAACTCATTACTTCCACATATATTTAATGTACTTTGCGAGATATTTAAAACTGTGGCGAAAAAAGCAGTAAATAAGGCAAATTCTATTAAAGACTCTCTTGAGGATGAGCATTAGTGGCTCACATCTGTAATCTTAGCTATATGGCTCATAGCCATGGCAAGGATCATGGTTCAAAGACAGACAATATCATCTCATAGTTCACATGGAGCAGAAAAGTTCAGATCACAGTTCACAAAGGTCAGAAAAGTTCACAAAGCTCCAAAACAACATCAACAGCTGAATGTGGATATATTCACCTGTCATCCCACCTCCTAGAAATCCATAGAGAAGGCCATCATAGTTCAGGCTGGCACAGGAAAAAAGTAAGAACCTATTTCAGGCTCATACTTTGTATTGTGAAGCACACATGAACACTAACAGGCTGGCACATGCTTACTTGGTATTGCTGTCCAACAACATGCTTCACAAGGGTACATTCTAAATACTAAATATTAACCTTTGATCTTTAAACAAGAGGCTGATTCAGAGTAATTACACAAATCAATGATTTCTATTTATCAAAGGCCAGTTTTGCAACAGAGAGCAAGGTAAACCCAAGGTTGTAAATTTCAATGCCTTTAATTTGAAAAAGGTTTATTGTGTAAATATTTTAAACATCTAGAAGCTATATCAGGATCATGTTAACAAATGAACAAATACATTTTGCTCTCTAAATCGCTTATGTTTTACATTCTCCCTAACTGCCAATCCTTATGTGACTCATTTAAGAAATGATCACAATGAATGTCAAGTGATTTGTACAGCTACTCCACAGTAATGTTTACAAAATGAAAACTCTACTAATCAACAGGCTGAGCTAGAGGCCCTAACACCAGCTTTTCACCAGGCTGGGGCCATTCCTTGATGGTATAGATGGACTGTAAATATGCTTTTCATATTGAACTTTCTCATGAAGCCATTTGGAAGAAACAAGGCCTCTGACAACCAATAGGACCTCAGTTATAAACAGTCCCTATATAACCAAGCGTTTGCAAGCCTCTTTTATCTCCTCATCCATTGGCTAGTTCACTGCAAGGCCCACCAGTCAGGTGACTCCATTCGAACTAAGGGAAAGAAGCTCCCTGGTGAGATTGCCAAAGGGGCTGCAATGTCCCCAAAACAATGGGCATTAACACTGCCTGTAACAAAGGAACTTACCCCTCCCTCCAGGAAGGATTTTCTTAAATACCTGTACCACCCTTTCCACCCCCATACAGGTCTCTTAAGGAAGTTCCTTAAACAAAGCCTTCCCCCTAACCTAGGCTGATACCCAGTTCCTCACACAGCTTTCACACACCTGTAAAGGATGCCAAAGGCCAACCCCAGTATCAATATGTGGATACCTCCCTTTCTAACCCATCAAACTTGAAGTAACAAGGAGGATTGGCAAATTGATTTTACCTCTATGCCAACTGTTCATAAGTACCTGCTGGTTCTTACAGAAACCTTTACAGGATGGATAGAGGCATTTCCCACCACCACCAAGGGTACTTCTTCTGTGTCCCAGCTTCTTTGAAAGGAAATCATTCCTAGCTTTGGCCTGCTAGCTTCCATCCAGATAACAACCTGGAATTCATTTCCTCTATAACTTAGCTCTGAGCCAAGTTCCTAGACATTTCCTGACACTTTCCCATTCCCTATACCCCCCACTCCTTGGGCAGGGGAAGACAGAATATGCCAACCCTTCCCTCAAACAGATTTTAATCAAGCTGTTTTTCATCTGTGGATTCTACCTAAAAAGCCTTCAATACTAAGTCCTTTTGCAGTTTGGTATGGCTGCCAACCTTCACCTCCACTATTTCAGGCCTCAGATTCTCCTTTACCTCCTCCAGTGCTATTTCTCTCCTTCAGCACCTGTGCACTTTCCTCAGAAATATGCTGACCCATAGACCCCTATGCCTTCTTTGTCATCTTCTGTGCCCTCCTAAATTCTGAGGACCTGCTGTACATTTCCAAAAGTTATGAGGCACAGGCATTGAGTTCTACCACATTTTCTACTAAGTGAGAAGGACATTACCAGATACTCTCTCTACTCCCATGGCTGTGCAGGTTCAGAGTCTTCCACACTAAATTCATCTCTACCATGTCAACCATCACCTGCCTAATCAACCTTTATAAACCTCTGAGCCAACTGAACTCATGTCTCTATGCAAAAGAAATATTAGACCCAGTCTTCCTCCAGTTACTGAGGAATCAGAGGACCCCACTCTGGATAGCTAGCATCTTCATAACAGTCATGGCCTTTGTCAAATCTGGTAGTGTTTTCTCCTTGATTGTGGCTCTAGGATTGGCAGTTCCCACCAGACTGGCACTTGTCTGAACAGACATTGGTGAGCCTGGAATACCATATCCAAGAAACATCTGGGAATCTCAGGTCTTTGACATCCCCTTTTGGGGATCAATCACGCTCTGGTTTATGTTTCTCTTGGGTCCACTGGCAGCAGTCTTTGGGGATCAGTCATGCCCTGGTTTATGCCTCTCTTGGGTCCATTGGCAGCAGTTTTTGCCTTTTTCTAATTGTGCTGTGCATTTGATATATCTAAAACTATTCTCACGATAAAGATGAGGACCTTTATCCATCAAATTGCCAAGCAAATACCTCTTGGATGGTACCTGGTGCCCTACTCACTACCATGCCCTTCTCAGCAGGAAGTAGCTTTAGAAGAGATGACTTCTGCTTATACTCCCGAGATTTGGTACCTTTACCTATTGAGCAACAAAGGTGGCAATGTTAGTATATCCTCTTCCATTTGGGGCTTGGCAATGTCCATCCTAGGCTCTCATATATCACTAGCCACTACTACATCAGCAGGACTCCTCCCTCTCCCCAGACCTAAACTTTGCTCAGCCTTCTTGCTGGCTTTCTGCAATGACCCACTGCCCAGGCAGAGTACCACCTACCTCTAGTCTCTTGACTGTATATGGGTCCCCTGGGAAACAGATGGGCACCATTTCTCCCCCTCCTGTGAGATATTTGGCTTTGTCAGCTCTGCTGGCAATAAATCCCCTTTGCTCTATGTGATTGTGTCCATGTGGTCTTTGGGGCTAGTTATTTTCATTTCACATAGGAGTTATATTTCCCTTTTGTTCTCTTTCACTTAGTGTAGAAATCGTTGGCCACAGTCTCTAGGTTTACCCGTACATTTTTTGAGGACATCCAGCATCCCACAGTCCCTGTTGCAACAACCCATTATACTGTTCCATCATTTCTGTGGCTTGGGGGTGATAGGGCAATGTAATTTCCATAAATCTATAATTGCTTAGTAAAATCTTTCATTTTTCCACCCAGTGAAGTGTGTCCCCTGGTCATGTTCTATTATTATTACTTCCTGGCTTACTGATAGGCATACTGATAGCCTAGCTTGCTCCTAGGGCAATATCATCTACCTGACAGTATGTCAGTGGGATGAAATGCCCTCTTGACTTAATTGTCTTGGCTCTTGTGTTTTTAAATGGTCATAGGACATACACACAGTACATTTCTGGTAGGCCTCTTGGAAAATTTCTCAAGTAATTGGCAAACCGTCGGTTTTTATAGTATGCTACCTCGTCTTTAATCAAGCATGGAGCTATTCATAGTGCAATCTATGGCTTCTTCAGTGGATACAGCCCTCTCTAGCTACCATGTCCACACCATTATTAGCTGTATTAGCTGAGGTGCATGCACATCATGTGTATCACTGTGATAACATTTTACTGTCCCTAAAGCCTTAAGGTCCTGCCCCATGGCTTGTCTCCACAATGGAGGGTGTCCAATGACTCAGCTCTCTAGTTTCCATGAGATTACACACAAAGCAAGGCCTCATTATATAGCCCAACTACCTGTACACATTTGTCATTTGTGGCAACCAGCCAAATGGAAAACTCAGAAGACTGGCTATTAGTCTCCTGTCCAGTATCATGCTAGATAATATCTGTGGATGCTGCACTGTCACAGCTGGTGGCTGCATTATAATGCCTAGCTAGTCCCTTCTGTGTACCTGGCATACATCAGCACGCACTAGAGATTTTTGGACCCTGAACAGTGAAGGTTTTAGATTCCCTCTCCATGCCACATAGAAGGGAGAGACAGTTTTGTATTTCACATATTCCATAGGCCCAAAACCTGCTTCAACTCCTGTGATAATTGGTTAGTGGAGAGAGAACTTCTCTAATCAAAGTATACCCCCAACTTAGCCAGAGGGGTCTGAGTCACCCCTCAATTGGGCTTCTTGATCCTATTCAGTATCCTGTTCTCCTCTTCAAGGTAGGTGTCTTCTGTATATCACTTATGACTATTCTAAATGTAGTAATTATTGCAAGCTTTCTTTGAATGGAAAGACCTGGAAAAGTATGCTAAGTGGCCTAAGTCAGACCCACAGAAACCAGTGATGCTTCTTTTCCCATATAGTCAAAGCTAGCTTTAGCTTATATGCTTATAAGGAAAAATGTTGGGTAGTATGCAAGTGTAAATAAATGTGTTAACTGAAATATGGTAGATTCAATGGAGAACTCAAATAGTATAATTCTTTAGAAAGACTAAGTGAAAGATCAGTAAAATAAAATACTAAGAAACTGGTACTCAAAAGGGTGAGATGGGATCAAGGGAAAAGCAGTGAACAGATAGAGAAGAGGTGGAGAAATGCAGTCAAGAATCCATTGTATACCAAACTAGGAAGAGTATGCAAAATTAGGAAGAAGGGGTATGCAAGGGAGTGAGTGGTGAGCATTTTGAAAGGGGTGACATTGATCTAGGTAAAATATATCCATAAACTGCTTTGTTAAATGACAAGTCCTTTGTACCACCATATGAAGTTGATCATTAAAAATCTCAAATAAAGCAAAGTTATACATTAGGCTATATGATCTATGAATTCCCAAGAATATATAGTTTGAGAACATTGCTAATGGATTTGCAGAAAGTAGTCAGAAGATTTGAATTTGGCTTTGGAAATGCATGTAGAAAGGCTCAATTTGTCACTAAATAATGTGTAGATATAAGGTAAGAATATATTACAATAAATCATTCCAACATATTTTATTTATATATTTGCTTAATTTTTAAAGTGAGTTCAATCAAACATATCATTCTTATTTCCTTTTGGAATTATTATGATTTTTATTTTTAATAATCATGATCCCTAATTTTAATAAAGGATATTACTGTGAAATCATTTTTCTGTTTTGATATTTTTCTGTATTTCTCACCAAACAATTTAAACTGCAATATTTCCTGTTGGGCCAAAGAAATGTTCTCCACTGATTTTCTGTTCTTCTGTTTGTAGAGTGTATTCTGAATACATGATTCTAGACCTGTCTGTTATTTTCTTCTTATTTGCTCTTTGTCTGTGTTTCTGTCTGTCTGTCTATCTATCTGTTTCATCAGTCCTGGGGTTTGAACTCAGGCCCCAGATGTTGTGGCTGAGCTATTTTGCTCAAGGCTAATACTCTACCACTTGAGCCACAACTCCATTTACAGCATTTTTATGGTTACAAATTGAGGTAAGAGTATCTGGACTTTCCTGTCTGGGCTGGCTTTGCAGTCCTCAGATCTTAGCTCCTGAGAAGCTCGCATATAAACATGAGCCACTGTTGCCTGGACCATTTGCCATTTCAAATGCTCTTTCAAATATAAGGTTTAAGAATTGCTGCATGAAATAACTGATTTTTATTTAACTTATGAGTACTTTTGTTGTTTTCACATACTCAGTATTTAGGTATTAAAGAAACTAGACATAAGTGAGTTGTCCTAGTAAAGTATGAAATTGTCAATCTTACTGCAAAAGATGGAAAGATAGCTTTACACTCTAGTGAACTAATGACACTGACTTTCAGAGCTCTACTATCATACTGAATTAAATGTAGGAAAGTAATTTCCTCTTTCTCTTTAAAAGTTTGTTTGGCTATCCAAGAGATGACTATCCAAATGAATATTCAGTGAAGGAAAAATGATCACTTGAGAATGTACAAAAATACCTTTCACCTTTCCAAGCAGGAATTGCATAGAGAGGTTAGCTGGGTGGCCTAGTTTTGGATAGGTGGCCTGTTGAGACTCTCCAGAATTTCTGAAAACAAGAAAAATTCCGGGGCTAGGAATGTGGCTTAGTGGTAGAGTGCTTGCCCAGCATGTGTGAAGCCCTGGGTTTGATTCCTCAGTACCACATAAGCAGGAAAAGCCAGAAGTGGCGCTGTGGCTCTTGTGCTAGAACACTAGCTTTGAGCAAAAGAAGCTCAGGGACAGTGCCCAGGCCCTGAGTTCAATCCCCAGGACTAGTAAAAAAAGAAAAAAGAAAAATCCCATAATTAATACTTTTAATAACAAGAATGATGTGTACTCTTATCATACAACACAAAAGACTTCCTTTAAGTATTTATTCCAGCTAAGTATATCTCAACTTAAGACTCAAGCACTCAATTCCTCTTGTTCATACTATGTGATTTTATTGTACTATAAAATGTGTTACTGTAAACCTTGCCAGGTAACTTTCAATAATTTTATAGCTTTCTTTTTGTAGTTTTCTAACTGTATAAGCCCCTTATCCTCATTTATTCTACTTCTTACCTTCCAATAGCCTTTACTCTTATTTGGCTTTTCAATGGTTAATTGGAGATATGAATCTCATGGACTCTCCCATCTTATCTGTTCTTGAACAATGATACTCAGATTTCAGCCTCCAAGTAGATAGCTTCCTGGTAAGAAATTCCCTATCATCAAGACAGAAGCAAGATGGCCGAATAAAGGTGCTTTACTCCACAACAAAGGAATAAAGCCTAGAGAAACCACAGTGATTTTCTTGGAGTTTGAAGCAGAGTGACAGTGTACAGGGAGGACATGAAGAGGCCACTACACTGGAGAACTCAGGATTGAACTATGGCTTTATAAAATAAGGGAGTAAGAACACATACTCTTCACTGTCCCATCTTGCAACATTGAACATGAGCCAAAAGACCCTTCCCCTAGTGGAGAAAGGTCAGCAATTGCCACTCAGAATCCTGCTCCTGCTATTTGCTGTTGAGGAAGCCTGCTGTCCTCATAAGTCATGAGCCTAATTTGGGACACTAAATTAGCAGACAAATGCAATTACATGGAGAAAAAGTCCACCGCTCCTTGTGCCCTTGCCCCTCACCAACTCCCAAAGCTCTTGTTGCAGAGTGCCATGTTTACAATCCCCTCAAGGGGCCAGCGAAGCTGCTAGGCAGCTGCCCCAGAGCTCAAGTAGTCCTGCACATTTCCTGGCTATTCTCAACCTGAGTAGTGCCAACTCCAGAGGCCTTAGAAAACAAATGAAATCCTGCTAACCCTAACACTGCTAACCAGAAATCTGCTCAGCTTCACTGCCCACTTTACCCACTGGCCAAGCTGCTATGCCAAGGTTGCAGAACCCCCACCAAGAAGACCACCGAGAGTCAGACTCTACAGCTGTTTTATTTAAATGGGCTGCAGCTCGGGCCTCCTCCTACACTCCAACACAGCGGAGCCCAGGAGGAGAGGCTCCAGCTAAGGATTTGCAGGTCTTATAATGGCACACAACTAGGTGCCTTAGCACACAACCAGGTGGTTTTGCACCACACGTTGCTCTGCTCTGAAACAAGCAACAAATGGTCACTGCCTCAAATACTCTATCCTTTCATTCCCCCCCTTGACTTATGGTCCTGAGTCACAATCTTATTGCTCTGGCCCCAAACTAAACTCCAATAGGTCTTGATCTTGAACGGGTATACCAATAACAGCCCCAAACTAAACTCCAACAGCTCTTGATCTTGAACAGGTATACCAATAACAATCAGTCCATTTTTCTTTTCTTGAGTCGTATGTGGAGTGGTTGGGTAGGATGCTTGGAAACTTCACATGTTTCCCCACGGTCGTCCAGGACAAAGGGGTCAGCCGGTTTGGCGTGGGAGCAGTGGATCCAAGCAGCAATGCCGTCCACCTTAAGGGCAGTGGGTGAAGCCAGTAATACCATGTAAGGTCCCTTCCACCGTGGTTCCAGAGATCTCAAGTTGTGCCTTCAAACAAACAGCCAGTCCCCTGGTTGAAAAAAATGGTGGGTAGGAATAGAAGCAGAATCATATAATGCTCTAAGCTGGGGCCACATACTCTTATGCACCAGCTGTAAATAGTCAAGCTTACACAGAAATTCAGTATCATCCAAATCAGCAAGCAATTAAAGCCATGCCAATACGGTGAATTTCTTATTCTAAACAGGGCAAAAGGAAGGAGCAATACCCAGTCTGTGTCAGCCTCCAAAGCCAATTTAGTTAAGGTCTCTTTTAGAGTTCAATTCATTCTTTCAACCTGCCCTGAACTCTGGGGTCAATAAGCACAGTGCAATTTCCAATCTGTCTCCAGTGCCCCGGCTATTCCCGACTTACTTTTGAGATGAAGGCGGTCCATTGTCTGACCCCATGGTGGATGGGAAGCCATACTTGGGTAGGATTTCTTCCAGGATCTCCTTAGCCACGATGTTCGCAGTCTCATGCTTTGTTGGGTAGGCTTCAACCCATCCTGAAAAGGTGTCTTCAAAAATTAGCAAATATTTATATCCAGTTTTAATTTCTGTGTAGTCTACTTTCCAATACATACCTGGCCTATCTCCACAGAGGGGAACTCCTTTTATAACCGGTTGATTGGGGGCATTGGTGAGCTGAGAGGCTGTACAATTTTCTTTCTTTCCTTCTCTATCCAGGGGTTTATAGGCCATGGAAATTTTCTTTATCCACTCCAAGTCTTCTTGGGAGTACTGAGGCTCAGGAGGCAAAGCTCATGGCCCTGGTTCTACTAGAGTCAGTACTTCCGCTCTAGGCTGGAGGGCCGCCTCCTTAGCTGCCTTATCGGCCAAGTTATTTCCTTTGGTTTAGAATCTGTTCCCTTTTGATGGCCAGGGCAGTGCATAATGGCAATATTTGCTGGTTCCTATAATGCCCAGATGAGGCTTAAAATTTCTTGTTTGTTTTTAATAGTCTTTCCCTCAGCTGTCAGCAGCCCCCTCTCTTGGTAAATGGGTCCATGGACATGCACAGTGGCAAAAGCATACTACCTGTCCTGACTGTCCGTGTACATGTTTAGTCTCTTCCCTTATCCCATCTGTAGGGCTTTTGTTAGTGCCACTAGCTCTGCTCTTTTTGCAGACGTTCCCTGGTGAAGTGCTTCTGTCCACACTATCTCAGTATACATGGTGACTGCTGCGCCCATATACCTTTTTCCACCTCGAATGAAACTGCTGCCGTCTGTGAACCAGGTATGCTCAGCATGCGATAGTGGTGAGTCCAACAAGTCTGGCCTGAGACTATATACTTGGGCCAGGATCTGCTCACAGTCATGCAGGGGCGCTGGATCCAGTAGCAGAGTAGCTGGGTTTAATGCTATGGGTTCACAAAAGCTGATCCGCATGGGGTTAAGTAACAAGGTCTGGTAATGGACCATGCAGGCATTGCTCATCCACTGGTCGAGTGGTTGCCTTAGCACCCCCCCTCTAGAGTGTGTGAAGTAACTACAGTCAGGTTTTGTCCCAGAGTCAATTTATCAGCATCTTTTACTAAGAGAGCTGCTGCAGCTATTATTCTTAGGCATGGAGGCCACCCAGCAGCAACAGGGTCTAATTTCTTTGACAAATAAGCAACTAGTTGCTTCCAAGGTCCAATTGGCTAACTGGCAGATACAAAACAAATATGAAAAATTCATCAATAAGACATATTTTCTTAACCACACAGAATAAAATTAGAAATTTAAAAACATAGAAAAATATAAAAGTACCCATAACAGAGAAATGAA
The DNA here is from genome assembly GCF_019054845.1 of Dipodomys spectabilis. NCBI lineage: Eukaryota > Metazoa > Chordata > Mammalia > Rodentia > Heteromyidae > Dipodomys > Dipodomys spectabilis. The sequence continues at coordinate 25,703,117 of NW_024870720.1, read as the reverse complement.
AGAAAATTTCTTGAGCAAAGGATGTCACAATTAAGGAACCTAAAGTGAAATTAACATTTTTTGATTCAGATGAAGTGGAATGGAGCAAACACAGACATAAGAGAGAACTTAACATGAAGGAGGAACAAGAAGAGGGAGTTTAAAAAATACACTACAAATGCCAATCAGGAAACTAGAAAAGAATGCACCAAGCAAACCTCAAATGAATAGAAGCAAGAAAGAACAATGACCAGAAACAAAAAAAAAGTTACAGACTGAAAGCTAAAGAGATAAAAAAGAAGTTAGTTGATTAAAAAAAATTCTTCAGAGACCATTATCTGGACTGATGAGGAAACAAGAATGGAGACCCAAATGAAGAAATCAAGATGAAAGGGGAAATATTCCAACACATGCCGCATGGTCATGGCTTGAGAAGACACTGTTAATTCTTGAGAACTTTGGCACAATTCAGCAGTGGAGTTAGCTGGTCCTAGTCTTCTCTTTGCTTGGAATCTCTACCATATCTTATTGGTCTGTCCATATTTCCCACATACTTACAAACCAATTTAGTAGGTTATCTGTCCAGAAATAGATCTAGTTGTTTTACATTTTCCTATTGGTTGCTGAGAAGTTGTTTCTGATAATCCCTCTAGCTACATTTCTGAAGTATCAGTTGAGGTATCTATGCCATTGAATATGACTTTGGTTACTTTAGTGATGGTTAATCTGGCAAAAATATTGTCCATTTTGTTGTGTGCAGTATTATATGCATCAATTCATAGATTATCAATTCAGAGACCTTTCAGTGTTGACTCCAGTATCCAAAAGCACAGGGTTCATGTGATAAGTCTGTCTACGCCATCGCTTTTCTCAAAGTGTCAGTTCTCCATTTAGGAAGAGATGCCATAGTGAGGAGTTGGGAAGGCAGCCAGGTTCCACACTTGGGACCACTGTGATTTGGAAATGGTTTTTAAACTAATATTACTAAAGCGTGATTTTGTGAATGGACCTTAGGAGCAAGGGAAATGTATACCTTTTTCTTTGCTTTGTTCACTTTTACTTCCAATGAAAAAGATTCTGCTCTATTCAGTGTTTACCTCCATCAAATCTGCACTGCAGTGGTGACTTTGTTTGGGCCCCATTTTTGGTGGATATTTGTTTTACCTACTTTATAGACCCAGAAACATATCATTAATTGATGTGGCAAAGCACTATTTATTAAACTCATTGACTATCTTTGGAAGCTTAGACTCTACCTTTCATTCAAGGGCTTGAACTCGGACCTGAACATTTGTCCCTAAATTTTTCTCTCTTCTTTGTTTGCTCATGGTTAGCACTCTACCACTCAAGCCAAAACCCCACCTCCAGCTTTTGAGTGTTTAATTGGAGATTAGAATTTCGGTGATTTTCCTGCCTGGCTTGTATTTGAACCATGATCCTCAGATCTCAGTCTTCTGAGTAGCTAGGATCAAGGCATGTGCTCTCAATATCACTTTTGCAAAATCTCTACTTTCTCTATTTTCTTACAGACAAGTGAAAAAAATTGTTTTTGTGAAAAGGGTTAGATTCCTGAGTCATAATGCCAGTGGCTTAGAGTTCCTGGCCTAAATGGGATTAAGGTTAAAAAAAGCAATAATTAACTAGTAATTCTAGGTCAAATAAGGTTAGAATGGGAAACATTTGTCAATCAGAATTGTTAGAGGCAATTCACTAGTGTTAAGAAAAACCAATGCAGAATTAAAGCAAGTAATCTGAATCAGTTCCATAAGGCAAAAGCTAAGTAATTGCTGGTGACTAAATAAGTGTTTTAAGAAAAGGTATGACTCATATAAGACATTAAGAAAATTTGGCTTCTAGCCTATTTCCTGCTATTCTGGAGCCCTTAGTAGATTTTCATTGTGTGTTCTTCTATTCAGGTTTACTCAGAAATCCAGAAAACTCACTAAATCTCTCCACAGCTGGTCATGATTATATTTTATTTTTTTCATTCATCCATTCTGTCCTTTTTTACCTTGTATAATTAGGGAATGCATCTACTATTTCAAGAATTTGTATTAGTGCATATAAACTATTTCACTATGTAATTTCTTTATTTTATTCAACTATTCTTATTTTTATTGTGAAAATACTGCACAGAGGGGTTACAATTACATGGGCAAGAAAATGAGTACATTTCTTACCAAGCATTGTGGCCTCTTTTGTTTCCCTTCCCATCCCTTACCATCCTCCCTGCCCCACTGACACCCCCAGAAAATCTTCCTCCCTCCATCCCCCCTCACCAAATTGGTAAAGTTTGTTTTTCAACATAACGACTTATGTATCTCATTGTTGGAATGGGTCCACCTGTATCCCTGTTTTAAAGATTTGTTTTTTCCCTTCCCCACCATGAATTATACCAACATCAAATACAGTGAAAGCAGGGGTTCTACCATGGGGGAGGGACATACAAAGCAACAAAGAAATAATCTTATAAATATGTTAGAAACAATTACATGAAAGAAAAAAAATTGAATACATATCTTAGGGATCATTTCCCTAACATCAACTTATCTGACCTTTTTCCGCTTGACTCAGACATATATATGCTGTTGCAAATAAGGGAAACTATGGGACCAATGTCTTTTTGGGTCTGGCTTACTTCACTTAATATATTTTTTTCCAACTCTTTCCATTTCCAAACAAATGGGGCAATGCCATTCTTTCTGATGGAGGCATAGAATTCCATTGTGTATATATACCACATTTTCTTAATCCATTCATCTACTGAGGGGCATTTGGGTTGGTTCCATAACTTAGCTATGGTAAATAAAGATGCAATAAACATAGTCGTGCTGGTAGCTTTAGTGTGGTCTTGTTTGTGATCATTTGGGTAAATGCCCAACAGTGGGATTGCTGGGTCATAGGGGAGCTCTATGTGAAGTCTTTTGAGGAACCTCCATACTGCTTTCCAAAATGGTTGAACAAGTTTACACTCCCACCAACAATGCAGTAAGGTTCCCTTCTGTCCACATCCCCTCCAGCATCTGTTGTTATTAGAGTTCTTGATTATAGCCATGCTAACTAAGGTGAAGGGGTATTGCAATGTTGTTTTGATTTACATTTGTTTTATGGCTAGAGAGGTTGAGCATTTCTTCATGTGTCTATTGGCCATCCTTCTTTCCTCTTCAGAGAAATTTCTCTTTAAATCTTTAGCTCACTTATTTATTGCACAGTTGTTTCTTTGAAGATTTGTTGTTGGGGGATTTAATTTTTTGCATTTCAGGTATATTTTAGAAATGAGAACCTTGTCCGTTGTATGGCTAGTGAACACCTTCTCCCAATCAGTGGACTTTCTATTGATCTTGCTAGCTATGTTATTTGCCATGCAGAAGCTCTGCAATTTCATGTAATCCCATTTGTCCAACCTTTCTTTGATTTGTTGTGTTTCTGAGTCTCTATTAAGAAAATTTCGGCCTGAGCCAAGGAGACCTAGGGTTTCTCCTATTCCATCCTGTAATGTTTTCAGAGTGTTTGCTTTGACTCTGAGGTCTTTGATCCACTTGGAGTTGATTCTGGTGCAGTGTGATATATGAGGATCGAGATTTAGTTTTCTACAAGTAGTCAATTAATTTTGCCAGCACTATTTACTGAAGAGGCTGTCTTTCTCCCATTCTATTTTTTTAGCTTCCTTATCAAAGATTAGATAGCTATAGGTCTGTAGGTTCATTTCTGGGTTTTTAATTCTATTCCATTGGTCCTGATGTCTGTTCTTGTGCCAGTATCAAGCTGTTTTGATTACTATGGCTTGTAGTAGAGTTTGAAATTTGGTATTGATATTCCTCCAGCACTGTTTTTTCTGTTGAGGATCGTTTTTGCTATTCGGGGTCTTTTATTGTTCCATATGAATTTTTGGATTGCCTCTTCTATTTCCTTGAAGAATGAGGTTGTAATATTGATAGGTATCGCATTGAATTTGTAGATAGCTTAGGGAAGTGTTGCCATTTTTACCATGTTGATCTTTCCAATCCAGGAGCATGGGAGTTTTTCCCACTTTCTAAGTTCTGTTTTGATTCCCTTTTTCAGGTTTTTAAAGTTTTCATCATAGAGGTCCTTCACTTCTTTGGTTAAGTTAATTCCTAGGTATTTAATTTTTTTGTGGGGGTGTTACGAATAGAGATGCTTTCCTAATTTCAGCCACACTTTTCTCATTGTTGGCATACAGAAAAACCATTGATTTTTGAGGGTTAATTTTATAACCTGCTACTTTGCCAAAGTTTTGAATCAGCTTGAGTAATTTGGGAGTGGAGTCCATAGGATTCATTAAATACCATATCATGTCATCTGCAAAGAAAGAGAGTTTTACTTCTTCTTTCCTTATTTGGATCCCCTTTATGTTTACATCTTGTCTTATTGCTGTAACTAGGCATTGTAATACTAGATTGAAGAGAAGTGGAGAGAGTAGACATCCTTGTCTTGTTGCTGAGTTAAGAGGAAATGGCTTTAGTTTTTCACCATTAAGTATAATGCTGGCTGTACATTTGTAATTTACAGCCTTTATTGTATTGAGGAACGTTTTATGGATTCCTACTTTTTCCAGAGCCTTCATCATAAAGGGGTGTTGGAGCTTGTCAAATGCTTTTTCTGCATCTATTGAGATAACCATGTGGTTCTTATCCTTGCTCTTGCTGTTGTGATGAATTATATTAATTGATTTGAGTATATTGAACCAAGTTTGCATTCCTGAAATGAATCATGTTTGATCGTGGTGTATGATTTTTTTGGATGAATTGTTGAAGTCAATTGGCCCAAATTTTGTTGAGAAGTTTTGCATCAATGTTCATCAAAATAATGGGTCTATAGTTCTCTTTCTTTTATGAGTCCCTGCTTGATTTTGGGATGAGGGTTATGATGGCTTCATAGAAAGAGTTTGGTAGTGAACTTTCTCTTTCAATTTCATTGAAGAGTTGGAGGAGTATTGATGTGAGCTCTGCTTTGAAGGCTTTGTAGAATTCCGCTGTAAAACCATGTGGTCCTGGACTTTTCTTAGATGGGAGGTCTCTTATTGCTGTTTCTATTTCAATGGTTGATATGGGCCTGTTAAGTTGGTATAACTTATCTTGGTTTAGTTTCAGCATGTCGATATTTGCCAGGAAAAGGTCCATTTCTGCAAAATTCTCAAACTTATTAGCATAAAGTTTTGAGAAGCATTCCCTTATAATGTTCTGAATCTTGTTTGTTTCTGTGGTGATGTTTCCATTCTCATCTCTGAGTTCATTTATTTGCGTGTGTTCTCTTCTTCTTCTGATAAGATTTGCTAAGGATCTGTCAATTTTGTTAATATTTTCAAAGAACAAACTCTTTGTTTTATTGATTCTTTCTGGTTTTTGGGGAATTCTAATTCATTTACTTCTGATTTAATTTTAATTATTTCTTTCTGTCTACTGGATTGGGTTTATCTTGCTGATCTTTTTCAAGGAGGCTCAGATGTCTCATTAAATTTTTGGTTTCAGATCTCTCCAATTTGTTGATGTAGGAACTCAAAGCTATAAACTTGCCTCTGAGTACTGCCTTTGCTGTGTCCCAGAGGAGCTGGTAATTTGTGTGTTCATTTTTTTCAATATCATGAACATTTGAATTTCCTTCCTAATCCCTTCCATGACCCACTTGTGATTCAACCGTGTGTTGTTCACCCTGCATGTGTTACAGGACTTTCTTTGGAGGCTTTTGGTGTGAGTTTTAATTTTATTCCCTTGTGGTCTGAGAGAATGCAAGGTATAACTTCAATGTTTCTGAATTTGGACAAGTTTGCTCTGTGACCTAACATGTGGTCTATTTTGGAAAATGTTCTTCCATGTGCTGCTGAGAAGAACGTGTATTCTGATGCTGCTAGGTGAAATATTCGGTAGATGTCTGTTAAATCTAGTTGATCTAAGCAGTTGTTTAGGTCTGCGGTTTCTCTGTTCAGTTTTTGCCGAGCTGTTTTATCTAGTGGGGAGAGTGGTGTGTTAAAGTCCCCAACAATTAATATCTTTGGATCTATGTGGGATTTGAGGAAAAGTAGTGTTTCTTGGGTAAATTTGGGTGCTCCGTTGTTTGGCGAATAGCTATTTAGAATTGGAATATTCTCCTGGAGGAGAGATTCCTTAATTAGTATGTAGCAACCTTCTTTATCTCTTCTCACTAATTTTAATTTGATGTCTATTTTACTTGGTTTTAGGATTGCAACTCCTGCCTGTTTATGGGGGACGATTGCTTGGTAGATTTTGTTCTGGCCTTTCACATTGAAAATGTGTTTGTTTTTATGGGCAAGATGTGACTCCTGAAAACAGCAGATAGAGGGTCTTGCTTTTTAATCCAACCAGACAATTTATATTGCTTAATTGGAGAGTTAAGTCCTTTAATGTTGAAAGATAGGACTGAGAGGTATTTGGTAGTACCTGCCATTTTATCCACCTTCTTGAGGGCTGTGGCAACTGGATTCTTCCTATGGTTCTTGGATTCTCAGTTTGGGTGCGGTTTCTTGGCCCTTATTGTGGTCTTGATGGTTTTCTATGTGTAGGACATCTTTGAGAATCTTTTGTAGGGCTGGTTTGGTGGAGATATATTGTTTCAGTTTTGCTTTGTTATGGAAGGTTTTTATTTGACCTTCAGTTATGAGAGAGAGTTTAGCTGGGTACACTATTCTTGGTTGATAGTTGTTTGTCTTTAGGGCTCTTCTTGCTTTAATTGTCTCTGCTGAGAAATCTGAGGTGATTCTAATTGGTTTCCCTTTATAGGTGATTGATCTTTTCTCTTGACAGCTTTAAGGATCTTTTCCTAGGTCTGAATTGATCCTGTGCAGATTATAATGTGATGGTGGGATGTCCTGTTCTGGTCTTGTCTATTTGGAGCTCTAAAAGCTTCTTTTATTTGAATAGGGCTAACTTTTTGCATGTTTGGCAAGTTCTCTGCTATGATCCTGTTAAACAAATTTCCTAGCCCATTAACTTCTGTCTCTAGATGCTCCTCTATACCCATTATCCTCAGATGAGGCCTTCTGATTATGTCTTCCAAATGTTGAATAGATCTATCATATTTCTTGGATTTGTCTTGGATGATTGTATGTTCTTTCCCTATAATATCTAGGCTATCTTCAGTCCCTGAGATTCGATTTTCTGCATGGTCTAACCTGCTATCAAGACTTTCTACTTTGTTTTTTTATTTCTTTTCCTTCTAGTTGGTCAGCTTTAATGGCTTCAAATTCTTTGTTGGAGCTTTGTTTTAGATCTTGTATGCACTTCTTTACTTCCTTCATTTGGTGTTCAGTGTTTATTCTCAAATCACTTAGTTGATTTGTTATGGTTTCCTTGGATTCCCATTCCTTCTGTTGGGTTCCATTCAGCATTCCATTTGTGGTCCCCCTGACTTCTTTCAGCTCTCTGTTTGTGGATTCCATGAATGTCTCTAATGATCTTTGTCTATTCTCATCCCCCTCTCTCAATTCCTGTATTACTCTTTGATTAGCTTCCTCACATTCATGCAATTCCTGTCGTTCTCTTTGAGTGTTCTCAGCCTGCTCACACCATTCCTGACTTTCTCTTTCTCCATTATCGGCCAGCTCATACAATTCCTGTCTATCTCTTTGACTGAACTCAGTCTGCTCACGCCATTCCTTTATTTCTCCTTGAGTGTTCTCAATCTACTCATGCAATTCCTGTATCAATCTTTGAGTTGCTTCCTCATGCTCATGATATTCCTGTATTGACCTTTGGTTTGCCTCCTCTCTTGCCCTATCATGCTCGCACTGAGTCCTTTGCAAGTTTTCAATCTTTTCATTTATCATATTTACCAGTAGTGTTTGTAGAGCTTTTGGGGAGCTCTCCTCTGGATTATTCATTCATTATCTGTTCGTTATCATGAGTGGAAGTTGAGATACCCGGACTTGCCATTTTTCTGTGTTTTTTTGGCTTGTTCTGCCCATTTTGGATGAAAGTAGTACCATTTTTTGTGCTAGAACACTATCTTAAGGCAAGCATCAACCAAAGTCTGTAGTTGCACAGTCAAAAGTCTGCAGATTCAACAGATATATCTATTCAACATCAAACAACTATGTATTAATGGGCTACAAACAGCAAAGAAGATTTTGGCAAACCAGAAATTGTTAGGTTTAGGGAGAGATGTGGGTAAAAATAGAAATAGAAGGATATGGAAAGGTAAAGAGTTAAGTTAACTAAATCCTAATCTCAAAGAGGGAAATAGATTGGATAGAATGATAGTAGAGAGAGAGAAAAAAAAGAGAGAGAAAAAAGAGACAAGAAAAAATATAAAAACAAAATTAAAAATTAAAATGACACACTTAAAAATTAAACAAATGAAAAAATATAATATTTAGAGAAGAATGGGGATAGAATGAGAGAAGGGAGACGTGAAAAACTAAAAAATAAAAATGCTTAAAATATTATATAGGTATCAAGAGATAGTTCTGGTATTAAGGAATTTAAGTCTAAGAGGTTTTGAATTGAGTAATAAATTTCTGGATTAAGTGTGTACACAATGGGGGAATAAGGTCTAATAATCCACTATGGGTATATTTGAGGGTGAGCAGAACAGCAATTAAGTCACAAAAAGAAGAACGAAAGAGAAGAGAAAGTGAAAAGAATGAGAAAGAAAGAAAAAAGGATCAAAATGTCTGTAGAGCTTAAAAAAAAGCACACACTTCCCTAAAATAAAAATTATCAGAGGAAGAAAAAAAATGTTAATAGAAAACAATTTTTTAAAAAAAGTTAAAAATTAAAAATTAAAAAATGTTTACAATTTTTTTAAAAAAAGGTATAAAAAAAGAGTTCTTTGATTTGGGGTGGGGGAGGGGATGGGAAGATCCTGTATCTCCCTTGAGTCCATAACCAGTCTCTTGTTGGAGTCTCTGGTCTGCTTGTGGTGTTTGATTTTCCTGTGGCTTGGTTGGTTTCTTAAGTCAGTTTGTTTGAGCAGGCAGAAAAATGCTCTGTTTACCCAAGATTTTGTGATTCTCCTCCTAGGCTAGTTCAATGGGAGGGAGATCTGCTTTGAGATCACAAAAGATGGAGATGGCTGTTTCCTCTAGTTTGGAGATGCTGTGATGAGGCTAGGTTCTGGGTAGAATTGAGGCCTTTCAGCAAACAGTAGCTTTTCCCTGAGGGGCTAGCTTCTGAGACACTCACAGACCCCAGCCTGGAGCCATTCTCAGGATTTATGTTTACTGAATTTCAATTGATTGTCAAGGCTGCTGAAGGGAGGGGCAGCCTCTGGCTCTGTTTACCCAGTGAAGAAAGCTACTCCTGGGGCTGGCAGGGGTCTGAGCTAGGTAACTTTTCCCTGGGTGAAGCTGAACCTGGCAGGTCTGTTTGGTTCCTGTGACCTGCTAAATGACTCTTATTTTCTTCCAAGGCCTGAGTTGGAGCTAGCAGCTCAGCCAGGCCTTTGTCACTATCAAAGATGGAGATCTCCGGTAGTGTGTGTGTGTGGTGGGTGGCCTTCCCTCCTCTGTTCCCTGAGAAGGAGTGCGGATGTAAGGCTTCTATTCAAGCAGGAGTCTTGGTTCCTGTGTCATCTCTGTTCTGCAGTCTGCAGGATGAAGACGTCTGCTTCTTGTCAGTTCTTGCTGGTGTTGAGTAGAATCCGCTTGCTGCTGAGTCTTGTGCCTATATCCAGGACTCCCTGTGTTGCAGGTATGGTGGCTCTGGCTATCGCCATCACCTCCACAGCTGCCATCGCCACCGCAGCCGCGACCACTGGCAAGTGCACAGATCTGTCTCCTTGCCTGGATTTCCCCCCTCTGGCCAAACTCTCTGTACTGTGATGGCACACTTGGTGTGATTCTCTGGCTTAGGACTGTTCATTGGAACACTAAAACTGCTTTGTATGCAATAGCTTGTTTAGCCTCCAGCTTCTCCTCCGCCATCTTCCCGTAACCCTCTCACTATGTAATTTCATTTCCCTTATTTTATAGAAGTAGGAATAAAAATGAGAGTCTCATGTTTGCTTGAGCATATAGAGTTTTACCTTTACTCGATTCAAGCCATCACCATACTGTCTCCATTTCCCAAAGAACAGGGATTACACATGTTCAACACAATGCACATCAGATGCCTTATTTATTTATTTGATTATTTATTTATATATTTATTTATTTATGTCAGTAATGGGCCTTGAACTCAGCGACTCATGGTCTGGATTGTTTTTGCTCAAGTTTACTACTCACTATAACCAGAGTTCCATTTTTGGTTTTTGGTGGTTAATAGAGTTAAAACTCTCCTAGACTTCCTGTCCTAGGTTGGCTTTGAACTGTGATCCTCGGATCTCAGTCTCTTGTGTTGCTGGGATTACAGGCATGAGCCACCATGGTCTCAATGATATCTAATTTTCTTATATTCATTACATTCATAAAATGTATCCATATGTCAAAAGCAATAATCATGTTTCACTGACCATATATATACACATCTTCTAACTTTTCTACCCAAAGCAGGCCTTTTCCAGTAATTTTTCCACTTCTTTTGTAGTTGGCTATCTTCACATAGATTGTAGTCCTCTTTAATCCTCCATTCTTAACTTCCTCTCACTCACTCTTAATGTTCATGAAAATCTTAGCTAGCTTTGATTTAGGAGCAGTTATTGCCAACTCTCTCCCATATGTCAGTAGTCTGAATGAAATGTTACCTCTTTTAACCTATCTCTCTCTTTTTCTTTGGACCGACATACAAAGAGTACATTTCATTTTGTCTTATTAACATATTCTTTTTCTGAAAATGCCCATAAAACTTTGGATTTTATGCTCCTCTCAAACTAACAGACTCAATTTTCCATAGATCCCAGTTGATTCAGTTATAATATCTTCATAAATCAGTGACATAGAACTTTTTGAGAAACTCTGACATAAGAATTGTACATTGCTTCATTTTTAGTCAAGAGTAAGATTCATTTGAAAATACAAAAGGCATAGGTTTAGGTAAAGTGCGGAGGAGAATCTCTCTCAGCTTGATTGTGCTAAAAATCACTAGGATGTTCTTCCTTAGCAGGCTTTTAGTCCATTCCCTGAGTTGTTGAAAGTTCTACTCCCTCTTTTTCTTCTGGCCCATCTTAAAAACCTTTTGGTAAACAAGCAAGCAACATTTTAAGACAAGGAAAGTAACAGTGGCCACACAGGCCAGTAAGAATTCAATGACATCCAGAGAGTGGTGTTTGTACCAGGTCAGGTTGTGGGAAAGTGGCCTCAGATGCTTGACTCCTTTGTGGCGCATGACAAATTCAATCCAGAAGTCAGCTCGATCCAGTGGCTTCATAGGCTGATCATGGTGAATGGTTGACAGCCACATTCTTTTTATAGCTAAAGGCAAATCCAATTGATGTAAGTATATCAAATGAACTAGAAAATATAGATATTGAAATTTTCTGCAAATGATTCTAAAAATATTTTGAGAGAAAAGAGAATATTTTCTTCTGCTGTATTTTTAGACATGTTAGTGTTAAAGGCAAGAGCTTCTTAGTGACCCTGGATTTAACCATTTAGAAAAATCTTGTTAACACAAGAATTTCTGAAGGCAAAAGTAGAATCATTGAAAAAATCAGCAGCAATATGAAAGCTTAATTATTAATGCATGTTGTTCAAAGGTTAGAATTGTATCATAATTTAGAGATAGGTAATTTAATCAAGAAATTTTTCCCCTGAAGGCTCTCTTTATTGTTTATTGGTGCTTAATTATTATTTAACTACAAAAGTTCCCTGCCTCCTTTGTTTTGTTCTGGTCTTAGGGCTTCACACTCTCCTTGAGCTTTCTTTGCTTAGGGGAAGAACTCTACCACTTGAGCCACAGATCCAGTTCTGGCTCCTTGCATGTTCCGTTGAGATAAGAGTGTTAGGGACTGTTCTGCCTGGCATGATCTCAAACCACAATTCTCAGATCTCAGCCTCTGGAGTAGCTAGAATCACAGGCATCAGCCTTTGGCTGTCAACTAGCTTTTCTTTTATTTCTTGACCTTTTCACTTACTTGTTCCACTATTACTCTATGACTTGCCTTTTCCTTTTATGAAGCTCTTTTGAAAGGTCTCAGTTTTTATTTGTTTGCTGTTATACAATGAAAAGATAGGAAATGGAAACATAGAAATAATTCAGTTATTCTTGAACTATGAGAAGTAATGTACTCATATTTAGAATGATTTTAATATTCATCTTTTCAGATAGACTCTCAAAGACATTTGCTAACATTGCTGTGATTTTTATTGTTAGTGTTATGTTAGACCCAATAAGAGGGTGCTCTAGTTTGTTTGAGGCATTATAGGTACATGGGATTTGTATTGAAAGGATTCTTTCCAGTATGTAAGTTGAAAATGGACATGCATAGAGAATGATTATTAAGGGTAAATTCCAAGGTATTATAGAAGGAGAGTATTGCAATGAAAAGTAAAGTGACTTGTATCCCTACTATTTTAAAAGAACTCACTGATATGTGTGAGCTTCAGCCAGGACTAGTGGTGATCCTTTTTGTAATACAGCAGGCAAAAAAGAAAAGAAAATGCATCAAAAAAGGAGTGAAATGTGTGTTAGTCCTAAGATTTAGCATGTACTATCTAGTTAAGAAATCTCCTACATCTCTCAGTATCAACATTGTATCTGTTCAAAATTTAATAAGAACAATATGTGAGAGATGTATTTGTATAGCAAATCAAAATATAAAAATACCCTGCCTTTCAAAACAAAGGAAGATAAAATATGGCTCACAAGCTATATGTTATATTGCCCAATATCTCTAGAAAAATGGAAGTCAGAGCTAGATGCTGATGACTCCTGACTGTAAACTTGTCTACCCCAGGAGGCTAGGTCCTGACAGTCACAGCTCAAAACTGGAAATGGTAGAAAAAGTCTCTAGACTTTACCTTCAGATAACCAGCAAAGAATAAAGTCAGTCATAGCTTAAGTCATAGAATGCCCTTTAGAAACTTAACATCTGAATATTAAGCTCTGAGTTCAGACCCAGTACCCCTCAAAAAGATCAAAGTAACACAGCTTTTACAATGTGTCTGCTATACTATTATATCCAATACAATTAAAATACACTACATTATTTTTACAGTTATGGTGAAAAGGCAGAATTATATACAGAGTATTACTGAGTATAAGAGGAAAATGATAATAGTATAAATGAAATTAATCTATTTATTGAAATAATTTGAATAACAAGTCATTCTTGCTCCAGATATTTTAAATATCATGCAGTTACGTTTCACTTGTACTTCTGAAGGTAATTTCTTTTTTATTTTATGATTGTCTTGAATAAGATAATCATAGTCCCTTGATATCTAAGAGTATGCATATATTTCAAAAAATGTTCTCTTTTTCTACCAGGATGAATCAGGTAATTTAAAAGCTGTTGTTAGTTAATACTGATAGAATCTTACCATTAACATAGATATTTGAGGAAGCATTTATACTAGGAATGTGAAATTTGATTATTGTCTTGCTGTTTAACAATACAAACCATTTAGAATTTTTGGAAGAAACAACAAAAACTAGAAACTGAAATGATAGATATTTTCATGTGATTCACAAGAGTAAAATTTAAACCACCTAAACTTCATGCTCAATTTTTCCTTATGGTAGAGTAATATTCCTTTGTATATCTAATGTTAATAGGCAATCTTATTGTATATAATAATTTGAGAAAGAAATTAAAATAGACTAGAAGTTGCTTTGAATAATGTATATAGAGCTTCATTATTAATGCAGAAAAAGTAACTGCAAAGTTTTCTTCTGTTAAATACTTAAGATAATAAAGAGCACAGATATATTATTTTGTTTTTTATACATTTGTTAGTATCCTATGTTTAAAATATAGACTGATTATACATTTCAATGGTAATAAAGGGTAGATGTCATTTCCTATTTCCTTTTGTAATGTTAATTTCATAATTAGTTTTATTAATGCCTCCTATTATATAGCAGTTGAATAAAAATGAGTCTCGTGTTTGCTTGAACATATACAGTTTTGCCTTTACTCCAATCAAGCCAGCACCACAATGTCCATTAGATCCCTTATTTATTTGTTTGTTTATTTATTTGCTTATTTATTATGTTGTTTATTTATTTATTCATGTCAGTAATGGGCCTTGAATTCAGCGACTCATCGTCTGGATTATTTTTTGCTGAAGTTTACTACTCACTTTAACCACAGTTCCATTTTTGGTTTTTGGTGGTTAATAGAGTTAACACTCTCCTAGACTTTCCTTCCTAGGCTGTCTTTGAACTGTGATCCTCAGATCTCAGCCTCTTGTGTTGCTGGGATTACAGGCATGAGCCACCATGGTCTCAATGATATCTAATTTTCTTATATTCATTACATTCATAAAATCTGTCCATAGGTCAAAAGCAATTATCATGTCTCAGTGACCATGTATAATGCACACCTTCTAACTTTTCTACCCAAAGCAGGCCTTTTCCAGTAAATTTTCACTTCTTTTGTAGTTGGTTATCTCCACATAGATTGTAGTCCCATTTAAGTCTCCTTTCTTCACTTCCTCTCACTCACTCTTTATGTTTATGAAAATCTTAGTTAGCTTTGAGTTAGCACAAGTTTACTTCAGTTATTGTCAACTCCCTCCCATATGTCAGTAGTCTGAATAAAATGTTACCTCTTTTACCTTATCTCTCTCTCTTTTTCTTTGGACAGACACACAATGAGTTCATTTAATTTTGTTTTATTAAAATATTCCTTTTCTGAAAATGTCCATAAAACTGGATTGTATGCTTCTCTCAAACAAACAGACTCAAATTTCCATAGTTCTCAGTTGATTCAGTTATAATATCTACATAAATCAGTGACATAGAACTTTTTGAGAAACTCTGACATTAGAATTGTACATTGCTTCATTTTTAATCAAGAGTAAGATCCATTTGAAAATACAAAAGGCATAGGTTTAAGTAAAATGTGGAAGAGAATCCCTCCCAGCTTGATTGTGCTAAAAATCACTAGGATGTTCTTCCTTAGCAGGCTTTTAGTCCATTCCCTGAGTTGTTGAAAGCTCTACTCCCTCTTTCTCTTCTTGCCCATCTTAAAAACCTTTTGGTAAACAAGCAAGCAACATTTTAAGACAAGGAAAGCAACAGTGGCCACACAGGTCAGTAAGAATCCAATGACATCCAGAGAGTGGTACTGGTACCAGGCGAGGTTGTGGGAAAGTGGCCTCAGATGCTTGGCTCCTTTGTGGCGCATGACATATTCAATCCAGAAGACAGCTCGATCCAGGGGCTTCATAGGCTGATCATGGTGAATGGTTGACAACCACATAGCATTCTTTTTGTAGCTAAAGGTAAATCAAATTGATGTAAGTATATCAAATGAACTAGAAAATACAGATATTGAAATGTTCTGCAAATGATTCTAAAAATTTTTTGGGAGAAAAGAGAATGTTTTTCTTCTGCTGCACTTTTAGTCATGTTAGGGTAAAAGGGAAGAGCTTCTTAGTGACCCTGGATTTAACCATTTAGAAAAATCTTGTTAAAAGCTGGCAAGGGGTGGGATACGGGGAGGGGGTTTGGCATGGGAAGGGATAGAAATATGAAACAAAGGAGGAGGCAACAAGGCTTGATAAGAAATGTACTCATTATCATTCCCATGTAATTGTAACTTCTGTATGGTATTTTCACAATAAAAAAATATTGTTAACACAAGAAACAAAAGTAGAATTATCGAAGAAATCCACAACAATATAAAAGATTAATTATTAATGCACGTGTTGTTCACAGTTTAGAATTGTATCATAATTTAGAGATTGATAGATTATTTAATCAAGAAGTTTTTTTCCCCTGAAGGCTCTCTTTATCATTTATTGGTGCTTAATTATTATTTAACTACAAAATTCCCTGCCTCCTTTTTTTGTTCTGGTCTTAAGGCTTCACACTCTCCTTAAGCTTTCTTTGCCCAGGGGAAGAACTCTACCACTTGAGCCTCAGATCCAGTTCTGGCTCTTTGAATGTTAAGTTGAGATCAGAGTCTGAGGGACTTTTCTGCCTGGCTTGATGTCAAACCACAATTCTCATATCTCACCTCTGGAATCATAGCTAGAATCACAGGCATCAGCCATTGGCTATCAACTTGCCTTCCTTTTATTTCTTGACCCTTTCACTTACTTGTTCCACTATTACTCTATGACTTGCCTTTTCCTTTTATGAAGCTCTATTAAAAGGTATCAGTTTTTATTTGTTGTTATACAACGAAAAGATAGGAAATCGAAAAATAGAAGTAATTGAGTTCTTCTTGAATTATGAGAAATAAATGTACTCATATTTAGAATGATTTTAATTATTCATCTTTTCAGATAGACAATCAAAGACATTTGCTAACATTGCTGTTATTTTTCTTGTTAGTATTATGATGTTAGACCAAATAAGAGGGTGCTCTAGTTTCTTTGAGGCATTATAGGTACATGGGATTTGTGTTGAAAAGATTCTTTCTAGTATGTAAGGTGAAAATGAGCATGTGTTGAGAATGATTATTAAGGGTAAATTCCAAGGTGTTATAGAAGGAGAGTATTGCAATGGCAAGTAAAGTGACTTGTATCCCTATTATTTAAAAAAAAAACTCACTGATAAGTGTGAGCTTCAGACAGGACTAGTGGTGATCCTTTTTGTAATACAGCAGGCAAAAAAGAAAAGGAAATGCATCAAAAAATGAGTGAAATGTGTATTAATGCTAAGTTTTAGCATGTACTATCAGTTAAGAAATCTCCTGTATCTCTCAGTATCAATATTGTATCTGTTCAAAATTTAATAAGAACAATATGTGAGAGATGTATTTGTATAGCAAATAAAAATACAAAAATATCCTGCCTTTCAAAACAAAGGAAGATAAAATATGGCTCACAAACAATATGTTATGGTGCTCAATATCTGTAGGAAAATGGAAGTCATAGCTAGATGCTGATGGCTCCTGCCTGTAAACATGTCTACCCCAGGAGGCTGAGGTCCTGACAGTCACAGCTCAAAACTGGGAATGGCAGAAAAGTCTCTAGACTTTACATTCAAATAACCAGCAAAGAATGAAGTCAGAGTTATAGCTTAAGTCTTTGAATCCCCCCCCCCTTTTTTTTTGTTCAGCTTTGGGCCTGAACTCTGGGCCTGGATCCTATCCCTCAGCTCTTCAGCTCAAGGCTAGTGCTCTACCACTTGAGCCACAGAGCCACTCTCAGCTTTTTCTGCTTATGTGGTGCTGAGGAATTGAACCCAGGGCCTCATGCATGCAAGGCAAGCACTGTACCACTGAACCATCTTCCCAGCCCTAGAATGCCCTTTAGAAAGCTAAACATCTCAGTATTAAGGTCTGAGTTCAAACCCACCTACCCCTCCCAAAAAAAAAAGATCAAATTAACACAGCCTTTACAACGTGTCTGCTATACTATTATATCCAATAAAAGTAAAATACTCTACATTATTTTTACAGTTATGGTGAAAGGGAAGAATTATATACAGAGTATTACTGAGTATAAGAGGAAATTAATAATAGTATAAATGATATTAATCTATTTATTGAAATAATTTCAATAACAAGTCATTCTTGCTCCAGATATTTTAGATATCATGCAGTTACATTTCACTTGTATTTCTGAAGGTAATTTCTTTTTTATTTTATTTTTGTTCTGAATAAGATAATCATAGTCCCTTGTTATCTAAGAATATGCATATATTTCAAAAAAATGTTCTATTTTCCTACCAGGATGAATCAGGTAATTTAAAAGCTGTAGTTAGTTAACAGTGATAGAATCTAAGCATTAACATAGATATTTGAGGAAGCATTTATACTAGGAATGTGATATTTGATTATTGTCTTGCTGTTTAGTAATACAAACCATTTAGACTGTTTTGAAGAAACAACAAAAATTAGAAACTGAAATGACAGATATTTTCATGTGGTTCACAAGAGTAAAATTTCAACCACCTAAACGTCATACTCTATTTTTCAAACACACTGAATTTTTATGTTATAAATAGTTACTAGTGAGATCTTAGGTGGAAAGAAAGTTATAACTGAATGGGTTAGTTAGTGTTATTTGTGGAAATGTTCATATGCCTCTGATTCATTGCTTTCCTAAGCTTCCTTGTAATCATCTATTGTCATTCTTAGTGATTCCTTTCAGTCCCCTTTGCCTTTTTAGAACTTTGTACTATTCTCAAGGTTATGATAATTCCTTTGCACTGAAATCACTGGGGGAACAAAACAAGTTTTGGTTGGAAATGAAAGTGGATTTGTGGAATCTCAGCATTCCAAATGTTGAAGGATAATGACCACAAGTTTGAGGCACTCCTGGCCTGTATAGCATAAAAAGGTTGCAACACAGACACTGACACAGACACAGAGACACAGACACACACAGACACACAGACACAGACACAGACACACAGACACACACACACACATACACACACAAGATCATACTCACACAGGGTTGTTAAGGACTTCTTCCAGTGCTCTGAGCAAGTCTTTCCTTGATATTGCTCTTATATCCAGTTGAACAGCTGCTCCTTTGGCCACCATGTGAGCAATGTTATCATGTTGTTCCCCAAACAAAGGAATGCCCACCATGGGAATCCCATGATGGATCGCCTCATAGATGCCGTTAGCTCCACCATGAGTGATGAAAGCTTTTGTTTTGGGATGGCCTAGGATTAGGGGCATTTCAATATAATTGTTCATTAAAAGTCTTAGACATGAAGTGAGAAATGTATAACGTGAGCATGTGAAAGATACAGTTTTTCCCAAATAACAATTATTGAACCAATGAAGTTACATTTACATTGCCTTTATGTCTCACCCATTAGGACCACCTAATCCACTTGAGAGGTAAGTGAAAAATCTTATGATCGGTGCCTTAGGTTTTATATGACTTGAGATGTGAAAAGCAATATACCATTTCCTATTGAACAGATAGAATACACATAATGTATAATAGAGAGCAAATTCTGAAGCAAGAATATGGTTATATCCCATTGTAACAATGGGATGTACAAGATATTATGTTGAGAAACGAACTTTACAATTTAGGCCAGGCCTGGGGGGGTGGTGAGAGAGAGAGAGTATAGTTGTGGAGGTGGGATGCAAGGGATGGTATGGGAAAAACAAGGGAAGATGTAACAATTCTTCATAGGAAATGTACTCATTACTTTGGTCATGTAACTGTAACCCCTCTGGACAGTGTTTTTACAATAAAAAAAATGTAATAAAAGAAAATGGTCCTGTTAGATCATGCTTTTATAAACCTAAAAATAGTGCATTAATCTAATGAAGGAGCAAAGCTTGAAATAGAGTGTATCATGACTTCATATTAAGCAACATGAATTTTTCCCACATAACATGCAAACTCAGTCATAATAAGACCACTGTGAATGTTTCAGTGGCATCGCAAAAACTTGCCCTACTTTAGGAGGATGGATAAAATAATGATTGAACTAGGGGAGAGAGAGGAAACCTCAGCGGATTACAGAAAGTTCTTTGTCCTTGGTAAATATATTTGAAAATAAAGAGTAAACTGATAAAAAAAAGTATATGATGGAGTATGATAAAATTTCATCTGTTAAGGCTTATTTTCCTTTGAATGGGTTTAAATCTAAAAGTTGGCTTTTGTTTATGAATTTTTACTATTCCCATCAGCTAACAACTGTTGTGTTTTTATCAATTACTTCGACAATTGCTCATGCTTTTAGGATGTGTTTTTCAGAGTCTTACCGAGGAGGTCATTCTGGGGAAGCCACTTGTACAGCCGAGTATTTGGTCCTAAGGTGTCTGGTTTTTTGCCACTAAATCTCCAAAGAATCTGCCAAATAAAGACACTATCTTTTTAACTGTTAAAATGTGATGTTTTATACTTTAGAGATCACACAATTAAATGCCTTTCATAGAATGGATAAAGAGAACAGGTAGGGTTAATTAATGAGGACTATTACAAGGCTTAGAGAAAAAGGCTACCAACATTTCCTATACTCATTTTCCTATTCAATATTATGTAATATCATCATAATTATTCACAAAACAGAGAAATTATATGATGAATGACAAATGAACCTTTTAAACAATTTTTATGTAGTTATAATCATAGATCTGGTGCACAATAGCACATAAAATGATTAAGATTTACATCTTTACACATAAATATTTACTAAAGTAGCTCATTTCTTCCAATTTTATCTATTAACATTTATAAGTACTCTCTTATTCTATGAGATTTCATTTTAGTTTAACATATTTCATTTGCTTCTTAAGTGTCTATTTATAACAATTTTTTCTTTTTTTTTAAGCGTTGGTGGTGCTTGAACTCTGGGCCTGAATGCTGTCCCTCAGCTCTTCAGCTCAAGGCTAGTGCTCTACCAGTTGAGCTACAATGCCACTTCCGGTTTTCTGGTGTTTCATTGGAGATAAGAGTTTCATGGACTTTCCTGCCCTAGCTGGCTTTGAACCACTATCCTCAGATCTCAGCCTCCTGAGTATCTAGGATTACAGGCGTGAGCCACTGGCGCCCAACTATAACAAATATTTTACGTGTACCCTTCTCCCTGGAGAGAAGCTCTGTGAAAACATGTTGTCCTGTTTGACCAGAAACAGCATCAAACTATTCAGTATTCTGTCCTCAGAATACTGAGTATTGTAGTAAGTGATGTTATGTTACATAATGTTCAGCATTATGGAGTGAGTACATGATACTAACATAATATTCATACTATGAAGGCCTCATGAAACTCTAGCTTTTAAACTGGCCATTTAACTTCCCCTAGATGCTGGTTGTCAACCTGGTCACATTGATCTGGACAGACAGACAAATGGTCCTTAGAAGCAATCATGTGGTGGCTGACTAGGCCTTTCCATGGCACACCCGCATCACAACTCACACTGTTGTACTGCATGTTAAGGCTGCACCTACTGCCTCATGACCAGCACATGAACAAATGTTATTTTTGTTCAACCTTTGCTAATGACAGATTCCTCAGATTTTATTATAAATCAATTAATTCTTCTCAGTAATTACATGGAACTAGTTTTAGATGACAAATTATTAGTGGTGATGTCTAGGAAAAAATGCAATCTGAATTTGATCACAAGTATAGGATACTGACATCTAAACTTACTATCATTAATAGAGGAAAATCTTTAAATATAGGAAATGGAGCTAGCATGTGGTTCATAAGTCACATGGCTGCTGAAAAAAAATCCAAATTTTAATGAGGCTACATTTATTTTTAAGTAGACTATGTCTACTTTTACATGAAATGCACAGATCTGGTTTCATATAGAAGCAAGGCCTAATCCAGTAGAGCATATTGGTTTTATTTACTTTCTCTTAATGAACAAGGTTGAATAAATACCTGGAAGGAGGGGTGAACCTTCCTTTTCCTTTCTCTGAATAACCCCCTCAAGTGTATACTTAATGGGTCAGTTTCAAAATTGGAGGAAAAAAGACTAAGCCATATCAGACATTTCAAACTTTTTTCTGCTATATGCTAAATGTAATTGCATAATGTCAGTTATTAAGTGTATTTTAACCAGTTTCTAAAACATATTTAGTGTATTGTGAGGTCTTAGAATTCTTGCAAAGACTAGATGAAATTTGATGGTTTCAATATTATCATAATAACAGAATTTCACATTGTGGCTTCTGGGCTTTTTTCTTGTGACAAAATTAATGTTGTTGTTATTGTCAATTTAAAACAATCCAAATTCCATATTATTTGAGCATTTGTCATGCGTATATTTTTGTTTAAACTGGCTCAAATAAGTTAGAGTCCTTGTAACAGCGTATCTTTCAACAGAAAACTAGTGCAATCAGAAGCCTACAGCGTTTAAGACCCATTCAGTGAAGACCACTATTGAAGTACACTGTCTCACCTTTTGTGGAACTTGCGCCAGTGCTGATGCAATCTCATTGGCTGTCTCCTCTGTTATGTTACTGACCATTGACCCCAGGGAAAACACCACCACACCATTGTCCCCAGAGCTCTGCACAAAGTCTTCCATTTCCTGTGAAGAAAAAATTTGCTTCATTTTTTCTCTCCCTCCCTTCCTCCCTTGCTCCTTTCCCCTCTCACTTTCTCCCTCTGTCTCTGTCTCTGTCTGTCCATCTCTCTTTATCTCTCTCTCTCTCACACACACACAAATAATAGTGAAGCAAATATTATTTCAAGTGTTGTTTTTATCACACTAGCCAAGCATGACAGCCTATGTAGACTGCAGCTTGAAAGGGGCTTTTCTGAACCTCCCTGGACCCCTAAGAAAGCCCATACCCACATAAAAACCCACACCCACATAAAAACCCACACCTACATAAAAAGCTGCTTTTGTTGCCCACTTTTGTGCTTTCTGTAACAGACAACCTGATGGAGCATTTGCATCTGACTTGTACATTCCTGAAGTACCCGGACCCAAGCTTGTGTAGAGTTCTCCATGTTTGCTAGCCTGCCCTCTCTGGGAAGCAGATGTACATACTACATGCCCTGTCCATTTGAAACCTGATCACCTAGCTGGAGCCCTAGAGATTCTTCTCAAGGGTTCTCACCTCATGACTAGTGACCTTTCTGTTTTTCCCATATGTTTGATTTTTCCTTTAAATCTTAGAATTAAAACCATGCATCACAGTGCTGCAGTAGGGTTTGAGATTTTTGTGTGACACTGACAGGTAAAGCATCCCTAACGTTTTGGTTTCCTCCCATACATACACACTTTTACTATAAAACATTTTTTTGATTGCTGCATATTGGGAAAGTTGTAAGCCACAGCTCTGTGAAATGTGAGCTCAGAGTAGAGGAAAAGTCACTGGGATGCAGTAGCACCTTGCTGATTTATTGCTGGAATTGTGCCCTCGTGACCTGGCTGTTGCTCGAGCACAATGCAAGTGTGAGGCGTGCTTTGAGTTGCTTTTCTATTAATGGAGCTCTCCACAGTCCCTCGTATGACCAAGAGCACATTTGTGACGATGTTCTCAGGGATGAGAGGGGTGCATTTGATAGCTATGGAAACATGAGGTTTCCTCTTTTGGAAGCGAATTAGCCCATAAAGGTATCAAACCTAAAGCTTGGGCCTTAAATAGCCTCTAATCAAAGGACTCTTTATAAACCATATTCATAGCTTTCTAATCTACATATAGACTATACATAGATACATATTTTACCCCCAGCCACCTAGAGATTTATTTGTTGTAAATGCTGTGTAGATATGGTTTGGTTTTGCTGGTTTTTTTGTGTGTGTGTATGTTTCTTATCTTTACTTCCCCTGGTTTGGGACTTTATTCTCTTTTACCAAGTATGAAATAACTTTCTGTAGCTGAGCTCTCCCTCCGCTGCTGAAACCACGTGGCCTGTGCTGTCACTGGCCCTAGGATGGCAGTTGTCCCCTTTGCATTCCTATGGGTCTCATCCACCTCCCAGAAGGTAGTTTTTGTGGTTGTTGTTGTTTTCCCAGGGTGTCCAGAGGGATTGTTTTGTTTGTTTGCTTTTTTCCCAGAGTGTAGAAAGTCTACAGTGCAGAAAGGCTTTAACTCTGCTAGTTGATCTGAAATACTTTCCTCTGTACAGGGCTGTGTGCCTCCTGCCAAGCTGTACAATGTGCTATGTAGAGTAAAAAAATTTGCTTTTTGTTAAGAAAAAACCACAATAAAAACTAGCGAAGCATGGGTGGCTCTTGCCTGGAATCCTAGGTAGTCAGGAGGCTGAGATATGAGGATTATGGTTCAAAGCCAGCCTGGGCAGAAATGCCTGTAAGACTCTCAGCTCCAATTAACCCCCCAATAGCTGGAAGTAGAACAATGCCTCAAGTAGTAAAAGCACTAGGATTGAGCCCTAAAGCTCAGGGACAATGCCCAGGTGGTGAGTTCAAGTCCTACTTAGGAACATCAAAAAAAGTCAATATAAAACATGGGGGAGAAAATAAAAATAAACAAAAAACTAAGAGACAATAAAATATTATCAAAAAATAACAGATTAAGATATATAAAAAGAGTAACATCCATAAGACATAACATTTTCCAGTAGCCACTAGTAAAGGCACAGGTAATAATACTTAGTATATTGGTGTCATTGTGCAACAAATTTTCCAAACATTTCCATCTGGACTCCAAGTTATTTCTCTACCATTTTCCATGTTAACTAACTTACTGTTCTAATTGCTTTCCTTTATGTATATTTCAATTCTAATTAATCAACTGATTTCAGAGCATTGTTAATATAACATTTTAATACCAATGACTGAGAAATTTTCTGATTCCCATATATGTTATTTTACTATTGATATCTTTCCTTTCCCAGATACTTTTACATATTTTTTATTAATGGATTCTAAACCATCCTATTAAATGTAAAAAAAAGGTGTGACTGTTGGGGTAGAAATGTTTATTCTGTTTCCTTGTATAGTTAATGTTCACTTTTTTACATGCAGATCACTTGACACTTTTATGAGTGAATCATGGATTCCTTTGAGATTCTGAAAAATTAAGTCTTTTTTTTT
The DNA here is from genome assembly GCF_019054845.1 of Dipodomys spectabilis. Classification (NCBI taxonomy): domain Eukaryota; kingdom Metazoa; phylum Chordata; class Mammalia; order Rodentia; family Heteromyidae; genus Dipodomys; species Dipodomys spectabilis. The sequence goes on along the minus strand of NW_024870720.1, from coordinate 25,678,667 downwards.
CTTTTTAATTATTGTGAAAATACTGTACAGAGGGGTTACAATTACATGGGCAAGATAATGAGTACATTTCTTATCAAGCATTGTAGCCTCCTCCTTTGTTTCCCCTTCCCAACCTTTCCCACCCTCCTTCCCCCCCATCCCCCTACCAAACCCTCCCCAACCCCCCCCACCAAAGTTGTAAAGTTCGTTTTCGACATAACGACTTGTACATCTCATTGTTGCAATGGGGCCACCTGTATCCCTATTTAAACAATTTTTTTCGCCCTTCTCCTCCACAAATTATACCGATATGAAATATAGTGAAAGCAGGGGTTATACTGAGGGGGAGGGATATACAAAGCAACAAAGAAATAATCTTATAAATGTGGTAGAAACAATCTCATGAAAGAAAAAAACCATTTGAATACATATCTTATGGTTCATTTCTCTAAAGTCACCTTATCTGACCTTTTCTGCTTGACTCATACATATACTAGATACTGCAAATAAGGGAAACCATGGGACCTATGTTTCTTTGGGCCTGGCTAACTTCACTTAATATAATTTTTTCCAAGCCTTTCCGTTTCCTAACAAATGGGGCAATGTCATTCTTTCTGATGGAGGCATAGAATTCCATTGTGTATATATACCACATTTTCTTCATCCATTCATCTACTGAGGGGTATCTGGGTTGGTTCCATATCTTAGCTGAAAAATTAAGTCTTAATTGAACTGACTTTGTTCTGAATGATTCTTTGGTTTTTGAAATGCAGAAACTTGTGATGGTTCAAAAATAAGTTTCAATTGGTCCAATACTTTACCCCACTTCCTATATCTCTTTCACTGTGAGCAAAGACCTGGATTGAGTGATGCAGAGCCATATTTATTGAAAAGGAAATCAAATCACAGACAAAAAGGTTATCTACTTACCTTAGGCAAGGGTTTTGCAGGTTTGCAGTGGAGTCCTCCAACAAAGTCAACATTTGGTAAAGTTGGGCGAGGGAATTCCAAGTCCCAGTAAGATCGAATAAGCCAGATTTCTGCTTTACTCATGGTCTCCATTAAGGTAGTGGGTCGTCCTGAATGGAGAGGGGAGAAAGTAAAATGTAAGAAACGACATTACAGAGAAGTTTCTGAATATAACATTTTATTTTTTCTTAAAATAATTTTCTAAATTTGTACTTAATGAGATAGAATGTGTTTGTTGGTAACACGTACTACACAGGAAAAGTGGTGTGTGTTTTTGTGTGTGAAAGGCAGTGTGGTAAGAGACTATATCTTGATACCTGAGTTTATTAGCAGTTATAAATAATCATTAAAATAGGCAATTATAGAATTAACTATGCATTTTCCCTTTATCCATTAGAGGAATATTTGAATTCCAGAGTCAATAATTCTGTCATATTCACAGAAATTGTTTTCCCAGTAGTTCTCAAACTAGTTTCCTACAGTGTACCAAACTGTTCCTTGATTCTTGAGCTCCAATATGAGTATATTCTTTATGACTGTGGCTGAATTTCTTACCTCTACTTGATTCACTTTAGGAGCTTAAAATATTTATTTATTACACAGAAACATTGGCAAATACCATCTGGAATACTGGGACTAGGTAATTGACTTCATCTTACTGATGGCTAATATTTTATTAAATGCAGAACAATTTAAAGTGATAGAGCATAATCACAAGTACTTCAGCACTTTACTAGATTTTATGTCTATAAAATAGATGATTATAAACCATAAATGAATGTGGAACCACTAGAAGTTATAGTTATTGAGTCTGTGCTAAAACATTGGATCTGTCAAGAATAAGGAAAACTTTTAGAAAATCCTGAAAACTGGTCATCAGTGACTCACCCCTGTAGCCCCAGCTACCTAAGATTCTGAGATCAGAAAGCATGAAGTCTGAAGCTGTCATGGTCAGAAATATCCTCAAGACTACGCCTCCAATTCAGTATCAAAATGCTGGGTGGCATGGCTCAAGTGGTAAAGTACCAACTTATACAAGTAATCCAACCAAGCTTGAGGTCACAGACTTCAAGCCTTGGTACAAACAAACAAAAAAAAAAAAAGAAAAAAAGAAAAAACATAAGAAAGAGAAAACAAATGAAATATTTTGATTTAACTAGGAAAATAATCAAGGGAGACAATTTATTTTCTGCATACATAGGTAGAATCAAACAATGTATCTCTTTGGTATACATATTTTCATTCATCAGTCTCTTAGGGAAGTAATTAATTAGCATGATAACAAATAAAAATGATCAATTATTCATTGTGGATGAAATTTTTCATACTGAATGACCTCCTAGAGCATCCTATAGAGCTAGGTAACTGTCGATTGTCTTCTTTCTGACTCTATAATGTAAGACATTCTGTAGTCAGGAATCTGGTAGACAATTTTATATCTCATTTAACTCTTTCACCTATGGAAGACAAATTTCTTGCAGGATGCAGGTTGCTCAGGCCTGTAATCCTAGCTACTCAGGAGGCTGAGTTCTGAGTATCGTGATTCAAAGCCAGCCCGGAAAGGAAAGTCCATGAGACTCATATCTCTACTATACCACCAGAAAACCAGAAGTGATGCTGTGGTTCAAGAACACTCATCTTGTGCTGAAGAGCTCAGGGACTGTGCCCGGGCCCAGATTTCAAGTCCCATGATGAACAACAGCAACAAAAAAGACAAATTTCTCTTATTTCACATTCATCTCAGAGCACCTGTCTCAGCTTTTACAAAAGTTAGATCTTACCCTAATAAAAATGAAACATGACTTACCTAAAACTTCACTGTAAAAGCTACTCCACTTCTTTGAATCAAATGCCTCGAACCAAAAATCAAAATAAAGCATGCATATCATGTTTTCTACCCTCTCCATGAATGTCATCTGACCACTTAATCCTGACAGAATGACAGGCACATAAGAGGGAGGGAATAGAAGCCCTCCACTATACTTTTCGGTTGTATAGCCAGGAAGGAAGCGGAGAGTGTACACAAAAGGAATCTCCAATAGCTCAGCCAGAAGCTCCCCACAAGGACCGATGCCATCTGCAATCACAACATCAAATCTTGCTTTTCGTAGCCTAGTTATCAGTTCCTTGTTCAGAGATGCTTCTTTACAAATATTTAGCATAACATCAGAATACATCATAAATACATTCTCCAATAATGGTGAATATGCCAAACATGTTGTTCTTGGCAATTCATATGTCACCAAAGAGATCATTTGTGAGAATACTGCGGAGAATTCATCAGTATTAGAAGATGAAGGGAAAGTTTCAAATTTAATGCTGGATGCTTCATTGCTGTCAACAAAAATAGCAGATGATGGTCTCACAACTGTGACTTGATGACCCTTCACAATTAGTTTGTCCAGTATTACCTTCATATTCATCCAGTGGCTATATTCCATAGGCCACACCAGTACTTTCCCACAGCTTCCAGAGTTAAAGTAATAACTCAACTGCAGTAGCAGTAGAACTGAAATCCATTTCCAAGTCATCCTGACTAACAGCACAGCGTCCATCAAACTATGTTGACCTCTGTCAATTTCTTGTGCTTATATTCAAGGAAACAATTGATCTTGAAGTTAAAATATAACTTGAGTTGATCAAAGCAAGTAGGTAAAATGGTCAGAGCTATTTGACAGAATGGTAACAATCTTCAATTTTGGAATGATTAGACAAGTAAGTTCAACCTCTCTTTTGAAATAAGGTATTTTCATGTAGTTAGGAATTTTTATGACCTGTATTTGCAAGCCAACCCTTTTATGTAAGCCATTTTACAATCTCTGAAAGAACATGTGAAGTTGAGAGGTGACTCGTCTTTTTATTGTCTTTGATTAAGAAATAAATATGGTAACTTCAAAATTGCTCAAAATTTCTTAGCTGTCATGATTCAAGAAATTATTTTAGCATCTCTGCTGAAATATTATTTACACTCATGCCATTCAGTTTAAAATACACACCATCAATCCTTTCTAGTATATTTCCAGAAACCTGTAGCTACATTCAGTATGAGGTTTTAAGCATTCAAGAACTCTAATAAGGAATTGTGAAAAAGCACTTAGGAAGTTATTAACATGGCTGACTCAGTGTGTGGAATATTTTACTCCAAGTGAAAGACCCAACTATCTAAAAATAACAACTACTCTAGAGTATATCAGGCAGTCTGCCACAATGAAAAATGGTTACGTTTGTGAGAGAGACATGACAGAATCAAAGATAAATCATGGCCTTACAAAGAAGAAATCGAGCACACAGCCCCCTACATCAAGACTCTCAATATGGACTATATGCCTACTATAGCTCAGTGTGTATTTTAGATCTAGGTTTCCTAAAGGAGTGAAACCATGAACCGTTGTTGTCTCTGAGCTTGCATTATATCACTTACAGATTTTGTTGTAGGCCCATCTTTTTCCCTGCCAATGACGTAAGATCATTCTTTCTAATGGCTATGCAAGTTCCATTTTGTATCTGTGCCAATCTATCTGGGGAGAAGTGAAATCTTTGAGATTTTTTGCTTTGCAGTTCCTTGATGGCTAGGAATATGACCATTTCCTCATTTCGACTAAGAAATTTTTTCAACCTTTAAAATATAACTCATAACTTCCACATATATTTAATGTACTTTGGGAGATATTTAAAAAGGTGGAGAAAAAATCAGTAAATAAGGCAAATTCTATTAAAATCTATCTTGAGGATGAGCATTAGTGGTTCACATCTGTAAAATCTTAGCTATGTGGGTCATAGCTATGACAAGGATCATGGTTCAAAGACAGACAATATCATCTCATAGTTCACATGGAGCAGAAAAGTTCAGATCACAGTTCACAAGGGCAGAAAAGTTCACAAAGCTCCAAAACAACATCAACAGCTGAATGTGGAAATATTCACCTGTCATCCCACCTCCTAGAAATCCATAGAGAAGGCCATCATAGTTCAGGCTGGCACAGGAAAAAAGTAAGAACCTATTTCAGGCTCATACTTTGTATTGTGAAGCACACATGAACACTCACGGACTGTCACATGCTTACTTGGTATTGCTGTCCAATAACGTGCTTAACAAGGGTACATTTTAAATACTAAATATTAACCTTTGATCTTTAAACAAGAGGCTGATTCAGAGTAAGTACACAAATCAATGATTTCTATTTATCAAAGGACAGTTTTGCAACTAAGAGTAAGGTAAATCCAAGGTTGTAAATTTCAATGCCTTTAATTTGAAAAAGGTTTATTGTGTAAATATTTTAAACATCTAGAAGCTATATCAGGATCATGTTAACAAATGAACAAATACATTTAGCTCTCTGAATTCCTTATGGATATTTCACACCACCACCAAGAACGCTTCCTCTGTGTCCCTGTTTCTTTGAAAGGAAATCAATCACGCCCTGGTTTATGCCTCTCTTGGGTCCACTGGCAGCAGTTTTGGGGGATCAATCATGCCCTGGTTTATGCCTCTCTTGGGTCCACTGGCAACAGTTTTTTGCTTTGTCTAATTGTGTTGTGCATTTGAGATATCTAAAACTGTTCTCACGATAATGATGCCAAGCAAATACCTCTTGGATGGTACCTGGTGCCCTGCTCACTACCATGCCCTTCTCACCAGGAAGTAGCTTTAGAAGAGATGACTTCTGCCTATACTCCTGAGATTTGGTAGCTGTACCTATTGAGCAACAAAGGTGGCAATGTTAGTGTATCCTCTGCCATTTGGGGCTTGGCAGTGTCCATCCTAGGCTCTCATATATCACTAGCCACTACTACATCAGCAGGACTCCTCCCTCTCCCCAGACATAAACTTTTCTCAGCCTACTTGCTGGCTTTCTGCAATGACCCACTGCCCAGGCAGAGTACCACCCACCTCTAGTCTCTTGACTGTATATGGGTCCCCTGGGAAACAGACGGGCACCATTTCTCCCCCTCCTGTGAGATATTTGGCCTTGTCAGCTCTGCTGGCAATAAATCCCCTTTGCTCTATGTGATTGTGTCCATGTGGTCTTTGGGGCTAGTTATTTTCATTTCACATAGGAGTTATATTTCCCTTTTGTTCTCTTTCACTTAGTGTAGAAATCGTTGGCCACAGTCTCTTTGTCTACCCCTACAGTTTTTGAGGACATCCAGCATCTCACAGTCCCTGTTGCAACAACCCATTATACTGTTGCATCATTTCTGTGTCTTGGGGGTGATAGGGCAATGTAATTTCCATAATTCTATAATTGCTTAGTAAAATCTTTCATTTTTCCACCCAGTGAAGTGTGTCCCCTGGTCATGTTCTATTATTATTGCTTCCTGGTTTACTGATAGGCATACTGATAGCCTAGCTTGCTCTCAGTGCAATGTCATCTACCTGACAGTATGCCAGTGGGATGAAATGCCCTCTTGACCTAATTGTATTGGGCTATTATGTTTAAAAATTGTCATAGGAGCATACACACAGTATATTTCTGGTAGGCCTCTTGGAAAATTTCTCAAGTAATTGCAAGCCCTCGGTTTTTATAGTATGCTACCTGGTCTTTAATCAAGCATGGAGCTATTCATAGTGCAATCAATGACTTCTTCAGTGGATACAGTCCTCTCTAGTTAATATGTCCACACCATCATTAACTGGATTAGTTGAGGTGCATGTACATCATGTATATCACTGTGATAACATTCTACTGTCCCTAAAGCCTTAAGGTCCTGCCCCATGGCTTGTCTCCACAATGGAGGGTGTCCAATGACTCAGCTCTCTAGTTTCCATGAGATTACACACAAAGCAAGGCCTCATTATATAGCAACTACCTGTACACATTTGTCATTTGTGGCAACCAGCCAAATGGAAAATTCAGAAGACTGGCTATTAGTCTCCTGTCCAGTATCATGCTAGATAATATCTGTGGATGCTGCACTGTCACAGCTGGTGGCTGCACTATAATGCCTAGCTAGTCCCTTCTTTGTACCTGACATACATCAGCAGGCAGCAGAGATTTTTGGACCCTGAACAGTGAAGGTTTTAGATTCCCTCTCCATGCCACATAGAAGGGAGAGACAGTTTTGTATTTCACATATTCCATAGGCCCAAAACCTGCTTCAACTCCTGTGATAATTGGTTAGTGGAGAGAGAACTTCTCTAATCAAAGTATACCCCCAACTTAGCCAGAGGGGTCTGAGTCACCCCTCAATTGGGCTTCTTGATCCTATTCAGTATCCAGTTCTCCTCTTCAAGGTAGGTGTCTTCTGTATATAATGTCTGACTATTCTAACTGTAGTAACTATTAAAAACTTTCTTTGAATGGAAAGACCTGGAAAAATATGCTAAGTGGCCTAAATCAGACCCACAGAAACCAGTGATGCTTCTTTTCCCATATAGTCAAAGCTAGCTTTAGCTTATATGCTTATAAGGAAATATGTTGGGTAGTATGCAAGTGTAAATAAATGTGTTAACTGAAATATGGTAGATTCAAGGGAGAACTTAAATAGTATAATTCTTTAGAAAGACTAAGTGAAAGATCAGTAAAATAAAATACTAAGAAACTGGTACTCAAAAGGGTGAGATGGGATCAAGGGAAAAGCACTGAACAGATAGAGAAGAGGTGGAGAAATGCAGTCAAGAATCCATTGTATACCAAACTAGGAAGAGTATGCAAAATTAGGAAGAAGGGGTATGTAGGGAGTGAGTGGTGAGCATTTTGAAAGGGGTGACATTGATCTAGGTAAAATATATCCATAAACTGCTTTGTTAAATGACAAGTCCTTTGTACCCCTATATGAAGTTGATAATTACAAATCTCAAATAAAGCAAAGTTATACATTGGGCTATATGATCTATGAATTCCCAAGAATATATAGTTTGAGGACATTACTAATGGATTTGCAGAAAGTAGTTAGAAGATTTGAATTTGGCTTTGGAAGTGCATGTAGAGAGGCTCAATTTGTCACTAAATAATATGTAGATATCAGGTTTTTCTTCTTTAAGAATATATTACAAGGGTCTGGGAAGGTGGCTCAGTGGTAGAGTTCTTGCCTTGCAAGCGAGAGGCCCTGGGTTTGATTCCTCAGCACCACATAAGAAAAAAGAAAAAAGCCGGAAGTGGTGCTGTGGCTCAAGTGGTAGAGCGCTAGTCTTGAGCTGAAGAGCTGACAGACAGCGTTCAGGTCCAGAGTTCAGGCCCCATGACTGGATCAAAAAAAAAAGAATATATTACAATAAATCATTCCAACATATTTTTATTGTATATATTTGTTTAATTTTTAAATTTAGTTCAATCAAACAAATCATTCTTATTTCCTTTTGGAATTATTATGATTTTTATTTTTAATAATCATTGTCCCTAATTTTAATAAAGGATATTACTGTGAAATCATTTTTCTGTTTTTGATATTTTGATATTTAAACTGAAATATTTCCTATTGGGCCAAAGAAATGTTCTCCACTGATTTCTCTCTTCTTCTGTTTGTAGAGTGTATTCTGAATACATGATTCTAGATCTGTTTGTTATTTTCTTCTTATTTGCTCTTTGTCTGTCTGTCTATCTATCTGTTTCATCAGTCCTAGGGTTTGAACTCAGGCCCCAGATGTTGTGCCTGAGCTATTTTGCTCAAGGCTAATATTCTACCACTTGAGCCACAACTCCATTTACAGCATTTTTATGGTTACCAATTGAGGTAAGAGTATCTGGACTTTCCTGTCTGGGCTGGCTTTGCAGTCCTCAGATCTTAGCTCCTGAGAAGCTCGCATATAAACATGAGCCACTGTTGCCTGGACCATTTGCCATTTCAAATGCTCTTTCAAATATAAGGTTTAAGAATTGCTGCATGAAATAACTGAGTTTTATTTAACTTATGAGTACTTTTCTTGTTTTCATATACTCAGTATTTAGGTATTAAAGAAACTAGACATAAGTGAGTTGGCCTAGTAAAGTATGAAGTTATCAATCTTACTGCAAAAGATGGAAAGATAGCTTTACACTCTAGTGAACTAATGACACTGACTTTCAGCGCCCTAGTTATCATGCTGAATTAAATATAGGAAAGTAATTTCCTCTTTCACTTTAAAAGTTTGTTTGGCTATCCAAGAGATGACTATCCAAATGAATATTCAGTGAAGGAAAAATGATCACTTGAGAATGTACAAAAAATACCTTTCACCTTTCCAAGCAGGAATTGCATAGAGAGGTTAGCTGGGTGGCCTAGTTATAGATAGGTGGCCTGTTGAGACTCTCCAGAAAATGTGAAAACAAGAAAAATTCCGGGGCTAGGAATGTGCTTAGTGGTAGAGTGCTTGCTAGCATGTGTGAAGCCCTGGGTTCAATTCCTCAGTACCACATAAGCAGGAAAAGCCAGAAGTGGTGCTGTGGCTCAAGTGCTTGAACACTAGCCTTGATCAAAAGAAGCTCAAGGACAGTGCCCAGGCCCTGAGTTCAATCCCCAGGACTAGTAAAAAAAGAAAAAAGAAAAATCCCATAGTAACTATTTTTAATAACAAGAATGATGTGTACTCTTATCATACAACATAGTATTTATTCTAGCTAAGTATATCTCAACTTAAGACTCAAGCACTCAATTCCTCTTGTTCATACTATGTGATTTTATTGTACTATAAAATGTGTTACTGTAAACCTTGCCAGGTAATTTTCAATAATTTTATAGCTTTCTTTTTGTAGTTTTCTAACTGTATAAGCCCCTTATCCCCATTTATTCTACTTCTTACCTTCCAATAGCCTTTACTTTTATTTGGCTTTTCAATGGTTAATTGGAGCTAAGAGTCTCATGGACTCTCCCATCTTATCTGTTCTTGAACAATGATACTCAGATTTCAGCCTCCAAGTAGATATCTTCCAGGGAAACATTCCCTATCCTCAAGACAGAAGCAAGATGGCTGAATAAAGGTGTTTTACTCCACAACAAAGGAATAAAGCACAGACAAACCATAGTGATTTTCTGGGAGTTTGAAGCAGAGTGACATGTACAGGAAGGACATGAAGAGGCCACTACATTGTAGAACTCAAGATTGAATTATGGCTTTATAAAATAAGGGAGTAAGAACACAGACTCTTCACTTTCCCATCTTGCAACATGGAACATGAGCCAAAAGACCCTTCCCCTAGCAGAGAAAGGTCAGCAATTGCCACTCAGAATCCTGCTCCTGCTATTTGCTGCTGAGGAAGCCTGCTGTCCTCATAAGTCATGAGCCTAATTTGGGACACTAAATTAGCAGACAAATGCAATTCCATGGAGAAAAAGTCCATCCCTCCTTGTGCCCTTGCCCCTCACCACCTCCCAAAGGTCTTGTTGCAGGGTGCCACGTTTACAATCTCCTCAAGGGGCCAGCGAAGCTGCTAGGCAGCTTCCCCAAGAGCTCAAGTGGTCCTGCACATTTCCTGGGTAGCCTCAATCTGAGTAGTGCCAACTCCAGAGGCCTTAGAAAACAACTGAAATCCTGCTAACCCTAACACTGCTAACCAGAAATCTGCTGAGCTTCACTCCCCACTTTACCCACAGGCTAGGCTGTTATGCCAAGGTTGCAGAACCCCCACCAAGAAGACCACCGAGAGTCAGACTCTACAGCTATTTTATTTAAATGGGCTGCAGCTCAGGCCTCCTCTTACACTCCAACACAGCTGAGCCCAGGAGGAGAGGCCCGAGATAAGGATTTGCAGGTCTTATAAAGTCACACAACCAGGTGGTTTAGCACCACATGTTGCTCTGCTCTGAAACAAGCAACAAATGGTCACTGCCTCAAATACTCTATCCTTTCATTCCCCCCCCCCCCCCCTTGGCTTATGGTCCTGAGTCACAATCTTGTCACTCTGGCCCCAAACTAAATTCCAACAGCTCTTGATCTTGAATGGGTATACCAATAACAATCAGTCCATTTTTCTTTTCTTGAGTCGTATGCAGAGTGGTTGGGTAGGATGCTTGGAGACTTCCCATGTTTCCCCATGGTCGTCCAGAGCTAAGGGGTCAGCTGGTCTGGCGTGGGAGCAGTGGATCCAAGCAGCAATGCCATCCACCTTAAGGGCAGTGGTGTAGCCAGTAACACCATGTAAGGTCCCTTCCACTGTGGGTCCAGAGATCTCAAGTTGTGCCTTCGAACAAACACCAGTCCCCTGGTTTAAACAAATGGTGGGTAGGAATAGAAGCAGAATCATATAATGCTCTAAGCTGGGGCCACATACTCTTATGCACCAGCTGTAAATAGTCAAGCTTACACAGAAATTCAGTATCATCCAAATCAGCAAGCAATTAAAGCCAAGGCAATAGTGTGAATTTCTTATTCTAAACAAGGCAAAAGGAAGGAGCAATACCCAGTTTGCACCAGTCTCCAAGGCCAATTTAGTTAAGGTCTCTTTTAGAGTTCAATTCATTCTTTCTACCTGCCCTGAACTCTGGGGTCAATAAGCACAGTGCAATTTCCAATCCATCCCCAGTGCCAAAGGTATTCCCTGACTTACTTTTGAGACGAAGGCTGGTCCATTGTCCGATCTGATGGTGGATGGAAGGCATACCTGGGTTGGATTTCTTCCAGGATCTCCTTAGCCACGACGTTCGCAGTCTCATGCTTTGTTGGGTAGGCTTCAACCCATCCTGAAAAGGTGTCTTCAAAAATTAGCAAATATTTATATCCAGTTTTAATTTCTGTGAAGTCTACTTCACAATACACACCTGGCCTATCTTCATGGAGGTGAGCTCCTTTCATAAGCGGTTGATTGGGGGCATTGGTGAGCTGACAGGCTTTACAATTTTCTTTGTTTTCTTCTCTATCCAGGGGTGTATAGGCCATGGAAATTTTCTTTATCCACTCCAAGTCTTCTTGGGAGTACTGAGGCTCAGGAGGCAAAGCTCGTGGCCCTGGTTCTACTAGAGTCAGTACTTCCGCTCAGGGCTGGAGGGCCGCCTCCTTAGCTGCCTTATCGGCCAAGTTATTTCCTTTGGTTATAGAATCTGTTCCCTTTTGATGGCCAGGGCAGTGCATAATGACAATATTTGCTGGTTCCCATATGGCCCATATGATGCTAAAAATTTCTTGTTTGTTTTTAATAGTCTTTCCCTCAGCTGTCAGCAGCCCCCTCTCTTGGTAAATGGGTCCATGGACATGCACAGTGGCAAAAGCATACTGACTGTCCTGACTGTCCGTGTAAATGTTTAGTCTCTTCCCTTTTCCCATCTGTAGGACTTTTGTTAGTGCCACTAGCTCTGCTCTTTGTGCAGCCGTTCCCTGGCGGAGTGCTTCTGCCCACATTATCCCAATGTCCGTGGTGACTGCTGCGCCCGTGTACCTTTTTCCATCTTGAATGAAACTGCTGCCATCTATGAACCAGGTATGGTCAGCAGCAATAGTGGCGAGTCCAACAAGTCTGGCCTGAGATTATATACTTGGGCCAGGATTTGCTCACAGTCATGCAGGGTCCGGTAGCAGAGTAGCTGGGTTTAATGCTATGGGTACGCAAAAGCTGATCCATGTGGGGTTAAGTAACAAGGTCTGGTAATGGACCATGCAGGCTTTGCTCATCCACCAGTCAGGTGGTTGTCTTAGCACCCCCTCTAGGTTTTGTCCCAGAGAAATTTATCAGCATCTTTTACTAAGAGAGCTGCTGCAGCTGTTATTCTTAGGCACGGAGGCCATCCAGCAGCAACAGGGTCTAATTTCTTTGACAAATAAGCAACTAGCCGCTTCCAAGGTCCAATTGGCTAACTGGCAGAAACAAAACAAATATGAAAAATTTATCAATAAGATATATTTTCTTAACCACACAGAATAAAATTAGAAATTTAAAAACAGAAAAATTTAAAGTACCCATAACAGAGAAATGAAAGAAAATTTCTTGAGCAAAGGATGTCACAATTAAGGAACCCAAAGTGAAATTAACGTTTTCTTGATTCAGATGAAGTGGAGTGGAGCAAACACAGACATAGCAGGGAACTTCACATGAAGGAGGAACAAGAAGAGGGAGTTTAAAAAATACACTACAAATGCCAATCTGGAAACTAGAAAAGAATGCACCAAGCAAACCTCAAATTAATAGAAGCAAGAAAGAACAATGACCATAAAGAAAAAAAAGTTAAAGGCTGAAATCTAAAGCTAAAGGGATAAAAGAAGAAGTTAGTTGATTAAAAAAAATTCTTCAGAGACCATTATCTGGACTGATGAGGAAACAAGAATGGAGACCCAAATGAAGAAATCAAGATGAAAGGGGAAATATTCCAACACATGCCGCATGGTCATGGCTTGAGAAGACACAGGGTTAATTCTTTAGAACTTTGGCACAATTCAGCAGTGGAGTTAGCTGGTCCTAGTCTTCTCTTTGCTTGGAATCTCTACCATATCTTATTGGTCTGTCCATATTTCCCACACTTACAAACCAATTTAGTAGGTTACCTGTCCAGAAATAGATCTAGTTGTTTTACATTTTCCTATTGATTGCTGAGAAGTTGTTTCTGATAATCCCTCTAGGAGCATTTCTGAAGTATCAGTTGAGGTACCTATGCCATTTAATATGACTTTAGTTACTTTAGTGATGGCTAATCTGGCAAAAATTGTCCATTTTGTTGTGTGCCATATTTTATGCAACAATTCATAGATTATCAATTCAGAGACCTTTCAGTATTGACTCCAGTATCCAAAAGCACAGGGTTCATGTAATAAGTCTGTCAATGCCATGGCTTTTCTCAAAGTTTCAGTTTTCCATTTAGGAAGACATGCCATAGTGAGGAGTTGGGAAGGCAGCCAGGTTCCACACTTGGTGCCAGTGTGATTTGGAAATGGTTCTTAAACTAATATTACTAAAGAGTAATTTTGTGAATGGACCCTAGGAGCAAGGGAAATGTATACCTGTTCCTTTGCTTTGTTCACTTTTCACTTCCAATGGAAAAGATTCTGCTCTATTCAGTGTTTACCTCCATCAAATCTGCACTGCAGTGGTGACTTTGTTTGGGCCCCATTTTTGGCGGATATTTGTTTTACCTACTTCATAGAACCAGAAAATATATCATTAATCGATGTGGCAAAGCACTATTTATTAAACTCATTAACTATCTTCTTTGGAAGTTTAGAATCCACCTTTCATTCAAGGGCTTGAATTCAGGCCTGAACATTTGTCCCTAAATTTTTCTCTCTTCTTTGTTTGCTCATGGTTAGCACTCTACCACTCAAGCCAAAGCCCCACCTCCAGCTTTTGAATGTTTAATTGGAGATTAGAATTTCGGTGATTTTCCTGCCTGGCTTGTGTTTGAACCATGATGCTCAGATCTCAGTCTTCTGAGTAGCTAGGATCAAGGCATGTGCTCTCAATATCACTTTTGCAAAATCTCTACTTTCTCTATTTTCTTACAGACAAGTAAAAAAATTGTTTTTGTGAAAAGGGTTAGATTCCTGAGTCATAATGCCAGTGGCTTAGAGTTCCTGGCCTAAATGGGATTAAGGTTAAAAAAAGCAATAATTAACTAGTAATTCTAGGTCAAATAAGGTTAGAATGGGAAACATTTGTCAATCAGAATTCTTAGAGGCAATTCATGAGTGTTAAGAAAAATCAGTGCAAAATTAAAGCAAGTAATCTGAATCAGTTCCATAAGGCAAAAGCTAAGTAATTGCTGGTGACTAAATAAGTGTTTTAAGAAAAGGTACGACTAACATAAGACATTAAGAAAATTTGGCTTCTAGCCTATTACCTGCTGTTCTGGAGCCCTTAGCAGATTTTCATTGTGTGCTCTTCTATTCAGGTTTACTCAGAAATCCAGAAAATTCACTAAATCTCTCCACACTGGTCATGATTTTCTTTTACTTTTTCATTCATCCATTCTCTCCCTTTTCACCTCGTATAGTGAGGGAAAGCATCTATAATTTCAAGAATTTTCATTAGTGCATATAAATTATTTCACTATGTAATTTCATATCCACATGTACTGTACTGCACTTTCATTAAATTAACCTGTATTAACTTCTACTAATTACTTTTTTCTTTTATCCTATTCGCTCCTTACCCCTGCATGTGGAAAGCTTTCAGTAGGTTCAATGTTCCATCTTCAAACATCGGAAATGTATTTTGGTATTGTTTATACTAAATCATTCTGTCACTTTAATCTCCTTTCCCTGAGACCGTCCAACAATTACATCACTTTATATATATATACACTTATGCATATTGATTATATAAGCCTACACATATACATATATAGTGATAAAACAGTGATATATATATGCAAAGGCAGAGAGTAGCATATGTAGTTATAGATATATCCACAATATTTATGGTATTATGTATACAGATATAATACAATACACATAATTACACTGGATAGATAGATAGATAGATAGATAGATAGATAGATAGATAGATAGATATAGATATAGATATACTCTCTGTGTACTCTGCATGTGAGCGGAAACTTGTGACCTTTGTCCTTCAGGACCTGATTTACTGTGTTTAACACACTAATCTCCAATTTCTACCCAGTTTTTTTTGCAAATGATATAACATTCTTACTTCTGTAAAATATTCTAATATATACATGCATAAATCTCTATTCCTTTTCTTTTATAGGTATATATGTGTATATATATTTATATATGGATACATCTATTTATTTTTCTCACTCATTGAAAAGTCAAAGGTCATCTAAACTGACTTCATAACTTGGCTTTTATCAAATAATGCTGCATTAAACGTCTGAGTGTGCAATTACATTACTTCAGAAATGTGACCAACAGTGATATTAAGTCATTCACTAGCTCCATGTCTAGTTTTTGAAAATCTTCCATGTTGATTTCCATAGGAGCTGCACTGGTTTGCATTGCTCCCATATCATGTTTTCTTTCCCCTTATAACCTGGTTAGCATCTGTTGTGCTCTTTTGTAGAATTTTATTTTTGAGTTACCAATTCTTTGTAATATGAAGACTTTGATTGTGATATTTGCATCTATACACATTGTGCACTTGGAACATATTTTCCTTTTCCACTCTATTCTCACTCCCCTCCAAGGTCTCCTTTCTCAAGTAGCATTTGGTTCATTTAATCATGACACTGTCATTGATGTGTGTGTTCAATGTCCTTTTATCTTCTGTGCTCCACAGTAGTCTGTCCTTTCTCTCTTCCTCCTTTTGCCAATCCCCTCTTAAAAGGTCCTGCATTTACTTTTATGTTGTCTGCTAAATACTATCATTATCATCATCATTTATGTGTCCACTCCACACATGAGTAAGACCATACTGTATTTGCCATTTTGATTTTGATTCACAGCAGTCAACCTGATTATTTCAGTTTTATTTATTTGTTTATTTGTTTATTTATTTATTTATTTATTTTGTCAGTCATGGGGCCTGAACTCTAGGTCTGGGCGCTGGCTCTCAGCTCTTCAGCTCAAGCTTAGTGCTCTACCACTTGAGCCACATGCCACTTCCGGCTTTTTTTTCTGTTTATGTGGTGTTCGTGCATGCAAGGTTAGCACTCTACCACTGAGCCAGCTTCGCAGCCCCTCCAGTTTTATTTATTTTCCTGAAAATGATATAGTTTTAATTTTCCTTATGGTAGAGTAATATTCCTTTGTATATCTAATGTTAATAGGCAATCTTATTATATATAATAATTTGAGGAAGAAATTAAAGTAGACTAGTACTTGCTTTGAATAGTGTATATTGAGCTTCATTATTAGTGCAGAAAAATGTACCTGCAAAGTTTTCTTCTTTTAAAAACTTAATATAATAAAGAGCACCGATGTATTATTGTTGTATTTTATACATTCGTTTGTATCCTATGTTTAAAATATAGACTGATTATACATTTAAATGTTAATAAAGGGTAGCTGTCATTACCTATTTCCTTTTGTAATGTTACTTTCATAATTAATTTTACTGAAAACTTCCCCTATTGTATAGAAGTAGGAATAAAAATGAGAGTCTCATTTTTGCTTGAGCATATAGAGTTTTATCTTTACTGGATTCAAGCCATCACCATACTGTCTCCATTTCCCAAGGAACAGGGATTATACATGTTCAACACAATGCCCATCAGATGCCTTATTTATTTATTTGATTATTTATTTATATATTTATTTATTTATGTCAGTAATGGGCCTTGAACTCAGCGACTCATGGTCTGGATTGTTTTTGCTCAAGTTTACTACTCACTATAACTAGAGTTCCATTTTTGGTTTTTGGTGGTTAATAGAGTTAACACTCTCCTAGACTTCCCTTCCTAGGTTGGCTTTGAACTGTGATCCTCGGATCTCAGCCTCGTGGGTTGCTGGGATTACAGGCATGAGCCACCATGGTCTCAATGATATCTAATTTTCTTATATTCATTACATTAATAAAATGTATCCATATGTCAAAAGCAATAATCATGTTTCACTGACCATGTATGTACACATCTTCTAACTTTTCTACCCACACCAGGCCTTTTCCAGTAATTTTTCACTTCTTTTGTAGTTGGCTATCTTCACATAGATTGTAGTCCTATTTAATTCTCCATTCTTAACTTCCTCTCACTCACTCTTTATGTTTACGAAAATCTTAGCTAGCTTTGATTTAGCAGCAGTTATTATCAACTCTCTCCCATATGTCAGTAGTCTGAATAAAATGTTACCTCTTTTAACCTATCCCTCTCTTTTTCTTTGGACAGACACACAGAGTTCGTTTCATTTTGTCTTAACATATCCCTTTTCTGAAAATGCCCATAAAACTTTGTATTTTATGCTTCTCTCAAACTAACAGACTCAATTTTCCATAGATCCCAGTTGATTCAGTTATAATATCTACATAAATCAGTGAAATAGAACTTTTTGAGAAACTCTGACATTAGAATTGTACATTGCTTCATTTTTAATCAAGAGTAAGATCCATTTGAAAATACAAAAGGCATAGGTTTACGTACAATATGGAAGAGAATCCCTTCCAGTTTGATTGTGGTAAAAATCACTAGGATGTTCTTCCTTAGCAGGCTTTTAGTCCATTCCCTGAGGTGTTGAAAGCTCTACTCCCTCTTTTTCTTCTTGCCCATCTTAAAAACCTTTTGGTAAACAAGCAAGCAACATTTTAAGACAATGAAAGTAACAGTGGCCACACAGGCTAGTAGGAATTCAATGACATCCAGAGAGTGGTACTGGTACCAGGCAAGGTTGTGGCAAAGTGGCCTCAGATGCTTGGCTCCTTTGTGGCACATGACAAATTCAATCCAGAAGACAGCTCGATCCAGTGGCTTCATAGGCTGATCATGGTGAATGGTTGACAACCACATAGCATTCTTTTTGTAGCTAAAAGTAAATCAAATTGATGTAAATATATCAAATGAACTAGAAAATATAGATATTGAAATTTTCTGCAAATGATTGTAAAAAAATTTGAGAGAAAAGAGAATGCTCTTCTTGTGCTGTATTTTTAGACATGTTAGAATAAAAGGCAAGAGCTTCTTAATGACCCTGGATTTAACCATTTAGAAAAATCTTGTTAACACAAGAATTTCTGAAGACAAAAGTAGAATCATTGAAAAAATCAGCAGCAATATGAAAGCTTAATTATTAATGCATGTTGTTCAAAGGTTAGAATTGTATCATAATTTAGAGATAGGTAATTTAATCAAGAAATTTTTCCCCTGAAGTCTCTCTTTATCGTTTATTGGTGCTTAATTATTATTTAACTACAAATGTTCCCTGCCTCCTTTGTTTTGGTCTGGTCTTAGGGCTTGAAATCAGGGCCTTCACACTGTCCTTGAGCTTTTTTTTGCTCAATGGAAGAACTCTACCACTTGAGCCGCAGATCCAGTTCTGGCTCCTTGCATGTTCCGTTGAGATAAGAGTGTTAGGGACTGTTCTGCCTGGCATGATCTCAAACCACAATTCTCAGATCTCAGCCTCTGGAGTAGCTAGAATCACAGGCATCAGCCTTTGGCTGTCATCTAGCCTTTCTTTTATTTCTTGATCCTTTCACTTGTTCCACTATTACTCTATGACTTGCCTTTTCCTTTTATGAAGCTCTTTTGAAAGGTCTCAGTTTTTATTTGTTTGCTGTTATACAACGAAAAGATAGGAAATGGAAACATAGAAATAGTTCAGTTATTCTTGAAGTATGAGAAATAATGTACTCATATTTAGAATGATTTTAATATTCATCTTTTCAGATAGACTCTCAAAGACATTTGCTAACATTGCTGTGATTTTTATTGTTAGTGTTATGTTAGACCCAATAAGAGGGTCCTCTAGTTTGTTTGAGAAATTATAGGTACATGGGATTTGTATTGAAAGGATTCTTTCCAGTATGTAAGTTGAAAATGGGCATGCATAGAGAATGATTTTTAAGGGTAAATTCCAAGGTATTATAGAAGGAGAGTATTGCAATGGAAAGTAAAGTGACTTGTATCTCTATTATTTTAAAAGAACTCACTGATATGTGTGAGCTTCATCCAGGACTAGTGGTGATCCTTTTTGTAAAACAGCAGGCAAAAAAGAAAAGGAAATACATCAAAAAAGAGTAAAATGTGTGTTAATCCTAAGATTTAGCATGTACTACCTAGTTAAGAAATCTCCTACATCTCTCAGTATCAGCATTGTATCTGTTCAAAATTTAATAAGAACAATATGTGAGAGATGTGTTTGTATAGCAAATAAAAATTCAAAAATACCCTGCCTTTCAAAACAAAGGAAGATAAAATATGGCTCACAAACTATATGTTATGTTGCCCAATATCTGTAGGAAAATGGAAGTCAGAGCTAGATGCTGATGGCTCCTGCTTGTAAACTTGTCTACCCCAGGAGGCTAGGTCCTGACAGTCACAGCTCAAAACTGGAAATGGTAGAAAAGTCTCTAGACTTTTCCTTCAAATAACCAGTAAAGAATAAATTCAGAGTCATAGCTTAAGTCATAGAATGCCTTTTAGAAACTTAACATCTGAATCTTAAGCTCTGAGTTCAGACCTAGTCTCCCCCAAAAAGATCAAAGTAACACAGCTTTTACAATGTGTCTGCTTTACTATCATACCCAATACAATTAAAATACTCTTCATTATTTTTACAGTTAAGGTGAAAAGGGAGAATTATATACCGAGTATTACTATCAGAGGAAATTGATAATAGTATAAATGAAATTAATCTATTTATTGAAATAATTTGAATATCAAGTCATTCTTGCTTCAGATATTTTAAATATCATGCAGTTACATTTCACTTGTACTTCTGAAGGTAATTTCTTTTTCATTTTATGATTGTTCTGAATAAGATAATCATAGTCCTTTGATATCTAAGAATATGCATTCATTTAAAAAAAATGTTCTCTTTTCCTACCAGGATGAATCTGATAATTTTAAAAGCTGTAGTTAGTTAACAGTGATAGTATCTAACCATTAACATAGATATTTGAGGAAGCATTTATACTAGGAATGTGAAATTTGATTATTTTCTTGCTGTTTAACAATACAAACCATTTAGAATTTTTGGAAGAAACAACAAAAACTAGAAACTGAAATGGCAGATATTTTCATGTGATTCACAAGAGTAAAATTTAAACCACCTAAACTTCATGCTCTATTTTTCCTTATGGTAGAGTAATATTCCTTTGTATATCTAGTGTTAATAGGCAATCTTATTGTATATAATAATTTGAGGAAGAAATTAAAGTAGACTAGAAGTTGCTTTGAATAATGTATATAGAGCTTCATTATTAATGCAGAAAAAGTACCTGCAAAGTTTTCTTCTGTTAAATACTTAATATAATAAAGAGCACAGATATATTATTTTGTTTTTTATACATTTGTTAGTATCCTATGTTTAAAATATAGACTGATTATACATTTAAATGTTAATAAAGGGTAGATGTAATTTCCTATTTCCTTTTGTAATGAAACTTTCATAATTAGTTTTATTAATGCCTCCTATTGTATAGCAGTTGAATAAAAATGAGAGTCTCATGTTTGCTTGAACATATACAGTTTTGCCTTTACTGGAATCAAGCCATCACCACAATGCCCATCAGATCCCTTATTTATTTGTTTATTTATTTGCTTATTTATTAATTTGGCTGATTATTTATTTATGTCAGTAATGGGCCTTGAACTCAGCGACTCATGGTCTGGAATCTTTTTGCTGAAGTTTACTACTCACTTAAACCACAGTTCCATTTTGGTTTTTGGTGGTTAATAGAGTTAACACTCTCCTAGACTTTCCTTCCTGGTCTGTCTTTGATCTGTGATCCTCAGATCTCAGCCTCTTGTGTTGGTGGGATTACAGGCATGAGCCACTGTGGTCTCAACGATATTTAATTTTCTTTTTTTTTTTTTTGGGGGTCCGGTCGCGGGGCCTGAACTCTGGGCCTGGGCGCTGTCCCTCACCTCTTCAGCTCAAGGCTAGCGCTCTACCACTTGAGCCACAGCGCACCTCTGGCTTTTTTTCTCTTTACTTATGTGGTGCTGAAGAATCGAACCCAGGGCCTCAGGCATGCAAGGCAAGCGCTTTACCACTGAGCCAACTTCCCAGCCCAAAATCTTGCATCTTTTTTTTTTTTTTAGGTCCAGTTGTGGGGCCTGAACTCTGGGCCTGGGCGCTGTCCCTCAGCTCTTCAGCTCAAGGCTAGCGCTCTACCACTTGAGCCACAGCGCCACTTCTGGCTTTTTTTCTTTTTGCTTATGTGGTGCTGAAGAATCGAACCCAGGGCCTCAGGCATGCAAGGCAAGCGCTTTACCACTGAGCCACCTTCCCTGCCCTTAATTTTCTTATATTCATTACATTCATAAAATCTGTCCATAGGTCAAAAGCAATAATCATGTCTCAGTGACCATGTATAATGCACACCTTCTAACTTTTCTACCCAAAGCAGGCCTTTTAAGTATATTTTCACTTCTTTTGTAGTTGGCTATCTTCACATAGATTGTAGTTCCCTGAAAGTCTCCTTTCTTCACTTCCTCTCACTCACTCTTTATGTTTATGAAAATCTTAGTTAGCTTTGAGTTACCAAAGTTTACTTCAGTTATTGTCAACTCTCTCCCATATGTCAGTAGTCTGAATAAAATGTTACCTCTTTTACCCTATCTCTCTCTTTTTTTTTGGACAGACACACAAAGAGTTCACTTCATTTTGTTTTATTAAAATATTCCTTTTCTGAAAATGTCCATAAAACTTTGGATTGTATACTTCTCTCAAACTAACAGACTCAAATTTCCATAGTTCTCAGTTGATTCAGTTATAATAGCTACATAAATCAGTGACATAGAACTTTTTGAGAAACTCTGACATTAGAATTGTACATTGCTTCATTTTTAATCAAGAGTAAGATCCATTTGAAAATACAAAAGGCATAGGTTTAGGTAAAATGTGGAGGAGAATCCCTCCCAGCTTGATTGTGCTAAAAATCACTAGGATGTTCTTCCTTAGCAGGCTTTTAGTCCATTCCCTGAGGTGCTGAAAGCTCTACTCCCTCTTTTTCTTCTTGCCCATCTTAAAAACCTTTTGGTAAACAAGCAAGAACATTTTAAGACAAGGAAGGTAACAGTGGCCACACAGGCCAGTAAGAATCGGATGACATCCAGAGAGTGGTACTGGTACCAGGCGAGGTTTTGAGAAAGTGGCCTCAGAT
Organism: Dipodomys spectabilis; assembly: GCF_019054845.1. Taxonomy (NCBI): domain Eukaryota; kingdom Metazoa; phylum Chordata; class Mammalia; order Rodentia; family Heteromyidae; genus Dipodomys; species Dipodomys spectabilis. The sequence goes on along the minus strand of NW_024870720.1, from coordinate 25,656,156 downwards.
GCTTGGCTCCTTTATGGCGCATGACATATTCAATCCAGAAGACAGCTCGATCCAGTGGCTTCATAGGTTGATCATGGTGAATGGTTGACAACCACATAGCATTCTTTTTGTAGCTAAAAGTAAATCAAATTGATATAAGTATATCAAATGAACTAGAAAATATAGATATTGAAATTTTCTGCAAATGATTCTAAAAAAAATTTGAGAGAAAAGAGAATGCTTTTCTTCTGCTGCATTTTTAGACATGTTAGGGTAAAAGGGAAGACCTTCTTAATGACCGTGGATTTAACCATTTAGAAAAATCTTGTTAAAGTCAGGGGGGTGGGCAGGGGGGGTGGAATGGGGGGAGGGGGTTTGGCATGAGAAGGGATAGAAATATGAAACAAAGGAGGAGGCAACAAGGCTTGATAAGAAATGTATTCATTATCATTCCCATGTAATTGTAACTTCTGTATGGTATTTTCACAATAAAAAATATTGTAACACAAGAAACAAAAGTAGAATGATTGAAGAAATCCTCACCAATATAAAAGATTAATTATTAATGTACCTGTTGTTCACAGTTTAGAATTGTATCATAATTTAGAGATTGATAGATAATTTAATCAAGAAGTTTTTTTTCCCCTGAAGGCTCTCTTTATCATTTATTGCTGTTTAATTATTATTTAACTGCAAAAATTCCCTGCCTCCTTTGTTTTGTTCTGGTCTTAGGGCTTCACACTCTCCTTGAGCTTTTTTTGCTCAAGGGAAGAACTCTACAACTTGAGCCACAGATCCAGTTCTGGCTCTTTGAATGTTAAGTTGAGATCAGAGTCTGAGGGACTTTTCTGCCTGGCTTGATGTCAAACCACTATTCTCAGATCTTAGCCTCTGTAATCACAGCTAGAATCACAGGCATCAGCCATTGGCTGTCAACTTGCCTTCCTTTTATTTCTTGAACTTTCACTTACTTGTTCCACTATTCCTCCATGACTTGCCTTTTCCTTTTATGAAGCCCTTTTGAAAGGTCTCAGTTTTTATTTGTTTGCTGTTATACAACAAAAAGACAGGAAATGGATCAATAGAGATAATTGAGTTCTTCTTCAATTATAAGAAATAAATGTACTTATATTTAGAATGATTTTAATTATTCATCTTTTCAGATAGACAATCAAAGACATTTGCTAACATTGCTGTGATTTTTATTGTTAGTATTATGATGTTAGATCCAATAAGAGGGTGCTCTAGTTTGAGGCATCATAGGTACATGGCATTTGTGTTGGAAGTATTCTTTCTAGTATGTAAGGTGAAAATGGGCATGCCTAGAGAATGATTATTAAGGGTAATTCCAAGGTGTTATAGAAGGAGAGTATTGCAAAGGAAAGTAAAGTGACTTGAATCCCTATATTTAAAAAAAAACTCACTGATATGGGTGAGCTTCAGCCAGGACTAGTGGTGATCCTTTTTGTAATACAGCAGGCAAAAAAAAAGGAAATACATTAAAAAAACGAGTGAAATGTGTGCCAATGCTAAGTTTTAGCATGTACTATCTAGTTAAGAAATTTCCTGTATCTCTCAGTATCAACATTGTATCTGTTCATAATTTAATAAGAACAATATGTGAGAGATGTATTTGTATAGCAAATAAAAATACAAAAATGCACTTCCTTTCAAAACAAAGGAAGATAAAATATGGCTCACAAACTATATGTTACGGTGCTCAATATCTGTAGGAAAATGGAAGTCAGAGCTAGATGTTGACGGCTCCTGATTGTAAACTTGTCTACCCCAGGAGGTTGTAGTCCTGACAGTCACAGCTCATAACTGGAAATCGTAGAAAAGTCTCTAGACTTTACCTTCAAATAACCAGCAAAGAATAAATTCAGAGTCATAGCTTAAGTCTTTGAATGCTCCCCCCCCCCCGGTTTTTTTTTTTTTTTGGTTAGCCGTGGGCCTGAACTCTGGGCCTGGACGCTATCCCTCAGCTCTTCAGCTCAAGGCTAGTGCTCTACCACTTGAGCCATAGAGCCACTCTCAGCTTTTTCTGCTTGTGTGGTGCTGAGGACTTGAACCCAGGGCCTCATGCATGCAAGGCAAGCACTCTACCACTGAACCACCTTCCCAGCCCTAGAATGCCCTTTAGAAAACTAAACATCTAAATATTAAGGTCTGAGTTCAAACCCACCTATCCCCCTCCCCGCAAAAAGATCAAAGTAACACAGCCTTTACAATGTGTCTGCTATACTATTATATCCAATAAAAGTAAAATACACTACATTATTTTTATAGTTATGGTGAAAGGGGAGAATTATATACAGAGTATTACTATCAGAGGAAATTGCTAATAGTATAAATGAAATTAATCTATTTATTGAAATAAGTTGAATAGCAAGTCATTCTTGCTTCAGATATTTTAAATATCATGCAGTTACATTTCACTTGTACTTCTGGAGGTAATTTCTTTTTTATTTTATGATTGTTCTGAATAAGATAATCATAGTCCCTTGATATCTAAGAATATGCATACATTTCAAAAAAAAAGTTCTCTTTTCCTACCAGGATGAATCAGATAATTTTAAAAGCTGTAGTTAGTTAACAATGATAGAATCTAACCATTAACATAGATATTTGAGGAAGCATTTATACTAGGAATGTGAAATTTGATTATTGTCTTGCTGTTTAACAATACAAACCATTTAGAATGTTTTGAAGAAACACTAGAAACTGAAATGACAGGTATTTTCATGTGGGTTCACAAGAGTAAAATTTAAACCACCTAAACTTCATGCTCTATTTTTCAAACACATTGAATTTTTTATTTTATAAAAAGTAACTAGTGAGATCTTAGGTGGAAAGGAAGTTATAACTGAATGGGTTACTTAGTGTTATTTGTGGAAGAAGAGTTCATGTGCCTCTAATTCATTGCTTTCCTAAGCTTCCTTGCATTCTGCTATTGTCATTCTTAGTGATAACTTTCAGTACTTTACCTGTTTTCAAATTTTGTACTATTCTCAAGGTTTTGATAATTCCTTTTTACTGAAATCACCTGGGGAACAAAACAATTTATGGTTGGAAATGAAACTGGGTCTGTGGAACCTCAACATTCCAAATGCTGAAAGATGACAATCACGAGTTTGAGGCAATCCTGGTCTGTATAGCATAACAATGTTGCAACACAGACACTGACAAAGACCCCCCCCCATACAGACACACAGACACACAGACACACACACACACACACACACACACACACACACACACACACCATGAATACAAACATACAAAAAGATTATTGTGAGTTGTGAAACACATGATGGGTTATTGATGAATTAATCAAGTCTTAACTGAGGATAACTTTAATAGTCAGACTCCTGTGAGAAATTATCTATAATCACAATTTTGTAAAATAAGAATCAGACTAACAAATAGAGTACAGTGGTTATTAATCATGAGCAAGTCCCTGGATGTAATGCTCAGATAAACAAAGAGACCGACAGACTTACATACAAATGCACATATCCACATAATCAAGGTTATACTCACACAGGGTTGTTAATGACTGCTTCCAGTGCTCTGAGAAAGTCCTTCCTTGATATTGCTTTTATATCCAGTTGAACAGCTGCTCCTTTGGCCACCATGTGAGCAATGTTATCATGTTGTTCCCCAAACAAAGGAATGCCCACAATGGGAATCCCATGTTGGATCGCCTCATAGATGCCGTTAGCTCCACCATGAGTGATGAAAGCTTTAGTTTTGGGATGGCCTAGGTTTAGGGGCATTTCAATACAATTTTTCATTAAAAGTCTTAGACATGAAATGAGAAATGTGTACTGTGAGCAATGAAAAGAATAGTGTTTCCCAAATAATAATTCTTGAACCAATGAGTTACATTTAATTTGCATTTATGTCACACTGCCAGTAGCATCTAATCAATTGGAGATGTAAGTAAAATTCCTATGGTTTGTGCCCTAAGTTTTCTATGACTTGAGATTTGAAAGTGCATATACTATTTCCTGTGGATCAGATAGGAAAACAACATAATGGATAATAGCAAATTCCAAAGCAAGAAAATGTTCATGTTAGATTATGCTCCCATAAACTTAAAACTAGTACACTAATCTAATGAAGGAGTGGTGCTTGAAATAGAGTGTATTATCATTTCATACGAAGCAATTTTTCCCACATAAAAGGCAGACTCATTCAATATAAAAGAAAGTTGCAAGTTTCAGTGGCATTGCAAATACTTGCTCTACTTTAGGAGGATGGATAATGTAATGATGAATTAAAGGACAGAGAGATAACCTCAGGTAATTATAGAAAATTCTCTATCAATGGTAAATATATTTGCAAAAAGATAAACTAATTATAAAGAATATGATGTGGTATGATAAAATTCCAACTATTTAGGCTTTTTTCCTTAGGGAAAAAATGTTTGGTTTCATTTTTGAGTTTTTACTAATACATCTTCACCAGTACTTTTCCTGTTGTGTTGTTATCAACTACTTCTACAGTTACTCATGTTTTCAGTATGTGTTTTTCAGAGTCTTACCTAGGAGTCATTCTAGGGGAGCCACTTGTACAGCCGAGTATTTCGTCCTAAGGTGTCTGGTTTCTTTCCATTAAATCTCCAAAGAATCTGGTGGGTTGAGATAAAATATTTTTAAATTTCAAAATGTTACTTTTTAAAATATAGAGATCACACAGTTAAATGACTTACATAGAATGGAAAAGAGAACAGGTATGGTTCATTAATAAGGTCTATTATAAGACTAAGAGAAAAAGTATATTGACATTTCCTGCACTTATTTTCACACTCAATAAGATGGAATATCATCATAATTTTCACAATATTTAGACAAATGTTGTAATAAATGAGAAATGAATGCATTCCACAATTTTTATATAGTCACAATAATAGATCTGGTGCATAACAACACTTAAAATTCTTATGATTTACATCTTAACACATAAATATTTACTAAACGAGCTCTCTTCTTCCAATTTTAGCTCTTAACCTTATAAAAAGATATTAGGGTAATATTCTTTCATTGTATGAGATTTCATTTTAATTTCACATTTTCATTTGCTTCTTAACTTTCTATTTACAACAAATATTTTACCTTCACAGTTCTCTCTGTAGAGAAGTTATGTGAAAATTTCACAATAATGAGTATGATTTTAAGTGAGATTATATTACAGAATGATCGACATTATGGAGTTAGTACATGATATTAACATACTATTCATACTATGAAGGGCCTCACAAAACTGTAGCTAGTAGACTGGCCATTTAGCCTCCCTTAAATGTTGGTTGAGCACATTTATCTGGACAGACAGACAAATGGTCCTTAGAACCAATTATGTGGTTACTGACTGGGCCTTTCCATGGCACACCCAGATCAACAGCTCACACTGTTATACTGCATGTTAAGGCTACATTTCCTGCCACATGACCAGCACATGAATAAATGTTATTTTTGTCCAATCTTTTCTAAAGACAAATTCCTCAAATCTATGTAACCAATTCTTTATGATAAATCAATTAATTCTTTTTTAGTAATTACATGAAACTAGTTTTATATTACAAATGATTAGTCATGACATCTAGGAAAAGTTGCAAGCTGAATTTTGATCACAAATTGATGATACTGACATCCAAACTTACAATCATTATTGTGGTTAAATCTTTAAAGGTGGGAAATGGAGCTGGCCTGTAGTTTATAAGTCATGTGGCTGCTGAAAGGAATCCAAATTTTACTGATGCTACATTTATTTTTCAGTAGAATATGTCCCTTTTCACATGAACTGTACAGATCTTGTTTCATATATGAGCAAGGCCCAGTCCTGTAGGGCAGGATGTCTGTATTACTTTCTCTGAATTAATCAGGCTGAATACATACCTGGTAGGAGGAGTGAACCTTCTTTTTCCTTTCTCTGAATAACCTCCTCAAGTGCATAATAAATGGGTCAATTACAAAATTAGAGGAAAGGATTACATATGAACCCTAAATTATATAGAACATTTCAAACCTTTTCTCTGCATGATAATTGTTATTGTATGATGTCACTTATCAAGTGTAATTTAATTCCTTTATGAAACTTGCTTAGTTTATTGAGACGCTTCAACATTCTTGCAATGACTAGATGAAAATTTTAGGATGTCTGTGAAGTGTTGTTGACAATACTACGAAAAAGACAAAATTTCATACTTTGGCTGTTGTGTTTTTTCTGATGACAGAATCATGTTGTACTTATTGTAAATTTAAAACAATCCACATTGAATACTATCTGAGCATCTGCGATGCATTACTTTGCCTTTAAACTGGCTAAGATAAATTAAAGCTGTAGTAACAGTGCATCTTTCACCAGGAAACTAGTGCAATCAGAAACTTGCAGAGTTGAAGGTCCATTCAGTGAAGACAATTATTGAGGTACACTATCTCACCTTTTGTGGAACTTGCACCAGTGCTGATGCAATCTCATTGGCTGTCTCTTCTGTTATGTTATCAACCATTGACCCCAGGGAAAGTCTTCCATTTCCTGTGAAGAAAAATTTTGCCTCATCACACACACACACACACACACACACACACACACACACACACACACACACGCACACACACACTAGCCCAGCATGGGAGGCTCTTGCCTGTAATCCTAGCGAGTCAGGAGGCTGAGATCTGAGGATCATGGTTCAAAGTCTGCCTGGGAAGAAATGTCTGTGAGACTCTCAGCTTCAATTAACCAAGAAAAGGCTGGAAGCAGAACCGTGACTCAAGTGCTAGAGTGCTAGACTTGAGCACTGAAGCTCAAGGACAATGTCCGAGTTCAGTTCAAACCCTTCTTATGACAGGCAAAATCATTAATAGAAAACTAGGAGAGAAAAATCAAATACTATCAGACAATAACCAAAGAAGATACACAAAACACAATAAGATACATAAAACACTAAATTGTCCATTAGCCAATAGTAAGGGCACAGGTAGTATTAAATCAGTTATTGACACCAGTGTACAATAAAATTTCCAAACATTTCCATCTTGAGTCTAAATTATTCTCTAGCATTTTCCCCTTATATTAAGTGAAGCAAGTCCGGCCCAAAGAAACATAGGTCCCATGGTTTCCCTTATTTGCAATAACTAGTACACATCTGGGACAATCGGAAATGATCAGATAAGTTGATCTTAGGCGAAATGAACCCCAAGATAAATACTCAAATGGTTTTTCTTTCTTGCTAATGTTTCTAACATATTTATAAGATGATTTCTTTGTTGCTTTGCATGTCCCTCTCTCATAGTATAACCCCTGTTTTCACTGTATTTGATGTTGGTATAATTTGTGGAGGGGAAGGGAAAAAACAAATTGTTTAAATGGGGATACTGGTGGACCCATTGCAACAACGAGATGTAGAAGATGTTATGTTGAAAAACGAATTTTACAACTTTGTTGGCGGGAGGTGGGGGAGGGGTTAGGGGAACCTTAAGGGGTGTGGGGGGAGATGCGAGAACAGGGATGGTAAGGGGAAACAAAGGAAGAGGCAACAATGCTTGATAAGAAATGTACTCATTACCTTGCTCATGTAACTGTGGCCCCTCTGTATGGTATTTTCCCAGTATAAAAACTTATTACTATTAAATAAAGAAAAAAATTAGTTCTTGTAAATTGTTCTTACTAGTCTAATTTATTTTCTTTATATATTTTTTTCAATTCTCATTTTTCAACTGATGTCTGAGCATTGTTCATATAATACTTTACTATCAGTGATGGAGAAACTTTCTTTGATTCCCATCAGATGTTATTTTAATATTGTAATTTTTCCTTTCCAAGATGCTTGCACATAATTTTTACTAATTGATTCTAAACTATCCTTTTAAATTGACTAAGTGTTGTAGTAGAAATAGTTATAACTGTTTCCTTGCATATCTAATATTTATTTTATATAGGCTAATCAGTTGATAGTTTTATGAGTGAATCAAGGATTCCTTCTAGGTGCTGACTCATTAAATCTTTATTAAGTTGACTTTGTTCTGAATGGCTCTAAGTTTTCTGAAATCTAGAAAATTGTGATGGTTCAAAAATTAGTTTCAATTGGTAGAAAGCTTTACCCCACTTCCTGTATTTCCTTCACTATAAAGACTAGTATTGAGTGGTCCAGAACCATATTTGTTGAAAAGGAAATCAAATAACACAAACAATAAGGTTATCTACTTACCTAAGGCAAGGGTTTGGCAGGTTTGCAGTGGAGTCCTCAAACAAAGTCAACATTTGGTAAAGTTGGGCGAGGGAATTCCAAGTCCCAGTAAGATCGAATAAGCTAGATTTCTGCTTTACTCATGGTCTCCATTAAGGTAGTGGGTCGTCCTGAGTGGAGAGGGGAGAAAGTAAAATGTAAGAAACGACATTACAGAGAAGTTTCTGAATATAACATTTATATTTCTCTAAAAAATGATTGGTATTATTTGTACTCAATGACATAGAATGTGTTTGTTGGTAAAATGTACTACCGAGGAAATATGGTAAGTGTGCATTTGTGTGAAAGGCATTCTGGTAAGACACTATATCTATGTCACCTCAGTTTATTAGCAGTCATAAATAATGATTAAAATAAGCAATTATAGAATTAACTATTGCATTTCTTTCTCATTATCCATTAGAGAAATATTCAAACTCCAGTGTCAATAATTCTATCATAGTCATAGAAATTATTTTCTCTGCGGTACTAAAACTAGTTTTCCACAATCTAACAACTGTTCCTTGATTCTTGAGCTCCAATATGAGTATATTCTTTATGACTGTGGCTGAATTTCTTCCTTCTACTTGATTCACATTAGGAGCCTAAAATATTTATTTATTATGTGGAAACGCTGGAAAATATCATCTGGAAGTATTTCTTAAATATTGAGGCTAGATAATTGAATTTACCTTATTGATGGCTAATATTTTAATAAATGAAAAAACATAATTAAAATGAGAGAGAATAATCACAAGTACATCACCACTTTACTATATTGTATGTCTATAAAATAGATCATAAAAAATAAAGGAATGTGGATGCATTAGGAGTTATAGTTATTGAGTCTGTGCTGAAACACTGTATTGCTCAAGAATAAGGAAACTCTCCCTCTTTGCAGATGACATGATCTTGCATTTAAAGAATGCCAGAGACTGCCCTCCCAAATTACTCAAGCTGATTCAAAACTTTGGCAAAGTAACAGGGTATAAAATTAACCCTCAAAAATCAATGGCTTTTCTATATGCCAACAATGAGAAAAGCATGGCTGAAATCAGGAAAGCAACTCCATTCGTAATAGCTCCACAAAAAATAAAATACCTAGGAATTACCTTAATCGAAAAGTGAAGGATCTCTATGATGAAAACTTTAAAAACCTGAAAAAGGAAATCAAGACAGAACTTAGAAAGTAGAAAAACCTCCCATGCTCCTGGATTGGAAGGATCAACATCCTGAAAATCGCAATACTTCCCAAGGCTATCTACAAATTCAGTGTGATACCTATCAAAATTCCAACCTCATTCTTCAAAGAAATAGAAGAGGCAATCCAAAAATTGATATGGAACAATAAAAGACCCTGAATAGCAAAAACGATCCTCAACAGAAAGAACAGTGCTGGAGGAATATCAATACCAAATTTCAAACTTTACTACAAAGCCATAGTAATCAAAACAGCTTGGTACTGGCACAAGAACAGACCTCAGGACCAATGGAATAGAATTGAAAACCCAGAAATGAACGGACAGTCCTATAGCCATCTAAACTTCAATAAGGGAGCTAAAAAATAGAATGGAAGTAACACAGCCTCTTCAGTAAATAGTGCTGGCAAAATTGGTTAATCACTTGTAGAAAACTAAATCTAGATCCTTATATATCACCCTGCACCAGAATCAATTCCAAATGGATCAAAGACCTCAGAGTCAAAGCAGACACTCTGAAAACATTACAGGATGAAATAGGAGAAACCCTAGGTCTCCTTGGCACAGGCTGAAATTGTCTTAATACACACCCAGAAACACAAAAAATTAAAGAAAGATTAGACAAATGGGATTGCATGAAATTGCAGAACTTCTGCATGGCAAAGGACATAGCTAGCAAGATAAATAAAAAGCCCATGAATTGGGAGAAGATCTTCACTAGCCATACAACAGACATGGGTCTCATATCTAAAGTATACCTGGAACTCAAAAAATTAAATCCCCCAACAACAAATATTCAAAGAAACAACTGTTCAATAAATAAGTGGGCTAAAGACTTAAAGAGAAACTTCTCTGAAGAGGAAAGAAGGATGGTCAATAGACACATGAAGAAATGCTCAACCTCCCTAGCCATAAAATAAATGCAAATCAAAACAACATTGAGATACCACCTCACTCCAGTTAGAATGGCAAAAACCAAGAACTCTAATAACAACAGATGCTGGAGGGGATGTGGACAGAAGGGAACCTTACTTCATTGTTGGTGGGAGTGTAAACTTATTCAACCACTTTGGAAAGCAGTATGGAGGTTCCTCAAAAGACTTCACATAGAGCTCCCCTATGACCCAGCAATCCCACTTTTGGGCATTTACCCAAATGTTTATAAACAAGACCACACTAAAGCGACCAGCACAGCTATGTTTATTGCAGCATTATTTACCATAGCTAAGATATGGAACCAACCCAGGTGCCCCTCAGTAGATGAATGGATCAAGTAAATGTGGTATATATACACAATGGAATTCTATGCCTCCATCAGAAAGAATGACATTGCCCCATTTGTTAGGAAATGGAAAGGCTTGGAAAAAATTATATTAAGTCAAGTAAGCCAAACCCAAAGAAACATAGGTCCCATGGTTTCCCTTATTTGCAATAACTAGTATATGTCTGAGTCAAGTAGAAAAGGTCAGATAAGTTGATGTTAGGGAAATGAACCCTCAGATATGTATTCAAACGTTTATTTTTCTTTCATGCGATTGTTTCTAACACATTTATAAGATTATTTCTTTGTTGATTTGTATGTCCCTCCCCCACGGTATAACCCCTGTTTTTACTGTATTTGATATTGGTATAATTTGTGGAGGGGAAGGGAAAAAAACAAATCGTTTAAATTGGGATCATTGCAACAGTGAGATGTACAAGTCTTTATGTCGAAAACGAATTTACAACTTTGGTGGGGCAGGAGGAGGATTGCGGGGGAGGATGGAAAGGAATGGGAAGGGTAAACAAAGGAGGAGGCTACAATGCTTGATAAGAAATGTACTCATTATCTTGCCCATGTAATTGTAACCCCTCTGTAAGTATTTTCACAATAAAAAAAAAGAATAAGAAAACCATTTAGTAAATCCAGAAAACTGGTCACCAGTGGCTCCCACTTCTTACCCTAGCTACCCAGGATTCTGAGATCTGGAAGAGTGAAGTCTGAAGCTAACATGGGCAGAAAGAAATATCCTTAAAACTATCCCTCCAATGAAGTAGCAAAATGCTGGGCTGGGGCATGGTTCAAGTGGTTAGGTAACAGTCTAAATAAGTAAGCCAAATAAGATTGAGTTCTCTGAGTCCAAACTTCAGTACAAGCAAGAAGAAAATAAAGGAGAATACAAATAAATATTTTGAATTAAATAAGGAAATTGATCAAGGGAAACAATTTCTTGTTTCCTGTGAAAAAATGTATCTCCTCAGTATACTTATTTTCATTAATCAGTCTCTTAGGTAACTGGTGATTTTGATAACAAAGAAAAAAAGGAACAATTTTTTTACTGAGGATAATCTCCTACAGTGTTCTGTATAGATAGGTAATTGTCCATTGTCTTCTCTCTGACCCTATAATCTGGTAGACAAATTTATATCTCATTTAACTGTTTCATCTACAACAGACAAATTTCTCTTATTTCACATGCATCTCAGAGTACCTCTTTCAACTTTTACAAAAGTTACGATCTTACCCTATTAAACTTACCTAAAACTTCACTGTAAAAGCGACTCCACTTCTTTGAATCAAATGTCTCGAACCAAAAGTCAAAATAAAGCATGCATATCATGTTTTCTACCCTCTCCATGAATGTCATCTGACCACTTAATCCTGACAGAATGACAGGCACATAAGAGGGAGGGAATAGAAGACCTCCACTATACTTTTCGGTTGTGTAGCCAGGATAGAAGCGGAGAGTGTACATGAAAGGAATCTCCAGTAGCTCAGCCAGAAGCTCCCCACAAGGACCGATGCCATCTGCAATCACAACATCAAATCTTGCTTTTCGTAGCCTAGCTATTAGTTCCTTGTTCAGAGCTGCTTCCTTACAAGTATTTAGCCAAAAATCAGAAAATGTGATAAATAGATTATCCAGTAATGGTGAATATGCCAAACATGTTGTTCTTGGCAATTCGTATGTCCACAAAGAGGTGAATCTTGTGAAAACTGCGATTAATTCATCAGTAGTATAAGACGAAGGGAAAGTTTCAAATTTAATGCTGGATTGTTCATTGATATCAACAAAAATAGCAGATGATGCTCTCACAACTGTTACTTCATGACCCCTCAAGATGAGTTCGTCCAGTATTACCTTCATATTTATCCAGTGGCTATAATCCATGGGCCACACCAGCACTTTCCCACAGCTTCCAGAGTTAAAGTAATAACTCAGCTGTAGTAGCAGTAGAACTGAAATCCATTTCCAAGTCATCTTGATTAACAGCACATCATCCTTCAAACTATGTTCACCTCTGTCAATTTCTTGTGTTTATATTCAAGAAAACAATTTATCTTGAAGTTAAAATATAACTTGGGTTGAGCAAAGCAAATATGTAAAATGACCAATTGGGGCATGTGGACTGAATGGCAAATTTATAAAAGAAATTTAATTTCCTGATGATTTGACCGGTAAATTCAGCATCCCTTTTGTAATTGAATACTTTCAGGCAGCTAGGAGTCTATGACCTGTTTGTGTAAGTCATTTGTTTTATGTAAGCCATTTTATAATTAGGCAAAAAAAATTGGCAGCTGAGTGGTGACTTGGTTTTTCATCCTTTTTGACACAGAAGAAACATAGTAATTTCATAATTGCTCAACATTTCTCAGATATCATGATTCAAGAGTTTTTGATAGTAACTGTTCTGAAATATAATTCACATTATCCAATTCAGTTTAAAGTATGGTATCAATGCTTTCTAGTATAGTTCCAGAAGCCTGTAATCATCTTCACTATCAGTTTTCAAGTACTCTAATCAGCAGTAAGGTATTCTAATAAAGAGTCATAAAAATGCCCCCAGGATATCAATAAGATGGCTGATTCAAAGTGTTTGGAATTCTTCACTCCAAAGGAATGACCAAATTAACTAAAAACAACACATTCCCCAGGAGTATATGAGGCAGAGTGCCACAGTGTTGGTTTTGATACAGATATTGCAGAATACAGAGATAAAACCTGCTTTACACACAGGACTCAAATATATAGCACACCTACATAAAGACCCTAAATGTAGTTATCTATTATATCTAAATGTACATTTCAGATCTAGCTTCCACAAAGGAGTGAAAACACGCACTGTTGCAGTTTGTTCTGGGTCCATCCTTTTCCATGGAAATGTCATAATGTTATTCTTTCTAATTGCTGTGCAAAATTCCATTGTGTGTATGTGCTGATATAACTGAGGTGAGATAGAAACTCTGAGTTGTTTTGTTTTCCATTTCCTTTATGTTTAGGGATGATGAACATTTCCTCATGTAGACTAAGAAATGTTTCAACCTTTAAAAATATAAACCATAACTTCTATCTATATATAAAATGTACTTGGCAAGCTATTAAGTACATTGGAGAAAGGTTGTATATAAGGCAAATTCAATTAAAACCCCGTTGAAGCCGAGCTCTAATGGCTCACTTATGTAGTCTTAGCTCTTTGGGTGGTGGACATCACAAGGATCATGGTTCATATAATAGTTCAAATGGAGCAGAAAATTGAGATCCCAGTTCACAAAGGTCAGAAAAGTTCACAAAGCTCCAAAATAACATCATCAGCTGAATGTGGGTGTATTCATCTGTCATCCCACCTCCTAGAAATCCATAGAGAAGGCCATCATAGTTCAGGCTGACACAGGAAAAAAGTAAGAACCTACTTCAGACTCCTACTCTGTATTGTGAAGTGAACATGAACACTAAAGGACTGTCACATGCTTACTTGTGTGTTGCTTTCCAATAACGTGCTTAGAACATTCTAAATGTTAACCTTAGATTCTTTAAGTAAGAGGCTGATTCAGAGTAATTACACAAATCACTGATTTCTATTTACAAAAGAGAAGTTTTGCAACTGATAATAATGTTTATTTTGAGCAAATTTTAAACAAAAATTTCCAGAAGTTACATTAGGAACATATTAATCATTGAACAAATAACATTTTGATCTATGAATTGCTTATGTTTCACATTCTCCCTAATTGCCAACCCCTATATGACTGTAGTTTTTGTTTTTGAGTCTCATTTAGGAAACCCTCACAGTGAATGGCAAGTGCTTTTTACAGATTCTTAAAGATAAACAATAAAATTTATAAGATGAAAACGTAGAGTCAGACATGGATGGTAGCTGAATCTTATAGTTCAGCAATGGGTAAAACTGGTGCAGGAAGATTTTGCTTTTGAAGTCAGATCATACAAATTGACTGAGACTCTCTCTTGAAAGCAAACACAAACATAAGGGCTGTGTATGAAGCTTCATGAATAACTATGCTTGCCTGGCAGGCATGTAGGCTCTTTTCTATTACCACTAATGAAAAAGAAAGAAAACAGACACTCTGTATGCAGTAAACAGAAATACTATGTCAAAGGATAAGTCAAATGAACATGGAAAGTGTAGATTAACCAAAGCAAGTGAAAATAAATTTAAACAGATATAACTTTAAAACAAAAATGATACTCTCTCCCCTTTATTTTACATTTTCAGTATAAATTTCTATCATTTAAAAATGTTTCAGAAAATGAGAAAATATTCTAATCACATTAATAGCTTTGATTTACTTTATCTTCTACTCTCTCTGAAATGGCTCCAGCAGTAATACAGAGGATGAAACTGGCTAAAGTACAAAATATGCATGCATAGAAATACCAAGTGAAAACTTTTGTACGGCCAATATAGGTTAATTTTATAACCTTGAAAAAGAACTATCATGGTTTTTATGAGTTCAAGAAAGTACAATCATAATAATATATTAGTTAAATTGATGCTTATCTGATCAAATGTAGATTTTAAGTTATCATTTTATATTGATACTCATAGATACAAATTCTTCTGAATATTACTTGCTCTGTAAAGCTGATATAAATTAACCCAGGAGCTCCAACATGCTAGGTCATTTCACTACCACTTATCTACACACATTCCTGACTATATATATATTCTTGGTCACAGTAAAATTAACTGATGACTTTAAGCTTTTCCTTTAGATCTGAAATGGGTAATCAAACTTGTACCTGACACTTT
Source organism: Dipodomys spectabilis (assembly GCF_019054845.1). Classification (NCBI taxonomy): domain Eukaryota; kingdom Metazoa; phylum Chordata; class Mammalia; order Rodentia; family Heteromyidae; genus Dipodomys; species Dipodomys spectabilis. The sequence goes on along the minus strand of NW_024870720.1, from coordinate 25,640,718 downwards.
TATTCATTGGCTAGCACTCTAACAACTGAGCTATGATAATTACTAGAAAAAATACAAGTAGTCTCACATTTTAAGTTTGCATTTACTTCTGGTAGTAAAATTAAACTTTGGAATATAAAGATTAACTATTTTAAGAGTTAGTGGTTTTTATGGATGGACACAAGGATATCCAATAGTACAACTAGTTAAAATTGTCATAAAATTACTACATTTTATGAGTTTTTTTTACAGTTTTTAATTGTCAAAGTGTTGTACAGAGTTACATAAAGTAGTGAGTGCATTTCTTATCTAACTTGTTACCCCCTCCTTTATTTTTCTCTATCTTTTCTTTCCCCCAAGCCCCTTCCCAAGTTGTACAGATCATTTTCAACATATTGTTTCGTGAGTATTGCTGTCATAGATTCCCCTTTTTAGACCTTATTTCAAAAGTTATGATACTACTAATAGTGCCATCAGTTAATAACTGTACCTCCAAAACAGGCCTTACAAGGACATTCAAGATGCAAACTCTAATAGTTTTCCTACTGTAGATAAATGTAGGGAAGGCAACAATTTTCTGCTGAAGTTCTCATGAAGCAGCCAGGTGACCTCACATATCCTGATGTGACCCAGGAAGAGACATTCTCACAATGCACAGTTTACTTGATAAAGTCTTCAAGTAAATTTTGGCCTTTCTAGCTCATTTTCAGCCCCAGGATGAAGCTGAGTAGCTCAATAAATGCACTTTAGATGCATTGGAAGCAACTATTTGATCTCTTGGGCACTGACAGGTAGTCTTCCTGAGTTTTCCATGCCTGAGGAATTGCTCCAATGCAACCCACAGATATTCAAGGCCCTCCATCCTACTTCCTGATCTGCCACTTTACAGAAGAATCATTTGAAAGCCAAGCCATCATTGAATAACTTGGTTTGTAAATATGACTTTAACTGAATTGCTACTTTTAAAAATAATAATCTTCTGACTTTGTCTTTTGAATCCATGAGAACAATGACTATTACTCTAATGAGCTTTAGCTATGATAAATACATCTCAGCTGGCAATGTAATCTGTCCCTACAGAAGAAGCACCTGAGACACTCAGACCTCACGATATTGCCTACAAGTGAAGACCTGTGTTGACACTACACCAAAACACACATCTAGCATCAAGGCTAAGGCATTCGTTGTTGCCAGTTCCCTAAGAGATATTGTAACAACAAAGTATTTTACTCTGGAAACCATCCTATGTAACCGGTACCCAACTGATGTGTCACATGCACAAATATCAATGTGGGACACAAGATACATGGGAAAAAAGGAGATACTGTAATAACAACAGGAGCACAGTAACTTCTTGGAAAATATTTGTATGTTTTTCATTGTAAAAATACTGTACAAAGGGGTTACAGTTACATGAGCAAGGTAATGAATACATTTCCTATTGAGCACTGTTGCCTCCTCCTTTGTTTTTCTGCTACCATCCCTTCCCTCCCACCTCCTTGGAATTTTTTTAAAGAAACCTTTTTTTAAAAAATAATTTTATTGTGAAGATGCTGTACAGAGGGGTTACAGTCACATGTTAAGGCAATGGGTCCATTACCTGTCCATCGTTTTTACCCCTTCCATTCCTTAATGAAATTAATTATTGCCTAAAAATAATTCAAATCAATAATTTTAAAGGCACTCACTAAGATACAGATGCTTGGAAGGCTCAGTGAACCTTTAATAAATTTGGACAAAAATGATCCTGCCCAAAGCATATCAACAAATGGTCATAAAAAAAACAAACAAGCAGAATTATAAAAACAAGAGAATATTTCAAAGACACCTATTAAGGAATTGCTTTAGAGTATAATACTTAGCAGTAATTTTACATGCGATAACACAGGGTTGATGTATTGAAATTCCTGAAAAATGTGTATGCTCTGTTAGCTTTTCACTTTCTGTGGTAAAGATTCTGCTGTCTTCTATGGATACCTCCATCAAACCAGCACTGCAGTGGTTACTTTGTTAGAGCCCCCATCTTTGGTGGATACTTGGTTTACCTACTACATGGAACCAGAAAATGTATCATTATTTGATGTGACAAATTATGATTTATTATTCTGATTGACAATCATTTGAAGTTTATAATCCACCCAGCATTCAGGGGCTTAAAGTCTAGGCCTGGGCCTCCCTAGGTGTTTCTCTTTTGTATTGTGCTCAGGCTAGCACTCTACCAGTTGAGCCAGAGATCCACTTCCAGATTTAGTATTTAATTGGATATTAGAGTCTCACAGACTTTCTTCAGAGGATGGTTTTAGACCATGATCCTCAGATCTCAGCCTCCTGAGTAGCTGAGAGGACAGGGTTCTCAGTTTCTCTTTTGCAAAATCTCTACTTTCTTACAGACAAGTAAGAAAACTAAATTTGTTTTTGTGAAAAGAGTTAGATTCCTGAGTCATGATGAGAGTGGCCCAGAGTTACTGAAAAGCTGAGTGATCAGTCAAGGTTAGAAAGTGGTAATAATTAGCTAGTAAAAATCTCTACTTTCTTACAGACAAGTAAGAAAACTAAATTTGTTTTTGTGGAGAGTTAGATTCCTGAATCATAATGACAGTGACCCAGAGTTACTGAAAAACTGTGTGATCAGTCAAGGTTAGAAAGTGGTAATAATTAACTAGTAAAAATCTCTACTTTCTTACAGACAAGTAAGAAAACTAAATTTGTTTTTGTGGAGAGTTAGATTCATGAGTCATAATGACAGTGGCCCAGAGTTACTGAAAAGCTGTGTGATCAGTCAAGGTTAGAAAGTGGCAATTAATTAACTAGTAATTCTAGGTTAAATTTTTTTTGGGGGGTGGTCCTGGGGCCTGAACTCTGGGCCTGGGTGCTGTCCCTCAGCTCTTCAACTCAAGGCTAGCGCTCTACGACCTGAGCCACAGCACCACTTCAGGCTTCTTCTGCTTATGGGTGCTGAGAATCAAACCCAGGGCCTCATGCATGTAAGGCAAGCACTCTACCACTGAGCTACCTTCCCAGCCTTCTAGGTTAAATTTTAAGGTTAGATTTTGAAACATTTGTCAATGAGTTGTTATAAGCAACTGGAAATAGTTTAGGCAAAATAAATGCTAAATTGAAGCAAGTAATATGAATGCAAACTCTGAGCAGTTATGGTTGACCAAATAGTAAGAACTAAGATTGTGTTAAGGAAAGGAAGGACGAATATATGATATTAAAAATACTGCTTTTAACCTGTTACCTGCTACTCAGCAGCACTTAGGTGAAGTGATTTCTGGTTTACTCAAAAATCCAGAAAATTCACTATATCTCTCCAATGCTGGTCATGCCTTTGTTTTTTCATTAATTCATTCTGTCCCATTTCATCTCACATAATGAGGGAAATCATCTATAACTTTAATAATTTGCATTAGCATATATTAACTGTTTCACTATGTAATTTTGCATACAAATGTTCTGTACTGCACTGATTAAATTAACCCCTTATATTACATTGTTCTTTTTTCTATCCATTTTATCTGCAAATGCTATGACATTATATTTTCTGTATAATACTCTAATATATACGTGTACACATCTCTATCTAATCATTTCCTTATATATGTATCAATACATATATGTATACATATCTCTATTTTCATTATCTACTGAAAAGTCAAAGGGCATTTAAACTGACTTCATAGCCTGGTTATTAGCAAATGATGCTGGAATAAACACCCAAGTGTGCAATTAAATTACTTCAGAGAATACTTCAGAGAATAATTCAACAGTGGTATTGTCATTTCATAGCTCTATTTCTAGATTTTTGAAAATCTTCCATGTCTTTTCCACAGAAGCTGCACTGATTTGCATTTCTACCAGCAGTATATAACATTTCCTTTCTCCCTATTACCTGGTCAGCATCTGTTGTATTCTTTTTAAATATTTTACTTTTTAGTTTTCATTTTTTGTAATACAGGGACTTTTCTTGTAGTATTTCCATATACACACACTGTGCACTTTGCATATATTGGCCTTTTCTATTATATTCTCATTCTTCTCCATCTCTCCTCCTTTCTCAAATGGCATTTGGTAGACTTTATTATGACACTGTCATAGACTTGTGTGTTTTATATCCTTTTATCCTCTTTGCTCCACAATATCCATGCTTTTCTCTCTTCCTCCTTTTTCTGACCCCTTCCAGAAGTTCCTTTTTCACATTCATGGATCTTGTCCATTAATTACTATCATCATCAACATCATCATCATCATTGTCATCATCACCGTCATCATCATCCATGAACATCAACAGTGTAATGTCAACCCCACAAATGAGCAATAATGTGCAGTATTTGGTATTTTGATTTTGGTTTACAACAATCAACCTGATGATTTCCAGTTTTATCCTTTTTTCTGAAAATGACATAGCTTGGTTTTTCTCTAAGACAGCATAATATTCCATATATATATGATGTTAATATAAAATCTTAGTGTATATAATAATTTGAGGAAGAAATTAGGCATGGACTAGAATTTGTTTTGAGTAGTATATTTAGAGAGTTAGCTTCATTATTAGCTCAGAAAAACATACCTGCAAAGTTCTCTTCTGTTAAAAACCTAATGTAATAAAGTGTACTGGTGTATTATTTTTATATTCTGTACATTCATTTTTATTTATTTTTAAATTTTCAATTGCTGATCTATTTAAAATTAAATCTTTAAAGTTACCATTATTATCTATTTCTTTTCTGAATATTATTTTTAAAATCAGTTTTATTGATAGTAACTCTAGTACTGAAGCAGTAGGAATTAAACTGAGAGTCTTATGTTTGGTAGGCAACTGCTGTACATGAGCCTTAACAAGTTTGCTTTTACTAGCCTCAAACAACCACCATACTGTTTCCATTTCCCAAATATCTGGGATTACAGATGTTTAACATTATGCCCCTCAGATTCTCTCTCTCTCTCTCTCTCTCTCTCTCTCTCTCTCTCTCTCTCTCTCTCTCTCTGTCTCTCTCTCTCTCTTTCTTTCTTTCTTCCTTCCTTCCTTCCTTCCTTCCTTCCTTCCTTTTTTTCTGTGTGTATGTCAGTATTGACGCTTAAATTCATGGCTCAGGCTCTGTCCCTGACTTCTTTTTTGTTTGAGACTAATGTTCAACCACTTTGACTAACAGCTCTACTCCCAGTCTTCTTGTCGATAGAAGTCTCTTTGACTTTCCTTCCCAGGTTGGCTTTGAGCTGAGATCTTCAGATATCTGTTTCTTAAGTGGTTAGTTATGGGCATGAGAATGATACCCAATTTTTCTTATAATTGTAAGAGTGCTGTAAAGTCTTTACTATATATGAAAAGCAATAATCATGTCTCTCATTCAACTATTTAAACCTGTCTTGTGCCAGGCAGAAGTAATACTCCTTAATTGATTTCCTTTTTTTCATGCTTTGTGGACTGTGTTCTGAGCTCAGACTGTGACAGCAGAGTCTTAACAGTGGGTTTTAGTGATTTTTTTTGAAATAGTAAATGTTTTCTAAAATTGCTTCACAATTACTTTTATGTGTTACTATTCAAGAATAAGTAAAAATATAATATAAATTTAGGGTTTCATCTACTCACTGTCAAGGATTCAAAGAAGCTAGATGTAATAAGACACAGTAAGGCAAGAAACAGGAGGTCCTGCTTCAACCTTTGAGTCTCTAGTGATCTTGCAAAACAGAAAATAACAAAATAATCTGAATTTCAAGAGGGATTTGCACTGCATTTTCTTTATGGTACTAAGCAAAAAAAATCAACATTGCGGAGTGAAATGACCAGATCTACCTTTGCCTCTACCTGCACTAAGTTATGTAGAGTGTCAGTTCAGGAGACCACAATTTTCTTTGTTCATGAAAATATGACTCACCAACAATATACAATGCACAACCTGCAACTCTTCCACCCAGGGAAGGCAATGTTCAGTAATTTTCCATTTCTTTTGTAATGGGCTATCTTGATGTAAATCTTTATCCCTTTATTCTCCCTTGTTCACTTCTTCTTACTCAGTTTTGATGTTTATGAAAATTTTAGTTGGCTTTGGCTCAGCAGAAGTTCATTTCAGTTGGTGTCAACTCCCTTCCATATTTCAATTGGTTGAAAAAAAGCCTGTCACCTCTTACTTTCTCTCTCTTATTTTGGACAGACATAAAGAGCCCATTTGATCATATTTTATTAAAATATTCCCTTTTTGGAAGTGCACAGTAAAATGTTTGGTCTTATGCTTATCTCAAATTAATAGGTTCATTGTCCATAATCCCATTTCATTCACTTATACTAACATACATAAACAAATAAAGTGAAACTTTTTGAGGAATTGTGAAATTAGAATTGTACATTATTTCATGTTTGATCAGGAGTAAGAGCCATTTGAAAATTCAGAAGGTATTAGTTTGGTAAAATATGGCCAAGAATCTCTCTCAGCTTGATTGTGCTCAAATATCTTGGGATGGTGTTACTTACCATGCTCGTAGTCCATTCCCTGAAGTGTTGTAAGCTCTATTCCTTTTGTTTTCTTCTTTCCCATCTTAAAAACCTTTTGGTAAACAAGCAAGCTACGATTTAAGACAAGGAAAGTAACAGTGGCCACACAGGTCAGTAGGAATCCGATGACATCCAGAGAGTGGTACTGGTACCAGGCGAGGTTGTGGGAAAGTGGCCTCAGATGCTTGGCTCCTTTGTGGTGCATGACAAATTCAATCCAGAAGACAGCTCGATCCAGTGGCTTCATAGGCTGATCGTAGTGAATGGTTGACAACCACATAGCATTCTTTTTATAGCTAAAGGTAAATCAAATTGATGTAAATATATCAAATGAACTAGAAAAAAGATATTGAAAGATTTCTGTAGATGGTAAAAATGTTGAAGAGAAAAAAAATGATTTTCTTTTGCTCTATTTTTAAACATCTTAGTGTGAAAGGTAAGAGCTTTTTAATGACACTAGGTTTAGCCATATAAAAAATCTTGTTAAATTCAACAATTTCTAAAGTAGAAAGTAGAATCAGTTCAATTTCAAAGGCAGAAGAAAAACTTAATTTATTCAGTAAGCAATTATTAATGCACCTGTTGTTCAAAGTTCAGTTACAGGTATATTTTAGATATGAGACCCTTGTCCAGTTATATGGCTAGTGAAGATCTTTTCTCAATTTGTGAGCTTTCTATTGATCTTGCTAACTATGTCTTTTGCCATGCAGAAGCTCTGCAACTTCATGCAATCCCATTAGTCCAACCTTTCTTTGATTTGTTGTGTTTCTGGGTGTCTATTAAGAAAATTTCATCTTGTGCCAACGATAACTAGGGTTTCTCCTATTCCATCCTGTAATGTTTTCAGAGTGTCTGTTTTGACTCCAAGGTCTTTGATCCATTTGGGGTAGTTTCTGGTGCAGGGTGATATAGAAGGATCTAGCTTTAGCTTTCTACAAGTGATTAACCAATTTTGCCAGCACCATTTACTGAAGAGGCTGCCTTTCTTCCATTCAATTTTTTTAGCTCCCTTATCGAAGATTAGATGGCTATAGGTATGTGGGTTCATTTATGGGTCTTCAGTCCTATTCCATTGGTCCTGAGGTCTGTTCTTGTGCCAGTACCAAGCTGTTTTGATTACTATGGCTTTGTAGTAGAGTTTGAAAATTTGGTATTGATATTCCTACTGTTCTTTCTGTTAAGGATCGTTTTTGCTATCCGGGGTCTTTTATTGTCTCATATGAATTTTTGGGTTGCTTCTTCTATTTCATTGAAGAATGAGGTTGCAATTATTTTTTATTGTGAGAATACCATAGAGGAGTTACAATTACATGGGCAAGATAACGAGTACATTTCTTAGCAAACATTGTTGCCTCCTCTTTGTTTCTCCTTCCCATCCCTTCCCATACTCCCCCCTCCCCCCTCCCAATCCTCCCCCCCACACCAAAGTTGTAAAGTTCGTTTTTTGACATAACAAGTTCCACATCTCATTGTTGCAATGGGTCCACCTGTATCCCTAGTTAAATGATTTATTTTTGCCCTTCCCCTCCACAAATTATACCAATATCAAATACAATGAAAACAGGGGTTATATCGTGAGGAAGAGACATACAAAGCAACATAGAAATAATCTTATAAATATGTCAGGAACAATTACATGAAAGGAAAAAAAACAAAAAACATTTGAACACTTAACTTGGGGTTCATTCCCCTAACATCAACTTATCTGTCCTTTTCTGCTTGACTCAGACATGTACTAAGTATTGCATTGAATTTGTAGATAGCCTTTGGCAGTATTGCCATTTTTAGGATGTTGATCCTTTCAATCCAGGAGCATTGGAAGTTTTTCCACTTTCTAAGTTCTGTCTTGATTTCCTTTTTCAGGTTTTTAAAGTTTTATCATAGAGGTCCTTCTCTTCTTTGGTTAATTCCTAAATATTTTATTTTTTGTGGGGCTATTATGAATGGAGTTGCTTTCCTGATTTCAAGCCATGCTTTTTTCATTGTTGGCATACAGAAAAGCCATTCATTTTTTGAGGGTTAATTTTATACCCTGCTACTCTGCTAAAGTTTTGAATCAGCTCGAGTAATTTGGGAGAGGACTCCGTGGGATTTTCAACATGAGCAAGGATAAGAACCACATGCTTATCTCAATAAATGCAGAAAAAGCATTTGACAAGATCCAACATCCCTTTATGATGAAGGCTCTGGAAAAACTAGGAATCCATGGAGCATTCCTCAATACAATAAACGCTGTATATGACAAACCCACAGCCTGCATTATACTCAATGGTGAAAAACTAAAGCCATTGCCTCTTAACTCAGGAATAAGACAAAGATGTCTACTCTTTCCACTTCTCTTCAATTTAGTATGAGAATGTCTAGCTACAGCAATAAGACAGATGCAAACATAAAAGGGATCCAAATAGGGAAAGATGAAATAAAACTCTCACTCTTTGCATATGACATGATCTTGTATTTAAAGAATCCCATCCCATGGAATCCATTCTCAAATTACTCAAGCTGATTCAAAACTTTGGCAAAGTAGCAGGGTATAAAATTAACCCTCAAGGGGCTGAGAAGGTGGCTCAGTAGTAGAGCGCTTGCCTTGCATGCCTGAGGACCTGGGTTCGATTACTCAGCACCATTTAAGCAGAAAAAAAAGCCGGAAGTGGTGCTATTGCTCAAGTGGTAGAGCGCTAGCCTTGAGCTGAAGAGCTGAGGGAGAGCACCCAGGCCCAGAGTTCAGATCCCATGACCGGACCCCCCCCCCAAAAAAAAAAATTATCCCTCAAAGTTCGGTCTTGTATCATAACTTAGAGATAGAAAGACAATTTGATAAAGGCTTTTTTCCCAGGCATTCATATTGATCTTTTATCATGTATTAATTATTATGTAATTATAAATGTTCATTGCTTGCCCTTTTTTGTGCTGGTCCTTGAACTCAGGGCCTTATCACTGTATTTGAGGGTTTTTTTTTTCGTTTTCTCAAAGGAAGAACTCTACTACCTGAGCCACAGCTCAACTTCTGGCTCTTTCATTGTTAATTGTCCTAACATCAAACCTCAATCTTCAAATCTCACCCTCTTGAGTAGCTAAGATTATAGGTATCCGCTCTGGTACCCAGCTTTTTCTTGCTTCCTGAGCATGTAACTTACTTGTTCTACTGTTACCTTATCACAACCTTTTCCTTCTGGTGGGTACTAATCTTAATATAACTTTGTAATATAGCCGGGAAAAATACAGTGAAATGCATTAAACACTACTGAAATGCCCATGATATTTTAAGCTTTCGTATGTATTAATTAAAGAACCCCTTGGAATTCTCATTATCAACATTGTATTTATTCAAAATGTAAAATGAAAAATATGTGAGAGATTTATTTTTACACCCAGTCAGCCTATGAAAGATACATTAGTTTTGAAAGAAAGGAAGAGAAACTATGGCTAACAAAATACTTTTTGGGTGTCCAATATCTGTAGGAAAATCAAAGTAAGAGCCACATGCTGCTGGCTCCTGCCTGTAATCTTGCCTAAGTTCCTGACAATCACAACTCAAGGTAGACTTGACAGAAAAGTCCTTAGGTTTTGTCTTCAAAATAACCGGCAAATAGCAGGATGGGAGTCATAGCTCCAGTGGTAGAATGCCAGCTGAGGAAGTAAATGAGCTAAACATCAAGTTCTGAATTCAAACCCCAGTACCTCAAAAAAACCAAACATCCAAGTAACATTGCTTTTAAAATGTGTCTGCTAGATGACATAATCTTGTATTTAAAGCACCCATGAACTCCACTCCGAAGTTACTTGAGCTGATTCAAAACTTTGGCAAAGTAGCAGGGTATAAAATTAACCCTCAGAAATCAATGGCTTTTCTGTATGCCAACAATGAGAAGAGCACAGCTGAAATCAGGAAAGCAACCCTTTTTTAATAGCAACACAAAAAATAAAATACCTCAGAGTTAACTAAAGAGGTGATGGACCTTTTTAAAGACCTGAAAAAGGAAATTAAAGCAGAACTAAGGAAGTGCAAAAACCTCCCATGCTCCTGTTGTGGGAAGATTAACATCATAAAAATGGCAATACTGCCAAAGTTTATCTACAAACTCAATGCAATACTTATAAATATCCCAACCTCACTCTTCAAAGACATAGAAGAAGCAATCTAAAAATTCATATGGAACAATGAAAGACCCGAAGAGCAAAAATAATCCTTAGCAGAAAGAATGGTGCTGGAGGAATAATAATACCAGACTTCAAACTCTACTACAAAGCTATAGTAATCAAAACAGCATCGTACTGGCATAAGAAGAGATCTGAATAGCAATGGAATAGAACTGAGGGCCAGAAATGAACCCAGAGACATATAGCCAACAATCTTTGATAAGGGAGCAAAAAAATAGAATGGAAGAAAGACAGTCTCTTCAGTAAATGGTGCTGGAAAAATTGGTTAAACACCTGTAGAAAATTAAATTAGATCCTTCTATATCACCCTTCACCAGAATCAACTCCAAATGGATCAAAGACCTTGAAGTAAAAGCAGACACCCTGAAGACATTACAGGAAGGAATAGGAGAAACGCTAAGGCTCCTTGGCACAGGCCAAAATTTCCTTAATAGAGACCCAGAAGCATAACAAATCAAAGACAGGTTGGACAAATGGGATTGCATGAAATTGCAGAGCTTCTGCATGGCCAAGGACATAGTTAGTAAGATCAATAAAAAGCCCACAGACTGGGAGAAGATCTTCACTAGCTATACAACAGACAAATGTCTCATAGATAAAACATACTTAGAACTCAAAAAATCAAACCCTCCAAAAACAAATCCTCAAACAAGCAACAACCCCATCAGCTAGTGGGCTAAAGATGTAAAGAGAGACTTGTCTGAAGAGGAAATAAGAATGGCCAATAGACCCATGAAGAAATTCTCAAATTCTCTGGCCATAAAAGAAATGCAAATCAGAACAATATTGAGATTCCACCTCACCCCAATTAGAATGTCTATAGTCAAGAACTCTAAGAACAAGAGATGGTGGAGGGGATGTGTCCAAAAGTGAACCCTGTTGCATTGTTGATGGGAGTATAAACTTGTTCAACCACTTTGGAAAGCAGTATGGAGGTACTACAAAGAACTGCACATAGAACTCCCCCTATGACCTAGCAATCCTACTTCTGAACATTTACCCAAATGATCACAAACAAAGCCATACTAAAGTTACCAGCACAGCTATGTGTATTGTAGCATTATTCACCATAGCTAAGATCTGGAACCAACCCAGATGTGCATCAAGAAAATATGATTATATATATATATATATATATATATATATATATGTATATATGTATATGAATTCTATGCTTCCATCAGAAAGAAGGACATTGTCCCATTTGTTAGGAAATGGAGAGACTTAAAAAAAATATTAAGTGAAGTAAGCCAGTCCCAAAGAAATTTAGGTCCCATGATTTCCCTTATTTGCAATAATAGGATAATCTTTTAGATGAGCTGAAAAGCTCAAAAGCCATATACAACGACCATATAAGATGATGCTAAGTGAAATGAACCCCAAGATATGGACATAAGAGGTCTGTCTTTATCATTATTGTTTTCAATGTACCATGGGATTTTTCTTTTTGTTGTTGTTTCCTTTGTATGTTCTTTCCCCTATGGCATATCCCAAATTGTTCCTGTACTTGATTTTGGTACATTGCCTCTTGTATATACTTATGTCTGGGGAGGGGAAGGGGAATAACAAAACGCTGACACAGGGACACAAGATGACCCATTGCATCTGGGTTGGTTCCGTATCTTAGCTATGGTAAATAATGCTGCAATGAACATAGTTGTGCTGGTAGCTTTAGTATGGTCTTGTTTGTGATCATTCGGGTAAATGCCCAAAAGTGGGATTGCTGGGTCATAGGGGAGCTCTATGTGGAGTCTTTTGAGGAACCTCCATACTACTTTCCAAAGTGGTTGAACATGTTTACACTCCCAACAACAATGCAGTAAATTTCCCTTCTGTTCACATTCCCTCCAGCATCTGTTGTTATTAGAGTTTTTGATTATAGCTATTCTAACTGGGGTGAGGTGGTATCTCAATGTTGTTTTGATTTGCATTTCTTTTATGGCTAGGGAGGTTGAGCATTTCTTCATGTGTCTATTGACCATCCTTCTTTCCTCTTCAGAGAAGTTTAACATTTTGGCCCACTTATTCGTTGGGCAGTTGTTTCTTTGAGCATTTGCTGTTGGGGATTTAATTTTTTGAGTTCCAGGTATATTTTGGACATAAGACCCTTGTCCAGTTGTATAGCTAGTGAAGATCTTCTCCCAATCCATGGGCTTTCTATTGATCTTGCTAACTATGTCCTTTGCAGAAGCTCTGCAATTTCATGCAATCCCATTTGTCCAACCGTTCTTTGATTTGTTGTGTTTCTGGGTCTCTATTAAGAAATGGTGCCCTTGAAATCCGGGAAGGGCTTAAAGTCAGGATAGGTGGAATTCTTCTCCGGGTTTTTTTTGATGTTGTTGTTTTTTGTTTTGATTTTTTTTTCCCTTTTTGCTCTGAGGAATATTCACAGTTCTGACTGCCCTTTGCGAACCCTTCTGTCTGCTGCAGACACAGCTCATCGATACCATTGCTGGCCTTCACATTCATGTCCACACCACTTCTTTTTTTTTTTTTTTTTGGGTCCGATCATGGGGCCTGAACTCTGGGCCTGGGCGCTGTCCCTCAGCTCTTCAGCTCCAGGCTAGCGCTCTACCACTTGAGCCACAGTGCCACTTCTGGCTTTTTTCTTTTTGCTTATGTGGTGCTGAGGAATCGAACCCAGGGCCTCGAGCATGCAAGGTAAGTGCTCTACCACTGAGCCACCTTCCCAGCCCCTCCACACCACTTCTCTACTTTGGTGAGTGAAACTACTCTCTATGGTTCCCTGTTGCTCAGTCTGTGGCACCATGCCAGAGAGTTCCTATGGCCTTTAGCTGAAAGGCCCGTCACCTCTGTAGCGGAGGATGCTTGGTTTTGGGGACTTGGCCATTTCTCTCTAGAGGGCTCTGGGGGGAAGTCAGGATGCCACTTCTGCCTTGTCAGCTCTCCTTCACTCACCAGACTTACTCTCCTATACATTTAATGGGGTGCTGCGAATCATGCCCGAGCTGTGAAACCCCTTTGAAATACCTTCTGCGCTCCCTGGAAAGCCAGAGCACCTAATTTTTATGCCATTCTCAAATGTAGACAGTTTTTGCCACTGCAGTGGTAAATGGTCAGAAGTCTGTTTATTTTCAGGCTCTCTTTGCTCTCTCTCTCTGCCAGTCATATTCAACTTTCCCTATCTTTCCCTTCCTCTTTTCTACAACATTTTGGCTTGTGCCCTGAAGAGTGTGACACAGGCTGGGTCCTGGGGAGCGCCCTCTAGGTTCCCTCTCAAAGGCTAGCCAATGTAGGCTTGATCTATTTGCAGAAGGTTTCTTTGCATTTTTTCAGAAATTCGCCATCCTGAGTTCACCATCTTGGCCATATGGTGGGTTAAGGGTTTGGCCCCATCTGACCCTTAACCTTCCACCAAGATTACTACTCCATCCATCTATTCTAAGATGCCTTGCTAACAAGTTGCTCTTTTCACAGGCCCTGGTAACTGAGGCCCAACCATCTGATGTGCTTTGTTAGCAAAGATGTCTAGGCATTGTTGTAAAAATTTTAGGTTTTGAGTTTTGCCTTTTCTGTTTTGTGTTGTGTATTCTAATACTAACTATGTAACTCAAAAATATTGGGCATATCTGTGCTAAAATTCTTATCACGTCTAATGAGTTTTGTCATTGCAGAATATTTGTTGGTCAGTTCTTGATAAGGAGCAGGTAAGCTCTACTTATGCTATTTGATCTCCTTGTTGCTTTAATTGGAAATAATAAAGAGTTTTTTTGTGGCAAAGATTGCAATTCAAAGCCAGCCCAGGCCAAAAAATCCATAAGACTCCATCTCCCTAACTAACCTGCAAAGAGCCAGGCTGGTAGCATGGCTCAAGACTTTTTTTTGGGAGGGGGGGGGTCCGGTAGTGGGGCCTGAATTCTGGGCCTGGGCGCTGTCCCTCAGCTCTTCAGCTCAAGGCTGGTGCTCTACCACTTGAGCCACAATGCCACTTCCGTTTTTTTTCTTTTTGCTTATGTGGTGCTGAGGAATTGAATCCAGGGCCTCAGACATGCAAGGCAAGTGCTCTACCATTGAGCCACCTTCCTAGCCCCAGCTCAAGACTCTTATCTCTAACCTGTAAACACTACAAGTGGTACTATAACTCAAAGTGATAGAGTGCTAGCCTTGAGCAGAAGTGCTTAGGGACAGTACCCAGGCCTTGAATTCAAACCTTATTTTTTTGAGGGGGAGAGGCGGTTGTGGGGCCTGAACTCTGGGCCTAGGCACTGTCCCTCAGCTCTTCAACTCAAGGCTAGCACTCTACCACTTGAGCCACAGCACCACTTCCAGCTTTTTCTTTTTGCTGGGGAATCGAACCCAGGGCCTCATGCATGCAAGGCAAGCACTCTACCACTAAGCCACCTTCCCAGCCCCAAATTCAAACCTTCTTGAATACCAACTGGGACAAGCCATCGCAGCAAATGAGCACCTAGACTCAGCCAGTCTGGGGAACAAGGGAACATGGAGAGCAGTAAGAGGACATCATATCACATCAGCAACTTTGTGCCTGCCCTTTCAAAATTAACCAGAGCTGGGAGGTCAGTGGAAGTAAGAAGCCTGTCCCTCTAATGTCCATACCTGTCTACTTATTAACCCGACAACAATTTATATTCTTGCCTTTGTCACCTGACTTCTCCTCTACCTAGTCTCCAGATGTCAGAAGTAGCTAGGGACATTTCTACCAATATTTTCAGCCACAAGTCCTTCCTCTTGTCATTTATTTGCTCTCTAGTATCTTTTTTTCCAGCCCTCAATGCCTCATGAGACTTCTCCAGACTTCATCTAAGGACTCATGCCACCAAGGGACAGCTGCTGCTCACTGCCTTCTGTGGGAGGGGACCAAATTCCAGCCTTTTACCCCTAATGTCGATGCCCCTTGTCAGTAGGAAGTAGCCAGAGAGAATCCATGCCCTATTTCATGATTATTAAAAGGCTGGAATGTAAGGTCTACCCTGGATGGCCAGCAGAGGCATTGTTTTCACAGACAATTATTACCAAATGAAGTAAGATGTGTAATTCAGATCTGTGTAGATTGATATGATGGAATTTTTTAAAGATAAATTTCTGACTTTAATCTAGAAAGTATTAAAGCATGATTTGGCACATATTATAAGTTTAGTCTATCATCCAAAATTATTTGGAAAAACTGATACACTTACTTGTCATCTCAAGTTATGATATATTATTTTTTCCTTCTTTCTTTTTTTCTCCTGCTGAATTGGTTTACTCTTTGTCACACCATTTAAATAGAAAGTAGTTCTAAAAAAATTTCTTCCTTTATACAAATGGCAACATTTGTAGTAGATGTGCATTAAAAATAGGAGTCAAAAGATATTCTTATATTACTATAGTTCAACGTTATCGTTAATCATTGATATAATTCTTTAAACATTAATTCTTTAAACATTTTTTGAAATGATTAGTTCTTCATGATCATTCATGATTATACAACTGGATGACTTAATGGTTGGAAAGGTCTCTGAACATAATAACAAAACATATGTTTAAAGAAATCATATTAATGAATAATGTTAAAGAATTAATGTTCAATTTTCTAACAAGAAGTAGTCTCAGACAACACATATTTTACCTTTTCTAGTATACTTATGCTAAGAGAGAATATTTTCTTGCTATGAGCCTTTCTTGAGACATCAACGCAGTATTTAATACCTTTGTTTCATAATCTGTTTATTCTTCCCTTTATCCTTAGTTCTCATTTCTCTCCTCTGTCACCTATTTTTACATAACCTATCTCTCATTGCACATGATGCTAGATTCAGTCATGGTTCTGGTATACACTGATGGAATTTTAGAGACAGAAAGGATAAAAGCTACAATATCAGCCCCTGCAGGGCATCACATTTTCTTCAACAATTGAACACTTGAGACATTGCTAAACCAGAAAAGTGAATCCTCTGGATTATCAATGAAGGAATTACTTAGAAGGTGACATGTAACTGGGGCCGGAGGTGTAATGAGAGTCCTAACTGAAGATACTCTTTTGTGATCTAAGGGAAGCATGAATCTATCCAACTAGTGGTTGAGTATATGATTGTGCCTACTTTCAAACTAGAAGTCAAATTTAATTTTAAAATTATTATATAGCTTTCAATTTATTTACTGTAAATTTTTACTAATTTAATTTATTGTTGTAGAGGTGAAGTCCAGAGGGATTACACTTACATGAGTCAGGTAATGAGTACATTTCCTTTCATACAGAGTCTTCTGTCCTCATGCTTTCCCAGTCACTTCCTCACATCTCCACCCATGAGTTGTATAATTCATTCTCATTATTGTCTACTGAGGTCCACAGCTGCACTTTTTCACCCTTTTTCTCTTGAGTTCTATCCCCTTTCCCCAACCCTTCTGAAGATGTACACTTGAGTACATGACACATAAGGTTAAGAAGACAGAATCATCAAATATTAAAAACTAAAAAAGAAAGAAAGAAAAAGAAAAAGGCCTCTTGTTTCCTATCCTGAAATTTGCTTCAGTATGTATATTATTTTATGCAAACATGAAGAGGCACTTTGGCATTGCACCCCTGTGTATCTCTCCTAAAAGTATCCTTTTTTGGTCTTACTGTATGTGAGCATCTAGAATTCTGTACTTCACTTAACATGTTGTGTTTTAGTTCCATTCATTTCTCTACAAATGACATTATTTTATTTTTTCTAATGGCAGTGTAAAATTCCATCGTGTATAGATATCCTTTTTAAGAATCCACTCATCTATTGTGGGGCATCTGGGCTGTTCCCATATCTTGGCTATTGTGAATAGTATCAAAATGAATATGGATTCACAGGTGTCCTTTTTATATCCTGGCTCATGATGTTCAGGGTAGATGCCCAGGAGTGGTATGGTTGGGCCATAAGGAAGGTTTTTGTTTACTTTCTTGAGGAACTTACAGACTGCTATCCAGAGTCACTGTACTAGTTTATATTCCCACCAATAGAGAAGTAGGGTTCCATTTTCCCCACTTCTCTGCCAATATTTGTTGTTCAAATTCACAATGTTGACCAGTCTTACAGGGGTGAGATGAAGTCTCAAAGTTGTTTTGATTTACATTTCCTTTATGTTGAGGGGTAATGAACATTTCCTCATGTGTTTCTTTATCATGCCTATCTCTTCCTCTGAGAAGTCTCTCCTTAGCTCCCTTGACCATTTAGTGACTGCTTTATTAAGTTTAGGAAGGGTTAGCTTCTTGAGCTCCTTGTATATATTGGATAATAGGCCATTGTCTGATAAACAATTAACTTACTTTTTTTTTTTGCCAGTCATGGGGGCTGAACTCTGAGCCCAGGTCTGTCCCTCAAGTCAAGGCTAGGGCCTACCACTTGAGCCACAGTGCCACTTCCAGCTTTTTCTGCTTATGTGGTGCTGAGGAATCTAACCCAGGGCCTCATGCATGAGAGACAAGCACTCTACCAACTTCTCAGCCCTTAATTTAAATTTTAAAAGTTATTTAACATGTCTGCCAACCAACTGTACATATTTTCTTTCCCCACAGTCTTACCCAAAAGATCATTCTGGGGTATCCAGTCAAAGAGATGAGTATTGGATCATAATGTTGCTGGCATCTTTCCATTGTATCTCCATAAAACCTGTGGAAGGCAATGTTGTAATTTTGAGGATCATTTCACATCGAGGTTATAGAATTATTTAGAACCAACAAATATATTATAATTTAGATGATAGCTAAGTAGGTAAATGGTCAAATTTGCAGAAAGACTTACTTATAAGGGAGGAGGAAGGAGTCAGGGAGGTGAGGAGGGAAGGGATGGTATGGGAAAAACAAAGAAGGAGGTAACAATGTTTGATAGGAAATGTACTCATTACCTTACTCATGTAATTGTAATCCCTTTGTACAGTATCTTTAAAATAAAGAATACAAAAAAGAATTATTTATAAATAATTTTTACTTAATACTAATGTCAGGTACACTCAGTATATAAAGAGCTTTAAATTTTTGTTATTTTTTTGCTATTTTTTAAATTTTATTTTATTGTAAAGATGCTGTACAGAGGGGTTACAGTTACATGAGTAAGTCAATGAGTACATTTCTTGTCAAGCATTGTCTTGTTCTCCCATTATCCCTTCCCTCTCCCTCTTTCCTCACTTTCTCCTTCCCTCCTCAAAGTTGTAAGGCTCATATGATACCCACTGTCTCGTGGGTATCATTGTTGCAATGGGACATCCCGCGTCCTTGTTTCAGTGTTTTGTTATTCCCCTTCCCCTCCCCCAAATTAGACAAATGTATATACAAGATGCAGGGTACCAAAATCAAGTACAATCAAATTAAATGCAGTTAGCCAGATACAAAGAAATATGGGTCTCATGGTTTCCCTCATTTGCAATAATTTATATGTGTATAGGATAATTTTATCAGGTGAGCAGAAAAGCTCAAAAGCTATGTACATATGACCATATAAAATGATGCTAAGTGAAATGAACCCTGAGATATGGACACAAGAGGACTTTCTTTGTTGTTGTTGTTTTTAATGTACTATGTGATTTTTTAAAAATTTTCTTTGTATGTTCTTCCCCCTATGATAATTCCCTGTTGTTACTGTAAGAGTTTTTATTGTTAAGCCTGATGATGGTGACTCATGCCACTCAGGAAACTAAGATGTGAATAATGTAGTTTAAAGCCAGTTGGGACAGGAAAAGCCATGAGATTCTTATCTCCAACAAACTATGCAAAAAAAAAAAAAAAAAGCCAAAAGTGGTACTGTGGCTCAAGTGGTAGACTCCTAACCTTGAGTGAAAGAAGCACACGGAAAGTGCCCGGGCCCTGAATTCTGGCCCTAAAATAGGAACCTATTACCCCAAAAATGCTTGAAAATATTAATTAAAAAACATGGACATAGTTTCCTTAGGACAAAATGGATTTAAAAAAGTTAAATTTTTCTTAAATGCTTGTTCCAAAATGAAGGTGAACATCAAAATGTTCAAAAAATAATAGAAGTTATGAGCATGTTTGAATTTCAAAAAATAAAGCTTATAAAATATTAGTAAGATTGGTATTAAGTAAGTTTACTGTGATTTTACAAAATGAATCTAAACTTTTTTCCCTAAGGTGAAAATTAATACACTGAGCTAAAAATAAGTATACCTATTTTATGACCATCTAACAAAATAATTACTTGGTGTAATATTAACATTGTCAAATTTTAAGATTAAAAAACTGAGTAGCAGCTAAGTCAAGGTTCATTTAAGTGGTTGTTTATGTCAAGGTCCTTCAAATAATCACATTTTAAATGTGTATGTAAAACTAAAATGCTACTTTTTGTTGTCTGATATTTCTGGTTCTCCAAGTACATATGCTGTCATGGATACAAAGCTGAAAATGAGACCAGCAGACCTGAGTTCTTGGGTGCCTGTTTATAATCCAAAATGCTTAATGACATCTACAATGCTTCTTTCTTTTTTTTTTACAGGTCCCCCCCCCAATGCTTCTTTCTTAATTAGTATCTTAAAGTGCTATATGCAAATAGAATAAAATAACTGGAGGATTTAATCAGTTATGATTTTCATTCTTAAAACAAAAAACAGAGTTGTGATTTTTACCTCCAAATCCCTCCATTAGCTACATTCTCACTTTAGTTAATAAAATGCTTCTCTGCTTTCCTGGACCAGAGATTTACTGACCTTCTGTGAAACTTGAGCAAGGGCTGAGGCAACTATATTGGCCTTCTTTTCTGTCAGGTTTTTGATCATGGAACCTAGAGAAAACACCACCACATCATCTTGTCCTGAGCTCTGCACAAATTCTTCTATTTCTTATAGATATAAAACATTTATTGCAGCATTATTTACCATAGCCAAGATAAGGAATCAGCCCAAATGCCCCTTAATGGAGGAATAGATTTTTTTTTAATGTGGAATACATACACAATGGAATTCTACTCATCAATCAGAAAAAATGATATTGTACAAGACCTAGAGAAACACAGGTTGCATGATTTTCCTCACTTGTGGGAGTTAGAATGGGCTTATAAATCTGTAAGTAAACACACTGAGTAGTATGCAAGTGGTTATAAACAAGTTAAGTGAAGTATAATAGATTCTTTGGCGAGCACGAATAATATAATTCAGTAGAAAATGTAAGTTAAAGCTCAACAAAATAAGAACCAGGAAATTGGTGTGGGGGGGGGGGGAGGAGGGAAAGATGGATGGGGTTAAACCATGCAAGTCATAGAATGAAAGGGAGAAAGATGTAGAATATAGATGGAATATAGTCAAGAATGCATTGTATATATTTCAGAATTGAGAAAAATAAGGGAATGGGTTGATGAAAGCAGGAGGAAGATATTGAAGTGATTACACTGAGCAAAACATGAATTGCTTTTTTACATGGAAAAAAATCAAAAAATAAGCTAAAAATTAAGGAAAGTGAGGGAAAGGTATGGTAGGGGCAGTGGGAGAAACTGTTGAAAGGGGTGACATTGATCAAGATATAGGATGTTCATAAATTGCTCTTGTTCTCTCATTCATAACTGAAGAACAAATATAAAACTTCCGCAGGAAGGAAAAATTGAAACAATATATCCCTACCAATCCAGCATTACAGAAAATACTCAAAAATGGTCTACATGCAGAAAACTAACATGTACCTGATATTGGCAGAGAAACAGCCCCTAAACAAAGAGCAGATAATTATAGTAAGAATTGACAAGGCACTGCCCTTAAGAAGGGCTGGAACTACCAAACACCTCTCAATACTAACTTTCAATATTAATGGAAGTAACTCTCCAATTAAATGGCATAGATTGACTAGTTGGATCAAAAAGTAAGCTCTGTGTTTCTGCTGTCTTCAAAACTAAGCATGTTCTGAAATAGAAAAGTTGGAATAAAATTTTTCAAGCAAATGGTCCCCATAAACAGGCTGGATTTTGCTTAACATCAATTTATCTGATAAGGACTCAAATGTTTTTTCTTTCTTGCTATTGTTTCTAACATATTTATAAGATGATTTCTTTGTTGCTTTGTATGTCTCCCCATCATGGTATAACCCCTGTTTTCACTGTATTTGATGTTGGTATA
Organism: Dipodomys spectabilis; assembly: GCF_019054845.1. Lineage (NCBI taxonomy): Eukaryota > Metazoa > Chordata > Mammalia > Rodentia > Heteromyidae > Dipodomys > Dipodomys spectabilis. Next base: position 25,619,042 of record NW_024870720.1, on the reverse strand, counting down.
ATTTGTGGAGGGGAAGAGCAAAAACAAATCGCTTAAATAGGGATACAGGTGGACCCATTGCAACAATGAGATGTACAAGTCATTATGTCAAAAAACGAACTTTACCACTTTGGTGCAGGGTGAGAGAGAGAGGGAGCGGGAGGAGATGGGAAGGGATGGTAAGGAGAAACAAAGGAGGAAGAAACAATGCTTGATAAGAAATGTACTCATTACCTTGCCCATGTAATTGTAACCCCTCTGTACGGTATTTTCACAATTAAAAAAAAAAACAGGCTGGATTGATTTGCAATCAATATCAAATAAAATAGACTTCAAATTAAAATTAGTTTTGGGTTTTTTGGTCGCTCATGGGGCTTGAACTTTGGGCTTGAGCGCTGTCCCTGTGCTCTTCAGCTCAAGGTGAGGGCTCTACCGCTTGAGCCACAGTGCCACTTCCGGTTTTCAAGTGGTTTATTGGAGATAAGAGTCTCCCGAAGTTTCCTGCCTGGGCTGGCTTTGAACTGTGAACCTCAGATCTCAGCCTCCTAAGTAGCTAGGATTACAGGCATGAGGCACTGGCCCCCAGCTTTCAACTTAAAATTAGTGAGAAGAGATAGAGAAGGTCATTATATACTAATAAAGGTATCTCTCCTACAGGAGGATATAACAATCTTAAATATATGTACACTAAATGTCAGAGGACCCAACTTCATCAAACAAACACTATTTACACTAAAAATATACATAGATCCAAACACAATGAGCATGGTAATTTTAACACACCACTCTTATCTCTGCATAGATCAACACGGCAAAAGCTCAACAGAGAAGCTTCAGAACTGAACAATTTCATATACCAACAAGACTTAACATATCTACAGAATATTCTACCCAGCTACACAATAACATATGTTCTTCTTGGCAGCACATGGATCATTCTCCAAAATAGATCATATTTTTAGGGCACAAAGCAAATTTGCAAATTCAGAAATAATTATTTTCTTCAACATCTCAGACCACAGCAGAATAAAATTAGAGCTCAAACTCAAAAGGTACCATAGAAAATTCTGTAATGCATGAAGAATGAACAACACATTGTGGAGCCAACAGTGTGTCTTTGAAGAGATCAGAACAGAAAGTCAAACATTTATGGTAGTTAACAAAAATGATCACACAAAATATGACCTCCTCCAGGAGACAGCAAAGGTAGTACTTACAGGAAAACTTATACCTCTGGGTCTTATATCAACAAATTGTAGAAATCTTTAAAAAAAATTAATGAAGCATCTTAAGCTTCTAGAAAAAGAGTATAAGCCAACTCCAACCCCAAAGATAGAAACAAACCATTTCAATTAAATCAGAATTAAATGAATTAGAGTCCAGAGAAACAATAGAAAGAATCAACAATAACAAAGAGTTGGTTCTTCAAAAAAATTAACGAAATTGGCAGACCCTTGGCAAATTTTACCAAAAAAAGAAGAGAACACACCCTTATAAACAAAATCAGAGCCTTGAAAGGAAATGTCATGACAGAAACAGATAGGATACAGACATTATAAAAAATACTTTCCAAACTTTTATGGTAGCAAATTGACGAATCTGGAAGAAATGGAAAAATTTCTAGCAAATATTCATATAACAAAAAAAAACAATAAGATTTAAACCAAATAAATAGAACCATATGAAGTAAAGAAATAGAAACGGCAATAAGAGACCTCTCATCCAAGAAAAGCCAAGAACCAGCTGGATTCACAGCTGAATTCTATAAGGCCTTCAAAGGAGAACTCACTCGAATGCTCCTCAAATTCTTTTTTTTTTCAGGTTTGAAAATGTTCCAGTAATGAGTCTTTACTTAGTTATTTCCACACATTTTCTCTCTCTCTCTCTCTCTCTATATATATATATGTATAATTATAAAATACTGTACAGAAGGGTTACAGTTAATGAAATTGAAAGCCAAAGATCACTACCAAACTCATTCCATGAAGCCAACATAACTCTGATCCTATAAACAGACAGGGATTCATCAAAGAATGAAAACTTCAGACCCATTTCTTGATGAATACTGATGTACAACTTCTCAATAAAATTCTTGCCAATCCCCTTCAACAAATCATAAAAATATATACACTATCAACAAGATTCAGTACAGGGATGCAAAGTTGGCTCATATATGCAAATTAGTTAATGTAATTCAACACATCAATAGGAGCAAGGAAGAACCACATGATCATCTCAACAGATGCAGAAAAAGCATTGACAAGATCCAACACTCCTTTATGATGGAAGGTCTAGAAAAACTAGGAATCCATGGAACATTCCTCAATGAAGGCAGTATATGACAAACCAACAATCAACATTATACTTAATTGTGAGAAGTTAAAACCATAAAGCCATTTCCTCAAATCAGGAAGGAGACAAGGATATCTACTCTCTCCTCTTCAATTTAGTATTGGAATTCCTAGCTAAACCAATAAGGAAAGAGGCAAACATACAGGGGATCAAAACATGGAAAGAAGTAAAACTTTCCCTCTTTGCAGATGATATGATCCGGTATTTACAGAACACCATAGACTCCATTCACAAGTTACTCAAGCTAATCCAAAACTTTTTCAAAGTAGTAAGGTAAAAAAATTAATCCACAAATATCAATAGTGTTTCTGTATGTCAACAATGAGAAGAGTACGGCTGAAATCAGGAAAACAACTCCTTTTGTAACAGCCTCAAAAATACCTAGAAAGTGAAGGAACTTTATAATGAAAACTTTGAAAATCTGAAAAAGGAAATTAAAAGTGGAAAGACCTCCTTGCTCCTGGATTGGAAGGATCAACATCATGAAAATGGCAATACTTCCCGAAGCTATCTACAAATTCAATGTGGTACCCATTAGTATCCCAACATTATTCTTTAATGAAATAGAAGAAGCAATCCAAAAATTTATATAGAATAATAAGAGACTTCAAATAGCAAAAATAGTCCTCAGCAGGAAGAATAGTGCTAAAGGAATATCAATACCAAACTTCAAACTCTATTTTTTTTATTTTTTGTATATATTTTTATTATAAAATACTGTATGGGGATTACAGTAGTTACATGAGTAAGTTAATTAGTACATTTCCTAGTGAGCATTGTTGCCTCCTCCTTTGTTTTTCCCCTACCAACCCTCCTCCCCACTCTTCCACACACACACACACACACACACACACACACACACACACACACACCCCGCCACCTCCCCAACTCAAAGCTATAGTAATATATATAGCTTGGGACTGGCACAAGAACAGGCCTGAAGACCAATGGACTAGAACTGACAAGATCCAAATACCTTTATAATGGAAGCTCTGGTAAAACTAAGAATTCATGGAACATTCCTCAATATAATAAAGGCTGTATATGACAAACCTACAGCCAGCAGTATACTTAATAGTGAAACGTTAAAGCCATTTCCTCTAAATTCAGGAGGTCCACGTTCTTCACTCTTCAACTTAATATTAGAATGCCTAGCTAGGGAACTAAGACAAGATACAAACATAAAGGCGATCCAAATTGGAAAAGATGAAGTATAACTATCCCTTTTTGCAGATGACATAATCTTGTATTTAAAGAATCCCATGGACTCCACTGCCAAGTTACTTGAGCTGATTCAAAACTTTGGCAAGTTAGCAGGGTATAAAATTAGCCCTCAGAAATCAATGGCTTTCCTGTATGCCAATAATGAGAAGAGTGCAGCTGAAATTAGGGAAGCAAACACTTTTGTAATAGCTCCATAAAAAATAAAATACCTAGGAGTTAACTAAAGAGGTAAAAGACCTCTATGATGAAAAGTTTAAAAACCTGAAAAAGGGCAGGGCGCTGGTGGCTCACGCCTGTAATCCTAGCTACTCAGGAGGCTGAGATCTGAGGATCGCGGTTCAAAGCCAGCCCAGGCAGGAAAGACTGTGAGACTCCTATCTCCAATAAACCACTAGAAAACCGGAAGTGGCGCTGTAGCTCAAGTGGTAGAGTGCTCGCCTTGAGCTGAAGAGCTGAGGGACAGCGCCCCGGCCCAGAGTTCAAGCCCCACGACCCACAAAAAAAAAAAAAACCTGAAAAAGGAAATTAAAGTAGAAAAACCTCCCATGCTCCTGGAGTGGGAAGATTAACATCATGAATATGGAAATATTGCCCAAGGCTAACTACAAATTCAATGTGATACCTATCAATATCCCAACTTCATTCTTCAAGGAAATTCATATGGAACAATTAAAGAACCCAAACAGCAAAAACAATTCTTGGCAGAAAGAACAGTGCTGGAGGAATAGCAATTCCAAATTTCAAACTCTACAAAGCCAGAGTAATAAAAACAACTTGGTACTGGCCCAAGAACAGACCTCAGGACCAATGGAATAGGACTGAAGAAACAGAAATGAACCCACAGACCTATAGCCACCTAATCTTTGACAAAGGACCTAAAAAAAATAGAATGGAAGAAAGAAAGCGTCTTTAGTAAATGGTGCTGGCAAAACTGGTTAAACACCTGTAAAAAACTAAAGCTAGATCCTTATATATCACCCTGCACCAGAATGAACTCCAAATGGATCAAAGACCTCGGAGTCAAAGCAGACACTCTGAAAACATTACAGCATGGAATAGGAGAAACCCTAGGTCTCCTTGGCACAGGCCGAAATTTTCTTAAAAGACACCCAGAAACACAACAAATCAAAGAAAGATTGGACAAATGGGATTGCATGAACTGCAGAGCTTCTGCATGGCAAAAGACATAACAAGCAAGATCAAGAGATAGCCCACGGATTGGGAGATCTTCACTAGCCATACAATGGACACGGATCTCATATATAAAATATACGTAGACCTCAAAAAATTAAATCTCCCAACAAGAAATCCTCAAAGAAACAACTGCCCAGGTAATAAGTGGGCAAAGATTTAAAGAGAGACTTCTCAGAAGAGGAAAAAAGAATGGCCAATAGACACATGAAGAAATGCTCAACTTCTCTAGTCATAAAAGAAATACAAATCCAGACAACATTGAGATGCCACCTCACACCAGTTAGATTAGCTATTAAATCTAGTAACAACAGATGCTGGAGGGGATGTGGCCAAATGGGAACCCTACTGCATTGTTGGTGGGAGTGTAAACTTGTTCAACAGCTTTGGAAAGCAGTATGGAGGTTCCTTAAAAGACTCCACATAGAGCTCCGCTATGACCCAGCAATCCCATTTTGGGGCATTTACCCAAACAATCACAAACAAGGTCATACCAAAGCTACCAGAACAACCATGTTTATCGCAGCATTATTCAACATAGCTAAGATATAGAACTAACCCAGATGCCCCTCAGTAGATAAAAGTATCAAGAAAATGTGGTGTGTGTGTGTGTGTGTGTGTGTGTGTGTGTGTGTGTGTGTGCGTGTGTGTGTGTGTGTGTGTGTGTATAATGGAATTCTTTGCCTATCAGAAAGAATGACATTGCCTCATTTGTTAGGAAATGGAAAGACTTGGAAAAACTTATATTAAGTAAAGTAAGCCAGACCCAAAGAAACATAGATACCATGGTTTCCCTTATTTGCAGTAACTGGTACATGTCTAGAACAAGCAAAAAAAGGTCAAAAGCTATGTATATATGACCATATAAGATGATGTTAAGTGAAATGAACACCAAGACAGGGACACAAGTGGTTTTTTCTTTTATATATATATGTGTATATATATATATATATATATATATATATATATATACATATATTATATGTTTTTTATTGTAAAAATACTGTACAGAGGGGTTGTCAGGTCTTTGTCCATCCTATGAAAGATAGACGGGGTCCAAGGAAAGGTAAGTGCAGCCACTCGCCCGTTCCCCAGCCCCCCTTAGCCCGGGAGACAATCAGACGCAGTGGGGAGTCAAGTCAAGCAGGAAAACTCGTTTATTAACACACAGCAAGCACTTCTTAAAGCAAAAAAGACTGGGTGGCATGGGAGGGGAGGAAGAGAAACCAATCATATCAAGGTCACACTCTATCATGCACCTAAGCTTCCAAGAGCTGGTTATGCACTGAACATAAAGCAAATTGGGCTCTGCCCACTGAACTCCCTCTCAGCACCATATTTGCTGCCCGTGTGCTCTACAGATTCCTCCTTTTTTGTTTTAATGGCAGATCCACCTCCCAGTTAGTTTTCCTTTACCCTCCTCTGTAAAGGTTCTTTTGACAGATTACATTGGTAAGGATAGCATTGGATACACAGGGGGTTCGAGGCAAGTCTGGGGGGCGAGATTTGCCAGACAAGGATAAGGAGGGCCCTTGTGCATGATCCAAGAGCCTGTCCCAGTTACCTCACATCCCCACCTAGCACAGTAATAAACATCAGTCCCACCACAGTTAGAAATGTCCGAAGCAGTTCAATTAATTCCTGGGCATATATAAAAGTCAGTATCTCGTAAGGTCATCCTCTTCAGAACATGGGAGCAGCTTGGGTATTGGGAGTTCCACACATGCAGCACAGTGCATCCTCGTGGGCCCCCACACTCAGGCCATTCTACTATAGTCCAGAAAAACAAGGAAAATTTAAAACAAACTGCAGACAAAGCAAAGCAATCCTGGACACCTGGTGTCTTTTAATTGAGCCAGTTCCTTGTACTTGCTTTTAAGCGAGCACAGGGGTCAAGATGACCTTTGAACTTTACTGTCAGCTCCCACGGCTCCCAAAATCTCCCCCATCTTTGTTTAAAGAAGCAAACCCGCCTGTCTTAGGTTAGGTGGATCACTTTGTCTGCCTTACCCGTCATTCAGAACTTCTTCAGAGTGAAGCTGAAGACCTTGTCTTAGGTTGGTCAGACTGACACCCCCTCTCACCTATCTCTGGCTGCAATTCCTCTTGGGGGAAATTCATTCTCTTGGTGCTTGATCTTATGTAACTGGCTGGCTAAGCTCTTAAGAGTTTTGCAGTGCACGTATAATGCAAGGAAGGCATAGAAAAACCATCAATAAAAGCATTACCAGGCCAAGAAATGTCATTAGCAGTCCTTTAACATTAGTCAAGGATGGGATAGCAGTCTTTGCCACATCAGAGTCCAGAAGTGGGGCTTGTTCTAATCCATCTATTTGCCTGTGGGGTTGGAAAAGATCTAAACTGGAAGCATGACAAAAGGTGGTTGTTTAACAATAAGTATGGATTCAATAATGCCGCAAGCAGTTAGTAAAAGAACAATTAAAGCAGATAACATTAAAATAATTAGCTCCTACAGAAATATAAAACAGTCCATACATAGTGACATAGGGTGGTGATCAAAATGAAGGTCAGGCCACCAGTCGAAAGGACAGCTTCTCTTGTGGTGCTATTGATGATTTCTGCATTGCCAGCGCTGATCACTGCCCAGGTCACCCGTTGAGGTTGATGCAGATTCTGTAGGGCCATTGCCGGGACTGGGAGAGTCAGGACAGCCAATAGTTGGAGTATTGCCATCTGCAATTGTTCGAGAACACAAGAGCTTCTCAAGGGCTGGTTGCCCTTGGGGATGGTTAGTAATTATCTTTTTGACTTTTTTAAACACCAGCCTCGGCCACCATAGCCATTTTTCTTTCCTTGTTGGTTAGCTTATCCTTGGGCATCCTCCTGTACAGAGGAAATGGGTAAAAACTTAAGGTTCTTGGCAGGGATCCAAATGGGGGCTGTCTCCCCTATGGGAAAAACGCATCCAAATCCCCTGCCCATGGTAACTAGGGGGTCAGGTCCTCTCCATTGTTGTGTCAGGGTATCCTTCCACCTGACTTTCACTTGGGGCTTAGGGTTTAGTTGTCCCCAGTGCTTCTGAAATCTGGATTCCATTGCCCCTTTGAAAAATTTAAAATGTTAATGGTAACCAAAGCTATCTGTAACTGTATATGGGGGCTAACTCCCCTTTTTTGTTTTAATAATTGCTCCTTAAGACATTGGTGATTTCTTTCTATAATTGCTTGGCCTTGGGGATTATAGGGAATTACTGTAGTATGATTAATATGCCATTTGTCAAAAAACTCTGACATTGTTTTACTAACAAAACAGGGTCCATTATTGGTTTTAACTTGTGCTGGTAGACCCAAGGTGGCAAAGCATTGAAGGAAATGTGCTTGTGAATGTTTAGTTCTTTCTCCTTTATGTGCTGTGGCCCAGCATGCTCCTGAGTAGGTATCTATAGAGACAAAGATATATTTAAATTTACCAAAGGCTAGGAAATGAGTAACATCCGTTTGCCAGAGGAGGTTAGGTTTAAGGCCTCTGGGATTTACCCCTGGTGGTTGTAATGGGGGTACTTTTAAGAAGGGCTGGCATGTTTTACAGGTATGTACTATCCTTTTGAGGTCCTTTACAGGAATCTGAGGAAATCTATGCTGAAGACCTCTCCAATTAATGTGGGTTAAATCATGAAAACAGGTAGCCTCTTCTAACTTTAATGCTTGTGGGCCAGTAGCTAACTGGTCTGCCCAATTATTGCCTAGGGATAAAAACCCAGGAAGTTTTGAATGCCCTCTCAAATGTTGAATATGAATAGGGGCTCCCTGCCCTTATAATAGGCCCTTAAGGGTAACCATAAGAGGGGAAATAGGGTTTTCATCCAGCTTAATATGTGCCTGGGGAATATGAGGGAGCAAGTTAATCATATATAGGCTATCAGAATACAAATTAAAGGGTTTTTGAATGTCCTGAAGGGCCATAAATATGGCCAGAATTTCTTTATATTGTGCTGACCCCTGACAAGGTTGAAATCTTTGTTGGCTCAGGGTCTTTTGCTGCTCCTCAAAGTCTGCATACACAGAGCCTGCTTTACCTCCCTCAGTAAAAACATGGAGGGCACCAGGAATAGGCGTAGGAGAAAATAGAGATGGCATTTTGAGGGGAAGTCGTCATAGCATGACAGTCCATGGATGGCCCATAATGGCAGTCAATTTGGCCTAGAAACCCCTACAAGGAGAGAGCAAGATGAGCATTGGCTGGAGTGAGCCACTCAATGTCTGCCATCCGAAAAGGAAAAACAATGGAGTGAGGGTCAAGGCCATAATGCCTTTGGGCTTGGGTCCTTCCCTTGATGATAGCATCTGCAAGTTGGTCTGCCTGAGAGTACATCCTGGGTGTGCCCACCGAGGTGTGTGAACCCACTCTGATGGCTACCCCCTTTGTGTTAAAACTGCAGAAATCAATGTAACACCTGCAAACAACCAAAGGGAAATGGGCTCAAAAATAGAATATCTCTTCAGGGAAACTTCATCCAGGGCTTTTTGGAACTGCAAAAATATTTCCCTATGGCTGTCTGTAATTGTAATAACTTCTTGGGGCGTCCTGTCTTTTAGTAGGGCAAATAAGGGCACAAGACTATCTTTAGAGACAGAAACCCATGGCAACAGCCAATTGATTTCCCCTAAAAGACTCTGAAGTTGGGTTAAGGTTAGAAAGGCTGGAATATCCAACAAAGGCTTAAGGTGGCTGGCCTGAGTCAAGGTAAGGTGGGACCCAAGTACTTTAAAAAGAGGTCCCTTTTGAATTTTTTTAACATGGCAAGAACCTGGCCAGAAGGTCCTCCAGGCGGCTCGGGTCTTGGTTCCCCAGAATTATATCATTCATACAGGCATAGGCAAGGGAGGTATCTGAACCCAGCACAGGCCCTAAAAGTGTGGCTAATTATTGTTGGCAAAAGGCTGGGCTATTGGCTATTCCCTGTGGCAGCACCGTCCATTCAAACCTCCGATCAGACTGGGAAAAATTAAGAGAAGGGATGGAGAAAGCAAACTTCTCGCAGTCATCTGGATGAAGGGGGATAGAAAAAAAAATCTTTAATATCAATCACAACCAAGGTATATTCTGAAGGTATAGCAGGAGTCCAGGGCCTGCCTCTTAGGGATGTTCCTACTAGCTCCATCCTTTCATTTACCTTACATAGATCTTGGAGCATACGCCAAGCTCCGGAGGCTTTTTAAATAACAAATATGGTGTGTTCCAAGGACTCGTAGAAGGATGTATGTGCCCCTGGTTTATCTGTTCCTTCACCAAAGGTGCAGGGCTACAAGTTTAGGTTTGGTCAATGGCCGTTGTTCCACCAAAATAGGGCTTCCCATCTAAATCAAACTTGGATCGACAATCCTTTTTCCAATGGTATCCCTTCCTGCACCTGGGGCAGGGTGTAGGGAGCGGTTTGCCCCTCCTCCCCCAGCTGGTTTGCTGGGGGATTATTTTAAACAGTCCCTCTTAAAGTGTCCCTCCAGCCCGCATTTAAAACAAGTCCCTCTCCCTGATGGTCTTGAGGTTCCTTGGCCCTGGGCTGCCAGCGCCTGGGTAATAGCCTCAGTCATTGCAGATGTCTGAGCCTGTAAAGCTAAAGCTAGTGATTGGAACAGGTGCTGTTGCATTCCCACATCCTGCGAGGCCACCACCCATCTGCTCAGGGAACACTCTCAATCCCATGTGGGCCATGCGGTGGTCTGCATGATCTCTTTTCAGACCAGCCGCTTTACAAACTGATCTCGGAGGTTCCCTGCCAGCAGCTTGTGGTGAACGCTCTGTTGGACTCAGTCTATAAAATCAGGTAGTTTTTTGGTTTTTGTCTCACTCCTGCTATGAGGGACTCAGTAGGCCCATCATCCAGTTTGTACCACTCGGCAAGTCCTGCCTGCCTCACCTGGTCATGGTACGGGCCAGGTATTGCGGCCTGTTGGACGCCAGTGGAGTACCCTTTCCCTGTCCCTGTTAACATGGCATAAGTAATAGGTATCGCATGTTGAGCCTGCTGGTTATTCTCCACCCACACTCTGCATTCCGCCTTAAAGAAAGCACACCATTAAACAAACTGAGAACTAGTAAGGACAGCTTTGACCACATCCAGCCAGTCCTTAGCGATGAGCAATGTCCTGTAATAGGGTCTGGGCCCAGGGAGAGTTTGGGCCATCCTCCGCCACCGCCTTGTGGAGCTCTTTAAGATCCTTAGCTTCCCATGGATACCATGCTAAGGGCCCATTAGCTCCTGGTACCAGATTGACTGGATACACTTGGGGAAGCGAATCATGTGGCCCAGGATCCAGGCTCCCAGGTGGCCCTTCCTTTACAGGGTAGGCCTCTGAGTAGGTTACTTCCCCAGCCCTTAGCCACTCCATTGAAGGTTGGTAGGGGTCCGGGTCTTGCAGGTCCCTCTTGCAGGTTTGTAGGGTGCCGTACCTCTCCCCCCAATTGGGGGAATAGGGTGAGAGCCTAGGACCATCAGGGGTACCCGAGTGAGAGGGGATAACTTTCACCCTCATTTTGACTTCCACTGTGCATGTTTCAGTGCATTCTCAGTTAAATTTGACCCATTCCTTTTCCTTTGCACTTCCCAAGTCCTCCTTTACTCCCTCTAGGCCTAATGTTGCCTCCTTCTCCTTCTTCCGTGAAATAGCATTACCCATACTAAGGGTTTCACTTACCTTGAGAGACCACTTAGCCTCAGCCGGTATCTTTTCCTTTCGTGCCCCACGTTGGGCACCAGATGTCAGGTCTTCGTCTGTCCCACGAAAGACAGACGGGGTCCAAGGAAAGGTAAGTGCGGCCGCTTGCCCATTCTCCAGCCTCCCTCAGCCCGGGAGACAATCAGATGCAGCGGGGAGTCAAGTCAAGCAGGAAAACTCGTTTATTAACACACAGCAAGCACTTTTTAAAGCAAAAAAGAGCGGGTGGTATGGGAGGGGAGGAAGAGGTCACTGTCAAGGTCACACTCTATCATGCACCTAAGCTTCCACAGGCTGTTTATGCACTGAACATAAAGCAAATCGGGCTCTCCCCACTCAACTCCCTCTCAGCATCATCTTTGCTGCTCACATGTTCTACAAGGGGTTACAGTTAAATGAGTAAGGTATTGAGTACATTTCCTATTGAGCATTACTGCCTCCTCCTTTGTTTTTCCTCTACTATCCCTTCCTTTCCCACCTCCCCAACTACTCCCTCCCATTTTCCCCGAAGTTGTAAAGTTTGTTTTCAACATAGTGTCTTGTACACCCCATTGTTAAAATAGGTTAACCTGTATCCCTATTTAAGAATTTTGTTTTTACCCTTCACTTCCCCAAATTAGAAAAATATATATACAAGATGCTGGGCACCAGAATCAAATACAGGGAAAATGAGTTATACCATGGGGGAGGCACATACCAAAGAAACAAACAAACAAAAAATCACATGGCACATTATAAATATGTTAAAAACAAAGCAAGCAAGAAAAAAAAAAAAACATTTGTGTCCCTATCATGGGATTCTTTTCACTTAACATTATCTTATATGGTCATATGTATATAGTTTTTGACCTTTTTGCTTGTCCTAAACTTATACTAGTTATTGCAAATAAGGGAAACTATGGGACCTATGTTTCTTTGGACCTGGCTTATTTCACTTAATATATTTTTTTTCCAAGTCTTTCCATTTCCTAACAAATGGGGCAGTGTCATTCTTTCTAATGGAGGCATAGAATTCCATTCCATATAACAAGTGTTTTTTTTCTTTCTTGCTATTGTTTTTAATGTATTGTTTTATAATGCACTATGGGAGTCTTTAGTTTCTTTTGTATGGTCTTCCCCCACAGTATAACCCCTGTTTTCACTGTATCTGATTCTGGTATCTTGTATATACATTTTTCTAATTTGGGGAGGGAAAGGGATATAACAAAATGTTAAAATAAGGATACAGGTTGACCCATTGGAACAATGAGATGTACAAGACACTATGTTGAAAATGAACTTTGCAATTGGGGTTGGGGGAGGAGGAGTTGGGGAGGTGGAGAGGGAAGGTATGATAGGAGAAACAAAGGAGGAAGTAACAATGCATAGAAAAATAAGTACCAACAATAAAGTTATCCAAATAATCAAAAAGTAGATCTATTCATCTATGTATCCATGTCTGTAAGTATATATGTATGTTCATATGTATGTATTTATGTATGTGTGATTGTCTATCTACCTAATGATGATGTTATGAGTAAATGTAAAAGAATATAGAAATAAGTCATTAGAATGTATATGACACTTTGCAATTGTTGGCTACAGCACTACATGATATAATGACAGTGATTCCTATGCAAAAAGAATGAGAAAGAAAGAAAAAAAAGGATCAAAAGGTCGGTAGAGCTAAACAAAAAACAAAACAAAAAACAAAAAAAGCACACACACATATACCCCTAAAATAAAAATTATAAGAGGAAGAAAAAAAAGTTAATAGAAAACAATTTTTTAAGTTAAAAATTAAAAATTAAAAAAAGTTTAAAAAAATTTTTATAAAAGGTACAAAAAAGAGTTCTTTGATTTTTTGGGGGGGATGGGAAGATCCTTTATCTCCCTTGTGTCTGTAACCAGTCTCTTGTTGGAGTCTCTGGTCTGCTTGTGGTGTTTGATTTTCCTGTGGCTTGGTTGGTTTCTTAAGTCAGTTTGTTTGAGCAGGCAGAAAAATGCTCTGCTTTACCCAGGATTTTGTGATCCTCCTCCCAGGCTAGTTCAATGTGAGGGGGATCTGCTTTGAGTATCACAAAAGAGGGAGATGGCTGTTTCCTCTAGTTTGGAGATGCTGTGAGGAGACTAGGTTCTGGGTAGTGTTGAGGCCTTTCAGCAAACTGTAGCTTTTCCCTGAGGTCTGGCTTGTGATACACTCACAGAGTCCAGCCTGGAGCCATTCTCAGGGTTTATGTTTACTGAATTTCAATTGATTGTCAAGGCTGCTGAAGGGAGGGGCAGCCTCTGGCTCCTCTGTTTACTCAGTAAAGAAAGCCACTCCTGGGGCTGGCAGAGCTTGCTAGCCCGGGACTGGGTGACTTTTCCCTGAGTGGAGCTGAGCCTGGAAGGTCTGGTTAGGTTCCTGTGACCTGCTAAATGACTCTTTTGTTTTCTTCCAAGGCCTGAGTTGGAGCTAGCTACTCAGCCAGGCCTTTGTCAGTATCAAAGATGGCGTCTACTCACACCAGAGTCTTGGTTCCTGGGTCGTCTCTGGTCTGAGATCTGCAGCATGAAGATGTCTGCTCCTTGTCAGTTCTTGCTGGTGTTGCGTAGAATCCACTCACCCACTGCATCTGGAGCCTTTGTCCTGGACTCTGTGTTGCAGGTATGGCGGCGGCCGCCACCGCCTCTGCTGTGGCTGCTGGCTTGTGCTCAGATCTGTCTCCTTGCCTGGATTTTCCCTCTCTGGACTAACTCTCTGTACTGCAATGGCATACTTGGTGTGATTCTCTGGCTTAGGCCTGTTCACTGGAACACTAAAACTGCTTTCCATGCGAGAGCTTGTTTAGTCTCCAGCTGCTCCTCCACCATCTTCCCAGAACTCTTCTTCAGAGCTTTTATCATAAAGGTCTGTTGGATCTTGTCAAAAGTTTTTTTCTGCATCTATTGTACTGTTCATGTGGTTCTTGTCCTTGCTTCTGTTGATGTGTTATATTATGTTTATTGATTTACATATATTGAACCAACTTTGCACCTTTATGAATTTTTGGTTAGTTGTTAAATTCGATTAGCTAGAATTTTTTTTGAGAAGTTTTGCAACCATATTTATCAAAGAGGTGGATCTGTGGTTCTCTTACTATGATGGGTCTCTATCTGGCTTTGAGATGAGTATAATACTGGCTTCATAGTATAAATTGGCTAGTGATCTTTCCCTTTCTATTTTAGGAGTATGGGGTCAGTTCTCCTTTGAAGATCTTACAGAATTTGTCTGTAAATCTGTAAATCTATTTGGTCCTGAGCTTTTCTTGGAGGGGAGGTCTTTTTATTGTCATTTCAATTTCAGTACTTGTTATGGGTTTATTGAATTGACTTAAATCTTCTTGACTCTCTTTGGGGGTCAGAGGGAGCAGAGAAAAGGTGGAACAAAGTGTGAACAAATACAGAACTGATACTCACTGGACACTATGTTGAAAGTAAAATACAACTTGTGGGAGAGGAGGATCAGGAGGGAAAAACTGGGAGAAAAGAAGGGAAGAGGTGACACTGTTAAAAAAGTAGTGTACTCACTACCTGACTTATGTAACTGTAACCCCTCTGTACAGCACCTTGACAATAACAATAAAAAATAAAATTAAAAATTAAAAAATGAACTTATACTAATGGTGTATTGTATTTAGCCATCATATAAACAACAAGAGAACACATTGGATTAAAAATCAATTAGACTACTACTTTAGAGCAAAAGAAAAACTTAATGAAGATGATAGAGTTAAGCACTTGTCATGTATATCTCAAAGATTACATTTAATGTTTAGTATTAATACCCACTGGATTCCCATGCCTTTTCTATGTTTAAATAAAATATACTATATGTTTGGGTATACTATCTTCTTGAACCTTCTGCATTCACTAATTATCACAATAAGGAAAAATAAAATGATTTCAGGAAAGATAAAGATCAATGCTATGTTTCCTATATCTGTTATTCATTGCTAATCTTAACACTTAGTATAAAGCCAAATATTAAAGCACTGACCAAACAATAATTAATTTTGCTGTTGCTTAACTTTTTTCACAACTTGCCTTTTACTGACCCACTAGTACAAGGACAAAGATATTGATCTCTTCTTGAGTTAAAAAACAAATTTGTCAATATACTGTCATGTGGGTGTCCTTGTTACAGTGGTTCATCCTCTGCCCTTCCCTTCCCCAGTTTAGACAAATGTATATGCCAGAAGCAGATTACCAAAATCAAGTACAGTGACAACAGGGGATATGCCATACGGGACAGAACATACAAAGGAAACAATAAATACAACCAAAAAATAAAATCACAATGTACATTTAAAACAATAACAATAAAGGCAGACCTCTTGTGTCTTGTGGGGTTCATTTCACTTAGCACCATCTTATATAGACATATGGACATGGCTTTTGAGCTTTTCAGCTCATCTGATAAGATTATCCTGTATGTATACTAATGATTCCAAATATGGGAATTCATGGGACCTAAATTTCTTTGGGACCTGGTTATTTCACTTAATATGATTTTTTAACTTTACAACTTCGGGTTGGGGGGGAAGAGGTAGGGTGCAGAGGAGTGTGGGAGGTGGGGGAGGGAAGGGATAGTGGGACAACAACAAGGGAAAGGGCAACAATGATCGCCAAGTAATGTAATCACTGTCTTACTCATGGAACTGTAACCCCTCTGTACAGCATCTTTACAATAAAATAAATAAAATAAAATAATAAAAAAAGGAAAACAAACTTTCCAATCATAAAGTTAAGTGAAATTTTTGAAGTAGGTTTGTTATGAACCTTATGATCCACCTAAACAGAAAATAAAGTTTATGAAGATTAGTTTTTAACCCTTGGTAGTTGTAACCAGAGACTGTCTTCATCAATGTAGCCACAATTAAGCGAAGAAAATAAATCTTTAATCTACAGTTTAATATGCCAACAAAGAAAAAATATTCTCTAAGTGTAACATATTTATACTAAAGAGAATACACTTTTTGGAAGTGGTGCTATGGCTCAAGGGGTAGAGTGCTCTCCTTGAGCTAAAGAGTGCAGGGACAGCACCTAAGCCCATGACTGGTCAAAAAAAAAAGAGAGAGAGAATACAGTCGTTATGTCAAAAATGAACTTTACAACTTCGGTGGGGAGGGAGGATGGGAAGGGATGGGAAGGAGAAACAAAGGAGGAGGCTACAATACTTGATAAGAAATGTACTCATTATCTTGCCCATGTAATTGTAACCCCTCTGTACAGTATTTTCACAATAAAAAATAAATTTAAAAAGGAAAAAAATATGTCTCAAACTAAGGATTAAAAAAAAGTTTTTCTTTAACAATAGTTCTATGAAATATGTTTCTGTGTGGAATTCAGTATTATGGACCAAATTATATTTCCTCCAAATTCACATGTTGAATCCTGACTGTATTTGTAGACAACTCTATTAAAGTTGAAGAAAGTTAAATTAATTCAAGAATAGGAACACAATCCAACACATCTGAAGGTCTTCTAAATGGAGATAGAGCACCCAGGATACACCTGGACAGAAAAATGGCCTTGAAAAGTTTAAGAGAGCTATCTCCAAGACCAGGAGGGAAACATCAAAAGAAAACAACTTTGACATTTGCTCAAAATGCAATATTTAATTGACCAAATGAATTTCACCAATGTGAAATTTAAGTGCAGTAGCTGTTGCAATCAACGAGTCAAATTAATTAAATATTTTCTATCCAATATTATCTTTTGTTTGATAGCTCTGGTCTCAAAAATACTTGTCTCAGAAGCTTGCTTAAGTTGATGAATCCAGATGAAAACTATGCTCATTAAAAGCCCTAAAGCAAAATCAATCATGCCTTTAAAATAAGATAAAATAATATCTCAACAATGTTATCACTGTAGTAAGAAAAGTGCTTTGAAGATCTAAATAAATATATGGTTTTATAGTTTTATAGCCCACATTTCAATGTAGTATTGTCATTAACAAAGTAGGTTTTCTTTTTCTAACAATAAACATTGCATTCCTTATCAATATAGATCAAATGTTCTAGGACAAAATATATAATGTAGTGGAATTATTTGATATCTTTGATCTGACCAAAAATTCTCCCAGATCAACACTTATGTATATTTTGGATGTTTTGATAACAATGTATTAAATCTCAAAATATCATATGAATAACACCCATTCTAATATGCACTCTTCAACCTGTTACAAATAAATACTCTGTTGCTATCAATTATCAAGTTTTGTATAGAAAACAATTTTGAATATTTTTTTTAGTTTTTGAATATCTTTTGCTTTTTTGTTGTTGGTGGTGGTAGTGGTGGCGGTCATAGGGCCTGAACTCAGGGCCTGGGTGCTGTCCCTGAGCTCTTCAGCTCAAGGCCAGCCCTCTACCACTTGAGCCACGGTGCCATTTCTGGCTTTTCCCCCCTGGTTATATGGCACTGAGGTATCAAACCTAGTACCCCATGCATGCAAGGCAAGCACTCTCCAACTGACCTCCTTCCCAGCCTTTGAATATTTTTTGACTATTTCTTTTGAATATTTCTTTTAGTTTTTGAGCTTCTTAACCATCTTGATATAAGAAAAATAGATTCCCTTACTTAATACTTCACTGTAAAATTGATCCCCAAAATGAATATCATATTGTGGAAGCCAAAAATCAAAAAAAAATGTAAGCATCATATTTTTCACCCTTTCCATAAAAGTCATTCTGTCTGTTCCAAGGCCATAGGTACATAGGAAGGTGGAGCTAGGAGTTGCCCACAGTATCTCACTATGGTGTTGCCCATGAAGAACCTCAGTGTATGCACGAAAGGGATCTCCAGCAACTCAGCCACTAGTTGTCCACAGGGAATGACAGGACTTATCACCACTATGTCATACTTGCTTTCCTGGAGCTTCATCATGAGTGACTGATTGTAGACTGTATGCCTACAAAGCATTTCAAAATTTTCAATGGTTCTAAGAAAGAATTCTTGTTATTTTCTTCTGCTTGCCAGGTGGCAATGTTGGTTTGACATTCACAATTGTGTCTACAAAGTATTCTAGTTTCTTCATAGCAATATCTCTGTCATAAGGCATTTGGATCACCTCGAAATTCAGTGCAGAAGGCTTTCTGTAGTCCACTAAGACATTATGAGTCGATGTCAAAACTGTCACCTCGTGTCCTTTTGCAGTGAGTTCATCAAGAATCGTCTTTAGGTTGAGCCAATGGTTCATTTCACAGGGCCACACCAAGACCTTCCCACAGCATCCATGGCCCACACAGCACAGCTGAAGCAGCAGAATTGTCAAAGCCCACTTTGGAGACATGCTGCTTTCAGACTGATCTACAGAAACTACTTGTGTACTAAATTGAAGGATATGTAACAGGTCAATGGTTAACTTCTAGAGTTAACAAAGAACACAGGATTAGAGAACTTTGTCCATTTGGTTGATGAGGTGAAGCACCAAAATTACAGCAAATGAAATGCAATTAAATATTGACTAGGAGTTGATTCTAGTAATCTAATCATTCTACATAAGGTGTGTTAAAACTATATTTCAAATTTTATTTCTAAATATAATAGGAGAGCTAATATGTGCCTAATATATACTATGGAATAAGGTGTTTGACATTAGGGAAATCTAGGTGAAGATTTTTCTTTGTTTTTTTTTTTTTTAAATTTCGGAAATACCGTACAGAAGGGTTACAATTACATGGGCAAGATAATGAGTATATTTCTTATCAAGCATTGTTGCCTCCTCCTTTGTTTCCCCTTCCCATCTCCCTCCCCCCACTACAAGTTGTAAATTTTGTTTTTTGACATAAGGTCTTGTACATTTCATTGTTGCAATGGGTCCGCCTGTATCCCTATTTAAACAATTTGTTTTTTCTCTTCCCCTCCACAAAGTATACCAACATCAAATACAGTGAAAGCAGGGGTTATACTGTGGGGAAGGGACATACAAAGCAACAAAGAAACCATCTTATAAATATGTTACAAACAATAGCAAGAAAGAAAAAAAACATTTGAATCCTTATCTCGGGGTTCATTTTGCCTAACATCAACTTATATGACATTTCTGCTTGTCTCAAACATACACTAGTTATTGCAAATAAAGGAAACCATGGGACCTATGTTTCTTTGGGCCTGGCTTACTTCACTTAATATAATTTTTCCAAGTCTTTCTTATCATTCTTCCTGATTGAGGCATAGAATTCCAGTGTGTATATATACCACATTTTCTTGATCCATTCATCTACTGAGGGGCATATGGGTTGGTTCCATATCTTAGCTATGGCAAATAATGCTGCAATAAACATAGCTGTGCTAATAGCTTTGGTATGACCTTGTTTGTGATCATTCAGGTAAATGCCCAAAAGTGGGATTGCTGGGTCATAGGGAAACTCTACTACAAAGCTGTAGTAAGCAAAACAGCTTGGTACTGGCACAAGAACAGACCTCAAGACCAATGGAATAGAATTGAAAACCCAGAAAATGAACCCACAGACCTATAGCCATGTAATCTTTGATAAGGGAGCTAAAAAAATAGAATGGAAGAAAGACTGCCTCTTCAGTAAATGGTGCTGGCAAAATGGGTTAATCACTTGTAGAAAACTAACTCTAGATCATTCTATATCACCCTGCACCAGAATCAACTCCAAATGAATCAAAGACCTCAGAGTCAAAGGAGACACTCTGAAAACATTACAGGATGGAATAGGAGAAACCCTAGGTCTCCTTGGCACAGGCCCAAATTTTCTTAAGAGAGACCCAGAAACACAGCAAATCAAAGAAAGGATGGACAAATGGGATTGCATGAAATTGAAGAGCTTCTGCATGGCAAAGGACATAGCTAGCAAGATCAATAGAAAGCCCACGGATTGGGAGAAGATCACTAGCCATACAATGGGCAAGAGTCTCATATCTAAAATATACCTGGAACTCAAAAAAGTAACTCCCCCAACAAAAAACTCTCAAAGAAACAACTGCCCAATAAATAAGTGGGCTAAAGACTTAAAGAGAAACTTCTTTGAAGAGGAAAGAAGGATGATCAATAGACACATGAAGAAATGTTCAACCTCCCTAGCCATAAAAGAAATTCAAATCAAAACAACTTTGAGATACCACCTCACCCCAGTTAGAATGACTATAATCCAGTACTCTAATAACAACAGATGCTGAAGGGGATATGGACAGAAGGGAACCTTACTGCATTGTTGGTGGTAGTGTAAACTTGTTCAACCACTTTGGAAAGCAGTATGGAGGTTTCTCAATAGGTGAAGATTTTTCTTAAACTTGGTTACATACTTGTATGCAGTTGTCCCTTCCATTATGTGAAGAGAAGAAGAAAAGGTAATTTTTAAATAGTTATACTGCTTCAGAATCTCAGAGAAAGATCATCTAACTTGTATGTAATGGAATTTTTTTGAAAAGTCTTTTGGAATGGGAGCAGGCTTATAAACTGATCCTAGCCAATTTGACTAACAATAGATACTCAGATGAATGAATAAGCAGGAGGTGAAGAATACCTTTCAGGAAATGTGTTTTTTTTTTTCAATCACTGGAACAGACAGTTATTAGATCAATATGTAAGGAGGAAGGGTTATATTCAACTTGTCAAAAAGGAAAATGTCAGTTATAGAAGGCTTTCAAGTGCCTTGACTATAGTACAAGTTCAATCTCTGTGAAAACATGTCATGGACAGTACAGTCTTGGATTGTGTACAGAAAGGAGGGGACTGGATGATGGATTAGAGTGAGGTTTTTAGCATTTAAACAACAAAGCTGAAAACTCATTTTAAAGTTTAAAGAACTACTGACTGGATGATACTGGTACTTAATATTAAAGACAGAAAAGACCAAGTTCTGAAGACATTTTCCACCAAACTCATGAATTAATTGTTAGACATGTCCGTGAATATATGCATTGTGTCTGTGAAAGTTTGAATATTAGAGAAATGTAAAATAGAGAAAGATAAATGATTGTATGCAGTCACAAATCTAAACTTCACTTTCTCTCTAAATTCCTTTTAATTCCACACTTTTTACAAGTACAATATGGCCCTCTGTAAATTGTTTACAATACACAGGGAGTAGGAAGGCAATCACAATATTGTTCCAATTCAAGGTGAGTTTCCATATTTCAGGAAATAAGTAGCCAACCCTTGCTCTAAAATATAAGAAATATATGAGATATGTCTTATAGGATAGAAGAACATAGCCCATGGAGAGAATAGCTTGGTTGAAGGAAAGGAATGATGAAATACTGACTTTGCTGTCTATAAGACTGCATACTAAAATCTAAAATGTACTATGTAATTTTTTTTGTTTCTCTTGTGTGTTCTTCCCCTACCATGTTTGTTTTCACTATATTTGGCGTTGGTGCCCTGCATCTTGTATATACGTTTTTCTAATTTGGGGAGGGCAAGGGAAATAGCAAAATGCTGAAACAAGGATACAGGTTGACCCACTGTAACAATGAGATGTACAAACACTATTTTGAAAATGAACTTTACAACTTGGGAGGGAGGGAGTTGGGGAGGTGGGGAAGGAAGGGATAGTAGGGTAAAAACAAAGGATGAGGTAACAATACTCAATAGGAAATGTATTCATTACCTTACTCATGTAACTGTAACCCCTCTGTACAGTATTTTTACAAGAAAAAACATAAAAAAGACTGCATTCTTTTGCTAAACAGAAAAATTCATTGTAATCAGAGAATAATAATGTATATCCATTCTTTGTAAGCTAATATGTTTTATAAATTGTTATTTCAGTCAGTTATGACAAAGGTATGAATTATTGAAATTTCAAATTTCTAGTTATCATCTTTTATTTCTAGGAGAACCCAGAATAGCCTTACTTAGAAGGAAAGCTATAGTTAGCATCAAAGATTAGAGAGGCATGTATTATTGTATCACTATGATTTGAATAATTCTGAGTAAAAGTTGATAGGCTAAAGAAAAATCCCCAAGGAAACAACAATGAAGCACAAACATCAATCAAGCATATGACACTGTCAAATAAATAAACTAAGAACATATTAACAATATATTAGAGGATAAAAGTCCTTATATAAATAGATAACCTAGAAGTAATGATAGTGCCAAAAAGTACACTAAGAAAATATTAACACTGCAATCTTAGAAAATTAAAATCCTTTTAAAACAGTAGATATGCCTGAGCAATAAAATAAAATACAGAATAAAATACAGAAATGAAGCCAGGTTCCAGGAGATATACACTTGTAATCTTAGATATTCAAGGGGCTGAGATATGAAAATGGTGCTTCTTTTTTCCTTTTTCAAAGATTTCTTCATTGGGATTAAGCAACTACATATATTTTGAATCCAAGCAGCACAGAGAGTCTGGAGACTTAAAAAAATAGATTACTGTAAAGCTGATGAAAGTTATATAAGTCAGGTACTCAGTACATTTCTTTTGAACAATGTCATCCCATCCTACATTTTCTCTGTTTTCCCCTTCCTGACCCCCTTTTCCAGAAAGTTGTAGAGTTCATTTCCCTGATAGTGTCTAGTGAGGATCATTGCTAAATTGGCTCACCTTTTGTCCAACCATGTCTGTGCTTCCCCTTCCACTCCCCCAAACAGATAAACTTATATACGAGACAAACAAATCAAAAACAGTGATAAAAGCTAATAAATGAAAGGGGAAAAACATAGTTGCAAAGTACAATAAAAACCCTCTGGTTTCCATTTCATGGAGTTTATTTACATATGCAACATTTTACATGATCATATGCAAATAGCTATTTTGCCCTTGTGATCTTCTCCTAAGAATATCCTCCTTTGTGCTCATGGTGTGAATGTTTAGAGTCCTATTTATTTTGTGTCCAAGTGTAATTTTTTTTTTGTTTTTTACTATCCATTGGATTTACTTGTAGGTTTATAAGCACATTCTAATTATTACAAATGACGGAAAACATGTACTCTATGTTTCTTTGGGTCTGCCTTCCTTTGCTTAATATATATTTTTCCAAGTCTTTACATTTCCTTAAGAATGCAGCAATGCCATTCTTTCTGATGGAAGCATAGAGCTTCAGTGTACATATGCCACATTTGCTTGATCCATTTGCCTACTGAGGGGTGTCTAGGTAGATTCTATATTGTAGCTATGATAAATGATAATGCTACAATGAACTTGGTTGTGCTGGTAGCTTTAGTGTGGACTGGTTTGTGGTCATTTGAAAAATGCCCAGGAGTAGGATTTCTGGGTCATAGGGAAGCTCTATGTTTAGTCTTATGAAGAACTTCCACACTGCTTTCCAAAGTGGTTGAACAAGTTTACATTCCCACCAAAAGTATAGTATAGTTTCCTTTTGGCCACATCCCTGCCAGCATCTGTTATTATTAATTTTCTTGAGAATGGCCATTCTAACTAGGGTGAGGTAGAATATTAATTTCATCTTGATTTGCATTTCTTTTCTGACTAGAGTTGTTGAAAATTACTTCCTTTTTTTCTATTGACCATTCTTATTTTTTCTCCATATCAATCTCTCTTTAAAATATTCAGTGCACTTATTAATGTGGTTGTTGTTACTCTGCAGATTTGTTTTGGGGGATTTTATTTTTTTTGAGATCTAAGTCTATTTTGCATATGAAGTCTTTGTCTAATGAATAGCTAGTAAAGATCTTCCATTCTGTAGGATTTCTATTTATTTTGGTAGCTATGTCCTTTGCCATGTAGAAACTCTTCAGTTTGATGGAATCTCATTTATCCAGTTTTACTTTGATTTGCTGTGATTTGGGATGTTCACTTAGGAAGTTTTAAACCTTTGCAAGATGACCTAATGTGTCCCCTCTGCCTTTCTGTAGTATTTTCAACATATCTAGTCTTACTTTGAAGTCTTTGATCCATTTGGAATTGATTCTGGTGCAGGATGATATATAAGGATCTAATTTCATCTGTCTGCATTGTATAGCTAATTTTTCCAGCATCATTTGTTGAAGAGGCTGTATTTCTTCTACTCTGTGTTTTTGGCCCCCTTATCAAATATTAGTTGGCTATAGATCTGTGGGTTCATTTTTGGGTCTTCTATTCAATTAATCCTCAGTCCTATTCATGTGCCAACACCACAATTTTATTGATAAATTTTGCATCAATGTTCATCAAAGGGATAGGTCTATAATTCTTTTTCTTTGATGAGTTTGGACTATTGTATTTTAAGCAATACTTTTTGGAAAACCTTTGACTCTGTCTTCAAATATTTTACACAGAAAAAACAGACAATAATTGACCAATTCCCATTCACCATGTAATATTGCTTTTTATCAGATTTGGTAAAAGTGATTAAAAGTATTTACTATTAGTGGTTGTATATATTGGTATTATTTGTAATAAAAAATAAAATCATTTTACATATATTTAAAGATATGAAAGCAAAACCTGAAAGTATGAACATAGGCTATCTTTTAAGCATAAAATACAGTTATATGAATAAAAATTCCCATTAATGAAATTTGGAAAACAGTGGATAGAGATTGTAATGAAAAAGAGTTAACCAATGAGACTCCAAATAAATAAGCAAAGAACCAGATTCAAACACATCTGAATCAATTCATGTTACTCAAACATTCTATTATATTTTTATTGAGTTCTAAACTTAATTGTAAATAATTTCAGACTTTTGTTCTAGTTCAGTATTTGTTTAGCAGTGTTTAGCCAACTGTTTATATCTTTTCATGCAACCAGATTTTACAATTAAGCTCTACATTTATATTACTTTGGCCCAGGTACCAATTATTCTTAGTTTTCAATAAATAATTCGAGATGCTTTAAATGTAGTTGAAAATGAAGATTTGTCATCTCTCACGTTTATTCATTTGTTTATTTCCATACTGTTTGCTTAATATAATGTCTCTTCTATTATTTCTTCTGCATTTACTAAACAGATTATTATTGTAAGGATTGTAAAATATGGAAAAATATATATGTTTAGTGGAATTTTTGTAATCCCCTCTTTTCTCCCAATGAGAGACTTAGCAATAATAGAGGTAAAAAGTTAGAAAACTTCATACTTTAATTAATTGATCAATTGTAAAATCATAAGCAATAACTCATCTAAATGTGCCCTTGGAAATACTAATAAAAGTTGGACAACTATTACCTCTATAGCATTTTTAATAAAAAAGAATTAATCATGGAAATATTTCAGAATAAAACAAATTTATGTTTTAAAATGTACCTGGCTTTCATTTTGACAGAAATGTCAAAAAAATTAAGGACTGGACAATAAATGCATGTGGAGAAAAGGGTGCTGTATAATGAACTAAAGAAGGAAGCATAGTTGAAAAATACATGATTTTCTACTTAACTTTATGAAAGCTGGAGAAATAAAGGGAATCAATTTCCAAATTTTACTGTTCCTTATATATTATTACCTGGAATTTAAGGGATTGTTGTTTATTTAATGCATTACTTATTTTATAATATATGGGCTTATAAATTGATATTGTTTTGTATTATCTATACAATTATTATCATTATATTTGCTTCCTGAAAATTTCCCAGATTCTCTCCTTTTTCATTCTGCCCAAACCCTGACATTTAAAAACAAATTTTAGCACCTTCTACTAATTGAAATGACAAGATGTTTCAGACTCAAGTTCTGTTTCCACATTGAGGCAGCAGGAGATGGGCCACATGCACCTGTGTCCTTAGGCATGTTCTTATCCTTATCTCTGATACCGGTTATCCTCTCTTCCAGTAAGTCTGCCTAGCCCTCCCTGTTACAACTTTATCCTGATTGTGCTATATATGCTTCAACAGCATTTATGTTTTCTTTAGGGCATGACATACATCATTCCAGGCTCTTCTTGCTTTAATTGTCTCTGCTGAGAAATCTGAGGTGATTCTAATTCGTTTCTCTTTATGGGTGATTGATATTTTCTTCTTGACAGCTTTAAGGATCTTTTCTTTGGTTTGAATTGATCCTATGCAGATTATAATGTGATGGTGGGATGTCCTGTTCTGGTCTGGTCTATTTGGGGTTCTAAAAGCTTCTTGTATCTGAATAGGCCTATCTTTTTGCATGTTTGGAAAGTTCTCTGCTAGGCTCCTGTTAAATAAATTTCCCAGCCCATTAACTTCTGTCTCTAGGTGCTTCTCTCACCCACCCATTATGCTCAGATTAGGCCTTCTGATGGTGTCTTCCAAATGTTGAATAGATCTATCATATTTCTTGGATTTGTCTTGAATGGTTGTATGTTCTTTCTCTATAATATCTAGGCTGTCTTCAATCCCCAAGATTCGATCTTCTGCATGGTCTGACCTACTGTCAAGACTTTCTACTTTGTTTTTTATTTCGTTTCATTCTAATTTGATGGCTTCTGATTCTTTGTTGGAGCTTTGTTTTAGATCTTGTATGAACCTCTTTACCTCCTTAAATTGGTGTTCAGTGTTTATTCTCAAATCACTTAGTCGATTGGTTATGGTTTCCTTGGACTCCCATTCCTTCTGTCATGCTCTGTTCACTATTCCCTTTGTGGTCTCCCTGAATTCTTTCAGCTGTCTGTTTATGGATTCCATGAATGCCTGTATTGATCTTTATCTATTCTCATCTCGCTCTCACAATTCCTGTATTACTCTTTGATTAGCTTCCTCATGTTCATGCAATTACTGTAGTTCTCTTAAGATGATTTCTTTGTTGTTTTGTATGTCCCTCCCACAGGGTATAACCCATGTTTTCATTGTGTTTGATGTTGGTATAATTTGTGGAGGGGAAGGGAAAAAACAAATTGTTTAAATAGGGATACAGGTGGACCCATTGCAACAATGAGATGTACAAGACGTTATGTCGAAAAACAAACTTTACAACTTTGGCTGGGGGATGAGGAGAGTGGGAAGGAGGGAGCAGGGGGGGGCGGGGGAGGGGATGGGAAGGGAAGGGAAGGAGAAAGAAAGGAGGAGGCAACAATGCTTGCATAAGAAATGTATTCATTACCTTGCCCATGTAATTGTAACCCCTCTTATGGTATTTTCACAAAAAAAAAAAAAAAAAAAAAAAGTTAAGGGAAGAAATCATCACTCTTCTCAGAAGACCTTCCTCTCCTATAGTATTTCGTGATTTGTATGATCTATTCAAGATTGAACCAACCCAGATGCCCCTCAGTAGATGAATGGATCAAGAAAATGTGGTATATATACACAATGGAATTCTATGCCCCCATCAGAAAGAATGACATTGCCCCATTTGTTAGGAAATGGAGACTTGGAAAAAAATATATTAAGTGAAGTAAGCCAGGCCCAAAGAAACATAGGTCCCAGGGTTTCCCTTATTTGCAATAACTAGTATATGTCTGAGTCAAGCAGAAAAGGTCAGATAAGTTGATGTTAGGGGAATGAACCCCAAGATAAGTATTCAAATGTATTTTTGTTTTTTTCTCCCTTCCTGCAATTGTTTCAATCATATTTATAAGATGATTTCTATGTTGCTTTGTATGTCCCTTCCCCACAATATAATCCATACTTTCACTGTATTTGATGTTGGTATAATTTGTGGGGGGGAAGGGAAAAAAAAACAAATCATTTAACTAGGGATACAGGAGGACCCATTGCAACAATGAGATGTACAAGTCGTTATGTCAAAAAACGAACTTAACAACTTTGGTGGGGGTTGGGGGGAGGGGAGGAGTATGGGAAGGGATGGGAAGAGGAAACAACGAGGAGGCAACAATGCTTGATAAGAAATGTACTCCTTATCTTGCCCATGTAATTGTAACTCCTCTGTACGGTATTCTCACAATTTAAAAAAAAGTGAAAAAAAAAAAAAAGAGATTGTGTCTTCCTTCCATCCATCAAATGCTTTATGCTTTGGATACTCTTGATTTGCCTTTCCTCAATAGCCAGGACAATGAGCATTTCCTCAGGTATCTCTGTTTTTCTTAACTCTTCTGAGAAGTCTCTTTTTACATCCTTTACCCATTTAATGATTTAATGATTAGTTTATTTGCTTTGGGAAGGGTTAGTTTCTTGAGCTCTATTAGGCCTTTGTGTAATATGTTGTTGGTAAAGATTTTCTCCAGTCTGTTGTCCTGTCTTTCTAGTTTAGACAATGTCCTTAGCTGTGCAGAAACATTGTATTTTGATGTAGTCTTACTTGTCAAGTCTCTC
Organism: Dipodomys spectabilis; assembly: GCF_019054845.1. Classification (NCBI taxonomy): domain Eukaryota; kingdom Metazoa; phylum Chordata; class Mammalia; order Rodentia; family Heteromyidae; genus Dipodomys; species Dipodomys spectabilis. Next base: position 25,590,517 of record NW_024870720.1, on the reverse strand, counting down.
CTATCTGTTGTGCCCCTGGACCTCTTTTCATAAACTTGCTATTTATGCCTTAAGTTCTAATGTTTCACCTACTCTCTCTTGTAGTAATTTCAGTATTTCAGGTCTGATGTTGATACTTTGATCCACTTTGAATGGATATTAGATCTACTCTTAATTTTCTGCATATGGATGTCCAATTTTCCCAACACCAATTATTAAAGAGACTATTTTTTTTCACTGTATTCCTTTAGGTCCCTTTTCACATACCAGACAATTGTAAGTACATGGTTTTATTTCTTGGGTTTGTAATCTGCTCAAATGATTTTCAGCTTTTTTATTTTTGCCAGTAAAAGGCTGCTTTTGTCAATATAGCTCTAAAATAGTAAATCTTGAGTTTTAGGTTTGCAATTCCACCAACATGGCAATTTTTGACTAGAATTGCTTTGGTGATTCAAGGTCTTCTGTTTATCTAAATGAACATTTGGATTGTTTTTTCTATCTCAGTACAGAACTTTATTGGGATTTTGATTAGGACTGTACTGAATTTGTGATCATTTTTGGCACTATGGCCATATTTACAATAATAAGTCTATCTATCTATGAATATGGAAAGTCTTTACATTTCCTAGTATCCTCTTTGATTTCTTTCTTTACATTTTTATAATTTTCAAAATTAAGGACCTTTTATGTCTTTGGATAGGCTTATTCCTATGGATTTCTTTTTTAGGCTTATCCAAATGTAGTTGTTTTCCTGATTTCTCTCTCTGCTTGGACATGTTGGCATGCAGAAGGGCTACTACTTTTTGTGGGTTTGTTTTATATCTTACTATTTTACCAAATGGGTTAATCAGTTCTAGGAGCTTGGGGTAGATTCTTTTGGATCCTTTAGTTATAAATTTTTTTCATCAGAAAATATGGATATTTTGAATTCTTCTTTCCCAATGTGCATCCCTTTTATGTCCTTTGCATGCTTTATTGCTTTGGATATGATTTCCAGAACCATATTAAAAATAAGTGGAGCGAGTGGACATCTTGGCTTTTTCCTGATTTTAGGTGACATAGTTTTAGTTTTTCACCATTCAGAATGATGTTGACTATTGATCTGTCATATAGAACCTTTATCATTTTACGGAATATTCCTTCTATTCCTAGCTTCTCTAGAGATTTTAACATGAATGAATGTTGGATTTTGTTCAGGACTTTTTCTGCATCTTTTGAGATAAGCATGTGGTTCTTGTCTTTGGCCCTGTTGCTGTGGTGTGTTACATTTATTGATTTATGTATGGTAAACCAACCTTACCATTTTAGGATGATGCATACTTGGTCTTAATGTATGAATTTTTTAATTAGTTACTGGAATCTGTTGGCTAGTATTGTATTAAAGAGCTTTGCATCTGGGTTCATCAGAGAAATTAGTCTATAGTTGTTTTTGAGTGTGATATTGGCTTCATAGAATGAGTTTGAAGTTGATCCTTGTGTTTCTATGTCATGGGAAAGTTTGAGGAGTATTGATATTGGTTCAACCTTAAAAGTCTTATAGAATTCAGCTCTGAATCCATCGGGACTTGGGCTTTTTCTTCTTGGCAGACTTCTGATTACTTCCTTAATCATGTTGCATGTTGTTTTTAAATTGTTTCATATTTTCTTGGTTCAGCTTAGGCAGTTTGTATTTATCTAGAAATTTGTCCATTTTTACTACATTTTCTTCTTATTTAATGGAAATCTTATTGTATTACTTTCAAACAAGAAAGTTTTTGAAAGTAATCTTTCATAATCTTTTGGATTTCTTGGATGTTTGTTGTAATGTTTCCTGTGGTATCCTGAAATTTGTTGATTTGAATCTAGTCTTTTGTCAGTGTAGCTAGAATCAGATTTTTGTTTCATCGATTTTATGTATAGTTTTTAGTCTCTATTTTTATTAATTTCTGCCCAAATCTTTGCAATCTTTCTCCATCTTATAGTTTGGGATTTGGTTTGTTCTTGTTATTCTTGAAGTATTAGTTGCATCATGAGGTCATTGAGCTCTGTTTCTGTTTTCTTTTTTTTGTTGTTTGTTTGTTTGTTTGTTTTTTGTTGGTCGTGGGCCTTGAAATCTGGTCTGAGCCTGAGAACTGTCCCTCAGCTCTTCAGTTCAAGGTGAGCACTCTACTACTTGAGCTACAGTGCCGCTTCCTGTTTCTGTTTTCTTTATGTGTGCACTTAGAGTTATGAACTTCCCTCTCAGCACAACTCTTGCTGTATCCCAGAGGTTCCAATGTGATATGTTTTCATCTTCATTGAATTGAAAGAACTTTCTAATTTCTGCCTTTACTTCTTCAGTGACCCTTTTGTTATTCAGTAGTCTTTTATTCAACTTTCAAGTGTTTGACTATTATCTGCAGTGTCAAATTAAAATTGGGTCCAGTGGATACTAGACCTTGAAGTTCTCTAAGTTGAGGGTGAGGCTGTATCCTGGTGATTTTACACAGGGGTGGAAGAAAGGGCTGTGACCTCTGTGTTCTCTACAAGTATGGCATCTTTCTCTAGTGAGAAGGAGGGGACTGAGCCAAACTCTATGGGTCACCACTAGTCTGGTCTCCCATGGGAGGCTTTTCTAGCAGGGTGCTCACTGTTTCTGGCATGGGTTTTGAGATGACCAACAGCACTGAGGTGAACATTTTCTGCATATGGTGTTCTTACATTTCTGTTCTGCAATTCTAGATCATCTGGTATGTCACTTTCTGACTTGGTTAAGGTCACAACATAGCCCTGTTGCCATCATCACATCATAGCCCTCTGTGAGCACAGAATGTACTAAGTAGGGGGAATTCACATCTCAGTTTTCTGTGCATGTGTGTTAGGAATAACACACATAATTTTTATTGTTCTTGTAATTCTCTATCTGGTTATGTTTTCCTTATCATTTTCTTGAGTTAATTCTCTCTTGTTACACTGTCACCTTTCTCTAAACTCAAGAATGAGACAAAGATGTCCACTATCTCCACTTCTCTTCAATTTAGTAATAGAATGCCTAGCTACAGCAATAAGACAAGGTGCAAACATAAAGGGGATCCAAAGAGGGAAAGATAGAGTAAAAGTCTCCCTCTTTGCAGATGACATGATCTTGAAAAGACTCCCACAGACTCCACACCCAAATTACTTGAGCTGATTCAAAACTTTGGCAGAGTAGCAGGGTATAAAATTAACCCTGTGAGATCTTATCTCAGTTAACTACCAGAAAACTGGAAGTGGATCTGTGGCTCAAAGTGGTAGTGTGCTAGCATTGAGCAAAAGAGCTCAGAGACAGCAGCCAGGGACTTAGGTTAAGCTCTCCATGACCACTCACCCCTCCCCACTCCACCTAACAAAGGCTATCTATATATTTAAAATTAAATACAGTGAATAATTGCACAAAAGTTTTGTAGAAGGGCTGGGAAGGTAGCTCAGTGGTAGAGTGCTTGCCTTGTGTGCATGAGGCCCTGGGTTCGATTCCTCAGCACCACACTAGCAGAAAAAGCTGGAAATGGGGCTGATGCTCAAGTGGTAGAGTGCTAGCCTTCAGCTGAAGAGCTGAGGGACAGTGCCCAGGCCCTGAGTTCAGGCCCCACAACCGACCAAAAAAAAAAAGTTCTGTAGACTATGCATAGTTACAAATCAAAATAAATCATTAAAACCAATACTTGAAAAGTAAATGATGTTAACATGTTCATGGACTAGAGAAACAAATTTCATAATGATGTCAACTTCCCAAATCAATCAACATGTTCACTGAAAATCATGCTAATATATCAGATTATAAGTTTTGTGTAACTTCATAATGGATCTAGAAAATAATATGTGTTCCAAAATCTATGTGGAAAACAAGGAACCAAAAACAATCAGGATACTGCAGAAAGAAGTCAGGGAGGACATTATTCACAGAAGTATCATGAACTATTTTAAGGAAGTATAAGGCAAAGAATAGAAGTGAAAATAGATTGAAAACAAAATTTAAGAATGGCAAGGGATGGCAGACAACTAAGAGAAGAAGGATCCTTCAATACATAATGACTGAACAGCTCCTCATCTTGGTACAAAGGGAAAAATTGAGATGGAGGAATTGAAGGAAGAAGAAAGACAAGTAGGAAAGAAGTAAAAACAAAAAAATTGATACTACCTTTTAAAATAATATTAAACTTGCAGTACACTTAATATTTCAAAGTAGAACCAAATTATAGTTACATTGTAAACAATCAGGAATGAAATCTTCAGAAAGAAAACTTTATGAAGAAAATGGTTAAGTTATATACTCTAGTTAAATTAAAAACACACAAGAATACATCTCATAAAACAAGAGAATAATAAATATTTCATAAACACTGATGCATAAATCTAAGGGACTGCTTTATTATGACCAAAGAATTTTGTTTCCTTAGTGTACAAAATGTCATTACAATACACAAACAAACCTAATAGGAGAAAATTGGGAAAAAGATATCTGAAATTAACATAAAATTGGCAATTGTTGACAACAAATTGATCATGTTCTTAACCTTAGCAATATTTAAAGACACATAAAAGAAGAAGAAAATAAATTTCAGATCAATTAGCTGAAAATGAAGAAATATGCTTTTGAGGCATAGGTTATGGCTGAAATGATAGACAGCTTGCCTGTGGAGAACTAAGCCTTTTTAGGATCAAAACCCAGTATCACCAAACTAGCAAACAAATAAGAAACCATTTCTTTGAAGGTTTATGGAATTATATTGCGGTGGTAGATGCATAATTTTGTAAATGTGTTGACACTTTGAATTAAATGTTTAAAATGTACATATTGTATAGTAAATAAATTTGACCTAAATAACAACTGTTAACATAAAAGACAGAAAATAATATTTAGCAGTTTCTTCAGTTATTAGAAAAAGATACATTTCCATTAAAAATGTTTATTGGTGGTTAGTATCTTGATAGAATATTGACTAAAGTTAATAGTTTTAGGAGTAAATGAGAAGCCAACTATTGTAACTTAGACTTTGCCTTCACATGAATTTTTAGCCATTTGTATTCATTATATTTTTTACATTAAAATGTAATTATACTAATGGTAAATGGCTTTTGTACATCAAATAAAAAACAAGAGAACACATAAGAATAAGAATCAAATAGACTACTATCTTATAACAAAAAAAACACTAAAAATGATAGAGAAAAGCAATTGTCATATATATTATAATGATTAAATTTAGTTTTTACTATTAATAACTACCAGACTCCCATACTTTTTCAATTGTTAAATGTAATTTACCATATGTCCTCCTTTCATGTTATCTTCTTTTTTTTTTTTTTTAATTTTATTTTATTTGAAAACATACTGTACAGAGGGGTTACAATTACATGGGCAGGAAAATGCATACATTTCTTACCAAGCATTGCAGCCTCCTCCTTTGTTTACCCTTCACCTCCCTTCCCAGCCTCCCCCCTCCCTCCACCCAATCATACCTCCCCTCCCTCCCCCCCACCGACATTGTAAAGCTGGTTTTGGCATGACATTTTGTACTTCTCATTGTTGCAACAGGTCCACCTGAATCCTTAAACGACTTGTTTGTCCCCGTCTCCTCCACATGTTATACTGACATCAAATATAGTGAAAGCGGGGGTTACACTGTGGGGGAGGGACATACAAAGCAACAAAGAAATAATATTATAAATGCGTTAGAAACACATGCATGAATGAAACAAAAACATTAAAATACATATTTGAGGGTTCGTTTTCCTAACATCACATTCTCTGACTTTTTCCGCTTGACTCATACCTATACTAGATATTGCAAATAAGGGAAACCATGGGACCTATGTTTCTTTGGGCCTGGCTTACTTCACTTAATATAATTTTTTCCAAGCCTTTCCATTTCCTAACAAATGGGGCAATGTCATTCTTTCTGATGGAGGCATAGAATTCCATTGTGTATATATACCACATTTTCTTGATCCATTCATCTACTGAGGGGCATCTGGGTTGGTTCCATATCTTAGCTATGGTAAATAATGCTGCAATAAACATAGTTGTGCTGGTAGCTTTAGTGTGGCCTTGTTTGTGGTCATTTGGGTAAATGCCCAAAAGTGGGATTGCTGGGTCATTGGGGAGCTCTATATGGAGTCTTTTGAGGAACCTCCATACTGCTTCCCAAAGTGGTTGAACAAGTTTACATTCCCACCAACAATGAAGTAAGGTTCCTTTCTGTCCACATCCCCTCCAGCATCTGTTGTTGTTAGAGTTCTTGATTTTTGCTGTTCTAACTGGAGTGAGGTGATATCTCAATGTTGTTTTGATTTGCATTTCTTTTATGGCTAGGGATGTTGAACATTTCTTCATGTGTCTATTGGCCATCCTTCTTTCTTCTTCAGAGAAGCTTCTCTTTAGGTCTTTCGCCCACTTACTTATTGGGCAGTTGTTTCTTTGAGGATTTGTTGTTGGGTGGTTTAATTTTTTGAGTTCCAAGTATATTTTAGATATGAGACCCTTGTCTGTTGTATGGCTAGTAAAGATCTTCTCCCAATCTGTGGGCTTTCTATTGATCTTGCTAGCTATGTCATTTGCCCTGCAGAAGCTCTGCAACCTTATACAATCCCATTTGTCCAACCTTTCTTTGATTTGTTGTGTTTCCGGGTCTCTATTCAGAAAATTTCGGCCTGAGCCGAGGAGACCCAGGGTTTCTCCTATTCCATCCTGTAATGTTTTCAGAGTGTCTGCTTTGAGTTCAAGGTCTTTGATCCATTTGGAGTTGATTCTGGTGCAGGGTGATATAGAAGGATCTAGCTTTAGTTTTCTACATGTAGTTAACCAGTTTTGCCAGCACCATTTACTGAAGAGGCTGTCTGTCTTCCATTCTATTGTTTTAGCTCCCTTATCGAAGATTAGATGGCTATAGGTCTGTAGGTTCATTTCTGGGTTTTCAATTCTATTCCATTGGTCCTGAGGTCTGTTCTTATGCCAATACCAAGCTGTTTTGATTACTATGGCTTTATAGTAGAGTTTGAAATTTGGTATTGATATTCCTCCAGCAGTGTTCTTTCCGTTGAGGAGCGTTTTTGCTATTCGGGGTCTTTTATTGTTCCATATGAATTTTTGGATTGCCTCTTCTATTTCCTTGAAGAATGAGGTTGGAATTTGGATAGGTATTGCGTTGAATTTGTAGATAGCCTTGGGAAGTATTGCCATTTTCACAATGTTAATCTTTCCAATCCAGGAGCATGGGAGGTTTTGCCATTTTTTAAGTTCTGTGTTGATTTCCTTTTTCAAGATTTTAAAGTTTTCATCATAGAGGTCCTTCACTTCTTTAGTTAAGTTAATTCCTAGGTATTTTATTTTTTGTGGGGCTATTACAAATGGGGTTGCTTTCCTAATTTCAGCCACACTTTTCTCATTGTTGGCATACAGAAAAGCCATGGATTTTTGGGGGTTAATTTTATAACCTGCTACTTTGCCAAAGTTTTGAATCAGCTTAAGTAATTTGGGAGTGGAGTCTATGGGATTCTTTAAATACAAGATCATGTCATCTGCAAAGAGGGAGAGTTTTATTTCTTCTTTCCCTATTTGGATCCCCTTTATGTCTGCATCTTGTCTTATTGCTGTAGCTAGGCATTCTAACACTAGATTGAAGAGAAGTGGAGAGAGTGGGCATCCTTGTCTTGTTCCTGAGTTAAGAGGAAATGGCTTTAGTTTTTCACCATTGAGTATAATGCTGGCTGTAGGTTTGTCATATACAGCCTTTATTGTACTGAGGAATGTTCCATGGATTCCTAATTTTTCCAAAACCTTCATCATAAAGGGGTGTTGGATCTTGTCGAATGCTTTTTCTGCGTCTATTGAGATAACCATGTGGTTCTTATTCTTGCTCCTGTTGATGTGATGAATAATATTAATTGATTTGCGTATATTGAACCAGCTTTGCATCCCTGAAATGAATCCTGTTTGATCGTGGTGTATGATTTTTTGGATGAATTGTTGAAGTCGGTTGGCCAAAATTTTGTTGAGAAGTTTTGCATCAATGTTCATCAAAGAAATGGGTCTATAGTTCTCTTTCTTTGATGAGTCCCTGCCTGGTTTTGGGATGAGGGTTATGATGGCTTCATAGAATGTGTTCGGTAGTGAGCTTTCTCTTTCAATTTCATTGAAGAGTTGGAGGAGAATTGGTGAGAGCTCTGCTTTGAAGGCCTTGTAAAATTCCGCTGTAAAACCATCTGGTCCTGGACTTTTCTTAGCTGGGAGGTCTCTTATTGCTGTTTCTATTTCAATGCTTGATATGGGCCTGTTAAGATAGTTTAACTCATCTTGGTTTAGTTTTGGCATGTCAATATTTGTTAGGAAGAGGTCCATTTCTGTCAAGTTCTCAAACTTATTAGCATACAGTTTTGAGAAGTATTCCCTTATAATGTTCTGAATCTTGGTTGTTTCCGTGGTGATGTTTCCATTCTCATCTCTGAGTTTATTAATTTGGGTGTGTTCTCTTCTTTTTCTGATAAGATTTGCTAAGGGTCTGTCAATTTTGTTAAGTTTTTCGAAGAACCAACTCTTTGTTTTGTTGATTCTTTCTATAGTTTTTTTGGATTCTAATTCATTTAATTCTGATTTAATTTTGATTATTTCTTTCCGTCTACTGGATTGGGGTTTATCTTGCTGCTCTTTTTCAAGGAGGTTTAGATGCGTCATTAAATTGCTAGTTTCAGATCTCTCCAATTTGTTGATATAGGAGCTCAGAGCTATAAACTTGCCTCTGAGTACTGCCTTTGCTGTGTCCCAGAGGAGCTGGTAATTTGTGTGTTCATTTTTGTTGAATAGCATGAACATTTGAATTTCCTTTCTAATCTCTTCCATGACCCACTCATGATTCAGCAGTGTGTTGTTCAGCCTCCATGTGATACCGGACTTTCTTTGGTGGCTTTTGGTGTTGAGTTCTAATTTTATTCCCTTGTGGTCAGAGAGAATGCAAGGTATAACTTCAATGTTTCTGAATTTAGACAAGTTTGCTTTGTGGCCTAAAATGTGGTCTATTTTAGAAAACGTTCCATGTGCTGCTGAGAAAAACGTGTATTCTGATGCTGCTGGGTGAAATGTTCGGTAAATGTCTGTTAAGTCTAGTTGATCTATGCAGCTGTTTAGATCTGTGGTTTCTCTGTTGAGTTTTTGCCGAGTTGATCTATCTAGTGGGGAGAGTGGTGTGTTAAAATCCCCAACAATTAATGCCTTTGGATCTATATGGGATTTGAGGGAAAGTAGTGTTTCTTTGATAAATTTGGGTGCTCCATTGTTTGGTGAATAGATATTTAGAATTGTAATATCCTCCTGAAGGAGAGATCCTTTAACTAGTATGTAGTGACCTTCTTTATCTCTTTTCACGAATTTTAATTTGAAGTCTATTTTATCTGATATTAGGATTGCAACTCCCGCCTGTTTATGCGGTCCGTTTGGTTGGTAGATTTTGTTCCAGCCTTTAACATTGAAAATGTGTTTGTTTTTACGGGCAAGATGTGACTCCTGCAGGCAGCAGATAGAAGGGTCTTGTTTTTTAATCCAACTAGACAGTCTATGTCGCTTAATTGGAGAGTTCAGTCCGTTAACATTAAGAGATAGGACTGAGAGGTATTTGGGAGTTCCTGCCATGTTATCTACCTTTTTGGGGGCTGCGAAAACTGGGTTCTTCCTATGGTTCTTGGATTCTCAGTTTGGGTGCAGTTTCTTGGCCTTTATTGCGGTCTTGTTGGTTTTCTATGTGTAGGACATCTTTAAGAATCTTTTGTAGGGCTGGTTTGGTGGAGATGTATTGTTTCAATTTTTCTTTGCTATGGAAGGTTTTTATTTGGCCTTCGGTTATGAAGGAGAGTTTAGCTGGGTACAGTATTCTTGGTTGATAGTTGTTTGTTTTTAGGGCATGGCATACATCGTTCCAGGCTCTTCTTGCTTTGATTGTCTCTGCTGAGAAATCTGAGGTGATTCTAATTGGTTTCCCTTTATAAGTGATTACCCTTTTCTCTCTGACAGCTTTAAGGATCTTTTCCTTGTTCTGAGTTGATCCTGTGTGGATTATAATGTGGCGGTGGGATGTCCTATTCTGGTCTGGTCTATTTGGGGTTCTAAAGGCTTCTTCTATCTGGACAGGCCTATCTTTTTGCATGTTTGGGAAGTTCTCTGCTAGGATCCTGTTAAACAAATTTCCTAGACCATTAACTTCTGTTTCTAGGTGCTCCTCTACACCCATTATCCTTAGATTAGGCCTTCTGATGGTGTCTTCCAGGTGTTGGATAGATCTATCATATTTCTTGGACTTGTCTTGGATGGTTGTATGTTCTTTCTCTATAATATCTAGGCTGTCTTCAACCCCTGAGATTCGATCTTCTGCATGGTCTAACCTGCTGTCAAGACTCCCTACTTTGTTTTTTATCTCTTTTCCTTCTAGTTGGTCAGCTTTGATGGCTTCAAGTTCTTTGTTGAAGCTCTGTTTTAGGTCTTGTATGAATTTCTTTACTTCCTTAATTTGGTGTTCAGTGTTTGTCCTCAAATCACTTAGTTGATTGGTTATGGTTTCTTTGGGCTCCCATTCCTTCTGTTGGGTTCCATTCAGCATTCCCTTTGTGGTCTCCCTGACTTCCTTCAGCTCTTTGTTAATGGATTCCATGAATGCCTTTAGTGATCTTTGTGTGTTCTCTACCTGGTCTCTCAATTCCTGTATTACTCTTTGATTAGCTTCCTCCCGTTCGTGGGATTCCTGCAGATCTCTTTGAGTGTTCTCAGCCTGCTCACGCCATTCCTCCCTTTCTCTTTGAGTATTCTCAAGTTGTTCACGCAAATCCTGTATCAGTTTTTGAGTAGCTTCCTCACGCTTATGATATTCCTGTATAAACTTCTGGGATGCCTCCTCTCTCTCCCTGTCACGCTCATACAGAGTCCTTTGTACATTGTCAAACTTTTCATTTATCATGTTTGCCAGCAGTGTTTGTAGAGCTGTTTGGGAACTCTCCTCTGGATTATTCATTATCTGTTCTAACCCCTGATTATCAAGATTGGGAATTGAGATACCCGAATTTGCCATTTTTCTTGTGTTTTTCCGGCTTACTCTGCCCATTTGAGATGAAGATAGCACCAGTTTTGTGCTAGAACACTATCTTAAGGCAACCATCAACCAAAGTTTGCATTTGTACAGTCAATAGTCTACAGATACAATCTAGTTCAACAGATACATCTATTCGACATCAAACAACTATATGTTAAAGGACTTCGAACCGCAGAGAAGAATTTGGAAAACCAGAAATTATTAGGGTTAGGGAGAGATGTGGGTAAAAAATAGGAATAGATTGGTGTGGGGAGGCACAGGGAGAGTTAACTATGTCCTAATCACAGTGCAGGAAATAGGTTGGGTAGGATGCAAGTAGAGAGAGAGAGAGAAAGAAGAAAGGGAAAGGGGAATGAAAAGAGACCAGAAAAAAAAATAGAAACGTAAAATTTAATGTTATTTTAGAGATTAAAAGACCATCTATTTATAGAGGAATATGAATATGTTGAGAGAAAGGGAGGGACATAGAGGAGATGTGGAAAACTTTAAAAAAATGCTTAAAATATTATATAGGTATAAAGAGGTAGTACTGCTATTAATGAATTTAAGTCTCAGAGGTTTTGAATTGAGTAATAAGTTTGTGGGTTAAGTGTGTACACAATGGAGGGTAGGGTCTACTGGTTAACTATGGGTTTATCTGAGGATGTGCAGGACAAGAGTTAAGTCACATAAAGAAGAACAAAGAGGAAAAGATGGAAAGGATAGGAAAGTGAGAAGAAAAGATCAGAAGTTCAGTAGAGCTAGACAAAAAACAAAAAGATAATTAAGAATGAAAGAAAAAGAGAAAGAAGACAAGAAAAGAAAGGAAAACACACATTCACGTATTCGCCGAGTCTTGTATCCTGGGTCGTCTCTGGTCTGCAAAGTGCAGGATGAAGTTGTCCGCTCCTTGTCGGTTCTTGCTGGTGTTGAGTAGAATCCGCTCGCCCGCTGCGTCTGGCTCCTTCGTCCCGGACTCTCTGTGTGAGCGCTCAGGTATGGCCGCGGCTGCGGTCGCCGCTGCGACCCTGCCGCCGCAGCAGCAGCTGCTGGCAGATGCTCAGATGTGTCTGCTTGGCTTCCCCTCTCTTGGCTAACTCTCTGTCCTGTGATGGCACACTTGGTGTGATTCTCTGGCTTGGGACTGTTCACTGGAACTCTGAAACTCTTTTCTATGCAAGAGCTTGTTCAGATTCCAGCTTCTCCTCAGCCATCTTCCCGGAACCGATCTATGTTATCTTCTTGAACTATGCAAGCCCTTCTAGTCTCACTGATTGTCACAATAAAGAAATTTTAGTTTACTTATTTTAGCAAAGATAAAGAGGTAGAATACTTTTATTTCCTAAATCTGTTTTTCTAGCTTAACTTTAGCTCTTAATAAAGCTGCACATTAAAAACACTGACAAAACAAATTTCTAACTTGGCTGTTGCTTAACTTTTTTCACATGTTGCCTTTTACTGGCCTGATACTACAACAACAAAAGTGTTGGTCTGTAGCCGAAGTAACACAGATATATACAAGACATTATACATTCAGAAAAACAAACTTGCCAATAATATTGCTAAGAACAGTTGTTGTTTTGCCAGTCCTGGGGCTTGAACTCAAGGCCTGGGTGCTGCTCTAAGCTTCTTTATGCACAAGGCTAGCGCTCTACTACTTGAGCCACATTGCCCATTCTGGCATTTTCTGAGTATTTTCTTGGAGATGAGAGTCTCACAGACTTTTCTGAATAAGCTGGTTTTGAACCAAGATCCTCAGACCTCAGACTCCTGAATAGATAAGATTACAAACAAAAGCTGCAGGTGCCTTGTGTAAGGGAAAATTTTGAGGTAGGTTTTAAATCAATCTTGAAGAGAAAAATAAAACATTCTAAAGAATAACAGTTTCTAACCCTTAGTGATTGTAATCAGAGAATGTCTTCATCCAGGTAGCCACATATAAAGAAAGCAACTCTTTAATCTTTAGCTCAAGGTTCCAACAAAGAAAAAATATTTTAAGTGTGACATATGTGTTAAAGAGAATACACTTCTTAATTCATTTAAAACATGTCTAACACTGTAGATATTTAAAGGAGTTCTTTTAACAATAGTTCTACGAAACAATATTTCTGCTGTAATTCAGCATTATGGACTAAATTGTATTTCTCCCAGATTTACATGTTTAATCTTGACTCTTGCAGAGAGGGCATTAGAGTTGAAGAAGTGTAAATTAACTCAAGTGTAGGAACTCAATCCAGCATATCTGGTGGTCCTCTGAATGGGAACAGCCAAGATGCCCCTGTATAAACAAATGTCCATGAAAACTACAGGATAGCTCTGTGCAAAATACAGAGAGAAACCCCAGGAGAAACCAACTCTGAGAATTGCTCAAAATACAATATTTAGGTCACCAAGTATGTGGAATTTAAGTGCAGCAGATCTAGGAACATACAAAGCAACTACAAAATCACATGGTACATTTTAAATATGTTAGAAACAATAGCAAGAAAGAAAAAAGATATTTGTGTCCCTATCTTGGTGTTCATTTCGCTTAACATCATCTTATATGGTCATATGTACATAGCTTTTGACCTTTTCTGCTTGTCTTAGACATATACTATTTACTGCAAATAAGGGAAAACATGGGACCTACATTTCTTTGGGCCTGGCTTACTTCGCTTAATATAAATTTTTCCAAATCTTTCCATTTCCTAACAAATGGGGAGATGTCATCATCACCCTTTCCACAAAGGTCATTCTGTCTGTTAGTCCTCCCAAGGCCATATGTACATAGGAAAGTGGAGCTGGGAGTTGCCCACAGTATCTCTCTATGGTGTTACCTATAGAGACCCTGAATGTAAGCACAAAAGGGATCTCAAGCAACTCAGCCAGGAACTCTCCACAGGGAATGACAGTGTCGATCACCATTACATCATACTTCGTTTCCTGGAGTTTCATCATGAGTGACTTATTGTAGACTGCACTCCTACAGAGCATTTCAAACTTTCCAGTGTTGTTAAGAAAGAGTTCTTGGAATGTGCTTGCTGCTTGCCAGAATGGCAATGTTGGAATGATATTCACAAGTAGGTCTAAAAAGTCTTCCATTTCCTTCATTGCACTCTCTCTGTCATAAGGCATTTGGATCACCTCGAAATTCAGTGCTGAGGATTTTCAACAATGCACTAAAATATTGTGAGCAGATGAGTGCCTCAAGAATCATCTTTAGGGTTGAGCCAATGGCTCATTTCACAGGGCCACACCAAGACCTTCCCAGAGCGTCCACAGCTCACACAGCACAGCTGAAGCAGCAGACTTGTCAAAGCCCACTTTGAATTTGGATTCATGATTCTCTCAGACTGCTCTGTGTAGATAGAGTATGTATGTGAGGGAGGTGGAAGGGGCGGTTCAAGGGGTCAATGATTAACTTCTAGAGTTATGAAAGAACACAGGTTGAGAAAACTTTGTCCATTTGGATGATGAGATGAAGCACCTGTATGTCATCTGTACAAGAGATGAAATACACTTAGATATTGGCTAGGAATTGATTCTATTATTCCAATAATTCTATTTTAGATATGCTAAAATGCTATTTTAATATAAATTTCTAAATACAATAAAGGAGCTAATATATATCTAATTAATACTATGAAATTTTGGGGAAACCCAGAAGATCTTTTTTAAAAAACTACATACTTATCTGTAGCTGCTCCTTACATTATATGAAGAAGACAATTTTTTTGTCGGTCATGGGTCTTGAACTCTGGTCCTGGGCGCTGTCCCTCAGCTCTTCAGCTCAATGCTGGCTCTCTACCACTTGAGCCACAGCACCACTTCCGGTTTTCTGAGTGAGTTATTGGATAGAAGAGTCTCACAGACTTTCTTGCCCAGACTGGCTTTGAATCGCAACCCTCAGATCTCAGCCTCCAGAGTAGCTGGGATTGCAGGAGTGAGCCACCAGCACCCAGCTGACAAAATAATTTTTAAAGAGTTACATTGATTCAGAACCTCAGGAGAAGAACCTCTCTCTTTTCTGTTAATGTTTTTTTTTCTGTCTTCTTGAATGGTAGCAGGCTTATCAGTTGATTCCAGAAGCAGATTTGGCTAAAGATAGATACTCAGAAGAACAGCAGAATGCTTTGCATTAAATGTTGTTTATCAATAGAGCAGTCTTAATTCCATATGTGAGGAGGAAGGGTGACATTGAACTTGTCAAAAGGAATATGCCAGTTAAAATAGGAGGCTTTGGAGAGCCTTGATGATACCGCTGTACTCAAGTTTACTATGTGATTTCTTGTTTCTTTTGTGTGTTTTTTCCCCACTATGGTTTATCCTCTGTTGTCACTGTATTTGATTTTGGTACCCTGGGTATGGTACATATGTTTATCTGAATCAAGGGATGGAAGGGGAACAGCAAAAGGTGAGAATAAAGGACAGAACCAATGCAACAGCGATATTCACAAGACACTACATTGGAAATGATCTGTACAACTGGGGGCTGGGGGGGGAGTAGGAGGGGAAAGAAAATGGGAGAGAAATGAGGGAAGGGATAACAAGTACAACAAGAAATGTACTCACTATCTTACTTACGTAACTGTAACCCCTCTGTACATCATCTTGACAATAAAATGAAAATAAAAAAAGGAAGTATGTCACAGGGAATCAAATGATGGTTTGTGTACAAAAAGCATAGGAATATGAGACCGATTAGTGTGATGTTACTAACATTTGAACAACAAATAGGAAGTAGTGGATGATAATGATTATAGACACGAAAGTCTAAATTACAAATACTTTAGGGGAATTGAAATTTCAACTTTGTTCTTAAATCAATTATTGGACAGATCTGTGCATATTTGCATTGAGCCTGTGAATGTTTCCATTTTAGGGGAAGGTTAAAACTTACAAATTTAGATGTTTTTATCTAGTCACCTATCCTAACTTCACTTTCTCTCTAAATGCCTTTTAAATCATAGTTTTTACATACCCTTTATAGCACACTGGACATTGCTTACAATGCACAGGATGTAGCAAGGCAATCACAGCCTTGTTTCAATTCAAGGTGAGCCACACATCATTGCAGGAATTAAGTCAAGCCAACATTTACTCTAGAAATAGAAGAAATATATGAGATTCTTCTAAGATAGAAACACATAACCTATGAAGGAACTGGTTTGGTTGAAGGGAATGATGAAATAATGCCTTTGCTAAATATTAGATTGAATAGAAAAAAATGTCTGACAAGCAGAAAAGGTCAAAAGCTATGTAGACATTATCACATAAGATGATGCTAAGCAAAATGAACCCCAAGATAGGGACACAAGAGGTTTTATCATTGTTGCTGTTTTTAATGTACTCTGAGTTTTTTTGTTTCTTCTATATGTCCTTCCCCCATGGTACAACACCTCTTTACACTGTATTTGATTCTGATGCCCTACATCTTGTATATACATTTTTCTTTAAATAATTTTATCATAACAGCTATGTACAGAGGGATTACCATTGCATAACTAATGAATATATTTATTTTCTTTTTGTTTATATCACCTGCATTTTATTTATTTATTTTTATATGTTTTTTATTGTAAAAATACTGTACAGGGAGTTACAGTTACAGGAGCAAGGGAATGAGTATATTTCCTATCAAGCATTAGGGAGGAGAAGGGAAATAACAAAATGCTGAAACAAGGATACAGGTTGACCCATTGTAACAATGAGATGTACAAGACACTATGTTAAAAACGAACTTTACCACTTGGTAGGGAGGGAGGAGTTGGGGAGGTGGGGAAGGAAGGGATGGTAGGGGAAAAACAAAAGAGGAAGTAACAATGCTCAGTAGGAAATGTACTTATTATCTTACTCATGTAACCCCTTTGTACAGTATCTTTACAATAAAAATATATATTAAAAGTCTGAGTACCTTAGCAAAGTGAAAAACATTCATTTTGAGAATGATGATGTATATGCAATTCTATATGAGCTAATGAGCTTTAGCAAGTATTATTTCACTTCTAATAAAGGTGTGAATTATTGAAATTTCAAGTTAATGAAAACACCTTTCTTTTTCTAGAAAAGGGACCCAAATTAGGTTTATTACAAAATCAGAGAGTTGTGCAATGTTGTATAATTGGGAATTGAATCATTTCTAGTGACATTTGATAAATTACAGGCCAAAGAAAACTCTCCAGGAAACAGCAATGAAGCAAAAAATAATATAACCTGAAATCCCAATCACGTTTATAAGGCAGTGTCAAATGAGTACACTAAGAAAATATAGAAAATATTAACATTATAATCTTAGAGGGTAAACGTCTTGATACAACTAGGTAACCTAATATTGATGATAACAGTGTCAAAAAAGTTCTCTAAGAAAATATTAACTCCATCACTTTAGAATATTAAAATCTTTTTAAAGAATGAATGGGCTGGAGCAATAAAGTAAAATCACAAATGCAATACAGAAATGAAACCATGTGCCAGGGGCTCAAGCTTTGTAATCCTAGATACTGGGGAGGCAAAGAGCTGAGAATCAGGGTTAGAAGCCAGAGAGGGCAGAAAAGTCTGTGAAACATCTATCTCCAATTAACAACCAAAAAGCCAGACTAGAGATGTGTGGCTCAACTGATAGAGAATGAGACTTGAGAAGGAAGGCTCAAGGACAGTGCCTATGCCTTGGTGTGTGAGCCTTACGATGGCACACACACACACACACACACACACACACACACATCTACACATAAAGCACACATACATTAACAGACACACACATTAAAAATATATATGTAAATTACTATATTAAATAGGAACACAATTAATTTTCTATATACTATTATTACAACATTCATGAAACATAATAAAGCTTTTTAAACAAATACCAGAAAAATGATAGACTATGTCCCCAGAAAAATTTTAAAACTGACCTTCAAATACATTCATGTTTAGAAAAAAAATCTCATAATTCCATTGTCAGAAAAGTAAGGTCTAGTTACACACTAGTATGTATTCAGTTAACTAAATTACAAAGTTCAGATATAGTCTCTCTTTTTAGAAACTAACATATCTAACAGAATACAATGTAAAACTGTTCTTTAAAATGTTTTTGACTTTTGGCAAGAATGTAAAATTAGAAGAGTCCTCTTGGAAAGTAAAACAGAAATTCTGAATCAATAACTTTCACCCAAACTTGAACTTTTCCTTGAAAGGCACATGGTGTTAGACTAAAGTGTGTGGAGATGTGGAAGCAGAAAAGTTTTCCCACAATGCCTTGCCTCATAGGAGAAACCACTTATGGCTCTAGCAATCTAGCTTAATTTTACAAGGGAATTGTACCACACAGCACTTTACAGAAAGAATATGGAATGATTCTGACTCCCACTATAGGGTTGAACAATATTGTCCTTAGGAATAATTAGTATGTTTCCCATGGTCTTTTATGTGGAGATTTATTTAAAATGAAGTAGAAGAAACTCTGGGAAACCTTTTACCCTGTCTTCAAGGGTTTCATAAAGAAATTCGAATTAGACAGCAAGTGGCCTATTCCTATTCACCATGAAATAATACTTCCTATCAGAAACATTTGTATTTGAAACTTTAAATGTTGTATTATTTATACAATAATACTATTTATTTGTAATGAAAAATAAAATTGGTATATATCTAGAATATATAAGTTTATATATAAATTTATAAGAATATATAAGTTTATAACTACTTTGGGATACTTCAAATGAAGTTGAAAATGAAATTCAGCCTTTTCTCCCCTACTTTTTAGAATTTATTACAATACTGTTTGCATAATAGAATATCTCTTCCATGATTTCTTCTACATTTACTGATCACAATATTATTATGAAGATTGGTAAAGTGTGGACAAGTATATGTTTACTGGAATTTTTATAGTTTCTTGTCATCTCCAACAGACAGCAATTACAGTGGTGAAAAAAAGAGAACTTGATACTTTAAGTACTTTTGGATATACTATTTAGAATAGGACAAATGATTGCCTTCATTGCATTTTTATTGACAAATGACCGAATCATCAACAAATTTCAGAATAAAAACCTGATGTTCTAAAATGTAATTGACCATTTTTGTTCAAAACTAGAAGCCAAAGAAAGACTGGTATATGTCAAAAATGAAAAAATTAAAGATTGGACAAGTAAATGCATGTGCAGTTGCATAATGAACAGAACAGAAGAAGGCAGCATATTTGAAAAATATAAGATTTTTTAGTTGAACTTATTAAGGCTATATAAATAGAATCAATATATAAATCTTGCAATTCAATTTAAGGGATAGCTATCTGTTCAATACATTTATTTACTTCTTTACAAAATGTGGGTTAACAAAATGATTTTTTGAATGTTCTATATTATATTTATTATTTATTATATTATTATATATGTTTCTTAGAATTTCCCAGCTTTTAAAAACATTGTCTCCTCTTTCATTCTAGCAAAAACCTAACATTTCAAAACAAATTTTAGCATTTTTTTTTATTAAATGAAATGACAAGATGTTTCAGACTCAAGCATCTACTGGATGCTTATTATTATTAAAGAGGAGATCATTAATCTCAGAACTGTTGTCTCATATAGTATTTCTTGATGTGTTTGATCATTGGGGCCTTGTGAACTTCACTTGCAAGCTCCCTTCATTCTGGAAATTCTGTTTAGATTCTGTGTATTCCATGGATTCAGCATATTGCTGTTAGCATATTATGTTAATATTGCTTTGAAAATAAATCTTATTTTGAATAAAATATATCTAGAATATATAATAGAATATATTTCCTGTGTCAGGAAAGTGAGAGGGGGAAATGATAAGGCCACTGGCAAATAACAAGTGAAGAAACAAAGGGAAACACTGACCAGTTAGTGATCAGAAGGATTTCTACAATTTATCTCTTAAGTAAGGTATAGGAATAGAATATTTGTAATTGGCAGGAAGAGAGAATAATCAGTAAGCTTTTTGTTACTGTGATGAATAGGATTGCTCTACCAATGACTTGGCCGTACTTAGAAATATCTCCTCCTTCTTTTTCTTGTTCTATTCTCTTTTTCTCTTCTTTCCTGCCTTACCACATTTTCCACAAGCAAACAAACAACACTTTACCACCAAAAATAAAGCAACTGTCACACAGGCCAACAGGAAGCCAATTACATCCAGGGAGTGGTACTGGATCCAGGTGAGATCGTGGGCTGCAACCCGAAGGTGCTTGGCTCCTTTGTGGCGCATGACAAACTCGATCCAGAAGACAGCTCGATCCAGAGGCTTCACTGGCTGATCATGGTGAATTCTTGATAACCTCATCACATTTTCCTTATAACTAGAAGGCAAATCCACAGACAAAATGTTTTTACTTTTAATGGAGGGATGTAATAGATGGCTTAGGCTATACAAGCCAAAGGACATAGATGTGTTAAGGAAACATTTAATTTTTACATAAACTTGGTTAGTAGCACAGAATTTTAAGAGTTATGAAGCGGGAGGTGTGGAATAATACATTCTTATACAATGTGATTGAATAAAAGCTAAAAAAAAAAAAAGACTATCTAGTGGCTTACATACAGACACATTTTCCCCTGAAAGAAAGTTGATATTTGTTCAACAGATGTGTATGCTCTATGAGCAAGATGGTGAATGATTAAATATTATGCAATCATGATATTTATAACCCTCCTAACCACTAATGTATGACTAGTTTATCTGACCAAAGAAAGTGGTATTCAACATTAGTAGGCCACTTTACAGATCTGAGATAATCGCAGTATGGTAATTTTTCAGTTGCACACATCTATATACTTGTTATATGAAGGACAGGCCCCTGCAGCAGTGAATGAGTCTATAAAACTGAAGATAGTATGATATTTGAAAAGTGGTGTACTTTGGCATACAGACTTTGGATGGTTGAGAGAGAAATGGTGAAAAAGTGCAGCAGTGGAGCTACCTGCACATTGATGAATGTGAACTATACAACTCTTAGGTGGAGACGGGCGGGAGGGATTGGGAGAGAGGGAGGGAAAAGAAGACCCTGTACAAAAGGAAATGTACTTATTACCTTACTCATACAATTATAATCCCTCTACATGTCACCTCTATAATCACAATAAATTAATTATAAACAATAAAACAAGACTGGGAATGTGGCTTAGTGGTACAGTGCTTGCCTAACATGCATGAAGCCCTGGGTTTGATTCCTCAGTACCACATAAGTAAAAAAAAAGCTTGGAAGTAGAGCTGTGGCTCAAGAGGTGGAGTGCTAGTCTTGAGCCAAAGAAGCTCAGGGACAGTGCTCAAGGCCCTGAGTTCAAGCCCCAGGACTGGCAAAATGAAAACAAAAAAGAATAAAACAGAATTGGAGTCTCAAATCAGTTTGGTACCACAATATCAAGAGCTATGGAGTTAGCAGTCTTCACAATTTCTAATATAACATTGAGCATATAGCTACAGAATGAAAAGCCAATTATGTCTACAATTGATATTGTCTGATAGCTGAGCCAGAATTCATATACATTACTTTTACCCCTTTATCATTGGGAAAAGGGAATATGGGTATCAGTTCCAAGTGAATATGGTATATTTGCTTAAGAAGAAGGGAATATTTTACTTGTATTCTTTGAGCTTAGTTAAAGTGAATAATCTTGCTACCTTTCAACTGTATTGAACTGTGAGCTAAGACCCAGTGATTTCATGGTCATTTCAATGCATTTTAGGCAAAGTGCATTGGTAGTAAAAACCTTATTTTGCAAATCAGATTACTTTGCTCTTTTCTACATTTATAATTGCAAATTTGAAATACATGTATGACATTTTATGCAAATGAAATAAAATAGATTATACATTTTTATCAATGAAGCAAGATAATAAAAAACCATATTAATATTTCTGTTGTATGTTTTCCTGCTAGGAGCTTATGATTATATACATATTTTGAATAATTAGAACTACTATGAACTATTAAAATTTGTATTTTGTTCTAGTAATTGCTTTTCAGAAATAAAAAAATATCTACATGCTAGCAGCTGGTAGTTCACACTTGTAACCTTACTTACACAGGAGGCTGAGATGTGAGGATCATACTTGGAGCTAGACCAGGAAGGAAAGTCCATGATACTCTAATTAACCACCAAAACCACACAGTAGAGCTTTTTGATCAAATGATCAAATGTTAGAATGCTATCCCCGAGAAGAAAATGCACAAGGGTAGCAACCAGCCCCTGAGTTCTAGCCTCAGAAATACCACCTATAAACATGTATTTGCTTATGTGCTCTACAATATAACCCAGATAATCTCAGAGCTAGCATTAGGCTTAGAGTTAACCATTACAACAATGAGATGTACAAGTGGTTATGTCGAAAATGAACTTTACAACTTTGATGGGGGGGGAGGAGATCTGTGTGAAGGGGGGTGGATGGGAAGGGATGAGAAGGGGAACCAAAGGAGGAGGCTACAATGCTTGATAAGAATGTACTCATTATCTTGCCCATGTAATTGTAACCCCTCTGTACAGTATTTGCACAATAAAAAAGTATTTTATATTATATATGTTTTACTCTGTGATTTCTAATGGTTATTTATGACCCTATTTCTTTGTGACAATAGTTATCAATCAACTATCAAATGTAAAATTTTTTAGAGTTGAAAAGAATTATGAAAAATACTTTCATTTATATTTAAGACATGAAACAAATGATCAGAAATTAACATTATAGTAAAATAGTAATTTATAAGAAATAGAGGTCAACATTTTCAAAACCAAAGATGAAATTAGGAATTACTAATGATCTAAACAAAGCCCTTACTTGTGATTTTGATAACATAATGGAAATTATGACTTTAAATAACATTGGATATTAATATAATTAATGTTTAACATTGGGCACATAATCGCCTTAAATTTTCATTTTAATAAAATTAGGCTGAATTTTTATTTTGTTTTTTTATATATGCATTAATTTATATAATCAGAAAGATTACTGAGAAAATTATGTAAGAATTTATAGAATCATTAAACAATATTTTGAAAAAACGTGGAAAGAGTATTTTAAAGTCATTTTTCTGACTTCAAGATACTAGCAATTGAGAAATGAAATATGTGATTTCTCTTTTCTTTTTTCATCTTTTTTTTTATTGTGCAAATACGGTACAGAGGGGTTACAATTACATGGGCAAGATAATGAGTACATTTCTTATCAAGCATTGTAGCCTCCTCCTTTGTTTCCCCTTCCCATCCCTTCCCTTTCCCTGCGCCCCCCCAGCGAATCCTCCTCCCTCTTCCTCCCCTCACCAAAGTTGTAAAGTTCGTTTTTATATTAGCTTCATGGTACAGTATTCATATGGAATATGAAGCGTTGGGAATTTTCTTGTGTGATGGACAATTAGTGAGTGCAGGTGAGCTCTGGGAAAGCAGCAGGACTTACGAAGGATCGTCAATGACTGTCCTTAGGGCCCTGAGCAAGTCTGCACTGGTCATGGTGTTCATGTTCACCTCCACAGCTGCTCCTTTGGCCTTCATGTGAGCGATGTTGTCAGGTTGGTCAGCAAACATGGGGACTCCTACCATTGGGATCCCGTGATAAATGGCTTCATAGATCCCATTAGCTCCACCGTGAGTGATGAAAGCCTTGGTTTTGGGATGCCCTGGTTTGAGGATGAAGTGAGAATGTAAGAAGTGGGTTCTGATTTCAAGCTCATACACTGACAGAGTTTTGGAGACAGGATAATAGCTACAATACCAGTCACTGGAGATTACCACATTCTCTTCAACAATTGAACACTTGAGACATTGCTAAAGAAGAACAGTGAATCCTTTGGAGAAGAATCCAATTCTTTCATTATCTGACAAGCTATTACTGAGGAGGTGACATGTGACTTGAACCTGAGATGAAATGAGAGTCCTAACTGAAGATGCTCTTTGTGATCCAGGGCAAGCATGAATCTCTAAACCAATGATTGAATATATGATTGTGTCGCTTTTAAACTGGAAATGTAACATGTATCATAAATGAATTAAACTGTTTTCAATTTATTTGCTATACAAAGAGTTATTTATCATGTCTGCTGATCAGCAGTACAGCTTTTCTTTCCCCACAGTCTTACCCAAAAGATCATTCTGGGGTAGCCAATCAAAGAGCCGAGTATTGGATCCTAATGTTGCTGGAGTCTTTCCCTGGTATCTCCATAGAACCTGTGGAAGGCACCATTGTGCTTTTGAGGATCAGTTCACATTGAGGGTGAATCAAGGTTGTAGAATTATTTATAATGACCCAGGCACCATAATTTAGGAGATAATTCAGTAGGCAAATGATCAAATATGGTTAATATATTTTTATAAATAATTTTCTAGATGATGCTAATATCAGGTACACTCAGTGTCTAAAGAGTTTTAACTTTTAAGCCTCATTGTGGTGGCTTATGCCTGTAATCCTAGCTACTTAGGAAGCTTAGATTTGGATAATGCAGTTTGAAGTCAGTTGGAACAGAAAAGGCCAGGAGACTCTTGTCTCCAACAAAACTATTTAGAAAATTCAGAAGTGTTGCTGTAGGTCAAGTGGTAGAAGGCTCTGGCCATGAGCAACAGAAGCTCAGGCACAGTTCCCAGGCCCTGAGTTCAAGCTCCAGGCTGGCATTGTCCCCTCAAGTGATCAAAAAAAAAAAAAAAGAAGCATTAAAATATTAAGAAAAAAACCTGGTTTCTTTTAGATAAAATTGATTTAATACACCGATGTAAAACCAGTATCCCATTGTTTATGACCATCAATTATAGTAATTCTTGTGTACTCTTAAGCTTGTCATTTTGAAGGGCACAAAACTGAGTAGTAGCTAAGTCAAAGTTTATTGAAGTAGTTGTTTATGTCAAGTCCTTCAAATAATCACATTTCAAATATGTATGCAAACTAAACTGCTACCTTTCTGTGTCTGATATTTCTGGTTCTCACGTATGTATTCTGTGTTAGATACAAAGCTGAAAAGGATACCCAGTTGGCCTGTTTAGTGTGCCTGTTTATAATCCAGAATGCTTTCTCACATCTATAATGATTTCAGGCTTAATTAGTATCCTTAAGTAGAGAATTTAAGTGGTTACTGTTTTAAAATGAAAACAACAACAACAACAACAAACAACAACAACAACAACAACAAACAACAAAGAACTGTGATTTCTCCCTACAAAGTTCTCCATTAGCTACATTCTTGCTTTAGTTAATAAAATGCTTCTCTGCTTTCCTGACCAGCAATTTACTGACCTTCTGTGGAACTTGAGCAAGGGCTGAAGCAATGGCACTGGCCTTCTTTTCTGTGAGGTTTTTGACCATGGAACCCAGAGAAAACACTACCACACCATTTTCTCCTGAACTCTGAACAAATTCTTCCATTTCCTATAGACATAAACATATTTATTGTAGCATATTTACCCTAGTCAAGATATGGAATCAGCTCAGATACCCCTGAATGGACAAATGGTTTAAAAAATGTGTTATATATACACAATGGAATTCTACTCACCAATCAGAAAGAATGATATTGCACCAGACCTAGAGAAACATAGATTGCATGGTTTTCCTCATATATGGGTGCTAGAATATGCTTATAAATGTATAAGTAAACAAAGAGTGCTATGCAAGTGGTTACAAATGAATTAACTGAAGTGTAATAGACTCTATGGAGAGTTCAAATAATATAATTCAGTAGAAAACCCAAGTTAAATCCCAAGAAAATAAGTACCAGGAAATTGGTACTGTGCAGGTGGCAGTGGCAAGGGGTAGAAAATGAGAGGGAGAAAGATGTAGCATATTGGCAAGACTGCATTGTATACACTGCAGAATTGAGAAAAATGAGGGAATGGATTGGTGAAAGTGGGAGGAAGATGTTGAAGGGATTACACAGACCAGAATTTGTTGTATATATGAATTGCTTTTTTAGAGGGCAAAAAACCAATATATATGCTAAAAATTAAGGAAAATATGGGAAGGCTGTGGTGTGGGTGAGAATAATGAAAGGGATGACATTGATTGAGATGTATTATAGTCATAAACTGCTCAGTTGAAAGGAAACTTCTTTGTACTACTTAAAGAAAATAACATACTCAAACACACACACACACACAACCCAAGGAAAACAATCATGGAGAGTGGAAAAATCCACCTACAGCTCAGAGTAAGAAAATTAGAGAAATACCAGATAAATCTTCTGCCAATTTTGTAATCGTATGGAGCTGAATGTAGATTTTTAAGAAGCATGTTTGAAAAATATGGCTAAAATGAACATTAAGCCCAACTAACAGAATAAATCACTACAAAAAGTGAACACGCAGTAAAGGGTAGCTTTTTCCCTGATATGTGGAATCGTTATTTTAAAGTTTATTTTTTCTCACTTAGCAAAGTTGTTGGCAAAGTGAAAAATAGATTCCATAAATGAAAGCCCAAGATAAAGTCAATATTAAGGCTTTAAAAATTATTAGCGTGTCACTTCTATCTAACAAATATAAACAAGCTATCTACATTCCTATTAGAAAAGCATTAAATATTATTTGTCTCAAAAATTACTTTCCCTGATTAATATGGCTTAGAAAAAATGTATTAGGAATATGATCTAGAGCACTGTAATTTAGAAGAATATAACACACTTAAACTCATGTTAGAAGGCCCTAGTAGCTAAGCAATTCCAGTGGTGGGGCACAGCAAATGCTAGCCCAGGTGCAAGGGAAAAAGAACTTTAAACCACAATGGGCCAGGTGCAGGTGGCTCACGCCTATAATCCTAACTATTCAGGAGGCTGAGATCTGAGGATCAAGGTTAAAAGCCAGCTCTGGCAGGAACATCTGTGAGACTCATCTCCAATTAACCACCAGAAAACCGGAAGTGTCACTGTGGCTCAAGAGTAGGTACACTGCTTGCCTTGAGCTGAAGAGCTGAGGGACAGCACCCAGGCTCAGAGTGCAAGCCCCAAGACCAACAAAACAAATAAAAACAACAACAACCACCACAACAAAAGCACACTCTGTCTGGGAATGGAAACTAGTGTTACCAGTACGGAAAGCAATTTGGTAATTCCTCAAGATGGTACACATAAATCAGGTAATACTACACTTGAACATTTCCCCAAAAGATTACATTGAGCATACGCATGTTTGTTGCTACACTATTCACCCCAGTCCCGGTATAGATATCACTGTGCAATGGATTCTTCAATCAAGAAATGTAATAGCTCATTTGCAAGAAAATCGATAGACATGGAAAAAATTAAGCGAAGTAATTCAAGCTCAGAGAGACAAGAGAGCATATTTTCTCTCATATATGGAAGTTAAATCAAATCATCTCATATATGAAAAGGTATACACATTCATATGCATGTATAGACAAACAAATTGACTACAGTATGGTACACACAGTTGAGGAGTCCAATGGTGTAGTAGTCCTTTGAATAAATTAGTTTAACAACATGAATACCAGAAAGTTGAAACATGTTCTTGGGAGGATTAGGAGTTAAAAATGACTGGGGAAGACATAGAGGAAGGGTAGGTAAATACAGTCACAACGTTAAATGTACTTATGTGAAAATGGAATCAGGTAATTTGTCAGGATGGGTTTGTTTGGGAGAGATGGAAAAAGGGGTAAGGAGTAACATGAACCAATATGCATTACACTGACAACTGACATGTTGAATTGAATCCATTTGGACTACCACTTAAAGATAATGGAAGGAAGGAGGGAAGGAAGGAAGGAAGGAAGGAAGTGAGCATGAGTTGTGGATACTCAACTACATACATAACTATCCATCTTTTTCCACATATAAATTATTAATTGATGTTGTTGGTATTGGAATGGAATGCCATGTTTCTCTCATAAATTCTGTCTGAGTATTTATGAATTTGTGTGTGTTTCAAGTGGAGTAGGAAGATAGATATATGTGTGGTTAGAAATTATTATCCAGAGAGCTGTCTCTTTCTGTGTATTAATTAGACTTTCAGCCATTAACTTTCATGGATCAATGCTCCATAAACTTCCCTTCAGCCATAACTTAACTAGTAATTAAAATATTATCAGCATCTTAAAATAAAATTTTAATTTGAAAATGACTTATTCAACCGAAACAGAAATCAAGAACTCTCATGGGAACATCATTTAACCTGAAGTCCTTAATAGAATTTGTGCTTGTTTACTTTCTAAAAAATAATTGAATATTCTGTCCTTACTACCTATTACTAAATAAATGAATGAGTCATGCCATGCATGAATATTAACATTTATGCCTTTGTATGCTTTACTTTCAACATACATGTCATTCTAAAACATTATTCTTATTAGGTATTATATAATTTTCTTGGTTATCTACAATAATCTTAAAATAGCACAATATCTGAGCATGTCAACTTTACAAGTTACTTTCTGTTATGTTCTCACAATCTATTTCTAGAACAGTTTGTTGAGACCGAGGTCTTTTAACACCCAAACAATTGATGAATTTTGGATTCATCAATTGAATTTTTAGTTAAAAACTAAAATCATCATCATCAACTCAGAATTTTTTTCACCAATTGTTTCTTTTTTATGAAAAGAAGTTCACCATTATCCAAGACTAAAATCTGAGAGCATCAGTTCAATCTATGTCTTTCCCTCAACTCTTACTTTTTCTAACTCATCAAATCCTATGCACTTCATGAGCTCTCATGAAGGCTTCTTTCTTGGTCAAAAATTCTGGAGAATGAGCCAGTTAATACCTCCATAAGTCTTTTAGGAACACCATTAATTTCTATGATTCTGCTTTGATGTCCTTCTATTCCAATGTCTACAGTACACACACACACACACACACACACACACACACACACACACACACACATTTTTAACATAGCCTCAGTTTGCAAGGGAATTCAAAAGATCCAGTATGACTCATAAAAATCCACCTTACAATGAGGAAAACAAATTAGCTTGTGCAATCTCAAAATACCTAGTAACGTATTTCTGTGAATGAAGGTATTAACAGTAAATGGATATCTGGTATTTTATTATAAGGCACATAAAAGTTTCCCAATTAGAGACCTACCTTAGGTAAAGGTTTGGCAGGCTTGCAGTGCAATCCTCCGACAAACTCAAAATTGGGTAAGTATGGGTGAGGGGAATCAAAATCCCAATATGTCCGGATTAGCCACATTTCAGCTTTGCCCACAGTTTCACACAATGTTGTGGGTCTTCCTGGTGGAGGGGGGGAAGGAAGAATATTTCTATGACAAAGATTTGTATGTAGCTTTGTTGAGGAAAATAACACATCACTCATTTCATTATAGCTACTAGAGAGAAAATTCCAGTCCTCAGGAATAAGTCCAATTTAAATGGAGGTGAAAAGGTAAGAAGGAGGGAATGAGGAAAGGAAAAAAGGAGAGGAAAAAAGTAAGTAAAAGAGATTAAAATCACTGAGCCCATTTGCAAGAATTGCTCTGCAAAAATAAGGCTTACTAACTTTAGCAAATGACTTTTATCCTAGGTAACTGAAGTTTACAATGTACTGCTACAAAACGTAAGTTTCACACCTGCTGACATACATACTGCTTTTAACATAAAAGTGAAAACTTAAAAAAATGATCTGTCAATGATGAAATCAGCAAATATATAGAATAAGAAAATAACTAAAATAATAGTGAACTAAATGAAATCCAACAAATAAAGATCTGTAATAAATTTAAGCATTTACTAATTAGGAGAAAAATAAAGTCCATATAAGTAAAGGAGTTAGAGAAGAAGTACAGGAAAAATATAAAATAGAATAATCAATATGATTAAAAAGCAGTATTTTTATATTAGGAAATTAGCGATCAATCTCACTGAAAAACAAAAGCTATTTCTTGAAAATAGTTAAGTTACCAAATATGGTATAATTGTTTGGCATCCCTGGGTTTGAAGTCAGAAAAGAGATACCTGCTAGGCAAGTCCGCCACACCTAAGCTTTTCAATAGGAGATATCCTAAGTCTAAATTGTCTAGGAATTAAAATGTTAGCCTAAAACTACACATGTAAATTAAAACTTAAGTGGTAAAATGAGAAAAATCCTATGATTATGTAAAATAATAGAAATACTGCCTAATTTCAAAAGATGTAATTGAATCAGAAATATAGGAAGTTTTCTTAGACCAAAAAAGTTTCCAAAATAGAAAAAAGTTTAATTAATTTTAGCCTTTTATTTTGAATATTGTGAGTATTCTCATTATGGTGGAAAAAGCCAGTGGTATACTAGATAATAATTGCTCAATCATGTTATGCATTGCTATAGCAAAATAGTAACTAACAATAAAATTATCTAGACAATGGTGAAGTAGATCTAGCTATCTGTCTATCTAATATCAAAAATCAAAAAGAAAATAAAAAAGAATATAGAAATAAGTCATTAGAAAGAAAGTAACACATTGCAAATAATGAATATATCCCTACATGATTTAATGACTGTTATTCCTATGGCAATTGCTGACAGAAAATTGATCAGGGTTTTAATCTTAGCAATCTTTAAAGAGACCTTAGAGAAGCAGAACATAAATTTTAGATCTATTTAGCTGAAGTAATATATATATATATATATATATATATATATATATATACACATATACATATATAGGAGGTGTGAGTTATGGCTGAAATGATAGACAGCTTGCCTTAAGTTCAAAACCCTGTACCACTAAACTAGTAAACAAACAAGAAACTATGTCTTTGAGGATTTATGGAATTATAACAGAATGGTATCCGCATTATTTTTTTTTTTATTGTGAAAATACTGTACAGAGGAGTTACAATTACATGGGAAATATAATGAGTACATTTCTTTTTTTTTTTTTTTTTTTTTTAATTTAATTTAATTTTATTTGAGAACATACTGTACAGAGGGGTTACAATTACATGGGCAGGATAATGCATACATTTCTTATCAAGCATTGCAGCCTCCTCCTTTGTTTCCCCTTCCCATCCCTTCCCATCCTCCCTCCTCCCTCCCACCCAATCCTCCCCTCTCCCCCACGAAAGTTGTAAAGTTCGTTTTCGACATAACGACTTGTACACCTCATTGTTGCAATGGGTCCACCTGTATCCCTATTTAAACGATTTGTTTTTCCCCTTCCCCTCCACAAATTATGGTATCTGCATTATTTTATAAGTGTTGAAACTTTGAATTATGTTTTTAAAATGTACAGAATGTACATATTGTAATAAATAAATGTATATATTGTACATAAATAAATCTGACCTAAATACAACAGTTAATATAAAATGTAAAAATAAGTATTTAGCGATTGTAATTAGAAAAAGACACATTTGCATAGCAATTTTTCTTAGTGGATAATTTCTTGATAGGATGTTGAATAAAGTTAACAGTTCTGAGAAGAAACGAGAAGCCAACTATTAACATATATACTTTAGCTTCACATGAATTGTTAGCCATTTGTGCACAATACATTTTTACAATTATACTAATTTTTTTTACAATTATACTAATAGTGAATGGTATTTGTCCATCAAAGAAACAAGAGAACACATAGGAATAAGAATCAAATAGACCATTACCTTATAACAAAAGGAAAACTTATTAAAGATGATAGAGGTAAGCACCTATCTTAAGGATTACCTTTAATCTTTAGTATTAATACCCACAGGATCCCCACACATTTTAATGGTTAAACATGATATACCATATGTTCTTGTATGTTATCTTCTTGAACTATGTAAGCCCTTCTATTCTCACTAATTATCACAATAAAGAAAATTTAGCTTAGTTATTTTAGCAAAGATAAAGATGTAGAATCCTTTTATTTCCTACATCTGTTATTCTGTGTTAGCCTTAACTCTGAGCATAAAGCCACATATTCAAGTGCTGACAAAACAAATCCGTTGTTATCAACTATCATTTTGTGTAGAAAACAATTTTGAATACATATTTCTTTTAGTTTGTGAGACATTTCTTGAGCTTCTTAACCATTTTGATCTATTACATGAAAAGCAGATTCTCTTACCTAATACTTCACTATAGAATTGATTCCAAAAATGGAAGTCATATTGTGGGAGCCAAAAATCAAAGAAAAATTTAAGCATCATATTTTTCACCCTTTCCACAAAGGTCATTCTGTCTGTTAGTCCTCCAAACGCCACAGGTACATAGGAAGGTGGTGCTGGGAGTTGCCCACAGTATCTCTCTATGGTGCTGCCTATGGAGACACTGAATGTAAGCACAAAAGGTATCTCCAGCAACTCAGCCACCAGCTCTCCACAAGGAATGACAGGGTCGATCACCATTACATCATACTTGGTTTCCTGGAGCTTCATCATGAGTGACTGATTGTAGACTGCACTCTTACAGAGCATTTCAAATGTTCTAGTGTTGTTAAGAAAGAGTTTTTGGAATGTGCTTGCTGCTTGCCAGAATGGCATTGTTGGTTTGTCATTCACAAGTAGATCTACAAAGTCTTCCATTTCCTTCATTGCACTCTCTCTGTCATAAGGCACTTGGATCACCTCGAAATTCAGTGCAGAAGGCTTTCTGTAGTCCACTAAGATATTAGTAGACGATATCAAAACTGTCACCTCATGTCCTTTTGCAGTGAGTTCATCGAGAATCGTCTTTAGGTTGAGCCAATGGCTCATTTCACAGGGCCACACCAAGACTTTCCCACAGCATCCATGGCCCACACAGCACAGCTGAAGTAGCAGAATTGTCAAAGCCCACTTCAGAGACATAATGCTTCTAGACTGATCTGCAGAGATTGAGTGAGTGTGGTGTTGAAGTGGATATTTAGATATGACACAGGTCAATGGTTAACTTCTAGAGTTAACAAAGAACACAGGTTGAGAGAACTTTGTTCCTTTGGTTGATGAGGTGAAACACCTATATGACATCTGTACAGCAGATGAAAAACACTTAGATATTGGTTGGGAATCAATTCTAGTATTTTAATAATTCTATTTTAAATATGCTAAAATGGTATTTTACTATAAATTTCTAAATGCAGTAAAAGAGCTAATATAAGTTTAATATAAGTTTAATATGGTATCTCTTACAGAATCAGTGCATTGAAAATTTTGTGGAAACCCAGGAGAAGATCTTTTCTTAAAAACTTGGTAACATACTTGTATGTAGTTGCCTTTTACATTATATGAAGAAAAGAAGACAAGATCATTTTTAAAGGGTTGCACTGCTTCAGAGCCTCAGACAAAGATTCTCTCTCTTTTGTGTCAATTTAATTATTTTTACTGTCTTCTGGGATGGGAGCAGACTTTGGTTAAAGATAGATACTTAGAAGAATAAAGGAACATGAGAGGGAAAATGTTTTTCAAAATATGTCTGAAATATAACTGACCATTTTTCTTCAATGATGAAACCTAAAGAAAGACTGGTAGCTGTCAAAAATGAAAACATAAGAGATTGAACAAACAAATGCACATGGCGAAAATCAGCTTCATAATGAATAGAAATAAAGAAGGCAACATATTTGAGAAATATAAGGTTTTCTACTTAAGCTGATTAAGGGTACTTAAACTTATTAAGAAAGAAGATTAAATAAATGAAGATTAGACATTTCTCACCTACTTTTCAGCATTTATTACTATACTGTTTGCTTAATAGAGGGTCTAGTCTATTATTTCTTCTACTATTTCTTCATTTACTAATTTGAATATTACTATAAGGATTGGTAAAATGTGGACAAATACATGTTTAGTGGAATTTTTCTAGTTTCTTTCTGGTAATTCTGTCCAGACCTCTCTGTTATAGCTTTACAGAATTTATATTTTTAGGGTGTACTTTGAGTTATATAAACTGGTGTAACATACCTTCAATAAAAATTTTAATTTTATGGTTGATAAAATGAAATCTGATTTATATATCTTTCTCATTGACAAGCAGGATTGTGCATAACATATGAACATAGATCTTTACTTCCAAAGTTAATATAACTTATTTCATTAGAAAGTCCTCTGTTGTTTTTGTGTTAACTCAAGTCCTTCCTCTGTAGTTTTGAAAAAATCAACAAAAAGTAAAAAGTAAAAGGAAAGAAATTATGTGAAATAAATAAAAATGAAAAAATAAAAAAGGTATCGAATTTTCTTTTTCAGAAGGGAAAGGTAGAGTTATATTTTGACTGAAGGGAATTCTCTACAGAGAACTGAAGCCTCTTAAAACAGATCACATGCCAGTTACTGTTTATGTACTATTGTTAACTTTACCATTTGCTCACGTTACAAAAAGGGTAAAGCCGATATTAGTGATTACTAATTGGAAAAATTGTTTTGTTGCAATACTTCCATACACAAAATTGTAGTTGGATCATCTTCACTCTTCCTGTTATTCTTTCTTATCCCACTATTGCTTTTCACCCTCCTTTTTTGTTGTTATTTTAGAGATAGAGACTCATGTGGAGAAGGAGTTCTTTGAACTTTTCTTATGAAACTGGCCTGGAACCTAGACTTTCATACATCAGCTATATGAGTAGCTAAGATAGCAGATCCAGGGCCCAGAATGATTTTACAAGTTTAGCAAGTTTCATTATGCTCTGCTTGTTGTAATA
Source organism: Dipodomys spectabilis (assembly GCF_019054845.1). NCBI lineage: Eukaryota > Metazoa > Chordata > Mammalia > Rodentia > Heteromyidae > Dipodomys > Dipodomys spectabilis. The sequence continues at coordinate 25,555,980 of NW_024870720.1, read as the reverse complement.
TACTTAGATCATATGCACCTGCATCTTCTCTCTTCTCTTGCAGTGATTCTTTTTTTTTTTTTTTTTTGGTCCAGTCATGGAGCCTGAACTCTGGGCCTGGGCGCTGTCCCTCAGCTCTTCAGCTCAAGGCTAGCGCTCTACCACTTGAGCCACAGCGCCACTTCTGAACTTTTCTTTTTGCTTATGTGGTGCTGAGGAATCGAACCCAGGGCCTCATGCATGCAAGGCAAGCACTCTACCACTGAGCCACCTTCCCAGCCCTCTTGCAGTGATTCTTTGGTAAGAGTCCCATTTCATATTTTTATCATCTATCTATCGATCTACATATCTATGCCTACATAAAGAATCTTTGAAGATAGACATCTGTCATGCACAAAGGCTACTCTTTTTAAACTGTTCAATAGATTTTCCAATTTTTCTCCACTCAGCATATTCTGGGACAAGACACTGAGAGGAAAAAGTCATTAAAATTTTTAATAAGGAAATTTTATCTGGTATTTCATAAATGAAAACAACTTAATGTATGTGTAGGGTATATAAAATAATTAAGTTGGCTGTGGTGTCATATGTTGCATAGAGAGTTTGGAATCAGGCACTTAGAAGTTATCAAAGATGTGGGGCAAATAGGCATTTGAGAGATTGACAGAAAAAGATGAAATACTTGAAGATATGAATGAATGTGTTAAAATTCATGAAAAAGGAGTGGCATTTTTCAAAATACATTATATCCATAACCTAACATAAAGAATTGCAAACTCTTTGGGAAACTACTTAATAATAAAATAAAAAATGCATTATAGTACTTTATAAAAAATAATAAATGGAAAACTACCTAGGATCTAATGGTACAACTCTTGGGTATTTATCCAAAAGATTATAAATCAGAATATAGTAAAGATACTTGCACAATCATACTCATTACTATACTATTCGCCATATCCAAGTTATGGAAACATCTCAAATGCACTTTGATACATGAGTGAATCAAAAACAAGTTTTATATATATATATAATATATATATATATATTATATATATATATATATATACAAGAAAGATAAAACCACTTGTGTTTGGGGTTCATTTCACTTAATTTAATCATATATGATCATATATATGTATATATATATATGTATAGCTTTTGACCTTTTCTGCTTGTCTTAGACATATACTAGTTATTACAAATACGGGAAACCATGGGACATATGTTTCTTTGGGCATGGTTTACTTCACTTAATATAATTTTTTCCAAGTCTTTCCATTTCCTAACAAATGTGTCAATGTCATTCTTTCTGATGTAGCCATAGAATTCCATTTTCTTGATCTATTCATCTACTGAGGGGCATCTGGGTTGGTTATATATCTTAGGTATGGTGAATAGTGCTGCAATAAACATAGTTATGCTGGTAGCTTTAGTATCACCTTATTTGTGTTTGGGTAAATGTCTAAAAGTGGGATTGCTGGGTCATAGGGGAGCTCTATGTGTAGTCTTTTGAGGAACCTCCACACTGCTTTCCAAAGTGGTTGAACAAGTTTACACTCCCACCAACAATGCAGTAAGGTTCTCATGTGGCCATATCCCCTCCAGCATCTGTTGTTATTACAGTTCTTGATTATAGCCATTCTAACTGGTGGAATCTCAATGTTGTTTTGATTTGCATTTCTTTTATGGCTAGAGAAGTTGAGCATTTCTCATGTGTCTATTGGCCATTCTTATTTCCTCTTCAGAGAAGTCTCTCTTCAAGTCTTTAGCCTACCTATTAATGGAGCAGTTTTTTCTTTTAAGGTTTGTTGTTGGGGGATTTAATTTTTTTTTTTTTTTGGTCAGTCGTGGGTCTTGAACTCTGGGCTTAGGTGCTGTCCCTGCACTCTTCAGCTCAAGGTGAGCGCTCTATCGCTTGAGCCACAGTACCACTTCCAGTTTTCTGATGGTTTATTGGAAATCAGAATCTCACAGACTTTCCTGCCCAGGCTGGCTTTGAACCGTGATCCACAGATCTCAGCCTCCTAAGTAGCTAGGATTACAGATGTGAAGATGTTCTATTGATTTTGCTAGCTATGTCCTTTGCCATGCAGAAACTCTAAAGTTTCATGCAATCCCATTTTTCCAACCTTTCTTTGATTTGTTGTGTTTCAGGGTCTGTATTAAGAAATTTTAAGCCTGTGCTAAGCTTAGAGCCCTAGAGTTTCTCCTGTAATGTTTTCAGGGTGTCTGCTTTTATTTATTTATTTTTATTTATTTTTTTAAGGAAGTGATGTTTTCTTTTTTAACTGTGAACAGAGGGGTTACAATTATACGAGCAGGGAAATGAGTACATTTCTTATCAAGCATTGTTGCCTCCTCCTTTTTTCCCCCTTTCCATCCCTTCCCAAAGTTGTAAAGTTCGTTTCTCGACATAACGACTTGTACATCTCATTGTTGCAATGGGTTCACTTGTATCCCTATTTAAATAATTTGTTTTTTCCCTTCCCCTACACAAAGTATACCAACATCAAATACAGTGAAAACAAGCATTATACTGTGGGGGAGGGACATATAAAGCAAAAAGAAATCCAATTCCACAAGGGTGTCTGCTTTTATTTCAAGGTCTTTGATCCATTTGGAGCTAATTCTGATGAAGGGTGATATATAAAGATCTAGCTTTAGTTACAGGTGAATAACCAATTTTGCCAGCACCATTTACTGAAGAGGCTGTCATTCTTCCATTCTGTTTTGTTGCTCCCTTATTGAAGATTAGGTGGTTATAGGTCTGTGGGTTCATTTCTGGGTCTTCAGTTCTATTCCATTGGTCCTCAGGTTTGTTCTTGTGCCAGTCCCAAGCTATGGCTTAGTTTGAAATTTGATATTGATATTCCTCCAGCACTGTTCTTTCTGCTACGGATTTTTTTGTTATTCGGGGTCTTTTACTGTTCCATATAAATTTTTGGATTGTTTCTTCTATTTCATTGAACAATGAGGTTGGAATATTGATAGGTGTCACATTGAATTTGTAGATAGCCTTTGGCTGTATTGCCAATTTCAAGACGTTATTCCTCCCAATCCAGGAGTATGGAAGGTTTTTCCAGTTCTTCAGTTCTGCTTTGATTTCTTTTTGCAGGTTTTTAAACTTTTCCTCACAGGGCTCCTTCACTTCTTTAGTTAATTCCTAGGTATTTTATTTTTTGTGGGGCTATTACAAAAGGAGTTGCTTTTCTGATTTCAACAGCATTCTTCTCATTGTTTTCATAGAGAAAAGCCATTGATTTTAAAGGATTAATTTTTTTTGTATTTTTTTATTGTAAAAATGCTGTACAGAGGGGGTTACAATTACATGAGCAAGGTAATGAGTACATTTCCTACTGACCATTGTTGCCTCCTCCTTTGTTTTCCCCCTACCATCCTTTCCCTCCCACCTCCACACCTCCCCAACTTACCCACCTCCCGCTGATGTTGTAAAGTTCATTTTCAACATAGTGTTTTGTACATCTCATTGTTACAAAGGATCAACCATGGGGGAGGAACAAGAAAATCATATGGTACGTTATAAATATGTTAGAAACAATAGCAAGAAAGAAAAAAGATATTTGTGTCCCTATCTTGGAGTTTGTTTCACTTAACATCATTGTTTTTTTTGGGGGGAGGGGTTCGGTCATGGGGCCTGAACTCTGGGCTTGGGTGCTGTCCCTCAGCTCTTCAGCTCAAGGCTAGCGCTCTACCAATTGAGCCACTTCCGGGTTTTTTCTTTTTGCTTATGTGGTGCTAAGGAATCAAACCCAGGGCCTCAAGCATGCAAGGCAAGCGCTCTACCACTGAGCCACCTTCCCAACCCCTTAACATCATCTTATCTGGTCATATGTACATAGCTTTTGACCTTTTCTACTTGTCCCCGACATATACTAGTTATTGCAAATAAGGGAAACCATGGGACCTATGTTTCTTTGGGCCTGGCTTACTTCACTTAATATAATTTTTCCAAGTCTTTCCATTTCCTAACAAATGGGGCAATGTTATTCTTTCTGATGGAGGCATAAAATTCCATTACACACACACACACACCACATACACACACATACACACACACACACACACACACACACACACACACACACACACACACACACATATATATATATATATATATATATACCCCCCCTACTGATATATATATCACCTACTGAGGGGCATCTGGGTTAGTTCCATCTCTTAGCTATGGTAAATAATGCTGCAATAAACATAATTGTGCTAGTAGCCTTGGTATGGCCTTGTTTGTGATCATTTGGGTAAATGCTGGAAAGTGGGAGGGAGGGTTAATTTTATACTGTACTATTTTAACAAAATTTTGGATCAGCTCGAATTTTATTTCTTTTTTTGTTTTTTAATAAGGAAAAAACCGTATAGAGGGGTTACAATTACATGGGCAAGATAATGAGTACATTTCTTATCAAGCATTGTAGCCTCCTCCTTTGTTTCCCCTTCCCATCCCTTCCCATCTCCAAATTATATTAAGTGAAGTAAGCCAGGCCCAAAGAAACATAGGTCCCATGGTTTCCCTTATTTGCAATGACTAGTATATGTTTGAGACAACAGAAAAGGTCAGATAAGTTGATGTTAGGCGAAATGAACCCCAAGATAAGGACTCAAATGTTTTTTCTTTCTTGCTATTGTTTCTAACATATTTATAAGATGATTTCTTTGTTGCTTTATCTGTCCCTCTCCCAAGGTAAAAACAAATCAAATTTGATTTCATACTTGGAGACAGTGACTCAATAGTCCACAAGAGGGCACTCAAGTTTCATTGCAAATAGGATGCAAATTAGATTACAATTCAATATACCCAATGAAAAATTGCTTACTCTAATACAAATCATGACAATTTCATGTTCTAATACTTGTAACATCAGAGAAGCAGAACTTTATTTTTGTAATCTACACAAAATTCCTTTGTCTCCTATAGTATTTCTTGATTTGTATGATCTATTTAAGATTGTTCCCTACGGGGCTGGGAAGGTGGCTCAGTGGTAGAGCGCTTGCCTTGCATGCATGAGGCCCTGGGTTCGATTCCTCAGCACCACATAAGCAAAAAGAAAAAACCCGGAAGTGGCGCTGTGGCTCACGTGGTAGAGTGCTAGCCTTGAGCTGAAGAGCTGAGGGACAGTGCCCAGGCCCAGAGTTCAGGCCCCACAACCGGACCCCCCCCCCCCCCAAAAAAAAAGATTGTTCCCTACATCCATCAAGTTCTATTTATAATTGATGTAATCCTAAGAATCATCATAGCAGTAGTCAGAAAGTAATCCAGGTTAATTTGAAAAATGTTTTTAACAGACATTTTTATAATTAATATTGTACCAGTATCCTATATTTAAGAAAATTGGTAAGTCCCCTGAAAAATGGCAAAAGAAGAAATGGGACACACTGACTAGTTAAATTGTCACATGAAATTTTAGAATTTGTTTCTCAGCTAAGAGAAAGCAATGTATTAGGTAGAGACAGGATGGAAACAGTATATTAGTAAGCTCCTTATGGGGCACTGAGTAAGATTGGCCTATTTAGGATTTGCCAAACTTCAAAAGATCTTCTCTTTCTTGTTCTATTCTCTTTTTTTCTTCTTGCCTGTCTTACAAAATTTTCGAAAAGAGAAGAACCAACATTTTGCAACCAACAATATAGCAGCTGAGGCACAGGCCAGCAGAAACCCAATCACATCCAGGGAGTGGTACTGGAACCAGGTGAGATCGTGGGCTGCAACCCGAAGGTGCTTGGCTCCTTTGAGGTGCATGACAAACTCGATCCAGAAGACAGCTCGATCCAGAGGCTGATCATGGTGAATTCTTGATAACCTCATTGCATTCTCTTTATAACTAGAAGGCAAGTGGTCCTAAGTTAATTTTTATTTTTATTGGAGGTAAATACACGAGAGATTGTATGTATGACACAAGCCAATGGTTATGGATATGTTCAGAAAAAAGCTTTAATATTTTCATAATCTTTGCTATTGCATATGATTTTAAGAGTGGTAAAGAGGTAGAGGGCATGGATAAATTAGCACAATATGTTCAAACCCAGATTGTTCAATTGTGAATGAAATAATTTGGATATTTGGTCAACTATGTTACCCAAGGCTGCTCCAAAACACAAAGAGTGAATAACTCAATGAGGTAATATCATATAAAATATCAATAAGCACAGTCAAGGATATATGCCTAACTTATATGACAGATACAGGGAATTGGTTTTCAACATTAGTAGTGTTTCATAGTTCTCCAAACTTTATATGGGGACACTCTTTTCAACAGAGTGATACATCTGTGATACAAAAGACAATGGCTCTGTAGGCAATATCAACATTAAATAGGAAGATTAGAGTGATTTGAGAATTAGCATAGACAACTATTTATAAAGCTTTGGCTTGTTAATGTTTGGTGACCTAGAATTAGATTCTCTACCCACATTGGCATCAGAGTAGATAGAGATGTTGAATTCACATTTTTAATAATTTTTCATGCCACATTGGGTAGACTTCTATGCATTTCAAATTATGTTTTCCTGAGATGATTCCTAATATTTGAGCCAATGTTACTACATTTTAGTGTGATTTGTGACAAAATGTGTGATACTTGAAGATCTCCATGCACTTTGGGATTGGGAAAAGGGAACAAGGTCAACATTGTCTTTGGATCTTTAACATTTGGTTCAGCTCCAAGGGTTAATTTCTATGTATTTTTTGATCATAGTGAAATGAAGGCATTCTGCCTTTCACTTGGGTTGAGCTATAAGTGAGGTCAATACAGTGATTTCACACAGTCATCCCAATGCAATTAGGTTAGTTCTAAAAATCATATATACCTTTTGTTCCTAATCAAATGTTTCTTCAAGAATTTCTACAACTATAAAGATGTCATATTTGAAACTTTTATGTGACTGATAAATTTGCTTATTTAAGTAACACTTAAAAGAGAGTATGATTTTTCAATGACGTCTGATAAACAAGTGCCATATTTATGTATGTGCTATTTCATATGTTGTTGTACTATTAGGTTATGACTGTGCTAAAAATTGAGCCTTTCATGCTTCCTGGCTCTTTGTGACTATTAGTTATCAGGGTGTTAATTTCATCTTCAAATAAGGCTCATAGAGTTTCTGTCTTCCTCTCCATATATTTTGAGGCATCCTGTACATCCTTTATCATTACCTCTTTGTATTGATCTACCTGTTGTAACTCCACTTTTATTTCTTGAACAAATTCCTTTGTCCTCCACTTTGCTTCATTCGTCTCAGTAGGGTCCTTCCCTGAATTGTTGTTGTCTTTTGAATCTGTCATATTGTCTTGTTTATGAATTTTGCAATTTTGCTGTGCTTTATGCATTTGGATTCAGGTACTGTATGGGCTGTCCAGATTGTGCAATCAGTTCAGGGCTAATGGTAAGTGGTTCAATGGCTGCATCTCTTCTGGACTTCATGTTTGGTAACTTTGAACACACTGGGTGCATACAGTCAGTGTAATGGCTCCTGGCTGGAGGTTAGGGTTCTGCGATGTCTTCCAACTTAGGGATTCAGGGTGGTCTGGTGTCCTTTGGCAGAGTGGTGGGTTCCTGCTCTGTGGGGCACAGCAGCCTCATTTCCCAGCTTGATCCTAGGTCTGAAGTAGGCATATTCCCATTTTGTGGAATGGCATGTCGCCCCACCTACCTGGGTCCAAGACCTGTATCTACTTCCCATGGGGCAAGGAGCTACGTTTCAGTCTCACTATCAAGTCTCAGTCCTGAAGAGATTGGGTATCAACAGGGCAGTGCGGAGAGATTGGACCTTCAGACTTTTAGCAAGTCAGTTATTTCCACCATTTTCAGTGGAAGCTGGGAAAGCACCAAACTGAACTTGGGCATGGTGTCTGATGAACCTTTAGTTCAGGGGACAGGGGTGTCCCAATGATTTTCCCAGGTAATTACAGCACATGGTAGTTCCTTCAGGGCAAAGTGGAGACTTTCCCAATGCCTTTTAGCAAGTCAGTTCAATTCTGCCATCGCCATGGCGGTGGGGAAAACAGAATCCCAGTGCCAAATTGAAAGGGAGCCCAGTGGATGATGGACTTTGTAGTTCTCTAACTTGGGGGGTTGGTTTTTGTCCAGTTACTCTTAGGCAGGAAGCAAAAGGAGTAAGAGGCTGTGGCCCCTGCTCTCCTCTAGTATGGTGTCTCCTTTCTGTGAGAGGGAGAGGGCTGGGCCCAGCACTCTGGGTCATCACCAGTGATGGTCTCCCATAGGAGAGTTCCCGAGCACAGTCTTCACTGCTCCCAAGTTCCTAGGTTTTGAGATAACCAGCAGCATTCAAGTGAACTGTTTTCTGGGTCTGGATATGACAATCTTCCATTCCAATTCTTAAACTCTGGATCTTCAGGTGTGTTGCTTTCTGAGCTTGCCAGGGTCAATGTGTAGCCTCTAGGCTGCTATTGTAGATTAGTCAAGATGTGGGAGAGGAATGGGGTGGGTAGAATTCACTTCTCAGCTTTCTGGGCATATGTGTATTAAGTATAACACACAATCTTGATCATCTTGTAATTGTCTGTTAATTCTTCCTTGTTAACATTTACTTGAGTTGATGTGAATGTTAAGATCCTAAATCTTGGTTAGATCAGTGAGCTAGGGTGATTCCCTGTTGATACTCTGCTATCTTCCTCAGACATCTACAAGAATGTTAATTGTTATTAACAGAGGAAATCGTTAATTTCAGAACACTTCTTTTCCATTGTTCTGGAGTTTTTTGAACATGGGGTTTGTGAATTTCACTTGTGGGCTCCCTTCAACCTCAAAGTTTTGTTAACACTTTGTGTACTCCAAAGGATTCAGCATATTGCTACTAGCCAGTATGTGTTAGGTTAATATTGCCTACAGACAGTATAATGGAAATGAACTTTACCATTTCGGGTGGGGAGGGATGGGGAAGAATGGGACTAGGTGGGGGAGGGAAGGGATAGTGGGAGAACAACAACAATGCTTGACAAGAAATGTACTCATTGCCTTATTTATTTATTTATTTTTTATTATGAAAATACTGTACAAGGGAGTTACAATTACATGGGCAAGGTAATGACTACATTTCTTATCAAGCATTGTTGCCTCCTCCTTTGTTTCCCCTTCCCATCCCTTCTCATCTCCCTCCCCCCCCCCCAAGTTGTAAACTTCATTTTTCGACATAATGTCTTGTACATCTCATTGTTGCAATGGGTCCGCCTGTATCCCTATTTAAACAATTTTTTTCCTTCCTTCACAAATTGTACCAACATTGAGGAGTTCCAGGAAGATGGCGGAGGAGAAGCTGGAGGCAAAACAAGCTCTTGCATAGAAAGCAGTTTTAGAGTTCCAGTGAACTGTCTTAAGCCAGAGAATCACACCAAGTGTGCCATCACAGGACAGAGAGTTAGGCCAGAGAGGAAAAATCCAGTCAAGGAGACAGATCGGAGCTCTTGCTAGCAGCTGCCGCTGCGGTGGCAATGGTGGCGGCGGCGGCGGTACCGCCATACCTGAAACAGAGAGAGTCTGGGACGAAAGAGCCAGACGTGGTGGGCGAGCTGATTCTACTCAACACCAGCAAGAACCGACAAGGAGCCGACATCTTCATCCTGCAGTTCGCAGACCAGAGACGACCCAGGATCCAAGACTGGGCATGAGTAGAAGCCTGACGTCCTCACTCCTTCCCAGGGAGCAGAGGAGGGAAGGCCACCCCCCTCCCCCCCCCCCAGTACTGGAGATCTCCATCTTGGATACCTTCAAAGCTCGGAGGAGCTGCTAGCTCCAACTCAGGCCTTGGAATAAAACTAGGGTAATTTAGCAGGTCACAAGAACTTAACGGTGTGACCTGCCAGACTCAGCTCTACCCAGGGAAAAGTCACCCAGTTCGGGCACCTAGGAGTGGCTTTCTTCACCAGGTGATCAGAGCGAGAGGCTGCCCCTCCCTTTAGCAGCCTCGACAATCAATTGAAATTCAGTAAACAGAAACCCTGAGAGTGGCTCCATATTGGGCTCTGTGAGTTTCTCCCAAACTAACCCCCGGGAAAAGCTACTGTTTGCTGAAAGGCCTCAACTTTACCCAGAACCTAGCCTCATCACAGAATCTCCAAACTTGAGAAAAAAGCCATCTCCCTCTTTTGTGATACTCAAAGCACACCCCCCTCCCATTGAACTAACTTGGGAGGAGGATCGCAAAATCCTGGGTAAAGCAGAGCATTTTTCTGCCTGTCCAAACAAACTGGCTTAAGAAACCAACCAAGCCACAGGACCACAAGCAGACCAGAGACTCCAACCAGAGGCTGATTACAGACTCAAGGGAGATACAGGATTTTTCCCAACCCTCCCAAAAAAATCAAAGAACTTTTTTTTTCCTCTTCTTTTTTTTATATCTTTTACAAAATTTTTTTTCTTTTCTAAAACTTTTTTAATTTTTAATTTTTTGAAAAAAATTGTTTTCTAGTAACTTTTTTTTCCCCTTATAATCTTTATTTTAGGGATACATGCGTGTGTGCGTTTTTCTTTCTTTTTTTTTCTTTTTTTTTTAAAAAATTTCTTTTTGTTTTTTGCTTAGCTCGACTGAACTGCTGATCTTTTTTTTCTTTCTTCCTTATCCTTCTCACCTTTTCCTCTCTTTTGTTCTTCTTTATGGGACTTAATTATTGTTCTGCACATCCTCAGATAAACCAGTAGTTGACTATTAGACCCTATCCCTCATTGTGTACACACTTAATCCACAAATTTATTACTCAATTCAAAACTTCTGAGACTTAAATTCCTTAATAGCAGTACTATCTCTTTATACCTTTATAATATTTTAAGTATTTTTATTTTTAAGTTTTTCACATCTCCTTTATATCCCTCCCCTTCTCTCATTATATTCACGTTCTTTGAATAGTTTGTTCTCGATTCTGCATATTATTAATTTTTATTTCTCTATTTTTTCTGGTCTCTTTTTTTCCTTTCTCTTTCTTCTTGTTTTCTCTCTCTCTACTTTTATCCTATCCAACCTATTTCCTGCTTTGAGACTAGGACTTTTAAGTTAACTCTCCCTGTACCTTCCCACATCACTCTATTCCTATTTTTTAACCACATCTCTCCCTAACCCTAATAATTTCTGGTTTACCAAATTCTTCTTTGCGGTTTGTAGCCCCTTAACATATAGTTGTTTGATGTTGAATAGAGGTATCTGTTGAACTAGATTGTATCTGCAGACTATTGACTGTGCAAATTCAGACTTTGGTTGATGATTGCCTTAAGTTAGTGTTCTAGCACAAAATGTGTTACTTTCATCCCAAATGGGCAAAGTTGGAAACCCACAAGAAAAATGGCAAGTCCGGGTATCTCCACTCCCATTCATGATAATCAGGGGACAGAACAGATAATGAATAATCCAGAGGAGAGTTCCCAAATAGCTCTACAAACACTGCTGGCAAACATGATAAATGAAAAGATTGAAAGCATACAAAGGACTCTGTATGAGCGTGATAGGGAGAGAGAGGAGGCAAACAAAAGGTCAATGCAGGAAAAGATTGAAAACCTACAAAGGACTCTGTATGAGCGTGATAGGGAGAGAGAGGAGGCAAACAATAGGTCAATGCAGGAAAAATTGACTTGTATAATCCCTCAATATGTCACCTCTATAATAACAATAAAATAAATTAAGTAGATTAAAAACAAAATTAGAGACTCACATCAATTTAGAATCACAATATCAACAGCCATAGAGTTAGCAGTTTTCATAATTTCTAATATGACACTGAGCATGTTGATATGAGATTAAAAGCAATTTATGTCTACACTTGGAATTGTCTGATAGCTGATCCAGAATTAATATTCATTTCTTTCACCTCCTCAGCATTGGGAAAGGGAATATGGTTATTATTTCCAACTGAATATGATATATGTGTTTCAGCAGTAGAGGCTGCTTTTTATGTATCACGTGTGAAAATGAATCACCATGCTACCTTTCAACTGTATTGAAAAATAAGTAAGAGAAACTCAACAATTTTACAGTCCTCTGCAGTTTAGGCAAACTGGATAGGTAGCAAAAGCCTAATTTTCCAAATCAGATCATTTGTTCATTATGTTCTACAGTTAAAAGTGGAAACTTGCAATACACATCTGATAAATTTTATGTCAATGAAATAAATATGTAGCATGCATGTGCATAAATGAAGCAAATAATAAAAATCATACTAATATTTTATATCCCATGTTTAATAGGAGTTTATGATTATTTACATATTTGAATAATTAAAACTACTACAATCTATTAAAATGTGTATCTTGTTGTACTAATTGTTTAACAGTAATTAAAAATGTAGCTATAATTTTGGGGAGCTAGTAGGTCATATTGTAATCCTCCTTAATTCAGAGGCTGAGTTATGAGAGCCATAGGTGGAGCTACCCCAGGAAGGAAAGTCCATGAGACTCCAACTAATCCAAAAGCATGAAGTAGAACTTTTTGGTCACATGGTTGAATGATAGAATTCTATCCCTGAGGAGAAAATGCACAAGGACAGCAAACAGGCCCTGAGTTCAAGCCAGGACTAGCACCTAGAAAAATGTATTTATGTATGTATTCTACAGTATAACTCAGTGTTTTCAGAAAATCTCAGAGTTAGTATTAGGTTTAGAGTCAATGGGAAAGTATCTGGCATCATGTAATTTTTACTCAGTGATTTCTAATCATTTATGATCCTATTTCTTGTGTGACTAGTTCTCAGTTTTAAAATCTAAGGAATTTTTTGTATTAGAGATTAAAAGAATTATGAAATTTACCTTCATTTACATTTAATAAAATTAAACAAATGATCAAAAACTAGTGTCTAGTAACAGGATAATTTATGAGAAATTGAGGTCAGAGGTCAACATTTTCAAAACCCAAGATCACATTAAGAATTACTGGAGATCTAAAACTTGTATCAACATCTTACTTTGATTTTTGTAACATCATGGAAATTATGATATTGCTATTAATATGGTTATTTTGGAATCATTAACATTGGGTACATAACCACTGCCAATTTTCATTTATTATGTAAAATATATTATTTATTTATTTGTTTTAATTTTTTTGCTTGGTTGTGGGGTTTGAACTCTGGACCTGGGAGCTGTCCCTGTACTCTTCAGCTCAAGGCAAATGCTGTACCACTTGAACCACAGTGCTACTTCCTGTTTTCTGGTGGTTAATTGGAGCTAACTGTCTCATGGACTTTCCTGCCTGGGCTGGCTTTGTGCTGTGAGCCTCAGCTCTCAGCCTTCTGACTAGCTAGGATTACAGGCATGAGCCACCTGCGCATGGCTATAATATTTAAATACATATTAGTTTACACAATCACAATGATTATCAAGAAAATACATAAAAATTTATAAAATCATTAAACATTTTGAAAATTTTCAAAGAATATTTGAAGCTATTTTTCCCAACTTCTGATATATACATTGAGAAATGAAATATGTGGTTTTCATTTTAGCTTCATGGTCTGTAAAGCAAGGAGTATTGAAGCTTTGGGAATTTTCTAGTATGATGGGCAAGTTAGGGAGTGACAGGTGAGCCCTGGGAAAGCAGCAGGACTTAAAAAGGATCGTCGATGACTGTCCTCAAGGCCTCAAGCAAGTCTGTACAGGTCAAGGTGTTCATGTTCACCTCCACAGCTGCTCCTTTGGCCTTCATGTGAGCAATGTTGTCAAGCTGGTCACTATACATGGGGATTCCTACCATCGGTATCCCATGATAAATGGCCTCATTGATCCCATTAGTTCCACGGTGAGTGATGAAAGCATTGGTTTTAGTATGCCTTGGTGTGAGGATAAAGTGAGAATATGAGAAGTGAGTTCGGATTTCAAGCTCATACACTGACAGAATTTCACTGACAGAAGGAATAAAGGCTACAATATCAGTCCCTGCAGAGCAGGGACATTTTCTTCAACAAATGAACACTTGAGACATTGCTAAACCGGAAAAGTGAATCCTTTGGAGAAGAAGAATCTATTCTTTCATTATCTGAGAAGCTATTACTGAGGAAGTGACATGTGACTGGTACCTGAGGTCTAGAGTCCTAACTGAAGATGTGTTTTTGTGACCCAAAGGAAGCATAAGTCTATAAAACTGATGACTGAAAATATGATTGTGCTTGTTTCTGAACTGGAAGCCTAACATGCAATTTTAAAAGTAATAATTTTTTTAGAATTTATTTGCTATTTAGTATTTATCATGTCTGCTGATCAACTTTCTTTCCCCTCAGTCTTACCATAAAGATCATTCTGTGGTAAACAATCACAGAGCCAAGTATTGGATCCTAATGTTGCTGGAGCCTTTCCCTCATATCTCCATAGAACCTGTGGAAGGCAAGGTTGTACTTTGGAGGATCAGTTCACATTGAAGTTGTGTGAAACTTACAGAATTACTGAAAATAAGATTAGGCGCCACAATTTAGGCTACAATTCTGTAGGCAAATGTCACTAATAAACCATTTATAAATATGTTTTAGTTAATGCAAATGTCAGGTACATTTAGTGTATAAAGAGTTTTAATTTCTAAGATGGGCACTGCTGACCCAGCCTGTAATCCTAGCTAAGCAGGAAACAGATCTGAATAATGCAATGTGACACCAGTTGAGATAGGAAAAGGGAGGAGATTCTTGTCTCAAAAAACTACTCAGTTGCATTGGTTCTCCTTTGTCCTTTGTCTTCCCATTCTGTTATTCCCTCCCCTTCCCTAATTCAGATAAACATATATATGATATCAGAGTACCAAAATCAAATAAAATTACAACAGGTAATAAACTGTAGGGAGAAGAACACATGAAAGAAACAAGAAATCACATACTATATTAAAAAACAACAACCACAACAAAGAAAAACCACTTATATCCATGTCTTGGGAGTTCATTTCTCTTAACATCATCTTATATAGGCATATGTACATAGCTATTGAGCTATTTTGCTCATCTGCTAAGATTATCCTAGATATATATTAATTATCGCAAATAAGGGAAACCGTGGGACCTATGTTTCTTTGGGTCTGGCTAACTTCACTTAATATGATTTTTTCCCCACATCTTTCCATTTCCTTACAAATGGGGCGGTGTCATTTTTTTCTGATGGAAGCACAGAATTCCATTGTGTATATATACCACGTTTTCTTGATCCATTCATCTACTGAGGGGCATCTGGGTTGGTTCCCATATTCACAAGATAGCATGTTGGAAATGATCTGTACAACTTGCAGATGGAATGAGGAGGAGAGAGAAAATAGGAGAAAAATGAGGGAGGGGTAATAAGTTTTACAAGAAATGTACTTGTTACCTTACTTATGTAACTGTATCTCTCTGTGCATTACCTTGAAAATAAAAAAATATTAGGGTAAAGAAACACTACTCAGAAAATCTAGAAGTGGTACTGTGGCTAAAGTTGTAGCGCTCTATCCATGGACAAAAGAATCTCATGGGCCCTGCTCAGGCCCACCACTCAAGACCCAGGACCAGCATCCTTTCCCATGCCCCAAATAAGAAGCTTTAAAATATTAAAAACAAAACAAAACAAAAAATGGTTTCCTTTGGGTAAAATGGATTTAAAAAGTAAAAATACTCTTAGGTGCTTGATGTAAAAACGAAGACAAACTTCAAAATATTCAAAATATAATAGAAATTATGTATGTCTTGAGTTTTATAAAGTAGAACTTATTATAAAATATTAGTAAGATTGGTATTAAGTTGACTGTAATTAGAAAAATGAATCTAAACATTATTTCCTAAAGTCAAAATTAACACACCAATGTAAAATCAATACCTCATTGTTTATGATCATCTGTTAATGTAATTACTTGTGTACTATTAAGCTTGTCAAATTTTTAGGGACACAAAAGTGAGTAGCAGATAAGTGAAAGTTCATTTAAGTGGTTGTTTATGTCAAGATCTTCCAAGTAATCACATTTAAATATGCATGTAAAACTAAAATGCTACATTTTTTTCTTTCTAATTTCTCTTTCCCAAGTACATATGCTGTCTTGGATACAAAGCTAAAAAGGATACCAAGCAGCCTGAGGTCTTGTTTGCCTCAATATAATCCAAATGCTTTGTGACATCTATAATAGTTTGTCTTCATTAATATCCTAAAGTGCTACATATAGTAAATAAATGGAGAATTTAAATAGTTCCTCTTTTAAAACTTAAAAATCAAAGAGCTGTAATTTCTACCTGCAAAGTTCTTCATTAGTTACATCCTCATTTCAGTTAATAAAATGCTTCTTTGCTTTCCTGGACCAGCAAATTACTGACCTTCTGTGGAACTTGAGCAAGGGTTGAGGCAATCACATGGGACTTCTCTTCTGTCGAGGTTTTGACCATGGAACCCAGAGAAAACACCACCACATCATTTTCTCCTGAGCTCTGAACAAATTCTTCCACTTCCTGTAGACATGAAACATTTACTTTACAGAAGTATTTACCACAGCGAAGATATAGAATTGCCCAGATGCCTCTCAATGGATGAATGGATTAAAAAAACAAACAAACATGGTATATATACACAGTAGAAGCCTACTCATCAATCAGGAAGATTGAAATTATACCAGACCTAGAGAAACACAGGTTGCATAGTTTCCCTCATTTGTGTGAGCTAGAATGTGCTAATAAGTCTATAAGTAAGCACACTGAGTGGTATGCAAGTGGTTATAAATGGATTCAGTGAAGTATAATAGACACTATGGAGAGCACATATAGTATAATTCTTCAGAAAACAAGTTAAATCTGAACAAAATTATTACCAAGAAATTGGTACTTATTAGAGGCAGAGGGAGCTAAGAGGTGAAGAGTAGAAGAATGAAAGAGAGAGAAGAGTAAATTATAGGTAAGAATGCATTGTATATAGCCCAGAATTGAGAAAAATAAGAGAAAGGTTTGGGTAAAGTAGGAGGAAGATGTTGAAGAGATTACACAGACCAAAATGCATTGTATTCATGAATTTTTTTGCTGTTGTCATTGTTGTTTTGTTTGTTTTTTGTGTTATTGTTGGTATTTTGTTTTGTTTTTGCTGGTGATGGCCCTTGAACTCTGGGCTTGGGTCCTGGCTTTAAGCTCCTTTTATCAATCCTAGAACTCTACCACTTGAATTATAAAATCAATTCTGGCTTTTTCTAAACTTAATTGGAGATAAGAGTCTCAGGGACTTTCTTGCCCCAGCTGCCTTCAAACTGTAATACTCAGATCTCAGGCTCCCAGGTAGCTAAGATTATAGGCAGGAACTACTGACACTCAGCTACTTACTTTGTAGAATGGCAAAAATTCAATACAAAACTAAAAATTTTAAATGTGAAGGGAGTGGTAAAGAGGAAGGTAAGTGAGAATTTTAAAAGGGGTGATGACCTTGATCAAGAGGCACTGTATTGATAAACTTCTCTATTGAATGGCACCTCAAAAAATGAAAGGAGAACCATTAGATTGAGAAAATGTCCACCTATACTTCAGAGTCAGAGAAGTAGAGAGAAATGTAATATATATCCTTCCACTGATTCTGTAATGATATGGAGGAAAATTTAGTTGTTTTAAGTAGAAATGTATTTGAAAAAGATGGCTAAAATGTACATAAACCCAAATTTCAGACTAAGTCACTACAAAAATGAACACACAGTTAGAGGTAGCTTTTATCCCAGTATATGGAATTGTTACATTCAAGTTTATTCTTCCCACTTAGCAAAGTTGTTGGCAAAGTTTTAAAAGTATTCTATAAATGAAAGCCCCAAATAGGATCAATACCAAGGCTTTTAAAATCATGCCACTTACATCTAACAAATATGCATTATTTACATTCCTACTACACAAGCATTAAATGTTATTAATATGGCTTAGAAAAATGTATTGGAATATGACCTAGAGCACTATATTTTAGAAGAAATTAACAGTGACAGAGTGATTGCCTCACATTCATGAGGCCCTGGGTTCGATTCCTCAGCACCACATAAACAGAAAAACCTGGAAGTTGCACTATGGCTTGTTATGCCAAGGTTGCAGGACCCCCCTCCCCCCGATCCCCCGCAAGAAGACCACCGAGAGTCAGACTCTACAGCTGTTTATTTAATCGGGCTGCAGCTCGGGCCTTGTCCTACACTCCAACACAGCGGAGCCTAGGAGGAGAGCCCTGAGCTAAGGTCTTATATAGGCACACAATCACCAAGTGTTTTGATTACCACCACGTGTTGCTTTGCTAGACAGAAACAAGCAACAAGTGGTCACTGCCTCAAACTTTAACCTTTCATTCCCCCCCTTGACTTATCATCCTGAGCCACAATCTTGTGGCTCTGGCCCAAAACTAAACTCCAACAGTTCTTGATCTTGAACAGGTATTTTCTTGAGGCATATGCGGAGTGGTTGGGTAGGATGCTTGGAGACTTCCCATGTTTCCCCATGGTCATCCAGGGCAAAGGGGTCAGTGGTCTGGGGTAAGAGCAGTGGATCCAAGCAGCAATGCTGTCCACCTTAAGGACAATGGGTGTAGCCAGTAGCACTATGTAAGGTCCCTTCCACCGTGGTTCCAGAGATCTCAAGTTGTGCCTTCGAACAAACACCCAGTCCCCTGGTTGAAACAAATGGTGGGTAGGAATAGAAGCAGAATCATATAATGCTCTAAGCTGGGGCCACATACTCTTATGCACCAGCTGTAAATAGTCAAGCTTACACAGAAATTCAGTATCATCCAAATCAGCAAGCAATTAAAGCCAAGCCGATAGGGTGAATTTCTTATTCTAAACAAGGCAAAAGGAAGGAGCGATACCCAGTCTGCGCCAGTCTCCAAGGCCAATTTAGTTAAGGTCTCATTTAGAGTCCGATTCATTCTTTCTATCTGCCCTGAACTCTGGGGTCTATAAGCACAGTGCAATTTCCAATCCATCCCCAGTGCTGCGGCTATTCTCTGACTTACTTTTGAGATGAAGGCCGGTCCATTGTCCGATCATTGTCCGATGGTGGATGGGAAGGCATACCTGGGTTGGATTTCTTCCAGGATCTTCTTAGCTACGACGTTCGCAGTCTCATGCTTTGTTGGATAGGCTTCAACCCATCCTGAAAAGGTGTCTACAAAAACTAGCAAATATTTATATCCAAATTTTCCAGTTTTAATTTCTGTAAAGTCTACTTCCCAATACACAACTGACCTATCTCTACGGAGGCGAGCTCCTTTTGTAACTGGTTGATTGGGGGCATTGGTGATAGGCTTTACAATTTTTAACAATGTCCTCAATGAGTTGATTTCCTTGCCTAATTTTTACTTCTGAGTGTCAGAGCAAGTCCTGCATTCTTCGGGTTCCCATGTGAGAGACCCGATGGATTCTCTTAAGAATCCTCTTTCCCAATCTTTGTGGCAAGGTAAGTTCCCCCTCACCAGTTTGCCACCAGTCTTTGTTTCCTTCTCTGTCTGGGGGTTTATAGGCCATGGGAATTTGCTTTATCCACTCCAAGTCTTCTTGGGAGTACTGAGGCTCAGGAGGCAAAGCTCATGGTCCTGGGTCTACTAGAGTCAGTACTTTCGCTCTGGGCTAGAGGGCTGCCTCCTTAGCTGCCTGATCGGCCAAGTTATTTCCTTTGGTTACAGAATCAGTTCCCTTTTGATGGCCAGGGAAGTGCATAATGGTAATATTTGCTGGTTCCCATAAGGCCCGGATGAGGCTTAAATTTTCTTGTTTGTTTTTAATAGCCTTTCCCTCAGCTGTCAGCAGCCCCCTCTCTTGGTAAATGGCTCCATGGAATGCACAGTGGCAAAAGCATACCGACTGTCCATGTACATGTTTAGTCTCTTCCCTTTTCCCATTTGTAGGGCTTTTGTTAGTGCCACCAGTTCTGCTCTTTGTGCAGACGTTCCCTGGCGGAGTGCTTCTGCATACACTATCTCAGTGACCATGGTGACTGCTGCACCTGCGTACCTTTTTCCATCTCAAATGAAACTGCTGCCATCTGTGAACCAGGTATGTTCAGCATGCGATAGTGGCGAGTCCAACAAGTCTGGCCTCTTTTCCTTGGCCCGGTCTTTCTTTTCACACTCAATTTCATGTTCTCTGTCCTTCCTTTCCTGTCTTTGCTCCTCTGTCTCTCTTATTATAAACCTTTTCTACCACGGCTACTAGGTCCCTAATAGACTTTTCACCAAGTCTGTCTAGAGCCTGCAACTTTCGCTTTATGTCTGGTGCAGCTTGTTTTATATAGGCAAACATAATCATCTTAGCTGACTCCTGGGTCTCAAGATCATATGGGGTATATTGACTAAAAGCTTCCATGAGCCACTCAAGATATGCTGCCGGATTTTCACTTCCTCCCTGTCTAACATAAACTTTGGCCATATTAGTAGGTCGGCTAACTGCCACCTGAGACCTGCCAACAGAGCCTGGCGGTAGATGAGGAGTCACTCCCTACCTTCAACCATATTGTAGTCCCATGTTGGTCGGATCTCAGGAAAATAGGCAGCGATCAGGGCAGGATCCATGAAGGGCGCTCCTGTGGGGCCAGGGATATGTTTCCAGGCTGCCTCTCGGATACAGTCTCTCTCTTCAGTGGTAAAAATGACCTGTAAAAGCTGACTACAATCGTCCCAAGTGGGCTGATGAGTAAAGAGTATAGTTTCAAGCAAACGAATTAAATCCTGGGTTTCTCAGAAAAGGAGGCCTTTTGGGTGCACCAATTGTATAGATCACTGGTAGAAAATGGCCAATATTGGAGTTGCTGTTGACCATTTACATCCACAGGACCTACGGCACGTAAAGGAAAAACAGCTGCACTAGAAGAAGGGTTGATACCACAGCGGCGTGGAATGACTGGCCCCTCAGAAACTTTAAGGGCAGGTGCTGAGGATTCTATAACTCCCTCCTCCTCTTGATCATTCTCAGATTTTGCAAAAGAACCTGGAAAGGGAAGTATGGGGGAGGAAACATTTCTTCTTTCAAGTTATCTCCCTGAAAAACCGGGGGGTACCTTTTCTTTTCCTCTTTCTCAGCTTCTTTTGTAAGTCTAGGGGGCTAGATGGAGTGGTGCCCATGGTTTCCAGTCCCATCAGTCGTTCATTCCAAAAAACAATAAACAGTACAAACAAGACACATGCAGGCCTGACAGTTACGAAAAAAAGCTTACAAAGTGGAGATCTCCCGAATTGGTCCACTGACTCCTGTAATGGGACACCCACACCCCACAGCAAAAGGAGCAGACCCACAGTGGGCAAGTTGGGCCTCAGTTAGGAGGCCCTCTTGGTCAGTTCTGGCCCAACACCGAACCCACAATTCACATGGGTGAGGTTCCAAGGACCCCTGCCCTACATGGTAGTGTTCCAAGGACCCCCACCCCACATGGCAGGGTTCCAAGGACCCTCCTCTCCACACGGCAGTGTTCCAAGGACCCCCACTCCACACGACAGGGTTACCCCTGCCCCACAAGAGGATCTGGGACGTCTCCCAGTTCCTCCAGGGTTGTCGTGCAAGTTCGTCTGCTTCGACAGCCCTTTACGAATCAGAGCACCCATCCTCACAAAGGAAAACAAAAGTAAAACAGACAAACAACAGGACAAGACAAATTAACAAAGCGCTGTTTTACCTTTGGAGTCTGAGGTCTCAGGGGTCTTTGGGTGGTATCCCGGATGAGCCCCCACTAATATGTTGTGCCAAGGTTGCAGGACCCCCCCCACAAGAAGACCACCAAGAGTCAGACTCTACAGCTGTTTTATTTAAACAGGCTGCAGCTTGGGCCTCATCCTACACTCCAACACAGCAGAGCCTAGGAGGAGAGCCCTAAGCTAAGGATTTTCAGGTCTTATATAGGCACACAATCAACCAGGTGTTGTGATTACCACCACGTGTTGCTTTGCTAGACAGAAACAAGCAACAAGTGGTCACTGCCTCAAACTTTAACCTTTCAGGCTCAAGTGGTAGAGCACTAGCCTTGAGCTGAAGAGCTCAGGGACAGTGCCCAGACCCGAGTTCAAGCCCCACAACTGACAAAAGGGAAAAAAAAGAAAAGGGAAGAAAAGAAATCAACACACAAACTCCTGTTAGAAGGCTCTGATAGCTTAGCAATTCTGTCGGTGCAGGCACAACAACAAATTCTAGCACAGATGTGAGGGAAAAGGAATCATAATCCAGTTGGATGGAAATGGAAACTATTGTTATCAGTGTGGAAGGCAATTTGGAGATTCCTCAAAAAACTAAATTACCTCTCTTGAACATTTATCCAAAAGACAACAATGAACGCAAGCATGTTTATTGCTATACTATTTACCACAGCAAAAGGTATGGAAACAGCTTGGGTACTCTACAATGGATAAAATGAATAAAATCATGAATAAAGTCATTTGAAAAAAAAATTGAATGGCCTGTAATAAGTTAAGAGAAATAATTCACACTCAGACAGAACAAAAGGAGAATACTTTCTCTTATATATAGAAATTAGATCAAAATGATAACATATGAATCTGTATTCAGGTTCATGTGCATATATACACAAACAAATTCACTAAGGAATGGTACACACAGGTGAGGATTCCAATGGTGTAGTTATTTGAATAAGTAACTTAGTTTAACAGCATGAATACCAGAAAGTTCCAACATGTTCTTGGGAGAGTGAGGTGGTCAAGACCATTGGGACAGACAAATAGAGGAAAGTTAGATGAATCCACTCATAATATTAAGTATTGTGAACCATGTAACTGGAGGGAAAGGTGGGTTTGGGATAGATGAGGAAATTGATAGAAGGGGTAGCATAAATCAAGACAATTATACTCATATACTGAAAAGTTGAAGTGAAACCCTTGAGAGTACCAACTAAAGATAATTAGCAGAAGAAGGAAGGAAGGAAGAAAGAAAGGAAGGAAGGAAGGAAGGAAGGAAGGAAGGAAGGAAGGAAGGAAGGAAGGAAGGAAGGAAGGAAGGAAGGAAGGAAGGAAAGTAGGAAGGAATGAATTAGAGACCTACCTTAAGTAAAGGTTTGGCAGCTTTTCAGTGCAATCCTTCAACAAACTCAAAATTGGCTAAGTATGGATGAAGGAAGTCAAAATCCCAATATGTCCGAATTATCCACATTTCAACTTTGCCCACAGTTTCACACAATGACATGGGTCTTCCTGGGGGCGGGGAGAAAATTTGGGTGATAAACATTCATCTATAACTTTGCTAAGGACATCACTCAAAACTACTAGAGAGATAATTCAGGTCCTCAGGAATACTTTCGAACTAAGTGGAGGCATAAAGGTAGGAAATAGAATTCCGCTGTAAATCCATCTGGTCCTGGGCTTTTCTTAGATGGGAGGTCTCTTATTGCTGTTTCTCTTTCATTGCTTGATATGGGCCTGTTAACATGGTTTAACTCATCTTGGTTTAGTTTCGGCATGTTGATATTTGCTAGGAAAAGGTCCGTTTCTGCCAAGTTCTCAAACTTATTAGCATAAAGGTTTGAGAAGTATTCCCTTATAATGTTCTGAATCTTGGTTGTTTCTGTAGTGATGTTTCCATTCTCATCTATGAGTTTATTTATTTGGGTGTGTTCTCTTCTTTTTCTCATAAGATTTGTCAAGGGTCTGTCAATTTTGTTAATTTTTTCAAAGAACCAACTCTTTGTTTTATTGATTCTATTTCCGTCTACTGGATTGGGGTTTATCTTGCTGCTCTTTTTCTAGGAAGTTCAGCTGTCTCATTAAATTGTTGGTTTCAGATCTTCCCAATTTGTTGTTGTAGGAAATCCAAGCTATAAACTTGCCTCTGAGTACTGCCTTTGCTGTATCTCAGAGGAGCTGGTAATTTAGAAATGGTAGGAAGGAAGAAAAAGGGGGAAAAAGCAGGCGGGAAAAGAGATTAAAATCATTGAGCCCATTTGCAAAAATAAGCATATTATCAATAGCAAATGACTGCTATTTTATATTACTGAGTTTTACAATGTACTGTTATAAAATTTTGGTAGTTCTTTTTCTGTTTTGCTGTCCCAAAATTGATCTTTCTCCCGGTAAGTCGTTAAACAATTTGGAAAAGGCATGCTAACATTGTTATCTTTGTCAAAGGTCTCACTGTAATTAGAATACCCAAGTGTTTGAAAACTCAATTCCCACATCACCCTCTTACTGCTAGAAGCAGTATTAGTCTTATCAGGTGTATCAGCATAAAGGGTCCTGTAGTTAACAGGCAAGCATGCAAAGGGAGCACGGCCTTTTAAAGCCAAGCATATAGGGGTGACATCAGATCTTCCCTCATAATCTAGATACGTGGAGATCATAGGCTTCTCCGACCCCACTGGAATGCCCCCTAGTATAGAGGTATCATTCATTAGCACTTTTATGTTAGATGGGTGAGTCCAACCCACGGGATGAAGCAAAGGTGGATCAGGAACATACGCCCAATACATTGTACAAAAAGCGTACTTCACCTGTAAAGAAACAAGAGCAAGCATGGCTAAAAACATGTTTTCCGGATTGGGTTGATTTCCGGTGATTTCAACAGTGTGTCGAGCTTCCTCGCACAACTTCTTGATCTGTTCCCACGTAGGTGATGCAGCGATTTTTGTAGAATCAGCCTGCGGTGATGATAGAAAGTCTTCATCTTCTGCACCAGTTTTCTCTCCCGATGTATTTTCACTTTCCTCCTGACTCTTTTTTGGGCCCGAGAAGGGCCTGATGAGTCTGTCTGGGACCCAAATGGGGGATTCTGCATCCTGTGGGAAAACACAAACATAGCCTCTCCCAGATGTTAACAGGATGTCTGGCCCACGCCAGGTTCCAGTGAGCAGATCCTTCCATTTTACTAAAGGAAAAGTTGTAGTTTTTTCCATGCCCCAATGTCTCATCATCGGGGTTATTCCTTGCTCATCAGCATTGAAATGATTAAGGACCAGCAAAGCATGGTTAAGAGTAATGGGGGGAGTATTGCTTCCCTCCTCCCCGTCTAATTCTTGTCAATTGATATTTTAAGGTCTGATGAGCCCGTTCTATGATTGCTTGGCCTTGTGGATTATATGGAATCCCTGTTTTGTGCACGATTTTCCATTGTGCACAAAATTTAGCAAAAGCTTTGGAGGTGTATGCTGGTCCATTGTCTGTTTTTATTTCCTTAGGAATTCCTAGGTCCACAAAGGCTTTAATTAGATGTTGAATAACATCTTTCACAGCCTCTCCAGAATGGGCTGTAGCAACCATGGCATGAGAATAAGTATCTATACTAACATGGACAAAGGCAAGTTTCCCAAATTCTGTTACATGGGTAACAACCATTTGCCACAACATTTTAGGCTTTAAGCCTCTGGGATTAACTCTCATTTTTTGTCGATGAAAAACCTCCAGGCATGCCTCACATTCCCTGATAATTTGTCTTGCCTGTTCTCGAGACACTTGAAACATCTTTCTTAAGGTATTAGCATTTTGATGATGTAGTCTATGACTTTCCTGAGCTTCTTCTAACGCTGACATTACATGACCTCCCTTAGTTAATAAGTCTGCAAACTTATTACCTTGAGACAAAGGTCCAGGGAGATTGCTATGCCCCCTGATGTGTCCCACAAATACCTTTGCCGTTCTTTGTTGTAATAGCTGTTGTAATTTTACTAAGTATTCTTTAACTTTAGATTGACCAGTAACTAGGACTGTTTCAATGGCAGGAAACAAGGAAACCACATAGCGGGAATCTGTGTAAAGGTTAAACTCCTCTGAATAATTTTGAAAGGCTAGCAGAACTGCAATAAGTTCTGCCTGTTGTGCAGATACAGTTGGGTCATAAGATATTAATGGTGGCCTTGTGCTGCAATAAACCACAGACTTTCCAATAGAAGATCCATCTGTAAAAATAGTTAATGCCCCGCCCAAAGGCTCTGTAACCACAACCTTTGGAAATATCACAGGAGTTTCAGTATAAAAATGTAACAAAGGATGTTGGGGCATATGAAAGCTTATTTTACCTGTATAAGTTAATACAGCAATATTCCAATCATCATCAAATTGTATCAAATGATCTAATTGTTTCTTATTATAGGGGACAATAATGTTAGGTATTTCTTGGCCAAATAATTCTCTAGCTCTTAATCTAGCCTTTAAAATCAAATTAGCACATAAGAAGGGATATGAAGCAACTATTTTTCCAGGATTATGGGAATAATGGATCCATTCCAGTATTCCATCCTACCAAAAACATCCTGTGGGAGTAAAGCTTGTAGCCAGAATTATAAAGAACCATGTTTGTGTAATATTAATTTGCTGTATTTTAGCTGTATTTAATGCTTCTTCTACCAATTTTATACAGGATAGGGCTGCAGGAGTTATCTCCCTGGCAGATTTAGGGTGAGGATCTCCATTCAACATTTTCATCAAAGGATCTAATTGTCCTGTAGTTATTTTTAAACTAGGCCGAATCCAATTAATATTTCCTAATAATTTTTGGAAATCATTTAATGTTTTTAGTTTATCTATTCTAATTTGTGTTTTTTGGGACATAATATAATCATGTCCAATTACTTTTCCTAGATAATTTAAAGGTCGTTCATGCTGAACTTTATCAGGAGCTATCATTAGCCCGAATTTCGTTAATTGTTCTATCATATCCTGTAAAATTTTCTCTGTCTTTTCTCTAGTTTCATCGGCCATAAGTATATCATCCATATAATGAATAATATATGCCTCTGGATATTTTTCTCTAACTTTTTCTATAGCCCTCTTCATATATTGTTGACATAAGGTAGGGCTGTTTTTCATGCCCTGAGGTAGCACTTTCCATTGGTACCTATTATAAGGTTGTTTAAAATTAGCCGAAGGGACACTAAAGGCAAATCTCTTGGAATCTTCTGGCTGTAATTTTATTGTAAAAAAGCAATCCTGTAAGTCTATTATTATTATATATCTACCCTGTGGGACTGCAACAGGAGAGGGTAGGCCTGGTTGAAGGGCTCCCATGTCATGCATGGTCTCATTAATTGCCCTTAGATCTTGTAATAGTCTCCATTTTCCTGACTTCTTTTTTATTATGAAAATTGGAGTATTCCATGGACTGGTAGTCTCTTCTATCCTTCCTTGACTCAATTGTTCTAGAACTAAATCCTGTATGGCTTGAATCTTTTCTTGAGTTAGGGGCCACTGATTAATCCATACAGGGTCATCATTTTTCCATATTATTTTGTCAGCATAAAGCTGTTCCTCAGCGGCCCCTATGAAAAATTTTGCTCCTTCGATGAGGAGTCTATTTGCCCTATTTGTATATTCATGTCCTGCATGATGTCCCTACCCTATAAAGAAAAAGGCAAGCTGGGGATAACATAAGGTTTGAAGTGGCCTTGCTGCCCTTCACATACCCATTTTAGTTCCTGAGCTGACTGAGCTACATTAGAAGCCATCCCTAATCCTATTAGGGAGGAAGAAGTCTCCTGCACTGACCAAGCCATAGGCCAATCTTTTCCAGCTATACAGGATCTGTCAGCCCCTGTGTCTAAGAGTCCTGTTATTTGTTTTCCATTGACCTTAATGTCCTTGTAAGGCCTTTTATCTGTAATTTCCTGAACCCAGGCTACAGTATCTGTGGTGCCAAACCCTCCTTCTCTGTTTTGAGTCAAGGTGGGATTAGGCAACTTTAAATATGAAAGTAAAAGTATCTGGGCTATCCTCTGCCCTTTATGAATTTGAATAGTCTCTTTTAAAGACCTTATCATGACTTTTATAGTGGTAGGACTGTCTGAGTCTATTACTCCTGGTAAAACCTCAAAATTCTTTTTATAGTTTGAACTCCGGCCTATGATTAGGCCCATCACTCCCGAAGGGAGTTCCCCTTTTATGTTTGTCTCTAACAATACAACCCCATTATCTCGGGATATGATATGATCTTGAGTGGCAGCCAAGTCCAATCCAGCACTCCCTGGAGTGGCTCTAGGCAAGTCATGAATAGTTTGCTTTAGTTCCTCTCTTGGGGAGGGGCTGAGAGGTTGCCCCTCCGTCCGTTTTTTGTTTCCTCTTGAGGAGGAGTTCCGTCTTTATGGAACTTAGATCTACATTCACTTCTCCAATGGTTCCCTTTTTGACACCGAGGACAAAAGCCTGGTGCTTTTCCTGATCCTTTCTGTTGCTTTTGAGCTTTACACTCCTTCTGAACGTGGCCTGGTTTGCCACAGTTATGACATACTCTTTGCTCAGGATTATATCCTGAGCCTCTGGTTACCTTTTTCACATATGTTTGAAAAGGCGTTTCTTTTATGGCAGCAGCATACGCAAGTCCCTGAATCATAGCAGGAGAAGCATCTATGCAAGCCTTAACAGTCTTGCAGGCCTCCTGTTTTTCTTACTGGTCTGATTAATTCCTGACACACAGTATTAGCATTCTCCCATGCCAATTGTTTGAGAATGATTTGTGATCCCTCAGAAGGAGGGAACATTCTTGTAATAGCTTCCTCCAACCTAGCTATGAATTCCTCATATGGCTCCTCAGGCCGTTGCTTAATTCCTGATAGGATAGTGGTTTTTCCTTCCCCTGATGGTAACTTTTTCCAGGCCATAACAGCAACCTTAGTGATGGTTTCTAAAATCTCCTTTGAGAGTTTAAGTTGTTTTCTAATGTCTGCATAATCCTCCTGACCAGTTAACATGGAGACTGTAGGCTTAGGGCCTGAAGCAGTGAATAATCGCCGTTGCACCTCTCCTTTAACAAGGTCCTCATATTCTGTTCTCCACAATATGTATTGCCCCGGGGTTAGCACCGACTTTGCAGTTTGATACCAATCATAAGGAGTTAGCCAATCGGTTGCTGTGGAGTCAAGGATTGTTAAAGTAAAAGGGGCAGAAGGACCCATAGTTTTTACTGCTGTTTGTAATTCTTTTAGCACTTTTAAAGATAATGGCTCCCACTGAGGCGCGCCATGGTCTAGGTCAATAACAGGGAAAGTGAACGTAGTATCGCCGAGCTTTTTTGCCTCTAACATAGCTGCTCCAAAGCCTGTGGGCGGAAGTGCGGGCATTTTCACTTTTTCAGTATTATTGTCCCAGTCTCTATCTAAATCTATACATGGCTTTTCCTTATTATTTAAATTTGTAGCTTCCATCGTTGTGCCATAGTTTGGGCACTGATTGGAACTCTTTAACTCAGAGGTTTCTTTGACTGGGGGACCTGCTTCCTTGGCTAAGCATTTTTGCTCAGCCTTTTCCTCCATAAGATCTCTTATCTGAGTCCATAATGAATAGGCTGTCATAGGGACTGTTGATGAGCCATGAGCTCGGTAGAACTCTTTTATCCCTTGTCCTACTTTTTGCCAATCTTGTAGAGAAAGACTTCCTTCCTCCGGGAACCAAGGATTAGTTTGTAACACAAAATTATAAAATTTTTTCACTGTTGCTGTGGAGATCTTAATGCCTAGTGCTTTCAGCATATGTTTTAAGATAGAGACAAACCTATTCTTATTCTTAGAAGATGAACTCCCCATGATTTACTCGTTATCTTTCTCAGCCACAACTGAGGGGCCTGCAGCACCCCAAGGAGCTTCTGACTACTATTCCAGGTGAAAAGAAATGAGAGAGATGCTTACCTCCCAAGGTTCCTTGACTGAAGAGACTGCTTCGTGCCCGCTTCAAGCCCCACGTTGGGCGCCACCTGCCGCGGACCTGGTTCTGTCAGGACGACAGAGGACACCTAAGGGAGGAACCTGGAATAGGATGGGGAGATGGCAAACAGACAACTCACACACATTAGGAGTGGATCCTGAGTGCGATTTAATGCAGAGGATAACAAACTTTTATAGCAAAAGTCTCCATGAGGAAGGGCAAAAGGTTACACAATCTTGCTGCAGGGCTTCATTCTTGGGTGGTCACCAGCTGGTCACCTGATAGGCATTTGTCTCCGGCTTATCTCTAAGGAATACAATGGGTTTGGGTTTTGATGTTTGTCACCAATTAACCATTACCTATCTTTATAGAGGCCTTAACTTTCCCATAAGATCTTTCCTGTTTCTTCTTTAATAGTAAACTTCAAGGAGACCTAGCAAATCTCTTAGTAAATAGCAGGAAATTCTTTCTCCTAAATAGTTATCTTAGTAATTGCCATCCATTCTTCTTGTTTTAGCTGAGCCTACAGCTTCTTGTAAATCCCTTACAAATAATTCCTTCTGCTGAAGTGACTTTGTGAAACCCCCAATATTTTTATATTTACTTATAACTTGTCTCCTAGCCTCCATAAGAGGGGTTTCAGGTTAGCACTTAACTCTGGTGAGTTAGTCATATTTTTAAGACACTCATCAGATATTGGAGTCGTCAACACTCTTAAGAAAGAGCTTTGAATAAGGGAACGTTGACAATGAGCAAATACAAAAAGCAGTAGAAGCAGTAAAAGATTAATAGGCACTCTTATGAGGAAAAGAAAGGCAGAAACACATCTTTCCCAGGGGTTTGCCAGCCTTTTTCCAGGAGTAGGCCTCTTAGAAGCCCTATTCTCTGAGGTAGACTTCGGTGAAGTCCCAAAACTTGGAGATAGGTTTCTGTAAAGCCCCATTCTCTGAGGTAGACTTCGGTGAAGTCCCAGAACTCAGAGATAGGTCTCTGAAGCCCCTATCTTGGTCTGATAGATGGTTTCCCATGCTGAGCAGACTCCACTGGAGTCGGCGTGGCAATTTGTCAATTATGAAATCAGAAAATATATAAAATAAGAATATCACCAAAATAACTGAACTAAATGGAATCCAACTAATAGTGATCTGAAATATGTTTTAGCATTTATTAGGAGAAAAATAAAATACATAGAACTTAAGGAGTTAGACAAGGAACAATTAAAATAAGAATAATCATTATAATTACAAAATAGTATTACTACATTAGGAATCAAAATTAGTCATCAATCTCACTGAAAACTACATGTTATTTCTTATAATTAGGTTATTAAATAGAGTATACCAGTTTGGCAACACTGGGGTTTGGACTCAGGAAACAAATACTTGCTAGGCAAGTGCATTCCCACTGGAGTCACACCAAATTTTTCAATAGAAGATATGGTGAAGTGTGACTTGTCTAGGAATTAAAATGATAGCCCCAAAATATAAATGTAAATTAAAATTTTAATTGGTAAAATGAGAACAATCTTATGATTATGTCAAACAATAGAAGTAGTAAATAATTGTAAATGACATTAGCAAATTAAAAATACCAATAAAGGTATAATGGCCTTTTA
The DNA here is from genome assembly GCF_019054845.1 of Dipodomys spectabilis. NCBI lineage: Eukaryota > Metazoa > Chordata > Mammalia > Rodentia > Heteromyidae > Dipodomys > Dipodomys spectabilis. Next base: position 25,524,867 of record NW_024870720.1, on the reverse strand, counting down.
TTTTGGATATTATGGGCATTCTCATCATGGTGACAAAAAGTCAGTGGTATACTAGATTACAACTACTCTATCATGATTCTTGCATGCTGTACTGTGGAGACTGAATGTGTGTAGCCTTGAAGGGGAAATGTAGATATGACATGGATCAACAATTAACTTCTAGAGTTATGAAAAAACACATATTGAGAAAACATTGGTTTTTTTGGTTGATGAGGTACAGCACCTATATAACATCCATACAACAGATGAAATATACTTACATATTGGTTAGGAATTGATTTTAGTATTTTAATAATTTTACTTTAATCATGCTAAAATGGTATTTTAATATTAATTTCTAGATACAATAGAAGAGCTAATATAAGTCTAATTAATACTATAATATCTCCTACAGAATAAGCACATTGAAAATTTTGGGGAATCTCAGGAGAAGATCTTTACTTAAAGTTGGTTACATACATGCATGTAGTTGCCTCTTACATTATATGACAAAAAGAAAACAGGATAATGAGTAGAACTAAAGAAGGCAGCAAATTTGAAAAATTCAAGGTTTTCTTTTATTTAGAGTACATAAATAAAGAAGATCAATATCTAAATTTTACTATTCCTTATATATTATTAATTGGAATTTAAGGGATAACTGTCACTCAATACATTTACTTACTTCTTTATTGATTTTTTTGTATTTTTCTGTAATTATTGTCATTATATATTTTGTTGCCTAAAATTTCCCAGATTTTTAAAACATTGTCTTCTTTTTCATTCTTCCAAAACCCTGATATTTAAAAACAGATTTTAGTACTTTTTCCTAACTGAAATGACAAGATGTTTCAGACTCAAGTTCTGTTTTCACTGAGACAGAAGGATATGGGCCATATGCACCAGGGTCCTTAGACATATTCTTCTCCTCACTTCTGACACAGATAATTAAGATTTACATTATATTATTGTGGCCCATCCTACCAATTATTCTTAGTTTTTAATAAGTAATTTGAGATACTTTAAATGAAATTGAAACTGAACATTAGCCATTTCTCACCTCCTTTTCAGTATTTATTATTATACTTTTGCTTACTAGAATGTCTCTTCTATTATTTCTTCTACATTTACTAATCAGAATATTACTGCAAAATATGGACAAATAGATGTTTCATGGAATTTTTAGTCTCATACATTTGGTAATACTGTCTAGCCCTCCCTGTGACAGTTTTATGGTATTTTATTTTTAGTTTGTACTCGGAATTATAAAAACCAGTGTGACATGCCTTCGATAAAAATTTAATTTCATGGTGGATAAAATGAAATCTGAGTTATGTATCTTTCTTATGGACAAGCAGATTTATATATAACATATGAACATAGCTGTTTACTTCCCAAATTTATGTAACTTATTCCATTAGAAAATCCTCTGTTGATTTTGTGTTAATTCAAGTTCTTCCTCTAGTTTTGAAAAAGAAATGAATGAAAATAAAAAGCAAAAATGGAATATATACACAATGGAATTCTATGCCTCCATCAGAAAGAATGACATTGCCCCATTTGTTAGGAAATGGAAAGACTTGGAAAAAATTATATTAAGTGAAGTAAGCCAACCCTAAAGAAACATAAGTCCCATGGTTTTCCTTATTTGCAATAACCAGTGTATGTCTGAGTCAAGCAGAAAAGGTCACGTAAGTTGATGTTAGGGAAATGAACCCCAAGATAAGTATTCAAATGATTTTTTTCTTTCATGTAATTGTTTCTAACACATTTATAAGATGATTTTTTGTTGCTTTGTATGTCTCTCTCCCACGGTATAACCCCTGCTTTTACTGTATTTGATGTCGGTATAATTTGTGGAGGGGAAGGGAAAAAACAAATCATTTAAATAGGGATACAGGTGGAGCCATTGCAACAATGAGATGTACAAGATGTTAAGTCGAAAAACGAACTTTACAACTTTGGTGGGGGGGGGGATCGGGTAGGGGGTAGGGGGTTTGGGAAGGTATGGGAAGGGGAAACAAAGGAGGAGGCAACAATGCTTGATAAGAAATGTACTCGTTATCTTGCCCATGTAATTGTAACTCCTCTGTACGGTATTTTCACAATAAAAAAATAAATTTTAAAAAATTTTAAAAAAGAATAAAAGAAAATAAAAAAGCAAAAATAAATTATTTGATATTAAACAGGTAAAATTGAAAAATCAGAAAAAAGTTTCTAATTTTCCCTTTTAAAATAAAAAGGTACAGTTATATTTGGACTGAAGGGAATTCTCTACAGAGAACTAGGGCCTCTTAAAATGGATCACATATCAGTTACTAATATTGTTTATGTAATATTGTTAGCATTACCATCTACTCACGTTCCCCTATACTTTTGTGTTACAGCACGTAAATCTTTTACTTGTGTTTGTTAATAAGCACAAAATTGTTTTGTTGTAATACTTCTTTATACACAAAATTTATTTGTATTATATTGACTCTTTATGTTACTCTTTCTTATCCCACTGCTGCTGTCCACTCTCCTTTGTTATTTTACAGAGGAAATTTCCTGTGGAGAAGGAGTTCTTTGGACTTTTCTGGCCTAGAACCTAAATTTTCTATCTCAGCCCTCTGAGTAGCTAAGATAACAGGCCCTGGGCCTAGCATGATTTTGCAATTTTAGCAAGTTTTATTATGCTCTGCTCACACGTATTTGTAATTCACTTTTATCTTATTCACCCTCATCTCTCTTCTCTGTTCCCTTGCAGCACTTCTTTGGTAAGAGTCCCATACTATATTCATATCATCTATCTATCTATCCATCCATCCATACATACCTTTATAAAGTATCTTTGAAGATACACATTTGTCATGCACAAAGGCTACTATTTTTTAAATGTTGAATAAAATGTCCAATTTTTCTCTGTTTAATGTACTCTGGGACAAGGCACTAAGAGAAAAATAATCATTAAAATTTATAGATAAAACAAATTTATCTGGCATTCTGTAAATGAAAATAATTTCATGTTTTTGTAGGGTAGTTTAATAAGAATTAATTTGGCTGTGGTGCTATATGTTGAATAGAGCTGATGAAATCAGGCATTTAGAAATTATCAAAGATATGATGAACCCAGGCTTTTTAAGAGATTTACAGTAAAAGAAGAAAAACTTAAAGATATGAATGAATGTCTTAAAAGTTGTGATAGCAGTGGCATTGATCAAGATGCATTGTGTTCATAACCTGACATAGAGAATTACAACCTCTTTGTACAACTAATTTAAAATAAAATAAAAACTACATTATAAAAAGTCATGAATGGAAAATTATGTATGATCCAGTGGTACCACTTTTGGACATTTATCCAAAAGAGTATATCAGAATATAAATGAGAACACTTTCACAACCATGTTCATTGCTGCATTGTTCTATACTGAGCTGTAATGGAAACAGCTCAGATGCACTTTGATATATGAATGGATCAAGTGCAAGTTACACACACACACACACACACACACACACACACAATTTAATTCATTCACCAGGAAGCATAATACATTATTTGCAGAGAAATGTAAGGTCATACTTTAGCTAATATATTAATGCATTAACTAAAACACGGTATATGAAGGGAAGAATTCCAATTGTGTAACTCTTTTGAACCACTAATTTACAGTCTAACAAAATTAATATCAGAAAGCTACAACTCAGAGAGTTTCTGGGTGGTAGATGAGTTCAAGAATCAGAGTTAAACAAATGAAGAGAGTAAAAATGGTCAAATTCAGTCATAACATTCAATGTGTATATCTAAAATGGAAAGAGGAAAATGGAAGGGTGGATTGAACTGGGAGAAATAAGGGAGAATGATGAAAGGGGTAACACTGATCAAGATGCATTGTACATATAAATTGACATGTTGAATTGAAACTCCTCTGTACAATTACTTAAATATTATTAAAATAATAAAGCAAAAGATAAGACTACTGTGAGTTGTGATTGTCAGGACCTTAGACAAGATTACAGGCAGGAGCCAGCAGCATGTGGCTCTTACTTTGATTTTCCTACAGATATTGGACACCCTAACAAGTATTTTGTGAGCCATAGTTTCTCTTCCTTTCTTTCAAAACTAATGTATCTTTCATAGGCTGACTGGATGTAAAAATAAATCTCTCACATATTTTTCATTTTACATTTTGAATAAATACAATGTTGATAATGAGAATTCCAAGGGGTTATTTAATTAATTAATACATATGAAAGCTTAAAATATCACGGGCATTTCAGTAGTTTTTAATGCATTTCACTGTATTTTTACCTGCTCTATTACAAAAGTATATTAAGATCAGTATCCACCAGAAGGAAAAGGTTGTGATAAGGTAACAGTGGAACAAGTAAGTGACATGCTCAAGAAACAAAAAGAAGGCTGGACACCAGAGCTGATACCTGTAATCTTAGCTACTCAAGAGGGTGATATCAGAAGATTGAGGTTTGAGTTTAGGACAGTATGAAACTCTTATCTCCAATTAACAATGAAAGAGCCAGAAGTTGAGTTGTGGCTCACGTGGTAGAGTTCTTCCTTTGAGAAAATGAAACAAAAAAAAAAAAACTCAAGAGCAGTGACAAGGCCCTTAGTTCAAGTTCCAGGACCAGCACAAAAAAAGGCAGGAAATGAACATTTATAATTATCTAATAATTAATTCATGATAAAAGATCAATATGAATATTTGAGAAAAACCTTCTGTATCAAATTGTCTTTCTATCTCTAAGTTATGATACAATTCTGAACTTTGAGGATTAATTTCATACAATGCTACTTTGCCAAAATTTTGAATCAGCTTGAGTAATTTGAGAATGAAGTCCATGGTTCTTTCAATACAAGATCATGTCATGTGCAAAGAGGGAGAGTATAACTTCATCTTTCCCTATTTAGATCCCTTTTATGATGCATGCTGTCTTATTGCTGTCAGTAGGCATTCTAATAGTAAATTGAAGACAAGTGGAGAGAGTGGACATCTTTGTCTCATTCCTGAGTTAAGAGGAAATGGCTTTAGTTTTTCACCATTGAGTATAATGCAGGTTGTGGGTTTGTCATATACAGCATTTATTGTATTGAGGAATATTCCATGGATTCCTAGTTTTTCCAGAGCCTTCATCATAAAGGAGTGTTGGATTTTGTCAAATGTTTTTTCTGCATTTATAACCGTGTGGTTCTTATCCTTGCTCTTGTTGAGAATCCCACGGACTCCACTCCCAAATTACTCGAGTTGATTCAAAACTTTGGCAAAGTAGCAGGGTATAAAATTAACCTCAAAAATCAATGGTGAGCCTATGGCTCACACCTGTAATCCTAGCTACTCAGGAGGCTGAGATCTGAGGATCACGGTCCAAAACTAGCCAGGGCAGGAAAGTCCGTGAGACTCTTATTTCCAATAAGCCACTAGAAAACCGGAAGTGGCAATGTGGTTCAAGTGGTAGAGCACTCGTCTTGAGCTGAAGAGCTGAGGGACAGTGCCCAGGCCCAGAGTTCAAGCACCACAACCGACCAAAAAAAAAAAAATTCAATCCCTTTTCTGTATGCCAACAATGAGAAAAGCATGGCTGAAATCAGGAAAGCAACTCCATTCATAATAGCCCCACAAAAAAATAAAATACTTAGGAATTAATTTAACCAAAGAAGTGAAGGACTTCTATGATGAAAACTTTAAAAACCTGAAAAAAGAAATCAAAACAGAACTTAGAAAGTGGAAAAACCTCCCATGCTCCTGGATTGGAAGGATCAACATCGTGAAAATGGCAATACTTCCCAAGGCTATGTACAAATTCAATGCAATAACTATCAATATTCCAACCTCATTCTTCAAGGAAATAGAAGAGGCAATCCAAAAATTCATATGGAACAATAAAAGACCCCGAATAGCAAAAACGATCCTTAACAGAAAGAACAGTGCTGGAGGAATAACAATCCAAATTTCAAACTCTACTACAAAGCCAAGGTAATCAAAACTGTTTGGTACTGGCACAAGGACAGACTTGAGGAACAATGGAACTGAATTGAAAACCCAAAAATAAACCTAAAGAGCTATAGCCATCTAATCTTCTATAAGGGAGCTAAAAAAATAGACTGGAAGAAAGACAGCCTCTTCAGTAAATGGTGCTGGCAAAATTGGTTATTTCACTTGTAGAAAACTAAAGCTACATCTTTCTATATCACCCTACACCAGAATCAACTGCAAATGGATCAAAGACCTCAGAGTCAAAGCAGACACTCTGAAAACATTACAGGATGGAATAGGAAAAACCCTAGGTCTCCTTGGCAGAAGCCGAAATTTTCTTAATAGAGACCCAGAAACAACAAACCAAAGAAAGGTTGGACAAATGGGATTGCATGAAATTGCTGAACTTCTGCATGGCAAAGGGCATAGCTAGCAAGATCAATAGAAAGCCTACAAATTGGGAGATCTTCACTAGCCATACAACGGAAAAGGGTTTCATATCTAAAATATACCTGGAACTGAACTTTGAACAACAGGGGCATTAATAATTGCTTACTGAATAAATTTTTACTTCTGCCTTTGAAATTGAACTGATTCTACTTTCTACTTTAGAAATTGTTGAATTTTACCAGATTTTTAAAATGGCTAAATCTAGTGTCATTAAAAAGCTCTTGCATTTCACACTAAGATGAAAATACAGCAGAAGAAAATCTTTTTTTTTTTCTCTTCAACTTTTATGGAATCATTTTTACCATCTATGGAAATCTTTCAATATCTCTTTTCTAGTTCATTTGATCTATTTACATCAATTTGATTTACTTTTAGCTACAAAAAGAACTCTATGTGGTTGTCAACCATTCACCGTGATCAGCCTGTTAAGCCACTGGATCAAGCCGTTTTCTGGTTTGAATTTGTCATGCGCCACAAAGAAGGCAAACATCTGAGGCCACTTTCCCACGAACCTTGCCTGGTACCAGTACCACTCTCTGGATGTCATTGGATTCCTACTGGCCTGTGTGGCCACTGTTACTTTCCTTGTCTTAAATTATTGCTTGCTTGTTTTTCTTTTTTTTGGGTCCGGTCGTGGGCTTTGAACTCTGGGCATGGGGCGCTGTCCCTCAGCTCTAGGCTAGCGCTCTACCACTTGAGCCACAGCAACCACTTCCACTTTTTCCTTTTTGCTTATGTGGTGCTGAGGAATCGAACCCAGGGCCTCATGCATGCAAGGCAAGCACTCTACCACTGAGCCACCTTCCCAGCCCACTGCTTGCTTGTTTTTCAAAAGGAATTTAAGATGGGCAAGAAGAAAAAGAGGGAGTAGAGCTTTCAACACTCCAGGGAATGGACTAAGAGCATATTAAGTAAAACCATCCCAAGAAATTTGAGCACAATCAAGCTGAGAGTGATTCTTGTCCCATACTTTACCAAACTTATACCTTCTAGATTTTCTTTTTTTTTTTTTTTTTTTTTTCGGTCGTGGGGCTTGAACTCTTGGCCTGGGCGCTGTCCCTCAGCTCTTCAGCTCAAGGCGAGCACTCTACCACTTGAGCTACAGCGCCACTTCCGGTTTTTCTGGTGGTTTATTGGAGATAGGAGTCTCACGGTCTCTCCTGCCAGGACTGGCTTTGAACCGCGATTCTCAGATCTCAGGCTCCTGAGTAGCTAGGATTACAGGCGTGAGCCACCAGCGCCCGGCTACCTTCTAGATTTTCAAATGGATCTTACTCTTGATCAAACATGAAGTAATATACAATTATAATTTCACAGTTCCTCAAAAAGATTCACTTTACTTGTTTGTGTATGTTAGTATAAGTGAATGTACTGGTACTTATGGAAATTGAACCTATTAATTTGAGATAAGCATAAGACCCAACATTTTACTGTGTACTTCCAAAAATGGAATATTTTAATAAAATATGATAAAATGGGCTCTTTATGTCTGTCCAAAGTAAGAGAGAGAAAGTAAGGTTATAAGAAGTGACAGACTTTTTTTTAATCTATTGAAATATGGGAGGGAGTTGACAACAACTGAAACTAACTTCTGCTGAGAAAAAGCCAACTAAGATTTTCATAAACATCAAAACTGAGTAACAGGAAGTGAAGAAGTGAGAATAAGGGGAACTGAAGCTTTACATCAAGATAGCCAGTTACAAAAGAAGTGGAAAATTACTGAACATGGCCTTCCCTGGGCGGAAGAGTTGCTGGTTGTGCATTGTATACTGTGTGGTGAGTCATATTTTCATGAACAAAGAAAATTGTGGTCTCCTGAACTGACACTCTACATAACTTAGTGTAGGTAGAGGCAAAGGTGGATCTGGTCATTTCGCTCCACAATGTTGATGGGTTGTGCTTAGTACCATGAAGAAAATACAGTGCAAATCCCTCTTGAAATTCAAGTTATTTTGTTATTTTCTGTTTTGCAAGATCACTAGAGACTCAAAGGTTGAAGCAAGACCTCCTGTTTTTTCCATAATGTGTCTCAACAATTCATTAAATCTAGCTTCTTTGAGTCCTTGACAGTGAGTACATGAGGCCCTAAATTTATATTATATTTTTACTTATTCTTGAATTATAACACATAAAAGTAATTGTGAAGCAATTTTAGAAAACATTTAATATTTATTAATTTATTAATAATAATTATTAATATTAATAGAAAACATTTAATAAACAGTTAATATATGCTAATACAAATTCTTAAAGTTATAGTTGCATTCCCTCATTATGTGAGATGAAATGAGACAATGAATTAATGAAAAAATAAAGGCATGGCCAGCATTGTGGAGATGTAGTGAATTTTCTGAGTAAAACTGAATAGAGGAGCCCATAAGAAATACCTCACTTAAGTGCTGCTGAGCAGTAAGTATCAGGTTAAAAGCAGTATTTTTAATATCATATATTCGTCCCTTCCCTTCCTTAGCACACTCTTAGTTCTTACTATTTGGTCAGCCATAACTACACAGTGTTAGCATTTATATTACTTGCTTCAATTTAGCATTTATTTTGCCTAAACTATTTCCACTTGCTTGTAACAACTCATTGACAAATGTTTCAAAATCTAACCTTAAAATTCAACCTAGAAGGCTAGGAAGGTGACTCAGTGGTAGATTGCTTGCCTTACATGCATGAGGCCCTGAGTTTGATCCCTCAGTACCCCATAAGAAGAAAAAAGCCTGAAGTTGCGCTGTGGCTCTGGTTGTGGGGCACTAGCCCTTGAGTTGAAGAGCTGAGGGACAGCTCTTGGGCTCAGAGTTCAGGCTCAAGGACCGCATCCCCCAAAAAAAATATTAACCTAGAATTACTAGTTAATTATTGCCACTTTCTAACCTTGACTGATCACACATCTTTTCAGTAACTGTGGGCCACTCTCATCATGACTCAGGAATCTGACTCTTTTCACAAAAACAAATTTAGTTTTCTTACTTGTCTGTGAGAAAGTAGAGATTTTGCAAAGAGAAATCGAGAGCTCATGCCTATCTTCTCAGCTACTCAAGAGGCTGAGGTCTGAGGATCATGGTCTAAAACCATCCTCTGAAGAAAGTCTGTGAGACTCTAATATCCAATTAAACACTAGATCTGGAAGTGGATCTCTGGCTCAACTGGTAGAATGATAGCCTGAGCACAATGAAAAAGAGAAACACTTAGGGACAATGCCCAGGCCCTAGACTTTAAGCCCCTGAATGCTGGGTGGATTATAAACTTTAAATGATTGTCAATCAGAATAATAAATCATAATTTGCCACATCAAATAATGATACATTTTCTGGTTCCATGTAGTAGGTAAACCAAGTATTCACCAACGATGGGAGCTCCAACAAAGTAACCACTGCAGTGCTGGTTTGATGGAGGTATCTATAGAAGACAGCAGAATCTTTACCACTGAAAGTGAAAAGCTAACAGAGCAAACTAACAGGTGTATATCTCCCTTTTTTGTAGTGTCCATTTACAAAAATCACTCTTAGTAAAGTTAGTTTAAATAACAATTTCCAAACACTCTGGCATCAAGTGGGGGTAGCTGGCTGCCTTTCTATGGTCTCAGCATAGCATCTCTTCCTAAATGGAGAACTGAAATGTTTAGAAAAGAAAGAAAAGCCATGGCATTGTCAGAGTTGATATATGTTCATTGTGTTTTTGGACATTCTATGCAACAATACAGACAAGTCTATGCATTGATAATCTATGAATTTATGCTTAAAATATTGCTACTATTACTTCAGAAATACAGCTGTAGAGATGATCAGAAACAACTTCTCAGCAATGAGTAGGAAAATGTAAAACAAATGGGATCTATTTCTGGATGGATAATCTTCAAAATTGGTTTGTTAATATGTAGGAAATATGGACAGACTGATAACATATGGTAGAGATTCCTAGCAGAGAGAAGACTAAGACCAGCTGACTCCACTGCTGAATTGTGCCAAACCTCTAAAGAATTAACGCTGTGTCTTAGAATAATGCCCCTTTCATCTCATTGTATTCATTTGGATCTTCCCTCTTGTTTTTTTCAAAAATCAAATTATTACCTTGTTGGTTGTTTTTCTTTCAATCTGTAATTTATTCTGTTTCTGGTCATTGCTATTTCTTTGCTTCTATTAACTTGAGGTTTGCTTGGTTCTTCCTTTTCTAGTTTCTTGAGAGCCATTTGTGATATTTTTCTCTAACCCCCCCCCCTTCCTTTTCCTCTTATATATTAAGTTCCATCCTATGTCTACTTCTGTTGAATTCCATCTCCTCTGAATCAATAAAGCATTAATTTCCCCTTGGGTTTCTTCATTGTAACATTGTTTGTTCATGGAATTTTCTTTAATCTCCATTTTTGGTAGTTTTTAAATGTTGTATATTTTTTAACTTCATGTTTTATTCTATGTGGTCAAGAAAATATTTCTCATGATGCCAATTTTGCTGCATTTTTTGTATTTGTTTTGTGTCTATGTCTTATCATATAGAATTTTCCTTATGCTAATGAGTGGAATGTTCATTCAGGAACCTTTAAATGAATGTGTTAACATTTGCTAGCTCGGCTTGGCCTATTGTGTAATGTAACTCTAATGTTTCTTTGTTGAATTTTGTCTGCATAATCTGTCCTTTAAGGAAAGCTGGATGTTTAGTCTCCTAAGGGTTATTTGGCATCAACATATTAGTATTAGGTTAATAATGTTTTATTCATTTATTGCTAACATTGGATGAATATATATATGGAGAGAGAATTATGATTTCTCTTTTGTTTGTACTGATCCATTGATGATTATGGACTGAGGCTCCTTTGTGGCGTTTCACAGGATTTTACCTAAAGTCTATATTATCTTCATTAGTATAAACACTCTTGTTCTCTTCTGGTAGGCATTTCTGTGTTCAAGTTTTATTGTTCCTTTACTTTCAGTGCATGTGAGAACATACAGATGACACAGTCTATTGTGTTATATTTGTTTTTAATCTACTCAGTTTGTATGTGTTTCAGTGAGGAGGTTCAGCTGTTTTGATTCAAGATCATTACTAATAAATATATATTCCTGTCATGTCATTTTTTTGTTTCTGTTGACTATATTTTGTTTTGTTTCCTCATCTCTTACTTTTCTTCCTTGTGATGTGACAGTGTTCTGTAATGAGAATGTTATAATTCTCCTTTATTCTTTTGTATATTTGCCTTATACTTCTGTGTCTCTTTGATGGATGGTATCATCCTTTTCTTTCTAGGTAAAACACCTTTAAGCATTTTTTGTGCTTAAATTACTACTAATAGTAGTGAGTGGAAACAATATTTACTAGTTTGAAAAAGACTTTATTCTCTTTTATGTTTGAGGGACAATATATATTAAATATATGTCATATATTTTCTATATTTATACATATTGCATATATTATATATGTATATGCAATATATACATATATGTACATATATACACATATATGTATATATTACACATGTATGAATTATATATATGTATTTATACACATGTTGTATTTATAGTATATATGTTCTATATATATTATACTCACATGTATATACATATAATATATATATATGTATATATCCTGTAGTTGGTATGCATTTTTCAATATATTTCAATATATCAACCCTGTGTTATCTCATGTAAATTTACTGCTGAGTAGTTTACTCTATAGCAATTCCTTAATAGGTGTCTTGAAATATTCTGTTGTTTTTGTAATTCTGCTTGTTTATGTTTTTTATGATCATTTGCTGATATGCTTTGGGCAGGATCAATCTTGTCCAAATTAATTAAAGTTTCACTGATCCTTACAAGCATCTGTATCTTAGTGAGTGCCTTTAAAATTATTATTTTGAATTCTTTTTAAGGCAATAATTAACTTCATTAAGGAATGGAAGGGGTAAAAACGATGGACAAGTAATGGACCCATTGAGTTATCATGTGACTGTAACCCCTCTGTACAGCATCTTCACAATAAAATAATTTTTTAAGAAAGGTTTCTTTAAAAAAAATTCCAAGGAGGTGGGAGGGAAGGGATGGTAGGGGAAAAACAAAGGAGGAGGCAACAATCCTCAATAAGAAATGTACTCATGACCTTGCTCATGTAACTGTAACCGTTCTGCCCAGTATTCTTACAATAAAAATCATACAAATATTTTCCAAGAAGTTACTGTGTTCCCTTTGAATTATCACAGTATCTTCTTTTTCCCATGTATCTTGTGTCCCATATTGATATTTGTCCATGTGACACATCAGTTGGGTACCGGTTACATAAGATGGTTTCCAAAGTAAAATACTTTGTTATTATAATAAGTGTTAGGGAACTGGTGATAATGAATGCCTTTGCCTTGATGCCAGATATGTGCTTTGCTGTAGTGTCAACACAGATCTTCACTTGTAGGCAATATCCGTGAGATCTGAGTGTCTCAGGTGCTTCTTCTGTAGGAACACGAGATTACATTGCCAACTGAGATGTATTTCTCACAGGTAAAGCTCCTCAGAGTAAAAGTCATTGTTCTCATGGATTCAAAAGACAAAGTCAGAAGATTATTCTTTTCTAAAAGTAGCGATTCAGTTAAAGTCATATTTACAAACCAAGTTAGTCAATGATGGCTTGGCTTTCAAATGTTTCTTTCTGTAAAATGGCAGATCAGAAAGCAGGATGGAGCACCTTGAATATCTTTGGGTTGCTTTGGAGCAATGCATCAGGCATGGAAAAAGCAGGAAGACCGCCTGTCAGCGCCCAAGAGATAAAATAATTGTTTCCAGTGTATCTGAATGCCGGAGCCTGCGGGCAATGAAAGGGAATCCTGAATTAGGGGGCAAGGATGCAGAAAAATAAAGACAAAGACAAAGGATGGGGTCGGGAGGTCTGCAGCTCAAGACTGCAGCAGCGTTTATTTTTAACTTTCCCTAATATATACTATTAGAAGTCAAGAGCTAATAGCAGGTTACAATAGTCCAGAAAAACAAGGAAAATTCAGTAAAAACAGAGTGCAGTAAAAACAAGACAAGGTCAACTGGTAGAAAGTAAAACAAACTGCAGACACAGCAAAGCAATCCTGGGCACCTGGTGTTTTCTGTAAGCCAGTTCATTAGGGGCCTTCAGGCAAGCACAGGGGTCAAGATGACCTTTGAGCTTTACTGTCAGCTCCCAACAGCTCCCAACATCTGAAGTGCATTTATTGGGCTACTCAGCTGGGGCTGAAAATGAGCGAGAAGGGCCAAGTTTACTTTGAAGGCCTTATCAAGTAAGCTGTGCATTGTGAGAATGTCTCTTTCTGGGTCACATCAGGATATGAGAGGCCCCCTGGCTGCTTCATGAGAACTTCAGAAGAAAATTGTTGCCTTCCCTACATTTGTCTACAGTACGAAGACCACTATAGTTTGCATCTTGAATGTCTTTCTAAGGCCTGTTTTGGAGGTCCAGTTATTAACTGATGGAACTGTGAGTAATATCATAATTTTAAGAAAAAAGGTCTAAAAAGGGGAACCTATACAACAGCAATACTCACAAAACAATATGTTGGAAATGATCTGTACAACTTGGGAGGGGGATTGGGAAAAATGAAAGAGAGAGAAAAATGAAGGAGGGGTAACAAGTTAGACAAGAAATGTACTCACTGCCTTATGTAACTGTACATCATTGGATAATTAAAAACTGTAAAAAAACTCATAAAATGTAGTAATTTCATGACAATTTTCACTGGTTGTACTATTTGATATCCTTGTATTGTTCCATAAAAATCACTACCTCTTAAAGTAGTTAATCTTTATAATCTGAAGTTTAATTTTTCTACCAGAAGTAAATGCAAACTCAAAATGTGGGACTACATGTACTATTTTCTAGTTAATTATCATGTCTCAGCTGGTACAGTGCTAGCTAATGAGTAAAAGTGTCAGGTACCAAGTTTGAGTCCCCATTTCAGACCTAAAAGAAAAAGCTTAAGGTCATCAGTTAATTTTACTGTGACCAAGAATATAGATATAGTCAGGAATGTGTGTAGATAAGTGGCAGTGAAATGACCTAGCATGTTGGAGGCCCTGGGTTAATTTATACCAGCTTTACAGAGCAAGTAATATTGAGAAGAATTTGTATCTATGAGTATCAATATAAAATAATAACTTAAAATCTGCATTTGATCAGATAAGCGTTAATTTAATATATTATGATTGTACTTTCTTGAACTCATAAAAACCATGATAGTCAGTTCTTTTTCAAGATTATAAAATTAAGCTATATTGGCCGTAAAAAAGTTTTCACTTGGTATTTCTATGCACACATATTTTGTACTTTGGTCAATTTCATCCTCTGTATTACTGCTGGAGCCATTTCAGAGAGAATAGAAGATAAAGTAAATCAAAGCTATTAATGTGATTAGAATATTTTCTCATTTTCTGAAACATTTTTAAATGATAGGAATTTATACTGAGAATGTAAAATATATGGGAGAGAGTATCATTTTTATGTTGAATTTATACCTGTTTATATTTATTTTCACTTGCTTTGGTTAATCTACACTTTCCATGTTCATTTGAATCATCCTTTGACATAGTATTTCTGTGTACTGCATACAGAGTGTCTGTTTTCTTTCTTTTTCATTAGTGGTAATAGAAAACAGGCTACATGCCTGCCAGGCAAGCACACTTGTTTATTAAGCTTCATACACAGCCCTTATGTTCCTGTTTGCTTTCAAGAGAGTCTCAGGCAATTTGTATGATCTGACCTCAAAATCAAAATCTTTCTACACCAGTTTCATCCATTGCTGAATTATAAGCTTCAGCTACCATCCATGTCTGACTCTTAAGTTTTCGTCCTATAAAACTTGCCATTCACTGTAAGGGTTCTTTTTTTTTTTTTATTTGTGAACATACTGTACAGAGGAGTTACAGTTACATGGGCAGGATAATGCGTACATTTCTTACCAAGCATTGCAGCCTCCTACTTTGTTTACCCTTCACATCCCTTCCCAGCCTCCCCCCTCCCCCCCAATCCCAATCCTTCTCCTACACCCCCCCTCACTCCTCCCCCCCCCCCCCCCCCCCCCCCCCCCGCACCAACGTTGTAAAGCTCGTTTTGGACATGACAACTTGTACTTCTCATTGTTGCAACAGGTCCACCTGTATCCTTAAACAACTGGTTTTTCCCCATCTCCTCCACAAGTTATACTGACATCAAATATAGGGAAAGCAGGGGTTATACTGTGGGGGAGGGACATACAAAGCAACAAAGAGATAATCTTATAAATGTGTTAGAAACACATGCATGAAAGAAAAAAAAAACATTAAAATACACATCTAAGGGTTCATTTTCCTGACATCACATTATCTGACGTTTCCGCTTGACTCATACATATACTAGATATTACAAATAAGGGAAACCATGGGACCTACGTTTCTTTGGGCCTGGCTTACTTCACTTAATATAATTTTTTCCAAGTTTTTCCATTTCCTAACAAATGGGGCAATATCATTCTTTCTGATGGAGGCATAGAATTCCATTGTGTATATATACCACATTTTCTTGATCCAATCATCTACTGAGGGGCATCTGGGTTGGTTCCATATCTTAGCTATAGTAAATAATGCTGCAATAAACATAGTTGTGCTGGTAGCTTTAGTGTGGTCTTGTTTGTAAACATTTGGGTAAATGCCCAAAAGTGGGATTGCTGGGTCATAGGGGAGCTCTATGTGAAGTCTTTTGAGGAACCTCCATACTGCTTTCCATGTGGTTGAACAAGTTTACATTCCCACCAACAATGAAGTAAGGTTCCTTTCTGTCCACATCCCCTCCAGCATCTGTTGTTGTTAGAGTTCTTGATTTTTGCCGTTCTAACTGGAGTGAGGTGATATCTCAATGTTGTTTTGATTTGCATTTCTTTTATGGCTAGGGATGTTGAACATTTCTTCATGTGTCTATTGGCCATCCTTCTTTCTTCTTCAGAGAAGCTTCTCTTAAGTCTTTCGCCCACTTATTTATTGGGCAGTTGTTTCTTTGAGGATTTGTTGTTGGGGGATTTAATTTTTTGAGTTCCAAGTATATTTTAGATATGAGACCCTTGTCGGTTGTATGGCTAGTAAAGATCTTCTCCCAATCCGTGGGCTTTCTATTGATCTTGCTAGCTATGTCATTTGCCCTGCAGAAGCTCTGCAACTTTATGCAATCCCATTTGTCCAACCTTTCTTTGATTTGTTGTGTTTCCGGGTCTCTATTCAGAAAATTTCGGCCTGAGCCTAGGAGACCTATGGTTTCTCCTATTCCATCCTGTAATGTTTTCAGAGTGTCTGCTTTGAGTTCAAGGTCTTTGATCCATTTGGAGTTGATTCTGGTGCAGGGTGATATATAAGGATCTAGCTTAAGTTTTCTACATGTAGTTAACCAATTTTGCCAGCACCATTTACTGAAGAGGTTGTCTTTCTTCCATTCTATTGCTTTAGCTCCCTTATCGAAGATTAGATGGCTATGGGTCTGTAGGTTCATTTCCGGGTTTTCAATTCTATTCCATTGGTCCTGAGGTCTGTTCTTATGCCAATACCAAGCTGTTTTGATTACTATGGCTTTATAGTAGAGTTTGAAGTTTGGTATTGATATTCCTCCAGCAGTGTTCTTTCCATTCAGGAGCGTTTTTGCTATTCGGGGTCTTTTATTGTTCCATATGAATTTTTGGATTGCCTCTTCTATTTCCTTGAAGAATGAGGTTGGAATTTGGATAGGTATTGCGTTGAATTTGTAGATAGCCTTGGGAAGTATTACCATTTTCACGATGTTAATCTTTCCAATCCAGGAGCATGGGAGGTTTTGCCATTTTTTAAGTTCTGTGTTGATTTCCTTTTTCAAGATTTTAAAGTTTTCATCATAGAGGTCCTTCACTTCTTTAGTTAAGTTAATTCCTAGGTATTTTATTTTTTGTGGGGCTATTACAAATGGAGTTGCTTTCCTAATTTCAGCCACACTTTTCTCATTGTTGGCATACAGAAAAGCCATTGATTTTTGGGGGTTAATTTTATAACCTGCTACTTTGCCAAAGTTTTGAATCAGCTTGAGTAATTTGGGAGTGGAGTCTATGGGATTCTTTAAATACAAGATCATGTCATCTGCAAAGAGGGAGAGTTTTATTTCTTCTTTCCCTATTTGGATCCTGTAAGGGTTTCTTAAATGAGACACAAAAACATAAAAACTACAGTGATATAAGGCTTTGCAATTAGGGAGAATGTGAAACATAAGCAATTCAGAGATCAAAATGTTATTTGTTCAATTGTTAATATGTTCCTAATGTAACTTCTAGAAATTTTTTAAAAAATTGCTCAAAATAAACCTTACTATCAGTTGCAAAACTTCTCTTTTGTAAATAGAAATCATTGATGTGTGTAATTACTCGGAATCAGCCTCTTACTTAAAGAATCTAAGGTTAACATTTAGAATGTATCCCTGTTCTAAGCACGTTATTGGAAAGCAACACACAAGTAAGCATGTGACAGTCCTTTAGTGTTCATGTTCACTTCACAATACTGAGTAGGAGTCTGAAGTAGGTTCTTACTTTTTCCCTGTGTCAGCCTGAACTATGATGGCCTTCTCTATGGATTTCCAGGAGGTGGGATGACAGGTGAATATACCCACATTTGGCTGTTGATGTTGTTTGTGAACTTTTCTGACCTTTGTGAACTGTGATTTGAACTTTTCTGCTCCATGTGAACTATGATATGAACTTTTCTGCCTATGTACCATGTTCCTTGTGATGTCCACGACCCAAAGAGATAAGACTACATAAGTGAGCCATTAGTGCTCAGCTTCAGTGGAGTTTTAATTGAATTTGCCTTATTTATAACTTTTCTCCAATATATTTAATATCTTGCAAAGTACATTATATATATATAGAAGTTATGGTTTCTATTTTTAAAGGTTGAAACGTTTCTTAGTCTACAAGAGGAAATGTTCATCATCCCTAAACATAAAGGAAATGGAAAGCAAAACAACTGAGTTTCTGTCTCAGCTCAGGTAGATTGGCAGATATACACAATGGAATTTTGCACAGCAATTAGAAAGAATAACATTATGACATTTCCATGGAAAAGGATGGACCCAGAACAAATGATGTTAAGTGGTATAACCCAAGCTCAGAAACTACAACAGTGCATCTTTTCACTCCTTTGTGGAAGCTAGATCTGAAATACACATTTAGATATAATAGATAACTATACTTCGAGTCTTTATGTAGGTGTGCTATATATTTGACTCCTTGTATGTAAACCATGTTTTATCTCTCTATTCTGTAATATCTGTTTCAAAACCATCCCTGTGGTAGTCTGCCTCATATACTCCTGGGGAATGTGTTGTTTCTAGATAATTTGGTCCTTCCTCTGGAGTGAAGAATTCCAAACACTTTGAATCAGCCATCTTTTTGATATCCTGGGGGCATTTTTATGACTCTTTATTAGAATACTGTTGATTAGAGTACTTGAAAACTGACAGTGAAGATGATTACAGGCTTCTGGAACTATACTAGAAAGCATTGATGCCAAACTTTAAACTGAATTGGATCAATGTGAATTATATTTCAGAACAGTTACTATCAAAAACTCTTCAATCATGATATCTGAGAAATGTTGAGCAATTATGAAATTACTATGTTTCTTCTGTGTCAAAAAGGATGCAAAACCAAGTCACCACTCAGCTGCCAAAATTTTTTGCATAATTACAAAATGGCTTACATAAAACAAGGTACTTACACAAATATGTCATAGACTCCTAGCTGCCTTAATGTATTCAATTACAAAAGGGATGCTGAATTTACCGGTCAAATCATCAGGAAATTAAATTTCTTTATAAATCTGCCATTCAGTCCACATGCCCCAGTTGGCCATTTTACACATTTGCTTGGATCAACCCAAGTTATATTTTAACGTAATGATCAATTTTTTATTTGTGTGTAAGCACAAGAACTTGTCAGAGGTGAACATAGTTTGAAGGTCGCTGTGCTGTTAGTCAGGATGACTTGGAAATGGATTTCAGTTCCACTACTATTACAGCTGAATTATTGCTTTAACTCTGAAAGCTGTGGGAAAGTACTGGTGTGGCCCGTGGAATATAGCCACTGGATGAATATGAAGGTAATACTGGATGAACTTATCATGAGGGGTCATCAAGTCACAGTTGTGAGACCATCATCTGCTATTTTTGTTGATAGCAATGAAGCATCCAGCATTAAATTTGAAACTTTCCCTTCGGCTTACAAAACCGATGAATTCATGGCATTTTTCACAAGATTCACCTCTTTGTGGACATATGAACTGCCAAGAACAACATGTTTGGCATATTCACCATTACTGCAGAATCTATTTAGGACATTTTCTGATGCTATGCTAAATATTTGTAAAGAAGCAGTTCTGAACAAGAAACTTATAGCAAGGCTACGAAAAGCAAGATTTGATGTTGTGATTGCAGATGGCGTCGGTCCTTGTGGGTAGCTTCTGGCTGAGCTATTGGAGATTCCTTTCATGTACACTCTCCGCTTCTATCCTGGCTACACAACTGAAAAGTATAGTGGAGGGCTTCTATTCCCTCCCTCTTATGTGCCTGTCATTCTGTCAGGATTAAGTGGTCAGATGACATTCATGGAGAGGGTAGAAAACATGATATGCATGCTTTATTTTGACTTTTGGTTTGAGACATTTGAGTCAAAGAAGTGGAGTCGCTTTTACAGTGAAGTTTTAGGTAAGTTTAATAGGGTAAGATCATAACTTTTGTAAAAGTTGAAAGAGGTACTCTGAGATGCATGTGAAATAAGAGAAATTTGTCAGTTGTAGATGGAACAGTTAAATGAGATATAAATTTGTCTACCAGATTATGGGATCAGAGAGAAGACAATGGACAATTACCTATCTATACAAGACACTGTAGGAGATTATCCTCAGTAAAAATTGTTCATTTTTTTCTTTGTTATCAAAATCACCAGTTACCTAAGAGACTGATGAATGAAAATATGTATACTGAGGAGATACATTTTTCACAGGAAACAAGAAATAGTTTTCCTTGATCAATTTCCTTATTTAAATCAAAATATTTATTTGTATTCTTCTTTATTTTCTTTTTGCTTATACCGAGGTTTGGACTCAGAGAACTCAATCTTATTTGGCTTACTTATTTGGGCTGGTACCTTCCCACTTGAACCATGCCCCAGCCCAGCATTTTGCTACTTCATTAGAGGGGTAGTCTTGAAAATATTTCTGCCCATGTGAGCTTCAGACTTCACTCTTCCAGATCTCAGAATCCTGGGTAGCTAGGGTTAGAAGTGTGAGCCACTGGTGACCAGTTTTCTGGATTTACTAAATGACTTCCTTATTCTTGACCAATACAATGATTCGCACAGACTCAATAACTATAACTCTTAATGTATCCACATTCCTTTATTGTTTCTCATAATCTATTTTATAGACATACAATCTAGTAAAGTGATGATATACTTGTGATTATTCTCTGTCATTCTTATTATGTTCCTACGTTTACTAAATATTAGCCATCAATAAGGTAAATTCAGTTATCTAGTCTCAATATTTCTGAAATACTTCCAGCTGATATTTTCCAGTGTTTCCACATAAAAATAAATATTTTAGACTCCTAATGTGAATCAACTAAAAGGAAGAAATTCAGCCACAGTCATAAAAATTCACTCATATGGGAAATCAAGAATCAAGGAACAGTTATTACAATGTAGAAAACTAGTTTAAGTACTGCAGAGAAAATAATTTCTGTGACTATGAAAGAATTATTGAGTCTGGAGTTTGAAAATTTCTCTAATGGATAATGAGAAAAGAAATGCATAGTTAATTCTATAATTGCTTATTTTAATGATTATTTATGACTGCTCATAAATTGAGGTGCCATAGATATAGTGTCTTACCAGAATGCTTTTCACACAAATACACACTTACCATATTTCTTGTGTAGTACATTTTATCAACAAACACATTGTATATCATTAAGTACAAATTATACCAATCATTTTTAGAGAAATATAAATATTTTATTAAGAAACAACTCTTTCATGTCCTTACCTACTATTTACTTTTCCCCTCTCCACTGAGGACGACCTACTACCTTAATGGAGACCATGAGTAAAGCAGAAATCTGGCTTATTCGATCTTACTGGGACTTGGAATTCCCTCGCCCAAGTTTACCAAATGTTGACTTTGTTGGAGGACTCCACTGCAAACCTGCCAAACCCTTGCCTAAGGTAAATTGATAACATTTTGTCTGTGTTATTTCATTTCCTTTTCAATAAATATGGTTCTGGACCACTCAATACAAGTCTTTGTTTACAGTGAAAGAAAAACAGTAAGTAGGGTAAAGCAGTCTACCAATTGAAACTAATTTTTGAACCATCACAAGTTTCTGGATCTCAGAAAACTTAGAGTCATTCAGAACAAAGTCAGCTTAATTAAGATTTAATGAGTCAGCACCTAGAAGGAATCCTTGATTCACTCATAAAACTATCAAGTAATTAGCATATTAAGAAATAAGTATTAGACATGCAAGGAAACACTGCAGCTATTTCTACTACAACGCATAGCCATTTTAAAAGGAGACTTTAGAATCAATTAGTAAAAATTATGTGGAAGCATCTTGGAAAGGAAAAATTACAAAATTAAAGTAACATATGATAGGAATCAAAGAAAGTTTCTCCATCACTAAGAGTGAAATATTAGATGAACAATGCTCAGATATAAGTTCTGAGAAATGAGAATTGAAAAAGATGTATAAAAAAAGAAATTAGACTAGTAAGAACAATTTATAAGAACTAATCTTTTTCTTTTTTAATATTAATAAATTTTTATTGTGAAAATAACGTACAGAGGAGCTACAATTACGTGACCAAGGTAATGAGTGCATTTCTATCAAGCATTGTTGCCTCCTCCTTTGTTTCCCCTTACCATCTCTGCCCTCCCATCTCCCTCCCCCCCATGGCTTTACCTACCTCACACCCACAGCCAACAAAGTTGTAAAGTACGTTTTTCCACATAAAGTCTTGTACATCTCATTGTTGCAATGGGTCCACCTGTATCCCTATTTAAACAATTTGTTTTTTCTCTTCCCCCCCACAAATTATACCAACATCAAATACAGTGAAAACAGGGGTTATACCGTGGGGGAGGTACATACAAAGCAACAAAGAAATCATCTTATAAATATGTTAGAAATAGTAGCAAGAAAGAAAAACCATTTGAATCCTTATGTTGTGGTTCATTTTGCCTAACATCAACTTATCTGTCCATTTCTGCTTGTCTCAGATGTAAACTAGTTATTGCAAATAAGAGAAACCATGGGACCTATGTGTCTTTGGGCCGGGTTTACTTCACTTAATATACGGGGAAAATGCTAGACAATAATTTAGACTCAAGATGGAAATGTTTGGAAATTTTATTGCACACTGGTGCCAATATCTGATTTAATACTACCTGTGCCCTTACTATTGGCTAATGGAAAATTTTGTGTTTTATGTATCTTATTGCGTTTTATGTATCTTCTCTGGCTATTGTTTGATAGTATTTGATTTTTCTCTCCTAGTTTTCTATTAATGATTTTGCCTGTCATAAGAAGGGTTTGAACTCAACTTGGACATTGTCCCTGAGCTTCAGTGCTCAAGTCTAGCACTCTAGCACTTGAGTCACAACTCTGCTTCCAGCCTTTTCTTGGTTAATTGAAGCTGAGAGTCTCACAGACACTTTTTCCCAGGCAGACTTTGAACCATGATCCTCAGATCTCAGCCTCCTGACTAGCTAGTGTTACAGGCAAGAGCCAACAATACTTGGCTAGTTGGATTGAGCAATATTTTAAATGTTTGCTTCACTATTATTTCTCTGTGTGTGTGTGTGTGTGTGTGTGTGTGTGTGTGTGTGTGTGTGTGTGTGTGTTTGGTAAGGCAAAATTTTTCTTCACAGGAAATGGAAGACTTTGTGCAGAGCTCTGGTGACAATGGTGTGGTGGTTTTTACCCTGGGGTCAATGGTTGATAACATAACAGAGGAGACAGCCAATGAGATTGCATCAGCACTGGTCCAAGTTCCACAAAAGGTGAGATAGTGGACCTCATTAGTGGTCTTCACTGAATGGAACTTCAACCCTGGAGATTTGTGATTGTACTAGTTTCCTGGTAAAAGATACACTGTTACTACATCTCTAACTTATCTTAGCCAGTTTAAAGACAAAGCAATGCAACACAGATGCTCAGAATGTATTCAATGTGGATTGTTTTAAATTTACCGTACGTACAACATGAATTCCGTCATCAGAATAAACACAATATCCAAAGTATGAAACTTTGTCTTTATCATAGTATTGCCAGCAAGACTTCACAGACATCCTGAAATTTTCATCTAGTCATAGCAAGAATGTTGAAGCCTCTCAATAAACTAAGCAAGTTTCATAAAGGAATTAAATTACACTTGATAAGTGACATCATACAATAACAATTAGCATATAGAAAAAAGGTTTGAAATGTTCTACATAGTTTAGGGTTCAAATGTAATCCTTTCCTCCAATTTTGTAATTGACTGATTTAGTGTGCACTTGAGGGGGTTCTTCAGAGAAAGGCAAAAGAAGGTTCACTCCTCCTGCCAGGTATGTATTCAGCCTGATTAATTCAGAGAAAGTAAATAAAGACAACCTGCCCTACAGGACTGGGCCTTGTTCATATATGAAACAAGATCTGTACAGTTCATGTGAAAAGGGACATATTCTACTGAAAAATAAATGTAGCATCAGTAAAATTTGGATTTCTTGCAGCAGCCATATGACTTATAAACTACAGGCCAGCTCCATTTCCCACCTTTAAAGATTATACCACAATAATGATTTTAAGTTTGGATATCAGTATCATCAATTTGTGATCAAAATTCAGCTTGCAGATTTCCGAGACATCACAACTAATAATTTCTTTTATAAAACTAGTTTCATGTAATTACTAAAAAAGAATTAATTGATTAATCATAAAGAATTTGTTACATAGATTTGAGGAATTTGTCTTTAGAAAAGATTGGACGAAAATAACATGTGTTCATGTGCTGGTCATGAGGCAGGAAATATAGCCTTAACATGCAGAACAACGGTTTGAGTTGTTGATCTGGGTGCCATGGAAAGACCCAGTCAAAAACCACATAATTGGTTCTAAGGACCATTTGTCTGTCTGTCCATATCAATGTGTCCAACCAACATTTAAGGGAGGCTAATTGGCCAGGCTACTACCTACAGTTTTCTGAGTCCCTTCATAGTATGAATAGTATGTTAATATTGTGTACTAACTCCATAATGTGGAACATTCTGTAATATAATCTGACTTAATACCATGCTCATTATTGTGAAATTTGATCACATTTCTGGTCAAAAAGGACAATATTTTTTCACATAACTTCTCTCCAGGGAGAACTGTGAAGGTAAAATAGTTGTTATTAAATAAGCAGGTAAGAAACAAATGAAAATGTGAAACTAAAATGAAATCTCATAGAATGAAAGAATATTACCCTAATATCATTTTATAATGGTTGATAGCTAAAACTAGCATTTAGTAAATATTTATGTGGTAAGATGTAAATCATAAGAATTTTTAGTGCTGTTATGCACCAGATCTATCACTGTGACTACATAAAAATTTTGGAATGCATTCATTTGTCATTTATTACATCATTTGTCTAAATATTGTGAAAATTATGATGACATTCCATCTTATTGAGTGTGAAAATAAGTGCAGGAAATGTCGATATTCTTTTTCTCTTATTCTTATAATAGACCTCATTAATGCACCCTACCTGTTCTCTTTATCCATTCTATGTAAGTCATTTAACTGTGTGATCTCTATATTTTAAAAAGTAACATTTTGAAATTTAAAAATATTTTATCTCAACGCACCAGATTCTTTGGAGATTTAATGGAAAGAAACCAGAGACCTTAGGACCAAATACTCGGCTGTACAAGTGGCTCCCCCAGAATGACCTCCTTGGTAAGACCCTGAAAAACACTTACTGAAAGCACGGGTAACTGTAGAAGTAGTTGATAACAACATAACAGGAAAAGAACTGGTGAAGATGTATTAATAAAAACTCAAAAGTGAAACCACACATTTTTTCCTAACAAAAAAAGCCTAAGTAGTTGGAATTTCATCATACTACATCATATTCTTAACAATCAGTTTATCTTTCTGCAAATATATTTACCATTGATACAGAATTTTCTATAATTACCTGAGGTTATCTCTCTGTCCTTTAATTCATCCTTACATTATCCATCCTCCTAAAGAAGAGCAAGTATTTCAATGCCACTGAAACTTGCTACTTTGTTTTATTTTGAAAGAGTCTGCCTTCTTTGTGGGAACAATTACTTCATATGAAATGATAATACACTCTATTTCAAGCATCCCTCCTTCATTAGATTAATGTACTAGTTTTAAGTTTATGGGAGCATAATCTAACATGACCATTTTCTTGTTTTGGAATTTGCTATGATCCATTATGTTGTTTTCCTATCTGTTCCACAGGAAATGGTATATTTGTTTTCAAATCTCAAGTCATACAAAACTTAGGGCACAAACCATAGGA
Organism: Dipodomys spectabilis; assembly: GCF_019054845.1. Lineage (NCBI taxonomy): Eukaryota > Metazoa > Chordata > Mammalia > Rodentia > Heteromyidae > Dipodomys > Dipodomys spectabilis. The sequence goes on along the minus strand of NW_024870720.1, from coordinate 25,498,884 downwards.
ATTTTACTTACATCTCCAGTTGGTTAGATGCTACTTGCAGAGTGACATAAAGGCAAATTAAATGTAACCCATTGGTTCAAGAATTATTATTTAGACAACACTGTTCTTTTCATTGCTCATGTTATACATTTTTCATTTCATGTCTAAGACTTTAAATGAACAATTGTATTGAAATGTCCCTAATCCTAGGCCATCCCAAAACAAAAGCTTTCATCACTCATGGTGGAGCTAATGGCATCTATGAGGCGATCCATCATGGGATTCCCATGGTGGGCATTCCTTTGTTTGGGGAACAACATGATAACATTGCTCACATGGTGGCCAAAGGAGCAGCTGTTCAACTGGATATAAGAGCAATATCAAGCAAAGACTTGCTCAGAGCACTGGAAGCAGTCATTAACAAACCTGTGTGAGTATAACCTTGATTATGTTTATGTGTGCATTGGTATGTAAGTCTGTCGGTCTCTTTGTTCATCTGGGCATTACACCCAGGGACTTGCTCATGATTAATGACCACTCTACTCTATTCGTTAGTCTGATTCTTGTTTGACCAAATTGTGATTATAGATAATTTCTCACATAAGTCTGACCATGAAAGGTACCCTCAGTTAAGACTTGATTAATTCTGGAAGATTCATCAATAACCCATCATGTGTTTCACAAGTCACAATAATATTTGTGTATGTTTGTATGCATGGGGTGTGTGTGTGTGTGTGTGTGTGTGTGTGTGTGTGTGTCTGTGTCTGTGTGTGTCTGCATGTGTCTGTGTCTGTGTCAGTGTCTGTGTTGCAACATTGTTATTCTATACAGGCCAGGATTGCCTCAAACTCATGATCATCATCTTTCAGCATTTGGAATGCTGAGATTCCACAGACCCACTTTCATTTCCAACCATAATTTTTTTGTTCCCCAGGTGATTTCAGTAAAAAGGAATTATCAAAACCTTGAGAATAGTACAAAATTCGAGACCAGGCAAAGTGGACTGAAAGGAATCATTAAGAATGACAATAGAAGAATGCAAGGAAGCTTAGGAAAGCAGTGAACTAGAGGCACATGAACTCTTCCTCCACAAATAACACTAACTAACTCATTCAGTTATAACTTTCTTTCCACCTAAGATCGCACTAGTTACTCTTTATAAAATAAAAATTCACTGTGTTTGAAAAATAGAGCATGAAGTTTCGGTGGTTGAAATTTTACTCTTGTGAACCACAAGAAAATATCTGTCATTTCAGTTTCTATTTTTTGTTGTTTCTTCAAAACATTATAAATGGTTTGTATTGTTAAGCAGCAAGAAAATAATCAAATTTCACATTCCTAGTATAAATACTTCCTCAAATATCTATGTTAATGCTTAGATTCTATCATTGTTAACTAACTACAGCTTTTAAAATGACCTGATCATCCTGGTAAGAAAAGAGAACATTTTTTGAAATGTATGCATATTCTTAGATATCAAGGGACTATGATTATCTTATTCAGAACAATCATAAAAGAAATTACCTTCAGAAGTACAAGTGAAATGTAACTGCATGATTACTAAAATATCTGAAGCAATAAGTTATTATTCAAATTATTTCAAGAAATAGGTTCAATTATTTTTATACCATTAATTTCCTCTTATACTCAGTAAAACTCTGTATGTAATTCTTCCCTTTCACCATAACTGTAAAAATATTGTAGTGTATTTTACTTTTATTGGATATAATAGTATAGCAGACACATTGTAAAGGCTGTGTTACTTTGATCCCTTTTGGGGAGTAGGTGGGTTTGAACTCAGACCTTAATACTCAAATGTTTAGCTTTCTAAAGGGCATTCTAGAGCTGAGAAGGTGGTTCAGTGGCACAGTGCTTGCCTTGCATGCATGAGGCCCTGGGTTCAATTCCTCAGCACCACAAAAGTAGAAAAAGCCGGGAGTGGCTCTGTGGCTCAAGTGGTAGAGCAGTAGCCTTGAGCTGAAGAGCTGAGGGCCCAGAGTTCAGGCCCACAACTGACCAAAAAAAAAAAAAAGTGGGGACATTTTATGATTTAAGCTCTGACTTTATTCTTTGCTGGTTATTTGAAGGTAAAGTCTAGAGACTTTTCTACCATTTCCAGTTTTGAGCTGTGACTGTCAGGACCTAGCCTCCTGGGGTAGACAAGTTTACAGGCAGGAGCCATCAGCATCTAGCTCTGACTTCCATTTTCCTACAGATATTGAGCACCAAAACATATAGTTTGTGAGCCATATTTTATCTTCCTTTGTTTTGAAAGGCAGTATATTTTTGTATTTTTATTTGCTATACAAGTATATCTCTCATATATTGTTCTTATTAAATTATGAACAGATACAATGTTGATACTGGGAGATACAGGAGATTTCTTAATGAGATAGTACATGCTAAAACTTAGCATTAGCACACATTTCAATTGTTTTTTGATGCATTTCATTTTCTTTCTACCTGCTGTATTACAAAAAGGATCACCACTAGTCCTGGGTGAAGCTCACCCATATCTGTGAGATCTTTTAAAAGAATAGCGATACTTGCCATTGCAATACTCTCCTTCTGTAACACCTTGGAATTACCCTTAATAATCATTCTCTAGGCATGCCCACTTTCACCATACTGGAAAGAACAGTTTCAACACAAATCCCATGTACTTATATTGCCTCAAAGTGACTAGAGCACTCTCTTATTGGGTCTAACATCAAAATACTATCAAGAAAAATAACAGCAATGTTAGCAAATGTCTTTGAATGTCTATCTGAAAAGATGAATAATTAAAATCATCCTAAATATGAGTACATTTATTTCTCATAATTCAAGAAAAACTCAATTATTTCTATTTTTCCATTTCCTATCATTTTGCTGTATAACAGCAAACAAATAAAAACTGAGACCTTTCAAAAGAGGTTCATAAAAGGAAAAGGTAAGTCATAGAGTATTAGTGGAACAAGTAAGTGAAAGTTCAGGAAATAAAAGGAAGGCTAGATGACAGCCAACGGCTGATGCCTGTGATTCTAGCTGTGATTCCAGAGCTGAGATCTGAGAATTGTGGTTTGACATCAAGCCAGGCAGAAAAGTCCCTCAGACTCTGATCTCAACTTAACATTCAAAGAGCCATAACTGGATCTGTGGCTCAAGTGGTAGAGTTCTTCCCCTGAGTAAAGAAAGCTCAAGGGGAGTGTGAAGCCCTAAGACCAGAATAAAACAAAGGAGGCAGGGAATTTTGTAGTTAAATAATAATTAAGCACCAATAAATGATAAAGAAAACCATCAGGGGAAAAAAAACTTCTTGATTAAATTATCTATCAATCTCTAAATTATGACACAATTCTAAATTTTGAACAACATGCATTAATAATTAAGCTTTTATATTGCTGTGGATTTCTTTGATCATTCTACCTTTGTCTTCAGAAATTCTTGTGTTAACAAGATTTTTCTTTTTTTTTATTGTGAAAATACCATTCAGAGGAGTTACAATTACATGGGCAAGATAATGAATACTTTTCTTATCAAGCCTTGTTGCTTTTTCCTTTGTTTCATATTTCTATCCCTTCTCATACCAACCCACCTCCCCCTCCCACCCACACCCCCCCCACCCACGACTTTAACAAGATTTTTCTAAATGGTTAAATCCAGGGTCATTAAGAAGCTCTTGCCTTTTACACTAACAGGTCTAAAAATACAGCAGAAGAAAAGAATTCTCTTTTTTTCTCAAAATTTTTTTAGACTCATCTGCAGAAAATTTCAATATCTGTATTTTCTAGTTTATTTGATATACTTACATCAACTTGATTTACCTTTAGCTACAAAAAGAATGCTATGTGGTTGTCAACCATTCACCATGATCAGCCTATGAAGCCACTGGATCGAGCTGTCTTCTGGATTGAATTTGTCATGCGCCACAAAGGAGCCAAGCATCTGAGGCCACTTTCCCACAACCTCACCTGGTACCAGTACCACTCTCTGGATGTCATCGGATTCCTACTGGCCTGTGTGGCCACTGTTACCTTCCTTGTCTTAAAATGTTGCTTGCTTGTTTACCGAAAGGTTTTTAAGATGGACAAGAAGAAAAAGAGGGAGTAGAGCTTTCAACGCTCAGGAAATGGACCAAAAGCCTGCTAAGGAAAAACATCCTAGTGATTTTCAGCACAATCAAGTTCGGAGGGATTCTCATTCACACTTTACCTAAACCTATGCCTTTTGTATTTTCAAATGGATCTTACTCTTGATTAAAAATGAAGCAATGTGCAATTCTAATGTCAGAGTTCCTCAAAAACGTCCATGTCACTGATTTATGTAGATAGTATAACTGAATTAACTGGGACATATGGAAATTTGAGTCTGTTAGTTTGAGAGAAGCATGCAATCCAAAGTTTTATGGGCATTTTCTAAAAAGGAATATTTTATTAAGATAAAATGAAATGAACTCTTTCTGTGTCTGTCCAAAGAAAAACAGAGGGATAGGTTAAAAGAGGTAACATTTTATTCAGACTACTGACATATGGGAGAGAGTTGACAATAACTGAAGTAAACTTCTGCTAACTCAAAGCTAACTAAGATTTTCATAAACATAAAGAGTGAGTGAGAGGAAGTGAAGAAAGGAGACTTAAATGGGACTACAATCTATGTGAAGATAGCCAACTATGAAAGAAGTGAAAATTTACTGGAAAAGGCCTGCTTTGGGTAGAAAAGTTAGAAGGTGTGCATTATACATGGTCACTGAGACAAGATTATTGCTTTTGACCTATGGACAGATTTTATGAATGTAATGAATATAAGAAAATTAGATATAATTAAGACCTCGGTGGCTCATGCCTGTAATACCAGCAACACAAAAGGCTGAGATCTAAAGATCACAGTTCAAAGCCAGCCCAGGAAGGAAAGTCTAGGAGAGCGTTAACTCTATTAACCACCAGAAACCAAAAATGGAACTGTGGTTAAAGTGAGTATTAAACTTGAGCAAATAGAATCTAGACCATGAGTCGCTGAGTTCAAGGCCCATTACTGACATAAATAAATAAACAAGCAAATAATAAACAAATAAATAAATAACTTATGTGATGGGCATTGTGTTGTACATGTGTAATCCCTGTTCCTTAGGAAATGGAGATAGTATGGTGATGGTTTGATTTGAGTAAAGGCAAAACTGTATATGCTCAAGCAAACATGAGACTGTCATTTTTCTTCCACTGCTATACTATAGGAAGCATTAATAAAACTAATTATGAAAGTAACATTACAAAAGGAAATAGGTAATGACAACTACCCTTTATTAACATTTAAATGTATAATCAGTCTATATTTTAAACATAGGATAAAACAAATGTATAAAAACAAAATAATATATCTGTGCTCTTTATTATATTAAGTATTTAACAGAAAAAACTTTGCAGATACTTTTTCTGCACTTATAATGAAGCTCTATATACATTATTCAAAGCAACTTCTAGTCTACTTTAATTTCTTCCTCAAATTATTATATACAGAAAGATTGCCTATTAACATTAGATATACCAAGGAATATTACTCTACCATAAGGAAAAATTGAACTATATCATTTTCAGGAAAATAAATAACACTGGAGGGACTGGGAAGATGGCTCAGTGATAGAGTGCTTGCCTTGCATGCATGAACACCTCATAAACAGAAGAAAAGAGGGAAGTGGCATTTGGCTCAAGTTGTAGAGCAGTAACCTTGAGCTGAAGAGTTGGGAGACAGCACCCAGACCTAGAGTTTAGGCCCCATGACCGACAAAATAATAAATAAAACTGGAAATCATCAGGTTGACTGCTATGAACCAAAAATAAAAATGCTAAATACAGTTTGGTCTTACTCATTTGTGGAGTGGACACATAAATGATGATGATAATGATAGTATGCAACAGTCAAGATGACGTGAATACAGGACCGTTAAAGAGGGGATCAGCAAAAGGAGGAAGAGAGAAAGGAAAGGCTACTGTGGAGCACAGAGGATAAAAGGACATTGAACACACACATCGATGACAGTGTCATGATTAAATGAACAAACGCTACTTGAGAAAGGAGACCTTGGAAGGGGGTGAGAATAGAGTGAAAAATGAAAATACGTTCCAAGTGCACAATGTGTGTGCATGGAAATATCACTATCAAAACTCTCAAATTACAAAGAAATGATAACTAAAAAAAAAATTCTACAAAAGAGCACTACAGATGCTAACCAGGCTATAAGGGAAAGAAAACATGAAATGCTGCTGGGAGCAACGCAAACCAGTGCAGCTCCTACGGAAAGCAACATGCAAGATTTTCAAAAACTAGACATGGAGCTAGTGAATGACTTAATATCACTGTTGGTCACATCTCTGAAGTAATATAATTGCACACTCAGATGTTTAATGCAGCATTATTGATTAAAAGACAAGTTATGAAGTCAGTTTAGATGACCTTTGACTTTTCAACGAATAAGAAAAATAGAGAGATGTATTCATATATAAATATATATACACATATATACCTATAAAAGAAAATGAATAGAGATCTACACATGTATATATTAGAGTATTTTACAGAAATAAGAATGTCATATCATTTGCAAACAAATTGGGGAGAAATTGGAGATTAGTGAGTTAAACAGATTAGGTCAGGTCCCGAAGGACAAAGGTCACAAGTTTCCTCTCACATGCAGAGTACACAGAGAATATATCTATATCTGTTCATCTATGTACCTATACAGTGTTATTAAATATATAGTATTATATTTGTATACATGATACCATATATAATGTGGATATATCTATAAGTATATATACCACTCTCTGTCTTTGTACATATATATCTATATATCACTGTTTTATCACCATGTATGTATATGTGTAAGTTTATATAATCAATATGCATAAGTGTATATGTATATATATACATAGTGATGTAATTGTTGGACTGTTTGAGGGAAAGGAGATTAAAATGAGAGAATGAGTTAGTATAAACAATAACAAAATGCATTGCCAATTTTTGAGGATGGAACATAGAACTGACTGAAAGCTTTCCACATGCAGGTGTAAGGAGGGAATAGAACAAAAGAAAAATATAATTAGTAGAAGTTAATACAGGTTAATTTAATGAAAGTGCAGTACAGTAAATGTGGAAATGAATTTACATAGTGAAATAGTTTATATGCACTAATACAAATTCTTGAAATTATAGATGCATTCCCTCATTATACCATGTGAAAGGGACAGAATGGATGAATGAAAAAGTAAAAGATAATCATGACCAGCAGTGGAGAGATTTAGTGAATTTTCTGGATTTCTGAGTAAACCTGAATAGAAGAACACACAATGAAAATCTGCTAAGGGCTCCAGAACAGCAGGTAATAGGCTAGAAGCTAAATTTTCTTAATGTCTTATATTAGTCATGCCTTTTCTTAAAACACTTATATACTCACCAGCAATTACTTAGCTTTTGCCTTATGGAACTGATTCTGATTACTTGCTTCAATTTTGCATTGGTTTTGTCTTACTCTCGTGAATTGCCTCTATCAATTCTGATTGACAAATGGTTGCAATCCTAACCTTATGTGACCTAGAATTACTAGTTAATTATTACTTTTTTAACCTTCATCCCGTTTATGCCAAGAACTCTAAGCCACTGTCACTATGACTCAGGAATCTAACCCTTTTCACAAAAAAATTTTTTTTTACTTGTTTGTAAGAAAATAGAGAAAGCAGAAATTTTACAAAAGTGTTATTGAGAGCACATGCCTTGATCCTAGCTACTCAGAAGACTGAGATCTGAGGATCATGGTTCAAAGCTAGGCCACGCAGCAAAATCAGTGAAATTCTAATCTCCTATTAAACACTCAAAAGCTGGAGGTGGGGCTTTGGCTTGAGTGGTAGAGGGTTAACAATGAGCAAACAAAGACAGAGAAAAACTTAGGGACAAATGTTCTGGCCCAAGTTCAAGCCCATGATTGAAAGGTGGATTCTAAACTTCAAAAGATAGTCAATGAGTTTAATAAATAGTGCTTTGCCACATCAATTAATGATATATTTTCTGGTTCTGTGAAGTAGGTAAAACAAATATCCACCAAAGATGGGGCCCAAACAAAGTCACCACTGCAGTGCAGGTTTGATGGAGGTAAACACTGAATAGAGCAGAATCTTTTCCATTGGAAGTGAAAAGTAAACAAAGCAAAGGAACAGGTATACATTTCCCTTGCTCCTAGGGTCCATTCATAAAATCACTCTTTAGTAAAGTTAGTTTAAAAACCATTTCCAAATCACACTGGCCCTAAGTGTGGAACCTGGCTACCTTCCCACCTCCTCACTGTGGCATCTCTTCCTAAATGGAGAACTGACACTTTGAGAAAACCATGGCATTGACAGACTTGTCACATGAACCCTGTGCGTTTGGATACTGGAGTCAACACTGACAGGTCTCTGAATTGATAATCTATGAATTTGTGCATAAAATATACAGCACACAACTAAATGGACAATTATTTTTGCCAGATTAACCATCACTAAAGTAACCAAAGTCATATTCAATGGCATAGATACCTCAACTGATACTTCAGAAATGCAGCTAGAGGGATTATCAGAAACAACTTCTCAGCAATCAATAGGAAAATGTAAAACAACTATATCTCTTTCTGGACAGATAATGTACTAAGTTGGTTTGCAAATATGTGGAAACATGGACAGACCAATAACATATGGTAGAGATTCCAAAACAAACAGAAGACGAGGAGGACCAGCTAACTCCACTGTTGAATTGTGCCAAAGTTCTCAAAAATTAACCCTGTGTCTTCTCAAGCCATGACCATGCGGCATGTGTTGGAATACTTCCCCTTTCATCTTGATTTCTTCATTTGGGTCTCCCCTCTTGTTTCCTCATCATTCCAGATAATGGTTTCTGAAGAATTTTTTTTAAATCAACTAACTTATTTATAAACCCTTTATCTTTCAGTCTGTAAGTTATTTTGTTTCTGGTCATTGCTCTTTCTTGCTTCTATTCATTTGAGGTTTGCTTGGTGCATTCTTTTTTCGTTTCCTGATTGGCGTTTGTAGTGTATTTTTTAAACTCCCTCTTCTTGTTCCTCCTTCATGTTAAGTTCCCTGCTATGTCTATGTTTGCTCCATTTCACTTCATCTGAATCAAGAAAATGTTAATTTCACTTTGGGTTCCTTAATTGTGACATCCTTTGCTCAAGAAATTTTCTTTCATTTCTCTGTTATGGGTACTTTAAATTTTTCTGTTTTTAAATTCTTAATTTCATTCTGTTTTTAAGAAAATATATCTTATGATGAATTTTTCATATCTATTTTGTATCTGCCAGTTAGCTTATCCTAGAGAATTTTTCTTATGCTAATGGAAGGAATGTTCATGCTGGCACCCGTAAATGAATGTGTTATCTTTTCCTAGTTCTGCTTCCTCTGTTGTATAATTTAATTCTCATGTTTCTTTGTTGATTTTTTGACCGCATTATCTGTCCGTTAATAAATTTGGATGTTTAGTCTTCTAAGCTTTATTTAGTATCAGTATAGTGGTATTAGGTTAATAATGTTTTATTCATAGAGTGGTTGGATTGGGGCTATATATTGAGAATTAGCATTTCTCTTTTGTTTGTACTGACCCATTTATCATTATGGAATGACCTCCTTCGTAGTGTTTCATGGGTTTTTACCTACTGTCTATTTTGTCTTCATTAGTGTAAATACTCTTATTTTCTTCTGTTATTCATTTCTGTGTACAACTTTCATTATTTCTTTACTTTCAATCCATATAGGTTCTTACAGCTGACATTGTCTATTATATTTGTTTTTAATCTAAGCAGTCTGTATGTTTGTCAGTAAGGAGGTTCCCGTATTCCATCCAAGGGGTTTCTGCTTCTCTTATTTTCCATTCTTGGGATTGCATAGTTTTTGTAATGATCATGTTATGATTCCTTTTTTTCTTTTGTATATTTACTTTATTCTTCTCTGTCTATGTCAATATGATGGCAGCTATCATACTTTTCTTTCAAGATAAGATTCTTTAAGCATTATTTCCAGGATTTGTATATTAGTAGTTAGTTCATATCATTTTGCTAGTTTAACAATACTTTATTCTCCTTAATGTATAAGGGAATATATATATAATACATATATGCATATATATATATACACACACATGCATATGTAGATATATATACAGAGACAAAGAAAGAGACAGAGTTCTCAGGTTTAATGAGTTTTTCAGGAATTTGAATATATCAACCCCTGTCTTCTCTGATGTAAAGTTACTGCTGAGTATCATACGCAAAAGCATGTCCTTAGTATATTGAAATGTTATGTTGTTATAATACAGCTTGTTTTGTATTTATAATCATTTTGTGGTCTTTTCTTTTATATGACTATATTCTCATGTGCCTTGGCTAGCATAAATTTTGTTCAAACCTACTAAAGTTCCATTAAGCCTTCTAAACATCTATATCTCATTGAGTTTCTTTACATTTATTATTCCGAATAGTTTTTAGCCAGTCATTAATTTCATTAAGATTTCTTTAAATATTTTTCCAAGAACATACTGTGTTCCCTTTGAATGATCATAGAATTTTCTCTTTTTCACCTGTATCTTATGTCCCTACATTTGCATTTCTGCATGTGGAAGGTCAGTTGTGCAGCCATTATATAGGATCATTTCCATAGTAAAATACTTCCTTGTTATATCTTAGAGAATTGGCCACATCAGATGTATCAGCTTTGATGACAGTGTTGGTGTTGGTATTGGGTGTTGGGTGTTTGTGTAGGGTCAACACAGATCATCAGCTGTAGGCAATGACCGTGAGCTCTGGGTGTGTCCATGGCTTCTTCTGTAGGGATAGGACATAATGTTGCAGCTGAGGTGTATTTCTCTTAGGCAGAACTAGTCAGCAGCAGCTGTAGGTTGTAAAGACCACTGAGGCTGTTGAGCACTTGTCTGTTTATGGGAATGGCCTGGGAGTGGTAGCTCCTTATGGTGACAGAGTCTAGGATTCCAGTTTGGAACCCGCTAGTTTTTATTTACAAAATAGATAAAATAATCAATAAGCAATCAAACTGCCAGTTTTTATTTACAAAAAAGATAAAATAATCAATAAGCAATCAAATCGCAGCAATGTAGTCAAGCACAGGCCAGCCAAAGGAGGAAGCTCAAGAACTGGTCATTACTCTCTGATTCAAAAACCAAAGTAAAGAGATTCTTTTTGAAAAGAGGTATAATTCAGTTGAAGTAATATTTACAAAGCAAATTATTCAAATACAGCTTGCTTGAAAATGATGTTTTCTGTAGAACAGTAGATCATGAAATAATATGGAGTACCCTGGAATATCTTTGTGTTATTTTGGAGCAATGCCTCAATCACAGAAAACAAAGAAGACCACCTGTCTGTGACCGAGGGCCAGCATAGTTGCTTCAAGCATCTAAACTGCACTTATTGAGCTATCCAGATTCTTCCTGGGGATGAAAATGAGTGAGAGGGGCCAATATTTGCGTCCTAGACCTTATCAAGTAAGCTGTGCATTGTGAGAATGTCTCTTCCTGGGTCATATCAGGATTTGCGAAGCCAGGTGGTTGCTTCATGAGAACTTCAACAGGCTCCCTCACTCAGGCTCAGAGGTTTGCTGTTGTGGGTGGCCTGAAGAGAGGGGCAGAGTCACCTGCCTGCTTCAAAGGACCAGTGTTTGATAACCAGCTCAGCATTAACGTCTTGGCAAGTTTCCAGTGGCAAGTGGAAGTTGTCTGGGCATTGAAGGCGATTTGCCTGGCCTGTGGGTAAAGTGGTCAGAGAAGCTGAGCAGATTTCTGGTTAGCAGTGTTAGGGTCAGCAGGATTTCAGTTGTATTTTAGAGGCTTCTGCAGTTGGTACTGCTCAGGTTGAGGCTACCCAGGAAATATGCAGGGCCACTTGAGCTCTTAGGGCAGCTGCCTAGCAGATTTGCTGGCCCCTTGAGGGCATTCTAAACGTGGCACTCTGCAACAAGAGCTTTGGGAGGTGGTGAGGGGCAAGGGCACAAGGAGGGGTGGACTTTTTCTCCATGGCAATGCATTTGTCTGCTAACTTAGTGTCCCAAACCAGGCTCATGGCTTATGAGGACAGCAGGCTTCCTCATCAGCAAATAGCAGGAGCAGGGTTCTGAGTGGCAATTGTTGGGTGTCCTGTTTGCCCTCCTCCACTAGAGGAAGGGTCTTTTGGCTCATGTTCAATGTTCCAAGATGGGAAAGTGAAGAGTCTGTGTTCTTAACCCCTTATTTTATAAAGCCATAGTTCAATCCTGAGTTCTCCAGTGTAGTGGCTTGTCCATGTCCTCCCTGAACACTGTCACTTTGTTTCAAACTCCAAGAAAATCACTTTGATTTGTCTGGGCTTTATTCCTTTGTTGTGGAGTAAAGCACCTTTATTCAGCCATCTTGCTTCTGTCTTGATGATAGGGAATTTCTTCCCAGGAAGCTATCTACTTGGGAGGCTGAACTCTGGTGGGGGTGGGGGGTAGGGAGGACAGTAGTAGGGGTGGGAGATGGGAAGGATGGGAAGGGGAAACAAAGCAGGAGGCAACAATGCTTGATAAGAAATGTACTTATTATCTTGCTCATGTAATTGTAATTCCTCTGTATGGTATTTTTACAATAAAAAAAAAAAACAGTTCTTACATCACTCTTTGTTTTTCCCTTACCATCCCTTCCCTCCCACCTCCACAACTAAACTCCCCCGCAACCACTCCCCACAACCAGCCCTGGCCTAAATTGTAAGGTTCGTTTCTCAACATAATGTCTTGTACATCCCATTGTTATAATGGGACATGACCATTTTCTTGCTTCAGAATTTGCTCTCTATGATCCATATGTGTATCCTATCTGTTCAACAGAAAATGGTATATTGATTTTCACAGCTCATGTCACACAAAACCTAAGGCACTGATCATAAGATTTTTCACTTACCTGTCAAGTGGATTAGGTGGTCCTAAGAGTGAGACATGAAGGCAATGTAAATGTAACTTCATTGGTACAATAATTGTTATTTGGAAAAGACTGTATCTTTCACGTGCTCACGTTATACATTTCTCATTTCATGTCTAAGACTTTTAATGAGCAATTGTTTTGAAATGCCCCTAATCCTAGGCCATCCCAAAACAAAAGCTTTCATCACTCATGGTGGAGCTAAAGGCGTCTATGAGGCCATCCATCATGGGATTCCCATGGTGGGCATTCCTTTGTTTGGGGAACAACGTGATAACATTGCTCACATGGTGGCCAAAGGAGCAGCTGATCAACTGGATATAAGAGCAATATCAAGGAAAGACTTGCTCAGAGCACTGGAATCAGTCATTCACAAACCTTTGTATGATCTTGTGTGTGTGTGTGTGTGTGTGTGTTTCTAGATATTACACCTAAGGAATTGTTTCTCATTGGTAACTATCCAACACTTTTGTTACTATGCTTATGTTTTATTAGTCTTTAGGATAATTTCTTATCAGAGTCCAAACATTTAAATTATCATCAGTTTAGAGTTGGTTAATATTGGAAGAATTCATCAATAACCTAGCATGTGTGTCCTAAGGCACAATAGAGTGTGTGTGTGTGTGTGTGTGTGTGTGTGTGTGTGTGTGTGTGTGTGTGTGTTGCAACATTGTCATGCTGTAGAGCTTGAACTCACAGTCATCATATTTCAGCATTTGGAATGCTGAGATTTCAGGGATTCACTTTCCTTTCCAGCCATAATAAGTAGCTATTTTCACCAACAATTTCAATGGAAAATAATTATTAGACCCATGAGCATTCTTAAATAGGGCAAATGTGGACAGAAAGGAGTCACTAACGATGACAACAGTTGATTGCAAAGAAGATGAGCACAGCAATGAATTAGGGGTGTATGAACCCTCCCTCTATAAATGACACTAATTAATCCTGTTCAGTTAGAAGTTTCTTTCAGCCTAAGCTCTCACTAGCTACTGTTTATAAAATAAATGTTTATAAAATAAATATTTGGCAAATACTATATGAAGTAAAGATAGTTGAAATCTTAATATAGTGAAAAGGATGAATACATCCATCATTTCAGTTTTTGGGTTTTTTGTGTCGGTCATGGGGCTTGAATTCTAGGCCTGGGCGCTGTCCCTCAGCTCTTCAGGTCAAGGCTAGTGCTCTCCCATTTGAGCCACACCACCACTTCCCTTTTTTTTGCATATGTGGAACTGAGGACTCAAACCCAGGGCCTCATGCATGTGAGGAAAGCATTCCTCCACTGAACCAACCTCCTAGCCCTCTGGGGATTTTTTGGGAGGGAAATGTGGTTTCTTTAAGAGAAAAAAAAAAACACTTTTACAATTGTTTACATTGTTGTTAAACAGTAAGACATAATCTAAGCTGTAATTTCTGTTCTATTTAATGCTTCCTAAACTATCTATATTAATGCTTTAATTCTAGCACTAGGACTTTTAAAATTACCTGATTAATCCTGTTAGAAAAACATGTGAATATTCTTAGATCCTTAGTACTATGGTTTTCTTATTAGGAACAGCTATAATTAAAAAAAAAAAATACCTTGTAAAGTGCAACTTAAATATGGCTGTTTAATAGCCAGCATATCTGAAGCAAGAAATATTTGTGATTCAAAATATTTCATTACATGTAACTATATTGTCAATTCTGGTATCAATTATTATCAGCAATATTCTGTATGTATTTCTCCCCTTTCACCATAACTGCAAAATAAAGCCTTGTATTTTGAAAAATACTCACAACTGCCCAATAAATAAGTGGGCTAAAGACTTAAAGAGAAACTTCTCTGAAATGGAAAGAATGATGGCCAATAGACACATGAAGAAATGCTCAACCTCTCTAGCATAAAAGAAATGCAAATCAAATATCTAGTATATGTATGAGTCAAGCGAAAAAAGTCAGATAATGTGATGTCAGGAAAATGAACCCTTAGATATGTATTTTAATGTTTTTTTCTTTTATGCATTTGTTTCTAACGCATTTATAAGATTATCTCTTTGTTGCTTTGTATGTCCCTCCCCCACAGTATAACCCCTGCTTTCACTATATTTGATGTCAGTATAACTTGTGGAGGAGATGGGGAAAAACAAGTCGTTTAAGGATACAGGTGGACCTGTTGCAACAATGAGAAGTACAAGTTGTCATGTCGAAAACGAGCTTTACAACGTTGGTGGGGGGAGGGGAAGGGGGGGCAGGGGGAGAGGATTGGGTGGGGGGCGGGAGGCTGGGAAGGAATGTGCTTGATAAGAAATGTACGCATTATCCTGCCCATGTAATTGTAACTCCTCTGTACAGTATGTTCACAAAAAAAAATTCAATTAAATAAAAAAAAAAAAAAAAAAGAAACATGCCTAACGGTGAAGTAAGGATGTCAGGTCTGGCCGGTGCCATATTGGTCACATCGTAGGTGGCAGGGTCTGGCATGCTGTCTTCATGCTGGGGAAAGGAGCCTCCGCACTCCCCTCTCCCGCCCCCCTGCATTTGTCAGTCCAGTGCCTGGGACTGGGAATTTCCTGAGGATCTGCCCCTTGCGTTGACATATTTAGGCCCAGACCAGTCTAGCCACCAGAAGATCATGCCACATGTGTCTGTGTGATCATGTTCTGTGTCCTGTCTCCTGCTCATCTCCAGTCATCATGGATCCCAATTCAGCTCTCCATTAGAGCTGAATTGGCTTGTTGGTATTGTTTTTGTTATTTCTTTCCTCTTTAGCACGTTTCCTAGCTGTGTTAAGTGTATTTGTTTGCTGCAGGCCTTTGTAACAACTTGTGGCCTGCAGTCTGTTAACTGTATAATAAAGACTCCAATATTCTTTTTTTTTTTTTTTTGGTGGTCATGGAGCTTGAATTCTGGGCTTGGGCGCTGTCCCTCAGCTCTTCAGCTCAAGGCGAGTGCTCTACCGCTTGAGCCACCGCACCACTTCCAGTTTTCTAGTGGTTTATTGGAGATAAGAGTCTCATGGACTTTCCTGCCCGGGCTGGCTTTGAACCTCATTCCTCAGATCTCAGCCTCCTAAGTAGCTGGGATTACAGGCGTGAGCCACCAGCGCCCAGCTTAAGATTCCAGTATTCTATATTTCAAAATGTGGCTTCTGGGATGATTCACCTTACAACTGAAGTAGGTCCTGAGAGACTAGAGCTGGTACAGCTTCTTTCCAGGCGTTGCCTTTGTTTCAGGGATTTTAGAGAAAAAAAAAAACAAAAAACTTTAAACAAGGTTAACTAGACCTCGGCTCCAACCAGCCCAGTTCCTGGAGTGGAAAGAATGCCTCTAGGTCCCCCTCCCCTTAACAACCTAACCCACCTTGATTGTGCAGTTAAGACTGACCCATAAAACAGGTTTAATCTGGCTCCAACTGGCAACACCATATGCTTATGGTAAACCCTGCCTTGTGCCTATTGGCCACCTGTGTGTGGTCTGGTATGACCCCATTGGTCACCTGTGCGTGACCAGGCTCGACCTCATGGATTTTGCCTGTAAAAATCAAAGAATAGGGGCTGTTTGTGGTCACAGTATCAGCTCCCGAGCCTTTGCTGCTGCCCTGGCCGGTTTGTGTAGGAACCTTTTCAATAAAGTTGCTTCTTTATTAAAAAAAAAAAAAAAAAAGAAATGCAAATCAAAACAACATTGAGATACCACCTCGCCCCAGTTAGAATGGCTATAATCAAGAACTCTAATAACAATAGATGCTGGAGGAGATGTGGACAGAAGGGAATCCTACTGCACTGATGGCTGGAGTGTAAACTTGTTCAACCACTTTGAGAAGTATTATTGAGGTTCCTCAGAAGACTCCACATAGAGCTCCTCTATGTCCCAGCAATTCCACTTTTGGGCATTTACTGGAATGGTCACAAACAAGACCATACTAAAGCTCCCAGCACAACTATGTTTATTTCAGCATTATTAACCATAGCTAAGATATGGAATCAACCCTGATGCAATGGGTCATCTTGTGTCCCTGTGTCAGTATTTTGTTATTCCCCTTCCCCTCCCCAGATTAGACATATGTACATACAAGATGCATGTACCAAAATCAAGTACAGTAACAACAGGGGATATGCTATAGGGGAAAGAACATACAAAGGAAACAACAACAAAAACGAAAATCACATGGTACATTGAAAACAATAACTATTAACAAAGACCTCTTATGTCCATATCTTGGGGTTCATTTCACTTCGCATCATCTTATATGATCATTGTATATGGCTTTTAAGCTTTTCAGCTCATTGGCAAGATTATCCTATATGTATACTAATTATTGCAAATAAGGGAAACCATGGGAACTAAATTTCTTTGGGACTGTGTTACTTCACTTAATATTTTTCCAAGTCTTACTATTTCCTAACAAATGGGGCAGTGTTGTTCTTTCTGATGGAAGCTTAGAATTCCACTATATATAGATCACATTTTCTTGATCCACTCATCTACTGAAGGGCATCTGGGTTGGTTCCATATCTTAGCTATGGTAAATAATGCTGTGATACACATAGTTGTGCTGGTAACTTTAGTATGGCTTTGTTTGTGATCATTTGAGTAAATGCAGAGATGTGGGATTGCTGGGTCATAGGGGGGGTTCTATGTGTAGTTCTTTGTAGAACCTCCATACTGCTTTCCAAAGTGGTTGAACAAGTTTATACTCCCATCAACAATGCAGTAGTGTTCACTTTTGGACACATCCCCCCATCATCTGTTGTTCTTAGTATTCTTGATTATAGACGTTCTAATTGGGGTGAGGTGGAATCTCAATATTGTCTTGATTTTCATTTCTTTTATGGCCAGAGAATTTGAGAATTACTTCATGGGTCTATTGGCCATTGTTATTTCCTCTTCAGAGAAGTCTCTCTTTAAGTCTTTAGCCCACTTGCTGATGGAGTGGTTGCTTCTCTGAGGATTTGTTTTTGGAGGGCTTAATTTTTTGAGTTCTAAGTATATTTTTTATATGAGATACTTGTCTTTTGTATAGCTAGTGAAGACCTTCTCCCAGTCTGTGGGCTTTCTACTGATCTTATTAGCTATGTCCTTGGCCATGCAGAAGCTCTGCAGTTTCATGCAATCCCATTTGCCCAAACTTTCTTTGATTTGTTGTGTTTCTGGGTCTTTATTAAGGAAATTTTGGCCTGTGCCAAGGAGCCCTAGAGTTTCTCCTATTCCTTCCTGTAATGTTTTCAGGGTGTCTGCTTTTATTTCCAGGCCTTTGATCCATTTGGAGTTGATTCTGCTGCTTTTCTACAGTTGTTTAACCAATTTTTCCAGCACTATTTATTGAAAAGACTGTCTTTCTTCCATTCTATTTTTGGCTCCCTTATCAAAGATTGGTGGCTACAGGTCTGTGAGTTCATTTCTGGGCCTTCTGTTCTGTTCCATTGGTATTCAGATCTGTTCTTGTGCCAGTACCAAGCTGTTTTGATTACTATGGCTTTGTAGTACAGCTTGAAGTCTGATTGTTATTCCTCCAGAAACATTCTTTCTGCTAAAGATTATTTTTGGTATTCAGGGTCTTTTATTCACTAGCCATATAACTGGACAAGGGTCTTATATATCTAAAATATACCTGTAACTGAACTTTGAACAACAGGTGCATTAATAATTGCTTACTGAATAAATTAAGTTTTTCTTCTGCCTTTGAAATTGAACTGATTCTACTTTCTACTTAAAAATTCTTGAATTTAACAAGATTTTTTAAATGGCTAAACCTAGTGTCATTAAAAAGCTCTTACCTTTCACACTAAGATGTTTAAAAATAGAGCAAAAGAAAATCATTTTCCTCTCTTCAACATTTTTACCACTTACGGAAATCTTTCAATATCTTTTTTCTAGTTCATTTGATATATTTACATCAATTTGATTTACCTTTAGCTATAAAAAGAACGCTATGTGGTTATCAACTATTCACCATGATCAGCCTATGAAGCCACTGGATCCAGCTGTATTCTGGATTGAATTTGTCATGTGCCACAAAGGAGCCAAGCATCTGAGGCCACTTTCCCACAACCTCGCCTGGTACCAGTACCACTCTCTGGATGTCATCAGATTCCTACTGGCCTGTGTGGCCACTGTTACTTTCCTTCTCTTAAATTGTTGCTTGCTTGTTTGCCAAAAGGTTTTTAAGATGAGAAAGAAGAAAAAGAAGTAGAGCTTTCAATATTCCAGGGAATGGACTAAGAGCATACTAAGTAAAACCATCCCAAGAAATTTGACCACAATAAAGGTGAGAGAGATTCTTGTCCGTACTTTACCAAACTAATACCTTCTGGATTTTCAAATGGATCTTACTCCTGATCAAACATGAAGTAATGTACAATTCTAATTTCACAATTCCTCAAAAAATTTCACTTTACTTGTTTATGTATGTTAGTATAAGTAAATGAACTGGTACTTACGGAAATTGAACCTATTAATTTGAGATAAGCATAAGACCCAACATTTTACTGTGCACTTCCAAAAAGGGAATATTTTAATAAAATATGATCAAATGGGCTCTTCATGTGTGTCCAAAATAAGAGAGAGAAAGTAAGGTTATAAGAAGTACAGACTTTTTTTAATCTATTGAAATATGGGAGGGAGTTGACAACAACTGAAACTAACTTCTCCGGAGACAAAGCCAACTAAGATTTTCATAAACATCAAAACTGAATAACAGGAAGTGAAGAAGTGAGAATAAAGGGAACTGAAGCTTTACATCAAGATAGCCAATTACAAAAGAAGTGGAAAATTACTGAACATGGCCTTCCCTGGGTGGAAGAGTTGCAGGTTGTGCATTGTATACTGTTGGTGAGTCATATTTTCATAAAAAAAAAAAAGAAAGAAAAAAGAAAATTGTGGTGTCCAGAACTGACACTCTACATAACTTAGTATAGGTAGAGGCAAAGGTAGATCTGGTCACTTTGCTCAGCAATGTTTGATGTTTTGTACTTAGTACCATGAAGAAAATACATTGCAAATCCCTCTTGAAATTCAGATTATTTTGTTATTTTCTGTTTTGCAAGATAACTAGAGGCTCAAAGGTTGAAGCAGGACCTCTTGTTTTTGCCATAATGTGTCTCAACAATTCATTACATCTAGCTTCTTTGAAGTCCTTGACAGTGAGTACATGAGACCCTAAATTTATATTATATTTTTACTTATTCTTGAATAATAACACATAAAAGTAATTGTGAAGCAATTTTAGAAAACATTTAGTATTTCAAAAGATCCCAAAAACTCACTGTTAAGATGCTGCTGTCACAGTCTGAGCTCAGAACACAGTCCACAAAGCAGGAAAAAAGGGAAATCAATTAAGGAGTATTACTTCCGCCTGGCACAAGATAGGTTTAAATAGTTGAATGAGCGACATGATGATTGATTTTCACATATAGTAAACTTTACAACACTCTTTTACAATTATCATTCTGGCTGCTGGTGGCTCATGGCTATAATCCTAAACACTTAGGAAACAGATATCTGAAAATCTCAGCTCACAGCCAATCTGGGAAGGAAAGTCAAAGAGACTTCTATGGACAAGAAAACTGGGAGTAGAGCTGTTAGTGAAAGTTCTTGAACACTAGTCTAAAGCTAAAAGAGCTCAGGGACAGTGCCTGAGCCATGAATTTAAGACTCAAGACTGACGTACACAGAAACAAAGGAAGGAAGGAAGGAAGGAAGGAAGGAAGGAAGGAAGGAAGGAAGGAAGGAAGGAAGGAAGGAAGGAAGGGAGGAAGGGAGAGAGGAAGGGAGGAAGGGAGGAAGGGAGAAAGGGATGGAGGGAAGGAGGGAGGGAGGGAGGGAGAGAGAGACAGAGAGAGAGAGAGAGAGAGAAAGAAAGAATCTGATGGGCATAGTTTTGAACATCTGTAATCCCAAATACTTGGGAAATGGAAATAGTATGGTGGTTGCTTGAGGATAGTAAAAGCAAAGTTGTTAAGGCCCATGTTACAGCAGTTGCCTACCAAACATAAGACACTCAGTTTAATTCTTACTGCTACAGTACTAAAGTTACTCTCAAGAAAACTAATTTTAAAAATAATGTTCAGAAAAGAAATAGACAATAATGGTAACTTTAAAGATTTGATTTTACATAGATCAGCAATTTAATATTTAAAATTAAATAAAAATGAATGTATAAAATATAAAAATAATACATCAGTACCCTTTATTACATTAGGTTTTTAACAGAAGGCAACTTTGTAGGTATGTTTTTCTGAGCTAAAAATGAAGCTAACTCTAAATATACTACTCAAAACAAATTCTAGTCTATGTCTAATTTCTTCCTCAAATTATTATATATAATGAGACTTTATATTAACACCATATATATAAAGAATATTATGCTATCTTAGTGAAAAACCAAGCTGAGTCATTTTCAGAAAAATGGATAACACTGCAAATCATTAGGTTGACTGCTGTAAACCAAAATCAAAATACCAAATATTGCAGGTTATTGCTCATTTGTGCAGTTGACACTAAACTGAGGATGTTGATGTTATGATAATGATGATGACAATAATGATGATGATGTTGATGATGATAGCAATTAGTGGACAAGAGCCATGAATGTAAAAGGAGGAACTTCCAGGAGGGGTCAGCAAAAGGAGAAAGAGAGAAAACAATGGATATTGTAGAGCAAAGAGGATAAAAGGATATAAAACCCACACGCCTGTGACTGTCATAATAAAGTCTACCAAATGCCATTTGAGAAAGGAGGAGAGATTGAGAGGAATGAGACTATAGTGGAAAAGGACAATATATGCAAAGTGCACAGTGTGTGTATATGAAAAATTACAAGGAAAGTCCCTGTGTTACAAAAAGTGAAAACTGAAAAGTAAAATATTTAAAAAGATACAACAGATGCTGACAAGGAAATAGGGAGAAAAGGAATGTTATATACTGTTAGAAATGCAAATCAGTGCAGCTCCTATGGAAAAGACATGGAAGATTTTCAAAAACCTAGAAATAGAGCTATGAATTATTCTGTGAAGTATTATCTGAAGTAATTTAATTGCACACTTGGGTGTTTATTCCAGCATCATTTGCTAATAACCAGGCTATGAAGTCAGTTTAAATGCGCTTTGACTTTTCTGTTGATAATGAAAATAGAGATACATATACAATATGTATCTATACATATGTAAGGAAATGAAGAGATATGAATACACATATATATTAGAGTATTAAACAGAAAATATGTCATAGCATTTACAGATAAAATGGAAAGAAAAAAGAAAAATATAATGTAAGGGATTAATTTAATCAAAATGCAGTACAGAACATTTGGATGCAAAATTACATGACAAAACAGTTAATATACGCTAATACAAATTCTTAAAGTTCCCTCATTATGTGAGATGAAATGGGACAGAACTAATTAATGAAAAAAATAGAGGCATGGCCAGCGTTGGAGAGATGTAGAGAATTTTCTGAGTAAAACTGAATAGAGGAGCCCATAAGAAATACCTCACTTAAGTGCTGCTGAGCAGTAAGTATCAGGTTAAAAGCAGTATTTTTAATATCATATATTCATCCTTCCCTTCCTTAGCACACTCTTAGTTCTTACTATTTGGTCAGCCATAACTACTCAGTGTTTGCATTTATATTACTTGCTTCAATTTAGCATTTATTTTGTCTAAATGATTTCCACTTGCTTGTAACAACTCATTGACAAATGTTTCAAAATCTAACCTTAAAATTTAACCTAGAAGGCTAGAAAGGTGGCTCGGTGGTAGAGTGCTTGCCTTACATGCATGAGGCCCTGGGTTTGATCCCTCAGTACCCCATAAAAAGAAAAAAGCCTAAACTGCACTGTGCCTCAGGTTGTAGAGCACTAGCCTTGAGTTGAAGAGCTGAGGGACAGCTCCTGGGCTCGGAGTTTGGGCTCAGGGACCGCCACCCCCCCAAAAAAATATATTAACCTAGAATTACTAGTTAATTATTGCACTTTCTAACCTTGACTGATCACACATCTTTTCAGTAACTGTGGGCCACTCTCATCATGACTCAGGAATCTGACTCTTTTCACAAAAACAAATTTAGTTTTCTTACTTGTCTGTGAGAAAGTAGAGATTTTGCAAAAGAGAAATTGAGAGCTCATGCCTATCTTCTCAGCTACTCAAGAGGTTGAGGTCTGAGGATCATGGTCTAAACCATCCTCTGAAGAAAGTCTGTGAGACTCTAATATCCAATTAAACACGAGATCTGGAAGTGGATCTCTGGCTCAACTGGTAGAGTGCTAGCCTGAGCACAATAAAAATGAGAAACACTTAGGGACAATGCCCAGGCCTAGACTTTAAGCCCCTGAATGCTGGGTGGATTATAAATTTTAAATGATTGTCAATCAAAATAATAAATCATAATTTGCCACATCAAATAATGATACATTTTCTGGTTCCATGTAGTAGGTAAACCAAGTATTCACCAAAGATGGGAGCTCCAACAAAGTAACAACTGCAGTGCTGGTTTGATGGAGGTATCTATAGAAGACAGCAGAATCTTTACCACTGAAAATGAAAAGCTAACAGAGCAAACTAACAGGTGTATATCTCCCTTTTTTGTAGTGTCCATTCACAACAATCACTCTTTGGTAAAGTTAGTTTAAAAAAAAATTTCCAAATCACTCTGGCATCAAGTGGGGTAGCTGGCTGCCTTTCTATGGTCTCAGCATAGCATCTCTTCCTAAATGGAGAACTGAAATGTTTAGAAAAGAAAGAAAAGCCATGGCATTGTCAGAGTTGATATATGTTCATTGTGTTTTTGGACATTCTATGCAACAATACAGACAAGTCTATGCATTGATAATCTATGAATTTATGCTTAAAATATTGCTACTATTACTTCAGAAATACAGCTGTAGAGATGATCAGAAACAACTTCTCAGCAATGAGTAGGAAAATGTAAAACAAATGGATCTATTTCTGGATGGATAATCTTAAAAATTGGTTTGTTAATATGTAGGAAATATGGACAGACTGATAACATATGGTAGAGATTCCTAGCAGAGAGAAGACTAAGACCAGCTGACTCCACTGCTGAATTGTGCCAAACCTCTAAAGAATTAACGCTGTGTCTTAGAATAATGCCCCTTTCATCTCATTGTATTCATTTGGATCTTTCCTCTTGTTTTTTTCAAAAATCAACTTATTACCTCGTTGGTTGTTTTTCTTTCAATCTGTAATTTATTTTGTTTCTGGTCATTGCTATTTCTTTGCTTCTATTAATTTGAGGGTTGCTTGGTTCTTCCTTTTCTAGTTTCTTGAGAGCCATTTGTGATATTTTTCTCTAAACCCCCCCTTCCTTTTCCTCCTATATATTAAGTTCCATCTTATGTCTACTTCTGTTGAATTCCATCTCCTCTGAATCAATAAAGCATTAATTTCCCCTTGGGTTTCTTCATTGTAACATTGTTTGTTCATGGAATTTTCTTTAATCTCCATTTTTGGTAGTTTTTAAATGTTGTATATTTTTTAACTTCATGTTTTATTCTATGTGGTCAAGAAAATATTTCTCATGATGCCAATTTTGCTGCATTTTTTGTATTTGTTTTGTGTCTATGTCTTATCATATAGAATTTTCCTTATGCTAATGAGAGGAATGTTCATTCAGGAACCTTTAAATGAATGTGTTAACATTTGCTAGCTCGGCTTGGCCTATTGTATAATGTAACTCTAATGTTTCTTTGTTGATTTTTGTCTGCATAATCTGTCCTTTAAGGAAAGCTGGATGTTTAGTCTCCTAAGGGTTATTTGGCATCAACATATTAGTATTAGGTTAATAATGTTTTATTCATTTATTGCTAACATTGGATGAATATATATATGGAGAGAGAATTATGATTTCTCTTTTGTTTGTACTGATCCATTGATGATTATGGACTGAGGCTCCTTTGTGGTGTTTCACAGGATTTTACCTAAAGTCTATATTATCTTCATTAGTATAAACACTCTTGTTCTCTTCTGGTAGGCATTTCTGTGTTCAAGTTTTATTGTTCCTTTACTTTCAGTGCATGTGAGAACATACAGATGACACAGTCTATTGTGTTATATTTGTTTTTAATCTACTCAGTTTGTATGTGTTTCAGTGAGGAGGTTCAGCTGTTTTGATTCAAGATCATTACTAATAAATATATATTCCTGTCATGTCATTTTTTTGTTTCTGTTGACTATATTTTGTTTAGTTTCCTCATCTCTTACTTTTCTTCCTTGTGACGTGACAGTGTTCTGTAATGAGAATGTTATAATTCTCCTTTATTCTTTTGTATATTTGCCTTATACTTCTGTGTCTCTTTGATGGATGGTATCATCCTTTTCTTTCTAGGTAAAACACCTTTAAGCATTTTTTGTGCTTAAATTACTACTAATAGTAGTGAGTGGAAACAATATTTACTAGTTTGAAAAAGACTTTATTCTCTTTTATGTTTGAGGGACAATATATATTAAATATATGTCATATATTTTCTATATTTACACATATTGCATATATTATATATGTATATGCAATATATACATATATGTATATATTACACATGTATGAATTATATATATGTATTTATACACATGTTGTATTTATAGTATATATGTTCTATATATATTATACACACATGTATATACATATAATATATATATATGTATATATCCTGTAGTTGGTATGCATTTTTCAATATATTTCAATATATCAACCCTGTGTTATCTCATGTAAATTTACTGCTGAGTATTTTACTCTATAGCAATTCCTTAATAGGTGTCTTGAAATATTCTGTTGTTTTTGTAATTCTGCTTGTTTATGTTTTTTATGATCATTTGCTGATATGCTTTGGGCAGGATCAATCTTGTCCAAATTAATTAAAGTTTCACTGATCCTTACAAGCATCTGTATCTTAGTGAGTGCCTTTAAAATTATTATTTTGAATTCTTTTTAAGGCAATAATTAACTTCATTAAGGAATGGAAGGGGTAAAAACGATGGACAAGTAATGGACCCATTGAGTTATCATGTGACTGTAAACCCTCTGTACAGCATCTTCACAATAAAATAATTTTTTAAGAAAGGTTTCTTTAAAAAAATTTCCAAGGAGGTGGGAGGGAAGGGATGGTAGGGGAAAAAGAAAGGAGGAGGCAACAATCCTCAATAAGAAATGTACTCATGACCTTGCTCATGTAACTGTAACCGTTCTGCCCGGTATTTTTACAATAAAAAACATACAAATATTTTCCAAGAAGTTACTGTGTTCCCTTTGAATTATCACAGTATCTTCTTTTTCCCATGTATCTTGTGTCCCATATTGATATTTGTCCATGTGACACATCAGTTGGGTACCGGTTACATAGGATGGTTTCCAAAGTAAAATACTTTGTTATTATAATAAGTGTTAGGGAACTGGTGATAATGAATGCCTTTGCCTTGATGCCAGATATGTGCTTTGCTGTAGTGTCAACACAGATCTTCACTTGTAGGCAATATCCGTGAGATCTGAGTGTCTCAGGTGCTTCTTCTGTAGGAACACGAGATTACATTGCCAACTGAGATGTATTTCTCACAGGTAAAGCTCCTCAGAGTAAAAGTCATTGTTCTCATGGATTCAAAAGACAAAGTCAGAAGATTATTCTTTTCTAAAAGTAGCGATTCAGTTAAAGTCATATTTACAAACCAAGTTAGTCAATGATGGCTTGGCTTTCAAATGTTTCTTCTGTAAAATGGCAGATCAGAAAGCAGGATGGAGCACCTTGAATATCTTTGGGTTGCTTTGGAGCAATGCATCAGGCATGGAAAAAGCAGGAAGACCGCCTGTCAGCGCCCAAGAGATAAAATAATTGTTTCCAGTGTATCTGAATGCCGGAGCCTGCGGGCAATGAAAGGGAATCCTGAATTAGGGGGCAAGGATGCAGAAAAATAAAGACAAAGACAAAGGATGGGGTCGGGAGGTCTGCAGCTCAAGACTGCAGCAGCGTTTATTTTTAACTTTCCCTAATATATACTATTAGAAGTCAAGAGCTAATAGCAGGTTACAATAGTCCAGAAAAACAAGGAAAATTCAGTAAAAACAGAGTGCAGTAAAAACAAGACAAGGTCAACTGGTAGAAAGTAAAACAAACTGCAGACACAGCAAAGCAATCCTGGGAACCTGGTGTTTTCTGTAAGCCAGTTCATTAGGGGCCTTCAAGCAAGCACAGGGGTCAAGATGACCTTTGAGCTTTACTGTCAGCTCCCAACAGCTCCCAACATCGGAAGTGCATTTATTGGGCTACTCAGCTTCATCCTGGGGCTGAAAATGAGCGAGAAGGGCCAAAGTTTACTTTGAAGGCCTTATCAAGTAAGCTGTGCATTGTGAGAATGTCTCTTTCTGGGTCACATCAGGATATGAGAGGCCCCCTGGCTGCTTCATGAGAACTTCAGAAGAAAATTGTTGCCTTCCCTACATTTGTCTACAGTACGAAGACCACTATAGTTTGCATCTTGAGTGTCTTTCTAAGGCCTGCTTTGGAGGTCCAGTTGTTAACTGATGGAACTGTGAGTAATATCATAACTTTAAGAAAAAAGGTCTAAAAAGGGGAACCTATACAACAGCAATACTCACAAAACAATATGTTGGAAATGATCTGTACAACTTGGGAGGGGGGTTGGGAAAAAGGAAAGAGAGAGAAAAATGAAGGAGGGGTAACAAGTTAGACAAGAAATGTACTCACTGCCTTATGTAACTGTACATCATTGGATAATTAAAAACTGTAAAAAAAACCTCATAAAATGTAGTAATTTCATGACAATTTTCACTGGTTGTACTATTTGATATCCTTGTATTGTTCCATAAAAATCACTACCTCTTAAAGTAGTTAATCTTTATAATCTGAAGTTTAATTTTTCTACCAGAAGTAAATGCAAACTCAAAATGTGGGACTACATGTACTATTTTCTAGCTAATTATCATGTCTCAGCTGGTAGAGTGCTAGCTAATGAGTAAAAGTGTCAGGTACCAAGTTTGAGTCCCCATTTCAGATCTAAAAGAAAAAGCTTAAGGTCATCAGTTAATTTTACTGTGACCAAGAATATAGATATAGTCAGGAATGTGTGTAGATAAGTGGCAGTGAAATGACCTAGCATGTTGGAGGCCCTGGGTTAATGTATACCAGCTTTACAGAGCAAGTAATATTGAGAAGAATTTGTATCTATGAGTATCAATATAAAATAATAACTTAAAATCTGCATTTGATCAGATAAGCGTTAATTTAATATATTATGATTGTACTTTCTTGAACTCATAAAAACCATGATAGTCAGTTCTTTTTCAAGGTTATAAAATTAAGCTATATTGGCCGTACAAAAGTTTTCACTTGGTATTTCTATGCACACATATTTTGTACTTTGGTCAATTTCATCCTCTGTATTACTGCTGGAGCCATTTCAGAGAGAGTAGAAGATAAAGTAAATCAAAGCTATTAATGTGATTAGAATATTTTCTCATTTTCTGAAACATTTTTAAATGATAGGAATTTATACTGATAATGTAAAATATAGGGGAGAGAGTATCATTTTTATGTTGAATTTATACCTGTTTATATTTATTTTCACTTGCTTTGGTTAATCTACACTTTCCATGTTCATTTGAATCATCCTTTGACATAGTATTTCTGTGTACTGCATACAGAGTGTCTGTTTTCTTTCTTTTTCATTAGTGGTAATAGAAAACAGGCTACATGCCTGCCAGGCAAGCACAGTTGTTTATTAAGCTTCACACACAGCCCTTATGTTCCTGTTTGCTTTCAAGAGAGAGTCTCAGGCAATTTGTATGATCTGACCTCAAAATCAAAATCTTTCTACACCAGTTTCATCCATTGCTGAATTATAAGCTTCAGCTACCATCCATGTCTGACTCTTAAGTTTTCGTCCTATAAAACTTGCCATTCACTGTAAGGGTTTCTTTTTTTTTTTTTTTATTTGTGAACATACTGTACAGAGGAGTTACAGTTATATGGGCAGGATAATGCGTACATTTCTTACCAAGCATTGCAGCTTCCTCCTTTGTTTACCCTTCACATCCCTTCCCAGCCTCCCCCCCCCAATCCCAATCCTTCTCCTTCCCCCCCCCCACCAACGTTGTAAAGCTCGTTTTGGACATGACAGCTTGTACTTCTCATTGTTGCAACAGGTCCACCTGTATCCTTAAACAACTGGTTTTTCCCCATCTCCTCCACAAGTTATACTGACATCAAATATAGTGAAAGCAGGGGTTATACTGTGGGGGAGGGACATACAAAGCAACAAAGAGATAATCTTATAAATGTGTTAGAAACACATGCATGAAAGAAAAAAACATTAAAATACACATCTAAGGGTTCATTTTCCTGACATCACATTATCTGACGTTTTCCACTTGACTCATACATATACTAGATATTACAAATAAGGGAAACCATGGGACCTACGTTTCTTTGGGCCTGGCTTACTTCACTTAATATAATTTTTTCCAAGTTTTTCCATTTCCTAACAAATGGGGCAATGTCATTCGTTCTGATGGAGGTATAGAATTCCATTGTGTATATATACCACATTTTCTTGATCCATTCATCTACTGAGGGGCATCTGGGTTGGTTCCATATCTTAGCTATGGTAAACAATGCTGCAATAAACATAGTTGTGCTGGTAGCTTTAGTGTGGTCTTGTTTGTAAACATTAGGGAAAATGCCCAAAAGTGGGATTGCTGGGTCATAGGGGAGCTCTATGTGAAGTCTTTTGAGGAACCTCCATACTGCTTTCCAAAGTGGTTGAACAAGTTTACATTCCCACCAACAATGAAGTAAGGTTCCTTTCTGTCCACATCCCCTCCAGCATCTGTTGTTGTTAGAGTTCTTGATTTTTGCCGTTCTAACTGGAGTGAGGTGATATCTCAATGTTGTTTTGATTTGCATTTCTTTTATGGCTAGGGATGTTGAACATTTCTTCATGTGTCTATTGGCCATCCTTCTTTCTTCTTCAGAGAAGTTTCTCTTTAAGTCTTTCGCCCACTTATTTATTGGGCAGTTGTATCTTTGAGGATTTGTTGTTGGGGGATTTAATTTTTGAGTTCCAAGTATATTTTAGATATGAGACCCTTGTCGGTTGTATGGCTAGTAAAGATCTTCTCCCAATCCGTGGGCTTTCTATTGATCTTGCTAGCTATGTCATTTGCCCTGCAGAAACTCTGCAACTTTATGCAATCCCATTTGTCCAACCTTTCTTTGATTTGTTGTGTTTCCAGGTTTCTATTCAGAAAACTTCGGCCTGAGCCAAGGAGACCTAGGGTTTCTCCTATTCCATCCTGTAATGTTTTCAGAGTGTCTGCTTTGACTTCAAGGTCTTTGATCCATTTGGAGTTGATTCTGGTGCAGGGTGATATATAAGGATCTAGCTTTAGTTTTCTACATGTAGTTAACCAATTTTGCCAGCACCATTTACTGAAGAGGTTGTCTTTCTTCCATTCTATTGTTTTAGCTCCCTTATCGAAGATTAGATGGCTATAGGTCTGTAGGTTCATTTCTGGGTTTTCAATTCTATTCCATTGTTCCTGAGGTCTGTTCTTATGCCAATACCAAGCTGTTTTGATTACTATGGCTTTATAGTAGAGTTTGAAGTTTGGTATTGATATTCCTCCAGCAGTGTTCTTTCCATTCAGGAGCGTTTTTGCTATTCGGGGTCTTTTATTGTTCCATATGAATTTTTGGATTGCCTCTTCTATTTCCTTGAAGAATGAGGTTGGAATTTGGATAGGTATTGCGTTGAATTTGTAGATAGCCTTGGGAAGTATTGCCATTTTCACGATGTTAATCTTTCCAATCCAGGAGCATGGGAGGTTTTGCCATTTTTTAAGTTCTGTGTTGATTTCCTTTTACAAGATTTTAAAGTTTTCATCATAGAGGTCCTTCACTTCTTTAGTTAAGTTAATTCCTAGGTATTTTATTTTTTGTGGGGCTATTACAAATGGAGTTGCTTTCCTAATTTCAGCCACACTTTTCTCATTGTTGGCATACAGAAAAGCCATTGATTTTTGGGGGTTAATTTTATAACCTGCTACTTTGCCAAAGTTTTGAATCAGCTTGAGTAGTTTGGGAGTGGAGTCTATGGGATTCTTTAAATACAAGATCATGTCATCTGCAAAGAGGGAGAGTTTTATTTCTTCTTTCCCTATTTGGATCCTGTAAGGGTTTCTTAAATGAGACACAAAAACATAAAAACTACAGTGATATAAGGCTTTGCAATTAGGGAGAATGTGAAACATAAGCAATTCAGAGATCAAAATGTTATTTGTTCAATTGTTAATATGTTCCTAATGTAACTTCTAGAAATTTTTTAAAAAATTGTTCAAAATAAACCTTACTATCAGTTGCAAAACTTCTCTTTTGTAAATAGAAATCATTGATTTGTGTAATTACTCAGAATCAGCCTCTTACTTAAAGAATCTAAGGTTAACATTTAGAATGTATCTCTGTTCTAAGCACGGTATTGGAAAGCAACACACAAGTAAGCATGTGACAGTCCTTTAGTGTTCATGTTCACTTCACAATACAGAGTAGGAGTCTGAAGTAGGTTCTTACTTTTTCCCTGTGTCAGCCTGAACTATGATGGCCTTCTATATGGATTTCCAGGAGGTGGGATGACAGGTGAATACACCCACATTTGGCTGTTGATGTTGTTTTGTGATCTTTTCTGACCTTTGTGAACTGTGATTTGAACTTTTCTGCTCCATGTGAACTATGATATGAACTTTTCTGCCTATGTACCATGATCCTTGTGATGTCCACGACCCAAAGAGATAAGACTACATAAGTGAGCCATTAGTGCTCAGCTTCAGTGGAGTTTTAATTGAATTTGCCTTATTTATAACTTTTCTCCAATATATTTAATATCTTGCAAAGTACATTATATATATATAGAAGTTATGGTTTCTATTTTTAAAGGTTGAAACGTTTCTTAGTCTACAAGAGGAAAT
The DNA here is from genome assembly GCF_019054845.1 of Dipodomys spectabilis. NCBI lineage: Eukaryota > Metazoa > Chordata > Mammalia > Rodentia > Heteromyidae > Dipodomys > Dipodomys spectabilis. The sequence continues at coordinate 25,466,979 of NW_024870720.1, read as the reverse complement.
GTTCATCATCCCTAAACATAAAGGAAATGGAAAGCAAAACAACTCAGATTTTCTGTCTCAGCTCAGTTAGATTGGCAGATATACACAATGGAATTTTGCACAGCAATTAGAAAGAATAACATTATGACATTTCCATGGAAAAGGATGGACCCAGAACAAATGATGTTAAGTGGTATAACCCAAGCTCAGAAACTACAACAGTGCATGTTTTCACTCCTTTGTGGAAGCTAGATCTGAAATACACATTTAGATATAATAGATAACTACACTTCGAGTCTTTATGTAGGTGTGCTATATATTTGACTCCTTGTATGTAAACCATGTTTTATCTCTGTATTCTGCAATATCTGTTTCAAAACCATCCCTGTGGTATCTGCCTCATATACTCCTGGGGAATGTGTTGTTTCTAGATAATTTGGTCCTTCCTCTGGAGTGAAGAATTCCAAACACTTTGAATCAGCCATCTTTTTGATATCCTGGGGGCATTTTTATGACTCTTTATTAGAATACTGTTGATTAGAGTACTTGAAAACTGATAGTGAAGATGATTACAGGCTTCTGGAACTATACTAGAAAGCATTGATGCCAAACTTTAAACTGAATTGGATCAATGTGAATTATATTTCAGAACAGTTACTATCAAAAACTCTTCAATCATGATATCTGAGAAATGTTGAGCAATTATGAAATTACTATGTTTCTTCTGTGTCAAAAAGGATGCAAAACCAAGTCACCACTCAGCTGCCAAAATTTTTTGCATAATTACAAAATGGCTTACATAAAACAAGGTACTTACACAAACATGTCATAGATTCCTAGCTGCCTGAAAGTATTCAATTACAAAAGGGATGCTGAATTTACCTGTCAAATCATCAGGAAATTAAATTTCTTTATAAATCTGCCATTCAGTCCACATGCCCCAGTTGGTCATTTTACACATTTGCTTGGATCAACCCAAGTTATATTTTAACTTAATGATCAATTTTTTATTTGTGTGTAAGCACAAGAACTTGTCAGAGGTGAACATAGTTTGAAGGTCGCTGTAATGTTAGTCAGGATGACTTGGAAATGGATTTCAGTTCTACTACTATTACAGCTGAGTTATTACTTTAACTCTGGAAGCTGTGGGAAAGTACTGGTGTGGCCTGTGGAATATAGCCACTGGATGAATATGAAGGTAATACTGGATGAACTTATCATGAGGGGTCATCAAGTCACAGTTGTGAGACCATCATCTGCTATTGTTGTTGATAGCAATGAAGCATCCAGCATTAAATTTGAAACTTTCCCTTCGGCTTACAAAACCGATGAATTCATCGCATTTTTCACAAGATTCACCTCTTTGTGGACATATGAACTGCCAAGAACAACATGTTTGGCATATTCACCATTACTGCAGAATCTATTTAGGACAATATCTGATTTTTGGCTAAATATTTGTAAAGAAGCAGCTCTGAACAAAGAACTTATAGCAAGGCTACGAAAAGCAAGATTTGATGTTGTGATTGCAGATGGCGTCGGTCCTTGTGGGGAGCTTCTGGCTGAGCTATTGGAGAATCCTTTCATGTACACTCTCCGCTTCTATCCTGGCTACACAACCGAAAAGTATAGTGGAGGGCTTCTATTCCCTTCCTCTTATGTGCCTGTTATTCTGTCAGGATTAAGTGGTCAGATGACTTTCATGGAGAGGGTAGAAAACATGATATGCATGCTTTATTTTGACTTTTGGTTCGAGACATTTGAGTCAAAGAAGTGGAGTCGCTTTTACAGTGAAGTTTTAGGTAAGTTTAATAGGGTAAGATCATAACTTTTGTAAAAGTTGAAAGAGGTGCTCTGAGATGCATGTGAAATAAGAGAAATTTGTCTGTTGTAGATGAAACAGTTAAATGAGATATAAATTTGTCTACCAGATTATGGAATAAGAGAGAAGACAATGGACAATTACCTATCTATACAAGACAATGTAGGAGATTATCCTCAGTAAAAATTGTTCGTTTTTTTCTTTGTTATCAAAATCACCAGTTACTGAAGAGACTGATGAATGAAAATATGTATACTGAGAAGATACATTTTTCATAGGAAACAAGAAATAGTTTTCCTTGATCAATTTCCTTATTTAAATCAAAATATTTATTTGTATTCTTCTTTATTTTCTTTTTGCTTATACCGAGGTTTGGACTCAGAGAACTCAATCTTATTTGGCTTACTTATTTGGGCTGGTACCTTCCCACTTGAACCATGCCCCAGCTCAGCATTTTGCTACTTCATTCTTGAAAATATTTCTGCCCATGTGAGCTTCAGACTTCACTCTTGCAGATCTCAGAATCCTGGGTAGCTAGGGTTAGAAGTGTGAGCCACTGGTGACCAGTTTTCTGGATTTACTAAATGACTTCCTTATTCTTGACCAATACAATGTTTCAGCACAGACTCAATAACTATAACTCTTAATGTATCCACATTCCTTTATTGTTTCTCATAATCTATTTTATAGACATACAATCTAGTAAAGTGATGATATACTTGTGATTATTCTCTGTCATTCTTATTATGTTCCTACGTTTACTAAATATTAGCCATCAATAAGGTAAATTCAGTTATCTAGTCTCAATATTTCTGAAATACTTCCAGCTGATATTTTCCAGTGTTTCCACATAAAAATAAATATTTTAGACTCCTAATGTGAATCAACTAAAAGGAAGAAATTCAGCCACAGTCATAAAAATTCACTCATATGGGAAATCAAGAATCAAGGAACAGTTATTACAATGTAGAAAACTAGTTTAAGTACTGCAGAGAAAATAATTTCTGTGACTATGAAAGAATCATTGAGTCTGGAGTTTGAAAATTTCTCTAATGGATAATGAGAAAAGAAATGCATAGTTAATTCTATAATTGCTTATTTTAATGATTATTTATGACTGCTAATAAATTGAGGTGCCATAGATATAGTGTCTTACCAGAATGCTTTTCACACAAATACACACTTACCTTATTTCTTGTGTAATACATTTTATCAACAAACACATTGTATATCATTAAGTACAAATTATACCAATCATTTTTAGAGAAATATAAATATTTTATTAAGAAACAACTCTTTCATGTCCTTACCTACTATTTACTTTTCCCCTCTCCACTCAGGACGACCTACTACCTTAATGGAGATGATGAGTAAAGCAGAAATCTGGCTTATTCGATCTTACTGGGACTTGGAATTCCCTCGCCCAACTTTACCAAATGTTGACTTTGTTGGAGGACTCCACTGCAAACCTGCCAAACCGTTGCCTAAGGTAAATTGATAACATTTTGTCGGTGTTATTTCATTTCCTTTTCAATAAATATGGTTCTGGACCACTCAATACAAGTCTTTGTTTACAGTGAAAGAAAAACAGTAAGTAGGGTAAAGCAGTCTACCAATTGAAACTAATTTTTGAACCATCACAAGTTTCTGGATCTCAGAAAACTTAGAGTCATTCAGAACAAAGTCAGCTTAATTAAGATTTAATGAGTCAGCACCTAGAAGGAATCCTTGATTCACTCATAAAACTATCAAGTAATTAGCATATAAAGAAATAAGTACTAGACATGCAAGGAAACACTGCAGCTATTTCTACTACAACACATAGCCATTTTAAAAGGAGACTTTAGAATCAATTAGTAAAAATTATGTGGAAGCATCTTGGAAAGGAAAAATTACAATATTAAAGTAACATATGATAGGAATCAAAGAAAGTTTCTCCATCACTAAGAGTGAAATATTAGATGAACAATGCTCAGATATCAGTTCTGAGAAATGAGAATTGAAAAAGATATATAAAAAAAGAAATTAGACTAGCAAGAACAATTTATAAGAACTAATCTTTTTCTTTTTTAATATTAATAAATTTTTATTGTGAAAATAACGTACAGAAGAGCTACAATTACATGACCAAGGTAGAGTGCATTTCTATCAAGCATTGTTGCCTCCTCCTTTATTTCCCCGTACCATCTCTGCCCTCCCATCTCCCTCCCCCCCATGGCTTTCCCTACCTCACACCCACAGCTGACAAAGTTGTAAAGTTTGTTTTTCCACATAAAGTCTTGTACATCTCATTGTTGCAAGGGGTCCACCTGTATCCCTATTTAAACAATTTGTTTTTTCTCTTCCCCCCCACAAATTATACCAACATCAAATACAGTGAAAACAGGGGTTATACCGTGGGGGAGGGACATACAAAGCAACAAAGAAACCATCTTATAAATATGTTAGAAATAGTAGCAAGAAAGAAAAACCATTTGAATCCTTATGTTGGGGTTCATTTTGCCTAACATCAACTTATCTGACCATTTCTGCTTGTCTCAGATGTAAACTAGTTATTGCAAATAAGAGAAACCATGGGACCTATGTGTCTTTGGGCCTGGTTTACTTCACTTAATATAAGGGAAAAATGCTAGACAATAATTTAGACTCAAGATGGAAATGTTTGGAAATTTTATTGCACACTGGTGCCAATATCTGATTTAATACTACCTGTGCCCTTACTATTGGCTAATGGAAAATTTTGTGTTTTATGTATCTTATTGCGTTTTATGTATCTTCTCTGGCTATTGTCTGATAGTATTTGATTTTTCTCTCCTAGTTTTCTATTAATGATTTTGCCTGTCATAAGAAGCGTTTGAATTCAACTTGGACATTGTCCCTGAGCTTCAGTGCTCAAGTCTAGCACTCTAGCACTTGAGTCACAGCTCTGCTTCCAGATTTTTCTTGGTTAATTGAAGCTGAGAGTCTCCCAGACACTTTTTCCCAGGCAGACTTTGAACCATGATCCTCAGATCTCAGCCTCCTGACTAGCTAGGGTTACAGGCAAGAGCCAACCATACTTGGCTAGTTGGATTGAGCAATATTTTAAATGTTTGCTTCACTATTATTTCTGTGTGTGTGTGTGTGTGTGTGTGTGTGTGTGTGTGTGTGTGTGTGTGTGTGTGTGTGTGTGTGTGTGTTTGGTAAGGCAAAATTTTTCTTCACAGGAAATGGAAGACTTTGTGCAGAGCTCTGGTGACAATGGTGTGGTGGTGTTTTCCCTGGGGTCAATGGTTGATAACATAACAGAGGAGACAGCCAATGAGATTGCATCAGCACTGGCCCAAGTTCCACAAAAGGTGAGATAGTGGACCTCATTAGTGGTCTTCACTGAATGGAACTTCAACCCTGGAGATTTCTGATTGCACTAGATTCCTGGTGAAAGATACACTGTTACTACATCTCTAACTTATCTTAGCCAGTTTAAAGACAAAGCAATGCATCACAGATGCTCAGATAGTATTCAATGTGGATTGTTTTAAATTTACAGTAAGTACAACATGAATTCCGTCATCAGAATAAACACAATATCCAAAGTATGAAACTTTGTCTTTATCATAGTATTGCCAGCAAGACTTCACAGACATCCTGAAATTTTCATCTAGTCATAGCAAGAATGTTGAAGCCTCTCAATAAACTAAGCAAGTTTCATAAAGGAATTAAATTACACTTGATAAGTGACATCATACAATAACAATTAGCATGTAGAAAAAAGGTTTGAAATGTTCTACATAGTTTAGGGTTCACATGTAATCCGTTCCTCCAATTTTGTAATTGACTGATTTAGTGTGCACTTGAGGGGGTTCTTCAGAGAAAGGCAAAAGAAGGTTCACTCCTCCTGCCAGGTATGTATTCAGTCTGATAAATTCAGAGAAAGTAAATAAAGACAACCTGCCCTACAGGACTGGGCCTTGTTCATATATGAAACAAGATCTGTACAGTTCATGTGAAAAGGGACATATTCTACTGAAAAATAAATGTAGCATCAGTAAAATTTGGATTCCTTGCAGCAGCCATATGACTTATAAACTACAGGCCAGCTCCATTTCCCACCTTTAAAGATTATACCACAATAATGATTGTAAGTTTGGATATCAGTATAATCAATTTGTGATCAAAATTCAGCTTGCAGATTTCCGAGATATCACAACTAATAATTTCTATTATAATACTAGTTTCATGTAATTACTTAAAAAGAATTAATTGATTAATCATAAAGAATTGGTTACATAGATTTGAGGAATTTGTCTTTAGAAAAGATTGGACGAAAATAACATGTGTTCATGTGCTGGTCATGAGGCAGGAAATGTAGCCTTAACATGCAGAACAACGGTGTGAGTTGTTGATCTGGGTGTCATGGAAAGACCCAGTCAACAACCACATAATTGGTTCTAAGGACCATTTGTCTGTCTGTCCAGATCAATGTGTCCAACCAACATTTAAGGGAGGCTAAATGGCCAGGCTACTACCTAGAGTTTTGTGAGTCCCTTCATAGTATGAATAGTATGTTAATATTGTGTACTAACTCCATAATGTGGAACATTCTGTAATATAATCTGACTTAATACCATGCTCATTATTGTGAAATTTGATTACATTTCTGGTCAAACAGGACAATATTTTTTCACATAACTTCTCTCCAGGGAGAACTGTGAAGGTAAAATAGTTGTTATTAAATAGGCAGGTAAGAAACAAATGAAAATGTGAAACTAAAATGAAATCTCATAGAATGAAAGAATATTACCCTAATCATTTTATAATGGTTGATAGCTAAAACTAGCATTTAGTAAATATTTATGTGGTAAGATGTAAATCATAAGAATTTTTAGTGCTGTTATGCACCAGATCTATCACTGTGACTACATAAAAATTTTGGAATGCATTCATTTGTCATTTATTACATCATTTGTCTAAATATTGTGAAAATTATGATGACATTCCATCTTATTGAGTGTGAAAATAAGTGCAGGAAATGTCGATATTCTTTTTCTCTTACTCTTATAATAGACCTCATTAATGCACCCTACCTGTTCTCTTTATCCATTCTATGTAAGTCATTTAACTGTGTGATCTCTATATTTTAAAAAGTAACATTTTGAAATTTAAAAATATTTTATCTCAACGCACCAGATTCTTTGGAGATTTAATGGAAAGAAACCAGAGACCTTAGGACCAAATACTCGGCTGTACAAGTGGCTCCCCCAGAATGACCTCCTTGGTAAGACTCTGAAATACACATACTGAAAGCATGGGTAACTGTAGAAGTAGTTGATAACAACACAACAGGAAAAGAACTGGTGAAGATGTATTAATAAAAACTCAAAAGTGAAACCACACATTTTTTCCTAACAAAAAAAGGCTAAGTAGTTGGAATTTCATCATACTACATCATATTCTTAACAATCAGTTTATCTTTCTGCAAATATATTTACCATTGATACAGAATTTTCTATAATTACCTGAGGTTATCTCTCTGTCCTTTAATTCATCCTTACATTATCCATCCTCCTAAAGAAGAGCAAGTATTTCAATGCCACTGAAACTTGCTACTTTGTTTTATTTTGAAAGAGTCTGCCTTCTTTGTGGGAAAAATTACTTCATATGAAATGATAATACACTCTATTTCAAGCATCCCTCCTTCATTAGATTAATATACTAGTTTTAAGTTTATGGGAGCATAATCTAACATGACCATTTTCTTGTTTTGGAATTTGCTATGATCCATTATGTTGTTTTCCTATCTGTTCCACAGGAAATGGTATATTTGTTTTCAAATCTCAAGTCATACAAAACTTAGGGCACAAACCATAGGAATTTTACTTACATCTCCAGTTGGTTAGATGCTACTTGCAGAGTGACATAAAGGCAAATTAAATGTAACCCATTGGTTCAAGAATTATTATTTAGACAACACTGTTCTTTTCATTGCTCATGTTATACATTTTTCATTTCATGTCTAAGACTTTAAATGAACAATTGTATTGAAATGTCCCTAATCCTAGGCCATCCCAAAACAAAAGCTTTCATCACTCATGCTGGAGCTAATGGCATCTATGAGGCGATCCATCATGGGATTCCCATGGTGGGCATTCCTTTGTTTGGGGAACAACATGATAACATTGCTCACATGGTGGCCAAAGGAGCAGCTGTTCAACTGGATATAAGAGCAATATCAAGCAAAGACTTGCTCAGAGCACTGGAAGCAGTCATTAATAACCCTGTGTGAGTATAACCTTCATTATGTGTAGGTGTGCATTGGTATGTAAGTCTGTCGGTCTCTTTGTTCATCTGGGCATTACACCCAGGGACTTGCTCATGATTAATGACCACTCTACTCTATTCATTAGTCTGATTCTTGTTTGACCAAATTGTGATTATAGATAATTTCTCACATAAGTCTGACCATGAAAGGTACCCTCAGTTAAGACTTGATTAATTCTGGAAGATTCATCAATAACCCATCATGTGTTTCACAAGTCACAATAATATTTGTGTATGTTTGTATGGATGGGATGTGTGTGTGTGTGTGTGTGTGTGTGTGTGTGTGTGTCTGTGTCTGTGTGTGTCTGCATGTGTCTGTGTCTGTGTCAGTGTCTGTGTTGCAACATTGTTATTCTATACAGGCCAGGATTGCCTCAAACTCATGATCATCATCTTTCAGCATTTGGAATGCTGAGATTCCACAGACCCACTTTCATTTCCAACCATAATTTGTTTTGTTCCCCAGGTGATTTCAGTAAAAAGGAATTATCAAAACCTTGAGAGTAGTACAAAATTCGAGACCAGGCAAAGTGGACTGAAAGGAATCACTAAGAATGACAATAGAAGAATGCAAGGAAGCTTAGGAAAGCAGTGAACTAGAGGCACATGAACTCTTCCTCCACAAATAACACTAACTAACTCATTCAGTTATAACTTTCTTTCCACCTAAGATCGCACTAGTTACTCTTTATAAAATAAAAATTCACTGTGTTTGAAAAATAGAGCATGAAGTTTCGGTGGTTGAAATTTTACTCTTGTGAACCACATGAAAATATCTGTCATTTCAGTTTCTAGTTTTTGTTGTTTCTTCAAAACATTCTAAATGGTTTGTATTGTTAAACAGCAAGAAAATAATCAAATTTCACATTCCTAGTATAAATACTTCCTCAAATATCTATGTTAATGCTTAGATTCTATCATTGTTAACTAACTACAGCTTTTAAAATTACCTGATCATCCTGGTAAGAAAAGAGAACATTTTTTGAAATGTATGCATATTCTTAGATATCAAGGGACTATGATTATCTTATTCAGAACAAGCATAAAAGAAATTACCTTCAGAAGTACAAGTGAAATGTAACTGCATGATTACTAAAATATCTGAAGCAATAAGTTATTATTCAAATTATTTCAAGAAATAGGTTCAATTATTTTTATACCATTAATTTCCTCTTATACTCAGTAATACTCTGTATGTAATTCTTCCCTTTCACCATAACTGTAAAAATATTGTAGTGTATTTTACTTTTATTGGATATAATAGTATAGCAGACACATTGTAAAGGCTGTGTTACTTTGATCTCTTTTGGGGAGTAGGTGGGTTTGAACTCAGACCTTAATACTCAAATGTTTAGCTTTCTAAAGGGCATTCTAGAGCTGAGAAGGTGGTTCAGTGGCACAGTGCTTGCCTTGCATGCATGAGGCCCTGGGTTTAATTCCTCAGCACCACACAAGTAGAAAAAGCCGGGAGTGGCTCTGTGGCTCAAGTGGTAGAGCACTAGCCTTGAGCTGAAGAGCTGAGGGCCCAGAGTTCAGGCCCACAACTGACCAAAAAAAAAAAAAAGTGGGGACATTTTATGATTTAAGCTCTGACTTTATTCTTTGCTGGTTATTTGAAGGTAAAGTCTAGAGACTTTTCTACCATTCCCAGTTTTGAGCTGTGACTGTCAGGACCTAGCCTCCTGGGGTAGACAAGTTTACAGGCAAGAGCCATCAGCATCTAGCTCTGACTTCCATTTTCCTACAGATATTGAGCACCAAAACATATAGTTTGTAAGCCATATTTTATCTTCCTTTGTTTTGAAAGGCAGTATATTTTTGTATTTTTATTTGCTATATAAGTATATCTCTCATATATTGTTCTTATTAAATTATGAACAGATACAATGTTGATACTGGGAGATACAGGAGATTTCTTAACGAGATAGTACATGCTAAAACTTAGCATTAGCACACATTTCAATTGTTCTAAGACCAGAACAAAACAAAGGAGGCAGGGAATTTTGTAGTTAAATAATAATTAAGCACCAATAAATGATAAAGAGAGCCATCAGGGGAAAATAACTTCTTGATTAAATTATCTATCAATCTCTAAATTATGACACAATTCTAAACTTTGAACAACATGCAGTAATAATTAAGCATTTATATTGCTGTGGATTTCTTTGATCATTCTACATTTGTCTTCAGAAATTCTTGTGTTAACAAGATTTTTCTTTTTTTTTCTATTGTGAAAATACCATTCAGACGAGTTACAATTACATGGGCAAGATAATGAATACTTTTCTTATCAAGCCTTGTTGCTTTCTCCTTTGTTTCATATTTCTATTCCTTCTCATACCAACCCACCTCTCCCCCACACCCACACCCCCCCCCCCCCCACGACTTTAACAAGATTTTTCTAAATGGTTAAATCCAGAGCTATTAAGAAGCTCTTGCCTTTTACACTAACAGGTCTAAAAATACAGCAGAAGAAAAGAATTCTCTTTTCTCTCAAAATTTTTTTAGACTCATCTGCAGAAAATTTCAATATCTGTATTTTCTAGTTTATTTGATATACTTACATCAACTTGATTTACCTTTAGCTACAAAAAGAATGCTATGTGGTTGTCAACCATTCACCATGATCAGCCTATGAAGCCACTGGATCGAGCTGTCTTCTGGATTGAATTTGTCATGCGCCACAAAGGAGCCCAGCATCTGAGGCCACTTTCCCACAACCTCACCTGGTACCAGTACCACTCTCTGGATGTCATCGGATTCCTACTGGCCTGTGTGGCCACTGTTACCTTCCTTGTCTTAAAATGTTGCTTGCTTGTTTACCAAAAGGTTTTTAAGATGGACAAGAAGAAAAAGAGGGAGTAGAGCTTTCAACGCTCAGGAAATGGACCAAAAGCCTGTTAAGGAAGAACATCCTAGTGATTTTTAGCACAATCAAGCTGGGAGGGATTCTCATTCACACTTTACCTAAACCTATGCCTTTTGTATTTTCAAATGGATCTTACTCTTGATTAAAAATGAAGCAATGTACAATTCTAATGTCAGAGTTCCTCAAAAAGGTCCGTCACTGATTTATGTAGATAGTATAACTGAATTAACTGGGACATATGGAAATTTGAGTCTGTTAGTTTGAGAGAAGCATACAATCCAAAGTTTTATGGGCATTTTCTAAAAAGGAATATTTTATTAAGATAAAATGAAATGAACTCTTTCTGTGTCTGTCCAAAGAAAAACAGAGGGATAGGTTAAAAGAGGTAACATTTTATTCAGACTACTGACATATGGGAGATAGTTGACAATAACTGAAGTAAACTTCTGCTAACTCAAAGCTAACTAAGATTTTCATAAACATAAAGAGTGAGTGAGAGGAAGTGAAGAAGGGAGACTTAAATGGGACTACAATCTATGTGAAGATAACCAACTACAAAAGAAGTGAAAATTTACTGGAAAAGGCCTGCTTTGGGTAGAAAAGTTAGAAGGTGTGCATTATATATGGTCACTGAGACATGATTATTGCTTTTGACCTATGGACAGATTTTATGAATGTAATGAATATAAGAAAATTAGATATCATTGAGACCTTGGTGGCTCATGCCTGTAATCCCAGCAACACAAGAGGCTGAGATCTAAAGATCACAGTTCAAAGCCAGCCCAGGAAGGAAAGTCTAGGAGAGTGTTAACTCTATTAACCACCAGAAACCAAAAATGGAACTGTGGTTAAAGTGAGTACTAAACTTGAGCAAATAGAATCTAGACCATGAGTCGCTGAGTTCAAGGCCCATTACTGACATAAATAAATAAACAAGCAAATAATAAACAAATAAATAAATAAGGGATCTGATGGGCATTGTGTTGTACATGTGTAATCCCTGTTCCTTAGGAAATGGAGATAGTATGGTGATGGTTTGATTTGAGTAAAGGCAAAACTGTATATGCTCAAGCAAACATGAGACTCTCATTTTTATTCCACTGCTATACTATAGGAAGCATTAATAAAACTAATTATGAAAGTAACATTACAAAAGGAAATAGGTAAAGACAGTTACCCTTTACTAACATTTAAATGTATAATCAGTCTATATTTTAAACATAGGATACAAATAAATGTATAAAAACAAAATAATATATCTGTGCTCTTTATTATATTAAGTATTTAACAGAAAAAACTTTGCAGATACTTTTTCTGCACTTATAATGAAGCTCTATATACATTATTCAAAGCAACTTCTAGTCTACTTTAATTTCTTCCTCAAATTATTATATACAGTAAGATTGCCTATTAACATTAGATATACAAAGGAATATTACTCTACCATAAGGAAAAATTAAACTATATCATTTTCAGGAAAATAAATAACACTGGAGGGACTGGGAAGATGGCTCAGTGATAGAGTGCTTGCCTTGCATGCATGAACACCTCATAAACAGAAGAAAAGAGGGAAGTGGCATTTGGCTCAAGTGGTAGAGCAGTAACCTTGAGCTGAAGAGTTGGGAGACAGCACCCAGACCTAGAGTTTAGGCCCCATGACCGAAAAAATAAATAAATAAAACTGGAAATCATCAGGTTGACTGCTATGAACCAAAAATAAAAATGCTAAATACAGTTCGGTCTTACTCATTTGTGGAGTGGACACATAAATGATGATAATAATGATAGTATGCAACAGTCAAGATGACGTGAATACAGGACCTTTAAAGAGGGGATCAGCAATAGGAGGAAGAGAGAAAGGAAAGGCTACTGTGGAGCACAGAGGATAAAAGGACATTGAACACACACATCGATGACAGGGTCATGATTAAATGAACTAAACGCTACTTGAGAAAGGAGACCTTGGAAGGGGGTGAGAATAGAGTGAAAAATGAAAATACGTTCCAAGTGCACAATGTGTGTATATGGAAATATCACTATCAAAACTCTCAAATTACAAAGAAATGATAACTAAAAAAAAATTCTACAAAAGAGCACTACAGATGCTAACCAGGCTATAAGGGAAAGAAAACATGAAATGCTGCTGGGAGCAACGCAAACCAGTGCAGCTCCTACGGAAAGCAACATGCAAGATTTTCAAAAACTAGACATGGAGCTAGTGAATGACTTAATATCACTGTTGGTCACATCTCTGAAGTAATATAATTGCACACTCAGATGTTTAATGCAGCATTATTTATTAAAAGACAAGTTATGAAGTCAGTTTAGATGACCTTTGACTTTTCAACGAATAAGAAAAATAGAGAGATGTATTCATATATAAATATATATACACATATATACCTATAAAAGAAAATGAATAGAGATCTACACATGTATATATTAGAGTATTTTACAGAAATAAGAATGTTATATCATTTGCAAACAAATTGGGGAGAAATTGGAGATTAGTGCGTTAAACAGATTAGGTCAGGTCCCGAAGGACAAAGGTCACAAGTTTCCTCTCACATGCAGAGTACACAGAGTGTATATCTATATCTGTTCTTCTATGTACCTATACAGTGTTATTAAATATATAGTATTATATTTGTATACATGATACCATTATAATGTGGATATATCTATAAGTATATATACCACTCTCTGTCTTTGTACATATATATCTATATATCACTGTTATATCACCATGTATGTATATGTGTAAGTTTATATAATCAATATGCATAAGTGTATATATATATACATAGTGATGTAATTGTTGGACTGTTTGAGGGAAAGGAGATTAAAATGAGAGAATGAGTTAGTATAAACAATAACAAAATGCATTGCCAATTTTTGAGGATGGAACATAGAACCGACTGAAAGCTTTCCACATGCAGGTGTAAGGAGGGAATAGAACAAAAGAAAAATATAATTAGTAGAAGTTAATACAGGTTAATTTAATGAAAGTGCAGTACAGTAAATGTGGAAATGAATTTACATAGTGAAATAGTTTATATGCACTGATACAAATTCTTGAAATTATAGATGCATTCCCTCATTATACCATGTGAAAGGGACAGAATGGATGAATGAAAAAGTAAAAGATAATCATGACCAGCAGTGGAGAGATTTAGTGAATTTTCTGGATTTCTGAGTAAACCTGAATAGAAGAGCACACAATGAAAATCTGCTAAGGGCTCCAGAACAGCAGGTAATAGGCTAGAAGCTAAATTTTCTTAATGTCTTATATTAGTCATACCTTTTCTTAAAACACTTATATACTCACCAGCAATTACTTAGCTTTTGCTTTATGGAACTGATTCCGATTACTTCCTTCAATTTTGCATTGGTTTTGTCTTACTCTCGTGAATTGCCTCTATCAATTCTGATTGACAAATGGTTGCAATCCTAACCTTATGTGACCTAGAATTACTAGTTAATTATTACTTTTTTAACCTTAATCCCGTTTATGCCAAGAACTCTAAGCCACTGTCACTATGACTCAGGAATCTAACCCTTTTCACAAAAAAATTTTTTTTTACTTGTTTGTAAGAAAATAGAGAAAGCAGAAATTTTACAAAAGTGTTATTGAGAGCACATGCCTTGATCCTAGCTACTCAGAAGACTGAGATCTGAGGATCATGGTTCAAAGCCAGGCCAAGCAGCAAAATCAGTGAAGTTCTAATCTCCTCTTAAACACTCAAAAGCTGGAGGTGGGGCTTTGGCTTGAGTGGTAGAGGGTTAATAATGAGCAAACAAAGACAGAGAAAAACTTAGGGACAAATGTTCTGGCCCAAGTTCAAGCCCATGATTGAAAGGTGGATTCTAAACTTCAAAAGATAGTCAATGAGTTTAATAAATAGTGCTTTGCCACATCAATTAATGATATATTTTCTGGTTCTGTGAAGTAGGTAAAACAAATATCCACCAAAGATGGGGCCCAAACAAAGTCACCACTGCAGTGCAGGTTTGATGGAGGTAAACACTGAATAGAGCAGAATCTTTTCCACTGGAAGTGAAAAGTGAACAAAGCAAAGGAACAGGCATACATTTCCCTTGCTCCTAGGGTCCATTTACAACATCACACTTTAGTAAAGTTAGTTCATTTTATTTATTTATTTTTTTGGGGTCCGGTCGTGGGGCCTGAACTTTGTGCCTGGGAGTTGTCCCTCAGCTCTTCAGCTCAAGGCTAGCACTCTACCGCTTGAGCCACAGCACCACTTCTGGCTTTTTTCTTTCTTTTACTTATGTGGTGCTGAGGAATTGAACCCAAGGCCTCAGGCATGCAAGGCAAGTGCTCTACCACTGAGCCAACTTCCCAGCTCCAGCAAAGTTAGTTTAAAAACCATTTCCAAATCACACTGGTCCTAAGTGTGGAACCTGGCTGCCTTCCCACGTCCTCACTGTGGCATCTCTTCCTAAATGGAGAACTGAAACTTTGAGAAAGCCATGACATTGACAGACTTATCACATAAACCCTGTGCTTTTGGATACTGGAGTCAACACTGAAAGGTCTCTGAATTGATGATCTATGAATTTGTGCATAAAATATACAGCACAAAACAAAATGGACAATTATTTTTGCCAGATTAACCATCACTAAAGTAACCAAAGTCATATTCAATGGCATAGATACCTCAACTGATACTTCAGAAATGCAGCTAGAGGGATTATCAGAAACAACTTCTCAGCAATCAATAGGAAAATGTAAAACAACTATATCTCTTTCTGGACAGATAATCTACTAAGTTGGAATATGTGGAAACATGGACAGACCAATAACATATGGTAGAGATTCCAAAACAAACAGAAGATGAGGAGGACCAGCTAACTCCACTGTTGAATTGTGCCAAAGTTCTCAAAAATTAACCCTGTGTCTTCTCAAGCCATGACCATGCGGCATGTGTTGGAATACTTCCCCTTTCATCTTGATTTCTTCATTTGGGTCTCCCCTCTTGTTTCCTCATCATTCCAGATAATGGTTTCTGAAGAATTTTTTTTAAATCAACTAACTTATTTATAAACCCTTTATCTTTCAGTCTGTAAGTTATTTTGTTTCTGGTCATTGCTCTTTCTTGCTTCTATTCATTTGAGGTTTGCTTGGTGCATTCTTTTTTAGTTTTAGATTGGCGTTTGTAGTGTATTTTTTAAACTCCCTCTTCTTGTTCCTCCTTCATGTTAAGTTCCCTGCTATGTCTATGTTTGCTCCATTTCACTGCATCTGAATCAAGAAAATGTTAATTTCACTTTGGGTTCCTTAATTGTGACATCCTTTGCTCAAGAAATTTTCTTTCATTTCTCTGTTATGGGTACTTTAAATTTTTCTGTTTTTAAATTCTTAATTTCATTCTGTTTTTAAGAAAATATATCTTATGATGAATTTTTCATATCTATTTTGTATCTGCCAGTTAGCTTATCCTAGAGAATTTTTCTTATGCTAATGGAAGGAATGTTCATGCTGGCACCCGTAAATGAATGTGTTATCTTTTGCTAGTTCTGCTTCCTCTGTTGTATAATTTAATTCTCATGTTTCTTTGTTCATTTTTTGACCGCATTGTCTGTCCGTTAATAAATTTGGATGTTTAGTCTTCTAAGATTTATTTAGTATCAGTATAGTGGTATTAGGTTAATAATGTTTTATTCATAGAGTGGTTGGATTGGGGCTATATATTGAGAATTAGCATTTCTCTTTTGTTTGTACTGACCCATTTATCATTATGGAATGACCTCATTTGTAGTGTTTCATGGGTTTTTTCCTACTGTCTATTTTGTCTTCATTAGTGTAAATACTCTTATTTTCTTCTGTTATTCATTTCTGTGTACAACTTTCATTATTTCTTTACTTTCAATCCATATAGGTTCTTACAGCTGACATTGTCTATTATATTTGTTTTTAATCTAAGCAGTCTGTATGTTTGTCAGTAAGGAGGTTCCCGTATTCCATCCAAGCAAGGGGTTTCTGCTTCTCTTATTTTCCATTCTTGGGATTGCATAGTTTTTGTAATGATCATGTTATGATTCCTTTTTTTCTTTTGTATATTTACTTTATTCTTCTCTGTCTATGTCAATATGATGGCAGCTATCATACTTTTCTTTCAAGATAAGATTCTTTAAGCATTATTTCCAGGATTTGTATATTAGTAGTTAGTTCATATCATTTTGCTAGTTTAACAATACTTTATTCTCCTTAATGTATAAGGGAATATATATATAATACATATATGCATATATATATATACACACACATGCATATGTAGATATATATACAGAGACAAAGAAAGAGACAGAGTTCTCAGGTTTAATGAGTTTTTCAGGAATTTGAATATATCAACCCCTGTCTTCTCTGATGTAAAGTTACTGCTGAGTATCATACGCAAAAGCATGTCCTTAGTATATTGAAATGTTATGTTGTTATAATACAGCTTGTTTTGTATTTATAATCATTTTGTGGTCTTTTCTTTTATATGACTATATTCTCATGTGCCTTGGCTAGCATAAATTTTGTTCAAACCTACTAAAGTTCCATTAAGCCTTCTAAACATCTATATCTCATTGAGTTTCTTTACATTTATTATTCCGAATAGTTTTTAGCCAGTCATTAATTTCATTAAGATTTCTTTAAATTTTTTTCCCAGAACATATTGTGTTCCCTTTGAATGATCATAGAATTTTCTCTTTTTCACCTGTATCTTATGTCCCTACATTTGCATTTCTGCATGTGGAAGGTCAGTTGTGCAGCCATTATATAGGATCATTTCCATAGTAAAATACTTCATTATTATATCTTAGGGAATTGGCCACGTCAGATGTATCAGCTTTGATGACAGTGTTGGTGTTGGTATTGGGTGTTGGGTGTTTGTGTAGGGTCAACACAGATCATCAGCTGTAGGCAATGACCGTGAGCTCTGGGTGTGTCCATGGCTTCTTCTGTAGGGATAGGACATAACGTTGCAGCTGAGGTGTATTTCTCTTAGGCAGAACTAGTCAGCAGCAGCTGTAGGTTGTAAAGACCACTGAGGCTGTTGAGCACTTGTCTGTTTATGGGAATGGCCTGGGAGTGGTAGCTCCTTATGGTGACAGAGTCTAGGATTTCAGTTTGGAACCCGCTAGTTTTTATTTACAAAAAAGATAAAATAATCAATAAGCAATCAAACTGCCAGTTTTTATTTACAAAAAAGATAAAATAATCAATAAGCAATCAAATCGCAGCAATGTAGTCAAGCACAGGCCAGCCAAAGGAGGAAGCTCAAGAACTGGTCATTACTCTCTGATTCAAAAACCAAAGTAAAGAGATTCTTTTTGAAAAGAGGTATAATTCAGTTGAAGTAATATTTACAAAGCAAATTATTCAAATACAGCTTGCTTGAAAATGATGTTTTCTGTAGAACAGTAGATCAAGAAATAATATGGAGTACCCTGGAATATCTTTGCGTTGCTTTGGAGCAATGCCTCAATCACAGAAAACAAAGAAGACCACCTGTCTGTGACCGAGGGCCAGCATAGTTGCTTCAAGCATCTAAACTGCACTTATTGAGCTATCCAGATTCTTCCTGGGGATGAAAATGAGTGAGAGGGGCCAATATTTGCGTCCTAGACCTTATCAAGTAAGCTGTGCATTGTGAGAATGTCTCTTCCTGGGTCATATCAGGATTTGCGAAGCCAGGTGGTTGCTTCATGAGAACTTCAACAGGCTCCCTCACTCAGGCTCAGAGGTTTGCTGTTGTGGGTGGCCTGAAGAGAGGGGCAGAGTCACCTGCCTGCTTCAAAGGATCAGTGTTTGATAACCAGCTCAGCATTAACGTCTTGGCAAGTTTCCAGTGGCAAGTGGAAGTTGTCTGGGCATTGAAGGCGATTTGCCTGGCCTATGGGTAAAGTGGTCAGAGAAGCTGAGCAGATTTCTGGTTAGCAGTGTTAGGGTCAGCAGGATTTCAGTTGTATTCTAGAGGCTTCTGCAGTTGGTACTGCTCAGGTTGAGGCTACCCAGGAAATATGCAGGGCCACTTGAGCTCTTGGGTCAGCTGCCTAGCAGCTTTGCTGGCCCCTTGAGGGCATTCTAAACGTGGCACTCTGCAACAAGAGCTTTGGGAGGTGGTGAGGGGCAAGGGCACAAGGAGGGGTGGACTTTTTCTCCATGGCAATGCATTTGTCTGCTAACTTAGTGTCCCAAACCAGGCTCATGGCTTATGAGGACAGCAGGCTTCCTCATCAGCAAATAGCAGGAGCAGGGTTCTGAGTGGCAATTGTTGGGTGTCCTGTTTGCCCTCCTCCACTAGAGGAAGGGTCTTTTGGCTCCTGTTCAATGTTCCAAGATGGGAAAGTGAAGAGTCTGTGTTCTTACTCCCTTATTTTATAAAGCCATAGTTCAATCCTGAGTTCTCCAGTGTAGTGGCTTGTTCATGTCCTCCCTGAACACTGTCACTTTGTTTCAAACTCCAAGAAAATCACTTTGATTTGTCTGGGCTTTATTCCTTTGTTGTGGAGTAAAGCACCTTTATTCAGCCATCTTGCTTCTGTCTTGATGATAGGGAATTTCTTCCCAGGAAGCTATCTACTTGGGAGGCTGAACTCTGGTGGGGGTGTGGGGTAGGGAGGACAGTAGTAGGGGTGGGAGATGGGAAGGATGGGAAGGGGAAACAAAGCAGGAGGCAACAATGCTTGATAAGAAATGTACTCATTATCTTGCTCATGTAATTGTAATTCCTCTGTATGGTATTTTTACAATAAAAAAAAAACAGTTGTTACATCACTCTTTGTTTTTCCCCTACCATCCCTTCCCTCCCACCTCCACAACTAAACTCCCCCCCAACCACTCCCCACAACCAGCCCTGGCCTCAACTGTAAAGTTCGTTTCTCAACATAATGTCTTGTACATCCCATTGTTATAATGGGACATGACCATTTTCTTGCTTCAGAATTTGCTCTCTATGATCCATATGTGTATCCTATCTGTTCAACAGAAAATGGTATATTGATTTTCACAGCTCATGTCACACAAAACCTAAGGCACTGATCATAAGATTTTTCACTTACCTGTCAAGTGGATTAGGTGGTCCTAAGAGTGAAACATGAAGGCAATGTAAATGTAACTTCATTGGTACAATAATTGTTATTTGGAAAAGACTGTTCCTTTCACGTGCTCACATTATACATTTCTCATTTCATGTCTAAGACTTTTAATGAGCAATTGTTTTGAAATGCCCCTAATCCTAGGCCATCCCAAAACAAAAGCTTTCATCACTCATGGTGGAGCTAAAGGCGTCTATGAGGCCATCCATCATGGGATTCCCATGGTGGGCATTCCTTTGTTTGGGGAACAACGTGATAACATTGCTCACATGGTGGCCAAAGGAGCAGCTGATCAACTGGATATAAGAGCAATATCAAGGAAAGACTTGCTCAGAGCACTGGAATCAGTCATTCACAAACCTTTGTATGATCTTGTGTGTGTGTGTGTGTGTGTGTGTTTCTAGATATTACACCTAAGGAATTGTTTCTCATTGGTAACTATCCAACACTTTTGTTACTATGCTTATGTTTTATTAGTCTTTCGGATAATTTCTTATCAGAGTCCAAACATTTAAATTATCATCAGTTTAGAGTTGGTTAATATTGGAAGAATTCATCAATAACCTAGCATGTGTGTCCTAAGGCACAATAGAGTGTGTGTGTGTGTGTGTGTGTGTGTGTGTTGCAACATTGTCATGCTGTAGAGCTTGAACTCACAGTCATCATCTTTCAGCATTTGGAATGCTGAGATTTCAGGGATTCACTTTCCTTTCCAGCCATAATAAGTAGCTATTTTCACCAACAATTTCAATGGAAAATAATTATTAGACCCATGAGCATTCTTAAACAGGGCAAATGTGGACAGAAAGGAGTCACTAACGATGACAATAGTTGATTGCAAAGAAGATGAGGACAGCAATGAATTAGGGGTGTATGAACCCTCCCTCTATAAATGACACTAATTAATCCTGTTCAGTTAGAAGTTTCTTTCAGCCTAAGCTCTCACTAGCTACTGTTTATAAAATAAATGTTTATAAAATAAATATTTGGCAAATACTATATGAAGTAAAGATAGTTGAAATCTTAATATAGTGAAAAGGATGAATACATCCATCATTTCAGTTTTTGGGTTTTTTGTGTCGGTCATGGGGCTTGAAATCTGGGCCTGGGCGCTGTCCCTCAGCTCTTCAGCTCAAGGCTAGTGCTCTCCCATTTGAGCCACACCACCACTTCCCTTTTTTTTGCATATGTGGAACTGAGGACTCAAACCCAGGGCCTCATGCATGTGAGGAAAGCATTCCTCCACTGAACCAACCTCCTAGCCCTCTGGGGATTTTTTGGGAGGGAAGTGTGGTTTCTTTAAGAGAAAAAAAAAAAACACTTTTACAATTGTTTACATTGTTGTTAAACAGTAAGACATAATCTAAGCTGTAATTTCTGTTCTATTTAATGCTTCCTAAACTATCTTTATTAATGCTTTAATTCTAGCACTAGGACTTTTAAAATTACCTGATTAATCCTGTTAGAAAAACATGTGAATATTCTTAGATCCTTAGTACTATGGTTTTCTTATTAGGAACAGCTATAATTAAAAAAAAAAAATAACTTGTAAAGTGCAACTTAAATATGGCTGTTTAATAGCCAGCATATCTGAAGCAAGAAATATTTGTGATTCAAAATATTTCAGTACATGTAACTATATTGTCAATTCTGGTATCAATTATTATCAGCAATATTCTGTATGTATTTCTCCCCTTTCACCATAACTGCAAAATAAAGCCTTGTATTTTGAAAAATACTCACAACTGCCCAATAAATAAGTGGGCTAAAGACTTAAAGAGAAACTTCTCTGAAGTGGAAAGAATGATGGCCAATAGACACATGAAGAAATGCTCAACCTCTCTAGCATAAAAGAAATGCAAATCAAATATCTAGTATATGTATGAGTCAAGCGAAAAAAGTCAGATAATGTGATGTCAGGAAAATGAACCCTTAGATATGTATTTTAATGTTTTTTTCTTTTATGCATTTGTTTCTAACGCATTTATAAGATTATCTCTTTGTTGCTTTGTATGTCCCTCCCCCACAGTATAACCCCTGCTTTCACTATATTTGATGTCAGTATAACTTGTGGAGGAGATGGGGAAAAACAAGTCGTTTAAGGATACAGGTGGACCTGTTGCAACAATGAGAAGTACAAGTTGTCATGTCGAAAACGAGCTTTACAACGTTGGTGGGGGGAGGGGAAGGGGGGGCAGGGGGGGAGGATTGGGTGGGGGGCAGGAGGCTGGGAAGGAATGTGCTTGATAAGAAATGTACGCATTATCCTGCCCGTGTAATTGTAACTCCTCTGTACAGTATGTTCACAAAAAAAAATTAAATTAAAAAAAAAAAAAAAAGAAACATGCCTAACGGTGAAGTAAGGATGTCAGGTCTGGCCGGTGCCATATTGGTCACATCGTAGGTGGCAGGGTCTGGCATGCTGTCTTCATGCAGGGGAAAGGAACCTCCGCACTCCCCTCTCCCGCCCCCCCCCCCCCCCAATCAGGCACTTGGCTGATAGGTTACTGCATCTGTCAGTCCAGTGCCTGGGATTGGGAATTTCCTGAGGATCTGCCCCTTGGCGTTGACATATTTAGGCCCAGACCAGTCTAGCCACCAGCAGATCATGCCACATGTGTCTGTGTGATCATGTTCTGTGTCCTGTCTCCTGCTCATCTCCAGTCATCATGGATCCCAATTCAGCTCTCCATTAGAGCTGAATTGGCTTGTTGGTATTGTTTTTGTTATTTCTTTCCTCTTTAGCACGTTTCCTAGCTGTGTTACGTGTATTTGTTTGCTGCAGGCCTTTGTAACAACTTGTGGCCTGCAGTCTGTTAACTGTATAATAAAGACTCCAATATTCTTTTTTTTTTTTTTGGTGGTCATGGAGCTTGAATTCTGGGCTTGGGCGCTGTCCCTCAGCTCTTCAGCTCAAGGCAAGTGCTCTACCGCTTGAGCCACCGCACCACTTCCAGTTTTCTAGTGGTTTATTGGAGATAAGAGTCTCATGGACTTTCCTGCCCGGGCTGGCTTTGAACCTCATTCCTCAGATCTCAGCCTCCTAAGTAGCTAGGATTACAGGCGTGAGCCACCAGCGCCCAGCTTAAGATTCCAGTATTCTATATTTCAAAATGTGGCTTCTGGGATGATTCACCTTACAACTGAAGTAGGTCCTGAGAGACTAGAGCTGGTACAGCTTCTTTCCAGGCGTTGCCTTTGTTTCAGGGATTTTAGAAAAAAAAACAACAAAAAACTTTAAACAAGGTTAACTAGACCTTGGCTCCAACCAGCCCAGTTCCTGGAGTGGAAAGAATGCCTCTAGGTCCCCCTCCCCTTAACAACCTAACCCACCTTGATTGTGCAGTTAAGACTGACCCATAAAACAGGTTGTAATCTGGCTCCAACTGGCAACACCATATGCTTATGGTAAACCCTGCCTTGTGCCTATTGGCCACCTGTGTGTGGTCTGGTATGACCCCATTGGTCACCTGTGCGTGACCAGGCTCGACCTCATGGATTTTGCCTTTAAAAAACAAAGAATAGGGGCTGTTTGGGGTCACAGTATCAGCTCCCGAGCCTTTGCTGCTGCCCTGGCAGGTTTGTGTAGGAACCTTTTCAATAAAGTTGCTTCTTTATTAAAAAAAAAAAAAAAGAAATGCAAATCAAAACAACATTGAGATACCACCTCACCCCAGTTAGAATGGCTATAATCAAGAACTCTAATAACAACAGATGCTGGAGGAGATGTGGACAGAAGGGAATCCTACTGCACTGTTGGCTGGAGTGTAAACTTGTTCAACCACTTTGAAAAGTATTATTGAGGTTCCTCAGAAGACTCCACATAGAGCTCCTTTATGTCCCAGCAATTCCACTTTTGGGCATTTACCGGAATGGTCACAAACAAGACCATACTAAAGCTCCCAGCACAACTATGTTTATTTCAGCATTATTAACCATAGCTAAGATATGGAATCAACCCTGATGCAATGGGTCATCTTGTGTCTCTGTGTCAGTATTTTGTTATTCCCCTTCCCCTCCCCAGATTAGACATATGTACATACAAGATGCATGTACCAAAATCAAGTACAGTAACAACAGGGGATATGCTATAGGGGAAAGAACATACAAAGGAAACAACAACAAAAACTAAAATCACATGGTACATTGAAAACAATAACTATTAACCCAGACCTCTTATGTCCGTATCTTGGGGTTCATTTCACTTAGCATCATCTTATATGATCATTGTATATGGCTTTTAAGCTTTTCAGCTCATTGGCAAGATTATCCTATATGTATACTAATTATTGCAAATAAGGGAAACCATGGGAACTAAATTTCTTTGGGACTGTGTTACTTCACTTAATATTTTTCCAAGTCTTTCTATTTCCTAACAAATGGGGCAGTGTCGTTCTTTCTGATGGAAGCTTAGAATTCCACTATATATAGATCACATTTTCTTGATCCACTCATCTACTGAAGGGCATCTGGTTTGGTTCCATATCTTAGCTATGGTGAATAATGCTGTGATACACATAGTTGTACTAATAACTTTAGTATGGCTTTGTTTGTGATCATTTGGGTAAATGCAGAGATGTGGGACTGCTGGGTCATAGGGGGGGTTCTATGTGTAGTTGTTTGTAGAACCTCCATACTGCTTTCCAAAGTGGTTGAACAAGTTTATACTCCCATCAACAATGCAGGAGTGTTCACTTTTGGACACATCCCCCCCATCATCTGTTGTTCTTAGTGTTCTTGTTTATAAACGTTCTAATTGGGGTGAGGTGGAATCTCAATATTGTCTTGATTTTCATTTCTTTTATGGCCAGAGAATTTGAGAATTACTTCATGGGTCTATTGGCCATTGTTATTTCCTCTTCAGAGAAGTCTCTCTTTAAGTCTTTAGCCCACTTGCTGATGGAGTGGTTGCTTCTCTGAGGATTTGTTTTTGGAGGGCTTAATTTTTTGAGTTCTAAGTATATTTTTTATATGAGACACTTGTCTTTTGTATAGCTAGTGAAGACCTTCTCCCAGTCTGTGGGCTTTCTATTGATCTTATTAGCTATGTCCTTGGCCATGCTGAAGCTCTGCAGTTTCATGCAATCCCATTTGCCCAAACTTTCTTTGATTTGTTGTGTTTCTGGGTCTTTATTAAGGAAATTTTGGCCTGTGCCAAGGAGCCCTAGAGTTTCTCCTATTCCTTCCTGTAATGTTTTCAGGGTGTCTGCTTTTATTTCCAGGCCTTTGATCCATTTGGAGTTGATTCTGCTGCTTTTCTACAGGTGTTTAACCAATTTTTCCAGCACTATTTATTGAAAAGACTGTCTTTCTTCCATTCTATTTTTTGGCTCCCTTATCAAAGATTGGTGGCTACAGGTCTGTGGGTTCATTTCTGGGCCTTCTGTTCTGTTCCATTGGTATTCAGATCTGTTCTTGTGCCAGTACCAAGCTGTTTTGATTACTATGGCTTTGTAGTGCAGCTTGAAGTCTGATTGTTATTCCTCCAGAAGCATTCTTTCTGCTAAAGATTATTTTTGGTATTCAGGGTCTTTTATTCACTAGCCATATAACTGGACAAGGGTCTCATATATCTAAAATATACCTGTAACTGAACTTTGAACAACAGGTGCATTAATAATTGCTTACTGAATAAATTAAGTTTTTCTTCTGCCTTTGAAATTGAACTGATTCTACTTTCTACTTAAAAATTCTTGAATTTAACAAGATTTTTTAAATGGCTAAACCTAGTGTCATTAAAAAGCTCTTACCTTTCACACTAAGATGTTTAAAAATAGAGCAAAAGAAAATCATTTTCCTCTCTTCAACATTTTTACCACTTACGGAAATCTTTCAATATCTTTTTTCTAGTTCATTTGATATATTTACATCAATTTGATTTACCTTTAGCTATAAAAAGAACGCTATGTGGTTATCAACTATTCACCATGATCAGCCTATGAAGCCACTGGATCCAGCTGTCTTCTGGATTGAATTTGTCATGCGCCACAAAGGAGCCAAGCTTCTGAGGCCACTTTCCCACAACCTCGCCTGGTACCAGTACCACTCTCTGGATGTCATCAGATTCCTACTGGCCTGTGTGGCCACTGTTACTTTCCTTCTCTTAAATTGTTGCTTGCTTGTTTACCGAAAGGTTTTTAAGATGAGAAAGAAGAAAAGAAGTAGAGCTTTCAATATTCCAGGGAATGGACTAAGAACATACTAAGTAAAACCATCCCAAGAAATTTGACCACAATAAAGGTGAGAGAATTCTTGTCCATACTTTACCAAACTAATACCTTCTGGATTTTCAAATGGATCTTACTCCTGATCAAACATGAAGTAATGTACAATTCTAATTTCACAATTCCTCAAAAAATTTCACTTTACTTGTTTATGTATGTTAGCATAAGTAAATGAACTGGTACTTACGGAAATTGAACCTATTAATTTGAGATAAGCATAAGACCCAACATTTTACTGTGCACTTCCAAAAAGGGAATATTTTAATAAAATATGATCAAATGGACTCTTCATGTGTGTCCAAAATAAGAGAGAGAAAGTAAGGTTATAAGAAGTACAGACTTTTTTTAATCTATTGAAATATGGGAGGGAGTTGACAACAACTGAAACTAACTTCTCCGGAGACAAAGCCAACTAAGATTTTCATAAACATCAAAACTGAATAACAGGAAGTGAAGAAGTGAGAATAAGTGGAACTGAAGCTTTACATCAAGATAGCCAATTACAAAAGAAGTGGAAAATTACTGAACATGGCCTTCCCTGGGTGGAAGAGTTGCAGGTTGTGCATTGTATACTGTTGCTGAGTCATATTTTCATAAAAAAAAAAAAGAAAGAAAAAAGAAAATTGTGGTGTCCAGAACTGACACTCTACATAACTTAGTATAGGTAGAGGCAAAGGTAGATCTGGTCACTTTGCTCAGCAATGTTTGATGTTTTGTACTTAGTACCATGAAGAAAATACATTGCAAATCCCTCTTGAAATTCAGATTATTTTGTTATTTTCTGTTTTGCAAGATAACTAGAGGCTCAAAGGTTGAAGCAGGACCTCTTGTTTTTGCCATAATGTGTCTCAACAATTCATTACATCTAGCTTCTTTGAAGTCCTTGACAGTGAGTACATGAGACCCTAAATTTATATTATATTTTTACTTATTCTTGAATAATAACACATAAAAGTAATTGTGAAGCAATTTTAGAAAACATTTAATATTTCAAAAGATCCCAAAAACTCACTGTTAACATGCTGCTGTCACAGTCTGAGCTCAGAACACAGTCCACAAAGCAGGAAAAAAAGGAAATCAATTAAGGAGTATTACTTCCGCCTGGCACAAGATAGGTTTAAATAGTTAAATGAGCGACATGATGATTGATTTTCACATATAGTAAAACTTTACAACACTCTTTTACAATTATCATTCTGGCTGCTGGTGGCTCATGGCTATAATCCTAACCACTTAGGAAACAGATATCTGAAAATCTCAGCTCACAGCCAATCTGGGAAGGAAAGTCAAAGAGACTTCTATGGACAAGAAAACTGGGAGTAGAGCTGTTAGTCAAAGTTCTTGAACACTAGTCTAAAGCTAAAAGAGCTCAGGGACAGTGCCTGAGCCATGAATTTAAGACTCAAGACTGACGTACACAGAAACAAAGGAAGGAAGGAAGGAAGGAAGGAAGGAAGGAAGGAAGGAAGGGAGGAAGGGAGGGAGGAAGGGAGGAAGGGAGGAAGGGAGAAAGGGATGGAGGGAAGGAGGGAGGGAGAGAGAGACAGAGAGAGAGAGAGACAGAGAAAGAAAGAATCTGATGGGCATAGTTTTGAACATCTGTAATCCCAGATACTTGGGAAATGGAAATAGTATGGTGGTTGCTTGAGGATAGTAAAAGCAAAGTTGTTAAGGCCCATGTTACAGCAGTTGCCTACCAAACATAAGACACTCAGTTTAATTCTTACAGCTACAGTACTAAAGTTACTCTCAAGAAAACTAATTTTAAAAATAATGTTCAGAAAAGAAATAGACAATAATGGTAACTTTAAAGATTTGATTTTACATAGATCATCAATTTAATATTTAAAATTAAATAAAAATGAATGTATAAAATATAAAAATAATACATCAGTACCCTTTATTACATTAGGTTTTTAACAGAAGGGAACTTTGCAGGTATGTTTCTCTGAGCTAAAAATGAAGCTAACTCTAAATATACTACTCAAAACAAATTCTAGTCTATGTGTAATTTTTTCCTCAAATTATTATATATAATGAGACTTTATATTAACACCATATACATAAAGAATATTATGCTATCTTAGTGAAAAACCAAGCTGAGTCATTTTCAGAAAAATGGATAACACTGCAAATCATTAGGTTGACTGCTGTAAACCAAAATCAAAATACCAAATACTGCAGGTTATTGCTCATTTGTGCAGTTGACACTAAACTGAGGATGTTGATGTTATGATAATGATGATGACAATAATGATGATATAGTTGATGATGATAGCAAAATTAGTGGACAAGAGCCATGAATGTAAAAGGAGGAACTTCCAGGAGGGGTCAGCAAAAGGAGAAAGAGAGAAAACAATGGATATTGTGGAGCAAAGAGGATAAAAGGATATAAAACCCACACGCCTATGACTGTGTCATAATAAAGTCTACCAAATGCCATTTGAGAAAGGAGGAGAGATTGAGAGGAATGAGAATATAGTGGAAAAGGACAATATATGCAAAGTGCACAGTGTGTGTATATGGAAATATTACAAGGAAAGTCCCTGTGTTACAAAAAGTGAAAACTGAAAAGTAAAATATTTAAAAAGATACAACAGAAGCTGACAAGGAAACAGTTAGAAAAGGAATGTTATATACTGTTAGAAATGCAAATCAGTGCAGCTCCTATGGAAAAGACACGGAAGATTTTCAAAAACCTAGAAATAGAGCTATGAATTATTCTGTGAAGTACTATCTGAAGTAATTTAATTGCACACTTGGGTGTTTATTCCAGCATCATTTACTAATAACCAGGCTATGAAGTCAGTTTAAATGCCCTTTGACTTTTCTGTTGATAATGAAAATAGAGATACATATACAAATATGTATCTATACATATATAAGGAAATGAAGAGATATGTATACACATATATATTAGAGTATTAAACAGAAAATATGTCATAGCATTTGCAGATAAAATGGAAAGAAAAAAGAAAAATATAATGTAAGGGATTAATTTAATCAAAGTGCAGTACAGAACATTTGGATGCAAAATTACATGACAAAACAGTTAATATACGCTAATACAAATTCTTAAAGTTCTAGATGCATTCCCTCATTATGTGAGATGAAATGGGACAGAAGTAATTAATGAAAAAAATAAAGGCATGGCCAGGGTTGGAGAGATGTAGTGAATTTTCTGAGTAAAACTGAATAGAGGAGCCCATATGAAATACCTCACCTAAGTGCTGCTGAGCAGTAAGTATCAGGTTAAAAGCAGTATTTTTAATATCATATATTCGTCCTTCCCTTCCTTAGCACACTCTTAGTTCTTACTATTTGGTCAGCCATAACTACTCAGTGTTTGCATTTATATTACTTGCTTCAATTTAGCATTTATTTTGTCTAAATGATATCCACTTCTAACAACTCATTGACAAATGTTTCAAAATCTAACCTTAAAATTTAACCTAGAAGGCTAGAAAGGTGGCTCGGTGGTAGAGTGCTTGCCTTACATGCATGAGGCCCTGGGTTTGATCCCTCAGTACCCCATAAAAAGAAAAAAGCCTGAAGTGGCACTGTGGCTCAGGTTGTAGAGCACTAGCCTTGAGTTGAAGAGCTGAGGGACAGCTCCTGAGCTCAGAGTTCGGGCTCAGGGACCGCCACCCCCCCCCCCAAAAAATATATTAACCTAGAATTACTAGTTAATTATTCCACTTTCTAAACTTGACTGATCACACATCTTTTCAGTACCTCTGGGCCACTCTCATCATGACTCAGGAATCTGACACTTTTCACAAAAACAAATTTAGTTTTCTTACTTGTCTGTGAGAAAGTACAGTTTTTGCAAAAGAGAAATTGAGAGCTCATGCCTATCTTCTCAGCTACTCAAGAGGCTGAGGTCTGAGGATCATGGTCTAAACCATCCTCTGAAGAAAGTCTGTGAGACTCTAATATCCAATTAAACACTAGATCTGGAAGTGGATCTCTGGCTCAACTGGTAGAGTGCTAGCCTGAGCACAATAAAAAAGAGAAACACTTAGGGACAAATGCCCAGGCCTAGACTTTAAGCCCCTGAATGCTGGGTGGATTATAAATTTTAAATGATTGTCAATCAAAATAATAAATCATAATTTGCCACATCAAATAATGATACATTTTCTGGCTCCATGTAGTAGGTAAACCAAGTATTCACCAACGATGGGAGCTCCAACAAAGTAACCACTGCAGTGCTGGTTTGATGGAGGTATCTATAGAAGACAGCAGAATCTTTACCACAGAAAGTGAAAAGATAACAGAGCAAACTAACAGGTGTATATCTCCCTTTTTTGTAGTGTCCATTCACAAAAATCACTCTTTAGTGAAGTTAGTTTAAAAAACAATTTCCAAATCACTCTGACATCAAATGGGGTAGCTGGCTGCCTTTCTATGGTCTCAGCATAGCATCTCTTCCTAAATGGAGAACTGAAATGTTTAGAAAAGAAAGAAAAGCCATGGCATTGTCAGAGTTGATATATGTTCGTTGTGTTTTTGGACATTCTATGCAACAATACAGACAAGTCTATGCATTGATAATCTATGAATTTATGCTTAAAATATTGCTACTATTACTTCAGAAATACAGCTGTAGAGATGATCAGAAACAACTTCTCAGCAATGAGTAGGAAAATGTAAAACAAATGGATCTATTTCTGGATGGATAATCTTCAAAATTGGTTTGTTAATATGTAGGAAATATGGACAGACTGATAACATATGGCAGAGATTCCTAGCAGAGAGAAGACTAAGACCAGCTGACTCCACTGCTGAATTGTGCCAAACCTCTAAAGAATTAACGCTGTGTCTTAGAATAATGCCCCTTTCATCTCATTGTATTCATTTGGATCTTCCCTCTTGTTTTTTTCAAAAATCAACTTATTACCTTGTTGGTTGCTTTTCTTTCAATCTGTAATTTATTTTGTTTCTGGTCATTGCTATTTCTTTGCTTCTATTAATTTGAGGTTTGCTTGGTTCTTCCTTTTCTAGTTTCTTGAGAGCCATTTGTGATATTTTTCTCTAACCCCCCCCCCCCTTCCTTTTCCTCTTATATATTAAGTTCCATCCTATGTCTACTTCTGTTGAATTCCATCTCCTCTGAATCAATAAAGCATTAATTTCCCCTTGGGTTTCTTCATTGTAACATTGTTTGTTCATGGAATTTTCTTTAATCTCCATTTTTGATGTTTTTTTTTTTTTTTTTTTGTCGGCCGTGGGGCTTGAACTCTGGGCCTGGGCGCTGTCCCTCAGCTCTTCAGCTCAAGGCGAGCGCTCTACCACTTGAGCTACAGCGCCATTTCCGGTTTTCTGGTGGTTTATTGGAGATAGGAGTCTCACGGTCTCTCCTGCCCGGGCTGGCTTTGAACCGCGATCCTCAGATCTCAGCCTCCTGAGTAGCTAGGATTACAGGCGTGAGCCACCAGCGCCCGGCTATTTTTGATAGTTTTTAAATGTTGTATATTTTTTAACTTCATGTTTTATTCTATGTGGTCAAGAAAATATTTCTCATGATGCCAATTTTGCTGCATTTTTTGTATTTGTTTTGTGTCTATGTCTTATCATATAGAATTTTCCTTATGCTAATGAGAGGAATGTTCATTCAGGAACCTTTAAATGAATGTGTTAACATTTGCTAGCTCGGCTTGGCCTATTGTATAATGTAACTCTAATGTTTCTTTGTTGATTTTTGTCTGCATAATCTGTCCTTTAAGGAAAGCTGGATGTTTAGTCTCTAAGGGTTATTTGGCATCAACATATTAGTATTAGGTTAATAATGTTTTATTCATTTATTGCTAACATTGGATGAATATATATATGGAGAGAGAATTATGATTTCTCTTTTGTTTGTACTGATCCATTGATGATTATGGACTGAGGCTCCTTTGTGGTGTTTCACAGGATTTTACCTAAAGTCTATATTATCTTCATTAGTATAAACACTCTTGTTCTCTTCTGGTAGGCATTTCTGTGTTCAAGTTTTATTGTTCCTTTACTTTCAGTGCATGTGAGAACATACAGATGACACAGTCTATTGTGTTATATTTGTTTTTAATCTACTCAGTTTGTATGTGTTTCAGTGAGGAGGTTCAGCTGTTTTGATTCAAGATCATTACTAATAAATATATATTCCTGTCATGTCATTTTTTTGTTTCTGTTGACTATATTTTGTTTAGTTTCCTCATCTCTTACTTTTCTTCCTTGTGACGTGACAGTGTTCTGTAATGAGAATGTTATAATTCTCCTTTATTCTTTTGTATATTTGCCTTATACTTCTGTGTCTCTTTGATGGATGGTATCATCCTTTTCTTTCTAGGTAAAACACCTTTAAGCATTTTTTGTGCTTAAATTACTACTAATAGTAGTGAGTGGAAACAATATTTACTAGTTTGAAAAAGACTTTATTCTCTTTTATGTTTGAGGGACAATCTATATTAAATATATGTCATATAATTTCTATATTTACACATATTGCATATATTATATATGTATATGCAATATATACATATATGTATATATTACACATGTATGAATTATATATATGTATTTATACACATGTTGTATTTATAGTATATATGTTCTATATATATTGTACTCACATGTATATACATATAATATATATATATGTATATATCCTGTAGTTGGTATGCATTTTTCAATATATTTCAATATATCAACCCTGTGTTATCTCATGTAAATTTACTGCTGAGTATTTTACTCTATAGCAATTCCTTAATAGGTGTCTTGAAATATTCTGTTGTTTTTGTAATTCTGCTTGTTTATGTTTTTTATGATCATTTGCTGATATGCTTTGGGCAGGATCAATCTTGTCCAAATTAATTAAAGTTTCACTGATCCTTACAAGCATCTGTATCTTAGTGAGTGCCTTTAAAATTATTATTTTGAATTCTTTTTAAGGCAATAATTAACTTCATTAAGGAATGGAAGGGGTAAAAACGATGGACAAGTAATGGACCCATTGAGTTATCATGTGACTGTAACCCCTCTGTGCAGCATCTTCACAATAAAATAATTTTTTAAGAAAGGTTTCTTTAAAAAAATTTCCAAGGAGGTGGGAGGGAAGGGATGGTAGGGGAAAAACAAAGGAGGAGGCAACAATCCTCAATAAGAAATGTACTCATGACCTTGCTCATGTAACTGTAACCGTTCTGCCCAGTATTTTTACAATAAAAAACATACAAATATTTTCCAAGAAGTTACTGTGTTCCCTTTGAATTATCACAGTATCTTCTTTTTCCCATGTATCTTGTGTCCCATATTGATATTTGTCCATGTGACACATCAGTTGGGTACCGGTTACATAGGATGGTTTCCAAAGTAAAATACTTTGTTATTATAATAAGTGTCAGGGAACTGGTGATAATGAATGCCTTTGCCTTGATGCCAGATATGTGCTTTGCTGTAGTGTCAACACAGATCTTCACTTGTAGGCAATATCCGTGAGATCTGAGTGTCTCAGGTGCTTCTTCTGTAGGAACGCGAGATTACATTGCCAACTGAGATGTATTTCTCACAGGTAAAGCTCCTCAGAGTAAAAGTCATTTAGAAAAGAAGATTATTCTTTTCTAAAAGTAGTGATTCAGTTAAAGTCATATTTACAAACCAAGTTAGTCAATGATGGCTTGGCTTTCAAATGTTTCTTCTGTAAAATGGCAGATCAGAAAGCAGGATGGAGCACCTTGAATATCTTTGGGTTGCTTTGGAGCAATGCATCAGGCATGGAAAAAGCAGGAAGACCGCCTGTCAGCGCCAATAATTGTTTCCAGTGTATCTGAATGCCGGAGCCTGCGGGCAATGAAAGGGAATCCTGAATTAGGGGGCAAGGATGCAGAAAAATAAAGACAAAGACAAAGGATGGGGTCGGGAGGTCTGCAGCTCAAGACTGCAGCAGCGTTTATTTTTAACTTTCCCTAATATATACTATTAGAAGTCAAGAGCTAATAGCAGGTTACAATAGTCCAGAAAAACAAGGAAAATTCAGTAAAAACAGAATGCAGTAAAAACAAGACAAGGTCAACTGGTAGAAAGTAAAACAAACTGCAGACACAGCAAAGCAATCCTGGGCACCTGGTGTTTTCTGTAAGCCAATCCATTATGGGCCTTCAAGCAAGCACAGGGGTCAAGATGACCTTTGAGCTTTACTGTCAGCTCCCAACAGCTCCCAACATCTGAAGTGCATTTATTGGGCTACTCAGCTTCATCCTGGGGCTGAAAATGAGCGAGAAGGGCCAAAGTTTACTTTGAAGGCCTTATCAAGTAAGCTGTGCATTGTAAGAATGTCTCTTTCTGGGTCACATCAGGATATGAGAGGCCCCCTGGCTGCTTCATGAGAACTTCAGAAGAAAATTGTTGCCTTCCCTACATTTGTCTACAGTACGAAGACCACTATAGTTTGCATCTTGAATGTCTTTCTAAGGCCTATTTTGGAGGTCCAGTTATTAACTGATGGAACTGTGAGTAATATCATAACTTTAAGAAAAAAGGTCTAAAAAGGGGAACCTATACAACAGCAATACTCACAAAACAATATGTTGGAAATGATCTGTACAACTTGGGAGGGGGGTTGGGAAAAAGGAAAGAGAGAGAAAAATGAAGGAGGGGTAACAGGTTAGACAAGAAATGTACTCACTGCCTTATGTAACTCTGTACATCATTGGATAATTAAAAACTGTAAAAAAAAACTCATAAAATGTAGTAATTTCATGACAATTTTCACTGGTTGTAATATCCTTGTATTGTTCCATAAAAATCACTACCTCTTAAAGTAGTTAATCTTTATAATCTGAAGTTTAATTTTTCTACCAGAAGTAAATGCAAACTCAAAATGTGGGACTACTTGTACTATTTTCTAGTTAATTATCATGTCTCAGCTGGTAGAGTGCTAGCTAATGAGTAAAAGTGTCAGGTACCAAGTTTGAGTCCCCATTTCAGATCTAAAAGAAAAAGCTTAAGGTCATCAGTTAATTTTACTGTGACCAAGAATATAGATATAGTCAGGAATGTGTGTAGATAAGTGGCAGTGAAATGACCTAGCATGTTGGAGGCCCTGGGTTAATGTATACCAGCTTTACAGAGCAAGTAATATTGAGAAGAATTTGTATCTATGAGTATCAATATAAAATAATAACTTAAAATCTGCATTTGATCAGATAAGCGTTAATTTAATATATTATGATTGTACTTTCTTGAACTCATAAAAACCATGATAGTCAGTTCTTTTTCAAGGTTATAAAATTAAGCTATATTGGCCGTACAAAAGTTTTCACTTGGTATTTCTATGCACACATATTTTGTACTTTGGTCAATTTCATCCTCTGTATTACTGCTGGAGCCATTTCAGAGAGAGTAGAAGATAAAGTAAATCAAAGCTATTAATGTGATTAGAATATTTTCTCATTTTCTGAAACATTTTTAAATGATAGGAATTTATACTGATAATGTAAAATATAGGGGAGAGAGTATCATTTTTATGTTGAATTTATACCTGTTTATATTTATTTTCACTTGCTTTGGTTAATCTACACTTTCCATGTTCATTTGAATCATCCTTTGACATAGTATTTCTGTGTACTGCATACAGAGTGTCTGTTTTCTTTCTTTTTCATTAGTGGTAATAGAAAACAGGCTACATGCCTGCCAGGCAAGCACAGTTGTTTATTAAGCTTCACACACAGCCCTTATGTTCCTGTTTGCTTTCAAGAGAGAGTCTCAGGCAATTTGTATGATCTGACCTCAAAATCAAAATCTTTCTACACCAGTTTCATCCATTGCTGAATTATAAGCTTCAGCTACCATCCATGTCTGACTCTTAAGTTTTCGTCCTATAAAACTTGCCATTCACTGTAAGGGTTTCTTTTATTTATTTTTTTTTTATTTGTGAACATACTGTACAGAGGAGTTACAGTTACATGGGCAGGATAATGCGTACATTTCTTACCAAGCATTGCAGCCTCCTCCTTTGTTTACCCTTCACATCCCTTCCCAGCTTCCCCCCTCCCCCCCTAATCCCAATCCTTTTCCTTCCCTCCCCCCCCCACCAACGTTGTAAAGTTCGTTTTGGACATGACAGCTTGTACTTCTCATTGTTGCAATAGGTCCACCTGTATCCTTAAACAACTGGTTTTTCCCCATCTCCTCCACAAGTTATACTGACATCAAATATAGTGAAAGCAGGGGTTATACTGTGGGGGAGGGACATACAAAGCAACAAAGAGATAATCTTATAAATGTGTTAGAAACACATGCATGAAAGAAAAAAACATTAAAATATGGATCTAAGGGTTCATTTTCCTGACATCACATTATCTGACGTTTTCCGCTTGACTCATACATATACTAGATATTACAAATAAGGGAAACCATGGGACCTACGTTTTTTTGGGCCTGGCTTACTTCACTTAATATAATTTTTTCCAAGTTTTTCCATTTCCTAACAAATGGGGCAATGTCATTCTTTCTGATGGAGGCATAGAATTCCATTGTGTATATATACCACATTTTCTTGATCCAATCATTTACTGAGGAGCATCTGGGTTGGTTCCATATCTTAGCTATGGTAAATAATGCTGCAATAAACATAGTTGTGCTGGTAGCTTTAGTGTGGTCTTGTTTGTAAACGTTAGGGTAAATGCCCAAAAGTGGGATTGCTGGGTCATAGGGGAGCTCTATGTGAAGTCTTTTGGGGAACCTCCATACTGCTTTCCAAAGTGGTTGAACAAGTTTACAGGCCCACCAACAATGAAGTAAGGTTCCTTTCTGCCCACATTCCCTCCAGCATCTGTTGTTGTTAGAGTTCTTGATTTTTGCCGTTCTAACTGGAGTGAGGTGATATCTCAATGTTGTTTTGATTTGCATTTCTTTTATGGCTAGGGATGTTGAACATTTCTTCATGTGTCTATTGGCCATCCTTCT
The DNA here is from genome assembly GCF_019054845.1 of Dipodomys spectabilis. Taxonomy (NCBI): domain Eukaryota; kingdom Metazoa; phylum Chordata; class Mammalia; order Rodentia; family Heteromyidae; genus Dipodomys; species Dipodomys spectabilis. The sequence goes on along the minus strand of NW_024870720.1, from coordinate 25,429,730 downwards.
TTCTTCTTCAGAGAAGTTTCTCTTTAAGTCTTTCGCCCACTTATTTATTGGGCAGTTGTTTCTTTGAGGATTTGTTGTTGGGGGATTTAATTTTTGAGTTCCAAGTATATTTTAGATATGAGACCCTTGTCCGTTGTATGGCTAGTGAAGATCTTCTCCCAATCCGTGGGCTTTCTATTGATCTTGCTAGCTATGTCATTTGCCCTGCAGAAGCTCTGCAACTTTATGCAATCCCATTTGTCCAACCTTTCTTTGATTTGTTGTGTTTCCGGGTCTCTATTCAGAAAATTTCGGCCTGAGCCAGGGAGACCTAGGGTTTCTCCTATTCCATCCTGTAATGTTTTCAGAGTGTCTGCTTTGAGTTCAAGGTCTTTGATCCATTTGGAGTTGATTCTGGTGCAGGGTGATATATAAGGATCTAGCTTAAGTTTTCTACATGTAGTTAACCAATTTTGCCAGCACCATTTACTGAAGAGGTTGTCTTTCTTCCATTCTATTGCTTTAGCTCCCTTATCGAAGATTAGATGGCTATGGGTCTGTAGGTTCATTTCCGGGTTTTCAATTCTATTCCATTGGTCCTGAGGTCTGTTCTTATGCCAATACCAAGCTGTTTTGATTACTATGGTTTATAGTAGAGTTTGAAGTTTGGTATTGATATTCCTCCAGCAGTGTTCTTCCCATTCAGGAGCGTTTTTGCTATTCGGGGTCTTTTATTGTTCCATATGAATTTTTGGATTGCCTCTTCTATTTCCTTGAAGAATGAGGTTGGAATTTGGATAGGTATTGCGTTGAATTTGTAGATAGCCTTGGGAAGTATTGCCATTTTCACGATGTTAATCTTTCCAATCCAGGAGCATGGGAGGTTTTGCCATTTTTTAAGTTCTGTGTTGATTTCCTTTTTCAAGCTTTTAAAGTTTTCATCATAGAGGTCCTTCACTTCTTTAGTTAAGTTAATTCCTAGGTATTTTATTTTTTGTGGGGCTATTACAAATGTAGTTGCTTTCCTAATTTCAGCCACACTTTTCTCATTGTTGGCATACAGAAAAGCCATTGATTTTTGGGGGTTAATTTTATAAACTGCTGCTTTGCCAAAATTTTGAATCAGGTTGAGTAATTTGGGAGTGGAGTCTATGGGATTCTTTAAATACAAGATCATGTCATCTGCAAAGAGGGAGAGTTTTATTTCTTCTTTCCCTATTTGGATCCTGTAAGGGTTTCTTAAATGAGACAGAAAAACATAAAAACTACAGTGATATAAGGCTTTGCAATTAGGGAGAATGTGAAACATAAGCAATTCAGAGATCAAAATGTTATTTGTTCAATTGTTAATATGTTCCTAATGTAACATCTAGAAATTTTTTAAAAAATTGCTCAAAATAAACCTATCAGTTGCAAAACTTCTCTTTTGTAAATAGAAATCATTGATTTGTGTAATTACTCAGAATCAGCCTCTTACTTAAAGAATCTAAGGTTAACATTTAGAATGTATCCCTGTTCTAAGCACGTTATTGGAAAGCAACACACAAGTAAGCATGTGACAGTCCTTTAGTGTTCATGTTCACTTCACAATACAGAGTAGGAGTCTGAAGTAGGTTCTTACTTTTTCCCTGTGTCAGCCTGAACTATGATGGCCTTCTATATGGATTTCCAGGAGGTGGGATGACAGGTGAATATACCCACATTTGGCTGTTGATGTTGTTTTGTGAACTTTTCTGACCTTTGTGAACTGTGATTTGAACTTTTCTGCTCCATGTGAACTATGATATGAACTTTTCTGCCTATGTACCATGATCCTTGTGATGTCCACGACCCAAAGAGATAAGACTACATAAGTGAGCCATTAGTGCTCAGCTTCAGTGGAGTTTTAATTGAATTTGCCTTATTTATAACTTTTCTCCAATATATTTAATATCTTGCAAAGTACATTATATATATATAGAAGTTATGGTTTCTATTTTTAAAGGTTGAAACGTTTCTTAGTCTACAAGAGGAAATGTTCATCATCCCTAAACATAAAGGAAATGGAAAGCAAAACAACTGAGATTCTGTCTCAGCTCAGTTAGATTGGCAGATATACACAATGGAATTTTGCACAGCAATTAGAAAGAATAACATTATGACATTTCCATGGAAAAGGATGGACCCAGAACAAATGATGTTAAGTGGTATAACCCAAGCTCAGAAACTACAACAGTGCATGTTTTCACTCCTTTGTGGAAGCTAGATCTGAAATACACATTTAGATATAATAGATAACTATACTTCGAGTCTTTATGTAGCTGTGCTATATATTTGACTCCTTGTATGTAAACCATGTTTTATCTCTGTATTCTGTAATATCTGTTTCAAAACCATCCCTGTGGTAGTCTGCCTCATATACTCCTGGGGAATGTGTTGTTTCTAGATAATTTGGTCCTTCCTCTGGAGTGAAGAATTCCAAACACTTTGAATCAGCCATCTTTTTGATATCCTGGGGGCATTTTTATGACGCTTTATTAGAATACTGTTGATTAGAGTACTTGAAAACTGACAGTGATGATGATTACATGCTTCTGGAACTATACTATAAAGCATTGATGCCAAACTTTAAACTGAATTGGATCAATGTGAATTATATTTCAGAACAGTTACTATCAAAAACTCTTCAATCATGATATCTGAGAAATGTTGAGCAATTATGAAATTACTATGTTTCTTCTGTGTCAAAAAGGATGCCAAACCAAATCACCACTCAGCTGCCAAAATTTTTTGCATAATTACAAAATGGCTTACATAAAACAAGGTACTTACACAAACATGTCATAGACTCCTAGCTGCCTGAAAGTATTCAATTACAAAAGGGATGCTGAATTTACCGGTCAAATCATCAGGAAATTAAATTTCTTTATAAATCTGCCATTCAGTCCACATGCCCCAATTGCTCATTTTACACTTTTGCTTGGATCAACCCAAGTTATATTTTAACGTAATGATCAATTTTTTATTTGTGTGTAAGCACAAGAACTTGTCAGAGGTGAACATAGTTTGAAGGTCGCTGTGCTGTTAGTCAGGATGACTTGGAAATGGATTTCAATTCTACTACTATTACAGCTGAATTATTACTTTAACTCTGGAAGCTGTGGGAAAGTACTGGTGTGGCCCGTGGAATATAGCCACTGGATGAATATGAAGGTAATACTGGATGAACTTATCATGAGGGGTCATCAAGTCACAGTTGTGAGACCATCATCTGCTATTTTTGTTGATAGCAATGAAGCATCCAGCATTAAATTTGAAACTTTCCCTTCGGCTTACAAAACCGATGAATTCATCGCATTTTTCACAAGATTCACCTCTATGTGGACATATGAACTGCCAAGAACAACATGTTTGGCATATTCACCATTACTGGAGAATCTATTTAGGACATTTTCTGATGCTATGCTAAATATTTGTAAAGAAGCAGTTCTGAACAAGGAACTTATAGCAAGGCTACAAAAAGCAAGATTTGATGTTGTGATTGCAGATGGCGTCGGTCCTTGTGGGGAGCTTCTGGCTGAGCTATTGGAGATTCCTTTCATGTACACTCTCCGCTTCTATCCTGGCTACACAACCGAAAAGTATAGTGGAGGGCTTCTATTCCCTCCCTCTTATGTGCCTGTCATTCTGTCAGGATTAAGTGGTCAGATGACTTTCATGGAGAGGGTAGAAAACATGATATGCATGCTTTATTTTGACTTTTGGTTCGAGACATTTGAGTCAAAGAAGTGGAGTCGCTTTTACAGTGAAGTTTTAGGTAAGTTTAATAGGGTAAGATCGTAACTTTTGTAAAAGTTGAAAGAGGTACTCTGAGATGCATGTGAAATAAGAGAAATTTGTCAGTTGTAGATGGAACAGTTAAATGAGATATAAATTTGTCTACCAGATTATGGGATCAGAGAGAAGACAATGGACAATTACCTATCTATACAAGACACTGTAGGAGATTATCCTCAGTAAAAATTGTTCGTTTTTTTCTTTGTTATCAAAATCACCAGTTACCTAAGAGACTGATGAATGAAAATATGTATACTGAGGAGATACATTTTTCACAGGAAACAAGAAATAGTTTTCCTTGATCAATTTCCTTATTTAAATCAAAATATTTATTTGTATTCTTCTTTATTTTCTTTTTGCTTATACCGAGGTTTGGACTCAGAGAACTCAATCTTACTTGGCTTACTTATTTGGGCTGTTACCTTCCCACTTGAACCATGCCCCAGCCCAGCATTTTGCTGCTTCATTAGAGGGGTAGTCTTGAAAATATTTCTGCCCATGTGAGCTTCAGACTTCATTCTTCCAGATCTCAGAATCCTGGGTAGCTAGGGTTAGAAGTGTGAGCCACTGGTGACCAGTTTTCTGGATTTACTAAATGACTTCCTTATTCTTGACCAATACAATGTTTCAGCACAGACTCAATAACTATAACTCTTAATGTATCCACATTCCTTTATTGTTTCTCATAATCTATTTTATAGACATACAATCTAGTAAAGTGATGATATACTTGTGATTATTCTCTGTCATTCTTATTATGTTCCTACGTTTACTAAATATTAGCCATCAATAAGGTAAATTCAGTTATCTAGTCTCAATATTTCTGAAATACTTCCAGCTGATATTTTCCAGTGTTTCCACATAAAAATAAATATTTTAGACTCCTAATGTGAATCAACTAAAAGGAAGAAATTCAGCCACAGTCATAAAAATTCACTCATATGGGAAATCAAGAATCAAGGAACAGTTATTACAATGTAGAAAACTAGTTTAAGTACTGCAGAGAAAATAATTTCTGTGACTATGAAAGAATTATTGAGTCTGGAGTTTGAAAATTTCTCTAATGGATAATGAGAAAAGAAATGCATAGTTAATTCTATAATTGCTTATTTTAATGATTATTTATGACTGCTAATAAATTGAGGTGCCATAGATATAGCGTCTTACCAGAATGCTTTTCACACAAATACACACTTACCATATTTCTTGTGTAGTACATTTTATCAACAAACACATTGTATATCATTAAGTACAAATTATACCAATCATTTTTAGAGAAATATAAATATTTTATTAAGAAACAACTCTTTCATGTCCTTACCTACTATTTACTTTTCCCCTCTCCACTCAGGACGACCCACTACCTTAATGGAGACCATGAGTAAAGCAGAAATCTGGCTTATTCGATCTTACTGGGACTTGGAATTCCCTCGCCCAACTTTACCAAATGTTGACTTTGTTGGAGGACTCCACTGCAAACCTGCCAAACCCTTGCCTAAGGTAAATTGATAACATTTTGTCTGTGTTATTTCATTTCCTTTTCAATAAATATGGTTCTGGACCACTCAATACAAGTCTTTGTTTACAGTGAAAGAAAAACAGTAAGTAGGGTAAAGCAGTCTACCAATTGAAACTAATTTTTGAACCATCACAAGTTTCTGGATCTCAGAAAACTTAGAGTCATTCAGAACAAAGTCAGCTTAATTAAGATTTAATGAGTCAGCACCTAGAAGGAATCCTTGATTCACTCATAAAACTATCAAGTAATTAGCATATAAAGAAATAAGTATTAGACATGCAAGGAAACACTGCAGCTATTTCTACTACAACGCATAGCCATTTTAAAAGGAGACTTTAGAATCAATTAGTAAAAATTATGTGGAAACATCTTGGAAAGGAAAAATTACAAAATTAAAGTAATATCTGATAGGAATCAAAGAAAGTTTCTCCATCACTAAGAGTGAAATATTAGATGAACAATGCTCAGATATAAGTTCTGAGAAATGAGAGTTGAAAAAGGTGTATAAAAAAAGAAATTAGACTAGTAAGAACAATTTATAAGAACTAATCTTTTTCTTTTTTAATATTAATAAATTTTTATTGTGAAAATAACGTACAGAGGAGCTACAATTACATGACCAAGGTAATGAGTGCATTTCTATCAAGCATTGTTGCCTCCTCCTTTGTTTCCCCTTACCATCTCTGCCCTCCCATCTCCCTCCCCCCCATGGCTTTACCTACCTCACACCCACAGCCAACAAAGTTGTAAAGTACGTTTTTCCACATAAAGTCTTGTACATCTCATTGTTGCAATGGGTCCACCTGTATCCCTATTTAAACAATTTGTTTTTTCTCTTCCCCCCCACAAATTATACCAACATCAAATACAGTGAAAACAGGGGTTATAGCGTGGGGGAGGGACATACAAAGCAACAAAGAAACCATCTTATAAATATGTTAGAAATAGTAGCAAGAAAGAAAAACCATTTGAATCCTTATGTTGGGGTTCATTTTGCCTAACATCAACTTATCTGACCATTTCTGCTTGTCTCAGATGTAAACTAGTTATTGCAAATAAGAGAAACCATGGGACCTATGTGTCTTTGGGCCTGGTTTACTTCACTTAATATAAGGGAAAAATGCTAGACAATAATTTAGACTCAAGATGGAAATGTTTGGAAATTTTATTGCACACTGGTGTCAATATCTGATTTAATACTACCTGTGCCCTTACTATTGGCTAATGGAAAATTTTGTGTTTTATGTATCTTATTGCGTTTTATGTATCTTCTCTGGCTATTGTCTGATAGTATTTGATTTTTCTCTCCTAGTTTTCTATTAATGATTTTGCCTGTCATAAGAAGGGTTTGAACTCAACTTGGACATTGTCCCTGAGCTTCAGTGCTCAAGTCTAGCACTCTAGCACTTGAGTCACAGCTCTGCTTCCAGATTTTCCTTGGTTAATTGAAGCTGAGAGTCTCACAGACACTTTTTCCCAGGCAGACTTTGAACCATGATCCTCAGATCTCAGCCTCCTGACTAGCTAGGGTTACAGGCAAGAGCCAACCATACTTGGCTAGTTGGATTGAGCAATATTTTAAATGTTTGCTTCACTATTATTTCTCTGTGTGTGTGTGTGTGTGTGTGTGTGTGTGTGTGTTTGGTAAGGCAAAATTTTTCTTCACAGGAAATGGAAGACTTTGTGCAGAGCTCTGGTGACAATGGTGTGGTGGTTTTTACCCTGGGGTCAATGGTTGATAACATAACAGAAGAGACAGCCAATGAGATTGCATCAGCACTGGCCCAAGTTCCACAAAAGGTGAGATAGTGTACCTCAATAATTGTCTTCACTGAATGGAACTTCAACTGTGTAAGTTTCTGATTGCACTAGTTTCCTGGTGAAAGATACACTGTAACTACAGCTCTAGCTTAGCCAGTTTAAAGACAAAGCAATGCATCACAGATGCTCAGATAGTATTCAATGTGGATTGTTTTAAATTTACAGTACGTACAACATGAATTCCGTCATCAGAATAAACACAATATCCAAAGTATGAAACTTTGTCTTTATCATAGTATTACCAGCAAGACTTCACAGACATCCTGAAATTTTCATCTAGTCATAGCAAGAATGTTGAAGCCTCTCAATAAACTAAGCAAGTTTCATAAAGGAATTAAATTACACTTGATAAGTGACATCATACAATAACAATTAGCATGTAGAAAAAAGGTTTGAAATGTTCTACATAGTTTAGGGTTCACATGTAATCCTTTCCTCCAATTTTGTAATTGACTGATTTAGTGTGCACTTGAGGGGGTTCTTCAGAGAAAGGCAAAAGAAGGATCACTCCTCCTGCCAGGTATGTATTCAGCCTGATGAATTCAGAGAAAGTAAATAAAGACAACCTGCCCTACAGGACTGGGCCTTCTTCATATATGAAACAAGATCTGTACAGTTCATGTGAAAAGGGAGATATTCTACTGAAAAATAAATGTAGCATCAGTAAAATTTGGATTCCTTGCAGCAGCCATATGACTTATAAACTACAGGCCAGCTCCATTTCCTACTTTAAAGATTTAACCACAATAATGATTGTAAGTTTGGATGTCAGTATCATCAATTTGTGATCAAAATTCAGCTTGCAGATTTCCGAGACATCACAACTAATAATTTCTATTATAAAACTAGTTTCATGTAATTACTAAAAAAGAATTAATTGATTAATCATAAAGAATTGGTTACATAGATTTGAGGAATTTGTCTTTAGAAAAGATTGGACGAAAATAACATGTGTTCATGTGCTGGTCATGAGGCAGGAAATGTAGCCTTAACATGCAGAACAACGGTGTGAGTTGTTGATCTGGGTGTCATGGAAAGACCCAGTCAAAAACCACATAATTGGTTCTAAGGACCATTTGTCTGTCTGTCCAGATCAATGTGTCCAACCAACATTTAAGGGAGGCTAAATGGCCAGGCTACTACCTAGAGTTTTGTGAGTCCCTTCATAGTATGAATAGTATGTTAATATTGTGTACTAACTCCATAATGTGGAACATTCTGTAATATAGTCTGACTTAATACCATGCTCATTATTGTGAAATTTGATTACATTTCTGGTCAAACAGGACAATATTTTTTCACATAACTTCTCTCCAGGGAGAACTGTGAAGGTAAAATAGTTGTTATAAATAGGCAGGTAAGAAACAAATGAAAATGTGAAACTAAAATGAAATCTCATAGAATGAAAGAATATTACCCTAATATCATTTTATAATGGTTGATAGCTAAAACTAGCATTTAGTAAATATTTATGTGGTAAGATGTAAATCATAAGAATTTTTAGTGCTGTTATGCACCAGATCTATCACTGTGACTACATAAAAATTTTGGAATGCATTCATTTGTCATTTATTACATCATTTGTCTAAATATTGTGAAAATTATGATGACATTCCATCTTATTGAGTGTGAAAATAAGTGCAGGAAATGTCGATATTCTTTTTCTCTTACTCTTATAATAGACCTCATTAATGCACCCTACCTGTTCTCTTTATCCATTCTATGTAAGTCATTTAACTGTGTGATCTCTATATTTTAAAAAGTAACATTTTGAAATTTAAAAATATTTTATCTCAACGCACCAGATTCTTTGGAGATTTAATGGAAAGAAACCAGAGACCTTAGGACCAAATACTCGGCTGTACAAGTGGCTCCCCCAGAATGACCTCCTTGGTAAGACTCTGAAATACACATACTGAAAGCATGGGTAACTGTAGAAGTAGTTGATAACAACACAACAGGAAAAGAACTGGTGAAGATGTATTAATAAAAACTCAAAAGTGAAACCACACATTTTTTCCTAACAAAAAAAGGCTAAGTAGTTGGAATTTCATCATACTACATCATATTCTTAACAATCAGTTTATCTTTCTGCAAATATATTTACCATTGATACAGAATTTTCTATAATTACCTGAGGTTATCTCTCTGTCCTTTAATTCATCCTTACATTATCCATCCTCCTAAAGAAGAGCAAGTATTTCAATGCCACTGAAACTTGCTACTTTGTTTTATTTTGAAAGAGTCTGCCTTCTTTGTGGGAAAAATTACTTCATATGAAATGATAATACACTCTATTTCAAGCATCCCTCCTTCATTAGATTAATATACTAGTTTTAAGTTTATGGGAGCATAATCTAACATGACCATTTTCTTGTTTTGGAATTTGCTATGATCCATTATGTTGTTTTCCTATCTGTTCCACAGGAAATGGTATATTTGTTTTCAAATCTCAAGTCATACAAAACTTAGGGCACAAACCATAGGAATTTTACTTACATCTCCAGTTGGTTAGATGCTACTTGCAGAGTGACATAAAGGCAAATTAAATGTAACCCATTGGTTCAAGAATTATTATTTAGACAACACTGTTCTTTTCATTGCTCATGTTATACATTTTTCATTTCATGTCTAAGACTTTAAATGAACAATTGTATTGAAATGTCCCTAATCCTAGGCCATCCCAAAACAAAAGCTTTCATCACTCATGCTGGAGCTAATGGCATCTATGAGGCGATCCATCATGGGATTCCCATGGTGGGCATTCCTTTGTTTGGGGAACAACATGATAACATTGCTCACATGGTGGCCAAAGGAGCAGCTGTTCAACTGGATATAAGAGCAATATCAAGCAAAGACTTGCTCAGAGCACTGGAAGCAGTCATTAATAACCCTGTGTGAGTATAACCTTCATTATGTGTAGGTGTGCATTGGTATGTAAGTCTGTCGGTCTCTTTGTTCATCTGGGCATTACACCCAGGGACTTGCTCATGATTAATGACTACTCTACTCTATTCATTAGTCTGATTCTTGTTTGACCAAATTGTGATTATAGATAATTTCTCACATAAGTCTGACCATGAAAGGTACCCTCAGTTAAGACTTGATTAATTCTGGAAGATTCATCAATAACCCATCATGTGTTTCACAAGTCACAATAATATTTGTGTATGTTTTATGGATGGGGTGTGTGTGTGTGTGTGTGTGTGTGTGTGTGTGTGTGTGTGTGTGTGTGTGTGTGTGTGTGTCTGTGTCTGTGTGTGTCTGCATGTGTCTGTGTCTGTGTCAGTGTCTGTGTTGCAACATTGTTATTCTATACAGGCCAGGATTGCCTCAAACTCATGATCATCATCTTTCAGCATTTGGAATGCTGAGATTCCACAGACCCACTTTCATTTCCAACCATAATTTGTTTTGTTCCCCAGGTGATTTCAGTAAAAAGGAATTATCAAAACCTTGAGAGTAGTACAAAATTCGAGACCAGGCAAAGTGGACTGAAAGGAATCACTAAGAATGACAATAGAAGAATGCAAGGAAGCTTAGGAAAGCAGTGAACTAGAGGCACATAAACTCTTCCTCCACAATTAACACTAACTAACTCATTCAGTTATAACTTTCTTTCCACCTAAGATCGCACTAGTTACTCTTTATAAAATAAAAATTCACTGTGTTTGAAAAATAGAGCATGAAGTTTCGGTGGTTGAAATTTTACTCTTGTGAACCACATGAAAATATCTGTCATTTCAGTTTCTAGTTTTTGTTGTTTCTTCAAAACATTCTAAATGGTTTGTATTGTTAAACAGCAAGAAAATAATCAAATTTCACATTCCTAGTATAAATACTTCCTCAAATATCTATGTTAATGCTTAGATTCTATCATTGTTAACTAACTACAGCTTTTAACATTACCTGATCATCCTAGTAAGAAAAGAGAACATATTTTGAAATGTATGCATATTCTTAGATATCAAGGGACTATGATTATCTTATTCAGAACAAGCATAAAAGAAATTACCTTCAGAAGTACAAGTGAAATGTAACTGCATGATTACTAAAATATCTGAAGCAATAAGTTATTATTCAAATTATTTCAAGAAATAGGTTCAATTATTTTTATACCATTAATTTCCTCTTATACTCAGTAATTCTCTGTATGTAATTCTTCCCTTTCACCATAACTGTAAAAATATTGTAGTGTATTTTACTTTTATTGGATATAATAGTATAGCAGACACATTGTAAAGGCTGTGTTACTTTGATCTCTTTTGGGGAGTAGGTGGGTTTGAACTCAGACCTTAATACTCAAATGTTTAGCTTTCTAAAGGGCATTCTAGAGCTGAGAAGGTGGTTCAGTGGCACAGTGCTTGCCTTGCATGCATGAGGCCCTGGGTTCAATTCCTCAGCACCACACAAGTAGAAAGAGCCGAGAGTGGCTCTGTGGCTCAAGTGGTAGAGCACTAGCCTTGAGCTGAAGAGCTGAGGGCCCAGAGTTCAGGCCCACAACTGACCAAAAAAAAAAAAAGTGGGGACATTTTATGATTTAAGCTCTGACTTTATTCTTTGCTGGTTATTTGAAGGTAAAGTCTAGAGACTTTTCTACCATTCCCAGTTTTGAGCTGTGACTGTCAGGACCTAGCCTCCTGGGGTAGACATGTTTACAGGCAGGAGCCATCAGCATCTAGCTCTGACTTCCATTTTCCTACAGATATTGAGCACCAAAACATATAGTTTGTGAGCCATATTTTATCTTCCTTTCTTTTGAAAGGCAGTGTATTTTTGTATTTTTATTTGCTATACAAGTATATCTCTCATATATTGTTCTTATTAAATTATGAACAGATACAATGTTGATACTGGGAGATACAGGAGATTTCTTAACGAGATAGTACATGCTAAAACTTAGCATTAGCACACATTTCAATCGTTTTTTGATGCATTTCATTTTCTTTCTACCTGCTGTATTACAAAAAGGATCACCACTAGTCCTGGCTGAAGTTCACCCATATCTGTGAGATCTTTTAAAAGAATAGCGATACTTGCCATTGCAATACTCTCCTTCTATAACACCTTGGAATTACCCTTAATAATCATTCTCTAGGCATGCCCACTTTCACCATACTAGAAAGAACAGTTTCAACACAAATCCCATGTACTTATATTGCCTCAAAGTGACTAGAGCACTCTCTTATTGGGTCTAACATCAAAATACTATCAAGAAAAATAACAGCAATGTTAGCAAATGTCTTTGATTGTCTATCTGAAAAGATGAATAATTAAAATCATCCTAAATATGAGTACATTTATTTCTCATAATTCAAGAAAAACTCACTTATTTCTATTTTTCCATTTCCTATCTTTTTGCTGTAAAACAGCAAACAAATAAAAACTGAGACCTTTCAAAAGAGGTTCATAAAAGGAAAAGGCAAGTCATAGAGTATTAGTGGAACAAGTAAGTGAAAGTTCAGGAAATAAAAGGAAGGCTAGATGACAGCCAATGGCTGATGCCTGTGATTCTAGCTGTGATTCCAGAGCTGAGATCTGAGAATTGTGGTTTGACATCAAGCCAGGCAGAACAGTCCCTCAGACTCTGATCTCAACTTAATATTCAAAGAGCCATAACTGGATCTGTGGCTCAAGTGGTAGAGTTCTTCCCCTGAGCAAAGAAAGCTCAAGGGGAGTGTGAAGCCCTAAGACCAGAATAAAACAAAGGAGGCAGGGAATTTTGTAGTTAAATAATAATTAAGCACCAATAAATGATAAAGAAAGCCATCAGGGGAAAATAACTTCTTGATTAAATTATCTATCAATCTCTAAATTATGACACAATTCTAAACTTTGAACAACATGCATTAATAATTAAGCTTTTATATTGCTGTGGATTTCTTTGATCATTCTACATTTGTCTTCAGAAATTCTTGTGTTAACAAGATTTTTCTTATTAATGAAAATACCATTCAGAGGAGTTACAATTACATGGGCAAGATAATGAATACTTTTCTTATCAAGCCTTGTTGCTTTCTCCTTTGTTTCATATTTCTATCCCTTCCCATACCAACCCACCTCCCCCTCCCACCCACACCCCCCCCCACGACTTTAACAAGATTTTTCTAAATGGTTAAATCCAGGGTCATTAAGAAGCTCTTGCCTTTTACACTAACAGGTCTAAAAATACAGCAGAAGAAAAGAATTCTCTTTTCTCTCAAAATTTTTTTAGACTCATCTGCAGAAAATTTCAATATCTGTATTTTCTAGTTTATTTGATATACTTACATCAACTTGATTTACCTTTAGCTACAAAAAGAATGCTATGTGGTTGTCAACCATTCACCATGATCAGCCTATGAAGCCACTGGATCGAGCTGTTTTCTGGATTGAATTTGTCATGCGCCACAAAGGAGCCCAGCATCTGAGGCCACTTTCCCACAACCTCACCTGGTACCAGTACCACTCTCTGGATGTCATCGGATTCCTACTGGCCTGTGTGGCCACTGTTACCTTCCTTGTCTTCAAATGTTGCTTGCTTGTTTACCGAAAGGTTTTTAAGATGGACAAGAAGAAAAAGAGGGAGTAGAGCTTTCAACACTCAGGAAATGGACCAAAAGCCTGCTAAGGAAGAACATCCTAGTGATTTTAAGCACAATCAAGCTGGGAGGGATTCTCATTCACACTTTACCTAAACCTATGCCTTTTGTATTTTCAAATGGATCTTACTCTTGATTAAAAATGAAGCAATGTACAATTCTAATGTCAGAGTTCCTCAAAAACGTCCATGTCAATGATTTATGTAGATAGTATAACTGAATTAACTGGGACATATGGAAATTTGAGTCTGTTAGTTTGAGAGAAGCATACAATCCAAAGTTTTATGGGCATTTTCTAAAAAGGAATATTTTATTAAGATAAAATGAAATGAACTCTTTCTGTGTCTGTCCAAAGAAAAACAGAGGGATAGGTTAAAAGAGGTAACATTTTATTCAGACTACTGACATATGGGAGATAGTTGACAATAACTGAAGTAAACTTCTGCTAACTCAAAGCTAACTAAGATTTTCATAAACATAAAGAGTGAGTGAGAGGAAATGAAGAAAGGAGACTTAAATGGGACTACAATCTATGTGAAGATAAACAACTACAAAAGAAGTGAAAATTTACTGGAAAAGGCCTGCTTTGGGTAGAAAAGTTAGAAGGTGTGCATTATACATGGTCACTGAGACATGATTATTGCTTTTGACCTATGGACAGATTTTATGAATGTAATGAATATAAGAAAATTATATATCATTAAGACCTCGGTGGCTCATGCCTGTAATACCAGCAACACAAGAGGCTGAGATCTAAAGATCACAGTTCAAAGCCAGCCCAGGAAGGAAAGTCTAGGAGAGTGTTAACTCTATTAACCACCAGAAACCAGAAATGGAACTGTGGTTAAAGTGAGTACTAAACTTGAGCAAATAGAATCCAGACCATGAGTCGCTGAGTTCAAGGCCCATTACTGACATAAATAAATAAACAAGCAAATAATAAACAAATAAATAAATAAGGGATCTGATGGGCATTGTGTTGTACATGTGTAATCCCTGTTCCTTAGGAAATGGAGATAGTATGGTGATGGTTTGATTTGAGTAAAGGCAAAACTGTATATGCTCAAGCAAACATGAGACTCTCATTTTTATTCCACTGCTATACTATAGGAAGCATTAATAAAACTAATTATGAAAGTAACATTACAAAAGGAACTAGGTAATGACAGCTACCCTTTATTAACATTTAAATGTATAATCAGTCTATATTTTAAACATAGGATAAAACAAATGTATAAAAACAAAATAATATATTTGTGCTCTTTATTATATTAAGTATTTAACAGAAAAAAACTTTGCAGATACTTTTTCTGCACTTATAATGAAGCTCTATATACATTATTCAAAGCAACTTCTAGTCTACTTTAATTTCTTCCTCAAATTATTATATACAGTAAGATTGCCTATTAACATTAGATATACAAAGGAATATTACTCTACCATAAGGAAAAATTGAACTATATCATTTTCAGGAAAATAAATAACACTGGAGGGACTGGGAAGATGGCTCAGTGGTAGAATGCTTGCCTTGCATGCATGAACACCTCATAAACAGAAGAAAAGAGGGAAGTGGCATTTGGCTCAAGTGGTAGAGCAGTAACCTTGAGCTGAAGAGTTGGGAGACAGCACCCAGACCTAGAGTTTAGGCCCCATGACCGAAAAAATAAATAAATAAAACTGGAAATCATCAGGTTGACTGCTATGAACCAAAAATAAAAATGCTAAATAGAGTTTGGTCTTACTCATTTGTGGAGTGGACACATAAATGATGATGATAATGATAGTATGCAACAGTCAAGATGACGTGAATACAGGACCTTTAAAGAGGGGATCAGCAATAGGAGGAAGAGAGAAAGGAAAGGCTACTGTGGAGCACAGAGGATAAAAGGACATTTAACACACACATCGATGACAGTGTCATGATTATATGAACTAAACGCTACTTGAGAAAGGAGACCTTGGAAGGGGGTGAGAATAGAGTGAAAAATGAAAATACGTTCCAAGTGCACAATGTGTGTATATGGAAATAACACTATCAAAACTCTCAAATTACAAAGAAATGATAACTAAAAAAAAATTCTACAAAAGAGCACTACAGATGCTAACCAGGCTATAAGGGAAAGAAAACATGAAATGCTGCTGGGAGCAATGCAAACCAGTGCAGCTCCTACGGAAAGCAACATGCAAGATTTTCAAAAACTAGACATGGAGCTAGTGAATGACTTAATATCACTGTTGGTCACATCTCTGAAGTAATATAATTGCACACTCAGATGTTTAATGCAGCATTATTTATTAAAAGACAAGTTATGAAATCAGTTTAGATGACCTTTGACTTTTCAACGAATAAGAAAAATAGAGATGTATTCATATATAAATATATAAACACATATATACCTATAAAAGAAAATGAATAGAGATCTACACATGTATATATTAGAGTATTTTACAGAAATAAGAATGTCATATCATTTGCAAACAAATTGGGGAGAAATTGGAGATTAGTGAGTTAAACAGATTAAGTCATGTCCTGAAGGACAAAGGTCACAAGTTTCCTCTGACATGCAGAGTACACAGAGAGTATATCTATATCTGTTCATCTATGTATATACACAGTGTTATTATATATATAGTATTATATTTGTATACATAATGAAAGACCCCAGCCCGTGCTTACCCATTAGGTACCCCAAGAAAGACTGCTGCCCCTCACCCTACATACCTAAGAGAGTGGGGCAGGATACGTGCAGGCCGCTAACCAGGAAACGAAACCTCGGGCCTCTGAGTCACCGCCTGCAGACCCTAGCATGACTCTAGTACATGCCTTAAAACCAGGCATTCCGGTAAAATAGCCGACCAAACCATTCCTTCCTGTAAAACTTAGCCCTAATACTAGGGTGAGGCAGGATGTGATAAATCACTTGTCAAAACTAGGGAACAAACAGTTTCGGTGCATAGCGACCAGCACAGACATGTCAGGGCAAGTACTGACACGTCAGCCCCCCCCCCCCCCCCCCCCCCCCCCCCCCCCGGCCTCGCCTACCCCGTCCGGGCGATTTTAACCTGACCAATCCCTACCTTAAGCGTAATTCAAAAATAATCAACCAATACTCTGTAACCATGCATCTCGCTTCTGTAACCTTGCTTCTGCTGCCCATAAAAGAGGATGCTTTCATGCATCAAGGCGCGCAAGTCTCCCGATAGACTTTGTCGCCCCGGGTACTCGTGTAACCGGTTCCCAGCCACCCGACCCGAACCTTGTGGATCTCGAGGTCGAGTGCACCTGGGAGCCTAGGCATGCCCGAATAAACCTCTTGCTGTTTGCATCCGCACAAGTGGTCTCGTTGTTCCTTGGGGAAGGGTCTCTTCAGATTGAAGGACACCCCACGCCGTCGGGGGTCTTTCATCTGGGGGCTCGTCCGGGATAGAGACCCCCACCCAGGGACCACCGACCCATTTCCGGGAGGTAAGCTGGCCAGCGTCAGTGTGTTGTCTGCGTGTTGTCCGTAACTAAGTTGTGTTGTCAATTACTGTGCGCTTGCGAATCTGGTGAGTTCGGCCGTGCTCGTCTGTATCTGGCGGACCCGTGGAGGAGCTGACGAGCTCGTACTCCCGACCGCAGCCCCCAGGAGACGTCTTGGGGGTGTCCGGAGCCTGAAAAAGTGGCTCATCTGGGGGCCTGAAAAAGTGGCCCATCTGGAACCCGGTCCTTTCGGACGCGTGGTTCGTCTGGGAGACGAGAGGTCCGGACTCTCACTAAAGTCTCCATCTGGTTTTGCTTTCGGCAAAAACGCGCAGCGA
Organism: Dipodomys spectabilis; assembly: GCF_019054845.1. Taxonomy (NCBI): domain Eukaryota; kingdom Metazoa; phylum Chordata; class Mammalia; order Rodentia; family Heteromyidae; genus Dipodomys; species Dipodomys spectabilis. The sequence continues at coordinate 25,412,213 of NW_024870720.1, read as the reverse complement.
AGCTAAGTGTTGTCTGTGTTCGTCATTTATTCTTGTTCTTTTAACATGGGACAAACTGTCGTGACTCCCCTTTACCTTACTCTACAGAACTGGAGAGACGTGCAAATTTCAGCTAGCAATCTCTCAGTAGAAGTTAAAAAAAGGAAATGGATAACTTTTTGTTCATCAGAATGGCCCACCTTTAACTGTGGATGGCCACGGGAAGGAACCTTTAACTTGACTATTGTCTTACAGATCAAGGCTAAAGTAATGGATACGGGGCCACACGGACACCCAGACCAGGTCCCCTATATTGTCACTTGGGAGGCTCTTATTTTAGATCCTCCCCCGTGGATGAAACCCTTCTTATCTACCCCGACCCCCCAAATCCCTGTCCCCTTAGCCCTTCCATCCGCACCTCAACTCCCGTCCCCACCCCTTCCTTCTCCAACCCCCCAACCTCAACTCCCTCCTCCCCTCCTCCCTTCTCCAGCTCCCCAACCCCCTTCACACACCTCACTTTACCCAGCCCTTGTTTCTTTAGAAGGCAAGACACAAATTCCTCCAGAGAAGGACAGGCCTACCACCCCAAAGATTCTGCCACCAGGGGAGGACGTTCTCTTGGATTTATTGGCTGAGGAACCGCCACCCTACCAAGGGCTCGCCCCTCAGCCTCAGGGAGCGGCCGCTGCCGCCCCTCAACCGCCAGCCGATCCTGCACCATCTCCGGTGGCCGGCCGGCTTCGCGGACGCCGGGAACAGGTCCCGGACCCTGCCGCCACCTCTCAGGCGTTTCCCTTGCGCACAGGAATGCGCGGCCAGCTACAATATTGGCCTTTTTCAGCCTCTGACTTGTATAATTGGAAAACTAACAACCCTCCCTTTAGCAAAGACCCCTCAAAGTTAACCTCTTTAATTGGGTCTATCTTAGTAACTCATCAACCCACTTGGGACGATTGCCAGCAACTATTACAGGTACTGCTGACCACCGAGGAAAAACAGCGTGTTTTCCTCGAAGCTAGGAAAAACGTCCCCGGAGACAACGGGCGTCCCACTCAGCTGCCCAATGAGATAAACACTGCTTTCCCCTTGGAACGGCCAAACTGGGACTTCAATACACCAGAAGGTAGGAACCACCTACGCCTTTATCGCCAGTTGCTATTAGCGGGTCTCCATGGGGCCGCCCGGCGACCCACCAATTTGGCTCAGGTAAAACAGGTAGTTCAGAGAGGCGAGGAGTCGCCTTCGGCTTTTCTCGAACGTCTTAAGGAGGCGTACCGCATTTACACTCCTTATGACCCTGAGGATCCAGGACAGGCTACAAATGTCGCCATGTCTTTCATTTGGCAATCAGCTCCTGATATCAGAAAGAAATTAGAGAGACAGGAAGATCTCCAGACATTGTCCCTTCAGGACTTGCTCAAGGAAGCCGAACGCATTTATAATAAACGAGAGACTCCAGAAGAAAGAGAGGAAAGGCTTAGAAAAGAAGCAGAAGAGAGGGAAAGCACACGTGATCGCAAGAGAACTAAGGAGATGAGTAAGTTGTTGGCCACCATAGTAACAGGGCAGAGACAGGAAAGACAGAAGGGAGACAGACCGGGTACCCAATTGGAAAAGGACCAGTGCGCATACTGTAAAGAGAAGGGACACTGGATGAGAGACTGCCCAAAAAGGCTCAGGGGACCTCGGAGACCAAGGCCCCAGGCGTCTTTGCTAACCTTAGACGACTAGGGGGGTCCAGGCCAGGAGCCCCCCCCTGAGCCTAGGATAACTCTGGAAGTTGGGGGGCAACCTGTCACCTTCCTGGTGGATACGGGGGCCCAACACTCGGTATTAACCACGGCCCCGGACCCCTGATCAGCCTGGGTTCAAGGAGCCACTGGAGGGAGACGGTACCGATGGACCACCGACCGAAAAGTGCAGCTGGCCACCGGTAAGGTGACGCATACCTTTTTACACGTTCCTGACTGCCCCTATCCCCTACTGGGGAGAGACTTGCTCACCAAACTGAGGGCGCAAATTCATTTCGAGGAAGCGGGGGCACGCATTACTGGACCTAAAGGACAGCCGTTACACGTACTGACTCTCGGAATAGAGGACGAGTACAGGCTGTATGAACAAGAATCGAGCAAGAAAGACTCGAACGTACATCCTTGGGTGCACAAGTTCCCACAAGCCTGGGCCGAGACGGGAGGCATAGGTTTGGCTATCCACCAGCCCCCTCTAGTTATTCTACTAAAGGCTGCTGCCTCCCCTATATCTATAAAACAATACCCGCTATCTCAGGAGGCCCGTCGGGGAATTCGTCCTCACATAAAGAGACTGTTAGACCAAGGAATACTAACCCCCTGTCAGTCTCCCTGGAATACTCCGCTCCTTCCGGTCAAAAAGCCGGGAACTCAAGATTATAGACCAGTACAGGACTTGAGAGAAGTTAATAAGCGGGTTGAGGACATTCACCCCACGGTCCCTAATCCATACAACCTACTAAGCAGTCTGCCCCCCACTCACATCTGGTATACTGTTCTGGACTTAAAGGACGCATTTTTCTGCTTACGAATCCACCCCAGTAGCCAGCCTATTTTTGCCTTTGAATGGAAGGATCCAGAGCTGGGAGTGTCGGGACAATTGACTTGGACTAGACTGCCCCAGGGGTTTAAGAACAGCCCCACACTGTTTGATGAGGCGTTACATCGGGACCTAGCCGACTTTAGAATCCAACACCCCACGTTAATATTGCTCCAGTATGTAGATGATCTCCTACTGGCAGCCCAGACACAGGAGGACTGCAAATCAGGGACTGAAGATCTCTTGCAGGCCCTGGGTGCCATAGGATACAGAGCCTCCGCCAAAAAGGCGCAAATTTGCCAGAAGCAGGTCACATATCTAGGATATCAGATCAAGGACGGGCAGAGGTGGCTGACAGAGTCTCGCAAACGGACAATTTTGGATATTGCCCCACCCCAGAGTCCAAGACAGTTGCGGGAGTTTCTGGGAACAGCTGGATTCTGCCGACTGTGGATTCCCGGCTTTGCGGAGATAGCCGCCCCTCTGTACCCGTTGACAAAACCAGGGACGCTGTTTGTCTGGGAAGAGATCCAACAAAAAGCCTTCCAAAACATTAAGGAGGCTCTCTTACACTCCCCGGCTTTGGGGTTGCCAGATCTAACCAAACCTTTTGAGCTATTTGTAGATGAAAAACAAGGATATGCAAGAGGAGTCCTGACCCAGAAGCTGGGGCCTTGGAGACGTCCTGTGGCCTATCTCTCCAAGAAGCTGGATCCGGTTGCTTCCGGGTGGCCCCCGTGCCTGCGGATGGTCGCGGCGATTGCAGTTCTGGTAAAAGACTCGGGTAAGCTTACCCTGGGACAGCCACTTATCATTCTGGCCCCACATGCCGTAGAGGCCCTGGTCAAGCAACCACCAGACCGCTGGCTTTCTAATGCCCGCATGACACACTACCAAGCCATGCTCCTAGATAAAGACAGAATACAGTTCGGGCCTGTAGTAGCTTTAAATCCAGCCACCCTGCTTCCACAACCGGGGGAGGCGGAACCCCATGACTGCTTGCAGATCCTGGCCGAAGTACATGGAACTCGACCTGACTTGACCGACCAGCCCCTCCGAGACGCTGACTTCACTTGGTATACAGATGGGAGCAGCTTCTTGGACAATGGGGAGCGGAAGGCCGGAGCTGCCGTCACCACCGAGACTGAGGTAGTTTGGGCTGAGGGACTTCCGCCTGGGACGTCGGCACAGCGCGCCGAGCTGATCGCCCTGACCCATGCACTCAAAATGGCAAAAGGCAAGAGACTTAACGTCTACACCGATAGTCGCTATGCTTTTGCTACAGCTCATGTGCATGGAGAAATCTATCGCAGGCGAGGCTTACTGACCTCAGAGGGCAAGGAAATCAAAAACAAGCCTGAAATCCTGGCCTTATTAGAGGCCTTGTTCTTGCCCCAAAAACTGAGCATTATGAACTGTCCAGGGCACCAGAAAGGACAGACCCCGGAGGCAAGGGGCAATCGGCTGGCTGATGAGGCCACCAAAAAGGCAGCGTTAACCGGGACTTTAAAAACTTCAGTCCTTCCGGTAACATCTAAGCCTCAGGCAAAGAGACTGGATCCACTCCCGTACAGTCCAGAGGACATGGACGACCTAAAGAAAATGGGGGCCACCTTTGACCCCGAGGGAAAGATCTGGACGTATGATGGGAGAACAGTTTGGCCCAGGAGGTGGACTCATCAGATGATAGACCGCCTTCATAAACTAACCCATCTCAGCAACCGAAAAATGAAGACCCTCCTTGACCGCGAAGAAGGACTGAAGTATCTCCTGGGAAAAGAGGACAGCCTACAATCGGTGACAGATCAGTGCACAATATGCGCACGCGTCAACGCCGGAAAGACCAAAGTAGGCCCAGGAGTGCGAGTGCGCGGATAGCGGCCAGGGACCCACTGGGAGATCGACTTCACAGAAATAAAACCCGGCCAGTATGGGTACAAGTATCTCCTAGTGTTCGTGGACACATTTTCAGGATGGGTAGAAGCCTTCCCTACCAAGCAAGAAACCTCCAGAGTGGTAACAAAAAAACTGTTGGAAGAAATTTTTCCTCGGTATGGTATGCCACAGGTGTTAGGGACTGACAATGGGCCCGCGTTCGTCTCCCAGGTAAGTCAGCTGGTGGCTAAGCTATTGGGGATTGATTGGAAATTACATTGTGCTTACAGACCCCAAAGTTCAGGACAGGTAGAAAGAATGAATAGGACAATTAAGGAGACTTTGACTAAATTAACGCTTGCAACTGGCACAAAGGACTGGGTGTTCCTCCTACCCCTAGCTCTTTATCGTGCTCGCAATACCCCAGGTCCCCATGGCCTCACCCCTTTTGAAATTTTGTATGGAGCTCCCCCACCTGCTGTCTACTTCCTTGACCCTCATATTTCTGATTTTGCTAATAGCCCTTCTCTACAAGCCCACTTGCAGGCACTTCAGATTGTCCAGCGTGAAGTCTGGAGGCCTCTCGAGAGGGCATATCAAGACCAACAGAACAACCCCGTCGTGCCTCATCGTTTCCAGATAGGAGATTCTGTGTGGGTCCGCCGTCACCAGACAAAGAACCTGGAACCCCGGTGGAAAGGACCATATTTCGTCCTCCTCACCACTCCTACAGCTGTAAAGGTAGACGGAATCGCCGCCTGGATCCATGCGTCCCACGTCAAGGCTGCCCGGAGCCCGGAGAAAGCTGTAGAGACACCGGCCTGGAAAATACAGCGCACCCAAAACCCTCTAAAGATAAGACTCACGCAAACATGATCGCTCTCTCTCTCTCTTTATTACTATCTCAATTATGCTTCACCTCTCCCAACCCACATCAGCCTGTACAACAAACCTGGCAGGTTTTATCCGGTACTGCGGACATAGTCTGGCAGGTTAGCTCCAACCACCATCCGTGGGGTGCTTGGTGGCCAGATTTGACTCCTGACTTTTGCCAACTAGCGGCTGGATTACCACACCCCTGGGACTTATACGATGCCACATCAAATAACCTCCCTGTATACAGCTGCTGGGATGTTATGGAAGCCTGCTGGGGATGTTATGGTTGCTGTCATCCCGCCTTGAGGGAAGAGTTAGCTAAACTCGATTTCTACGTTTGCCCCCGGGAGGGCAGAACCCGAGCAGCATCTAATCGATGTGGACAGTCAGGTGACTATTTTTGCGCCTCATGGGGTTGTGAGACAACTGGAGATGCATACTGGAATCCAAGCTCCACCTGGGACTTAATTAATGTAAAAAAGGGATACCCCTGGGGCACTTCCTGCCGCTCCAATGGTACCTGCCTGCCCTTAAAAATATCCTTCACAGATAAAGGAAAGGCCTTACTCCCTACCATATGGATGACAGGCCGACAATGGGGACTTAGATGGTATAAGTCGGGACCAGACGTTGGGGTAACATTTCAAATCAGGCTGCGCAAACAATCAATAACCCCCATCCTGCCCATCGGGCCCAATCCAATTTTGTCAGAACCCAGGGCCCCTGCCGCCAAAAACCCCACCACTCCCTCTCCTCAAATTCCCTTGCAAAGCGCCACGGTTTCTTCCCCCTCCCCCCCCCCCCCCCACGCCAAGTCCTCCTTACCCAACCGCCTCGGTGACTGACCCGGCCTTACTGGGGACAGGAGATAGACTCATAAACCTGGTAAGAGGGGCCTATACCGCTCTAAATTACTCTGACCCAAGCCGCACTAAAAGCTGTTGGCTTTGCCTAGCCTCAACCCCTCCTTATTACGAGGGTATTGCTGCAAATGCCAGATTTTCCAAATATACCACACCCCCCACCAGCTGTAACTCCTTACCCAGCCATCAGCTGACCCTTCCGGAAGTATCCGGAAGAGGAACGTGTTTGGGTACTGTTCCCCCGTCCCACAAAATCCTATGTAACCTTACCCAGGCTGTTCCCGCTGGATCCTATTACCTGGTTCCCCAAACTGGACTCTATTGGGCTTGTAGTACCGGCCTAACTCCCTGTGTGTCAGCAGCTATCTTTAATCAAAGTAAGGATTATTGTGTATTAGTGCAGATTTGGCCCCGCATTAATTACCATTCTGACAACTTTGTTCTTCAATATTTCGAAAAGCCGATTCATAGAGGCAAGAGGGAACCCGTAACCATTACGCTAGCTGTTCTCTTAGGTTTGGGAGGAATATCGGCCGGAATTGCTACAGGAGCCACCGCCCTAACGAGAGTAGACCACTACATGCTCCTCCAACAAGCCATGAATGATGACCTAAAAACTTTGGAAAAAACCGTCCGAACACTAACGGACTCTGTAAGCTCCCTAGCCGAGGTAGTCCTTCAGAACCGGAGGGGTTAGATCTGCTCTTCCTGAAGGAAGGGGGCCTATGTGTAGCCTTAAGGGAAGAATGTTGTTTTTACGTTAATAAAACAGGGGTAGTAATTAGGTCCCTAGATAAACTCAAAGAAAGATTGGATAAAAGACAGCGGGAATTTGAGTCCCAACAAAGCTGGTACGAAGGATTATGGAACAAATCCCCCTGGTTCACTACCCTACTATCCTCCCTAATTGGGCCACTGATATTATTAATGCTAATTCTTACCCTGGGTCCTTACATTATAAATCGCTTAATACAATTTGTAAAAGACCGACTATTGGTCGTACAAGCCCTAGTACTAACCCAACAATATCATCACCTCAGATTAACGGAGGAAACATCGGGTGAATGAAGGATTTCATTCAGACAAAAGAAAATGGGGGAATGAAAGACCCCAGCCCGTGCTTACCCATTAGGTACCCCAAGAAAGACTGCTGCCCCTCACCCTACATACCTAAGAGAGTGGGGCAGGATACGTGCAGGCCGCTAACCAGGAAATGAAACCTCGGGCCTCTGAGTCACCGCCTGCAGACCCTAGCATGACCCTAGTACATGCCTTAAAACCAGGCATTCCGGTAAAATAGCCGACCAAACCATTCCTTCCTGTAAAACTTAGCCCTAATACTAGGGTGAGGCAGGATGCGATAAATCACTTGTCAAAACTAGGGAACAAACAGTTTCGGTGCATAGCGACCAGCACAGACATGTCAGGGCAAGTACTGACACGTCAGCCCCCCCCTCCCCCCCTCGCCTACCCCGTCCGGGCGATTTTAACCTGACCAATCCCTACCTTAAGCGTAATTCAAAAATAACCAATCAATACTCTGTAACCATGCATCTCGCTTCTGTAACCTTGCTTCTGCTGCCCATAAAAGAGGATGCTTTCATGCATCAAGGCGCGCAAGTCTCCCGATAGACTTTGTCGCCCCGGGTACTCGTGTAACCGGTTCCCAGCCACCCGACCCGAACCTTGTGGATCTCGAGGTCGAGTGCACCTGGGAGCCTAGGCATGCCCGAATAAACCTCTTGCTGTTTGCATCCGCACAAGTGGTCTCGTTGTTCCTTGGGGAAGGGTCTCTTCAGATTGAAGGACACCCCACGCCGTCGGGGGTCTTTCAATAATACCATATATAATGTGGATATATCTATAAGTATATATACCACTCTCTGTCTTTGTACATATATATCTATATATCACTGTTTCATCACTATGTGTGTATATGTGTAAGTTTATATAATCAATATGCATAAATGTATATATATATTTATATATATAATGATGTAATTGTTGGGCTGTTTGAGGGAAAGGAGATTAAAATGAGAGCATGATTTAGTATAACCAATAACAAAATGCATTGCCAATGTTTGAGGATGGAACATAGAACCAACTGAAAGCTTTTCACATACAGGTGTAAGGAGGGAATAGAACAAAAGAAAAATGTAATGAGTAGAAGTTAATACAGGTTAATTTAATGAAAGTGCAGTACAGTACATGTAGATATGAAATTACATAGTGAAATAGTTTATATGCACTGATACAAATTCTTGAAATTATAGATGCATTCCCTCATTACACGAGGTGAAAGGGACAGAATAGATGAATGAAAAAGTAAATGATAATCATGACCAGTAGTGGAGAGATTTAGTGAATTTTCTGGATTTCTGAGTAAACCTGAATAGAAGAGCACACAATGAAAATCTGCTAAGGGCTCCAGAACAGCAGGTAATAGGCTAGAAGCCAAATTTTCTTAATGTCTTATATTAGTCGTACCTTTTCTTAAAACACTTATATAGTCACCAGCAATTACTTAGCTTTTGCCTTATGGAACTGATTCCGATTACTTCCTTCAATTTTGCATTGGTTTTGTCTTACTCTCGTGAATTGCCTCTAACAATTCTGATTGACAAATGGTTGCAATCCTAACCTTATGTGACCTAGAATTACTAGTTAATTATTACTTTTTTTAACCTTAATCCCATTTATGCCAGGAACTCTAAGCCACTGTCACTATGACTCAGGAATCTAACCCTTTTCACAAAATTGATATTGAGAGCACATGCCTTGATCCTAGCTACTCAGAAGACTGAGATCTGAGGATCATGGTTCAAAGCCAGGCCACGCAGCAAAATCAGTGAAATTCTAATCTCCTATTAAACACTCAAAAGCTGGAGGTGGGGCTTTGGCTTGTGTGGTAGAGTGCTAACCATGAGCAAACAAAGACGAAAAAAAAACTTAGGGACAAATGTTCAGGCCCAAATTCAAGCCCTTGATTGAAAGGTGGATTCTAAACTTCAAAAGATAGTCAAATAGTATAATAAATAGTGCTTTGCCACATCAATTAATAATATAATTTCTGGTTCTGTGAAGTAGGTAAAACAAATATCCACCAAAGATGGGGCCCAAACAAAGTCACCACTGCAGTGCAGGTTTGATGGAGGTAAACACTGAATAGAGCAGAATCTTTTCCATTGGAAGTGAAAAGTAAACAAAGCAAAGGAACAGGTATACATTTCCCTTGCTCCTAGGGTCCATTCATAAAATCACTCTTTAGTAAAGTTAGTTTAAAAACCATTTCCAAATCACACTGGCACCAAGTGTGGAACCTGGCTACCTTCCCACCTCCTCACTGTGGCATCTCTTCCTAAATGGAGAACTGACACTTTGAAAAAACCATGGCATTGACAGACTTGTCACATGAACCCTGTGCGTTTGGATACTGGAGTCAACACTGACAGGTCTCTGAATTGATAATCTATGAATTTGTGCATAAAATATACAGCACACAACAAAATGGACAATTATTTTTGCCAGATTAACCATCACTAAAGTAACCAAAGTCATATTCAATGGCATAGATACCTCAACTGATACTTCAGAAATGTAGCTAGAGGGATTATCAAAAACAACTTCTCAGCAATCAATAGGAAAATGTAAAACAACTAGATCTATTTCTGGACAGATAATCTACTAAATTGGTTTGTAAGTATGTGGGAAACATGGACAGACCAATAACATATGGTAGAGATTCCAAACAAAGAGAAGACTAGGACCAGCTAACTCCACTACTGAATTGTGCCAAAGTTCTCAAGAATTAACCCTGTGTCTTCTCAAGCCATCACCATGCGGCCTGTGTTGGAATATTTCCCCTTTCATCTTGATTTCTTCATTTGGGTCTCCCCTCTTGTTTCCTCATCTTTCCAGATAATGGTTTCTGAAGATTTTTTTTTTAAATCAGCTAACTTCTTTATAAACCCTTTCTCTTTCAGTCTGTAACTTATTTTGTTTCTGGCCATTCCTCTTTCTTGCTTCTATTCATTTGAGGTTTGCTTGGTGCATTCTTTTCTAGTTTCCTGATTGGCATTTGTAGTGTATTTTTTAAACTCCCTCTTCTTGTTCCTCCTTCATGTTAAGTTCCCTGTTATGTCTACGTTTGCTCCATTCCACTTCATCTGAATCAAGAAAATATTAATTTCACTTTGGGTTCCTTAATTGTGACATCCTTTGCTCAAGAAATTTTCTTTCATTTCTCTGTTATGGGTACTTTAAATTTTTCTTTGTTTTTAAATTTTTAATTTTATTCTGTTTTTAAGAAAATTTATCTTATGATGAATTTTTTATATCTATTTTGTATCTGCCAGTTAGCTTATCCTAAAGAATTTTTCTTATGCTAATGGAAGGAATGTTCATGCTGGCACCCTTAAATGAATGTGTTATCTTTTGCTAGTTCTGCTTCCTCTATGGTATAATTTAATTCTCATGTTTCTTTGTTGATTTATTGGCTGCATTAGCTGTCTGTTAATAAATTTGGATGTTTAGTCTTCTAAGCTTTATTTAGTATCAGTATAGTGATATTAGGTTAATAATGTTTTATTCATAGAGTGGTTGGATTGGGGCTATATATTGAGAATTAGCATTTCTCTTTTGTTTGTACTGATCCATTTATCATTATGGAATGACCTCATTTGTAGTGTTTCATGGGTTTTTACCTAGTGTCTATTTTGTCTTCATTAGTGTAAGTACTCTTATTTTCTTCTGTTATTCATTTCTGTGTACAACTTTCATTATTTCTTTACTTTCAACCCATATAGGTTCTTACATTGTGTATTTCATTATATTTGTTTTTAATCTAAGCAGTCTGTATTTTCTTCAGTAAGGAGGTTCCCGTATTACATCCAAGGTGTTTCTGCTTCTCTTACTTTCTTGGGATTGCATAGTTTTTGTAATGATCATGTTATGATTCTTTTTTTTCTTTTGTATATTTACTTTATTCTTCTTCTCTGTCTATGTCAATATGATGGCAGCTATCATAATTTTCTTACAAGATAAGATTCTTTAAGCATTATTTCCAGGATTTGTATATTAGTAGTTAGCTCATAACATTTTTGCTAGTTTAACAATACTTTATTCTCCTTAATGTATAAGGGAATATATATATATATATATATATATACATATATGCATATATATATACTCACATGCATATATAGATATATATATACAGAGACAGAGAAAGAAACAGAGTTCTCAGGTTTAATGAGTTTTTCAGGAATTTGAATATATCAACTCCTGTCTTCTCTGATGTAAAGTTACTGCTGAGTATCATACGCAAAAGCATGTCCTTAGTATATTGAAATGTTATGTTGTTATAATACAGCTTGTTTTGTATTTATAATCATTTTGTGGTCTTTTCTTTTATATGACTGCATTCTCATGTGCCTTGGCTAGCATAAATTTTGTTCCAACCTACTAAAGTTCCATTAAGCCTTCTAAACATCTATATCTCACTGAGTTTCTTTACATTTATTATTCCGAATAGTTTTTAGCCAGTCATTAATTTCATTAAGATTTCTTTAAATTTTTTTCCCAGAAAATATTGTGTTCCCTTTGAATGATCATAGAATTTTCTCTTTTTTACCTGTATCTTATGTCCCTACATTTGCATTTCTGCATGTGGAAGGTCAGTTGTGCAGCCATTATATAGGATCATTTCCATAGTAAAATACTTCCTTGTTATATCTTAGGGAATTGGCCACATCAGATGTATCAGCTTTGAAGACAGTGTTGGTGTTGGTATTGGGTGTTGGGTGTTTGTGTAGGGTCAACACAGATCATCAGATGTAGGCAATGGCGGTGAGCTCTGGGTATGTCAGTGGCTTCTTCTGTAGGGAGAGGACATAACATTGCAGCTGAGATGAATTTCTCTTAGGCAGAGCTAGTCAGCAGCAGCTGTAGGTTGTAAAGACCACTGAGGCTGTTGAGCACTTGTCTGTTTATGGGAGTGTCCTGTGAGTGGTAGCTCCTTATGGTGACAGAGTCTAGGATTCCAGTGTGGAACCTGCCAGTTTTTATTTACAAAAAAGATAAAATAATCAATAAGCAATCAAATCTCAGCAATATAGTCAAGCACAGGCCAACCAAAAGAGGAAACTCAAGAACTGGTCATTACTCTCTGATTCAAAAACCAAAGTAAGGAGATTCTTTATAAAAAGAGGTATAATTCAGTTGAAGTAATATTTACAAAGCAAATAATTCAAATATAGCTTGCTTGAAAATGATGTTTTCTGTAGAACAGTAGATCAAGAAATAATATGGAGTACCCTGGAATATCTTTGCGTTGCTTTGGAGCAATGCCTCAATCACAGAAAACAAAGAAGACCACCTGTCTGTGCCCGAGGGACAGCGTAGTTGCTTCAAGCATCTAAACTGCACTTATAGAGCTATCCAGATTCTTCCTGGGGATGAAAATGAGTGAGAGGGGCCAATATTTGCTTCCTAGGCCTGATCAAGTAAGCTGTGCATTGTGAGAATGTCTCTCTCTGGGTCATATCAGGATTTGTGAAGCCACGTGGTTGCTTCATGAGAATTTCAACAGGCTCCCTCACTCAGGCTCAGAGGTTTGCTGTTGTGGGTGGCCTGAAGAGAGGGGCAGAGTCACCTGCCTGCTTCAAAGGACCAGTGTTTGATACCCAGCTCAGCATTGGCTTCTTGGCAAGTTTCCAGTGGCAAGTGGAAGTTGTCTGGGCATTGAAGGCGATTAGCCTGGCCTGTGGGTCAAGTGGACAGAGAAGCTGAGCAGATTTCTGGTTAGCAGTGTTAGGGTCAGCAGGATTTCTGTTGTTTTCTAGAGGCCTCTGCAGTTGGCACTGCTCAGGTTGAGGCTTCCCAGGACATGGGCAGGACCACTTGAGCCCTTGGGTCAGCTGCCTTGCAGCTTTTCTGGCCCATTGAGGGGATAGTAAACGTGGCACTCTGCAACAAGAGCTTTGGGAGTTGGTGAGGGGCAAGGGCACAAGGAGGGATGGACTTTTTCTCCATGGCAATGCATTTGTCTGCTAACTTAGTGTCCCAAATTAGGCTCATGGCTTATGAGGACAGCAGGCTTCCTCACCAGCAAATAGCAAGAGCAGGATTCTGAGTGGCAATTGTTGGGGAGTCCTATTTACCCTCCTCCACTAGGGGAAGGGTCTTTTGGCTCATGTTCAATGTTGCAAGATGGGAAAGTGAAGAGTCTGTGTTCTTACTCCCTTATTTTATAAAGTCATAGTTCAATCCTGAGTTCTCCATTGCAGTGGCCTCTTCATGTCCTCCCTGTACACTGCCACTCTGCTTCAAACTCCAAGAAAATCACTGTGGTTTGTCTGGGCTTTATTCCTTTGTTGTGGAATAAAACACCTTTATTTAGCCATCTTGCTTCTGTCTTGATGATAGGGAATTTCTTCCCAGGAAGCTATCTACTTGGAGGCTGCACTCTGGTGGTGGTGGGGGGTAGGGAGGGCAGTAGTAGGAGTGGGAGATGGGAAGGGATGGGAAGGGGAAACAAAGGAGGAGGTAACAATGCTTGATAAGAAATGTACTCATTATCTTGCCCATGTAATTGCAACCCCTCTGTATGGTATTTTTACAATAAAAAAAAGTTGTTACATCATCCTTTGTTTTTCCCCCACCATCCCCTCCCTCCCACCTCCACAACTACACTCCCCCACAAACGCTCTCCACAACCGGCCCCGGCCTATATTGTAAAGTTTATTTCTCAACATACTATCTTGTACATCCATTGTTATAATGGGACATGACCATTTTCTTGCTTCAGAATTTGCTCTCTATCATCCATTATGTGTATCCTATCTGTTCAACAGGAAATGGTATATTGATTTTCACATCTCAAGTCACATAAAACCTAATGCCCCAATCATAAGATTTTTTCACTTACCTCTCAATTGGATTAGGTGGTACTTATGGATGAGATCTGAAGGCAATGTCAATGTAACTTCATTGGTTCAATAATTGTTATTTGGAAAAGACTGTTCCTTTCATGTGTTCACGTTATACATTTCTCATTTCACGTCTAAGACTTTTAATGAGCAATTGTATTGAAATGTCCCTAATCCTAGGCCATCCCAAAACAAAAGCTTTCATCACTCATGGTGGAGCTAAAGGCGTCTATGAGCCCATCCATCATGGGATTCCCATGGTGGGCATTCCTTTGTTTGGAGAACAACATGATAACATTGCTCACATGGTGGCCAAAGGAGCAGCTGATCAACTAGATATAAGAGCAATATCAAGGAAAGACTTGCTCTGAGCACTGGAAGCAGTCATTGACAAACCTGTGTGAGTATGAACTTGTGTGTGCATGTGTCTGTCTGTTTGTGTGAGTGTGTGTGTGTGTGTGTGTGTGTGTGTGTGTGTGTGTGTGTGTGTGTTTCTAGATATTACATCTAGGGAATTGCTTCTCATTGGTAACTATCCAACACTTTTGCTACTATGCTTATGTTTTATTAGTCTTTAAGGATAATTTCTTATCAGAGTCCAGACATTTAAATTATCATCAGTTTAGAGTTGGTTAATATTGGAAGAATTCATCAACAACCTAGCATGTGTGTCCTAAGTCACAATAGTGTGTGTGTGTTCTAAAGCTACCAGCACAACTATGTTTATTGCAGCATTATTTACCATAGCTAAGATATGGAACCAACCCAGATGCCCCTCAGTAGATGAATGGATCAAGGAAATGTGGTATATATACACAATGGAATTCTATGCCTCCATCAGAAAGAATGACATTGCCCCATTTGTTAGGAAATGGAAAGGCTTGGAAAAAATTATATTAAGTGAAGTAAGCCAGGCCCAAAGAAACATAGGTCCCATGGTTTCCCTTATTTGCAATATCTAGTATAGGTATGAGTCAAGCGGAAAAGGTCAGATAATGTGATGTTAGGAAAACGAACCCTTAAATATGTATTTTAATGTTTTTGTTTCTTTCATGCATGTGTTTCTATCGCATTTATAAGATTATTTCTTTGTTGCTTTGTATGTCCCTCCCTCACAGTGTAATCCCTGCTTTCACTATATTTGATGTCAGTATAACATGTGGAGGAGATGGGGACAAACAAGTCATTTAAGGATTCAGGTGGACCTGTTGCAACAATGAGAAGTACAAAATGTCATGTCAAAACCAGCTTTACAATGTCAGTGGGGTGGGGGTAAGGGGGGATATGATTGGGTTGGGGGGGAAGGCGGAGGCTGGGAAGGGAGGTGAAGGGTAAACAAAGGAGGAGGCTGTAATGCTTGGTAAGAAATGTATGCATTATCCTGCCAATGTAATTGTAACCCCTCTGTAGAGTATGTTCTCAAATAAAATAAAACTTAAAAAAAAAAAATAGTGTGTGCGTGTGTGTGTGTGTGTGTGGCAACATTGTCATGCTGTAGAACTTGAACTCACAGTCATCATCTTTCAGCATTTGGAATGCTGAGATTTCAGGGATTCACTTTCCTTTCCAGGCATAATAAGTAGCTATTTTCACCAACAATTTCAATGGAAAATAATTATTAGACCCATGAGCATTCTTAAACAGGGCAAATGTGGACAGAAAGGAGTCACTAATGATGACAACAGTTGATTGCAAAGAAGATGAGGACAGCAATGAATTAGGGGTGTATGAACCCTCCCTCTATAAATGACACTAATTAATCCTGTTCAGTTAGAAGTTTCTTTCAGCCTAAGCTCTCACTAGCTACTGTTTATAAAATAAATGTTTATAAAATAAATATTTGGCAAATACTATATGAAGTAAAGATAGTTGAAATCTTAATATGGTGAAAAGGATGAATACATCCATCATTTCAGTTTTTGGGGTTTTTTTGTCGGTCATGGGGCTTGAACTCTGGGCCTGGGCACTGTCCCTCAGCTCTTCAGCTCAAGGCTAGTGCTCTACCATTTGAGCCACACTACCACTTCCCTTTTTTTTTGCATTTGTGGAACTGAGGAATCAAACCCAGGGCCTCATGCATGTGAGGAAAGCATTCCTCCACTGAACCAACCTCCTAGCCCTCTGGGGATTTTTTGGGAGGGAAGTGTGGTTTCTTTAAAAGAAAAAAAAACACTTTTACAATTGTTTACATTGTTGTTAAACAGTAAGACATAATCTAAGCTGTAATTTCTGTTCTATTTAATGCTTCCTAAATTATCTATATTAATGCTTTAATTCTAGCACTAGGACTTTTAAAATTACCTGATTAATCCTGTTAGAAAAACATGCTCCTCTATGTCCCAGCAATTCCATTTTTGGGTATTTACCGAAAGGGTCACAAACAAGACCATACTAAAGCTCCCAGCACAACTATGTTTATTTCAGCATTATTAACCATAGCTAAGATATGGAATCAACCCTGATGCAATGGGTCATCTTGTGTCCCTGTGTCAGTATTTTGTTATTCCCCTTCCCCTCTCCAGATTAGACATATGTACATACAAGATGCATGTACCAAAATCAAGTACAGTAACAACAGGGGATATGCTATAGGGGAAAGAACATACAAAGGAAACAACAACAAAAACTAAAATCACATGGTACATTGAAAACAATAACTATTAACCCAGACCTCTTATGTCCATATCTTGGGGTTCATTTCACTTAGCATCATCCTATATGATCATTGTATATGGCTTTTAAGCTAAGCTTTTCAGCTCATTGGCAAGATTATCCTATATGTATACTAATTATTGCAAATAAGGGAAACCATGGGACCTAAATTTCTTTAGGACTGTGTTACTTCACTTAATATTTTTCCGAGTCTTTCTATTTCCTAACAAATGGGGCAGTGTTGTTCTTTCTGATGGAAGCTTAGAATTCCACTATATATAGATCACATTTTCTTGATCCACTCATCTACTGAAGGGCATCTGGGTTGGTTCCATATCTTAGCTATGGTGAATAATGCTGTGATACACATAGTTGTGCTGGTAACTTTAGTATGGCTTTGTTTGTGATCATTTGAGTAAATGCAGAGATGTGGGATTGCTGGGTCATGGGGGGGTTCTATGTGTAGTTGTTTGTAGAACCTCCATACTGCTTTCCAAAGTGGTTGAACAAGTTTATACTCCCATCAACAATGCAGTAGTGTTCACTTTTGGACACATCCCCCCCATCATCTGTTGTTCTTAGTGTTCTTGTTTATAGACGTTCTAATTGGGGTGAGGTGGAATCTCAATATTGTCTTGATTTTCATTTCTTTTATGGCCAGAGAATTTGAGAATTACTTCATGGGTCTATTGGCCATTGTTATTTCCTCTTCAGAGAAGTCTCTCTTTAAGTCTTTAGCCCACTTGCTGATGGAGTGGTTGCTTCTCTGAGGATTTGTTTTTGGAGGGCTTATTTTTTGAGTTCTAAGTATATTTTATATATGAGACACTTGTCTTTTGTATAGCTAGTGAAGATCTTCTCCCAGTCTGTGGGCTTTCTATTGATCTTACTAGCTATGTCCTTGGCCATGCATAAGCTCTGCAGTTTCATCCAATCCCGTTTGTCCTACCTTTCTTTGATTTGTTGTGTTTCTGGGTCTTTATTAAGAAAATTTTTACCTGTGCCAAGGAGCCCTAGAGTTTCTCCTATTCCTTCCTGTAATGTTTCCAGGCCTTTGATCCATTTGGAGTTGATTCTGGTGCAGGGTGTTATAGAAGGATCTAATTTTACTTTTCTACAGGTGTTTAACCAATTTTTCCAGCACTATTTATTGAAGAGACTGTCTTTCTTCAATTCTATTTTTTGGCTCCGTTATCAAAGATTGGTGGCTACAGGTCTGTGCGTTCATTTCTGGGCTTTCTGTTCTGTTCCACTGGTATTCAGATCTGTTCTTGTGCCAGTACCAAGCTGTTTTGATTACTATGGCTTTGTAGTACAGTTTGAAGTCTGGTTGTTATTCCTCCAGAACCATTCTTTCTGCTAAAGATTATTTTTGGTATTCAGGGTCTTTTATTCACTAGCCATGTAACTGGACAAGGGTCTCATATCTAAAATATACCTGTAACTGAACTTTGAACAACAGGTGCATTAATAATTGCTTACTGAATAAATTAAGTTTTTCTTCTGCCTTTGAAATTGAACTAATTCTACTTTCTACTTAAAAAATCTTGAATTTAACAAGATTTTTTAAATGGCTAAACCTAGTGTCATTAAAAAGCTCTTACCTTTCACACTAAGATGTTTAAAAATAGAGCAAAAGAAAATCATTTTTTTCTCTTCAACATTTTTACCACCTACGGAAATCTTTCAATATCATTTTTCTAGTTCATTTGATATACTTACATCAATTTGATTTACCTTTAGCTATAAATAGAATGCTATGTGGTTTTCAACTGTCACGACCACCTCGACCAGCAAGGAAGACGCGACACCGAGCTCTTCTCTCTGCAGTTTATTCAGACCTTTGAGTAATCTTCTGACCCCAACCCCGGGGAAAATTCCCCACAGCCTTAAGTACCGGCTGGGTAGCAAACCCTGATACGCCACGTGGGAACCACGAATAGGTTCAGGTGTGCGGAAGCAAGCCAGATTCTTTGCCTTAGCCATATAAGGAGTTGTTTACCACAGAGAGCACTCGCCATCGGGAAGGCGGAGGGCGGAAGCCGGCGCCATCTTCCAGGTGCGGCCTCTTGCAGCTCTCTACAGTCAACTATTCACCTTGATCAGCCTATGAAGCCCCTGGATCGAGCTGTCTTCTGGATTGAATTTGTCATGTGCCACAAAGGAGCCAAGCTTCTGAGGCCAATTTCCCACAACCTGGCCTGGTACCAGTACCACTCTCTGGATGTCATCAGATTCCTACTGGCCTGTGTGGCCACTGTTACTTTCCTTCTCTTAAATTGTTGCTTGCTTGTTTGCCAAAAGGTTTTTAAGATGAGAAAGAAGAAAAAGAAGTAGAGCTTTCAATATTCCAGGGAATGGACTAAGAGCATACTAAGTAAAACCATCCCAAGAAATTTGACCACAATAAAGGTGAGAGAATTCTTGTCCATATTTTACCAAACTAGTACCTTCTGGATTTTCAAATGGATCTTACTCCTGATCAAACATGAAGTAATGTACAATTCTAATTTCACAATTCCTCAAAAAATTTCACTTTACTTGTTTATGTATGTTAGTATAAGTAAATGAACTGGGACTTACGGAAATTGAACCTATTAATTTGAGATAAGCATAAGACCCAACATTTTGCTTTACACTTCCAAAAAAGGAATATTTTAATAAAATATGTTCAAATGGGCTCTTTATATCTGTCCAAAATAAGAGAGAGAAAGTAAGATTATAAGAAGTGACAGACTTTTTTCAATCCATTGAAATATGCGAGGGAGTTGACAACAACTGAAACTAACTTCTGCTGAGACAAAGCTAACTAAGATTTTCATAAACATCAAAACTGAGTAACAGGAAGTGAAGAAGTGAGAATAAGGGGAACTGAAGATTTACATCAAGATAGCCAATTACAAAAGAAGTGGAAAATTACTGAACATGGCCTTCCCTGGGTGGAAGAGTTGCAGATTGTGCATTGTATACTGTTGGTGAGTCATATTTTCATGAACAAAGAAAATTGTGGTCTCCTGAACTGACACGCTACATAACTTAGTGTAGGTAGAGGCAAAGGTGGATCTGGTCACTTTGTTCAGCAATGTTGATGTTTTGTGCTTAGTACCATGAAGAAAATACATTGCAAATCCCTCTTGAAATTCAGATTATTTTGTTATTTTCTGTTTTGCAAGATAACTAGAGGCTCAAAGGTTGAAGCAGGACCTCCTGTTTTGCTGTAATGTGTCTCAACAATTTATTCAATCTAGCTTCTTGGAGTCCTTGACAGTGAGTACATGAGACCCTAAATTTATATTATATTTTTACTTATTCTTGAATAGTAACACATAAAAGTAATTGTGAAGCAATTTTAGAAAACATTTAATATTTCAAAAGACCCCCAAAACTCACTGTTAAGATGCTTCTGTCACAGTCTGAACTCAGAACACAGTCCACAAAGCAGGAAAAAAAGGAAATCAATTAAGGAATATTACTTCTGCCTGGCACAAGATAGGTTTAAATAGTTGAATGAGTGACCTGATTATTGATTTTCACATATAGTAAAACTTTACAGCACTCTTTTACAATATCATTCTGGCTGCTGGTGGCTCATGGCCATAATCCTAACCACTTAGGAAACAGATATCTGAAAATCTCAGCTCACAGCCAACCTGGGAAGGAAAGTCAAAGAGATTTCTGTCGACAAGAAAACTGGGAGTAGAGCTGTTAGTCAAGGTTGTTGAACACTAGTCTGAAGCAAAAAGAGCTCAGGGACAGTGCCTGAGCCATGAATTTAAGCCTCAAGACTGACATACACACAGAAACAAAGGAAGGAAAGAAGGAAGAAAGGAAGGAAGGATGGAAGGATGGAAGGAAGGGGAGAGAGAGAGAGACAGGGGGAGAGAGAGAGAGAGAGAGAGAGAGAGAGAGAGAGAGAAAGAAGGAAAGAATCTGATGGGCATAGTGTTGAACATCTGTGATCCCAGATACGTGGGAAATGGAAATAGTATGGTGGTTGTTTGAGGCTAGTAATAGCAAAGTTGTTAAGGCCCATGTTACAGCAGTTGCCTACCAAACATAAGACTCTCAGTTTAATTATTACTGCTACAGTACTAGAGTTACTCTCCAGAAAACTAATTTTAAAAATAATGTTCAGAAAAAAATAGACAATAATGGTAACTTTAAAGATTTCATTTTACGTAGACCAGCAATTTAAAATTTAAAATTAAATAAAAATGAATGTATAGAATATAAAATTAATACACCAATACCGTTTATTACATTAGGTTTTTAACAGAAGAGAACTTTGCAAGTATGTTTTTCTGAGCTAAAAATGAAGCTAACTCTAAATATACTACTCAAAACAAATTCTAGTCTATGTCTAATTTCTTCCTCAAATTATTATATATAATAAGACTTTATATTAACATCACATATAAGGAATATTATGCCTTCTTAGAGAAAAACCAAGCTATGTCATTTTCAGAAAAATGGATAAAATTGGAAATCATCAGGTTGACTTCTGTAAACCAAAGTCAAAATACCAAATACTGCAGGTTATTGCTCATTTGTGCAGTTGACACTAAACTGAGGATGTTGATGTTATGATAATGATGATGACAATAATGATGATGATGTTGATGATGATAGCAATTAGTGGACAAGAGCCATGAATGTAAAAGGAGGAACTTCTAGGAGGGTTCAGCAAAAGGAGAAAGAGAGAAAGGAATGGATATTGTGGAGCAAAAAGGATAAAAGGATATAAAACACACACGCCTATGACAGTGTCACAATAAAGTCTACCAAATGCCATTTGAGAAAGGAGGAGAGATTGAGAGGAATGAGAATATAGTGGAAAAGGACAATATATGCAAAGTGCACAGTGTGTGTATATGAAAAATTATAAGGAAAGTCCCTGTGTTACAAAAAGTGAAAACTGAAAAGTAAAATATTTAAAAAGATACAACAGATGCTGACCAGGTAATCGGGAGAAAAGAAAAGTTATATACTGCTGGTAGAAATGCAAATCAGTGCAGGTCCCGTGGAAAAGACATGGAAGATTTTCAAAAACCTAGAAATAGAGCTATGAATTATTCTCTGAAGTAATTTAATTGCACACTTGAGTGTTTATTCCAGCATCATTTGCTAATAACCAGGCTATGAAGTCTGTTTAAATGCCCTTTGACTTTTCCATAGATAATGAAAAGAGAGATACATATACAATATGTATCTATACATATATAAGGAAATGAATAGAGATGAATACACATATATATTAGAGTATTAAACAGAAAATATGTCATAGCATTTGCAGATAAAATGGATAGCAAAAAGAAAATTGTAATATAAGGGGTTAATTTAATCAAAGTGCAGTACAGAATATTTGGATGCAAAATTACATGGCCAAACAGTTAATATACGCTAATAGAAATTCTTAAAGTTATAGTTGCATTCCCTCATTGTGTGAAATGAAATGGAACAGAATGAATTAATGAAAAAATAAAGGCATGGCCAGGGTTGGAGAGATGTAGTGAATTTTCTGAGTAAAACTGAATAGAGGAGCCCATATGAAATACCTCACCTAAGTGCTGCTGAGCAGTAAGTATCAGGTTAAAAGCAGTATTTTTAATATCATATATTCGTCCTTCCCTTCCTTAGCACACTCTTAGTTCTTACTATTTGGTCAGCCATAACTACTCAGTGTTTGCATTTATATTACTTGCTTCAATTTAGCATTTATTTTGTCTAAACTATTTCCACTTGCTTGTAACAACTCATTGACAAATATTTCAAAATCTTACCTTAAAATTTAACCTAGAAGGCTAGGAAGGTGGCTCGGTGGTAGAGTGCTTGCCTTACATGCATGAGGCCCTGAGTTTGATCTCTCAGTAACCCATAAGAAGAAAAAAGCCTGAAGTGGCACTGTGGCTCAGGTTGTAGAGCGCTAGCCCTGAGTTGAAGAGCTGAGGGACAGCTCCTGGGCTCAGAGTTCAGGCTCAGGGACCGCCCCTCCCCCCCCCACCAAAAAAAACTATTAACCTAGAATTACTAGTTAATTATTGCCACTTTCTAACCTTGACTGATCACACATCTTTTCAGTACCTCTGGGCCACTCTCATGACTCAGGAATCTAACTCTTTTCACAAAAACAAATTTAGTTTTCTTACTTGTCTGTAAGAAAGTAGAGATTTTGCAAAAGAGAAACTGAGAACCCTGTCCTCTCAGCTACTCAGGAGGCTGAGATCAGAGGATCATGGTCTAAACCATCCTCTGAAGAAAGTTTGTGAGACTCTAATATCCAATTAAATACTAGATCTGGAAGTGGACCTCTGGCTCAACTGGTAGAGTGCTAGCCTGAGCACAATAAAAAAGAGAAACACTTAGGGACAAATGCCCAGGCCTAGACTTTAAGCCCCTGAATTCTGGGTGAATTATAAACTTTAAATGATTGTCAATCAGAATAATAAATCATCATTTGCCACATCAAATAATGATACATTTTCTGGTTCCATGTAGTAGGTAAACCAAGTATTCACCAAAGATGGGGGCTCCAACAATGTAACCACTGCAGTGCTGGTTTGGTGGAGGTATCCATAGAAAACAGCAGAATCTTTACCACTGAAAGTGAAAAGATAACAGAGCAAACTAACAGGTGTATATCTCCCTTTTTTTAGTGTCCATCCACAAAATCACTCTTTGGTAAAGTTAGTTTAAAAAAAAAATTTCCAAATCACTCTGGCATCAAGTGGGGTAGCTGGCTGCCTTTCTATGGGCTCAGAATACACTAGCATCTCTTCCTAAATGGAGAACTGAAATTTTTGGAAAAGAAAGAAAAGCCATGGCATTGTCAGAGTTGATATATGTTTGCTGTGTTTTTGGACACTCTAGGCAACAATACAGACAAATCTATGCATTGATAAGCTATGATTTTATGCTTAAAATAGTGCTACTATTACTTCAGAAATGCAGCTGTAGAGATGATCAGAAACAACTTCTCAGCAATGAGTAGGAAAATGTAAAACAAATGGATCTATTTCTGGATGGATAATCTTAAAAATTAGTTTGTAAATATGTAGGAAATATGGACAGACTGATAACATATGGTAGAGATTCCTAGCAGAGAGAAGACTAAGACGAGGTGACTCCACTGCTGAATTGTGCCAAACCTCTAAAGAATTAACGCTGTGTCTTAGAATAATGCCCCTTTCATCTCATTTTATTCACTTGGATCTTTCCTCTTGTTTTTTTCAAAAATCAACTTATTACCTCATTGGTTGTTTTTCTTTCAATCTGTAATTTATTTTGTTTCTGGTCATTGCTATTTCTTTGCTTCTATTAGTTTGAGGTTTGTTGGTTCTTCCTTTCCTGGTTTCTTAAGAGCCATTTGTAATATTTTTCTCAAAACTCCCCCTTCCTTTTCCTCCTATATATGAAGTTCCATCTTATGTCTACTTCTACTGAATTCCATTTCCTCTGAGTCAATAAAGCATTAATTTCCCCTTGGGTTTAAACTCTCCCTCTTTGCAGATGACATGAGCTTGTACTTAAAGAATCCCATAGACTCCACTCCCAAATTACTCAAGCTGATTCAAAACTTTGGCAAAGTAGCAGGGTATAAAATTAACCCCAAAAAATCAATGGCTTTTCTGTATGCCAACAATGAGAAAACTGTGGCTGAAATTAGGAAAGCAACTCCATTTGTAATATCCCCACAAAAAATAAAATACTTAGGAATTAACTTAAGCAAAGAAGTGAAGGACTTCTATGATAAAAACTTTAAAACCTTGAAAAAGTAAATCAAAACAGAACTTAGAAAATGGCAAAACCTCCCATGCTCCTGGATTGGAAAGATTGACATCGTGAAAATGGCAATACTTCCCAAGGCTGCCTACAAATTCAACGCGATACCTATCAAAATTCCAACCTCATTCTTCAAGGAAATAGAAGAGACAATCCAAAAATTCATATGGAACAATAAAAGATCCCGAATAGCAAAATCGCTCCTCAATGGAAAGAACACTGCTGGAGGAATATCAACACCAAATTTCAAACTCTACTATAAAGCCATTGTAATCAAAACAGCTTGGTATTGGCACAAGAACAGACCTCAGGACCAATGGAATAGAATTGAAAACCCAGAAATGAACCTACAGACCCATAGCCATCTAATCTTCGATAAGGGAGCTAAAACAATAGAATGGAAGAAAGACAGCCTCTTCAGTAAATGGTGCTGGCAAAATTGGTTAACTACTTGTAGAAAACTAAAGCTAGATCCTTATATACCACCCTGCACCAGAATCAACTCCAAATGGATCAAAGACCTCGAAGTCAAAGCAGACACTCTGAAAACATTACAGGATGGAATAGGAGAAACCCTAGGTCTCCTTGGCTCAGACTGATATTTTCTGAATAGAGACCCAGAAACACAACAAACCAAAGAAAGTTTGAACAAATGGGATTGCATGAAATTGCAGAGCTTCTGCATGACAAAGGACATAGCTAACAAGATCAATAGAGAGCCCACGGATTGGGAGAAGATCTTCACTAGCCATATTAACAGACAAGGGTCTCATATCTAAAATATACTTGGAACTCAAAAAATTAAATCCCCCAACAATGAATCCTCAAAGAAACAACTGCCCAATAAATAAGTGGGCTGAAGACTTAAAGAGAAACTTCTCTGAAGAAGAAAGAAGGATGGCCAATAGACACATGAAGAAATGCTCAACATCCCTAGCCATGAAAGAAATGCAAATCAAAACAACATTGAGATACCACCTCACTCCAGTTAGAACGGCAAAAATCAAGAACTCTAACAACAGATGCTGGAGGGGATGTGGACAGAAGGGAACCTTACTTCATTGTTGGTGGGCCTGTAAACTTGTTCAACCACTTTGGAAAGCAGTATGGAGGTTCCTCAAAAGACTTCACATAGAGCTCCCCTATGACCCAGCAATCCCACTTTTGGGCATTTACCCAAATGTTTACAAACAAGACCACACTAAAGCTACCAGCACAGCTATGTTTATTGCAGTATTATTTACCATAGCTAAGATATGGAACCAACCCAGATGCCCCCCAGGAGATGAATGGATCAAGAAAATGAGGTATATATACACAATGGAATTCTATGCTTCCATCAGAAAGAATGACATTACCCCATTTGTTAGGAAATGGGAAAACTTGGAAAAAATTATATTAAGTGAAGTAAGCCAGGCCCAAAGAATAATTGGTCCCATGGTTTCCCTTATTTGCAATATCTAGTATATGTATGAGTCAAGCAGAAAAGGTCAGATAATGTGATGTTAGGAAAATGAACACTTACATATGTATTTTAACGTTTTTTTCTTTCATGCATTTGTTTCTAATGCATTTATAAGATTATTTCTTTGTTGCTTTGTATGTCCCTCCCCCACAGTGTAACCTCTGCTTTCACTATGTTTGATGTCAGTATAACTTGTGGAGGAGATGGGGAAAAACAAGTCGTTTAAGGATACAGGTGGACCTGTTGCAACAATGAGAAGTACAAGTTGTCATGTGGAAAAAGAGCTTTACAAAGTTAGTGGGGGGGGAGGGTTGGGTAGGTAGGGGGGGGAAGGCTGGGAAAGGATGTGAAGGGTAAACAAAGGAGGAGGCTGCAATGCTTGATAAGAAATGTACGCATTATCCTGCCCATGTAATTGTAACCCCTCTGTACGGTATGTTCACAAAATAAATTGAAAAAATAAAAATTAAAAATTAAATTTTTGATTGAATTACTTTTTAGGCAATAATTAATTTCATTAAGGAAGGGAAAGGGTAACAATGTTCAACAAGTAATGGACTCATTGCCTTATAAAGTCACTGTAACTCCTCTGTACAACATCATCAAAATAATATAATTTTTTAATGGTTTCTTAAAAAAATTCCAAGGAGGTGAGAGGGAAGGGATGGTAGGGGAGAAACAAAGGAGGAGACAACAATGTTCAATAGGAATGTACTCATTACCTTGCTCATGTAACTGTAACCCCTCTGTGCAGTATTTTACAATAAAAAACATACAATTTTTTCCAAGAAGTTACTGTGTTCCCTTTGAATTATCACAGTATCTTCTTTTTTTCCATGCATCTTGTGTCCCACATTGATATTTGTGCATGTGACAGACCAGTTGGGTACCGGTTACATAGGATGGTTTCCAGAGTAAAATACTTTGTTGTTATAATAAGTCTTAGGGAACTGGTGATAATGAATGCCTTTGCCTTGATGCCAGATATGTGCTTTGCTGTAGTGTCAACACAGATCATCATTTGTAGGCAATATCCGTGAGCTCTGAGTGTCTCAGGGGCGTCTTCTGTAGGGACCGGAGATTACATTACCAGCTGAGATATATTTATCATAGGTAAACCTCGTCATGTGGGGGTGGGGGGAGACAGGGTATGGTAGGGGGAGGAGGATTGGGGGAGGGAGGAAGGATGGGAAGGGATGGGAAGGGGAAACAAAGGAGGAGGCCACAATGCTTGGTAAGAAATTTACTCATTATCTTGCCCATGTAATTGTAACCCCTCTGTACAGTATTTTCACAATTAAAAATAAAAGAAAAAACAAAAAAAAGAAAGAAGAACAAAAAGAAAAAATAGCTCGTCAGAGTAATAGTCATTGTTCTTATAGATTCAAAAGACAAAGTAAGAAGATTTTTTTTTTTGGTCGGGTCGTGGGGCCTGAACTCTGGGCCTGGACGCTGTCCCTCAGCATTTCAGCTAAAGGCTAGCATTCTACCATTTGAGCCACAGCGCCACTTCCACCTTTTTTTTTCTTTTTGCTTATGTGGTGCAGAGGAATCAAACCCAGGGCCTCTGGCATGCAAGGCAATCGCTGCACCACTGAGCCACCTTCCCAGCCCCCAAGAATATTATTTTTTAAAGTAGCAATTCAGTTAAAGTCATATTTACAAAGCAAGTTATTCAATGATGGCTTGGCTTTCAGATGTTTCTTCTGTAAAGTGGTAGATCAGAAAATAGGAAGGAGCACCTTGAATATCTGTGGGTTGCTTTGGAGCAATGCCTCAGCCACAGAAAACCCACCTGTCTGTGCTCAAGAGATAAAATGTTTGCTTCCAATGCATCTAAAGTGCATTTATTGGGCTACTCAGCTTCATCCTGGGGCTGAAAAAGAGCGAGAAGGGCCAAAGTTTACTTTGAAGGCCTTATCAAGTAAGCAGTGCATTGTGAGAATGTCTCTTCCTGGGTCACATCAGGATATGCGAAGCCCCCTGGCTGCTTCATGGGAACTTCAACAGAAAATTGTTGCCTTCCCTACATTTGTCTATAGTAGGAAGACCACTATAGTTTGCATCTTGTATGTCCTTCTAAGGCCTGTTTTGGAGGTCCAGTTATTAACTGATGGCAATGTTAGTAATATCATAACTTCAGGAAAAAAGGTAAAAATGGGAACCTATGCAACAGCAATACTCACAAAACAAAATGTTGGAAATGATCTGTACAACTTGGGAGGGGGGTTGGGAAAAAGGAAAGAGAGAAAAATGAAGGAGGGGTAAAAGTTAGACAAGAAATGTACTCACTGCCTTATGTAACTCTGTATATCACTTTGACAATTAAAAACTGTAAAAAAAAACTCATAAAATGCAGTAATTTTATGACAATTTTCACTGGCTGTACTATTTGATATCCTTGTGTTATTTCATAGAAATCACTAACTCTTAAAGTAGTTAATCTTTATAATCTGAAGTTTAATTTTTCTACCAGAAGTAAATGCAAACTTAAAATGTGGGACTACTTGTACTATTTTCTAGTTAATTATCATGTCTCAGCTGGTAGAGTGCTAGCCAATGAGTGAAAGTGTCAGGTACCAAGTTTGAGTCCCCATTTCAGATCTAAAAGAAAAAGCTTAAGGTCATCAGTTAATTTGACTATGACCAAGAATATAGATATAGTCAGGAATGTGTGTAGATAAGTGGCAGTGAAATGACCTAGCATGTTGGAGGCCCTGGGTTAATATATACCAGCTTTACAGAGCAAGTAATATTGAGAAGAATTTGTATCTATGAGTATCAATATAAAATAATAACTTAAAATCTACATTTGATCAGATAAGCATTAATTTAACTAATATATTATTATGATTGTACTTTCTTGAACTCATAAAAACCATGATAGTCATTTCTTTTTCAAGGTTATAAAATTAAGCTATATTGGCCGTACAAAAGTTTTCACTTGGTATTTCTATGCACACATATTTTGTACTTTGGTCAATTTCATCCTCTGTATTACTGCTGGAGCCATTTCAGAGAGAGTAGAAGATAAAGTAAATCAAAGCTATTAATGTGATTAGAATATTTTCTCATTTTCTGAAACATTTTTAAATGATAGGAATTTATACTGGAAATGTAAAATATAGGGGAGAGAGTATAATTTTTATGTTGAATTTATATCTGTTTAAATTTATTTTCACTTGCTTTGGTTAATCTACACTTTCCATGTTCATTTGAATCATCCTTTGACATAGTATTTCTGTGTACTGCATACAGAGTGTCTGTTTTCTTTCTTTTCCATTAGTGATAATAGAAAACAGCCTACATGCCTGCCAGGCAAGCACACTTGTTTATTAAGCTTCATACACAGCCCTTATGTTCCTGTTTGCTTTCAAGAGAGAGTCTCAGTCAATTTGTATGATCTGACCTCAAAATCAAAATCTTCCTACACCAGTTTCATCCATTGCTGAATTATAAGCTTCAGCTACCATCCATGTCTGACTCTTAAGTTTTCGTCTTATAAAATTTATTGTTTATCTTTAAGAATCTGTACAGGAAACTTGCCATTCACTGTAAAGGTTTCTTAAAGAGACAGAAAAACATAAAAACTACAGTGATATAAGGTTTTGCAATTAGGGAGAATGTGAAACATAAGCAACTCAGATATCAAAATGTTATTTGTTCAATGGTTAATATGTTCCTAATGTAACTTCTAGAAATTTTTTAAAAATTTGCTCAAAATAAACCTTACTATCAGTTGCAAAACTTCTCTTTTGTAAATAGAAATCATTGATTTGTGTAATTACTCGGAATCAGCCTCTTACTTAAAGAATCTAAGGTTAATATTTAGAATGTATCCCTGTTCTAAGCACGTTATTGGAAAGCAACACACAAGTAAGCATGTGACAGTCCTTTAGTGTTCATGTTCACTTCACAATACAGAGTAGGAGTCTGAAGTAGGTTCTTACTTTTTCCCTGTGTCAGCCTGAACTATGATGGCCTTCTCTATGGATTTCTAGGAGGTGGGATGACAGGTGAATATACCCACATTTGGCTGTTGATGTTGTTTTGTGAACTTTTCTGACCTTTGTGAACTGTGATTTGAACTTTTCTGCTCCATGTGAACTATGATATGAACTTTTCTGCCTATGTACCATGATCCTTGTGATGTCCACGACCCAAAGAGATAAGACTACATAAGTGAGCCATTAGTGCTCAGCTTCAGTGGAGTTTTAATTGAATTTGCCTTATTTACAACTTTTCTCCAATGTATTTAATATCTTGCAAAGTACATTATATTATGTAGAAGT
The DNA here is from genome assembly GCF_019054845.1 of Dipodomys spectabilis. Taxonomy (NCBI): domain Eukaryota; kingdom Metazoa; phylum Chordata; class Mammalia; order Rodentia; family Heteromyidae; genus Dipodomys; species Dipodomys spectabilis. The sequence continues at coordinate 25,381,933 of NW_024870720.1, read as the reverse complement.
TATGGTTTCTATTTTTAAAGGTTGAAACATTTCTTAGTCTACAAGAGGAAATGTTCATCATCCCTAAACATAAAGGAAATGGAAAGCAAAACAACTCAGATTTTCTGTCTCAGCTCAGTTAGATTGGCACATATACACAATGGAATTTTGCACAGCAATTAGAAAGAATAACATTATGACATTTCCATGGAAAAGGATGGACCCAGAACAAATCATGTTAAGTGATATAACCCAAGCTCAGAAACTACAACAGTACATGTTTTCACTCCGTTGTGGAAGCTAGATATGAAATACACATTTAGATATAATAGATAACTTAGAGTCTTTATGTAGGTGTGCTATATATTTGACTCCTTGTATGTAAACCATGTTTTAACTCTGTATTCTGCAATATCTGTATCAAAACCATCCCTGTAGCACTCTGCTTCATACACTCCTGGGGAATGTGTTGTTTCTAGATAATTTGGTCCTTCCTCTGGAGTGAAGAATTCCAAGCACCTTGAATCAGCCATCTTTTTGATATCCTGGGGGCATTTTTATGACTCTTTATTAGAATACTTTACTGTTGATTAGAGTACTAGAAAACTGATCGTGGAGGTGATTACAGGCCTTTAGAATTATCCTAGAAAGCATTGATGCCAAACTTTAAACTGAATTGGATGAATGTGAATTATATTTCAGAACAGTTACTATCAAAAACTCTTGAATCATGATATCTGAGAAATGTTGAGCAATTATGAAATTACTATGTTTCTTCTGTGTCAAAAAGGATGCAAAACCAAGTCACCACTCAGCTGCCAAAATTTTTTGCATAATTATAAAAAGGCTTACATAAAACAAGTGACTTACACAAACATGTCATAGACTCCTACCTGCCTGAAAGTATTTAATTACAAAAGGGATGCCGAATTTACCTGTCAAATGTCTTTTATAAATCTGCCATTCAGTCCACATGCCCCAATTGGTCATTTTACATGTTTGCTTTGATCAACCCAAGTTATATTTTAACTACTTGATCAATTTTTTATTTGTATGTAAGAACAAGAAATTGTCAGAGGTGAACATAGTTTGAAGGTCGCTGTGCTGTTAGTGAGGATGACTTGGAAATGGATTTCAGTTCTACTACTATTACAGCTGAGTTATTACTTTAATTCTGGAAGCTGTGGGAATGTACTGGTGTGGCCCATGGAATATAGCCACTGGATGAATATGAAGGTAATACTGGACGAACTGATCGTGAAGGGTCATCAAGTTACAGTTGTGAGACCATCGAATGCTATTTTTGTTGATAGCAATCAAGAATCCAGCATTAAATTTGAAACTTTCCCTTCGGCTTACAAAACCGATGAATTAATCACAGTTTTCACAAGATTCACCTCTTTGTGGACATATGAACTGCGAAGAACAACATGTTTGGCATATTCACCATTACTGCAGAATATATTTATGACATTTTCTGATATTTGGCTAAATATTTGTAAAGAAGCAGCTCTGAACAAGGAACTTATAGCAAGGCTACGAAAAGCAAGATTTGATGTTGTGATTGCAGATGGCGTCGGTCCTTGTGGGGAGCTTCTGGCTGAGCTATTGGAGATTCCTTTCATGTACACTCTCCGCTTCTATCCTGGCTACACAACCGAAAAGTATAGTGGAGGGCTTCTATTCCCTCCCTCTTATGTGCCTGTCATTCTGTCAGGATTAAGTGGTCAGATGACTTTCATGGAGAGGGTAGAAAACATGATATGCATGCTTTATTTTGACTTTTGGTTCGAGACATTTGAGTCAAAGAAGTGGAATCGCTTTTACAGTGAAGTTTTAGGTAAGTTTAATAGGATAAGATGGTAACTTTTGTAAAAGTTGCAAGAGGTACTCTGAGATGCATGTGAAATAAGAGAAATTCGTCAGTTGTAGATGAAACCGTTAAATGAGATATAAATTTGTTTACCAGATTATGGGATCAGAGAGAAGACAATGGACCTATCTATACAAGACACTGTAGGAGATTATCCTCAGTAAAAATTGTTCATTTTTTTCTTTGTTATCAAAATCACCAGTTACCTAAGAGACTGATGAATGAAAATATGTATACTGAAAAGATACATTTTTTCACAGGAAACAAGAAATTGTTTCCCTTGATCAACTTCCTTATTTAAATCAAAATATTTATTCTTATTCTTCTTTATTTTCTTTTTGCTTATACCGAGGTTTGGACTCAGAGAACTCAATCTCATTTGGCTTACTTATTTGGGCTGGTACCTTACCACTTTAACCATGCCCCAGCCCAGCATTTTGCTACTTCATTGGAGGGGTAGTCTTGAAAATATTTCTGCACATGTGAGCTTCAGATTTCACTCTTCCAGATCTCAGAATCCTGGTTAGCTAGGGTTAGAAGTGTGAGCCACTGGTGACCAGTTTTCTGGATTTACTAAATGGCTCCCTATTCTTGACCAATACAATGTTTCAGCACAGACTCAATAACTTTAACTCTTAATGTATCCACATTCCTTTATTGTTTCTCATAATCTATTTTATACACATACAATCTAGTAAAGTGGTGATATACTTGTGATTATTCTCTGTCATTCTTATTATGTTTCTACATTTACTAAAATATTAGCCATCAATAAGGTAAATTCAATTATCTAATCTCAATATTTCTGAAATACTTCCAGATGATATTTTCCATTGTTTCCACATAATAAATAGATATTTTAGGCTCCTAATGTGAATCAGCTAAAAGGAAGAAATTCAGCCACAGTCATAAAAATTCACTCATATGGGGAATCAAGAATCAAGGAACAGTTATTACAATGTAGAAAACTAGTTTAAGTACTGCAGAGAAAATAATTTCTGTGACTATGATAGAATTATTGAGTCTGGAGTTTGAAAATTTCTCTAATGGATAATGAGAAAAGAAATGCATAGTTAATTCTATAATTGCTTATTTTAATGATTATTTATGACTGCTAATAAATTGAGGTGCCATAGATATAGTGTCTTACCAGAATGCTTTTCACACAAATACACTTACCATATTTCCTGTGTAGTACATTTTATCAACAAACACATTCTATATCATTAAGTACAAATTATACCAATCATTTTTAGAGAAATATAAATATTTTATTAAGAAACAACTCTTTCATGTCCTTACCTACTATTTACTTTTCCCCTCTCCACTCAGGACGACCCACTACCTTAATGGAGACCATGAGTAAAGCAGAAATCTGGCTTATTCGATCTTACTGGGACTTGGAATTCCCTCGCCCAACTTTACCAAATGTTGACTTTGTTGGAGGACTCCACTGCAAACCTGCCAAACCCTTGCCTAAGGTAAACTGATAACCTTTTGTCGGTGTTACTTCATTTCCTTTTCAATAAATATGGTTCTGGACCACTCAATACAAGTCTTTGTTTACAGTGAAAGAAATACAGGGAGTGGGGTAAAGCTTTCTACCAATTGAAACTAATTTTTGAACCATCACAAGTTTCTGGATCTCAGAAAACTTAGAGTCATTCAGAACAAAGTCAGCTTAACTAACATTTAATGAGTCAGCACCTAGAAGGAATCCTTGATTCACTCATAAAACTATCAAATGATTAGCATATAAAGAAGTAAGTATTAGATATGCAAGGAAACACTGCAGCTATTTCTACAACAACGCATAGTCAATTTAAAAGGAGACTTTAGAATCAATTAGTAAAACTTACGTGAAAGCATCGTGGAAAGGAAAAATTACAAAATTAAAGTAAAGTCTGATAGGAAGCAAAGAAAGTTTCTCCATCACTAATAGTGAGATATTAGATGAACAGTGCTCAGATACCAGTTGAGAAATGAGAATTGATAAAGATATATAAAAAAAGAAATTAGACTAGTAAGAACAATTTACAAGAATTAATCTTTTTCTTTCTTAATATTAATAAATTTTTATTGTGAAAATAATGTACAGAGGGGCTACAATTACGTGACCAAGGTAATGAGTGCATTTCTATCAAGCATTGTTGCCTCCTCCTTTGTTTCCCCTTACCATCCCTCCCCTCCCATTACCCTCCCCCCCATGGCTTTCCCCACCTCACACCCACAGCCAACAAAGTTGTAAAGTTCATTTTTCCACATAAAGTCTTGTACATCTCATTGTTGCAATGGGTCCACCTGTATCCCTATTTAAACAATTTGTTTTTTCTCTTCCCCTCCACAAATTATGCCAACATCAAATACAGTGAAAACAGGGGTTATACCGTGGGGGAGGGACATACAAAGCAACAAAGAAATCATCTTATAAAAATGTTAGAAATAATAGCAAAAAAGAAAAAATATTTGAGTCCTTATCTTGGGGTTCATTTTGTCTAGCATCAACTTATCTGACCATTTCTGCTTGTCTCAGATGTATACTAGTTATTGCAAATAAGGGAAACCATGCGACCTATGTTTCTTTGGGCCTGGTTTACTTCACTTAATATAAGGGGAAAATGCTAGAGACTAATTTAGACTCAAGATGGAAATGTTTGGAAATTTTATTGCATACTTGTGCCAATATCTGATTTAATAGTACCTGTGCCCTTACTATTAGCTAATGGAAAATTTTGAGTTTTATGTATCTTATTGCGTTTTATGTATCTTCTTTGGCTATTGTCTGATAGTATTTGATTTTTCTCTTCTAGTTTTCTATTAATGATTTTGCCTGTCATAAGAAGGGTTTGAACTCAACTTGGACATTGTCCCTGAGCTTCAGTGCTCAAGTCTAGCACTCTAGCACTTGAGTCACAGCTCTGCTTCCAGATTTTCCTTGTTTAATTGAAGCTGAGAGTCTCACAGACACTTTTTCCCAGGCAGACTTTGAACCATGATCCTCAGATCTCAGCCTCCTGACTAGCTAGGATTACAGGCAAGAGCCACCCATGCTTGGCTAGTTTGATTGAGCAATATTTTCAACGTTTGCTTCACTATTATTTCTGTGTGTGTGTGTGTGTGTGTGTGTGTGTGTGTGTGTGTGTGTGTGTGTGTGTGTGTGTGTTTGGTAAGGCAAAGTTTTTCTTCACAGGAAATGGAAGACTTTGTGCAGAGCTCTGGAGACAGTGGTGTGGTTGTGTTTTCCCTGGGGTCAATGGTTGATAACATGACAGAAGAGACAGCCAATGAGATTGCATCAGCACTGGCCCAAGTTCCACAAAAGGTGAGATAGTGTACCTCAATAGTGGTCTTCACTGAATGGGCCTTCAACTCTGTAGGTTTCTGATTGTACTAGATTCCTGGTGAAAGATACACTGTTACTACAGCTCTAACTTAGTCAGTTTAAAGACAAAGCAATGCATCACAGATGCTCAGATAGTATTCAATATGGATTGTTTTAAATTTACAGTAAGTAAAACATGAATTCTGTCATCAGAATAAATACAATAGCCAAAGTATGAAACTTTGTCCTTACCATAGTATAGCCAGCAAGACTTCACAGACATCCTGAAATTTTCATCTAGTCATAGCAAGAATGTTAAAGCCTCTCAATAAACTAAGCAAGTTTCATAAAGGAATTAAATTACACTTGATAAGTGACATCATACAATAACAATTAGCATGTAGAAAAAAGGTTTGAAATGTTCTACATAGTTTAGGGTTCACATGTAATGCTTTCCTCCAATTTTGTAATTGACCCATTTAGTGTGCACTTGAGGGGGTTCTTCAGAGAAAGGCTCTGAAGAACCTCCTGCCAGGTATATATTCAGCCTGATGAATTCAGAGAAAGTAAATACAGACATCCTGCCCTGCAGGACTGGGCCTTGTTCATATATGAAACAAGATCTGTACAGTTCATGTGAAAAGGGACATAATCTACTGAAAAATTAATGTAGCATCAGTAAAATTTGGATTCCTTGCAGCAGCCATATGACTTATAAACTACAGGCCAGCTCCATTTCCTACTTTAAAGATTTAACCACAATAATGATTGTAAGTTTGGATGTCAGTATCATCAATTTGTGATCAAAATTCAGCTTGCAGATTTCCAAAATATCACAACTATTAATTTCTATTATAAAACTAGTTTCATGTAATTATTAAAAAAGAATTATTTGATTAATCATAAAGAATTGGTTACATAGATTTGAGGAATTTGTCTTTAGAAAAGATTGGACGAAAATAACCTGTGTTCATGTGCTGGTCATGAGGCAGGAAATGTAGCCTTAACATGCAGAACAACGGTGTGAGTTGTTGATCTGGGTGCCATGGAAAGACCCAGTCAACAACCACATAATTGGTTCTAAGGACCATTTGTCTGTCTGTCCAGATCAATGTGTCCAACCAACATTTAAGGGAGGCTAAATGGCCAGGCTACTACCTAGAGTTTTATGAGCCCCTTCATAGTATGAATAGTATGTTAATATTGTATACTAACTCCATAATGTGAAACATTCTGTAATATAATCTGACTTAATACCATGCTCATTATTGTGAAATTTGATTACATTTCTGGTCAAACAGGACAATATTTTTTCACATAACTTCTCTCCAGGGAGAACTGTGAAGGTAAAATAGTTGTTATAAATAGGCAGGTAAGAAACAAATGAAAATGTGAAACTAAAATGAAATCTCATAGAATGAAAGAATATTACCCTAATCATTTTATAATTGTTGATAGCTTAAACTAGCATTTAGTAAATATTTATGTGGTAAGATGTAAATCATAAGAATTTTTAGTGCTGTTATGCACCAGATCTATCACTGTGACTACATAAAAATTTTGGAATGCATTCATTTGTCATTTATTACATCATTTGTCTAAATATTGTGAAAATTATGATGACATTCCATCTTATTGAGTGTGAAAATAAGTGCAGGAAATGTCGATATTCTTTTTCTCTTATTTTATAATAGACCTCATTAATGCACCCTACCTGTTCTCTTTATCCATTCTATGTAAGTCATTTAACTGTGTGATCTCTATATTTTAAAAAGTAACATTTTGAAATTTAAAAATATTTTATCTCAACCCACCAGATTCTTTGGAGATTTAATGGAAAGAAACCAGAGACCTTAGGACCAAATACTCGGCTGTACAAGTGGCTCCCCCAGAATGACCTCCTTGGTAAGACTCTGAAAAACACATACTGAAAGCACGGGTAACTGTAGAAGTAGTTGATAACAACACAACAGGAAAAGAACTGGTGAAGATGTATTAATAAAAACTCAAAAGTGAAACCACACATTTTTTCCGAAGGAAAAAAAGCCTAAGTAGTTGGAATTTCATCATACTACATCATATTCTTAACAATCAGTCTATCTTTCTGCAAATATATTTACCATTGATACAGAATTTTCTATAATTACCTGAGGTTATCTCTCTGTCCTTTAATTCATCCTTACATTATCCATCCTCCTAAAGAAGAGAAACTTGCTACTTTGTTTTATTTTGAAAGAGTCTGCCTTCTATGTGGGAAAAATTACTTCATATGAAATGATAATACACTCTATTTCAAGCATCCCTCCTTCATTTGATTAATGTACTAGTTTTAAGTTTATGGGAGCATAATCTAACATGACCATTTTCTTGTTTTGGAATTTGCTATGATCCATTATGTTGTTTTCCTATCTGTTCCACGGGAAATGGTATATTCGTTTTCAAATCTCAAGACATACAAAACTTAGGGCACAAACCATAGGAATTTTACTTACATCCCCAGTTGGTTAGGTGCTACTTGCAGAGTGACATAAAGGCAAATTAAATGTAACTCATTGGTTCAAGAATTATTATTTAGACAACACTGTTCTTTTCATTGCTCATGTTATACATTTTTCATTTCATGTCTAAGACTTTAAATGAACAATTGTATTGAAATGTCCCTAATCCTAGGCCATCCCAAAACAAAAGCTTTCATCACTCATGGTGGAGCTAATGGCATCTATGAGGCGATCCATCATGGGATTCCCATGGTGGGCATTCCTTTGTTTGGGGAACAACATGATAACATTGCTCACATGGTGGCCAAAGGAGCAGCTGTTCAACTGGATATAAGAGCAATATCAAGCAAAGACTTGCTCAGAGCACTGGAAGCAGTCATTAACAACCCTGTGTGAGTATAACCTTCATTATGTGTAGGTGTGCATTGGTATGTAAGTCTGTCGGTCTCTTTGTTCATCTGGGCATTACACCCAGGGACTTGCTCATGATTAATGACCACTCTACTCTATTCGTTAGTCTGATTCTTGTTTGACCAAATTGTGATTATAGATAATTTCTCACATAAGTCTGACCATGAAAGGTACCCTCAGTTAAGACTTGATTAATTCTGGAAGATTCATCAACAACCCATCATGTGTTTCACAAGTCACAATAATATTTGTGTATGTTTGTATGCATGGGGTGTGTGTGTGTGTGTGTGTATGTGTGTGTCTGTGTCTGCATGTGTCTGTGTCTGTGTCAGTGTCTGTGTTGCAACATTGTTATTCTATACAGGCCAGGATTGCCTCAAACTCATGATCATCATCTTTCAGCATTTGGAATGCTGAGATTCCACAGACCCACTTTCATTTCCAACCATAATTTGTTTTGTTCCCCAGGTGATTTCAGTAAAAAGGAATTATCAAAACCTTGAGAATAGTACAAAATTCGAGACCAGGCAAAGTGGACTGAAAGGAATCACTAAGAATGACAATAGAAGAATGCAAGGAAGCTTAGGAAAGCAGTGAATTAGAGGCACATGAACTCTTCCTCCACAAATAACACTAACTAACCCATTCAGTTATAACTTTCTTTCCACCTAAGATCGCACTAGTTACTCTTTATAAAATAAAAATTCATTGTGTTTGAAAAATAGAGCATGAAGTTTCGGTGGTTAAAATTTTACTCTTGTGAACCACATGAAAATATCTGTCATTTCAGTTTCTATTTTTTGTTGTTTCTTCAAAACATTCTAAATGGTTTGTATTGTTAAACAGCAAGAAAATAATCAAATTTCACATTCCTAGTATAAATACTTCCTCAAATATCTATGTTAATGCTTAGATTCTATCATTGTTAACTAACTACAGCTTTTAAAATTACCTGATTCATCCTGGTAAGAAAAGAGAACATTTTTTGAAATGTATGCATATTCTTAGATATCAAGGGACTATGATTATCTTATTCAGAACAATTATAAAAGAAATTACCTTCAGAAGTACAAGTGAAATGTAACTGCATGATAACTAAAATATCTGAAGCAATAAGTTATTATTCAAATTATTTCAAGAAATAGGTTCAATTATTTTTATACCATTAATTTCCTCTTATACTCAGTAATACTCTGTATGTAATTCTTCCCTTTCACCATAACTGTAAAAATATTGTAGTGTATTTTACTTTTATTGGATATAATAGTATAGCAGACACATTGTAAAGGCTGTGTTACTTTGATCTCTTTTGGGGAGTAGGTGGGTTTGAACTCAGACCTTAATACTCAAATGTTTAGCTTTCTAAAGGGCATTCTAGAGCTGAGAAGGTGGTTCAGTGGCACAGTGCTTGCCTTGCATGCATGAGGCCCTGGGTTCAATTCCTCAGCACCACACAAGTAGAAAAAGCCGGGAGTGGCTCTGTGGCTCAAGTGGTAGAGCACTAGCCTTGAGCTGAAGAGCTGAGGGCCCAGAGTTCAGGCCCACAACTGACCAAAAAAAAAAAAAAAAGTGGGGACATTTTATGATTTAAGCTCTGACTTTATTCTTTGCTGGTTATTTGAAGGTAAAGTCTAGGGACTTGTCTACCATTTCCAGTTTTGAGCTGTGACTGTCAGGACCTAGCCTCCTGGGGTAGACAAGTTTACAGGCAAGAGCCATCAGCATCTAGCTCTGACTTCCATTTTCCTACAGATATTGAGCACCAAAACATATAGTTTGTAAGCCATATTTTATCTTCCTTTGTTTTGAAAGGCAGTATATTTTTGTATTTTTATTTGCTATACAAGTATATCTCTCATATATTGTTCTTATTAAATTATGAACAGATACAATGTTGATACTGGGAGATACAGGAGATTTCTTAACGAGATAGTACATGCTAAAACTTAGCATTAGCACACATTTCAATCGTTTTTTGATGCATTTCATTTTCTTTCTACCTGCTGTATTACAAAAAGGATCACCACTAGTCCTGGCTGAAGCTCACCCATATCTGTGAGATCTTTTAAAAGAATAGCGATACTTGCCATTGCAATACTCTCCTTCTATAACACCTTGGAATTACCCTTAATAATCATTCTCTAGGCATGCTCATTTTCACCATACTAGAAAGAACAGTTTTAACACAAATCCCATGTACTTATATTGCCTCAAAGTGACTAGAGCACTCTCTTATTGGGTCTAACATCAAAATACTATCAAGAAAAATAACAGCAATGTTAGCAAATGTCTTTGATTTTCTATCTGAAAAGATGAATAATTAAAATCATCCTAAATATGAGTACATTTATTTCTCATAATTCAAGAAAAACTCAATTATTTCTATTTTTCCATTTCGTATCATTTCGCTGCATAACAGCAAACAAATAAAAACTGAGACCTTTCAAAAGAGGTTCATAAAAGGAAAAGGCAAGTCATAGAGTATTAGTGGAACAAGTAAGTGAAAGTTCAAGAAATAAAAGAAAGGCTAGATGACAGCCAACGGCTGATGCCTGTGATTCTAGCTGTGATTCCAGAGCTGAGATCTGAGAATTGTGGTTTAACATCAAGCCAGGCAGAACAGTCCCTCAGACTCTGATCTCAACGGAACATGCAAGGAGCCAGAACTGGATCTGTGGCTCAAGTGGTAGAGTTCTTCCCCTGAGCAAAGAAAGCTCAAGGGGAGTGTGAAGCCCTAAGACCAGAATAAAACAAAGGAGGCAGGGAATTTTGTAGTTAAATAATAATTAAGCACCAATAAATGATAAAGAAAGCCATCAGGGGAAAATAACTTCTTGATTAAATTATCTATCAATCTCTAAATTATGACACAATTCTAAACTTTGAACAACATGCATTAATAATTAAGCTTTTATATTGCTGTGGATTTCTTTGATCATTCTACATTTGTCTTCAGAAATTCTTGTGTTAACAAGATTTTTCTTTTTTTTTATTGTGAAAATACCATTCAGAGGAGTTACAATAACATGGGCAAGATAATGAATACTTTTCTTATCAAGCCTTGTTGCTTTTTCCTTTGTTTCATATTTCTATCCCTTCTCATACCAACCCACCTCCCCCTCCCACCCACACCCCCCCCACCCACGACTTTAACAAGATTTTTCTAAATGGTTAAATCCAGGGTCATTAAGAAGCTCTTGCCTTTTACACTAACAGGTCTAAAAATACAGCAGAAGAAAAGAATTCTCTTTAATCTCAAAATATTTTTAGACTCATCTGCAGAAAATTTCAATATCTGTATTTTCTAGTTTATTTGATATACTTACATCAATTTGATTTACCTTTAGCTACAAAAAGAATGCTATGTGGTTGTCAACCATTCACCATGATCAGCCTATGAAGCCACTGGATCGAGCTGTCTTCTGGATTGAATTTGTCATGCGCCACAAAGGAGCCAAGCATCTGAGGCCACTTTCCCACAACCTCACCTGGTACCAGTACCACTCTCTGGATGTCATCGGATTCCTACTGGCCTGTGTGGCCACTGTTACCTTCCTTGTCTTCAAATGTTGCTTGCTTGTTTACCGAAAGGTTTTTAAGATGGACAAGAAGCAAAAGAGGGAGTAGAGCTTTCAACGCTCAGGAAATGGACCAAAAACCTACTAAGGAAGAACATCCTAGTGATTTTTAGCACAATCAAGCTGGGAGAGATTCTCATTCACACTTTACCTAAACCTATGCCTTTTGTATTTTCAAATGGATCTTACTCTTGATTAAAAATGAAGCAATGTACAATTCTAATGTCAGAGTTCCTCAAAAAGGTCCATGTCACTGATTTTTGTAGATAGTATAACTGAATTAACTGGGACATATGGAAATTTGGGTTTGTTATTTTGAGAGAAGCATAAAATCCAAAGTTTTATGGGCATTTTCTAAAAAGGAATATTTTATTAAGGAAAAATGAAATGAACTCTTTGAGTGTCTGTCCAAAGAAAAAGAGAGGGATAGGTTAAAAGAGGTAACATTTTATTCAGACTACTGACATATGGGAGAGAGTTGACAATAACTGAAGTAAACTTCTGCTAACTCAAAGCTAACTAAGATTTTCATAAACATAAAGAGTGAGTGAGAGGAAGTGAAGAAAGGAGACTTAAATGGGACTACAATCTATGTGAAGATAGCCAACTATGAAAGAAGTGAAAATTTACTGGAAAAGGCCTGCTTTGGGTAGAAAAGTTAGAAGGTGTGCATTATACATGGTCACTGAGACATGATTATTGCTTTTGACCTATGGACAGATTTTATGAATGTAATGAATATAAGAAAATTATATATCATTAAGACCACGGTGGCTCATGCCTGTAATACCAGCAACACAAGAGGCTGAGATCTGAGGATCACAGTTCAAAGCCAGCCCAGGAAGGAAAGTCTAGGAGAGTGTTAACTCTATTAACCACCAGAAACCAAAAATGGAACTGTGGTTAAAGTGAGTACTAAACTTGAGCAAATAGAATCCAGACCATGAGTCGCTGAGTTCAAGGCCCATTACTGACATAAATAAATAAACAAGCAAATAAATAAATAAATAAATAAGGGATCTGATGGGCATTGTGTTGTACATGTGTAATCCCTGTTCCTTAGGAAATGGAGATAGTATGGTGATGGCTTGATTCAAGTAAAGACAAAACTGTATATGCTCAAGCAAACATGAGACTGTCATTTTTATTCCACTGCTATACAATAGGAGGCATTAATAAAACTAATTATGAAAGTAACGTTACAAAAGGAAATAGGTAAAGACAGTTACCCTTTACTAACATTTAAATGTATAATCAGTCTATATTTAAAACATAGGATACAAATAAATGTACAAAAACAAAATAATATATCTGTGCTCTTTATTATATTAAGTATTTAACAGAAGGAAACTTTGCAGGTACTTTTTCTGCACTAATATTGAAGCTCTATATACATTATTCAAAGCAACTTCTAGTCTACTTTCTTCCTCAAATTATTATATGCAATAAGATCGCCTATTAACATTGGATATACAAAGGAATATTACTCTACCATAAGGAAAAATTAAACTATATCATTTTCAGGAAAATAAATAAAACTGGAGGGACTGGGAAGGTGGCTCAGTGGTAAGGTACTTGCCTTGCATACATGAGCACCACATAAACAGAAAAAAAAAACGGAAGAGGCATGTGGCTCAAGTAGTAGAGCAGTAACCCTGAGCTGAAGAGCTGGGAGACAGCACCCAGACCTAGAATTCAGGTTCCATGACCGACAAAATAAAGAAATAAATATACTGGCAATCATCAGGTTGACTGCTATGAACCAAAATCAAAATGCTAAATACAGTATGGTCTTACTCATTTGTGGAGTGGACACATAAATGATGATGATAATGATAGTATGTAGCAGACAACACGAAGTTAAATGCAGGACCTTTTAAGAGGGGATCGGCAAAAGGAAGAAGAGAGAAAGGACAGACTACTGTGGAGCACAGAGGATAAAAGGACATTGAACACACACATCGATGACAATGTCATGATTAAATGAACCAAATGCTACTTGAGAAAGGAGACCTTGGAGGGGGTGAGAATAGAGTGGAAAAGGAAAATATGTTCCAAGTGCACAATGTGTGTATATGGAAATATCACAATCAAACCCCTCGTATTACAAATAAATGATAACTCAAAAATAAAATTCTACTAAAGAGCACAACAGAAGCTAACCAGGTTATAAGGGGGAAGAAAACATGATATGGGAGCAATGCAAACCAGTGCAGCTCCTACAGAAAGCAACATGGAAGATTTTCAAAACCTAGACATGGAGCTAGTGAATGACTTTATATCACTGTTGGTCACATCTCTGAAGTAATGCAATTGCACACTCAGACGTTTAATGCAGCATTATTTATTAAAAGTCAAGTTATGAAGTTAGTTTAGATGATCTTTGACTTTTTGATGAATGTGAAAAATAGAGAAATGTATCCATATATAAATATATATACACATATATACTTATAAAAGAAAATGAATAGAGATCTATACATGTATATATTAGAGTATTTTACAGAAATAAGAATGTCATATCATTTGCAAACTGGGTAGAAATTGGAGATTACTGCGTTAAAAACAGTAAGTCAGTTCCCAAAGGACATAGGTCACAAATTTCCTCCTACATGCAGAGGACACAGAGAGTATATCTGTTTATCTATCTATCTATACAGTGTTATTTTATATATAGTATTATATTGGTATACATAATACCATCTATAATGTGCATATATTTATAACTATATAGACCACTCTGTGTCTTTGCACATATATATATCACTGTTTTATCACTATGTATGTATATGTGTAGGCTTATATAATCAATATGCATAAGTGTATATATATATAAATGTATATACACAGTGATGTAATTGTTGGACTGTTTGAGGGAAAGGAGATTAAAATGAGAGAATGATTTAGTATAAACAATACCAAAATGCATTGCCAATGTTTGAGGATGGAACATAGAACCAACTGAAAGCTTTCCACATGCAGGTGTAAGGAGGGAATAGAACAAAAGAAAATGTAATTAGTAGAAGTTAATACAGGTTAATTTAATGAAAGTGCAGTACAGTAGATGTGGATATGAAATTACATTGAGAAATAGTTTATATGCACTAATACAAATTCTTGAAATTATAGGTGCATTCCTTCATTATACGAGGTGAAAGGGACAGTATGGATGAATGAAAAATTGAAAGATAATCATATCCAACTGTGGAGAGATTTAATGAATTTTCTGGATTTCTGAGTAAACCTGAAGAGCACACAATGAAAATCTGCTAAGGGCTCCAGAACAGCAGGTAATAGGCTAGAAGCCAAATTTTCTTAATGTCTTATTAGTCATACCTTTTCTTAAAACATTTAGTTAGTCACCAGCAATTACTTGGCTTTTGCCTTATGGAACTGAGTCAGATTATTTACTTCAATTTTGCATTGATTTTGTCTTAATTCGTGTGAATTGCCTCTAACAATTCTGATTGACAAATGGTTGCAATCCTAACCTTCAGTGACCTAGAATTACTAGTTAATTATTACTTTTTTTAACCTTAATCCCATTTAGGCCAGGAACTCTAAGCCACTGGCATTATGACTCAGGAATCTAACCCTTTTCACAAAAACAATTTTTTTACTTGTCTGTAAGAAAATAGAGAAAACAGGGAGGTAGGGAAGGGATGTGAAGGGTAAACAAAGGAGGAGGCTGCAATGCTTGATAAGAAATGTACGCATTATCCTGCCCATGTAATTGTAACCCCTCTGTACAGTATGTTCACAAAAAAATTAAATTAAATTAAAATTAAAAAAAAGAAAATAGAGAAAACAGAAATTTTGCAAAAGTGATATTGAGAGCACATGCCTTGATCCTAGCTACTCAGAAGACTGAGATCTGAGGATCATGGTTCAAAGCTAGGCCAGGCAGGAAAAACACTGAAATTCTAATCTCCAATTAAACACTCAAAAGCTGGAGGTGGAGCTTTGGCTTGAGTGGTAGAGTGCTAACCATGAGCTAACAAAGAAGAGAGAAAAACTTAGGGACAAATGTTCAGGTCCAAGTTCAAGCCCTTGAATGAAAGGTGGATTCTAAACTTCCAAAGATAGTCAATGAGTTTAATAAATAGTGCTTTGCCACATCAATTAATGATATATTTTCTGGTTCTATGAAGCAGGTAAAACAAATATCCACCAAAGATGGGGCCCAAACAAAGTCACCACTGCAGTGCAGGTTTGATGGAGGTAAACACTGAATAGAGCAGAATCTTTTCCATTGGAAGTGAAATGTAAACAAAGCAAAGGAACGGGTATACATTTCCCTTGCTCCTAGGGTCCATTCACAAAATCACTCTTTAGTAAAGTTAGCTTAAAAACCATTTCCAAATCACACTGGCCCCAAGTGTGGAACCTGGCTGCCTTCCCACGTTCTCACTGAGGCATCTCTTCCTAAATGGAGAACTGACACTTTGAGAAAAGCCATGGCATTGACAGACTTATCACATGAACCCTGTGCATTTGGATACTGGAGTCAACACTGACAGGTCTCTGAATTGATAATCTATGAATTTGTGCATAAAATATACAGCACACAACAAAATGGACAATATTTTTGCCAGATTAACCATCAGTAAAGTAACCAAAGTCATATTCAATGGCATAGATACCTCAACTGATACTTCAGAAATGCAGCTAGGGGGATTATCAGAAACAACTTCTCAGCAATCAATAGGAAAATGTAAAACAACTAGATCTATTTCTGGACAGATAACCTACTAAAATGGTTTGTAAGTATGTGGGAAACATGGACAGACCAATAACATATGGTAGAGATACCAAACAAAGAGAAGACTTGGACCAGCTAACTCCACTGCTGAGTTGTGCCAAAGTTCTCAAGAATTAACACTGCGTCTTCTCAAGCCATGACCATGCAGCATGTGTTGGAATATTTTCCCTTTCATCTTGATTTCTTCATTTGGGTCTCCCCTCTTGTTTCCTCATGAGTCCAGAAAATAGTTTCTAAAGTATTTTTTGAAACCACTATCTTCTTTATTAACCCTTTATCTTCCAGTGTGTAAATTACTTTGTTTCTGGTCTTTGCTCTTTCTTGCTTTTATTCATTTGAGGTTTGCTTGGTGCATTCTTTTCTAGCTTCCTGATTGGCGTTTGTAGTGTATTTTTTAAATTCCCTCTTCTTGTTCCTCCTTCATGTTAAGTTCCCTCTTCTGTCTGTGTTTGCTCCATTCCACTTCATCTGAATCAAGAAAATGTTAATTTCCCTTTGGGTTCCTTAATTGTGACATCCATTGCTCAAGAAATTTTCTTTCATTTCTCTGTTATGGGTACTTTGAAATTTTTCTATGTTTTTAAATTTCTAATTTTATTCTGTGTGGTTAAGAAAATATATCTTATTGCTGAATTTTTCATATCTGTTTTGTATCTATCAGTTAGCTTAGCATACAGAACTTTTCTTCTGCTAATGAAAGGAATGTTCATGCTGGAATTAATGTGCTAACATTTTCTAGCTCAGCATCATCTGTTGTATAATTTACTTCATGTTACTTTGTTGATTTTTTAGTCCATATGATCAGTCCTTTAAGGAAATTGGATGTTTAGTCTCCTAAGCTTTATTTTGTGTCAGCATAGTGGTATTAGGTTAATAATGTTTTACTCATAGAATGCTAGGATGGGGAGAATTATCATCTTTCTTTGGTTTGTACTGATCCATTTATCATTCTAGAATTACCTCACAGGTTTTTACCTACTGTCTATTTTGCCTTCATTAGTTTAAATACTCTTATTCTCTTCTGTTATGCATTTCTGTGTGCAACTTTTGTTATTCCTTCACTTTCAGTCCATGTGGGTCCTTATAGCTGACACGGTGTAATGTATTATATATTCAGTCTGTAAGTTTTTCAGAGAGGAGGTTTACCTAATTCCATTCAAGGTGTTTTCTCTTATCTTAGTTTTCTTCCTAGCGAATGCATAGTTTTTGTAAAGATCATATTATGATTCTTCTTTTTTTATTTATTTATTTTATTCTTCTGTATCTGTGTCTATATGATGGCAGCTATCACCCTTCTCTTACTAAGTAAGACTCTTTAAGCATTATTTACAGGATTACTCTAACAGTAATTAGTACACAAGTTTTGGTAGTTTGAAAAATATTTTATTCACCTTAATGTTGTGTGTGTGTGTGTGTGTGTGTGTGTGTGTGTGTGTGTGTGTACACATTGATTCTGAGTTTTGCATGAGTTTTTCAGGAATTTGAATATATCAACCCTGTATTATGTCATGTGAAGTTACTGCTGAGTATTATACTCAAATGCATATACTTGATATATGCCTTGAAATGTTATGTTGTTGTTAAAATTCTCCTTGTTCGGTTTTTAGAAACATTTGGTGATCTTCTCTTTTTTATGTCTATATTCTCATGTGCCTTGGCTAGCATAAATTTTGTTCAAACCTATTAAAGTTCCATTGAGCCTTTTAAATATCTATATCGCACTGAGTTTCTTCACAATTATTATTTTGAATAGTTTTTAGCCAGTCATTAATTTCATTAAGATTACTTTAAATTTTTTCCAAAAACGTACTGTGTTCCCTTTGAATGATCATAGAATTTTCTCTTTTTTTACATGTATCTTGTGTCCCTACATTGGCATTTCTGCATGTGGAAGATCAGTTGTGCAGCCATTATAAAGGATCATTTCCATAGTAAAATACTTCATTGTTATATCTTAGAGAATTGGCCACATCAGATGTATCAGCTTTGATGACAGTGTTGGTGTTGGTATTGGGTGTTGGGTGTTTGTGTAGGTTCAACACAGATCATCAGCTGTAGGCAATGACCGTGAGGTCTGGGTGTGTCAGTGGCTTCTTCTGTAGGGATAGGACATAACATTGCAGCTGAGATGTATTTCTCTTAGGCAGAGCTGGTCAGCAGCAGCTGTAGGCTGTAAAGCCCACTGAGGCTGTTGAGCACTAGTCTGTTTATGGGAATGGCCTGGGAGTGGTAGCTCCTTATGGTGACAGAGTCTAGGATTCCAGTGTGGAACCTTCCAGTTTTTATTTACAAAAAAATAAACTAATCAATAAGCAATCAAATCTCAGCAATGTAGTCAAGCACAGGCCAGCCAAAGGAGGAAGCTCAAGAATTGGTCATTACTGTCTGATTCAAAAACCAAAGAAAGGAGATTCTTTTTAAAAAGATGTATAATTCAGTTGAAGTAATATTTACAAAGCAAATTATTCAAATATAGCTGGGCTTAAAAATGATTTTTTTCTGTGAAGCAGCAGATCAGCAGCAGATCAGTGCCTTGAATATCTGTGGAATTTTTGGAGCCATGCCTCAGCCACTGAAAACCAGGAAGACCATCTGACTGTGCCCAAGGGATAAAATAGCTGCTTCAAGCATCTAAACTGCATTATTGAGCTATCCAGATTCTTCCTGGGGATGAAAATGAGTGAGAGGGGCCAATATTTGCTTCCTAGCCCTGATCAAGTAAGCTGTGCATTGTGTCTCTTTTTGGGTCACATCAGGATATGCGAAGCTACTTGTCTGCTTCATGAGAACTGCAACAGGCTCCCTCACTCAGGCTCAGAGGTTTGCTGTTGTGGGTAGCATGAAGAGAGGGGCAGAGTCACCTGCCTACTTCAAAGGGCCAGTGTTTGATAACCAGCTCAGCATTGGCTTCTTGGCAAGTTTCAAGTGGCAAGTCGAAGTTGTTTGGGCATTGAAGGCAATTTGCCTAGCCTGTGGGTAAAGTGGCAGAGAAGCTGAGCAGATTTCTGGTTAGCAGTGTTAGGGTTAACAGGATTTCTGTTGTTTTCTAGAGGCCTCTTCAGTTGGCTACCCAGGAAATGTGCAGGACCACTTGAGCTCTTGGGGCAGCTGCCTAGCAACTTCGTTGGCCCCTTGAGGGGATTGTAAACGTGACACTCTGCAACAAGAGCTTTGGGAGGTGGAAGGACAAGGGCCCAAGGAGGGGTGGATTTTTTCTCCATGGCAATGCATTTGTCTGCTAACTTAGTGTCCCAAATTAGGTTCATGGCTTATGAGGACAACAGGCTTCCTTAGCAGCAAATAGCTGGAGCAGGATTCTGAGTGGCAATTGCTGACCTTTCTCCACTAGAGGAAGGGTCTTTTGGCTCGTGTTCAATGTTGCAAGATGGGAAAGTGAAGAGTCTGTGTTCTTACCCCCTTATTTTATAAAGCCATAGTTCAATCCTGAGTTCTCCGTTGTAGTGGCCTCTTCATGTCCTCCCTGTACACTGTCACTCTGCTTCAAACTCCAAGAAAATCACTGTGGTTTCTCTAGGCTTTATTCCTTTGTTGTGGAGTAAAGCACCTTTATTCAGCCATCTTGCTTCTGTCTTGATGATAAGGAATTTCTTCCCAGGAAGCTATCTACCTGAGAGGCTAAAATCAGGGCATCATTGTTCAAGAACAGATAAGATGGGAGAGTCCATGACATTCATATCTCCAATTAACTACTGAAAAACCAAATGATAGTAAAGACTATTGGAAGGTTAGAAGTAGAATAAATGGGGATAAGGGACTTACAGAGTTAGAAAACTACAAAAAGAAAGCTATAAAACTATTGAAAATTGCCTGGCAAGGTTTACAGTAACACATTTTATAGCACAATAAAATCACATAGTATGAACAAGAGGAATTATTGGTGCTTGAGTCTTCAGTTGAGCTATACTTAGCCAGAATAAATACTTAAAGGAAGACTATTGTGTTGTATGATAAGAGTACACATCCTTCTTGTTATTAAAAATAGTTACTATGGGATTTTTCTTTTTTTCTTTTTTCTTCTTTTTTTTTACTAGTCCTAGGGATTGAATTCAGGGCCTTGGCACTGTCCCTGAGCATCTTTTGCTCAAAGCTAGTGTTCTACCACTAGAGCCACAGTGCCACTTCTGGCTTTTCCTGCTTATGTGGTGCTGAGGAATCGAATCCAGGGCTTCACACATGCTAGCAAGCACTCTACTACTAAGCACATTTCTAACCCCGGAATTTTTCTTGTTTTCACAAACTCTGGAGAGTCTCAACAGGCCACCTATCTAAAACTAGGCAACCCAGCTAACCTCTCTATGCAATTCCAGCTTGGAAAGGTGAAAGATATTTTTGTACATTCTCAAGTGATCATTATTCCTTCACTGAATATTCATTTGGATAGTCATCTCTTGGATAGCCAAACAAACTTTTAAAGAGAAAGAGGAAATCACTTTCCTACATTTAATTAACCATGATAGCTAGGGCTCTGAAAGTCAGTGTGATTAGTTCACTAGAGTATAAAGGTATCTTTCCGTCTTTTGCAGTAAAATTGACAATTTCATACTTTACTTATATCTAGTTTCTTTAATACCCAAATACTGAGTATATGAAAACAAGAAAAGTACTCATAAGTTAAATAAAAATCAGTTATTTCATGCAGCAAATCTTAAACCTTATATTTGAAAGAGCATTTGAAATGGCAAATGGTCCAGGCAACAGTGGCTCATGTTTATATGTGAGCATCTAAGGAGCTAAGATCTGAGGACTGCAAAGCCAGCCCAGACAGGAATGTCCAGATACCCTTACCTCAATTTCCAAACACAAAAATGCTGTGAGTGGGGGCTAGGAAGGTGGCTCAGTGGTAGAGCAATTGCCTTACATGCATGAGGCCCTGGGTTCGATTCCTCAGCACCACATAAGCAAAAAGAAAAAAGCCGGAAGTGGTGCAGTGGCTCAAGTGGTAGAGCGCTAGCCTTGAGCTGAAGAGCTGAGGGACAGTGCCCAGGCCCAGAGTTCAGGCCCCAGGACCGGACCCAAAAAATAAAAAATATGCTCTAAGTGGAGTTGTGGCTCAAGTGGGGCTCAAACCCCAGGACTGATGAAACAGATAGATAGACAGACAGACAGAAACACAGACAGATAGCAAATAAGAAGAAAATAACAGACAGATCCAGAATCATGGATTCAGAATACACTCTACAAACAGAAGAAGAGAGAAATCAGTGAAGAACATTTCTTTGGCCCAATAGGAAAGATTTCAGTTTAAATTGATTGGTGAGAAATATAGAAAAATATCAAAAACAGAAAAATGATTTCACAGTAATATCCTTTATTAAAATTAGGGATTATGATTATTAAAAATACAAATCATAATAATTCCAAAAGTAAATAAGAATGAATTGTTTGATTGAACTGAATTTAAAAATCAAATAAATATATACAATAAAAATATGTTGGAATGATTTATTGTAATATATTCTTAAAGAAGAAAAACCTGATATCTACACATTATTTAGTGACAAAATGAGCTCTTCTACATTCACTTCCAAAGCCAAATTCAAATCTTCTAATGATTTCATAACTACTTTCTGCAAGTCCATTAGTAATATTCTCAAAATATATATTCTTGGGAATTCATAGATGATATAGCCCAATGTATGACTTTGCTTTTTTTTGAGATTACTTAATTATCAATTTCAAATAGTGTTATGAAGGAATTGCCATTTAACAAAGCAGATAATGGATACATTGTGCCTAGATCAATGTCACCCCTTTCCAAATGCTCATCCCTCACTCCCTTACATACCCCTTCAGTCACTCTTCCTAATGTTGTATACAATGGATTCATAGTTTTTCTTTTTTTTTATTGTGAAAATACTGTTACAATTACATGGGCAAGATAGTGAGTACATTTGTTATCTAGCATTGTAGCCTCCTCCTTTGTTTACCTTTCCCATCCCTTCCCATCCTCCCTCCCCCCCCCCCCACCCGTACAATGGATTCTTGAAATCATTTCCTCCCCTCTTTTTTATCTGTTCACTGCTTTTCCCTTGACTCCAGCTCATCCCTTTTGAGTACCTGTGCCTAGTATTTTATTTTGATGATCTTTAATTTTGCCTTTCTAAAGAGTTATACTATTTGAGTTCTCCTTTGAATCTACCATATTTCAGTTAACACATTTATTTACACTTGCATGCCACCCAACATATTTCCATCTAAGCATATAAGCTAAAGCTAGCTTTGACTATACGGGAAAAGAAGCATCATTGGTTTTTGTGGGTCTGACTTATGCCACTTAGCATATTTTTCCAGGTCTTTCCATTCAAAGAAAGTTTGCAATAGTTACTACAGTTAGAATAGTCAGAAGTGATAAACAGAAGACACCTACCTTGAAGAGGAGACCTGGATACTGAATAGGATCAAGAAGCACAATAGAGAGATGACCTAGACCCCTCTTTGGATAAGTTATGGGTATACTTTGATTAGAGAAGTTCTCCACCAACCAATTATCACAGGAGTTAAAGCAGGTTTTGGGCCTATGGAATATGTGAAATACAAAACTCTCTCTCCCTTCTATGTAGCATGGAGAGGGAATCTAAAACCATCACTGTTCAGGGTCCAAAAATCTCTGGTGCCTGCTGATGTATGACAGGTACACAGAAGGGACTAGCTAGGCATTATAATGCAGCTACCAGCTGTGACAGTGCAGCATCCACAGATATTATCTGGCATGATACTGGACAGGAGACTAACAGCCAGTCTTCTGAGTTTTCCATTTGGCTGGTTGCCACAAATGACAAATGTGTACAGGTGCAGGGAGCTGGGACAAACGCCATTACAAGATGGCGCCCACTTCCTTTCAGCTTAGAGGTAAACGACTCCATATTAGGCAAGTGCTTGGCGGGGCTGCGGGTCCCTAGCTTTGCGCATGCGCCATCATTGTAAATCCTGAGCCAATCCCGTGGCACCTGGTGACGGTAGAAGGCGGACAGCCAATCCTGAAGTGACCCGTGTTCCAAACCCTATATAAGCGGCTGCATTTCCTTGCTCGCTCTCTTGCGCTCAAGCTCTCCCTTCAACTAAAAGGCTCTCCAATAAAGTGTGATCTGAGAAGACTCCTGGTGTGGTGGTCGTTCTTCCTCGCTGGCCGAGAAGGCGTTCGCCGCAAGTGGTGCCGAAACCCGGGACCTGCGCAAGAGGTCGAACAGGAGCCAGAACTCAACACACGGAGAGGAGACGTCGGTAAGTATCCCTAGGTATGCTGTTTTTTACTATGGACTATTGGTTGCTTGCATTGCTGCTTCCTTTGTGGTTTGTCTTTCTGGTGGTTCTCTGTGCCTGTCTGCGTTGTGGGGATGACCACAAAGAGGGGGTCTCAAGGAGACCCCTATACCCTTCTTTGAAGGAATTTTCAAACCGGTTCTCAGCCCTACATGTGGAAGGGCAGGACCAAGAACGCAGTGATCCTGTGAGTGACTCAGAGGAAGAAATGTTAGAGGAGGAGGGAGAGCAGCTCGATCCAGCTGATAATGAAGACTTAGAAGAGGCTGCGGCTGAGTATGAGGCAGACAGATATGGGGGGTGGCGTCCCCAAACGATAAGAGTACCGCAGCAGCCAGAAAGGAGGAAAGGAGCTGGCCCTCACCCGTCGGCCCCCCCCCCTCCCCCGCCGTACCCGCCGGCGGGGCGGAGTCACTTTATAAAAGGGAGCACAGGGTCGCGGCTGGTGGCCGCATTTCCGGTTTTTGAAAATCCAATTACTAATGAAAGAAATTTTGAGCCGGTTTCCTACTCCCAGCTTAAGGATTTAGTTGAGGCAGTCCGGACTTATGGAGTGACGGCTAATTATACCATAGCCTTACTCCGAAGGCTGACTGTTAATGCTATGACGCCTACGGAGTGGTTCGAGGTGGCCCGCACCTGCCTTAACCACAGGCAATTTCTTGATTTTCGATCTATTGTTCATGACAAGGCTCAAGCTCAATACAGACAAAACGTCCATGATGGGCATCCTGATTGGACTGTAGACATGCTTCTTGGGCAGGGACCCTTTGCCGTGGATCAACTAGGGTACCCCTTTGAAGTGTACCGGCAAGTGAATACCCTTAGGAAAAGATATAATTTGCCCAGACATATAGCTAGGGATATTGTTAAAGCCTGTAAATCTTGTGTTACCTTTCTTCATCCTCCCCATGTGGGGGTAAACCCCAGGGGGTTGAGACCTAACGCCTTATGGCAAATGGATGTTACTCATTTGACAGAATTTGGAAAGTTAAAATATTTACATGTGTCTGTGGACACCTTTTCTGGTGTCATTCATGCCACACCTTTGGCAGGAGAAAAGGTGTCTCACGTTAAAATACACTGCTTGGAAGCTTGGGCAGCTTGGGGAAAGCCCCTTAGACTTAAGACAGATAATGGCCCTGCTTATACTTCCCAGGGTTTTCGTGCCTTTTGTGCACAACTGCAAGTTGCCCACACTACCGGGTTGCCTTATAATCCTCAAGGACAAGGTATAGTGGAAAGAGCCAATAGAAGCATAAAAGAAATGCTTCAAAAACAAAAAGGGGGAATTGCTGAGTCAGCGTCCCCCAGGGAAAGACTTTCCCTTGCGCTCTTTACCCTCAATTTTTTAATTTTAAATGATAAAGACCAGTCTGCAGCAGACCGGCATGTGACAAGAGACTCTACAGACAATAAAGACATGGTTATGTGGAAGGATGTCATTGATAACAAATGGTATGGACCGGATCCGGCTATTACGAGATCCAGGGGAGCTGTTTGTGTTTTTCCACAGGATCAAGAAACACCACATTGGGTCCCAACTCGGCTAACAAGATTGGTCAAGGAAACTCAGGACGAAAAACAGGATGATCAAGAAGGCGTTGAGCGTGATAATATTACTGATGGTCAAGACCTATCACAGTCAAGGAGAGCTACGATGGGGGATCCTATCGGTATTCCCGAGGCCGATGCCAGTTAGGCACGATGCCCGCCTTTTTCCAAGGTTATTTAGTACTAACAAAACCATGGATCTCCCGTACCTCACACTGGATGTGGAAGAAGCGCCCATCAGAGAAAATCGATCCATTTCCCTAAACGGGAGCTTGTGCTTCCAATTGGTTAAAAATGCATCTGCCCTTTCTCCAGGCATCCTGCTCTTATCTCAAACAGCAGTTATCTTTTAGGTAATTGGACTGGTGAGTTTGATGAGATGCTGGAGCAGCTGTGGATTGCCATTGTGACTGTCAATTCCACGCGAATGGATCCCGGATTTGTGGAGGGGCTCCAGTCCTGGATTTCCTCTGCTGTTTCCTGGTTCAAGGAATGGGTGGGGGTGGGTTTATTTTTAGCTTGCTGCTTGGGCGGATGCGTGGTCTGCCTATGGTTGGTCTGTCGCCTTCGAGCCCAAACCAGTAGGGACAAAGTTGTTATTTCGCAAGCATTAGCCGCCTTGGAGAGTGGATCCTCACCCCAAATTTGGCTGTCGGCCCTGAGAGGTCATTAAGCCTTATCATTTCGCATAGCCCTAGCACCCCGAGGGATCTGGGGATCCCATTGCACCGGGACGGGTATGTGACTGATAACTTGGAACAGGGTGCAAGGCAAGTGCACTGCACTTGAGAAGAATTTTCCTCTCAAGAAGAGCACGTTGGGCTGCAAGTGGGTTGATGCCCAAGATCCCACCTCTGCAAAAAAGGCATCGGACGGGCCTGGTCGTCACTGGGGAAGGCGCCCCCCAGGCGAAGGCCAGTGCAAGGTCCTCTTTTTGAGGCAGAGGCCCGACCTCTACTCTTACCTGAGGCAGAGGCCCGACCTCTACTCTTACCTGTTGCCAAAACAAAAAGGGAGAACTGCAGGGAGCTGGGACAAACGCCATTACAAGATGGCGCCCACTTCCTTTCAGCTTAGAGGTAAACGACTCCATATTAGGCAAGTGCTTGGCGGGGCTGCGGGTCCCTAGCTTTGCGCATGCGCCATCATTGTAAATCCTGAGCCAATCCCGTGGCACCTGGTGACGGTAGAAGGCGGACAGCCAATCCTGAAGCGACCCGTGTTCCAAACCCTATATAAGTGGCTGCATTTCCTTGCTCGCTCTCTTGCGCTCAAGCTCTCCCTTCAACTAAAAGGCTCTCCAATAAAGTGTGATCTGAGAAGACTCCTGGTGTGGTGGTCGTTCTTCCTCGCTGGCCGAGAAGGCGTTCGCCGCATACAGGTAGTTGGGCTATATAATGAGGCCTTGCTTTGTGTGTAATCTCATGGAAACTAGAGAGCTGAGTCATTGGACACCCTCCATTGTGGAGACAAGCCATGGGGCAGGACGTTTAGGCCATAGGGACAGTAGAATGTTATCACAGTGATACACATGATGTGCATGCACCTCAGCTAATACAGCTAATGAAGGTGTGGTTATGGTAGCTGGAGAGGACTGAAGAAGCCATGGACTGCATTATGAATTACTCCATGCTTGATTAAAGACCAGGTAACAATACTATAAAAACTGAGGGTTTGATAATTACTTGAGAAGCTTTCCAAGAGGCCTACCAGAAATGTACTGTATGTATGCTCATATGACCATTTTTAAACACAAAAGCCCAAGACAATTAGGTCAAGAGGGTATTATCCCACTGACATACTGTCAGGTAGATGATATTGCCCTGGGAGCAAGCTAGGCTATCAGTATGCCTATCAGTAAGCCAGGAAGTGCTAATAATAGAACATGGCCAGGGGGACATACTTCACTGGGTGGAAAAATGCAAGACTTCACTAAGCAATTATAGATTCAATGCAAATTACATGTGGCCTGTTATGCCCAAGCCACAGAAATGATGCAACAGTATAATGGGTTGTTGCAACAGGAACTGTGGGATGCTGGATGTCCTCAAAAAATGTAAGGGTAGTCCAAGAGACTATGGCCAATGATTTCTACACTAAGTGAAAGAGAACAAAAGGGAAATATAACTCCTATGTGAAATGAAAATAACTAGCCCCAAAGACCACATGGACACAATCAAAGGGGATTTACTGTCAGCAGAGCTGACAAGGCCAAATATCTCACAGGAGGGGGAAAAATGCTGTCCATCTGTTTCCCAGGGGACACAAATACAGTCAAGAGACTAGAGGTGGGTGGTACTCTGCCTGGGCAGCGGGTCACTGCAGACAGCCAGCAAGTAGGCTGAGCAAAGTAGGCTGGGGAGAGGGGGGAGTCCTGCTGATGTAGTAGTGGCTAGTGATATATGAGAGCCTAGGATGGACACTGTCAAGCCCCAAATGGAAGAGGATATACTAACATTGCCACCTTTGTTGCTCAATAGGTAAAGGTACCAAATCTAGGGAGTATAGGCAGAAGTCATCTCTTCTAAAGCTACTTCCTGCTGAGAAGGGCATGGTAGTGAGTAGGGCACCAGGTACCATCCAAAAGGTATTTGCTTCGCAATTTGATGGATAAAGGTCCTCATCTTTATCATGGGAATAGTTTTAGATATCTCAAATACAGGGCACAATTAGAAAAAGCAAAAAACTGCTGCCAGTGGACCCAAGAGAGGCATAAACCAGGGCATGATTGATACCCAAAAACTGCTGCCAGTGGACCCAAGAGAAACATAAACCAGAGCATGATTGATCTCGAAAAGGAGATGTCAAAAACCTGAGATTCCCAGATGTTTCTTGGATATGGTATCCCAGGCTCACCAATGTCTGATCAGACAAGTGCCAGTCTGGTGCTGGCTGCCAATCCTAGAGCCACAATCAAGGAGAAAAAAATACTAGAGTTAGCAAAGGCCATGGCTGTTATGAAGATGCTAGCTATCCTGAGTGGGGTCCTCTGATTCCTCAGTAACTGGAGGAAGACTGGGACTAATATTTCTTTTGCATAGAGACATGAGTTCAGTTGGCTCAGAGGTTTATAAAGGTTGATTAGGCAGGTGATGTTTGACATGGTGGAGATGAATCTAGTGTGGAAGACTCTGAACCTGCACCGCCATGGGAGTAGAGAGAGTATCTGGTAATGTCCTTCTCACTTAGTAGAAAATGTGGTAGAACTCAATGCCTGTGCCACATAACTTTTGGAAATGTACAGCAGGTCCTCAGAATTTAGGGAGGGCACAGAAGATGACAAAGAAGGCATAGGGCTCTATGGGTCAGCATATTTCTGAAGAAAAGTACACAGGTGCTGAAGGAGAGAAGATAGCACTGGAGGAGGTAAAGGAGAATCTGAGGCCTGAAATAGTGGAGGTGAAGGTGGGCATCCATACCAAACTGCAAAAGGACTTAGTATTAAAGGCTTTTTAGGTAGAACCTACAGATGAAAAACAGCTTGATTAAAATCTGTTTGAGGGAGGAGTTGGCATATTCTGTCTTCCCCTGCCCCAAGGACTGGGGGTGATAAAGAATGGGAAAGTGTCAGGAAATGTCTAGGAACTTGGTTCAGAGCTAAGTTATAGAGGAAATAAAATCCGGGCTGCTGTCTGGATGGAAGCTAGCAGGCCAAAGCTAGGAATGATTTCCTTTCAAAGAAGCTGGGACACAGAGGAAGCACTCTTGGTGGTGGTGGGAAACGTCTATCCATCCTGTAAAGGTGGTGTCTGTAAGAACCAGCAGGTACTTATGAACAGTTGGCATAGAGGTAAAATCAATTTGCCAATCCTCTTTGCTACTTTAAGTTTGATGTGTTAGAAAGGGAGGTGGACACATATTGGTAATGGGGTTGGCCTTTGGCATCCTTTACAGGTATGTGAAAGCTGTGTGAGTAAATGGGTGTCAGCCTAGGTTAAGGGAAGGCTTTGTTTAAGGAACTTTCTTAAGGGTCCTGTATGGGGGTGGAAAGGGAGGTTCTTTCCGTTAGTTCTAAAGGAGTCATCTGACTGGTGGGTCTTGCAGTGAACTATGCCAATGGCTGAGGAGAAAAAAGAGGCTTGCAAAAGCTTGGTTATACAGGGACTATTTATAACTGAGGTCCTGTGGGTTGCCAGAGGCCTTGTTTGTTCCAAATGGCTTCATGAGAAAGGTCAGTATGAAAAGCATATTTAGAGTCCATCTATACCATAAAGGAATGGCCCCAGCCTGGTGAAAAGCTAGTGTTAGGGCATCTAGCTCAGCCTGTTGATTAGTAGAGTTTTCATTTTGTAAACATTACTGTGGAGTAGCTATACAAAGCACTTGACATTCATTGTGATCGTTTCTTAAATGAGGCTCAGAGACATATAAACTAAAGTCACATAAAGATTGGCAATTAAGGAGAATGTGAAACATAAGCAATTCAGAGAGCAAAATGTATTTGTTCATTTGTTAACATGTTCCTAATATAGCTTCTAGATGTTTAAAATATTTATACAATTAACCTTTTTCAAATTAAAGGCATTGAATTTTACAACCTTGTATTTACCTTACTCTCAGTTGCAAAACTGCCCTTTGATAAATAGAAATCTTGATTTGTGTAATTACTCTGAATCAGCCTCTTGTTTAAAGATCAAATGTTAATATTTAGAATATACCCCTGTACTAAGCAAGTTATTGGCCAGCAATACCAAGTAAGCATCTGATAGTCCTTTAGTGTACATATGTGCTTCACAATACAGAGTATGAGCCTGAAATCGGTTCTTACTTTTTTCCTATGCCAGCCTGAACTGTGATGGCCTTCTCTATGGATTTCTAGGACCTGTCATGACAGGTAAATACACCCACATTCAGATGTTGAGGTTGATTTGGGGCTCTGTGAACTTTTCTGCCCTTCGTTAACTGTGATCTGAACTTTTCTGCTCCATGTGAACTATGAGATGAACTTTTCTGTCTTTGAACCATGATCCTTGTGACAGCTATGACCCACATAGCTAAGATTACAGATGTGAGCCACTAATGCTCATCCTCAAGAGAGTCTTTAATAGAATTTGCCTTATTTACTGCTTTTTTATCCACCATTTTAAATATCTTGCAAAGTACATTAAATATATGTGGAAGTTATGGGTTCTATTTTTAAAGGTTGAAAAAATTTCTTAGTCACAAGGAAATACTCATCATGCCTAGCCATCATGGAACTGCAAAGCAAAAAACTCAGAAATTCCACCTCACCCCAGTTAGATTAGCACAGATACAAAGTGGAATTTGCACAGCCATTAGAAAGAATGATCTTATGTCATTTGCAGGGAAAAAGATGGGCCTTCAACAAATCATGTAAGTAATATAATCCAAGCTCAGAGACAACTACGGTTCATGGTTTTACTCCTTTAGGGAATCTAGATCTAAAATACACATTGAGCTGTAGTAGACATATATAGTCCATATTAAGAGTCTTGATGTAGGTGTGCTGTGTGCTTGATTCCTTCTTTGTAAGACCATGATTTATCTTTGATTCTGTCATGTCTCTCTCACAACCATAACCATTTTTCATTGTGGCAGACTGCCTGATATACTCTAGAGTAGTTGTTGTTTTTAGATACTTGGGTCTTTCACTTGGAGTAAAATATTCCACACACTTTGAGTCAGCCATGTTAATGACTTCTTAAGTGCTTTTTCACAATTCCTTATTAGAGTACTTGAATGCTTAAAAACTCATACTGAATGTAGCTACAGGTTTCTGGAAATATACTAGAAAGGACTGATGGTGTGCATTTTAAACTGAATGGTATGATTGTAAATAATATTTCAACAGAGTTGCTACATTAATGTCTTGAATCATGACATCTAAGGAATTTTGAGCAATTTTGAAGTTACCATTTTTATTTCTTAATCAAAGACAATAAAAAGACGAGTCACCTCTCAACTTCACATGTTCTTTCAGAGATTGTAAAATGGCTTACATAAAAGGGGTGGCTTGCAAATACAGGTCATAAAAACTCCTAACTACATGAAAATACCTTATTTCAAAACAGAGGTTGAACTTACTTGTCTAATCATCCCAAAATTGAAGATTGTTTTATAAATCTATCATTCTGTCAAATGGCTCTGACCAGTCATTTTACATTCTTGCTTTGATCAACCCAGGTTATAGTTTAACTTCAAGATCAATTGTTTTCTTGAATATAAGTACAAGAAATTGACAGAGGTGAACATAGTTTGCAGGACACTGTGCTGTTAGACAGAATGACTGGGACAAGGATTTCAGTTCTACTGCTACTACAGTTGAGTTATTACTTTAACTCTGGAAGCTGTGGGAAAGTACTGGTGTGGCCCATGGAATATAGCCACTGGATAAATATGAAGGTAATACTGGACAAACTTACGGTGATGGGTCATCAAGTCACAGTTGTGAGACCATCGTGTGCTATTTTTGTTGATAGCAATGAAGCATCCAGCATTAAATTTGAAACTTTTCCAGCTTCTTCCAATAGTGATGAATTCTCCACAGTTATCCCACGAGCAATCTCTTTGCTGACATATGAATTGCCAAGAACAACATGTTTGGCATATTCACCATTACTGCAGGATATATGTAGGATTCATTCTGATACTATGCTAAATACTTGTAAAGAAGCAGCTCTGAACAAGGAACTTATAGCTAGACTACGTAAAGCAAGATTTGATGTTGTGATTGCAGATGCTATCAGTCCTTGTGGGGAGCTTCTGGCTGAGCTATTGGAGATTCCTTTCGTGTACACTCTCCGCTTCCTTCCTGGCTACACAACAGAAAAGTAGAGTGGAGGCCTTCTATTCCCTCCCTCTTATGTGCCTGTCATTCTGTCAGGATTAAGTGGTCAGATGACATTCATGGAGAGGGTAGAAAACATGATATGCATGCTTTATTTTGACTATTGGTTCGAGACATTTGAGTCAAAGAAGTGGAGTAGCTTTTACAGTGAAGTTTTAGGTAAGTCATGTTTCATTTTTATTAGGGTAAGATCTAACTTTTGTAAAAGCTGAAATAGGTACTCTGAAATGTATATGAAATAAGAGAAATTTGTCTTTTGTTGTTGTTGTTGTTTGTCATGGGACTTGAAATCTGGCCCTGGGCACTGTTCCTGAGCTCTTCAATACAAGATGAGTGCTCTTGAGCCACAGCATCACTTCTGGTTTTCTGGTGGTTTATTAGAGATAAGAGTCTCATGGACTTTCCCTGGCTGGTTTTGAATCATGATACTCAGAACTCAGCCTCCTGAGTAGCTAGGATTACAGGTCTGAGACACCTGTATCCTGCAAGAACTGTGTCTTTCATAGGTGAAACAGTTAAATGAGATATAAAATTGTCTACCAGATTCCTGACTACAGAAAGTCTTACATTATAGGGTCAGAGAGAAGACAACGGACAGTTACCTATCCTATAGGTTACTCTAAGAGGACATCCAATATGAAAAACTTCATCCACAATGAAAAATTGATCATTTGTATTTGTTATCAAGCTGATTAATTACTTCCCTAAGAGACTGATGAATAAACATATGTATACCAAAGAGATATATTGTTTTATTCTACCTATGTATGCAGGAAATAAATTGTCTCCCTCGATTATTTTCCTAGTTAAATCAAAATATTTCATTTGTTTTCTCTTTATTATTTTTTCCTTTTTGTTTGTACCAAGGTTTGAAGTCTGTGACCTCAAGCTTGGTTGGATTACTTGTATAGGCTGG
Organism: Dipodomys spectabilis; assembly: GCF_019054845.1. Classification (NCBI taxonomy): domain Eukaryota; kingdom Metazoa; phylum Chordata; class Mammalia; order Rodentia; family Heteromyidae; genus Dipodomys; species Dipodomys spectabilis. Next base: position 25,348,951 of record NW_024870720.1, on the reverse strand, counting down.
TACTTTACCACTTGAGCCATGCCACCCAGCATGTTCATACTTCATTGGAGGGGTAGTCTTGAGGATATTTCTGACCACGACAGCTTCAGACTTCATGCTTTCTGATCTCAGAATCTTAGGTAGCTGGGGCTCCAGGGGTGAGTCACTGACGACCAGTTTTCAGGATTTTTTAAAAGTTTTCCTTATTCTTGACAGATCCAATGTTTTAGCACAGACTCAATAACTATAACTTCTAGTGATTCCACATTCATTTATTGTTTATAATCATCTATTTTATAGACATAAAATCTTGTAAAGTACTTGCGATTATGCTCTATCACTTTAACTTATTTCTGCATTTAATAAAATATTAGCCATCAGTAAGTTGAATTGAATTACCTAGTCCCAGCATTCCAGATGATATTTGCCAATGTTTCTGTATAATAAATAAATATTTTAAGCTCCTAATGTGAATCAAGTAGAGATAAGAAGTTCAGCCACAGTCATAAAGAATATACTCATATTGGAACTCAAGAATCAAGGAAAAATTTGGTACAATGTAGGAAACTAGTTTGAGAACTGCTGGAAAAATAATTTCTGTGTATATGATAGAATTATTGACTCTGGAATTCAAATATTCCTCTAATGGATAAAGAGAAAAAAATGCATAGTTAGTTCTATAATTGCTTATTTTAATGATTATTTATAACTGCTAATAAACTGAGGTATCAAGATAGACTCTTACCAGATTGCCTTTCATACACAAAAACACACACCACATTTCCTGTGTAGTACATGTTACCAACAAACACATTCTATCTCATTAAGTACAAATGTTAAAAATTATTTTAAGAAAAAAATAAATGTTATATTCAGAAACTTCTCTGTAATGTCATTTTTTACGTCTTACTTTCTCCCTTCTCCACTCAGGACAACCGACTACCTTAATGGAGACCATGACTTGGAATTCCCTCGCCCAACTTTACCAAATGTTGACTTTGTTGGAGGACTCCACTGCAAACCTGCAAAACCCTTGCCTAAGGTAAGTAGATAACCTTTTTTTCTGTTATTTGATTTCCTTTTCAATAAATATGGCTCTGCTCTGCTCAATCCAGGTCTTTGCTCACAGTGAAAGAGATATAGGAAGTGGGGTAAAGTATTGGACCAATTGAATCTTATTTTTGATCCATCACAAGTATCTGCATTTCAAAAACCTAAGAATCATTCAGAACAAAGTCAGTTTAATTAAGACTTAATTTTTCAGAACCTCAAAGGAATCCTTGATTCACTCATAAAAGTATCAAGTGATCTGCATGTAAAAGAGTGATTTTTAGAGATACAAGGAAACACCCCAACAGTCACACCATTTTTCCCATTTAATAGAATGGTTTAGAATCAATTAATAAAAATTATGTGAAAGTATCTGGGAAAGGAAAGATTGCAATAGTAAAAGAAGATATATGGGAATCAGAAAATTTCTCAGTCATTGATATTAAAATGTTATATTAAGAATGCTCAGAAATCAGTTAATGAATGAGAATTGAAATATATATAAAGGAAAGCAATTAGAACAGTAAGAATAATTTACAGCAACTAAATATTTTAGTTAACACGGAATATGCTAGAGAAATAACTTGGAGTCCAGATGGAAATGTTTGCAAAATTTGTTGCAAAAAAATCACCAAATTACTAAGTACTATACGTTTGCCTTTACTAGTGGCTAATGGAAAATGTTATGTCTTATGGATGTTACACTTTTTATATATCTTAATCTGTTATTTTCTGATAATATTTGATTTTCTCTTAGTTTTTTACTAATTTTTTTCTCCCCCATATTTTATATTGATTTTTTTTGATGCTCCTAAGTAGGACTTGAACTCACAACATGGGCACTGTCCCTGAGCTTCAGAATTCAATTCTAGTGCTTTTACTACTTGAGGCATCGTTCTACTTACAGTTTTTTGAGGGTTAATTGGAGCTGAGAGTCTCACAGTCATATCTGCCAGGCTGGCATTGAACCATAATCCTCATATCTCAGCCTCCTGACTACCTAGAATTACAGGCATGAACCAGACATGCTTGGCTAGTTTTTTGTTGTGTTTTGTTTTTTTTAACAAAAAGCAAATTTCTTTACTATACAAAGTACATTGTACAGCTTGACAGGATGCACACAGCCCTATACAGAGGAAAGTAATTCAGATCAACTAGCAGGGTTAAAGCCTTTCTGCACTGTAGACTTTCCATACTCTGGAAAAGAAGCAAACAAACAAAACAATCCCCCTGGACACCCTGGGAAAACAACAACAACCACAAAAACTACCATCTGGGAGGTGGATGAGACCCATGGGAATGCAAAGGGGACAACTGCCATCCTAGGGCCAGTGACAGCACAGGCCACTTGGTTTCAGCAGCGGAGGGAGAGCTCAGCTACAGAAAGTTATTTCATACTTGGTAAAACAGAATAAAGTCCCAAACCAGGGGAAGTAAAGAAAAGAAACAAACACACACACACACACACACACACACACACAGCAAAACCAAACCATATCTACACAGCATTTACAACAAATAAATCTCTAGCTGGCTGGGGGTAAAATATGTATCTATGTATAGTCTATATGTAGATTAGAAAGCTATAAATATAGTTTATAAAGAGTCATTTGATTAGAGGCTATTTAAGGCCCAAGCTTTAGGTTTGACACCTTTATGGGCTAATTAGCTTCCAAAAGAGGAAACCTCATGTTTCCATAGCTATCAAATGCACCCCTCTCATCCCTGAGAACATCGTCACAAATGTGCTCTTGGTCATACGAGGGACTATGGAGAGCTCCATTAATAGAAAAGCAACTCAAAGCACGACTCACATTGCATTGTGCTCAAGCAACAGCCAGGTCACGAGGGCACAATTCCAGCAATAAATCAGCAAGGTGCTACTGCATCTCAGTGACTTTTCCTCTACTCTGAGCTCACATTTCACAGAGCTGTGGCTTACAACTTTCCCAATATGCAGCAATCAAAAAAATGTTTTATAGTAAAAGTGTGTATGTATGGGAGGAAACCAAAATGTTAGGGATGCTTTACCTGTAAGTGTCACACAAAAATCTCAAACCCTATTGCAGCACTGTGATGCATGGTTTCAATTCTAAGATTTAAAGGAAAAAAATCAAACATATGGGAAAAACAGAAAGATCACTAGTCATGAGGTGACAACCCTTGAGAAGAATCTCTAGGGTTCCAGCTAGGTGATCAGGTTTCAAATGGACAGGGCATGTAGTATATACATCTGCTTCCCAGAGAGGGTAGGCTAGCAAACATGGAGAACTCTACACAAGCTTGGGTCCAGGTACTTCAGGAATGTACAAATGCTCCATCAGGTTGTCTGTTACAAAAAGCACAAAAGTGGGCAACAAAAGCAGGTTTTTATGAAGGTGTGGGTTTTTATGTGTGTGGGGGTTTTTAATGTGTGTGTGGCTTTTTTATGGGTGCAAGGAGATTCAGAAAAGCCCCTTTCAAGCTGCAGTCTACAAAGGCTGTCATGCTTAGCTAGTGTGATAAAAACAACACTTGAAATAATATTTGCTTCTCTATTATTAGTGCGTGTGAGAGAGAGAGAGACAGACAGAGAAAGGACAGAGACAGAAACAAGAGAGAGACAGGGAGAAAGTAAGAGAGGAAAGGGAGGAGGGAGAGAAAAAATGAAGCAAAGTTTTTCTTCACAGGAAATGGAAGACTTTGTACAGAGCTCTGGGGACAATGGTGTGGTGGTATTTTCCCTGGAGTCAGTGGTCGATAACATAACAGAGGAGACAGCCAATGAGATTGCATCAGCACTGGCACAGGTTTCACAAAAGGTGAGACAGTGTACTTCAATAGTGGTCTTCACTGAATGGCCCTTAAACGCTGCAGGTTTCTGTTTGCACTAGTTTTCTGTTGAAAGATATGCTGTTACAAGAGCTCTAATTTATTTGAGCCAGTTTAAACAAAATATTCGGATGACAAATGCTCAAATAATATGGATTTTGGATTGTTTTAAATTGACAATAACAACAACATTAATTTTGTCACAAGAAAAAAACGCAGAAGCCACAATGTAAAATTTTGTTATTATGATAATATTGAAACCATCAAATTTCATCCAGTCTTTGCAAGAATTCTATAGCCTCTCAATACACTAAATATGTTTTAGAAAGGAGTTAAAATACACTTAACAAGTAACATTATACAATAACATTTAGCATGTAGAAAAAAAAAGTTTTAAATGTGTGATATGGCTTAGTCTTTTTTCCTCCAATTTTGAAACTGACCCATTAAGTGTACATTTGAGGGAGTTATTCAGAGAAAGGAAAAGGAAGGTTCACCCCTCCTTCCAGTTATGTATTCAACCTTATTCATTAAGAGAAAGTAAATAAAACCAATATGCCCTACTGGATTAGGCTTTGCTTATATATGAAACTAGATCTGTGCAGTTCATGTGAAAGTAGAAATAGTCTACTTAAAAATAAATGTAGCATCATTTAAATTTGGATTCTTTTCAGCAGCCATGTGACTTATGCCAGCTCCATTTTCTACATTTAAAGATTTTCCTCTATTAATGATAGTAAGTTTAGATGTCAGTATCCTATACTTGTGATCAAAATTCAGGTTGCATTTTTTCCTAGACATCACCACTAACAATTTGTCATCTAAACCTAGTTTCATGTAATTACTGAAAAGAAGTAATTGATTTATTATAAAAATCTGAGGAATCTGTCATTAGCAAAGGTTGAACAAAAATAACATTTGTTCATGTGCTGGTCATGAGGCAGTAGGTGCAGCCTTAACATGCAGTACAACAGTGTGAGTTGTGATGTGGGTATGTCATGGAAAGGCCTAGCCAGCCACCACATGATTGCTTCTAAGGACCATTTGTCTGTCTGTCCAGATCAATGTGACCAGGTTGACAACCAGCATTCTAGGGGAAGTTAAATGGTCAGTTTAAAAGCTAGAGTTTCACGAGGCCTTCATAGTTGTCGGGAGCCCTAAAGGGAGTATCTCTGCATGATAAGCTTGACTATCTTGCTGGAACATCTCCAGGCTGTTTACAGAATCTGGTCTTTTCATCCTGCCCCAAACAAAGACCAGGTAGCTGCAGTTGACCACCTTTTCACACTGCCCTAAGCAAACATCCTGCAGCTGCTGCTGTCAATGAAAAAGCTTCCTTATTCTAAGCATATAAATACCCCTGTGTGAAAAATAAAAATTGGCAGCTTGATCAGAATCCTTGTCTTGCTGTCATTCTTCGTGTCTCTTGTCCCTTCATTCCTTTTCGCTTAGGTTCATTGCCCTCGTTGAAGTCCTGCGGGTCGGGACACATAGTATGAATATTATGTTAGTATCATGTACTCATTTATAATGCTGAACACTAGGCAACATAATATCACTTAATACAATACTCAATATTCTGAGGACAGAATAGTTTGATGCTGTTTCTGGTCAAACAGGACAACATGTTTTCACAAGCTTCTCTCCAGGGAGAAGGTTGCACATAAAATATTTGTTATGGCAGGGCGCCAGTGGCTCACACCTATAATCCTAGCTACTCAGGAGGCTGAGATCTGAGGATCGAGGTTCAAAGCCAGCCCAGGCAGGAAGTCCGTGAAAATCTTATCTCCAATAAACTAACAAAAAACCGGAAGTGGTGCTGTAGCTCAAATGGTAGACTACCAGCCTTGAGCTGAAGAGCTGAGGGACAGTGCTCAGGGCCAGAGTTCAAGCCCCACCAACGCCAAAAAAAAAAAAAATTATAAATAGATAGTTAAGAAGCAAATGAAATATGTTAAACTAAAATGAAATCTCATACAATAAGAGAGCACTACCCTAATATCACTTTAGAAATGTTAATAAATAAAATTGGAAGAAGCGAGCTAGTTTAGTAAATATTTATTTGTAAAGATGTAAATCTTAATCATTTTAAGTGCTATTGTGCACCAGATCTATGATTATAATTACATAACAATTGTTAAAAAGGGTTCATTTGTCATTCATCACATCATTTCTATACTTTTTGTAAATAATTATGATGATATCCCATAATATTGAATATGAAAATGAGTATAGGAAATATTGATAGCCTTTTTCTCTGTCTTATAATAGTCCTCGTTAATTAACCTTACTTGTTCTCTTTATACATTCTATGAAAGGCATTTAATTGTATGATCTCTAAATTATAAAACATCACATTTTAACATTTAAAAAGATAGTGTCTTGGGCTGGGAAGGTGGCTCAGTGGTAGAGCGCTTACCTTGCATGCTCGAGGCCCTGGGTTCGATTCCTCAGCACCACATAAGCAAAAAGAAAAAAGCCGGAAGTGGCGCTGTGGCTCAAGTGGTAGAGCGCTAGCCTTGAGCTGAAGAGCTGAGGGACAGCGCCCAGGCCCAGAGTTCAGGCCCCATGACCGGACCTAAAACAAAAACAAAAACAAAAAAAAAAAGATAGTGTCTTTATTTGGCAGATTCTTTGGGGATTTAATGGCAAAAAACCAGACACCTTGGGACCAAATACTCGGCTGTACAAGTGGCTTCCCCAGAATGACCTCCTCGGTAAGACTAAAAGCATGAGCAATTGTAGAAGTAATTGATAAAAACACAATAGTTGTTAACTGATGGAAATTTATTAGTAAAAATTCATAAACAAAAGCCAACTTTTAGATTTATATCCATTCTAAGGAAAATAAGCCTTAACAGATGAAATTTTATCGTACTCCATTGTACACATTTTTTATCAGTTTATCTTTTTTAAAATATATTTACCAATGACAAAGAACTTTCTGTAATCCCCTGAGGTTATCTCTCTGTCCCTAATTCAATCATTATTCTATCCATCCTCCTAAAGTAGGACAAGTTTTTGCAATGCCACGGAAACATACACAGTTGTCTTATTATGAGTAAGTTTGCATGTTATGTGGGAAAAAATTCATGTTGCTTAATATGAAGTCATGATATATTCTATTTCAAGCTTCGATCCTTCGTTAGATTAATGCACTATTTTTAAGTTTATAAAAGCATGATTGTAACAGGTCTATTTTTTTTACATTTTTTTGTAAAAAATTTTTGTAAAAAATTTTTATTGTAAAAACACTGTATAGAGGGGTTACAGTTACATGACCAAGTTTGAGTACATTTCTGATCAAGAATTGTTACATCATCCTTTGTTTTTCCCCTACCATCACCTCCCTCCCACTTCCTCAACTACACTCCCCTCCACGACCTCCACCCCTGCCTTGGCCTAAATTGTAAAGTTTGATTTTCAACATAATGTCTTGTACATCTCATTGTTACAAGGGACATGACCATTTTCTTGCTTCAGAATTTGCTCTCTATCATCCATTATGTGTATCCTATCTTTTCAAAAGGAAATGGTATATTGATTTTCACATCTCAAGTCACACAAAACCTAAGGCACCTATCATAAGATTTTTCACTTACCTCTCAAGTGGATTAGTGGTACTTACCAGTGAGACTTGAAGGCAATGTAACTGTAACTTCATTGGTACAATAATTGTTATTTGGGAAACACTATACCTTTCACAGGCTCATGTTACACATTTCTCACGTTATATATTTCTCATTTTATGCCTAAGACTTTTAATGAACAATTGTATTGAAATGCCCCTATCCCTAGGCCATCCCAAAACAAAAGCTTTCATCACTCATGGTGTAGCTAACGGCATCTATGAGGCGATCCATCATGGGATTCCCATGGTGGGCATTACTTTGTTTGGGGAACAACATAATAACATTGCTCAGATGGTAGCCAAAGGACCAGCTGTTCATCTAGATATAAGAGCAATATCAAGCAAACTTTCTCAGAGCACTGGAAGCAGTCATTAACAACCCTGTGTGAGTATGATCTTGTGTGGGTCTGTGCCTGTGTGTCTGTGTGTCTGTGTGTCTGTATCAGTGTCTGGGTTACAACATTGTTATTCTATACAGGCTAGGATTGCCTCAAACTCATGTTCATTATCTTCTAGCATTTGGAATGCTGAGATTCCACACACCCACTTTCATTTCCAACCATAAATTGTTTTGTTCTCCCAATGATTTCAGTGCAAAGGAATTATCAAAATCTTGAGAATAGTACAGAATTCGAGAACAGGCAAAGTGGACTGAAAGGAATCACTAAGAATGACAATAGAAGAATGCAAGGAAGCTTAGTAAAGCAATGAATTAGAGGCACATGAACTCTTCCTCCACAAATAACACTAACTAACCCATTCAGTTATAACTTTCTTTCCACCGAAGATCTCACTATTTATTATTTATAAAATAAAAATTCAGTGTGTTTGAAAAATAGAACATGACCTTTAGGTGGTTGAAATTTTTCTCTTGTGAACCACATGAAAATATCTGTCATTTCAGTTTCTAGTTTTTGTTGTTTCTTCAAAACATTCTAAATGGTTTGTATTGTTAAACAGCAAGACTATAATCAAATTTCACATTCCTAGTATAAATGCTTCCTCAAATATCTATGTTAATGCTTAGATTCTATCACTGTTAACTAACTACAGCTTTTAAAATTACCTGATTCATCCTGGTAGGAAAAGAGAACATTTTTTTGAAATGTATGCATATTCTTAGATATCAAGGGACTATGATTATCTTATTCAGAACAATCATAAAATAAAAAAAATTCCTTTAGAAGCACAAGTGAAATATAACTACATGATATCTAAAATATCTGGAGCAAGAATGATGTGTTATTCAAATTATTTCAATAAATAGATTAATTTCATTTATACTATTATCAATTTCCTCTTATACTCAGTAATATTCAGTGTATAATTCTCCCCCTTCACCAAAATTGTAAAAACAATGCAGTGTATTTTAATTGTATTGGATATAATAGTATAGCAGACACATTGTAAAGGCTGTGTTACTTTCATCTTTTTGCGGTGGTACTGGGTGTGAACTCAGAGCTTAATTTTTTCAGATGTTTAGCTTTCTAAAGGGCATTCTATGACTTAAGCTATGACTTTGACTTTATTCTTTGCTGGTTATTTGAAGGTAAATCTAGAGACGTTTCTACCATTTCCAGTTTTGAGCTGTGACTGTCAGGACCTAGCCTCCTGGGGTAGACAAGTTTACAGGCAGGAGCCATCAGCATTTAGCTCTGACTTCCATTTTCCTACAGATATTGAGCACCATAACATATAGTTTCTGAGCCATATTTTATCTTCCTTTGTTTTGAAAGGCAGTGTATTTTTGTATTTTTATTTGCTATAAAAATATACCTCTCACATATTGTTCTTATTAAATTTTGAACGAATACAATGTTGATACTGAGAGATGCAAAGATTTCTTAACTAGATAGCACATGCTAGATCTTAGGATGTAACACACATTTCACTCATTTTTTGATGCACTTATTTATTTTTTGTGTGCTGTATTACAAAAAGGATCACCACTAGTCCTGGCAGAAGCTCACCCATATCAGTGAGGTTTTTTTTAAATAATAGGGATACAAGTCACTTTACTTGCCATTGCAATACTTTCCTTCTATAACACCTTGGAATTACCCTTAATAATCATTCTCTACACATGCCCATTTTCACCTTACATACTGGAAAGAATCGTTTCAACACAAATCCCATGTACCTGTAATGCCTCAAAGAAACTAGAGCACCCTCTTATTGGGTCTAACATCCTAATACTGTTAGGTTTTTAAAAAGAGGTAGCCGAGTAAGAACAGCACCAGCACCCACGTGGTATTCAGGTAAGGGGTAGGTTTATTCAGTAGACCTGCTGGGACCAGGCAAGGTTGGCACTCCATTTGGCTGGCAAAAGAGAGAGCGCATCTGGCCCTGGATTAGGCCTTATATAGGGTAGGGGGCAGGGAAGGGTGTGCCCAGGTAAAGGGAAGGGGGATCAGGTGGGAGAAAGGTGTGGCCAAATCAGGTTAAGATATGACCTCAGCAGATGCGGATGTGACCTCTGCCAGTGTCCCAGTTGCCTAGGTAACGCAGGTACTGGGCGAGGTCTGTTCGCCATCCTGGAATGGACCTTACAAATACTAACAATAAAAATCACAGCAATGTTAGCAAATGTCTTTGAGAGTCTATCTGAAAAGATGAATAATTAAAATTATTCTAAATATGAGTACGTTACTTCTCATAATTCAAGAAGAATTCAATTATTTCTATTTTTCCATTTCTTAACTTTTCATTGTATAACAGCAAACAAATAAAAACTGAGACCTTTCAAAAAGGTTCATAAAAGGAAAAGGCAAGTCATAGAGTAATAATGGAACAAGTAAGTGAAAGGGTCAAGAAATAAAAGGAAGGCAAGTTGATAGCCAATGGCTGATGCCTGTGATTCTAGCTGTGATTCCAGAGCTGAGATCTGAGAATTGTGGTTTGACATCAAGCCAGGAAGAACAGTCCCTCAGACTCTGATCTCAACTTAACATTCAAAGAGCCAGAACTGGATCTGTGGCTCAAGTGGTAGAGTTCTTCCCCTGAGCAAAGAAAGCTCAAGGACAGTGTGAAGGCGCTGACTTCAAGCCCTAAGACCAGAACAATAAAAAAGGAGGCAAGGATCTTTTGTGGTTAAATAATAATTAACCCCAATAAATGATAAAGAGGGCCTTCATGAGAAAAAACTTCTTGATTAAATTATCTATCAATCTCTAAATTATGACACAATTCTAAACTTTGAACAACAGATGCATTAATAATTAAGCTTTTATATTGCTGTTGATTTTTTTCAATGATTCTACTTTTGTCTTCAGAAATTCTTGTGTTAACAGGATTTCTCTTTTTTTTATATTGGGAAAATACTATACAGAGGAGATACACTTACATGGGCAAGATAATCAGTACATTTCTTATCAAGTCTTTTTGCCTCCTCCTTTTTTTCCCCTTTCTACCCCTTTCCATCTCTCCCACCTCCACATAACACCCCACTCCCTACCAAAGTTGTAAAGTTTGTTTTTCGACATAACGACTTTAACAAGATTTTTCTAAATGGTTAAATCCAGGGCCATTAAGAAGTTCTTACCTTTCATACTACCATGTCTAAAAATACAGCAGAAGAAAAGCATTCCTTTTCTCTCAAAATTTTTATAGAATCATCTGTAGAAAACTTCAATATCTATATTTTCTAGTTCATATGATATATTTATATTAATTTGATTTACCTTTAGCTACAAAAAGAATCCTATGTGAGTTCCGGGAAGATGGCGGAGGAGAATCTGGAATCTGAACAAGCTCTTGCATAGAAAACAGTTTCAGAGTTCCAGTGAACAGTCCCAAGCCAGAGAATCACACCAAGTGTGCCATCACAGGACAGAGAGTTAGTCAAGAGAGGGGAAGCCAAGCAGACACATCTGAGCAGCTGCTGCTGCGGCGGCAGGGTCGCAGCGGGGACCGCAGCCGCGGCCATACCTGAGCGCTCACACAGAGAGTCCGGGACGAAGGAGCCAGACGCAGTGGGCGAGCAGATTCTACTCAACACCAGCAAGAACCGACAAGGAGCGGACAACTTCATCCTGCACTTTGCAGACCAGAGACGACCCAGGATCCAAGACTCGGCGTGAGTAGAAGCCCCACTTCCTCACTCCTTCCCAGGGAGCAGAGGAGGGAAGGCCACCCCTCCCCCCACCCAGCACCGGTGATCTCCATCTTGGATACTGACAAAGCTCGGAGGAGCGGCTAGCTCCAGCTCAGGCCTTGGAATAAAACGAGTCATTTAGCAGGTCACAAGAACTTAACGGCGAAGTGACCTCACAGACTCAGTTCCATCCAGGGAAAAGTCACCCAGCTCAGGCGCCAGCCATTGGAGTGGCTCTCCTCACCGGGTAACCAGAACCAGAGGCTGCCCCTCCCTCTAGCAGCCACCACAATCAATTGAAAAACAGAAACCCTGAGAATGGCTCCAGGCTGGGTGCTGTGAGTTTTTTTCACAAAATAGACCCACGGAAAAGCTACTGTTTGTTGAAAGGCCTCAACTCTACCCAGAACCTAGCCTCATCACTGCATCCCCCTCTTTTGTGATTCTCAAAGCAGATCACCCTCCCAGTAAACTAACCTGGGAGGGGGATCTCAAAATCTTGGGTAAAGCAGAGCATTTTTCTGCCTGTTCCAACAAACTGACTTAAGAAACCAATCAAGCCACAGGACCTCAAGCTGACCAGAGACTCCAACCAGACTCTGCTTACAGACTAAAGGGAGACACAGGACTCTTCCCACCCCTCCCCCCCCCCCCAAAAAAAATCGAAGAACTTTCTTTTTTTCTTCTTCTTTTCTTGTTTTCTTTTTTTTTTGTTTTGTTTTTTTTTTTCATTTTTTGTTACCTTATATATATAAAAAATTTTTTTTCCTTTTCTAAAACTTTTATTAATCTTTAATTTTTGCCTCTTCTGAAAAAATAATTGTTTTCCAGTAAATGTTTTTTTTATTTTCTTTTCTCCTCTTATAATTTTTATTTTAGGAATACGTGAATGTGTGTTTTCCTTTCTTTTCTTGTCTTCTTTCTCTTTTTCTTTCATTCTTAATTATCTTTTTGTTTTTTTTCTAGCTCTACTGAACTTCTGATCTTTTCTTCTCACTTTCCTATCTTTTCCATCTTTTCGTCTTTGTTCTTCTTTATGTGACTTAACTCTTGTCCTGCACATCCTCAGATAAACCCGTAGTTAACCAGTAGACCCTATCCCCCATTGTGTACACACTTAATCCACAAACTTATTACTCAATTCAAAACCTCTGAGACTTAAATTCATTAATAGCAGTACTAACTCTTTATACCTATATAATATTTTAAGCATTTTTTTAAAGTTTTTCACATCTCCTCTATGTCCCTCCCTTTCTCTCAACATATTCATATTCCTCTATAAATAGATGGTCTTTTAATCTCTAAAATAACATTAATTTTTACGTTTCTATTTTTCTTTCTGGTCTCTTTTCATTCCCCTTTCCCTTTCTTCTTTTTCTCTCTCTCTCTACTTGCATCCTACCCAACCTATTTCCTGCACTGTGATTAGGATATAGTTAACTCTCCCTGTGCCTCCCCACACTAATCTATTCCTATTTTTTACCCACATCTCTCCCTAACCCTAATAATTTCTGGTTTTCCAAATTATTCTCAGCGGTTCGAAGCCCTTTAACATATAGTTGTTTGATGTCGAATAGATGTATCTGTTGAACTAGATTGTATCTGTAGACTATTGACTGTACAAATGCAAACTTTGGTTGATGGTTGCCTTAAGATAGTGTTCTAGCACAAAACTGGTGCTATCCTCATCTCAAATGGGCAGAGTAAGCCGGAAAAACACAAGAAAAATGGCAAATTCGGGTATCTCAATTCCCAATCTTGATAATCAGGGGTTAGAACAGATAATGAATAATCCAGAGGAGAGTTCCCAAACAGCTCTACAAACACTGCTGGCAAACATGATAAATGAAAAGTTTGACAATGTACAAAGGACTCTGTATGAGCGTGACAGGGAGAGAGAGGAGGCATCCCAGAAGTTTATACAGGAATATCATAAGCGTGAGGAAGCTACTCAAAAACTGATACAGGATTTGCATGAACAACTTGAGAATACTCAAAGAGAAAGGGAGGAATGGCGTGAGCAGGCTGAGAACACTCAAAGAGATCTGCAGGAATCCCACGAACGGGAGGAAGCTAATCAAAGAGTAATACAGGAATTGAGAGACCAGGTAGAGAACACACAAAGATCACTAAAGGCATTCATGGAATCCATTAACAAAGAGCTGAAGGAAGTCAGGGAGACCACAAAGGGAATGCTAAATGGAACCCAACAGAAGGAATGGGAGCCCAAAGAAACCATAACCAATCAACTAAGTGATTTGAGGACAAACACTGAACACCAAATTAAGGAAGTAAAGAAATTCATACAAGACCTAAAACAGAGCTTCAACAAAGAACTTGAAGCCATCAAAGCTGACCAACTAGAAGGAAAAGAGATAAAAAACAAAGTAGAGAGTCTTGACAGCAGGTTAGACCATGCAGAAGATCGAATCTCAGGGATTGAAGACAGCCTAGATATTATAGAGAAAGAACATACAACCATCCAAGACAAGTCCAAGAAATATGATAGATCTATCCAACACCTGGAAGACACCATCAGAAGGCCTAATCTAAGGATAATGGGTGTAGAGGAGCACCTAGAAACAGAAGTTAATGGTCTAGGAAATTTGTTTAACAGGATCCTAGCAGAGAACTTCCCAAACATGCAAAAAGATAGGCCTGTCCAGATACAAGAAGCCTTTAGAACCCCAAATAGACCAGACCAGAATAGGACATCCCACCGCCACATTATAATCCACACAGGATCAACTCAGAACAAGGAAAAGATCCTTAAAGCTGTCAGAGAGAAAAGGGTAATCACTTATAAAGGGAAACCAATTAGAATCACCTCAGATTTCTCAGCAGAGACAATCAAAGCAAGAAGAGCCTGGAATGATGTATGCCATGCCCTAAAAACAAACAACAAACTATCAACCAAGAATACTGTACCCAGCTAAACTCTCCTTCATAACCGAAGGCCAAATAAAAACCTTCCATAGCAAAGAAAAATTGAAACAATACATCTCCACCAAACCAGCCCTACAAAAGATTCTTAAAGATGTCCTACACATAGAAAACCAACAAGACCGCAATAAAGGCCAAGAAACTGCACCCAAACTGAGAATCCAAGAACCATAGGAAGAACCCAGTTTTCGCAGCCCCCAAGAAGGTAGATAACATGGCAGGAACTCCCAAATACCTCTCAGTCCTATCTCTTAATGTTAATGGACTGAACTCTCCAATTAAGCGACACAGACTGTCTAGTTGGATTAAAAAACAAGACCCTTCTATCTGCTGCCTGCTGGAGTCACATCTTGCCCGTAAAAACAAACACATTTTCAATGTTAAAGGCTGGAACAAAATCTACCAAGCAAACGGACCGCATAAACAGGCGGGAGTTGCAATCCTAATATCAGATAAAATAGACTTCAAATTAAAATTCGTGAAAAGAGATAAAGAAGGTCACTACATACTAATTAAAGGATCTCTCCTTCAGGAGGATATTACAATTCTAAATATCTATTCACCAAACAATGGAGCACCCAAATTTATCAAAGAAACACTACTTTCCCTCAAATCCCATATAGATCCAAAGACATTAATTGTTGGGGATTTTAACACACCACTCTCCCCACTAGATAGATCAACTCGGCAAAAACTCAACAGAGAAACCACAGATCTAAACAGCTGCATAGATCAACTAGACTTAACAGACATTTACCGAACATTTCACCCAGCAGCATCAGAATACACGTTTTTCTCAGCAGCACATGGAACGTTTTCTAAAATAGACCACATTTTAGGCCACAAAGCAAACTTGTCTAAATTCAGAAACATTGAAGTTATACCTTGCATTCTCTCTGACCACCAGGGAATAAAATTAGAACTCAACACCAAAAGCCACCAAAGAAAGTCTGGTATCACATGGAGGCTGAACAACACACTGCTGAATCATGAGTGGGTCATGGAAGAGATTAGAAAGGAAATTCAAATGTTCATGCTATTCAACAAAAATGAACACACAAAATACCAGCTCCTCTGGGACACAGCAAAGGCAGTACTCAGAGGCAAGTTTATAGCTCTGAGCTCCTACATCAACAAATTGGAGAGATCTGAAACTAGCAATTTAATGACGCATCTAAACCTCCTTGAAAAAGAGCAGCAAGATAAACCCCAATCCAGTAGATGGAAAGAAATAATCAAAATTAAATCAGAATTAAATGAATTAGAATCCAAAAAAACTATAGAAAGAATCAACAAAACAAAGAGTTGGTTCTTTGAAAAACTTAACAAAATTGACAGACCCTTAGCAAATCTTATCAGAAAAAGAAGAGAACACACCCAAATTAATAAACTCAGAGATGAGAATGGAAACATCACCACGGAAACAACGAAGATTCAGAACATTATAAGGGAATACTTCTCAAAACTTTATGCTAATAAGTTTGAGAACTTGACAGAAATGGACCTCTTCCTAGCAAATATTGACATGCCAAATCTAAACCAAGATGAGTTAAACTATCTTAACAGGCCCATATCAAGCATTGAAATAGAAACAGCAATAAGAGACCTCCCAGCTAAGAAAAGTCCAGGACCAGATGGTTTTACAGCGGAATTTTACAAGGCCTTCAAACAGAGCTCACACCAATTCTCCTCCAACTCTTCAATGAAATTGAAAGAGAAAGCTCACTACCGAACACATTCTATGAAGCCATCATAACCCTCATCCCAAAACCAGGCAAGGACTCATCAAAGAAAGAGAACTATAGACCCATTTCTTTGATGAACATTGATGCAAAACTTCTCAACAAAATTTTGGCCAACCGACTTCAACAATTCATCCAAAAAATCATACACCACGATCAAACAGGATTCATTTCAGGGATGCAAATCTGGTTCAATATACACAAATCAATTAATATTATTCATCACATCAACAGGAGCAAGAATAAGAACCACATGGTTATCTCAATAGACGCAGAAAAGCATTCGAAAGATCCAACACCCCTTCCTGATGATGGTTTTGGAAAAATTAGGAATCCATGGAACATTCCTCAATACAATAAAGGCTGTATATGACAAACCTACAGCCAGCATTATACTCAATGGTGAAAAACTAAAGCCATTTCCTCTTAACTCAGGAATAAGACAAGGATGCCCACTCTCTCCACTTCTCTTCAATCTAGTATTAGAATGCCTAGCTACAGCAATAAGACAAGATGCAGACAAAAAGGGGATCCAAATAGGGAAAGAAGAAATAAAACTCTCCCTCTTTGCAGATGACATGATCTTGTATTTAAAGAATCCCATAGACTCCACTCCCAAATTACTCAAGCTGATTCAAAACTTTGGCAAAGTAGCAGGTTATAAAATTAACCCCCAAAAATCGATGGCTTTTCTGTATGCCAACAATGAGAAAAGTGTGGCTGAAATTAGGAAAGCAACTCCATTTGTAATAGCCCCACAAAAAATAAAATACCTAGGAATTAACTTAACTAAAGAAGTGAAGGACCTCTATGATGAAAACTTTAAAATCTTGAAAAAGGAAATCAACACAGAACTTAAAAAATGGCAAAACCTCCCATGCTCCCGGATTGGAAAGATTAACATTGTGAAAATGGCAATACTTCCCAAGGCTATCTACAAATTCAACGCAATACCTATCAAAATTCCACCCTCATCTTCAAGGAAATAGAAGAGGCAATCCAAAAATTCATATGGAACAATAAAAGACCCCGAATAGCAAAAACGCTCCTCAACGGAAAGAACACTGCTGGAGGAATATCAGTACCAAATTTCAAACTCTACTATAAAGCCATAGTAATCAAAACAGCTTGGTATTGGCATAAGAACAGACCTCAGGACCAATGGAATAGAATTGAAAACCCAGAAATGACCCTACAGACCTATAGCCATCTAATCTTCGATAAGGGAGCTAAAACAATAGAATGGAAGACAGACAGCCTCTTCAGTAAATGGTGCTGGCAAAACTGGTTAACTACATGTAGAAAACTAAAGCTAAATCCTTATATATCACCCTGCACCAGAATCAACTCCAAATGGATCAAAGACCTTGAACTCAAAGCAGACACTCTGAAAACATTACAGGATGGAATAGGAGAAACCCTGGGTCTCCTTGGCTCAGGCCGAAATTTTCTGAATAGAGACCTGGAAACAAAACAAATCAAAGAAAGGTTGGACAAATGGGATTGTATAAGGTTGCAGAGCTTCTGCAGGGCAAATGACATAGCTAGCAAGATCAATAGAAAGCCCACGGATTGGGAGAAGATCTTTACTAGCCATACAACGGACAAGGGTCTCATATCTAAAATATACTTGGAACTCAAAAAATTAAACCACCCAACAACAAATCCTCAAAGAAACGACTGCCCAATAAGTAAGTGGGCGAAAGACTTAAAGAGAAGCTTCTCTGAAGAAGAAAGAAGGATGGCCAATAGACACATGAAGAAATGTTCAACATCCCTAGCCATAAAAGAAATGTAAATCAAAACAACATTGAGATATCACCTCACTCCAGTTAGGACAGCAAAAATCAAGAACTCTAACAACAGATGCTGGAGGGGATGTGGACAGAAAGGAACCTTACTTCATTGTTGGTGGGAATGTAAACTTGTTCAACCACTTTGGAAAGCAGTATGGAGGTTCCTCAAAAGACACCACATAGAGCTCCCCAATGACCCAACAATCCCACTTTTGGGCATTTACCCAAATGATCACAAACAAGGCCACACTAAAGCTACCAGCACAACTATGTTTATTGCAGCATTATTTACCATAGCTGAGATATGGAACCAACCCAGATGCCCCTCAGTAGATGAATGGATCAAGAAGATGTGGTATATATACACAATGGAATTCTATGCCTCCATCAGGAAGAATGACATTGCCCCATTTGTTAGGAAATGGACAGGCTTGGAAAAAATTATATTAAGTGAAGTAAGCCAGGCCCAAAGAAACATAGGTCCCATGGTTTCCCTTATTTGCAATATCTAGTATAGGTATGAGTCAAGAGGAAAAAGTCAGAGAATGTGATGTTAGGAAAACGAACCCTCAAATATGTATTTTAATGTTTTTGTTTCTTTCATGCATGTGTTTCTAACGCATTTATAATATTATTTCCTTGTTGCTTTGTATGTCCCTCCCCCACAGTGTAACCCCCGCTTTCACTATATTTGATGTCAGTATAACATGTGGAGGAGACGGGGACAAACAAGTCGTTTAAGGATTCAGGTGGACCTGTTGCAACAATGAGAATTACAAAATGTCATGTCAAAACCAGCTTTACAATGTTGGTGGTGGGGCGGGGAAGGGGGGTATGATTGGGTGGGGGGGAGGGGGGAGGCTGGGAAGGGAGGTGAAGGGTAAACAAAGGAGGAGGCTGCAATGCTTGGTAAGAAATGTATGCATTTTCCTGCCCATGTAATTGTAACCCCTCTGTACAGTATGGTCTCCAATAAAATAAAATAAAATTAAAAAAAAAAAGAAATAGGTTGGGTAGAATGATAATAGAGAGAGAAAAAAAGAGAGAGAAAAAGAAGAGACAAGAAAAAAATAGAAAAGCAAAAATTAAAAATTTAAAAAATGAAACACTTAAAATTATGCAAATTTAAAAATGTACTATTCAGAGAAGAACAGGGATAGGCTAAGTGAAGGGGAGGGATAGAAAGGAGATGTGAAAAACTTAAAAATGTTTAAAATATTATATAGATATAAAGAAGTAGTACTGCTCTTAAGGAATTTAAGTCTAAGACGTTTTGAATTGAGTAATACATTTCTGGATTAAGTGTGTACACAATGGAGGATAAGGTCTAATAATCGACTATGGGTATATTTGAAGATGAGCAGAACAGCAATTAAGTCACAAAAAGAACGAAAGAGAAGAAAAAGTGAAAAGAATGAGAAAGAAAGAACAAAATAGATGAAAAAGGTCAGTAGAGCTAAACAAAAAAAAGAAAAATACAAAGAAAGAAAAAAGCACACACACATATACCCCTAAAATAAAAATTATAAGAAGAAAAAAAAAGTTAATAGAAAACAATTTTTTAAGTTAAAAATTTTAAAAAGTTAAAAAAAATTTATAAAAGGTACCAAAAGAGAGTTCTTTGATTTTTTTGTGGGGGATGGGAAGATCTTGTTTCTCCCTTGTGTCCATAACCAGTCTCTTGTTGGAGTCTCTGGTCAGCTTGTGGTGTTTGATTTTCCTGTGGCCTGGTTGGTTTCTTAAGTCAGTTTGT
Source organism: Dipodomys spectabilis (assembly GCF_019054845.1). Lineage (NCBI taxonomy): Eukaryota > Metazoa > Chordata > Mammalia > Rodentia > Heteromyidae > Dipodomys > Dipodomys spectabilis. Next base: position 25,329,153 of record NW_024870720.1, on the reverse strand, counting down.
TTGAGCAAACAGAAAAATGCTCTGCTTTACCCAGGATTTTGTGATCCTCCTCCCAGCCTAGTTCTATGGGAGGGAGATCTGCTTTGAATATCTCAAAAGAGGAAGATGGCTGTTTCCTCTAGTTTGAAGATGCAGTGATAAGGCTAAGGTTCTGGGTAGAGTTGAGGTCTTTCAGCAAACAGCAGCTTTTTCCTGAGGGGCTGGCTTGTGAGACACTCTCAGGCACAGAGTCCAGCCTGGAGCCATTCTCAGGGTTTATGTTTACTGAATTTCAATTGATTGTCCAGGCTGCAGAAGGGAGGGGCAGCCTCTGTCTCTGTTTACCTAGTGAAGAAAGCCACTCCTGGGGCTGCCAGAGCTTGCTAGATGGATTCTAAACTTCCAAAGATAGTCAAGAAGTTTAATAAATAGTGCTTTGCCACATCAATTAATGATATATTTTCTGGTTCTATGAAGTAGGTAAAACAAATATCCACCAAAGGTGGGGCCCAAACAAAGTCACTACTGCAGTGCAGGTTTGATGGAGGTAAACACTGAATAGAGCAGAATCTTTTCCACTGGGAGTGTTAAGCGAACAAAGCAAAGGAACAGGTATACATTTCCCTTGCTCCTAGGGTCCATTTACAACATCACACTTTAGTAAAGTTAGTTTAAAAGCCATTTCCAATTCACACTGGCACCAGTGTGGAACCTGGCTGCCTTCCCATGTTCTCACTATGGCATGTCTTTCTTAATGGAGAACTGAAACTTTGAGAAAAACCATGGCATTGACAGACTTATCACATGAACTCTGTGCTTTTGGATACTGGAGTCAATACTGAAAGGTCTCTGAATTGATAATTTATGAACTTATGCATAAAATATGGCACACAGCAAAATGGAGAATATTTTTTGCCAGATTAACCATCACTATAGCAACCAAAGTCATTTTCAATGGCATATATACCTCAACTGATACTTCAGAAATGCAGCTAGAGGGATTATCAGAAACAACTTCTCAGCAATCAGTAGGAAAATGTAAAACAACTAGATCTATTTCTGGACAGATAACCTACTAAATTGGTTTCTAAATATGTGGGAAACATGGACAAGACCAATAACATATGGTAGAGATACCAAACAAAGAGAAGACTAGGACCAGCTAACTCCACTGCTGAATTGTGCCAAAGTTCTCAAGAATTAACCCTGTGTCTTCTCAAGCCATGACCATGCGGCATGTGTTGGAATATTTTCCCTTTCATCTTGATTTCTTCACTTGGGTCTCCCCTCTTGTTTCCTCATCAGTCCAGATAATGGTTTCTGAAGTATATTTTTTAAATGAGCTAACTTTTTATTAACCCTATATCTTTCAGTCTGTAAGTTATTTTGTTTCTGGTCATTGCTGTTTCTTGCTTTTATTCATTTGAGGTTTGCTTGGTGCATTCTTTTCTAGTTTCCTGATTGGCATTTTGTAGTGTATTTTTTAAACTCCCTCTTCTAGTTCCTCCTTCATGTTAAGTTCCCTCTATGTCTATGTTTGCTCCATTTCACTGCATGTGAATCAAGAATATGTTAATTTCACCTTAGGTTCCTTAATTGTGAAATCCTTTGCTCAAGAAATTTTCTTTCATTTCTCTGTTATGGGTACTTTCAAATTTTTCTGTTTTTAAATTTCTAATTTTTTCCTGTGTGGTTAAGAAAATATATTTTATTGATGATTTTTCATATTTGTTTTGTATCTGCCAGTTAGCTTATCATAGAGAATTTTTCTTATGCTAATGAAAGGAATGTTCATGATGGCACCCGTAAATGAATGTGTTATCTTTTGCTAGTTCAGCTTCCTCTGTTGTATAATTTAATTCTCATATTTCTTTGTTGATTTTTTGGCTGCATTATCTGTCCGTTAATAAATTTGGATGCTTAGTCTCCTAAGCTTTATTTAGTATCAGTATAGTGGTATTAGGTTAATAATGTTTTATTCATAGAGTGGTTGGATTGGGGCTATATATTGAGAATTAGCATTTCTCTTTTGTTTGCACTGATCCATTTATCATTATGAAATGACCTCCTTTGTAGTGTTTCATGGATTTTTACCTACTGTAGGGCACATGAGCAGCAAAGATGGCACTGAGAGGGAGTAGAGTGGACTGAGGCCAATTTGCCTTACGTTCAGTGTGTAACCAGCCCATGAAAGCTTAGGTGCTTTCATGGTGCGACCTTGATAGTAATTGGTTCCTCTTCCTCCCCTGACATGCCACCCGCTCTTTTCGGCTTTAAAAATGGCTGCTTTCTGTTAATAAACAAGTTTTCTTCCTGCTTGATTTGGCTCGCTGCTGTGTCTGATTGTCTCCCAGGCTGAGGGAGGCTGGGGAACGGGAGAGCACTGCACTTACCTTTCCTTGGACCCTGTCCGTCTTTCGTGAGACAGACGAAGACCCAACAACCTACTGTCTATTTTGTCTTCATTAGTGTAAATACTCTTATTTTCTTCTGTTATAAATTTCTGTGTACACCTTTCATTACTTCTTCACTTTCACTCCATATGGGTTCTTACAGCTGACATTGTGTATTGTATTATATTTGTTGTTAACCTAAGCAGTGTGTAGGTTTTTCAGTAAGGAAGATTACCATTGCATTCAAGGTGTTTCTGCTTCTCTTACTTTTCTTTCTTGGGATTGCTTAGTTTTTGTAATGATCATGTTATGATGATTCTCCTTTTTTTCTTTTGTATATTTTACTTTATTCTTCTGTGTCTGTGTCGATATGAAGGTAGCTATCATACTTTTCTTTCAAGATAAGATTTTTTTAAGCATTATTTGTAGGATTTGTTTATTGGTAGTTAGTTCATATCATTTTTGCTAGTTTGAACAATACTTTATTCTTCTTAATTTATAAGGGAATATATATACACACATGCACACACGCATGCATGTATAGATATATAGAGACAGAGACAGATTTCTCAGGTTTGGTATGAGCTTTTCAGGAATTTGAATATATCAACCCCTGTCTTCTCTGATGTAAAGTTACTGCTGAGTATCATACACAAAAACATGTCCTTAATATATTGAAATGTTGTTATAATACAGCTTGTTTTGATTTTATGATCATTTGCTGGTCTTTTCTTTTATTTGACTATATTCTCATGTGCCTTGGCAAGCATAAATTTTGTTCAAACCCATTAAAGTTCCATTAAGCCTTCTAAACATCTATATCTCACTGAGTTTCTTTACATTTATTATTCTGAACAGTTTTTAGCCACTCATTAATTTCATTAAGATTTCTTTAAATTTTTTTCCAAGAACGTACTGTGTTCCCTTTGAATGATCACAGAATCTTCTCTTTTTTACATGTATCTTGTGTCCCTACATTGGCATTTCTGCACGTGGAAGATTAATTGTAAAGCCATTATATAGGATCATTTCCATAGTAAAATACTTCATTGTTATATCTTTGGGAATTGGCCACATCAGATGTATCTGCTTTAATGACAATGGTGGTGTTGGTGTTGGGTGTTCATGTAGTGTCAACTCAGATTAGCAACTGTAGGCAATGACTGTGAGCTCTGGGTGTCTCAGTGGCTTCTTTTGTAGGTATAGGACATAATATTGCAGCTGAGCTCTGGGTTAACATAGTTGCTTCAAGCATCTAAACTGCACTTAATCAGCTTCCCAGCTTCTTCCTGGGGCTGAAAATGAGTGAGAGGGGCCAATATTTGCTTCCTAGGCCTGATCAAGTAAGCTGTGCATTGTGAGAATATATCTTCCTGGGTCACATCAGGATATGCGATGCCACTTGGCTGCTTCATGAGAACTTCAACAGGCTCGCTCACTCAGGCTCAGAGGTTTGCTGTTGTGGATAGCATGAAGAGAGGGGCAGAGTCACCTGCCTACTTCAAATGGCCAGTATTTGATAACCAGTTCAGCATTGTGCCACACCATGTCCTGTGGAGCCTGGGTGAGAGATTGCATTAGACAAAGAGCTTCAAGGAAGCATGCCTGCAGGAAGGGGGTATTGGTTCAAGGCTTCCCATACACTTTGTTGCACCTTTATTGTCTCTACCTTTATTCTTACTATATTCTTCTTGGCTGTACATTTTTTGCCTTTATTTTCGTTTGGCTATTTTTCTATTGATCCGTGAACAGAGCATGTTGTTTCTTTCCAGTCCAATAGAGACGGCTTCTCTAAATAATAAAGACTGGGACCAAAGATAAAATGTGGGCAATGCCCCAATCAATCTATCATCTGCCTCCAGAAACACCTACAACTTCACAAGCAGTTTTGTGGCTCATGCATAGTGAGTATAGAAACTTAAAATTTCCAGATATGTTACAACAGGCAGAATTAATGAATTAAAGTAAGCTAGAAGGAAGCTCAGAGAGTTCTTAAAAAAGGGACCCCTGATAATAAAAGGAAAAGAAAGATTCCCCCAACAGTTATGATTAAGTTTAGTCCAGCTTACGTTATAGGGATAGATGGTGGTTTCTCACAAAATATAAAGTTACTGACATCACATTTCCTGAACTGACCGATGAACCATTGCCTTATACAGGAGCTTATAAAGATGAAAATAGATGGATTAATGTAAAAGGAAAAAGGGTATTTGGAACTCATTAGATTTTATGCAAAGATTAGGTAGATCTAGACCATTATGGTGTTTATTATTAAAACAACAATAAGATAGTTTAAAATAACAATTAGAAATTTGTGTAAACAAATATTGGGATTAAAATAATAGAAAATGGAGAATGCCTGATTCAACCTGGAAGTGGTTTTTAGGATGGTTTCAAAGGGATTTAAAAATATATGGAAAAAATAAAAGATTACAATATAAGTACAGCCCTGTCTTAGGCTTATTAATTATTAAATATCAAAAGGCTGAATAGATGACATATTCTATTAAACAATATGCTAGACTTGTTTCACACCATTTAGCTTAAGCAGTTGGTTGGATAGTCATCAATTTTCATGTAATCCATCAATGCTTTGCTTTTCTTAAAAATTGATTACATGCTTAAATAAAGAATCTATGTCACAATCACACACTGTATAAAATGTTAATTCTTCTCAATAAAGATACACTCAGATGCAACTCTTTTGAGTCTGTGTCTGTTTGTCACTTCGCCGACTCCTTGCCCACCTATCCCGAGATCCCTGTCCCATCGGTCCCAGTGCCCTGGCCGAGCTGGTCCGTCGCAGCATTGGCTTCTTGGCAAGTTTCCAGTGGCAAGTGGAAGTTGTTTGGGCATTGAAGTCAGCTTGCCTGGCCTATGGGTAAAGTGGGCAGTGAAGCTGAGCAGATATCTGGTTAGCAGTGTTAGGGTTAGCAGGATTTCAGTTGTTTTCTAGAGGCCTCTGCAGTTGGTACTGCTCAGGTTGCGGCTTCCCAGGAAAAGTGCAGGGCCACTTGAGCTCTTGGGGCTGCTGCCTAGCAGCTTTGCTGGCCCCTTGAGGGGATTCTAAATGTGGCACTCTGCAACAAGTGCTTTGGGAGGTGGTGAGGGGCAAGGGCACAAGGAGGGATGGACTTTTTCTCCATGGCAATGCATTTGTCTGCTAAATTAGTGTCCCAAATTAGGCTCATGGCTTATGAGGACAGCAGGCTTCCTCAGCAGCAAATAGCAGGAATAGGATTCTGAGTGGCAATTGTTGGGGAGTCCTGTTTACTCTCCTCCACTAGAGGAAGGGTCTTTTGGCTCATGTTCCATGTTGAAAGATGGGAAAGTGAATAGTCTGTGTTCTTACTCCCTTTATTTTATAATGCCAGAGTTCAATCCTGAGTTCTCCTCTTCCTGTCCTCCTTGTACACTGCGACTCTGCTTCAAACTCCAAGAAAATCACTGTGCTTTGTCTGGGCTTTATTCCTTTGTTGTGGAGTAAAGCACCTTTATTCAACCATCTTGCTTCTGTCTTGATGATAGGGAATTTCTTCCCAGGAAGCTATCTACTTGGGAGGCTGAAATCTGAGCATTATTGTTCAAGAACAGATAAGATGGGAGAGTCCATGAGATTCTTATGTCCACTTAACCATTGAAAAACCAAATAATAGCAAAGGCAATTGGAAGGTAAGAAGTAGAATAAATGGGGATAAGAGGCTTATAGAGTTAGAAAACTACAAAAAAGAAAGCTATAATATTCTTGAAAATTACCTGGCAAGGTTTACAGTAACACATTTTATAGTACAATAAAATCTCATAGTATGAACAAGAGGAATTATTGGTGCTTGAGTCTTCATTGAGATATACTTAGCCAGAATAAATACTTAAAGGAAGTCTTTTGTGTTGTACGATAAGAGTACTCATCCTTCTTGTTATTAAAAATAGTTACTATGGGATTTTTCTTTTTTTTCTTCTTTTATTACTAGTCCTGGGGATTGAACTCAGGGCCTGGGCACTTTCCCTGAGCTTCTTTTGCTCAAGGCTAGTGTTCTACCACTAGAGCCACAGCGCCACTTCTGGCTTTTCCTGCTTATGGGGTACTGAGGAATCGAACCCAGGGCTTCACATATGCTAGCAAGCACTCTACCACTAAGCCACATTACTAGCCCCAGAATTTTTCTTGTTTTCACAAATTCTGGAGAGTCTCAACAGGCCACCTATCTAAAACTAGGCCACCCAGCTAACCTCTTTATGCAATTCCGGCTTGGAAAGGTGAAAGGCATTTTTTGTACATTCTCAAGTGATCATTTTTCCTTCACTGAATATTCATTTGGGTAGTCATCTCTTGGACAGCCAAACAAACTTTTAAAGAGAAAGAGGAAATTACTTTCCTACATTTAATTCAGCATGATAACTAGGGCTGTGAAAGTCAGTCTCATTAGTTCACTAGAGTGTAAAGCTATTTTTCCATCTTTCGCAGTAAGATTGACAATTTCATACTTTACTACGCCAACTCACTTTGAAAGGTTAGAGTACTTGAGGCAGTGACCATTTGTTGCTTGTTTCAGAACAGAGCAACACGTGGTGCTAAAACACCTGGTTGTGTGCCTTTATAAGTCCTGTAAATCCTTAGTTGGGGGCTCTCCTCCTGGGCTCCACTGTGTCAGAGTATAGAACAGGGCCCGAGCTGTAGCCCATTTAAATAAAACAGCTATAGAGTCTGACTCTCGGTGGTCTTCTTGGTGGGGGTTCTGCGACCTTGGCATAACATATTAGTGGGGGCTTGTCCAGGATCACCCCAAAGACCCCCAAGACCTCAGACACCAAAGGAAAAACAGCGCTGTCTTTGTTAATTTGTCTTGTCCTGTCATTAGTCTGTTTTACTTTCGTTTTCCTTTGTGAGGACAGCCACTCCAATTCATAAAGGGTTGTCAAAGCGGACGAGCTTGCACAACAACCCTGGAGGAACTGGGAGACGTCCCAGATCCTCTTGTGGAGTGGGGGGTCCTTGGAACCCCACCGTGTGAATTGTGGGGTGGAGGTCGGTTCGGTGTTGGACTGGAACTGACCAAGAGGGACTCCTAACCAAGGCCCAACTCGCCCACTGTGGGTCTGCTCCTTCTGCTGTGGGGCATGGGTGTCCCATTACAGGAGTCAGCAGACCAATTTGGGAGATCTCCACTTCATCTTTTTTTTCCGTAACTATCAGGCCTGCGTGTGTTTTGTTTGTACTGTTTATTGTTTTTTGGACTGAACGACTGATGGGTCGGACTGGAAACCACGGGCACCACTTCATCTAGCCCCCTAGACTTACAAAAAGAAACTAATAAAGAGGAATTGAAATTGTACCCCCAGGTTTTTCAGGGAGATAACTTGGAAGAAGAAATGTGTCCTCCCCTATACTCCCCTTCCCAGGTTCCTTTTGCACAACCTGAGAATGAATGATCAAGAGGAGGAGAGAGCTATAGAATCCTCAGCACCTGCCCTTAAAGTTTCTGAGGGGCCAGTCACTCGATGGCGCCATGGTATCAACCCCCATTCTAATGCAGCTGTTTTTCCCTTATGCTCCATAGGTCCTGTGGATGCAGATGGTCAACAGCAAATCCAATATTGGCCATTTTCTACCAGTGATCTATACAATTGGCACACCCAAAAGGCCCTTTTCTGAGAAACCCCAAGATTTAATTCGTTTGCTTGAAACTATTCTCTTTACTCCTCAGCCCACTTGGGATGATTGCAGTTAGCTTTTACAGGTCCTTTTACCACCGAAGAGAGAAACCATATCCTAGAGGCAGCCTGGAAACATATCCCTGGCCCCACAGGAGCGCCCATCACAGATCCTGCCCTTATTGCTGCCTATTTTCCTGAGATCCGACCAACATGGGACTACAATATGGTTGAAGGTAGGGAGCGACTCCTCGTCTACTGCCAGGCTCTGTTGGCAGGTCTCAAGGCAGCGGCTTGCCAACCTATTAATATGGCCAAGGTTTATGATGTAAGACAGGGAGGAAGTGAAAGTCCAGCAGCATATCTTGAGCGGCTCATGGAAGCTTTTAGTCAATATACCCCGTATGATCTTGAGACCCAGGAGTCGGCTCAGATGATTATGTTTGCCTATATAAATCAAGCTGCACATAAAGCGAAAGTTGCAGGCTCTAGACAGATTTGGTGAAAAGTGTATTAAGGATCTAGTAGCTGCGGTGGAAAATGTTTACAATAAGAGAGAGACAGAGGAGCAAAGACAGGAAAGGAAGGACAGAGAACGTGAAATAGAGCGTGAAAAGAGAGACCTAGCCAAGGAAAAGAGGCCAGACTTGGACTCGCCACTATCGCATGCTGAGCATACCTGGTTCACAGACAGCAGCAGTTTCATTCAAGATGGAAAAAGGTATGCAGGCACAGCAGTCAACATGGACACTGAGATAGTGTGGGCAGAAGCACTCCCCCAGGGAACGTCTGCACAAAGAGCAGAACTAGTGGCACTAACAAAAGCCCTACAAATGGGAAAAGGGAAGAGACAAAACATGTACATGGACAGTCGGTATGCTTTTGCCACTGTGCATGTCCATGGAGCCATTTACCAAGAGAGGGGGCTGCTGACAGCTGAGGGAATTTTAAGCCTCATCCAGGCCATACGGAAACCAGCAAATATTGCCACTATGCACTGCCCTGGCCATCAAAAGGAAACTGATTCTATAACCAAAGGAAATAACTTGGCCAATCAGGCATCTAAGGAGGCGGCCCTCCAGCCCAGAGCGGAAGTACTGACTCCAGTAGACCCAGGGCCATGAGCTTTGCCCCCTGAGCCTCAGTACTCCCAAGAAGACTTGGAGTGGATAAAGAAAATTCCCATGGCCTATAAACCCCCAGACAGAGAAGGAACAAAACCTGGTGAAAACTGGTGAGGGGAAACTTATCTTGTCACAAAGATTGGGAAAGGGGATTCTTAAGAGAATCCATCGGGTCCCTCATGTGGGAACCCAAAGAATGCAGGACTTGCTCTGACACTCAGAAGTGAAAAATAGGCAAGGAAATCAACTCATTGAGGACATTGTTAAAAATTGTAAGGCCTGTCAGCTCACCAATGACCCCAATCAACCAGTTACAAAAGGAGCTCGCCTCCGTGGAGATAGGCCAGGTGTATATTGGGAAGTAGACTTCATAGAAATTAAAATTGGAAAATTTGGATATAAATATTTGCTAGTTTTTGTAGACACCTTTTCAGGATGGGTTGAAGCCTACCCAACAAAGCATGAGACCGCAAACGTCATGGCTAAGAAGATCTTAGAAGAAATCCTACCCAGGTATGGCTTCCCATCCACCATCAGATCGGACAATGGACCGGCCTTTGACTCAAAAGTAAGTCAGGGAATAGCCAGGGCACTGGGAAGGACTGGAAATTGCACTGTGCTTATAGACCCCAGAGTTCAGGACAGGTAGAAAGAATGAATTGGACTCTAAATGAGACCTTAACTAAATTGGCCTTGGAGATTGGAGCAGACTGGGTATCGCTCCTTCCTTTTGCCTTGTTTAGAATAAGAAATTCACCCTATCAGCTTGGCTTTGCTCCTTTTGAATAATGTATGGACACCCTCCACCCATTATCCCTAGCCTTCAGACTGAATTGCTTACTGATTTGGATGATACTGAATTTCTGTGGAAGCTTCACTATTTACAGCAGGTGCATAAGAGTATGTGGCCCCAGCTTAGAGCATTATATGATTCTGCTTCTGTTCCTACCCCCCATTTGTTTAAACCAGGGGACTGGGTGTTTGTTTAAAGGCACAACTTGAGATCTCTGGAACCATCATGGAAGGGACCTTACATGGTGCTACTGGCTACACCCACTGCCCTTAAGGTGGACGGCATTGCTGCTTGGATCCACTGCTCTCACACCAGACCAGCTGACCCCTTTGCCCTGGACGACCATGGGGAAACATGGGAAGTCTCCAAACACCCTACCCAACCACTCCACATATGACTCAAGAAAAAAAAAAAGAACTGATTGTTATTGGTATTGTTGTTTAATAGTATGGCTAAGGTCAGAGAGGGACTATATCCATTCAAGATCAAGAGCTGTTGGAGTTTAGTTTTGGGCTGGAGCCATAAGATTATGTCTCAGGGCCATAAGTCAAGGTGGGGAATGAAATGTTAGAGTACTTGAGGCAGTGACCATTTGTTGCTTGTTTCAGAGCAGAGCAACATGTGGTGCTAAACCACCTGGTTGTGTGCCTTTATAAGACCTGCAAATCCTTAGCTCGGGGCTCTCTTCATGGGCTCTGCTGTGTCAAAGTATAGGACGAGGCCCAAGCTGCAGCCCGTTTAAAACAGCTGTAGGGTCTGACTTTCGGTGGTCTTCTTGGTGGGGATTCTGCGACCTTGGCATAACAACTTATGTCTAGTTTATTTAATACCTAAATACTCAGTATGTAAAAACAAGAAAAATACTTATAAGTTAAATAAATATCAGTTATTTCATAAAGCAATTCTTAAAGCTTATATTTGAAAGAGCATTTGAAATGGCAAATGGTCCAGGCAACAGTGGCTCATGTTTATATGTGAGCTTCTCAGGAGGTGAGAGCTGAGGACTGCAAAGCCAGCCCAGACAGGAAAGTCCAGATACTCTTACCTCAATTTGTAACCACAAAAATGCTGTAAGTGGAGTTGTGGCTCAAGTGGTAGAGTATTAGCCTTGAGCAAAATAGCTCAGCCACAACATCTGGGGCCTGAGTTCAAACCCCAGGACTGATGAAACAGATAGATAGACAGACAGACAGAAACACAGACAGAGAGCAAATAAGAAGAAAATAACAGACAGATCCAGAATCATGGATTCAGAATACACTCTACAAACAGAAGAAGAGAGAAATCAGTGGAGAATGTTTCTTTGGCCCAATAGGAAAGATTTCAGTTTAAATTGTTTGGTAAGAAATATAGAAAAATATCAAAAACAGAAAAATGATTTCACAGTGATATCCTTTATTAAAATTAGGGATCATGATTATTAAAAATAAAAATCATAATAATTCCAAAAGGAAATAAGAATGATTTGTTTGATTGAATTGAATTTAAAAATCAAACAAATATATACAATAAAATATGTTGGAATGATTTATTGTAATATATTCTTAAAAAAGAAAAACCTGATATCTACATATTATTTAATGACAAAATGAGCCTTTCTACATTCATTTCCAAAACCAAATTCAAATCTGCTAATGATTTCATAACTACTTTCTGCAAGTCCATTAGTAATGTTCTCAAACTATATATTCTTAAGAATTCATAGAACATATAGCCCAATGTATGCTTTGCTTTATTTTTTTAATTATCAACTTCAAATAGTGGTACAAAGGAATTGCCATTTAGCAAAGCAGTTTATGAATACATTGTACCTAGCCCAATATCACCCCTTTCAAAATGCTCATCCCTCACTCCCTTACATACCCCTGCAGTCAGTCTTCCTAATTTTGTATACAATGGATTCTTGACTTCATTTCCCCTCCTCTTCTCAATCTGTTCACTGCTTTTCCCTTGACTCCATCTCATTCCTTTTGAGTACCTGTTTCTTAGTATTTTATTTTGCTGATCTTTGACTTTGTCTTTCTAAAGAATTATACTATTATATGGTAGATTCAAGGGTAGATTCTACCATATTTCAGTTAACACATTTATATACACTTGCATACCACCCAACATATTTCCATATACGCATATAAGCTAAAGCTCGCTTTGACTATATGGGAAAAGAAGCATCATTGCTTTCTGTGGGTCTGACTTAGGCCATTTAGCATATATTTCCAGGTCTTTCCATTCAAAGAAAGTTTGCAATAGTTAGGACAGTTAGAATAGTCAGAAGTGATATACAGAAGACACCTGCCTTGAAGAGGAGAACTGGATACTGAATAGCACAATAGAGGGATGACCCAGTCCCATCTTTGGCTAAGCTGGGGGTACACTTTGATTAGAGAAGTTCTCTCTCCACCAACCAATTATCACAGGAGTTAAAGCAGGTTTTGGGCCTATGGAATATGTGAAATACAAAACTGTCTCTCCTTTCTATGTGGCATGGAGAGGGAATCTAAAACCTTCACTGTTCAGGGACCAAAAATCTCTGGTGCCTGCTGATGTATGCCAGGTACACAGAAGGGATAAGCTAGGCATTATAATGCAGCCACCAGTTGTGACAGTGCAGCATCCACAGATATTATCTGGCATGATACTGGACAGGAGATAATAGCCAGTCTTCTGAGTTTTCCATTTGGCTGGTTGCCACAAATGACAAATGTGTACAGGTAGTTGGGCTATATAATGAGGTCTTGCTTTGTGTGTAATCTCATGGGAACTAGAGAGCTGAGTCATTGGACACGCTCCATTGTAGAGACAAGCCACAGGGCAGGACGTTTAGGCCATAGGGACAGTAGAATGTTATCACAGTGATACACATGATGTGCATGCACCTCAGCTAATACAGCTAATGAAGGTGTGGTTATGGTAGCTGGAGAGGACTGAAGAAGCCATGGACTGCATTATGAATTACTCCATGCTTGATTAAAGACCAGGTAACAATACTATAAAAACTGAGGGTTTGATAATTACTTGAGAAGCTTTCCAAGAGGCCTACCAGAAATGTACTGTATGTATGCTCATATGACCATTTTTAAACACAAAAGCCCAAGACAATTAGGTCAAGAGGGTATTATCCCACTGACATACTGTCAGGTAGATGATATTGCCCTGGGAGCAAGCTAGGCTATCAGTATGCCTATCAGTAAGCCAGGAAGTGCTAATAATAGAACATGGCCAGGGGGACATACTTCACTGGGTGGAAAAATGCAAGACTTCACTAAGCAATTATAGATTCAATGCAAATTACATGTGGCCTGTTATGCCCAAGCCACAGAAATGATGCAACAGTATAATGGGTTGTTGCAACAGGAACTGTGGGATGCTGGATGTCCTCAAAAAATGTAGGGGTAGTCAAAGAGACTATGGCCAATGATTTCTACACTAAGTGAAAGAGAACAAAAGGGAAATATAACTCCTATGTAAAATGAAAATAACTAGCTCCCAAAACCGCATGGACACAATCACATAGAGCAAAGGGGATTTATTGCCAGCAGAGCTGACAAGGCCAAATATCTCACAGGAGGGGGAGAAATGGTGCCCATCTGTTTCCCAGGGGACCCATATACAGTTAAGAGACTAGAGGTGGGTGGTACTCTGCCTGGGCAGCAGGTCACTGCAGACAGCCAGCAAGTAGGCTGAGAAAAGTTTAGGTCTGGGGAGAGGGAGGAGTCCTGCTGATGTAGTAGTGATATATGGGAGCCTTGGATGGACACTGCCAAGCCCCAAATGGAAGAGGATATACTAACATTGCCACCTTTGTTGCTCAATAGGTAAAGGTACCAAATCTCGGGAGTATAGGCAGAAGTCATCTCTTCTAAAGGTATTTCCTGCTGAGAGGGGCACAGTGGTGAGTAGGACACCAGGTACCATCCAAGAGGTATTTGCTTGGCAATTTGATTGATAAAGGTCCTCATCTTTATCGTGAGAATAGTTTTAGATATCCCAAATGCACAGCACAATTAGAAAACGCAAAAAAACTGCTGCCAGTGGACCCAAGAGAAGCATAAACCAGGGCATGATTGAGCCCCAAAAGGGGATGTCAAAGACCTGAGATTTCCAGATGTTCCTTGGATATGGTATCCCAGGCTCACCAATATCTGATCAGACAATTGCCAGTCTGGTACAGACTGCCAATCCTAGAACCACAATCAAGGAGAAAACACTACTAGAGTTGACAAAGGCCATGGCTGTTATGAAGATGCTAGCTATCCTGAGTGGGGTCCTCTGATTCCTCAGTAACTGGAGGAAGACTGGGTCTAATATTTCTTTTGCATAGGGACAGGAGTTCAGTTGGCTCAGGGGTTTATAAAGGTTTATTAGGCAGGTGATGTTTGACATGGTGGAGATAAATCTAGTGTGGAAGACTGAACCTGCACCGCCATGGGAGTAGAGAGAGTATCTGGTAATGTCCTTCCCACTTAGTAGAAAATGTCGTAGAACTCAATGCCTGTGCCACATAACTTTTGGAAATGTACAGCAGGTCCTCAGAATTTAGGGAGGGCACAGAAGATGACAAAGGAGGCATAGGGCTCTATGGGTGCTGAAGGAGAGAAGATAGCACTGGAGGAGGTAAAGGAGAATCTGAGGCCTGAAATAGTGGAGGAGAACGTAGGCAGCCATACCAAACTTCAAAAGGACTTAGTGTCAAAGGCTTTTTAGGTAGAACCCACAGATGAAGAACAGCTTGATTAAAATCTGTTTGAGGGAGGGGTTTGCATATTTTGTCTTCCTCTACCCCAAGGACTAGGGGTGATAGGGAATGGGAAAGTGTCAGGAAATGTCTAGGAACATGGCTCAGAGTTAAGTAATAGAGGAATTGAATTCAGGTCTATTATCTGGATGGAAGGTAGCAGGCCAAAGCTAGGAATGATTTCCTTTCAAAGAAGCTGGGACACAGAGGAAGCTCTCTTGGTGGTGGTGTGAAATGTCTCTATCCATCCTGTAAAGGTGTCTGTAAGAACCAGCAGGTAGTTATGAACAGTTGGCATAGAGGTAAAATCAAAAGGGAGGTGGCCACATATTGGTACTGGGGTTGGCCTTTGGCATCCTTTACAGGTGTGTGAAAGCTGTGTGAGGAACTGGGTATCAGCCTAGTTTAGGGGAAGGCTTTGTTTAAGGAACTTCCTTAAGGGACCTGTATGGGGGTGGAAAAGGTGGTACAGGCATTTAAGAAAATCCTTCCTAAAGGGAGGGGTAAGTTCCTTTGTTACAGGCAGTGTTAATGCCCATTGTTTTGAGGACATTGCAGCCCCTATGGCAATCTCACCAGCAAGGTTCTTTCCCTTAGTTCTAATGGAGTCACCTGACTGGTGGGCCTTGCAGTGAACTATGCCAATGGATGAGGAGAGAAAAGAGGCTTGCAAAAGCTTGGTTATACAGGGACTTTTTATTACTGACATCCTGTTGGTTGCCAGAGGCCTTGTTTGTTCCACAAATGGCTTCATGAAAAAGGTCAGTATGAAAAGCATATTTAGGGTCTATCTATATCATCAAGGAATGCCCCAGCCTGGTGAAAAGCTGGTGTTAGGGCCTCTAGCTCAGCCTGTTGATTAGTAGAGTTTTCATTTTGTAAACATTACTGTGGAGTAGCTGTACAAATCACTTGCCATTCATTGTGATTGTTTCTTAAATGAGGCTCAGAGACATGCAAACTAAAGTCACATAAGGATTGGCAATTAGTGAGAATGTGAAACATAAGCAATTCAGAGAGCAAAATGTATTTGTTCATTTGTTAACATGTTCCTAATATAGCTTCTATATGTTTAAAATATTTACACAATTAATCTTTTTCAAATTAAAGGCATTGAAATTTAAACTTGTATTTACCTTACTCTCAGTTGCTTAATTGCCCTTTGATAAATAGAAATTTGTGTAATTACTCTGAATCAGCCACTTGTTTAAAGATCAAAGGTTAATATTTAGAATGTACCCTTGTACTAAGCACGTTATTGGACAGCAATACCAAATAAGCATCTGATAGTGTTTTAGTACTCATGCCCACTGAAAAATACAGAGTAGGAGTCTGAAACAGGGTCTTACTTTATTCCTGTGCCAGCCTGGACTATGATGACCTTCTCTATGGATTTCTAGGCCTGGGATGACAGGTAAATACACCCACATTCAGCTGTTGAGGTTGATTTGGGGCTTTGTGAACTTTTCTGCCCTTTGTTAACTGTGATCTGAACTTTTCTGCTCCATGTGAACTATGAGATGAACTTTTCTGTCGTGAACCATGATCCTTGTGATGGCTATGACCCACAAAGCTAAGATTACATATGTAAGTCACTAATGCTTATCCTCAAGAGAGTCTTTAACAGAATTTGCCATATTTACTGCTTTTTTATCCACCATTTTAAATATCTTGCAAAGTACATTAAATATATGTGGAAGTTATGGGTTCTATTTTTAAAGGCTGAAAAAATTTCTTAGTCACAAGGAAATGCTCATCATCCCTAGCCATCAAGGAACTGCAAAGCAAAAAACTCAGAGATTCCACCTCACCCCAGTTAGATTAGCACAAATACAAAGTGGAATTTGCACAGCCATTAGAAAGAATGATCTTATGTCATTTGCAGGGAAAAAGATGGGCCTTCAACAAATCATGTAAGTGATATAATCCAAGCTCAGAGACAATGGTACATGGTTTCACTCTGGGAATCTAGATCTAAAATACACATTGAGCTATAGTAGGCATATAGTCCATATTAAGAGTCTTGATGTAGGTGTGCTGTGTGCTTGATTCCTTCTTTGTAAGACAATGATTTCTCTTTGATTATATCATGTCTCTCTCACAACCATAACCATTTTTCATTGTGGCAGACTGCCTGATATACTCTAGAGTAGTTGTTGTTTTTAGATACTTGGGTCTTTCACTTGGAGTAAAATATTCCACACACTTTGAGCCAGCCATGTTAATGACTTCCTAAGTGCTTTTTCACAATTCCTTATTAGAGTACTTGAATGCTTAAAAACTCATAGTGAATGTAGCTACAGGTTTCTGGAAATATACTAGAAAGGACTGATGGTGTGCATTTTAAACTGAATGGTATGAGTGTAAATAATATTTCAGCAGAGTTGCTACATTAATGTCTTGAATCATGACATCTAAGAAATTTAGAGCAATTTTGAAATTACCATGTTTATTTCTTAATCAAAGACAATAAAAAGACGAGTCACCTCTCAACTTCAAATGTTCTTGGAGGGATTGTAAAATGGCTTACATAAAAGGGGTGGTTTGCAAATATAGGTCATAAAAACTCCTAACTACATGAAAATACCTTATTTCAAAACAGAGGTTGAACTTACTTGTCTAATCATCCCAAAATTGAAGATTGTTTTATAAATTTACCATTCTGTCAAATGGCTCTGACCAGTCATTTTACATACTTGTTTTGATCAATACAAGTTATATTTTAACTTCAAGATCAATTGTTTTCTTGAATATAAGCACAAGAAATTGACAGAGGTGAACATAGTTTGCAGGACATTGTGCTGTTAGACAGAATGACTGGGCCAAGGATTTCAGTTCTACTGCTACTACAGCTGAGTTATTACTTTAACTCTGGAAGCTGTGGGAAAGTACTGGTGTGGCCTATGGAATATAGCCACTGGATAAATATGAAGGTAATTCTGGATGAACTTATGGTGAAGGGTCATCAAGTCACAGTTGTGAGACCATCGTATGCTATTTTTGTTGATAGCAATGAAGAATCCAGCATTAAATTTGAAACTTTCCCTTCAACTTCCAATAGTGACGAATTCTCCACAGTTTTCTCACGAATGATCTATTTGCTGACATATGAAGTGCCAAGATCAACATGTTTGGCATATTCACCATTACTGCAGGATGTATATATGATGTATTCTGATGCTATGCTAAATATTTGTAAAGAAGCAGCTCTGAACAAGGAACTTATAGCTAGACTACGAAAAGCAAGATTTGATGTTGTGATTGCAGATGGCATCGGTCCTTGTGGGGAGCTTCTGGCTGAGCTATTGGAGATTCCTTTCCTGTACACTCTTCGCTTCTATCCTGGCTACACAACAGAAAAGTATAGTGGAGGGCTTCTATTCCCTCCCTCTTATGTGCCTGTCATTCTGTCAGGATTAAGTGGTCAGATGACATTCATGGAGAGGGTAGAAAACATGATATGCATGCTTTACTTTGACTATTGGTTCGAGACATTTGATTCAAAGAAGTGGAGTAGCTTTTACAGTGAAGTTCTAGGTAAGTCATGTTTCATTTTTATTAGGGTAAGATCTAACTTTTGTAAAAGTTGAGAGAGGTACTATGAGATGCATGTGAAATAAGAGAAATTTGTCTTTTTTGTTGTTGTTGTTTGTCATGGGACTTAAAATCTGAGCCTGGGCACTATCCCTGAGCTCTTCAGCACAAGGTGAGTGTTCTTGAGCCACAGCATCACTTCTGGTTTTCTGGTAGTTTATTAGAGATAAAAGTCTCATTTATTTTCCTTCTGGGCTGGCTTTGAATCACGATATACAGAACTCAGCCTCCTAAATAGCTAGGATCATAGCCATGAGCCACCTGCATCCTGCAAGAAATTTGTCTTTCATAGATGAAACAGTTAAATATAAAATTGTCTACTAGATTCCTGACTACAGAAAGTCTTACATTATACGGTCAGAGAGAAGATAACGGACAGTTACCTATCCTATAGAATACTCTAAGAGGTCATCCAGTATGAAAAACTTCATCCACAATGAAAAATTGATCATTTGTATTTATCAAGCTGATTAATTACTTCCCTAAGAGACTGATGAATGAAAATATGTATACCAAAGAGATATATTGTTTTATTCTACCTATGTATGCAGGAAATAAATTGTCTCCCTCGATTATTTTCCTAGTTAAATCAAAATATTTCATTTGTTTTCTCTTTATTATTTTTTCCTTTTTGTTTGTACCAAGGTTTGAAGTCTGTGACCTCAAGCTTGGTTGGATTACTTGTATAGGCTGGTACTTTACCACTTGAGCCATGCCACCCAACATGTTCATACTTCATTGGAGGGGTAGTCTTGAGGATATTTCTGACCATGACAGCTTCAGACTTCATGCTTTCTGATCTCAGAATCTTAGGTAGCTGGGGCTCCAGGGGTGAGTCACTGATGACCAGTTTTCAGGATTTTTTAAAAGTTTTCCTTATTCTTGACAGATCCAATGTTTTAGCACAGACTCAATAACTATAACTTCTAGTGATTCCACATTCATTTATTGTTTATAATCATCTATTTTATAGACATAAAATCTAGTAAAGTGCTGAAGTACTTGTGATTATACTCTAAATTGTTTCTGCATTTAATAAAATATTATCCATCAGTACTTTGAATCCAATTACCTAGTCCCAGTATTCCAGATGATATTTGTCAATGTTTCTGTGCAATAAATAAATATTTTAAGCTCCTAATGTGAATCAAGTAGAGGTAGGAAATTCAGCCACAGACATAAAGAATACTCATATTGGAACTCAAGAATCAAGGAACAGGGCTGGAAAGGTGGCTCAGTGGTAGAGCACTTGCCTTGCATGCTCAAGGCCCTGGGTTCGATTCCTCAGCACCACATAAGAAAAAAGCCGGAAGTGGCGCTGTGGCTCAAGTGGTAGAGCACTAGCCTTGAGCTGAAGAGCTGAGGGACAGTGCCCAGGCCCAGAGTTCAGGCCCACGACCGGACCCAAAAAAAAAAAAAAAAAAACCAAAAACAAAAGAATCGAGGAACAGTTTGGTACACTGTAGGAAACTAGTTTGAGAACTGCTGGGATAATAATTTCTGTGAATATGATAGAACTATTGACTCTGGAATTCAAATATTCCTCTAATGGATAAAGAGAAAAAAATGCATAGTTAGTTCTATAATTGCTTATTTTAATGATTATTTATAACTGGTCATAAACTGAAGTATCAGGATAGTCTCTTACCAGACTGCCTTTCACACACAAAAACACACACACAGCACATTTCCTGTGTAGTACATGTTACCAACAAACATTCTATCTCATTAAGTACAAATTTTAAAAACTATTTTAAGAAAAAAAATAAATGTTATATTCAGAAACTTCTCTGTAATGTCGTTTCTTACGTTTTACTTTTTCCCCCCTCCACTCAGGACGACCCACTACCTTAATGGAGACCATGAGTAAAGCAGAAATCTGGCTTATTCGATCTTACTGGGACTTGGAATTCCCTCGCCCAACTTTACCAAATGTTGACTTTGTTGGAGGACTCCACTGCAAACCTGCAAAACCCTTGCCTAAGGTAAGTAGATAACCTTTTTTTCTGTTATTTGATTTCCTTTTCAATAAATATGGTTCTGCTCTGCTCAATCCAGGTCTTTGCTCACAGTGAAAGAGATATAGGAAGTGGGGTAAAGCATTCAACAAATTGAAACTTATTTTTGATCCATCACAAGTTTCTGCATTTCAGAAACCAAAGAATCATTCAGAACAAAGTCTGTTTAACTAAGACTTAATTTTTTAGAACCTCAAAGGAATCCTTGATTCACTCATAAAAGTATCAAGTAAAAGTAAAAGTAAAAAAGTGAATGCTAGCTGTACAAGGAAACAATAAACATTTCTACCCCAACAATCACACCTTTTTTCCCATTTAATAGGATGGTTTAGAATCAATTAAAAAAATTATGTGGAAGCATCTGGGAAAGGAAAGATTACAATAGTAAAAGAAGATATACGGGAATCAGAAAATTTCTCAGTCATTGATATTAAAATGTTATATTAACAATGCTCAGAAATCAGTTGATGAATGAGAATTGAAGCATATATAAAGGCAAGCAATTAGAACAGTAAGAATAATTTACAGCAACTAAATATTTTAGTTAACATGGAAAATGCTGGAGTCCAGATGGAAATGTTTGCAAAATTTGTTGCACAATGACACCAATATACTAAGTACTATACGTTTGCCTTTACTAGTGGCAAATGGAAAATGTTATGTCTTATGGATGTTACTCTTTTTATATACCTTTTTTTGGGGGTGGGGGTCCGGTCATGGGCCTGAATTCTGGGCCTGGGCACTGTCCCTCAGCTCTTCAGCTCAAGGCTAGTGCTCTAACACTTGAGCCACAGCACCACTTCCAGCTTTTTTCCTTTTTGCTATGTGGTGCTGGGGAATCAAACCCAGGACCACATGCATGCAAGGCAAGTGCTCTACCACTGAGCCACCTTCCCAGCCCCATCTTTTTATGTATCTTAATCTGTTATTTTCTGATAATATTTGTTTTTCTCTTATTTTTTAATTATTTTTATTTCTCCCCCATGTTTTATAATGATTTTTGATGCTCTCAAGTAGGACTTGCACTCACAACCTGGGCATTGTCCTGAGCTTCAGGGCTCAATTCTAGTGCTTTTACTACTTGAGGCATCACTCGACTTCCAGCTTTTGGGGGGGTTAATTGGAGCTGAAAGTCTCACAGGTATTTCTGCCCAGGCTGGCTTTGAACCATAATCCTCATATCTCAGCCTCCTGACTACCTAGGATTACAGGCAAGAGCCACACATGCTTGGTTAGTTTTTTGTTGTGTTTTAATAAAAAGCAAATTTCTTTACTGTACATAGTACTTTGTACACCTTACAGGATGCACACAGCCCTGTACAGAGGAAAGTATTTCAGATCCACTGGCAGGGTTAAAGCCTTTCTGCACTGTAGACTTTCCACACTCTGAAAAAGAAGCAAATAAACAAAACAATCCCTCTGGACACCCTGGGAAAACAACAACAACCACAAAAACTACCATCTAGGAGGTGGATGAGACCCATAGGAATGCAAAGGGGACAACTGCCATCCTAGGGCCAGTGACAGCACAGGCCACTTGGTTTCAGCAGCGGAGGGAGAGCTCAGCTACAGAAAGTTATTTCATACTTGGTAAAACAGAATAAAGTCCCAAACCAGGGCAAGTAAAGAAAAGAAATAAACACACACACACACAAAAAAAACAGCAAAACCAAACCATATCTACACAGCATTTACAACAAATAAATCTCTAGCTGGCTGGGGGTAAAATATGTATCTATGTATAGTCTATATGTAGATTAGAAAGCTATAAATATGGTTTATAAAGAGTCCTTTGATTAGAGGTTATTTAAGGCCCAAGCTTTAGGTTTGACACCTTTATGGGCTAATTCGCTTCCAAAAGAGGAAACCTCATGTTTCCATAGCTATCAAATGCAACAGTCTCATCCCTGAAAATATCATCACAAATGTGTTCTTGGTCATACGAGGGACTGTGGAGAGCTCCATTAATAGAAAAGCAACTCAAAGCACGACTCACACTTGCATTGTGCTCGAGCAACAGCCAGGTCACGAGGGCACAATTCCAGCAATAAATCAGCAAGGTGCTACTGCGTCCCAGTGACTTTTCCTCTACTCTGAGCTCACATTTCAAAGAGCTGTGGCTTACAACTTTCCCAATATGCAGCAATCAAAAAAAGGTGTGTGTGTATGGGAGGAACCCAAAACTTTAGGGATGCTTTACCTGTCAGTATCACACAAAAATCTCAAACCCTACTGCAGCACTGTGATGCATGGTTTTAATTCTAAGATTTAAAGGAAAAATCAAACATATGGGAAAAACAGAAACGTCACTAGTCATGAGGTGAGAACCCTTGAGAAGAATCTCTAGGGCTCCAGCTAGGTGATCAGGTTTCAAATGGACAGGGCATGTAGTATGTACATCTGCTTCCCAGAGAGGGCAGGCTAGCAAACACGGAGAACTCTACACAAGCTTGGGTCCAAGTACTTCAGGAATGTACAAGTCAGATGCAAATGCTCCATCAGGTTGTCTGTTACAGAAAGCACAAAAGTGGGCAACAAAAGCAGATTTTTATGTGGGGGTGGGTTTTTATGTTGGTGTGGGCTTTTTTATGGGTGCAGGGAGGTTCAGAAAAGCCCCTTTCAAACTGCAGTCTACAAAGGCTGTCATGCTTAGCTAGTGTGATAAAAACAGCACTTGAAATAATATTTGCTTCACTATTATTTGTGCGTGTGTGTGTGTGTGTGTGTGTGTAAGAGAGAGAGAGAGACAGAGAGGGAGAAAGTGAGAGAGGTAAGGAGAAAGGGAGGAAGGGAGGGAGAGAAAAAATGAAGCAAATTTTTTCTTCACAGGAAATGGAAGACTTTGTGCAGAGCTCTGGGGACAATGGTGTGGTGGTGTTTTCCCTGGGGTCAATGGTCGGTAACATAACAGAGGAGACAGCCAATGAGATTGCATCAGCACTGGCGCAAGTTCCACAAAAGGTGAGATAGTGTACCTCAATAGTGGTCTTCACTGAATGGGCCTTAAACGCTGCAGGTTTCTGATTGCACTAGTTTTCTGTTGAAAGATACGCTGTTACAAGAGCTCTAATTTATTTCAGCCAGTTTAACAAAATATATGCATGAAAAATGCTCAAAATAATATGGATCTTGGATTGTTTTAAATTGACAATAAAAACAACATTAATTTTGTCACAAGAAAAAAACCCAGAAGCCATACTGTGAAATTTTATGATGATAATATTGAAACCATCAAATTTCATCCAGTCTTTGCAAGAATTCTATAGCCTCTCAATACACTAAATATGTTTTAGAAAGGAGTTAAAATACACTTAACAAGTGACATTATACAATAACATTTAGCATGTAGAACAAAAAAAGGCTTGAAATGTCTGATATGGCTTAGTCTTTATTCCTCCAATTTTGAAACTGACCCATTAATTGTATACTTGAGGGGGTTATTCAGAGAAAGGAAAAGGAAGGTTCACCCCTCCTTCCAGGTATGCATTCAACCTTATTCATTAAGAGAAAGTAAATAAAACCAATATGCCCTACTGGATTAGGTCTTGCTTATATATGAAACCAGATCTGTGCAGTTCATGTGAAAGTAGACATAGTCTAGTTAAAAATAAATGTAGCATCATTTAAATTTGGATTCTTTTCAGCTGCCATGTGACTTATGAACTACATGCCAGCTCCATTTCCTACATTTAAAGATTTTCCTCTATTTACGATAGTAAGTTTAGATGTCAGTATCTTATATTTGTGATCAAAATTCAAGTTGCATTTTTCCTAGACATCACCACTAATAATTTGTCATCTAAAACTAGTTTCATGTAATTACTGAATAGAATTAATTGATTTATCATAAAAATCTGAGGAGAGTCTCCATGGGGACTGCTTGCTTAGGGGCCACCCAGGTTCCAATTTCAGCTGTCTCCTGTCATAACTTTTCACTTCTGTTTAGAAAAACATTGGAAAGAAAAAAATGATAATTTTTTTTCTAATGGTAAATAAACAAAGGCAGACCCGCCTTTCTAAGTACTCTGAACATATAGAGATTAAAAAGAGGACCCTTCTGGAAACAGAGTTCATCAAGAGTTGTCTGTCATGATCCAGTGAAGAGTGCTCTTTTATTGACTATAAGGACTTTAAGCTGATCTACCAGCAGTATGCAGCGCTCTTCATTGTAGTTGGAGTGAATGACACTGAGAATGAGATGGCTATTTTTGAATTCATCCACGATTTTGTGGAAGTTTAGATGAATATTTCAGCCGAGTGAGTGAACTCGATATAATGTTTAATCTGAATAATGTACACATCATTTTGGATGAGATGGTGCTAAATGGCTGCATTGTGGAAACCAATCCGGCAAGAATACTTGCCCCTCTACTAATCCTTGATAAGATGTCAGAAAGCTGAATAGAAGAGTCTGCCAGACAGCATTGGATTTATAGGAAATGTGACCACCATGGAATTCACCTCAACATATGTATCCCAAAAGAATCTGGAAGGCCACACATGGCAAAATGCAGTAACCTTTCAATTATTACACCAAACAAAATTGCATTTTAAAGTATGAGCAAAGAAATAGCTTCAACTAAGAGCCGTTTTATTTTCTAATTGTAAACATATTTTCCCTTATCTATTTTTTATTGCAAATCTAAGGAATCTTCTTAGCCACTGCTTCATTTTGCAAATTAAATTCAAGAATAACAGGATAGGAAGAATGTGTGGCAGTTATCAGACAAAAAATTTTAAGTTTATTGAAATATATAGGATGTTTTGAGTAAACCTGTCTTCTGAGTGTTTTTCTGTTAAAATGTCTTAGTAAGCTGGGCACAGGTGGCTCATGCTTGTAATCCTTGCTACTGATGTGGAGGAAATCTCAGGATTACAGTTCAAAGCTAGTCAGACAGAAAACTCCTTGGGACTCCTATGTCCAATTAACCACTAAAAAGCCAAAGTCAAATTATGGCTCAAGTGGTAGAGCACTAGCACCAAAACAAAAACAAAAACAAAACCCTCCCGAAATTTAGCAAGTGAAGGGGTGACATTGTCCAAAAAGAAATGTACTCATTACCTGACTTATGAAACTGCAATCTTTCTTACATCACCTTTCAATAACAATAAAAAAATTTTGGGGGGGGGGGGGTCCAGTCGTGGGGCTTGAACTCTGGGCCTTGGTGCTGTCCCTCAGCTCTTCAGCTCAAGGCTACCACTCTGCCACTTGAGCCACAGCGCCACTTCCAGCTTTTTTTTTTTCTGCTTATGTGGTGCTCAGGAATCGAACCCAGGGCCTCATGCATGCAAGGCAAGTGCTCTACCACTGAGCCAACTTCCCAGCCCAATAAAAATATTTTTGAAAATGGAAAAAAAATCTGAGGAATCTGTCATTAGCAAAGGTTGAACAAAAAGAACATTTGTTCATGTGCTGGTCATGAGGCAGTAGGTGCACCCTTAACATGCAGTACAGCAGTGTGAGTTGTGATGCGGGTGTGCCATGGAAAGGCCTGGTCAGCCACCACATGATTGCTTCTAAGAACCATTTGTCTGTCCAGATCAATGTGACCAGGTTGACAACCAGCATCTAGGGGAAGTTACATGGCCAGTTTAAAAGCTAGAGTTTCATGAGGCCTTCATAGTATGAATATTATGTTAGTATCATGTACTCACTCCATAATGCTGAACAGTATGCAACATAATATCACTTAATACAATACTCAGTATTCTGAGGAAAGAATACTGAATAGTTTGATGCTGTTTCTGGTCAAACAGGACAATACCTTTTCACAGAGCTTCTCTCCAGGGAGAAGGGTACACGTAAAATATTTGTTATAGCCGGGTACCGGTGGCTCACACCTGTAATCCTAACTACTCAGGAAGCTGAGATCTGAGGGTCGCCGTTCAAAGCCAGCCTGGGTAGGAAAGTCTGTGAAGCACTTATCTCCAATAAACCACCAGAAAACTGGAAGTAGCGTTGTAGCTCAAGTAGTAGAGCACTAGCCTTGAGCTGAAGAGCTGAGAGACAGCACTCAGGCCCACAGTTCAAGCACCACAACCGCCAAAAGAAAAAAAAAATTGTTATAAATAGACAGTTAAGAAGCAAATGAAATATGTTAAACTAAAATGAAATCTCATAGAATACGAGAGTACTACACTAATATCACTTTATAAATGTTAATAGATAAAAATTGGAAGAAGCTAGCTATTATAGTAAA
Source organism: Dipodomys spectabilis (assembly GCF_019054845.1). NCBI lineage: Eukaryota > Metazoa > Chordata > Mammalia > Rodentia > Heteromyidae > Dipodomys > Dipodomys spectabilis. The sequence continues at coordinate 25,302,665 of NW_024870720.1, read as the reverse complement.
TATTTATGTGTAGATGTAAATCTTAATTATTTTAAATGCTATTGTGGACCAGATCTATGATTATAACTACATAAAAATTGTTAAAAAGGGTACATTTGTAATTCATCATATCATTTCTCTATGTTTTCTGAATAATTATGATGATATTCCATAATATTAAATATGAAAATGAGTATAGGAAATGTTGGTAGCCTTTCTCTCTAAGTCTTATAATAGTCCTCATTAATTAACCCTATTTGTTCTCTTTATCCATTCTATGAAAAGCATTTAATTGTGTGATCTCTAAACTATAAAACATCACATTTTAACATTTAAAAAGATAGTGTCTTTATTTGACAGATTCTTTGGAGATTTAATGGCAAAAAACCAGACACCTTAGGACCAAATACTCGGCTGTACAAGTGGCTTCCCCAGAATGACCTCCTCGGTAAGACTCTGAAAAACACATCCTAAAAGCATGAGCAATTGTAGAAGTAACTGATAAAAACACAACAGTTGTTAACTGATGGAAATTTATTAGTAAAAATTCATGAACGAAAGCCAACTTTTAGATTCATGCCCATTCTGAGAAAAATAGCCTTAACAGATGAAATTTTATCATACTCCTTTGTACACATTTTTTTTTACCAGTTTATCTTTTTTCAAATATATTTACCAAGGACAAAGAATTTTCTTTTTTTTAATTTATTGTGAAAATACTGCACAGAGTGGTTACAATTACATGGGCAAGATAATGAGTACATTTCTTATCAAGCATTGTAGACTCCTCCTTTGTTTCCCCTTCCCATCCCTTCCCATCCTCCCTCCACCCTCCCACCCAATCCTCCCCACCTCCCCCCATGAAAGTTGTAAAGTTCATTTTTGACATAACGACTTGTACATCTCATTGTTGCAATGGGTCTACCTGTATCCCTATTTAAATGATTTGTTTTTCCCCTTCCCCTCCACAAATTATACTGACATCAAATACAGTGAAAGCAGGGGTTATACTGTGGAGGAGGGACATACAAAGCAACAAAGAAATAATCTTATAAATGTGTTAGAAACAATCGCATGAAAGAAAAAAAAAAATTTGAATAGATATCTTAGGGTTCATTTCCCTAACATCAATTATCTGACCTTTTCTGCTTGACTCAGACATATACTAGATATTGCAAAAAAGGGAAACCATGGGACCTATGTTTCTTTGGGCCTGGCTTACTTCACTTAATATCATTTTTTCCAAGACTTTCCATTTCCTAACAAATGGGGCAATGTCATTCTTTCTGATGGAGGCATAGAATTCCATTGTGTATATACTCCACATTTTCTTAATCCGTTTATCTATTGAGGTGCATCTGGGCTGGTTCCATATCTTAGCTATGGTAAATAATGCTGCAATAAACATAGTCTTGCTGGTAGCTTTAGTGTGGTCTGGTTTGTGAACATTTGGGTAAATGCCCAAAAGTGGGATTCCAGGGTCATAGGGCAGCTCTATATGGAGTCTTTTGAGGAACCTCCATACTAATTTCCAAAGTGGTTGAACAAGTTTACACTTCCTCCAGCAATGCAGTAAGGTTCCCTTCTGTCCACATTCCCTCCAGCATTTGTCGTTATTAGAGTTCTTGATTATAGCCATTCTAACTGCAGTGAGGTGGTATCTCAATGTTGTTTTGATTTGCATTTCTTTTAAGGCTAGGGAGGTTGAGCATTTCTTCATGTGTCCATTGGCCATTCTTCTTTCCTCTTCAGAGAAGTTTTTCTTTAAATCTTTAGCCCACTTATTTATTGGGCAGTTGTTTCTTTGAAGATTTGTTGTTGGGGGATTTAATTTTTTGGGTTCCAGGTATATTTTAGATATGAGACCCTTGTCCATTGTATGGCTAGTGAAGATCTTCTCCCAGTTGGTGGGCTTTCTCTTGATCCTGCTAGCTATGTCCTTCTCCATGCAGAAGCTCTGCAATTTCATGCAATCCCATTTGTCCAACTTTCTTTGATTTGTTGTGTTTCTGAGTCTTTATTAAGAAAATTTCTGCCTGAGCCAACAAGACCTAGGGTTTCTCCTATTCTATCCTGTAATGTTTTCAGAGTGTCCGCTTTGACTCGGAGGTCTTTGACCCATTTGGAGTTTATTCTGGTACAGGGTGATATATAAGGATCTAGCTTTAGTTTTCTACAAGTAGTTAACCAATTTTGCCAGCACCATTTACTGAAGAGGCTGTCTTTCTTCCATTCTATTTTTTTAGCTCCCTTATCGAAGATTAGATGGCTATAGGTCTGTAGGTTCATTTCTGGGTTTTCAATTCTATTCCATTGGTCCTGAGGTCTGTTCTTGTGCTAGTACCAAGCTGTTTTGATTACAATGGCTTTGTAGTAGAGTTTGAAATTTGGTATTGATATTCCTCCAGCAGTGTTCTTTCTGTTGAGGATCGTTTTTGCTATTCAGGGTCTTTTATTGTTCCATATGAATTTTAGGATTGGCTCTTCTATTTCCTTGAAGAATGAAGTTGGAATTATGATAGGTATCGCATTGAATTTGTAGATAGCCTTGGGAAGTACTGTCATTTTCACTATGTTGATCTTTCCAATCCGGGATCATGGGAGTTTTTGTCACTTTCTAAGTTCTGTTTTGATTTCCTTTTTCAAGTTTTTAAAATTTTCATCATAGAGGTCCTTCACTTCTTTGGTTAAGTTAATTCCTAGGTATTTTATTTTTTGTGTGGCTATTACGAATGGACTTGCTTTCCTAATTTCAGCCACACTTTTCTCATTGTTGGCATACAGAAAATCCATTGATTTTTGAGGGTTAATTTTATACCTTGCTACTTTGCCAATGTTTTGAATCAGCTTGAGTAATCTGTGGGATACTTTAAATACAAGATCATGTCATCTGTAAAGAGGGAGAGTTTTACTTGTTCTTTCCCTATTTGGATCCCCTTTATGTTTGCATCTTATCTAGTTTGGAGATGCTGTGAGGAGGCCTTTCAGCAAACGGTAGCTTTTCCCTGAGGCACTAGCTTGTGAGATACTCACAGAGCCTAGCCTGGAGCCATTCTCAGGGTTTATGTTTACTGAATTTCAATTGATGGTCAAGGCTGCTGTAAGGAGGGGCAGCCTCTGTCTCTGTTTACCTAGTGAAGAAAGCCACTCCTGGGGCTAGAGGCCAGGGCTGGGTGGCTTTTACCTGGGTGGAGCTGAGTCTGGCAGGACAGCTTAGGTTCTTGTGACCTGCTAAATGACTCTAGTTTTCTTCCAAGGTCTGAGTTGGAGCTAGCAGCTCAGCCAGGCCTTTGTCAGTATCAAAGACGGACATCTCCGGTACTGGGGGGGGGGGGGGGGGGTTGGCCTTCCCTCCTCTGCTCCCTGAAAAGGAGTCTTGGTTCCTGGGTCGTCTCTGGTCTGTGAACTTCAGGATGAAGATGTCTGCTCCCTGTCGGTTCTTACTGGTGTTGAGTAGAATCAGCTCACCTGCCGGGTCGGGCTCCTTCATCCCAGATTCTCTGTGTTGCAGGTATGGCGGCTACAGCCGCCACCACAGCAGTCACAGCTGCCGCTGCAACAGTTGCAGCGGCAGCTGCTGTCAAGTGCTCAGATCTGTTTCCTTATCTGGATTTTCCTTCTCTGGCCTAACTCTCCGTACTGTGATTGCACACTTGCTGTGATTCTCTGGCTTAGGACTGTTCACTGGAACTCTAAAACTGCTTTCTATGGGAGAGCTTGTTTAGCCTCCAGCTTCTCCTCTGCCATCTTCCCGGAACTCCACAAAGAACTTTCTGTAATCCCCTGAGGTTATCCCTCTGTCCCTAATTCAATCATTATTTTATCCATCCTCCTAAAGTAGGGCAAGTTTTTGCAATGCCACTGAAACATACACAGTTGTCTTATTATGGCTGAGTTTGCATGTTATGTGGGAAAAAATTCATGTTGCTTAATATGAAGTCATGATACACTCTATTTCAAGCTTCACTCCTTCATTACATTAATGCACTATTTTTAAGCTTATGAGAGCAAGATCTAACGGGACCATTTTCTTTTTTACATTTTTTATTGTAAAAACACTGTCCAGAGGGGTTACAGTTACATGACCAAGGTAATGAGTACATTTCCTATCAAGAATTGTTACATCATCCTTTTTTTTCCCCCCGCTACCATCCCTTCCTTCCCACCTCCACAACTACACTCCCCCCTAAATACCCCCACCCCCAGCCCTGACCTAAATTGTAAAGTTCGTTTTTCAACATAATGTCTTGTACATCCCATTGTTATAATGGGACATGACCATATTCTTGCTTCAGAATTTGGTCTCTATTATCCATTAAGTGTATCCTATCTGTTCAACAGGATATGGTATATTGATTATCACATCTCAAGTCACACAAAACCTAAGGCACCTATCATAAGATTTTTCACTTACCTCTCAAGTGGATTAGGTGGTCCTTATGGGTGAGACATGAAGGCAATGTAAATATAACTTCATTGGTACAATAATTGTTATTTGGGAAACACTATACCTTTTACATGCTCATACATTTCTCATTTTCTGTAAGACTTTAATGAGCAATTTTATTGAAATGCCCCTAATCTTAGGCCATCCCAAAACAAAAGCTTTCATCACTCATGGTGGAGCTAACGGCATCTATGAGGCGATCCATCATGGGATTCCCATGGTGGGCATTCCTTTGTTTGGGGAACAATGTGATAACATTGCTCACATGGTGGCCAAAGGAGCAGCTGTTCAACTGGATATAAGAGCAATATCAAGCAAAGACTTGCTCAGAGCACTGGAATCAGTCATTAACAACCCTGTGTGAGTATAAACTTGATTATGTGTATGTGTGTATTTGTATGTAAGTCAGTCAGTCTCTTTGTTTATCTGGGCATTACACTCAGGGACTTGCTCATGATTAATAACCACTCTATTCGTTAGTCTGATTCTTGTTTTACCAAATTGTGATTATAGATAATTTCTCAATCCAGTCTGATCATGAAAGTTACCCTCAGTTAAGACTTGATTAATTCTAGAAAATTCATCAATAACCCATCATGTGTTTCACAAGTCATAATAATATTTTGTATGTTTGTATGCATGAGGTGTGTGTGTATGTGTGTGTGTGTGTGTGTATGTGTGTGTGTGTGTGTGTGTGTGTGTGTGTGTGTGTCTATGTTGCAACATTGTTATGCTATACAGGCCAGGATTGCCTCAAACTCATGATCATTATCTTTCAGCATTTGGAATGCTGAGATTCCACAGACCCAGTTTCATTTCCAACCATAAATTGTGTAGTTCCCCCAGTGATTTCAATGCAAAGGAATTATCAAAACCTTGAGAATAGTACAAAATTCTAAATCAGGCAAAGTGGACTGAAAGGAATCACTTAAGAATGACAATAGAAAATGCAAGGAAACATAGGTAATCAGTGAATTACAGGCACATGAATTCTTCCTCCACAAATAACACTAACTAATCCATTCAGTTGTAACTTTCTTTCCACCTAAGATCTCACTAGTTACTATTAATAAAATAAAAATTCAGTGTGTTTGAAAAGTAGAGCATGACGTTTAGATGGTTGAAATTTTACTCTTGTGAACCACATGAAAATATCTGTCATTTCAGTTTCTAGTTTTTGTTCTTTCTTCAAAAAATTCTAAATGGTTTATAATCTTAAACAGCAAGACAATAATTCAGTTTCACATACCTAGTATAAATGCTTCCTCAGATGTCTTTGTTAATGCCTAGATTCTATCACTGTTAACTAACTACAGGTGATTCATCCAAATAGGAAATGAGAATATTTTTTGAAACGTATGCAAATTCTTAGTTACCAAGGGACTATGATTATCTTATTCAGAACAATCATAAAATAAAAAAGAAATTACCTTCAGAAGCAAAAGTGAAATGTAACTTCATGATATCTAAAATATCTGGAGCAAAAATGACTTCTGTTCAAATTATTTCAATAAATATATTAATTTCATTTATACTATTATCAATTTCCTCTTATACTCAGTAATATTCTGTGGATAATGCTCCACTTTCACCATAACTGTAAAAATAATGCCATGTATTTCAATTGTATTGGATATATTAGTATAGCAGACACATTGTAAAGGCTGTGTTACTTTGATCATTTTGGGGGTACTGGGTCTGAACTGACCACTTAATATTCAGATACTGAGCTTTCTAAAGGGCATTGTATGACTTCAGCTATGACTCTGACTTAACTCTTTGCTAGTTATTTGAAGGTAAAGTCTAGAGAGTTTTCTACCATTTCCAGTTTTGAGCTGTGACTGTCAGGACCTCAGCCTCCTGGGGTAGACAAGTTACAGGCAGGAGCCATCGGCATCTAGTTCTGACTTCTATTTTCCTACAGATATTAGGCAACATAACATATAGTTTGTGAGCCATATTTTATCTTCCTTTATTTTGAAAGGCAGTATATTTTTATATTTTGAACAGATACAATGTTGATACTGAGAGATAAAGGAGATTTCTTAACTAGATAGAACATGCCAGATCTTAGGACTAACACACATTTCACTCGTGTTTTGATGCATTTCTTTCATTTTTTGCCTGCTGTATTACACAAACGTTCACCACTAGTCCTGGCTGAAGCTCACCCATATCAGTGAGTTTTTTTTAAATAATAGGGATACAAGTCACTTTACTTGCAATACTCTCCTTCTATAACACATTGGAATTTATACTTAATAATCATTCTCTACACATGCCCATTTTCAACGTACATACTGGAAAGAATCGTTTCAACATAAATCCCATGTACCTATAATGCCTCAAAGAAATTAGAGCATCCTCTTATTAGGTCTAACATCATAATACTAACAAGAAAAATAATAGCAATATTAGCAAATATCTTTGAGAGTCCATCTGAAAAGATGAATATTTAAAATCATTCTAAATATGAGTAGATTATTTCTCATAATTCAAGAATAACAGCAAACAAATAAAAACTGAGACCTTTCAAAAGAGCTTCATAAAAGGAAAAGGCAAGTCATAGAGTAATAGTGGAATAAGTAAGTGAAAGGGTCAAGAAATAAAAGGAAGGCAAGTTAATACCCAATGGCTGATGCCTGTGATTCTAGTTGTGATTCCAGAGGCTGAGATCTGAAAATTGTGGTTTGACATCAAGCCAGGCAGAAAAGTCCCTCAGATTCTGATCTCAACTTAACATTCAAAGAGCCAGAACTGGATCTGTGGCTCAAGTGGTAGAGTTCTTCCCCTGAGCAAAGAAAGCTCAAGGACAGTGTGAAGGCCCTGATTTCAAGCCTTAAGACCAGAACAAAAAAAAGGAGGCAAAGAACTTTTGTAGTTAAATAATAATTAACCCCAATAAATGATAAAGAGAGCCTTAAGGGGAAAAAACACTTCTTGATTCAATTGCCTATCTCTAAATTATGACACAATTCTAAACTTTGAACAACAGATGCATTAATAATTAAGCTTATATATTGCTGTTGGTTTTTTCAATGATTCTACTTTTGTCTCCAGAAACTCTTGAGTTAACAAAATTTTTCTCTTTTTTTTTAATTGTAAAAATACCATACAGAAGAGTTACAATTACATGGGCAAGATAATGAGGACATTTCTTATCAAGCCTTGCTGCCTCCTTCTATTTTTCCCCTTTCTACCCCTTTGCATCACTCCCCCCCACACATAACACCCCACCCCCCACCAAAGTTGTAAAATTAGTTTTTCAACATAACGACTTTAACCAGATTTTTCTAAATGGTTAAATCCAGGGTCATTAAGAAGCTCTTGCCTTTTACACTAACAGGTCTAAAAATACAGCAGAAGAAAAGCATTCTCTTTTCTCTCAAAATTTTTATAGAATCATCTGCAGAAAATATCAATATCTATATTTTCTACTTCATTTGATATACTTATATCAATTTGATTTACTTTTAGCTACAAAAAGAATGCTATGTGGTTGTCAACCATTCACCATGATCAGCCTATGAAGCCACTGGATCGAGCTGTCTTCTGGATTGAATTTGTCATGCGCCACAAAGGAGCCAAGCATCTGAGGCCACTTTCCCACAACCTCACCTGGTACCAGTACCACTCTCTGGATGTCATCGGATTCCTACTGGCCTGTGTGGCCACTGTTACCTTCCTTGTCTTAAAATGTTGCTTACTTGTTTACCAGAAGGTTTTTAAGATGGACAAGAAGAAAAAGAGGGAGTAGAGCTTTCAATACCTCAGGAAATGGACTAAAAGCCTGCTAAGGAAGAACTTCCTAGTGATTTTTATTACAATCAAGCTCGGAGGGATTCTCTTCCACATTGTACCTAAACTTATGCCTTTTGTATTTTCAAATGGATCTTACTCTTGATTAAAAATGAAGCAATGTACAATTCTAATGTCAGAGTTCCTCAAAAAGTTCCATGTCACTGATTTATGTAGATAATATAACTGAATCAACTGAGACCCATGGAAATTTGAGCCTGTTAGTTTGAGAGAAGCATACAATCCAAAGTTTTATGGGTATTTTCAGAAAAGGAATATTTTAATAAGACAAAATGAAATGAACTCTGTGTGTCTGTCCAAAGAAAAAGAGAGGGATAGGTTAAAAGAGGTAACATTTTATTCAGACTACTGAATATGGGAGAGAGTTGACAATAACTGAAGTAAATTTCTGCTAACTCAAAGCTAACTAAGAGTTTCTTTTTTTTTTTTTTTTGGGTCCGGTCGTGGGGCCTGAACTCTGGGCCTGGGCACTGTCCCTCAGCTCTTCAGCTCAAGGCTAGCGCTCTACCACTTGAGCCACAGCGCCACTTCCGGCTTTTTTTCTTTTTGCTTATGTGGTGCTGAGGAATTGAACCCAGGGCCTCGAGCATGCAAGGCATGCGCTCTACCACTGAGCCACCTTCCCAGCCCCTAACTAAGAGTTTCTAAACATAAAAAGTGAGTGAGAGGAAGTGAAGAAGGGAGGATGAAAAAGAACTACAATCTATGTGTAGATGGCCAACTACAAAAGAAGTGAAAAATTACTGGAAAAGGCCTGCTTTGGGTAGAAAATTTAGAAGGTGTGCATTATGTCATTGAGACATGATTATTGCTTTTGACATATGGACAGATTTTATGAATGTAATGAAAATTAGATATCGTTGAGACCATGGTTGCTGCAATCCCAGCAACACAAGAGGCTGAGATCTGAGGATCACAGTTCAAAGCCTGCCTTGGAAGGAAAGTCTAGGAGAGTGTTAACTCTATTAATCACCAAAAACCATAAATGGAACTGTGGCTAAAGTGAGTACTAAACTTGAGCAAAAACAATCCAGACCATGAGTCACTGAGTTCAAGGCCCATTAATGACATAAATAAATAAATAAGGGATCTGATGGGCATTGTGTTGAACATGTGCAATCCCTGTTCCTTGGGAAATGGAGACGGTATGGTGATGACTTGATTCGAGTAAAGGCAAAACTGTATATGCTCAAGTATTCCTGAACTGACCTAGCAAACATGAGACTCTCATTTTTATTTCTACTGCTATACAATAGGAGATATTATAAATGAAACTAATTATGAAAGTCACATTACATAATGAAATAGGTAATGACGGGTACTCTTTATTAATATTTAAATGTATAATCCGTCCATATTTTAAACATAGGATACAAACAAATGTATAAAATACAAAAATAATACATGTGTGCTTTTTATTATTTAAGTTTTTAACAGAAGAAAACTTTGCAGGTACATTTTTCTGCGCTAATAATGTAAGTTCTATATACACTATTCAAAGCAACTTCTAATCTACTTTAATTTTTTCATCAAATTATATACAGTAAGATTGCCTATTAACATTAGATATACAAAGGAATATTACTCTACCATAAGGAAAAATTAAACTATATCATTTTCAGGAAAATAAATTAAACTGGAGGGACTGGCACGGTAGCTCGTTGGTAGGGTGCTTGCCTTGCATGCATGAGCACCACATAAACAGGAAAAATGCCGAAGTGGCATGTGGCTCAAGTGGTAGAGCAATAACCTTGAGCTGAAGAGCTGAGAGACAGCACCCAGACCTAGAGTTCAAGCCCCATGGCCGACAAAATAAATAAATAAATAACTAAAACTGAAATCATCAGGTTTACTGCTATGAACCAAAATCAAAATGCTAAATACAGTATGGTCTTACTCATGTGTGGAGTGGACACATAAATGATGATGATGATAGTATTTAGCAAACAAGATGAAGGTAAATGCAGGACCTTTTAAGAGGGGATAGCAAAAGGAGGAAGAGAGAAAGGACAGACTACTGTGGAGCACAGAGGACAAAAGGACATTGAACACACACATCGATGACAATGTCATGATTAAATGAACCAAATGCTACTTGAGAAAGGAGACCTTGGAGGGGAGTGAGAATAGAATGGAAAAGGAAAATATGTTCCAAATGCACAATGTGTAGATGGAAATATCACAATCAAAACCTTCATATTACAAAGAATTGGTAACTCAAAAAATAAAATTGTAAAAAAGAGTACAACAGATGCTAACCAGGTTATAAGGGGAAAGAAAACATGATATAGGAACAATGCAAACCAGTACAGCTCCTATGGAAAGCAACATGGAAGATTTTCAAAAACTAGACATGGATCTAGTGAATGACAATATCACTGTTGGTCACATCTCTGAAGTAATGTAATTGCACACTCAGATGTTTAATGTGTCATTATTGATTAAAAGCCAAGTTATGAGGTCAATTTAGATGACCTTTGACTTTTCAATGAATGAGAAAAATAGAGAGATGTATCCATATAAGAACATATATACACATAGAAACCTATCAAAGAAAATGAATACAGATCTATACATGTATATATTTGAGTATATTACAGAAAAATGTCATATAATTTGCAAAACAACTGGGTAGAACCTGGAGATTAGAGCCTTAAACAGAGTAAGTCAGATCATGAAGGACAAAGGTCACAAGTTTCATCTCACATGCAGAGTACACAGAGAGTATATTTATATCTGTTTATCTATCTCTCTATGTATCTATACAGTGTTATTATATATAGTATTATATTTGTATATATAATACCATGTATAATGTGCATATATCCATAACTATATGTACCATTTTCTGTCTTTGTACATATATATATATATCACTGTTGTTTTTTTATTGTGAAAAAACTGTACAGAGGGGTTATAATTACATGGGCAAGATAATGAGTATATTTCTTATCAAGCATTGTTGCCCCTCCTTTGTTTCCCCTTCCCATGCCTTCCCATCCTCCCCCGATCCAATCCTCCTCCTCCCCCCACAAAAGTTGTAAAGCTCGTTTTCTACATAAAGACTTGTGTATCTCACTGTTGCAATGGGTCCACCTGTATCCCTATTTAAACTATTTGATTTTTCACTTCTCCTCCACAATTACACCGACATCAAGTACAGTGAAAGCAGGGTTATACTGTGAGGGATTGACATTCAAAGCAACAAAGAAATAATCTTATAAATGTGTTAGAAACAATCTCATGAAAGAAAAAAACATTTGAATACATATCTTAGGGTTCATTTCCCTAACATCAACTTATCTGATCTTTACTGACTCAGACATATACTAGTTTTTGCAGATATGGGAAACCATGGGACCTATGTTTCTTTGGGCCTGGCTTACTTCACTTAATATAATTTTTTCCAAGTCTTTCCATTTCCTAACAAATGGGGCGATGTCATTCTTTCTGATGGAGACATAGAATTCCATTGTGTATATATACCACATTTTCTTGATACATTCATCTAATGAGCGGCATCTGGGTTGGTTCCATATCTTAGCTGTGGTAAATAATGTTGCAATAAACATAGTCGTGCTGACAGCTTTAGTGTGGTCTTATTTTTGAACATTTGGGTAAATGCTCAAAAGTGGGATTGCTGGGTCATAGGGGCACTCTATATGGAGCCTTTTGAGGAATCTCCATACTGCTTTCCAATGTGGTTGAACAAGTTTACACTCCCACCAGCAAAGCAGTAAGATTCCCTTCTCTCCACATTCCCTCCAGCATCTGTTGTTATTAGAGTTCTTGATTATAGTCATTCTAACTGGGGTGAGGTAGTATCTAAATGTTGTTTTGATTTGCATTTCTTTTATGGCTAGAGAGATTGAGCATTTCTTAATGTGTCCATTGGCCATCCTTCTTTCCTCTTCAGAGAAGTTTCTCTTTAAGTCTTTAGCCCACTTATTTGTTGGGCAGTTGTTTTTTGAAGATTTGTTGTTGGTTGATTTAATTTTGAGTTCCAGGTATATTTTAGATATGAGACCCTTGTCGGTTGTATAACTAGTGAATATCTTCTCCCAATCGGTGGGCTTTCTATTGGTCTTGCAATCTATGTCCTTTGCCATGCAGAAGCTCTGTAATTTCATGAAATTTCATTTGTCCAACTTTTTTTGATTTGTTGTGTTTCTAAGTCTCTATTAAGAAAATTTCTGCCTGTGCCAAGGAGACCTAGGTTATCTCCAATTCCATCCTGTAATGATTTCAGAATGTCTGCTTTGACTCCGAGGTCTTTGATCCAGTTGTAGTTGATTCTGGTGCAGGGTGATATATATGGATATAGTTTTAGTTTTCCACAAGTGAATAACCAATTTTGCCAGCACCATTTACTGAAGAGGCTGTCTTTCTTCCATTGTATTTTTTTAGCTCCCTTATGAAGATGAGATGGCTATAGGTCTGTAGGTTCATTTCTGGGTTTTCAATTCTATTTCACTGGTCCTGAGGTCTGTTCTTGTGCCAGTTCCAAGCTGTTTTGCTTACTATGGCTTTGTAGCAGAGTTTGAAATTTGGTATTGATATTCCTCCAGAAGTGTTCTTTCTGTTGAGGATCGTTTTTGCTATTCGGGGTGTTTTATAGTTCCATATAAATTTTTGGATTGCCTCTTCTATTTCCTTGAAGAATGAGGTTGGAATATTGACAAGTATCACATTGAATTTGTAGATAGCCTTGGGAAGTATTGCCATTTTCACTATGTTGATCTTTCCAATCTGGGATCATGGGAGTTTTTGTCATTTTCTAAGTTCTGTTTTGATTTCCTTTTTCAAGTTTTTAAAATTTTCCTAATAGAGGTCCTTCACTTCTTTGGTTAAGTTAATTCCTAGGTATTTTATTTTTTGTGTGGCTATTACGAGTGGAGTTGCTTTCCTAATTTCAGCCACACTTTTCTCATTGTTGGCATACAGAAAATCCATTGATTTTTGAGGGTTAATTTTATACCTTGCTACTTTGCCAATGTTTTGAATCAGCTTGAGTAATCTGTGGGATACTTTAAATACAAGATCATGTCATCTGTAAAGAGGGAGAGTTTTACTTGTTCTTTCCCTATTTGGATCCCCTTTATGTTTGCATCTTGTCTTATTGCTGTAGCTAGGCATTCTAATACTAGATTGAAGTGTGTGGAGAGAGTGGACATCCTTGTCTTGTTGCTGAGTTAAGAGGAAATGGCTTTAGTTTTTCACCATTAAGTATAATGCTGGCTATCGGTTTGTCATATACACCCTTTATTGTATTGAGGAAGGTTCCATGGATTCCTAATTTTTTCTGAACCTTCATCATATAGGGGTGTTGGATCTTGTGAAATGCTTTTTCTGCATCTATTGATATAACCATGTGGTTCATATCCTTGCTCCTGTTGATGTGATAAATTATATTAATTGATTTGCATATATTTTACCGGCTTTGCATCCCTGAAATGAATCCTGTTTGATCATGGAGTATGATTTTTTTGGATGAATTGTTGAAGTTGATAGGCCAAAATTTTGTTGAGAAATTTTGCATCAATATTCATCAAAGAAATGGGTCTATAGTTCTCTCTTTGATGAGTCCTTGCCTGGTTTTGGGATGAGGGTTATGATGGCTTCATAGAATGAGTACTGTAGTGAACTTTCTCTTTCAATTTCATTGAAGCATTAGAGGAGTATTGGTGTGAGCTCTGCTTTGCAGGCCTCGTAGAATTCTGCTGTAAAACCATCTGGTCCTGGGCTTTTCTTAGATGGGAGGTCTCTTATTGCTGTTTCTATTTCAATGCTTGATATGGGCCTGTTAAGATGGTTTAACTCATCTTGGTTTAGTTTTGGCATGTCAATATTTGCTAGGAAAAGGTCCATTTCTGCCAAGTTCTCAACCTTATTACCATAAAATTTTGAGAAATATTCCTTTATAATATTCTGAATCTTGGTTGTTTCTGTGGTGACGTTTCCATTCTCATCCCTGAGTTTATTTATTTGGGTGTGTTCTCTTCTTTTCTCATAAGATTTGCTAAGGGTCTGTCAATTTTGTTAATTTATTCGAATAACCAACTCTTTGTTTTGTGGATTCTTTCTATGACTTTTTTGGATTCTAATTCATTTAATTCTGATTTAATTTTAATTATTTCTTTCCATCTACTGGATTGGGGTTTTTCTTCCTGCTCTTTTTCAGGGAGGCTCAGATGTCTCATTAAATTGTTGGTTGCAGATCTCTCCAATTCGTTGATGTAGGAACTCAGAGCTTATAAACTTGCCTCTGAGTATTGCCGTTGTTGTGTCTCAGAGGAGCTGGTAATTTGTGTTCATTTTTGTTGAATATAATGAACGTTTGAATTTCCTCTAATCTCTTCCATGAACCACTCGTGATTTAGCAGTGTGTTGTTCAGCCTCCATGTGTTACAGGACCTTCTTTGGTGGCTTTTGGTGTTGAGTTCTAATTTTATTCCCTTGTGGTCTGAGAGAATGCAAGGTATAACTTCAATGTTTCTGAATTTGGACAAGTTTGCTTTGTGGCCTAAAATGTGGTCTATTTTGGAAAATGTTCCATGTGCTGCTGAGAAAAACATGTATTCTGATGATGCTGAGTGAAAGATTCAGTAGATGTCTGTTAAATCTAGTTGATCTATGCAGTTGTTTAGATCTGCAGTTTCTCTGTTGAGTTTTTGCCAAGTTGATCTATCTAGTAGGGAAAGTGGTGTGTTAAAGTTCCCAATAATTAATGTCTTTGGATCTATGTAGGATTTGAGGGAAAATAGTGTTTCTTGGATAAATTTGGGTTCTCCGTTATTTGGTAAATAGATATTTAGAATTGTAATATCCTCCTGATGAAGAGATCCCTCAATTAATATGTAGTGACCTTCTTTACCTCTTCTCACTAATTTTAATTTGAAGTCTATTTTATCAGATATTAGGATTGCAACTTCGCCTGCTTATGGGGGCCGTTTGCTTCATAGATTTTGTTCCAGCCTTTCATATTGAAAATGTGATTGTTTTTATGGGCAAGATGTGACTCCTGAAGGCAGCAGATAGAAGGATCTTGCTTTTTAATCCATCTAGACAGTCTATGTTGATTAACTGGAGAGTTAAGTCCGTTAATGTTGAGAGATAGGATTGAGAGGTATTTGGGAGTTCCTGCCATTTTATCCATCTTTATTTCTTTATCCATTCCTTTATTTCTCTTTGAGTGTTCTCAAGCTGCTCACACAATTCCTGTATTCATCTTTGAATAGCTTCCTCACATTCATGATATTCCTGTGTTGACCTTTGACTTGCCTTCTCTCTCCCTATCACACTCACAGAGTCCTTTGCAGGTTTTCAATCTTTTCATTTACCATGTTTACCAATAGTGTTTGTAGAACTTTTTAGGAACTCTCCTCTGGATTATTCATTATCTGTTCTGTCCCCTGATTATCATGAGTGAGAGTTGAGGTACCCAGACTTGCCATTTTTCTTGTGTTTTTCCAGGTTGCTCTGCCCATTTGGGTTGAAAGTAACACCAGTTTTGTGCTAGAACACTATCTTAAGGCAAGCATCAACCAAAGTCTGTAGTTGCACAGTCAAAAGTCTGCAGATACAATCTAGTTAAACAGGTATGTCTATTCAACATCAAGCAACTATGTATAGAATCATAGTAGAGAGAGAGAAAAAAAGAGGAAACAGAGAGGAAAAAAGAGACAAAAAACAGAAAAAAAGTAAAAAGTAAAAAGTGAAACACTTAAAATTTTTGCAAATTTAAAAACGTACTATTCAGAGAAGAATGGGAATAGGATAAGTGAAGGGGAGGGATAGACATGAAAAACTTAAAAATGCTTAAAATATTATATAGATATAAAGAGGTTGTACTGCTCTTAAGGAATTTAAGTCTAAGAGGTTTTGAATTGAGTAATACATTTCTGGATTAAGTGTGTACACAATGGGGGATAAGTTCTAATAATCGACTCTGGGTATATCTGAGGATGAGCAGAACAGCAATTAAGTCACAAAAAGAATGAAAGAGAAGAAAAAGTGAAAAGAATGAGAAAGAAAGAACAAAATAGATGAAAAGGTCAGTAGAGCTAAACAAAAAAAAGAAAAATACAAAGAAAGAAAAAAGCACACACACATATACCCCTAAATAAAATTTATAAGAAGAAAAAAAAGTTAATAGAAAACAATTTTTAAGTTAAAAATTTAATAAAGTTAAAAACATTTTTATAAAAGGTACCAAAAAAGAGTTCTTTGATTTTTTGAGGGGATGGGAAGATCCTGTATCTTCCTTGTGTCTATAACCAGTCTCTTGTTGGAGTCTCTGGTCTGCTTGTGGTGTTTGATTTTCCTGTGGCTTGGTTGGTTTCTTAAGTCAGTTTGTTTGAGCAGGCAGAAAAATGCTCTGCTTTGCCCAGGATTTTGTGATCCTCCTTCCTGGCTATTTCAATTCCAGGGAGATCTGCTTTGAATATCACAAAAGAGGGAGATAGCTGCTTCCTCAAGTTTGGAGATGCTGTGATGAGGCTGTGATGAGTGTTCTGGGTAGAGTTGAGGTCTTTCAGCAAACAGCAGCTTTTCTCTGAGGGGCTAGCTTCTGAGACAATCACAGAGCCCAGCCTGGAGCCATTCTAAGGGCTTATGTTTACTGAATTTCAATTGATTGTCAAGGCTGCTGTAGGGAGGGGCAGCCTCTGGCTCTGTTTACCTAGTGAAAAAGCCACTCCTGGGGCTGCCAGAGCTTAGTAGGCCAGGGCTGGGTGACTTTTATCTGAGTGGAGTTGAGCCTTGCAGGTCAGGTTAGGTTTCTGTGACCTGTTAAATGACTCTTTTGTTTTCTTCGGAGGCCTGAGTAGGAGCTAGCTCCTCAGCCAGGCCTTTGTCAGTATCAAAGATGGAGATCTCCAGTAATGGTGGGTGTGGCAGAGGGAGAGGTGGTCTTCCCTCCTCTGCTCCCTGAGAAGGAGTGAGGATATCAGGGTTCAATTCATGCAGCAGTCTTGGTTCCTGGGTCGTCTCTGGTATGCAGTATGCAGGATGAACATGTCTGCTCCTTGTCAGTTCTTGCTGGTGTTGAGTAGATCCCGCTCACCTGCTGTATCTGGTGCCTTTGTCCCGGACTCACTGTGTTGCAGGTATGGCAGCTATGGCTGCCGCTGCCGCAGTCACATCGGCGGTAGTTGCAGCTGCGGCTACTGGCAAGTGCTCAGATCTGTCTCCTTGAACGGATTTTCCCTAACTCTCTGTACTGTGATGGCACAATTGGTGTGATTCTATGGCTTAGGACTGTTTACTGGAACACTAAAACTGCTTTCTATTCAAGAGCTGGTTTAGCTTCCAGCTTCTCCTATGCCATCTTCCCGAAACTCCACTCTTTTATCACTATGTATGCATATGTGTAGGTTTATATAATCAATATGCATGAGTATATATATATATATATGTACATATATATATATATATATATATATATATATATACAAAGTGATGTAACTGTTGGACTGTTTGTCAGAAAGGAGATTAAAATGAGAGAATGATTTAGTATAAACAATAACAAAATATACTGCCAATGTTTGAAGATGGAACATTGAACCCATTGAAAGCTTTTCCCATACAGGTGTAAGGAAGGAGTAGGACAAATGAAAATGTAATTAATAGAAGTTAATACAGGTTAATTTAATGAAAGTTCAGTACAGTACATGTGGATAATTGAAATTACATAGTGAAATAGTTTATATGCACTAATACAAATTCTTGAAATTACAGGTGCTTTCCCTCATTATACGAGATGAAAAGGGACAGAATGGATGAATGAAAAAAATAAAAGATAATCATGACCAGCTGTGGAGAGATTTAGTGAAATTTCTGGATTTCTGAGTAACCCTGAATAGAAAAGCACACAATGAAAATCTGCTAAGGGCTCCAGAATAGCAGGTAACAGGCTAGAAGCCAAATTTTCTTAATGTCTTATATTAGTCATACCTTTTCTTGAAACACTTATTTAATCACCAGAAATTACTTGGCTTTTGCCTTATGGAACTGATTCAGATTCCTTGCTTCAATTTTGCATTGATTTTGTCTTAAATCTCTCAAATTGCTTCTAACAATTCTGATTGACAAATGTTTCCAATTCTAACCTTATTTGACCTAGAATTGCTAGTTATTAATACTTTTTTAAATCTTAATCTCATTTATGCCAGGAACTCTGAGCCACTATCATTAGGACTCAGGAGTCTAAGCCTTTTCACAAAAACATTTTTTTTTTTACTTTGTGTAAGAAAATAGAGAAAGTAGAGATCTTCCAAAAGTGGTATTTAGAGCTCATGCCTTGGTTCTAGCTACTCAGAATACTGAGATCTGAGGATCATAGTTCAAAGCCCGGCCAGGCAGTAAATTCACTGAAATTCTAATCTCCTATTAAACACTCAAAAGCTGGAGGTGGTGCTTTGGCTTGAGTGGTAGAGTGCTAACCATGAGCAAACAAAGAAGAGAGAAAAACTTAGGGACAAATGTTCAGGCCGGAGTTGAAGTCCTTGAATGAAAGATGGATTCTAGACTTCCAAAGATAGTCAAGGAGTTTAATAAATAGTGCTTTGCCACATCAATTAATGATATATTTTCTGGTTCTGTGAAGTAGGTAAAACAAATATCCACCAAAGGTGGGGCCCAAACAAAGTCACCACTGCAGTGCAGGTTTGATGGAGGTAAACACTGAATAGAGCAGAATCTTTTCCACTGGGAGTGTTAAGCGAACAAAGCAAAGGAACAGGTATACATTTCCCTTGCTCCTAGGGTCCATTTACAACATCACACTTTAGTAAAGTTAGTTTAAAAGCCATTTCCAATTCACACTGGCACCAGTGTGGAACCTGGCTGCCTTCCCAAGTTCTCACTATGGCATCTCTTTCTTAATGGAGAACTGAAACTTTGAGAAAAACCATGGCATTGACAGACTTATCACATGAACTCTGTGCTTTTGGATACTGGAGTCAATACTGAAAGGTCTCTGAATTGATAATCTATGAACTTATGCATAAAATACGGCACACAGAGAAATGGACAATATTTTTGCCAGATTAACCATCACTATAGCAACCAAAGTCATTTTCAATGGCATATATACCTCAACTGATACTTCAGAAATGCAGCTAGAGGGATTATCAGAAACAACTTCTCAGCAATCAGTAGGAAAATGTAAAACAACTAGATCTATTTCTGGACAGATAATCTACTAAATTGGTTTGTTAATATGTGGAAACATGGACAAGACCAATAACATATGGTAGAGATACCAAAGAGAAGACTAGGACCAGCTAACTCCACTGTTGAATTGTGCCAAAGTTCTCAAGAATTAACACTGTGTCTTCTCAAGCCATGACCATGCGGCATGTGTTGGAATATTTCCCCTTTCATCTTGATTTCTTCATTTGGGTCTCCCCTCTTGTTTCCTCATCAGTCCAGATAATGGTTTCTGAAGTATATTGTTAAAATCAGTTAACTTTTTTTAACCCTTTATCTTTCAGTCTGTAAGTTATTTTGTTTCTGGTCATTGCTGTTTCTTGCTTTTATTCATTTGGGTTTGCTTGGTGCATTCTTTTCTAGTTTCCTGATTGGCATTTGTAGTGTATTTTTTAAACTCCCTCTTCTTGTTCCTCCTTCAAGTTAAGTTCCCTCTTATGTCTATGTTTGCTCCATTCCACTGCATCTGAATCAAGAAATGTTAATTTCACTTTGGATTCCTTAATTTTGAAATCCTTTGCTCAAGAAATTTTCTTTCATTTCTCTGTTATGGGTACTTTAAATTTTTCTATGTTTTAAAATTTTTAATTTTATTCTGTTTTTAAGAAAATATATCTTATGATGAATTTTTCATATCTATTTTGTATCTGCCAGTTAGCTTATCATAGAGAATTTTTCTTATGCTAATTAAAGGAATGTTCATGCTGGCACCCGTAAATGAATGTGTTATCTTTTGCTAGTTCAGCTTCCTCTGTTGTATAATTTAATTCTCATGTTTCTTTGTTGATTTCTTGGCTGCATTATCTGTCCTTTAAGGAAACTTGGATGTTTAGTCTCCTAAGCTTTATGTACTATCAGTATAGTGGTATTAGGTTAATAATGATTTATTCATACAGAGGTTGGATTGGGGCTATATATTGAGAATTAGCATTTCTCTTTTGTTTGTGCTGATGCATTTATCATTATGAAATGACCTCCCTTGTAACGTTTCATGGATTTTTACCTACTGTTTATTTTGTCTTCATTAGGGTGAATACTCTTATTTTCTTCTGTTATGCATTTCTGTGTATACCTTTCATTATTTCTTCACTTTCAGTCCATATGGATTCTTACAGCTGACATTGTGTATTGTATTATATTTGTTTTTAATCTAAGCAGTCTCTAGGTTTTCCAGTAAGGAAGTTTACCTATTCCATTCAAGGTGTTTGTGCTCCTCTTACTTTTCTTTCTTGGGATTGCATAGTTTTTGTAATGATCATGTTATGATTCTCCTTTTTTTCTTTTATATATTTACTTTATTCTTCTGTGTCTTTGTCGATATGAAGGCAGCTATACTTTTCTTTCAAGATAAGATTCTTTAAGCATTATTTGCAGGATTTCTCTATTAGTAGTTAGTTCATATCCTTTTTGCTAGTTTGAACAATACTTTATTCTCCTTAATTTATAAGGGAATATATATACACACGCTTGCATATATATATACATATACGCATGTGTGTGTATACACACACACACACATATACACACATGCATGTATAGATATACAGAGACAGAGACAGAGTTCACAGGTTTGGTATGAGATTTTCAGGAATTTGAACATACCAACCCCTGTCTTCTCTGATGTAAAGTTACTTCTGAGTTTCATTCTCAAAAACATGTCCTTAATATATTGAAATGTTATGTTGTTATAATACAGCTTGTTTTGATTTTATAATCATTTGGTGGTCTTTTCTTTTATATGACTATATTCTCATGTGCCTTGGCTAGCATAAATTTTGTTCAAACCCATTAAAGTTCCATTAAGCCTTCTAAACATCTATATCTCACTGAGTTTCTTTACATTTATTATTCCGAACAGTTTTTAACCAGTCATTAATTTCAATAAGATTTCTTTAAATTTTTTTCCAAGAACGTACTGTGTTCCCTTTGAATGATCACAGAATCTTCTCTTTGTTACCTGTATCTTGTGTCCCTACATTGGCATTTCTGCATGTGGAAGATCAGTTGTGTAGCCATTATAAAAGACCATTTCCATAGTAAAATACTTCATTGTAATATCATAGGGAATTGGCCACATCAGATGTATCAGCTTTGATGACAGTGGTGGCATTGGTGTTGGGTGTTTGTGTAGTGTCAACACAGATTATCAACTGTAGGCAATGACCGTAAGCTCTGGGTGTCTCAGTGGCTTCTTTTGTAGGTATAGGACATAATATTGCAGCTGAGCTCTGGGTGTCTCAGTGGCTTCTTCTGTAAGTATAGGACATCACATTGAAGCTGAGATGTATTTCTCTTAGGCAGAACTAGTCAGCAGCAGCTGTAGGTTGTAAAGCCCACTGAGGCTGTTGAGCACTTGTCTGTTTATGGGAATGGCCTGGAAGTGGTAGCTCCTCATGGTGACAAAGTCTAGGATTCCAGTGTGGAAGCTGCCAATTTTTATTTACAAAAAAGATAAAATAATCAATAAGCAACCAAATCTCTGCAGTGCAGTCAAGCACAGGCCAGCCAAAGGAGGAAGCTCATGAACTGGTCATTACTTTCTGATTCAAAAACCAAATTAAGGAGATTCTTTTTATAAAGAGGTATAATTCAGTTGAAGTAATATTTACAAAGCAAATTATTCAAATACAGCTTGGCTGAAAAATGATGTTTTTTTCTGCAGAGCAGCAGATCAAGAAATAGGATGGAGTACCCTGGAATATATTTGCATTGCTTTGTAGCAATGCCTCAATCACCTGTGCCCAAGGGTTAACATAGTTGCTTCAAGCATCTAAACTGCACTTAATCAGCTACCCAGCTTCTTCCTGGGGCTGAAAATGAGTGAGAGGGGCCAATATTTGCTTCCTAGGCCTGATCAAGTAAGCTGTGCATTGTGAGAATGTATCTTCCTGGGTCACATCAGGATATGCGTTGCCACTTGGCTGCTTCATGAGAACTTCAACAGGCTCCCTCACTCAGGCTCAGAGGGTTGCTGTTGTGGGTAGCCTGAAGAGAGGGGCAGAGTCACCTGCCTACTTCAAAGGGCCAGTGTTTGATAACCAGTTCAGCATTGTGCCACGCCATGTCCTGCGGAGCCTGGGTGAGAGATTGCATTAGACCTTTATTCAGCCATCTTGCTTCTGTCTTGATGATAGGGAATTTCTTCCCAGGAAGCTATCTACTTGAGAGGCTGATATCGGGGCATCATTGTTCAAGAACGGATAAGATGGGAGAGTCCATGAGATTCATATCTCCAATTAACCATTGAAAAACCAAATAATAGCAAAGGCAATTGGAAGGTAAGAAGTAGAATAAATGGGGATAAGGGGCTTATAGAGTTAGAAAACTACAAAAAGAAAGCTATAAAATTATTGAAAATTACCTGGCCAGGTATACAGTAACAGATTTTATAGCACCATAAAATCACATAGTATGAACAAGAGGAATTATTGGTGCTCACATACTCTGTTGCAATATATTTAGGGCCAATGAAGGCCAGAATAAATACTTCAAAGAAGTCTTTTTTGTTGTATGGTAAGAGTGCACATTCTTCTTGTAATTAAAAAATATATTATGGGATTTTTTATGTTTTCTCTTATTCTGGAAATCTTAACAGGACACCCATTTAAAACCAGGCCACCTAGCTAACCTCTCTATACAATTATTGCTTAGAAAGGTAAAAGGTATTTTTTAGGTAGCCTTGCACATTCTCAAGTGATCATTTTTCCGTCACTGAATATTCATTTGGATAATCATCTCTTGGATAATCAAACTTTTAAAAATGAAAAATAGAAATTACTTTCCTACGTTTAATTCAGAATGATAGCTAGGGCTCTGAAAGTCAGTCTGACTAGTGCACTAGAGTGTAAAGCTGTATTTCTATCTTCTTTCAGTACCATTGGCAATTTCATAACTTACTAGTCCTACTCAGTTATATCTAGTTTCTGTAATACCTACATACTGATTATGTAAAAAACAGAAAAAATATTATAAGTTAAATAAAAATCAGTTATTTCATTCAGCAATTCTTAAATCTTATATTAGAAAGAGCATTTGAAATGGCAAATGCTCCAGTGGCTCATGTTTGTATCCTATCTACTCAGGAGCTGAGATCTGAGAACTGCAAAGCCAGCCCAGACAGGAAAGTCCAGATACTCTTACCTCAATTTATAACCATAAAAATGCTGTAAGTGGAGCTGTGGTTCAAGTGACAGAGTGTTAGGCTTGAGCAAAATAGCTCAGGCACAGCCCCTGGGCCCTGAGTTCAAACCCCAGGACTCACAATACAGATAGATAGATAGATAGATAGATAGATAGATAGATAGATAGATAGATAGATAGATAGATACATAGATACATAGACAGATAGACAGACAAACAGGAAGACAGGAAGACAGGTAACAAATAAAAAGAAAATGACAAAAAGTCCAGAATCTGGATTGAGAATACAACCTATAAACTACTAGAAGAGAAAACATTTTTTTTCTGCCCAATAGGAAATATTTTTGTTTTAAATAGTTTGATGGGATATATGGAAAAATATCAAAACAGAAAAAAGGGTTTTACAGTACTATGTTGTATTAAAATTAGGATCATCATTATAAAGATAAAAAAGATAATTCCAAAATTAAATAAGAATGATGTGTTTGATTGACCTGCAATATTCTTCGAGAGAAACCTGATGTCTACACATTATTTAGTGGCAAAAATGAACCTTTCTACATACACTCCCCAAGCCAAATTCCAGTCTACTAACGATTTTTTAACGACTTTCTGCAAGTCAAATAATGACTTTATCAAAATATTTATCCTCGGGAACTCATAGATCATATAAACCAGTGTATAACTCTATATGATTACTGATAAGTAATCAAAGAACACTTTCCTTTGAGAATTTTTAATTATTAACTTCAAGTACAAAGGAGTTGTCATTTAATAATGCAGTTTATGTATACAACGTCACCCCTTTCAAAACTCTCACCCATCCTTCTCTTACACACCCTATCCTTCACTCTTCCTAATCTTGTGAGGTAGACAAAGGATTCTAGACTGCATTTTCTCCTCTTCTCCTCTCTGTCCACTCCATTGCCCTTGATTCCACTTAACCCCTTTTGAGTACCTGCTTCTTGATATTTTATTTTGCTGATTTTTGACTTTGTCTTTCTAAAAAATTATACTATTTGAGTTCTCCTTTGAATCTACCATATTTCAGTTAACACATTTATTTATACTTGCATGCCACCCAACATATTTCCATATAAGCATATAAGCTAAAACTAGCTTTGACTATATGGGAAAAGAAGCATCATTGGTTTCTGTGGGTCTGACTTAGGCCATTTAACATATTTTTCCAGGTCTTTCCATTCAAAGAAAGTTTTCAATAGTTACTACAGTTAGAATAGTCAGAAGTGATATACAGAAGACACCTGCATTGAAGAGGAGAACTGGATACTGAATAGGATCAAGAAGCACAATAGAGGGATGACCCAGACCCCTCTTTGGTTAAGCTGGGGGTACACTTTGGTTAGAGAAGTTCTCCACCAACCAATTATCACAGGAGTTGAAGCAGGTTTTGGGCCTATGGAATATGTGAAATATAAAACTGTCTCTCCCTTCTATGTGGCATGGAGAGGGAATCTAAAACCTTTACTGTTCAGGGACCAAAGATCTCTGATGCCTACTGATGTATGCCAGGTACACAGAAGGGACTAGCTAGGCATTATAGTACAGCCACCAGCTGTGACAGTGCAGCATCCACAGATATCATCTGGCATGATACTGGACAGGAGACTAATAGCCAGTCTTCTGAGTTTTCCATTTGGCTGGTTGCCACAAATGACAAATGTGTACAGGTAGTTGGGCTATATAACGAGGCCTTGTTTTGTGTGCAATCTCATGGAAACTAGAGAACTGAGTCATTGGACACCCTCCATTGTGGAGACAAGCCATAGGGCAGGACCTTTAGGCTATAGGGACAGTAGAATGTTATCACAGTGATACACATGATGTACATGCACCTCAGCTAATCTAGTTAATGATGGTGTGGACATGGTAGCTAGAGAGGGCTCTATCCACTGAAGAAGCCATGGATTGTATTATGAATAACTCCATGCTTGATTAAAGACCAAGTAGCATAACATAAAAACCCAGGATTTAGCAGGATGCAGGTGGCTCATGCCTGTAATCCTAACTACTCAAGTGACTGAGATCTGAGGATCACAGTACAAAGCCACCTGGGCAAGAAAGTCTGTGAGACTCTTATCTCCAATTAACCAGCAGAAAACAGGAAGTGGTGCTGTGGCTCAAGTGATAGAGTGCTGACTTTGAGCTAAAGAGCTGAGGGACAGCTCCCAAGCTCAGAGTCCAAGACCCACAACCAAAAAAAAAAAAAAAAAAACCCGACCAGGGTTTGCCAATTAATTTAGATGTTGTCCAGGAGGCCTACTGGAAGAGTACTATGTGCTTATATCAGCATCTTTGAAAAATGGAAACACAAGATAGTCAGGTCAACAGGGGGTTTCACCCCACTGACATACTGGCAGGTAGGTATTATTGAACCTGTGAGCAAGGTGGGTTGTCTGTATGCCTATTATTAGTAATCCAGGGAGTCATAGTCATAGAACATGACCAGGGGACACCCTCCACTGGATAAGAAATGCAATATCATTTTTGTTTTAAATTTATAACTGTCAAATTTATGTTTACTTGCTTTGATTAATCAACATCTTCCATATCAATTTGATTCAGCCATTTGCATAGTTTTTCTATTCACTGAAAATTGAGAGTCAGTTTTCTTCTATTTTTTATTATTGGTGAATAAAAACATCCTAAGTGCCTGCCAGGCAAGTACAGGGTTCATTGAGCTTCAAACATGGCCCTTGAAAACTATACTCATATAAGGGTTTGGCAATTAGGGAGAATGTGAAACATAAGTAGTTGAGAGATCAAATTTTTTATTAATAAAATTTTTATTGTGAAAATACCATACAGAGGGGTTACAATTACATGAGCAAGATAATGAATACATATCTTATCAAGCATTGTTGCCTCCTCCTTTGTTTCCCCTTCCCAGCCCTTATTGCCCCCACACCTCTCCTCTCCCCCCGCCAAAGTTGTAAAGTTTGTTTTTCTACATAACATCTTGTACATCTCATTGTTGCAATGGGTCCACCTGTATCCCTATTTAAACAATTTGTTTTTTCCCTTCCACTCCACAAATTATACCAACATCAAATACAGTGGAAACAGGGGTTATACCGTGGGGGAGGGACATACAAAGCAACAAAGAAATATCTTATAAATATGTTAGAAACAATAGCAAGAAAAAAAACCATTTGAGACCTTGTCTTGGGGTCATCCATTTGAGTCCTTGTCTTGGCATCATTTCGCTTAACATCAATTTATCTGACCATTTCTGCTTTTCTCAGACATATACTAGTTATTGCAAATAAGGGAAACCATGAAACCTATGTTTCTTTGGGCCTGGCTTACTTCACTTAATATCATTTTTTCCAAGTCTTTCCATTTCCTAGCAAATGGGGCAATGTCATTCTTTCTGATGGAGGCATGGAATTCCATTGTGTATATATACCACACTTTCTTGATCCATTCATCTACTGAGGGGCATCTGGGTTGGTTCCCTATCTTAGCTATGGTAAATAATGCTGCAATAAACATAGTCGTGCTGGTAACTTTAGTGTGGTCTTGTTTGTAAACATTTGGGTAAATGCGCAAAAGTGGGATTGCTGGGTCATATGGGAGCTCTATATGGAGTCTTTTGAGGAACCTCCATGCTACTTTCCAAAGTGGTTGAACAAGTTTACACTCCTATCAACAATGCAGTAAGGTTCCCTTCTGTCCATATTCCCTCCAGCATCTGCTGTTATTAGAGTTCTTGATTATAGCCATTCTAACTGGGGTGAGGTGGTATCTCAGTGTTGTTTTGATTTGCATTTATTTTATGGCTAGGGAGGTTGAGCATTTCTCCATGTGTCTATTGGCCATCCTTCTTTCCTCTTCAGAGAAGTTTCTCTGTAAGTCTTTAGCTCACTTCTTTATTGGGCAATTGTTTCTTTGAGGATTCATTGTTGGGGGATTTACTTTTTTGAGTTCTAGATATATTTTAGATATGAGACCTTTGTCCATTGTATGGCTAGTGAAGATCTTCTCCCAATCCGTAGGCTTTCTGTTGATCTTGTTAGCTATGTCCTTTGCCATTCAGAAGCTCTGCAATTTCATGCAATCCCATTTGTCCAACCTCTCTTTGATTTGTTTTGTTTCTGGTTCTCTATTAAGAAATTTCTGCCTGTGCCAAGGAGACCTAGGGTTTCTCCTATTCCATCCTGTAATGTTTTCAGGGTGTCTGCTTTGACTCCGAGGTCTTTGATCCATTTGGAGTTGATTCTGTTGCAGGTTGATATATATGGATCTAGTTTTAGTTTTCCACAAGTGATTAACCAGTTTTGCCAGCACCATTTACTGAAGAGG
Organism: Dipodomys spectabilis; assembly: GCF_019054845.1. NCBI lineage: Eukaryota > Metazoa > Chordata > Mammalia > Rodentia > Heteromyidae > Dipodomys > Dipodomys spectabilis. The sequence continues at coordinate 25,274,743 of NW_024870720.1, read as the reverse complement.
CTGTCTGTCTTCCATTCTATTGTTTTAGCTCCCTTATCGAAGATTAGATGGCTATAGGTCTGTAGGTTCATTTCTGGGTTTTCAATTCTATTCCATTGGTCTTGAGGTCTGTTCTTGTGCCAGTACCAAGCTGTTTTCATTACTATGGCTTTGTAGTAGAGTTTGAAATTTGGTATTGATATTCCTCCAGCAGTGTTCTTTCTGTTGAGGACAGTTTTTGCTATTTGGGGTCTTTTATTGTTCCATATGAATTTTTGGATTGCCTCTTCTATTTCCTTGAGGAATGAGGTTGGAATATTGATAGGTATCGCATTGAATTTGTAGATAGCCTTGGGAAGTATTGCCATTTTCACTATGTTGATCCTTCCAATCCAGGAGCATGGGAGGTTTTGCCACTTTCTAAGTTCTGTTTTGATTTCCTTTTTCAGGGTTTTAAAGTTTCCATCATAGAGGTCCTTCACTTCTTTGTTTAAGTTAATTCCTAGGTATTTTATTTTTTGTGGGGCTATTACAAATGGAGTTGCTTTCCTAATTTCAGCCATGCTCTTCTCATTGTTGCTATACCGAAAAAAGCCATTGATTTTTGAGGGTTAATTTTATACCCTGCTACTTTGCCAAAGTTTTGAATCAGCTTGATTAATTTGGGAGTGGCATCTGTGGGATTCTCAACAAGAGCAAGAGTAAGAACCACATGGTTATCTCAATAGATGCAGAAAAAGCATTTGACACAATCCAACACCCCTTTATGATTAAGGCTCTGGAAAAACTAGGAATCCATGGAACACTCCTCAATACAATAAAGACTCTATGACAAACCTCTAGCCAGCATTATACTCAATGGTGAAAAACTAAAGCCTTTTCCTCTTAATTCAGGAATGAGACAAGGATGTCCGCTCTCTCCACTTCTCTTCAATTTAGTATTAGAATGCCTAGCTACAGCAATAAGAAAAGATGCGAACATAAAAGGGATTCAAATAGGGAAAGACGAAGTAAAACTCTTCCTCTTTGCAGATGAGAGATCAAAATTTATTTGTTCAATCATTAACATGTTCATAATGTAACTCTGGATTTTTTTTAAAAAATTGCGAAAACAACCTTTCTGAAATTAAAGGCATTGAAATTTATAACCTTGGATTTGCCCTCTTCTCAGATGCAAAACTTATCTTTTGTAAATAGAAATCATTGATTTGTACAGTACTTTTACAATAAAAATATATACTTAAAAAGAAAGCATTGTAATTTGTGCAATTTGTGTAGGTACTGTGAATCAACCTCTTGTTTAAAGATCAAAGGTTAAGATTTAGAATGTACATTTGTTCTAAACAGGTAAATGGATAGCCACACCCAAGTAAGCATTTGATAGTCCATTAGTGTTCAAGTACACTTCACAATACAGAGTAAGAATATGAAATAGGGTCTTACCGTTTTTCTGAGCCAGCCTGGACTAGGATAGTCTTCTCTATGGATTTCTAGGAGCTGGGATGACAGGTAAATATACCCACATTCAGCTTTTAATGCTGGTATGGGGTTTTCTGAACTTTTCTGACCTGTGTCAACTGTGATCTATATGTATCTGTTCCATGGGAACTATGATATGAACTTTTGTGTCTTTGAACTATGATCCTCATATGTCTATGACCCAAATATATAAGATGAAAGATGTGATCCACTAGTTGTAGGCCTCCATAGAGTTTTTAATAGAATTTGCCTTATTTACTGCTTTTTTTCTCCACTGATCTTGCAAAAATTCATTAAATATATGTGTAAGTCATGAGTTATATTTTTAAAGTTTTAAAAATCTCTTAGTCAACATAAGCAATTGCTTATCCTCCCTAGCCATAAAGAAATGCAAAGCAAAACAACTCTTAGGTTTCATCTCACTCCAGTTAGATTGACACATATACAAAATGGAATTTTGCACAGGCATTCGAAGGAATTTAATGCTATACTGTTAAACCCTACAAATGATAGTCATATTTCAGGCAGCTGTTTTCCAGCTTCATTAAAGAAGCACTCAAAAAAGAGGGGGGGGGGTCATCAAACCTACCAGGAAGAAGAGCAGTAGAAAAAAAAAACAATGTCTATAGTTATAGCATATTGTAGGATTGATGCATGTGAAAGTAGATTAATACCACAACCAGACTTCTATTTCAAAAACAAGCAGGAAGAAAAGGAACTGTCTGAAGCTGAAAAGATGCTACTTTGCCACTTCTCATATTCAATAATGCTAAAGATAAATTCTGCCATTGAAAGAATATTAAAGTACCATTACAGGAAGGAGTAACCATATGTCTTAAAACAGTAGGTGTGATTTTTACAATGAGCTGATTGCAAAGTTCTGACATTATATTTACTCCCTTAGGCTAATAAGAATCTCAGCATATAAGAGACATTATTTAAAATCCACATAAACAGTTCCCTAAGCTGCCTGGCCCTCTTTACAGGGGAATAATGTTTCAAGAAGAATGTAGCAACTAAATAAGCTGGGACCAGTTATAGTAATCTTTCTTTCTTCTTGCTGTTTTTACAAAATAGTTGGAAATATAATTTTGCACTTGGTTTTTACTCCCAAATACTTTGGATCTTAATTTTTTAATAAAAGGCTTCTGATAAACTTGAAAAAAAAGTTATATTATTTACAAGGAAAAGGATGGACCTAGAACAAATAATGTTAAGTGATGTAAACTAAGTTCACTCCTTTGTGGAATCTAGATCTGAAAAACACATTGAGATATAGAGTAGACAGAGTCCATATTTAAGAGTCTTTATGTAGGTGTACTGTGTGCTTGATTCCTTCTTTGTAAGACCATGTTGTATCTTTGATTCTATAATGTCTCTCAAACAACCACAACCATACTTGACTGTGGCACTCTGCCTCAAACATTCCAGGAGAATAGCTGTTGTTTTTATTTTTTAATAAGTTTTTATTGTAAAAATACTGTACAGAGGGGTTACAGTTACATGAGCAAGGTAATGAGTACATTTCCTATCAAGTATTGGTGCTCCTCCCTGTTGTTTTTAGTTAATTAGGTCCTTCATTTGGAGTAAAGCATTCCAAACATTTTGAGTCATCCATCTTGGTGACTTCCTGAGTGCATTTTTAGGATTTTTTATTACAATATTTGAATGACAGTGAAGGTGATTACAGGTCTCTGGAAATACACTGGAAAGCATTGATGCTATACTTTAAACTGAACTCGATGAATGTGAAGTATATTTCACAACAGTTGCTACAAAAATTTCTTCACTCATGATATCTAAGACATTTTGAGCAATTCTGAAATTATTATGTTTATTACTTTGTGAAAGACAATGCAAAGACAAGCTACCTCTCACCTTCTAAAGTTCTCTCAGTAATTATAAAGTGACTTACATAAAACAGGAGACTTGAACTTACAGGTCATACATACCTAGCTACATGATAGAGATGCTGAAACTACTTATCTAATCATCAGGAAATTAAAATTTATTTTATAAATCTCTCATTCAGTTTACATGCTCTGACTGGTCATTTTATATATTTGCTTTGAACAACCCAAGTTATATTTTAACTTCAAGATAAATTTTTCTTGAATATAAGCACAGGAAATTGACAGAGGTGAACATAGTTTGAAGGACGCTGTGCTGTTAGTGAGGATGACTTGGAAATGGATTTCAGTTCTACTGCTACTACAGCTGAGTTCTTACTTTCACTCTGGAAGCTGTGGGAATGTACTGGTGTGGCCCATGGAATATAGCCACTGGATGAATATGAAGGTAATACTGGACGACCTCATCATGAAGGGTCATCAAGTCACAGTTGTGAGACCATCATCTGCTATTTTTGTTGATAGCAATGAACCATCCAGCATTAAATTTGAAACTTTCCCTTCGTCTTCCAATACTGATGAATTCTCCACAGTTATCTCACAAATGATCTATTTGTGGACATATGAATTGCCAAGAACAACATGTTTGGCATATTCACCATTACTGGAGAATCTATTTATGACATTTTCTGATGCTATGCTAAATATTTGTAAAGAAGCAGCTCTGAACAAGGAACTTATAGCTAGTCTACGAAAAGCAAGATTTGATGTTGTGATTGCAGATGCCATCGGTCCTTGTGGGGAGCTTCTGGCTGAGCTTTTGGAGATTCCTTTGGTGTACACTCTTCGCTTCTATCCTGGCTACACAACAGAAAAGTATAGTGGAGGGCTTCTATTCCCTCCCTCTTATGTGCCTGTCATTCTGTCAGGATTAAGTGGTCAGATGACATTCATGGAGAGGGTAGAAAACATGATATGCATGCTTTATTTTGACTTTTGGTTCGAGACATTTGATTCAAAGAAGTGGAGTAGCTTTTACAGTGAAGTTTTAGGTAAGTTTAATACGGTAAGATCGTAACTTTTGTAAAAGTTGAAAGAGGTGCTCTGAGTTGCATGTGAAAAAGAGAAATTTGTCTTTTATGGATGAGATGTAGCTAAATTAAATATAAAATTGTCTACCAGACTCCCAACTATGGAAAAGCTTGCATTATATAGTCAGAGAGAAGACAATGAACAATTACCTACATAGGACAACCTATGGGATCATCCCATTTGAAAATTTTCATTCACAATGGAAATTTGTTAACTTTTCTTGGTTATCAAAATCACTAATTACCTCCTTAAAAGACTGATGAATCAAAATACGTATACCGAGGAGATATATATTTTCACTATACCTACGTATGCAGGAAATAAGAAATTGTTCCCCTTGACCATTTAGCTCATTTAAATCAAAGTATTTTATTGTATTCTCTTTCTTAATTTTTTTCTTTTTTCTTGTACCACAGTTTGGACTCAGGGTTCTCAAGCTTGCTTGGCTGGTACTTTCTTTGGGCTAGTACCTTATCACTTGTGCCATGCCTCTAGCCTAGCATTTTGCTACTTTATTGGAGAGGCAGTCTTGAGAATATTTCTGCCTATGGTTCCTTCATACTTCAGTGTTTGATATCTCAGAATCATAGATAGGTAGGGTTACAGGTGTGAGCTACTGATGACCACTTTTCAGGATTTTGTAAAAAGGTTTCCTTAATCTTGAGAGAACCAATATTTTAGCAGAGACTCATTGACGATAACTTCTAGTGATTCCACATTCATTTATCATTTTTAGTCGTCTTTTATATACACATAGAATCTAGTAAATTGATTTGTTTGTTCTGTATAATTTTTATCATGTTACATTTAATAAAAATATTAACCATGTATTCGTGATGAATACAATTATCTATTCCCATTATTTCTCAAATACTTCTAGGTGATATTTGAAAATGATTCTAGATAATAACTAACTACATTTTAAGCTCATAATGTGAATCAAGTAGAAGGAAGAAATTCAGCCATAGTCATAAAGCATACACTTATATGGGAAACCAAGAATCAAGGAACAGTTTGTTATACTATAGAAAACTAGCTTTAGAAGTGCTTGGAAAATTATTTCCATAAATATGATAGACTTATTGACTCTGGAGTTACAGTATTTCTCTAATGGATAACAAGAAATACATAGTTAAATATATAATTGCTTATTTTAATGATTATTTATGACTGCCAATAAACTGAAGTACATATATATAGCCTCTTACCAGTTTGTCTTTCACACACAAATCACATACCACATTTCTTGTGTAATACATTTTACTAACAAACACATTCTATCTCATTAAGTACATATGTTAGAAATTATTTTAAGAAAAAAATACATGTTATATTCAGAAACTTCTCTGTAATGTCGTTTTTTACGTCTTACTTTCTCTCGTCTCCACTCAGGACAACCCACTACCTTAATGGAGACCATGAGTAAAGCAGAAATCTGGCTTATTCGATCTTACTGGGACTTGGAATTCCCTCGCCCAACTTTACCAAATATTGACTTTGTTGGAGGACTCCACTGCAAACCTGCCAAACCCTTGCCTAAGGTAAGTAGATAACCTTTTTGTCTTTGTTACTTGATTTCCTTTTCAATAAATATGGTTCTGGACCACTCAATACAAGTCTTTGCTTACAGTGAAAGAGATACAGGAAGTGGGGTAAAGCATTCTACCAATTGAAACTAATTTTTTTTTGGGGGGGGCGGTCGTGGGGCCTGAACTCTGGGCCTGGGCGCTGTCCCTCAGCTCTTCAGCTCAAGGCTACCGCTCTACCACTTGAGCCACAGTGCCACTTCTGCCTTTTTTCTTTTTGCTTATGTGGTGCTGAGGAATCGAACCCAGGGCCTCGAGCAGGCAGGGCAAGCGCTCTACCACTGAGCCACATTCCCAGCCACGAAACTAATTTTTTAACCATCAAAAGTTTCTGCAAATAAGATGTTAAGCGAAATGAAACTCGATAGGGACACAAGTGTTTTTTTTTTTTCTTGCTTGCTATAGTTTTTAATGTATTTATAATGAACTACGTAATTTTTTGTTTGTTTTGTATGTTCCTCCCCCTTATAACCCCTGTTTTCACTGTATTTGATGTTGGTGTCCTGAATCTTGTATATACATTTTTCTAATTTGGGGAGGGGAAGGGAAATAAAAAGGATACAGGTTGACCCATTGTAACAATAAGATGTACAAGACACTATGTTGAAAACCAACTGGTGGGGTGGGGGAGGAGTTGGGGAGGCGGAGAGGGAAGGGATGGTAGGGGACAAACAAAGGAAGAGGCAACAATGCTCAAAAGGAAATGTACTCATTACCTAACTCATGTAACTGTAATCCCTCTATACAATATTTTTACAATAAAAAAAAATATATTTTAAAAAAGCCAGCCCGGGCAGAAAAAAAAAGTTTCTGCATTTCAGAAACCCAAGAGTCATTCAGAGTCAGATCAATTATTCAGCACCTCAGAAGGAATCCTTGATTCCCTCATAAAACTATCAAAGTGATTAGCATATAAAGAAGTGTCACCTCTTATAGCCCATTGAAAATGATAGTTTAGAATCAATAAAAATTCAATAGGCCCCATGGTTTCCCTTATTTGCGATATCTAGTATACGTATGAGTCAAGCGGAAAAGGTCAGATAATGTGATGTTAGGAAAATGAACCCTTAGATATGTATTTTAATGTTTTTTGCTTTCATGCGTTTCTAACACATTTGTAAGATTATTTCTTTGTTGCTTTGTATGTCCCTCCCCCACAGTATAACCCCTGCTTTCACTATATTTGATGTCAGTATAACTTGTGGAGGAGATGGGGAAAAACAAGTCGTTTAAGGATACAGGTGGACCTGTTGCAACAATGAGAAGTACAAGTTGTCATGTCCATAACGAGCTTTACAACGTTGGTGGGGGGGGGGAGGATTGGGTGGGTGGGTGGGGGGGAGGCTAGGAAGGGATGTGAAGGGTAAACAAAGGAGGAAGCTGCAATGCTTGGTAAGAAATGTATGCATTATCCTGCCCATGTAATTGTAACCCCTCTGTACAATATGTTCACAAATAAAATAAAATAAAAAAAAGAATCAATAAAAATTCAGTGAGAACAGTTATAAAGATTACAGTACTAAAAGAATATCTGATGGGAGTTGTAGAAAGCTTCTCAGTCACTGATAGTAAGATGATATATGAACAATGCACAGAAATCAGTTGAGAAATGAGCATATATATATATATATACACACACACACACACACACACACACACACACACACACACACACACACATAAGATTAGAATAGTAAGAACAATTTACAAGACAAAAAACTTTGTTTAATGGGGAAAATTGCTAGAGAAATATAACTTAATTAGATTCCAGATGGAAATGTTTGGAAAATTGATTGCCAATATCCTCTGCAATATTAACTGTGCCCTTACTAATGGCTAATGGAAATTTTTATGTTTTATGTATCTTGCTATGTTTTATGTACCTTCCTCTGCTATTTTCTTTTCATTTACTCTCCTCCCTGAGCTTCAGTGTTCAAGTCCAGTACTCTATCACTTGAGCTTATCTACTTCCAGCTTTTGGTGGTTAATTGGGGCTGAGAGTCTCAGGCATTTCTGCTCAGGCAGGCTTTCAACCATGATCCTCCGATCTCAGCCTCCTGACTAGCTAGAATTACAGACAAGAGCCACTTATGCTTGGCTAGTTTCATAGAACAAAACTTTAATGTTCCCTTCACTATTTTTCTGTGTATGTGAGAAAGAGCAAGAGAGAGAGAGAGAAAGAGAGAGATGAAGCAATTTTTTTCTTCACAGGAAATGGAAGACTTTGTGCAGAGCTCTGGGGACAATGGTGTGGTGGTGTTTTCCCTGGGGTCAATGTTTCAAAATATAACAGAAGAGACAGCCAATGAGATTGCATCAGCACTGGCACAAATTCCACAAAAGGTGAGATAGTGTACCTCAATAGTGGTCTTTATTGAATGAGCCTTAAACTCGGGTATCTGATTATACTAGTTTCCTGGTGAAAGATACGTTGTTAAAATAGCTCTAATTTGTCTTAGCCATTTTAAAGACAAAGGATATTCATGGCAAAGGCTGAAATAGCAAGGAACTTTGGATTGTTTTAAATTGACAATCAATGCAATATGAATTTTGTCACCAGAAAGACACACAGCAGCTACAATATGAAATTGTGTCATTATGATAATATTGCTAGCAAGCATTCACAGAAATCATGAAATTTCATCCAGTTCTTGCAGGAATGTTACTGCCAACCCATACACTAACCATATTTCAGAAAGGAATTCAATGGCACTAATAAATTGAAGCACTACAGTAATATTTAGCACATAGTTTAGTTTAGTTTGAAGTGTATTATACAGTTTAGTGTTCCCATGAAATCCTTTCCTTCAGTTTTGAAACGGAGCCACTTAGAATACAGTTGAGGGGGTTATTCAGAGAAAAGAAAAGGAAGGTTCACTCTTCATTCCAGGTGTGTATTCAGCCTTGTTTATGAAGAGAAAGTAAATAAAACCAACCTGCCCTACTGGACTGGGGCTTGTTATATCTGAAACCAGATCTGTACAGTTCATGGGAAAGTGGCCATTGTCTACTGAAAAATACATGTAGCACCATTAAAATTGAGGATCCTTTCAGCAGCCATGTGCCCTATGAACTACAGGCCAGCTCCAGTTCCTACATTTAAGATTTCCCCCATTATAGATCATAACTTGAGATGTCAGTATCATAAATTTGTGATGAAAGTTCAGCCTGCAATTTTCCTATACAACTCAACCAATAATTTGCAAGCTAAAACTGTTTCATGTAATTACTCAAAAAAATTCATTGACGTATCATAAAGAATTGCTTACATAGACTTGAATCAGTTTGTTAGAAAAGGTTGTACAGGGACTGGGAAGGTGGCTCAGTGGTAGAGCGCTTGCCTTGCATGCCTGAGGCCCTGGGTTCGATTCCTCAGCACCACATAAGCAAAAAGAAAAAAGCTGGAAGTGGCCCTGTGGCTCAAGTGGTAGAGCACTAGCCTTGAGCTGAAGAGCTGAGGGACAGCACCCAGGCCCAGAGTTCAGGCCCCACGACCAGACTCCCCCCCCCAAAAAAAGAAAAGGTTATACAGAAATAATTTTGTTCATGTGCTGGTCATGAATCAGAAGGTGCAGCCTTAAGAAACAATACAACAATGTGAGTTGTTGCTCTGGGTGTGCCATGGAAAGGCCCTGTTAGCAACCCCATTATTGGTTCTAGGGGTCGTTTGTCTGTCCATCCAGATAAATGTGTAAAGGTTGACAAACTCTCAGGGAGGTTAGTTTTGTGGGGCCATTCATAGTATGACTAGTAAGGGGAACATGTACACAGTCCATAGTGCTGAGTATTATGTAATATAATAATCATTTAATAAAACAGTGTAGTGCAGTACAAATTATGGCGTAGTTTGACTCCGTTTCTGGTTGGTAAAGCATGACAGCATCTTTTCATAGAACTCCTCTCCAGGGAGAACTGTGGACATAAAGTATTTGTCATATAGGCAGTTAAGAAACAAATATTAAACTAAAATGAAATCTCATAGACTAAGAGAATATTATCCTAATACTACTTTATAAAGGTTACTAGAGAAATTGGAAGAAGAGAGCTAGTTTAGTAAAGATTTACGTGTAAAGATGCAAATCTTAGTAATTTTAAAGGCTATTGCATACCAGATCTAAGATTATGACTACATAAAAATTGGTTGAATGCATTCATTTATCGTTTATCACATCATTTAAGTACTGTGAAAATTTTTTATGATAGTCCATTTTACTAAGTATGAAAATAAGTACAGGAAATGCTGATGTTCTTTTTCTCTCAGTACTATAAAAGTCCACATTAAGCCTCTTCTCTTTTCTTTGTTCATTCTATGAAAGTCACTTGACTGTGTGATCTCTAAATTTTAAAATGTTACATTTTAAAAACAAAAATGGGGCTGGGAAGGTGGCTCAGTGGTAGAGTGTTTGCCTTGCATGCATGAGGCCCTGGGTTCGATTCCTCAGCATCATATAAGCAGATAAAAAGCCAGAAGTGGGTCTGAGGCTCAAGTGGTAGAGCGCTAGCCTGCAGCTGAAGAGAACAGCGTCCAGGCCCAGAGTTCAGGCCCCACGACCGACCAAAACAACTTACAAAAATGTCTTTCCCTAATAGATTCTTTGGAGATTTACTGGAAAGAAACCAGATACCTTAGGACCGAATACTCGGTTGTACAAGTGGCTCCCCCAGAATGACCTCCTTGGTAAGACTCTGAAAAACACATACTGAAAGCACGAGTAATTGTAAAGTAGTTGATAACAACACAAGAAGAAACAAACTGATGGAAATTTATCAATAAAAATTCAAAATTGAAAGCTAACTTTTAGACTTATAATCCATCCTAAGGAAATCTGTCTTAACAGATGAAATTTTTTTTTTTGGGGGGGGGTCCAATCATGGGTCCTGAACTCTGGGCCTGGGCTCTGTCCCTCAGCTCTTCAGCTCAAGGCTAGTGCTCTACCACTAGACCCACAGAGCCACTTCCGGCTTTTTTCTTTTTGCTTATGTGGTGCTGAGGAATCAAACCCAGGGCCTCATGTATGCAAGGCAAGCGCTCTACCACTGAGCCACCTTCCCAGCCCCAACAGATGAAATTTTACTATACTGTATTGTATACTTTATGATCAGTTTATCTTTTTCCAAAGTATACTTACAATTGACAAAGAATTTTCTGTAATTACCTGAGGTTATCTCTCTGTCCCTTAATTCAGTCATTACATTATGCATCCTCCTAAAGGAGGGCAAGAATTTGCAATGCCACTGAAACATACGACTTTGTTTTATTGTATATGAATCTGCATTTTATGTGGGAAAATTCATCTGCTTAATATGAAATGATAACATACTATTTTCAAGCATACTTCTTTCATTAGAGTAATGTACCATGTTTAGGTTTACGAGAGCGTAATCTTACATGAATATTTCCTTGCTTCAGGATGTGCTCTCTATTATCCATTATCTGTTTTTCTGTCTGTTATAAAGGAAATGATATATTCATTTTCAAATCTCAAGTCACACAAAACTTGAGCCACAAACCGTAAGATTTTTATTCACATCTCTAGTAGATTGTGTACTAATAGTGGTGAGATATTATGGCCATTTAAATGTAATTTCATTGGTTCAATAATTGTTATTTGGGAAACACTGTATCTTTCACGTGCTCACATTATACATTTCTCATTTCATGTCTAAGACTTTTAATGAACAATTGTATTGAAATGCCCCTAATCCTAGGCCATCCCAAAACAAAAGCTTTCATCACTCATGGTGGAGCTAACGGCATCTATGAGGCGATCCATCATGGGATTCCCATGGTGGGCATTCCTTTGTTTGGGGAACAACATGATAACATTGCTCACATGGTGGCCAAAGGAGCAGCTGTTCAACTGGATATAAGAGCAATATCAAGCAAAGACTTGCTCAGAGCACTGGAAGCAGTCATTAACAACCCTGTGTGAGTATAATTTTGTGTGTGTGCATGTGCGTGTGTGTGGCTATCTATCTGTGTTTTTCTAGGCATTAAAACCAGGGATCTAACTCATGGTTGGTAACCACTCTACCCTAGCTGTTTGTTAGTCTGACTGTTGTTTTATTAAATGGTGATTATAGATCAGTTTTTATATGAGTCTGAACAGGAAAGCTACCTTCGATTTACACTTGATTAATTCTGAAAGACTTCATCATGTATTTCACAAGAATCAATAAGTATTTGTATATTTATGTGTGTCTGTGTATATGTCCGTGTGTTTGTGTCAGTGTGTGTGGTATAACATTGTTATGCTATACAGGCTAGCATGGCCTCAAACTCATGATCATCATCTTTCAGCATTTGGAATGCTGAGATTCCACAGATCCCCTTTCATTTCCAACCATAGTAAGCTACTTTGTTCCGCAGTGATTTCAGGGCAAAAGAATGATCAGAACCTTGAGAATAGTATGAAACTCTGAAACAGGGAAAAAGTGGACTGAAAAGAATCTCTAAGGATGAAAACAGATGATCACTAGGAAGACGAGGAAAGCAAGGAATAGGGGGGCATGAACACTCCCTCCAATGACTACACCAGTCCAGTGTAAACTTTTTTCAACTTATGATGTCACTCATTAGTCTTTATTATTGTTATTTTTTATTGTGAAAATACTGTGCAGAGGGGTTACAATTACATAAGTAAGATAATGAGTACATTTCATATCAAGCATAGTAGCCTCCTGCATTGTTTTCCCTTCCCATCCCTTCCCATCCACCCCCAGCCCTCACCCAACACACCTCCGCCCCCTACCAAAGTTGTAAAGTTCCTTTGCAACATAAAGACTTGTACATCTCATTGTTGCAATGGGTCCACCTGTATCCCTATTTAAACGATTTGTTTTTCCCCTTCCCCTCCACAAATAATACAAACATCAAATATAGGGAAAGCAGGGGTTATACTGTGGGGGAGGGACATACAAAACAACAAAGAAATCATCTTATAAATGTGTTCGAAACAATCGCATGAAAGAAAAAAAAATTTGAATACATATCTTAGGGTTCATCTCCCTAACATCAACTTATCTGACCTTTTCTGCTTGACTCAGACATATACTAGTTACTGCAGATAAGGAAAACCATGGGACCTGGTTCTTTGGGCCTGGCTTACTTCACTTAATAAAATTTTTTCCAGGTTTTTCATTTCCTAACAAATGGGGCAACGTCGTTCTTTCTGATGGAGTCATAGAATTCCATTGTGTATATATACCACATTTTCGTGTTCCATTCATCTACTGAGGAGCATCAGGGTTGATCCCATATCTTAGCTATGGTGAATAATGCTGCGATAAACAGAGTTGTGCTGGTAGCTTTAGTGTGGTCTGGTTTGTGAACATTTGGGTAAACGCCCAAAAGTGGGATTGCTGGGTCATAGGGTAGCTCTATGTGGAGTTTTTTGAGGAACCTCCATACTACTTTCCAAAGTGGTTGAACAAGTTTACACTACCACCAACAATGCAGTAAGGTTCCCTTCTGTCCACATCCCCTCCAGCATCTGTTGTTATTAGAGCTCTTGATTATAGCCATTCTAACTGGGGTGAGGTGGTATCTCAATGTTGTTTTCATTTGCATTTCTTTTATTGTTAGAATGGTTGAGCATTTCTTTATGTGGCTATTGGCCATCCTTCTTTCCTCTTCAGAGAAGTTTCTCTTTAAGTCTTTAGCCCACTTATTTATTGGGCAGTTGTTTCTTTGAGTGTTTGTTGTTGGGGGAGTTAATTTTTGAGTTCCAGGTATATTTTAGATATGAGACCCTTGTCCGTTGTATGGCTAGTGAAGATCTTCTCCCAATCCGTGGGCTTTCTATTGATCTTGCTAGCTATGTCCTTTGCCATGCAGAAGCTCTGCAATTTCATGCAATCCCATTTGTCCAACCTTTCTTTGATTTCTTGTGTTTCAGGGTCTCTATTGAGAAAAGTTCTGCCTGTGCCAAGGAGCCCTAGGGTTTCTCCTATTCCATCCTGTAATGTTTTCAGAGTGTCTGCTTTGACTCCGAAGTCTTTGTTCCATTTGGAGTTGATTCTGGTTCAGGGTGATATATAAGGATCTGGCTTTAGTTTTCTACAAGTAGTTAACCAATTTTGCCAGAACCATTTACTGAAGAGGCTGTCCTTCTTCCATTCTATTTTTTTTTTTTAGCTCCCTTATTGAAGATTAGATGGCTATAGGTCTGTAGGTTCATTTCTGGGTTTTCAATTCTATTCCATTGGTCCTGAGGTCTGTTCTTGTGCCAGTACCAAGCTGATTTCATTACTATGGCTTTGTAGTAGAGTTTGAAATTTGGTATTAATGTTCCTCCAGAATTGTTATTTCTGTTGAGGATGGTTTTTGCTATTCGGGATCTTTTATTGTTTGATATGAATTTTTGGATTGCCTCTTCTATTTCCTTGAAGAATGAGGTTGGAATATTGATAGGAATCACATTGAATTTGTAGATAGCCTTGGGAAGTATTGCCATTTTCACTATATTGATCCTTCCAATCCAGGAGCATGGGAGTTTTTGCCACTTTCTAAGTTCTATTTTGATTTCCCTTTTCAGGGTTTTAAAGTTTTCATCATAGAGATCCTTCACTTATTTAGTTATGTTAATTTCTAGGTATTTTATTTTTTGTGGGGCTATTTCAAATGGAGTTGCTTTCCTAATTTCAGGACACTTTTCTCATTGTTGGCATATAGAAAAGCCATTGATTTTGAGGGTTAATTTTATACTCTGCTACTTTGCCAAAGTTTTTTTTGAATCACCTTAAGTAATTTGTGAGTGGATTACGCAGGATTCTTTAAATACAAGATCATGTCATCTGCAAAGAGGGAGAGCTTTATTTCTTCTTTCTCTACTTGGATCCCCTTGATGTTTGCATTTTGTCTTATTGCTGTAGCTAAGGGTTCTAATACTAGATTGAAGAGAAGTGGAGGGAGTGGACATCCTTGTCTTGTTCCTGAGTTAAAAGGAAATGGCTTTAGTTTTTCACCATTAAGTATAATGTTGGCTGTAGGTTTGTCATATACAGCCTTTATTGTATTGAGGAATATTCCATGGATTCCTAATTTTTCCAGAACCTTCATAATATAGGGATGTTGGATCTTGTCAAATGCTTTTTCTGCATCTATTGAGATAACCATGTGGTTCTTATCCTTGCTCCTGTTAAAATGATGAATTATATTAATTGATTTTTATGTATTGAACCAGCTTTGCATCCCTGAAATGAATCCTGTTTGATCATGGTGTATGATTTTTTTGGATGAATTGTTGAAGTCGATTGGCCAAAATTTTGTTGAGAAGTTTTGCATCAATGTTCATCAAAGAAATGGGTCTATAGTTCTCTTTCTTTGATGAGTCCTTGCCTGGTTTTGGGATGAGGGTTATGATGGCTTCATAGAATGAGTTTGGTAGTGAACTTTCTCTTTCAATTTCATTGAAGAGTTGGAGCAGTATTGGTGTGAGCTCTGCTTTGAAGGCCTTGTAAAATTCTGCTGTAAAGTCATATGGTCCTGGGCTTTTCTTAGCTGGGAGGTCTCTTATTGCTGTTTCTATTTCAATGCTTGATATGGGCCTGTTAAGATGGTTTAACTCATCGTGGTTTCTTTTTGGCATGTCAATATTTGCTAGGAAAAGGTCTATTTCTGCCAGTTCACAAACTTATTAGCATAAAGTTTTGAGAAGTATTTCCCTTATAATGTTCTGAGTCTTGGTTGTTTCTGTGGTGACGTTTCCATTTTCACCTCTGTATTTATTTATGGGTGCGTTCTCTTCCTTTTCTGATAAGATTTGCTAAGGGTCTGTCAATTTTGTTAATTTTTTTGAAGAAACAACTCTTTGTTTTGTTGATTCTTTCTATGGGTTTTTTTTTATTCTAATTCATTTAATTCTGATTTAATTTTAATTATTTCTTTCTGTCTACTGGATTAGGGTTTATCTTGCTTCTCTTTTTCAAGGAGGCTCAGTGTCTCATTAAATTGTTTGTTTCAGATCTCTCCAATTTGTTGATGTAGGAACTCAGATCTATAAACTTGACTCTGAGTACTGCCTTTGCTGTGTCTCAGAGTAGCTAGTAATTTGTGTGCTCATTTTTGTTGAATAGCACGAACATTTGGATTTCTTTTCTAATCTCTTCCATGACCCACTCGTGATTCAGCAGTGTGTTGTTCAGCCTCCATGTGTTACCGGACATTCTTTGGTGGCTTTTGGTGTTGAGTTCTAATTTTATTCCCTTGTGGTCATAGAGAATGCAAGGTATTACCTCAATGTCTCTGAATTTGGACATGTTTGCTTTGTGGCCTAAAATGTGGTCTATTTTGGAAAATGTTCCATGTGCTGCTGAGAAAAACGTCTATTTTGATGCTGCTGGGTGAAATATTCGGTAGATGTCTGTTAAATCTAGTTGATCTATGCAGTTGTTTAGATCTGTGGTTTCTCTGTTGAGTTTTTGCCGAGTTGATCTATCTAGTGGAGAAAGTGGTGTGTTAAAGTACCCAACAATTAATGATTTTGAATCTAAGTGCGATTTGAGGGAAAGTAGTGTTTCTTGGATAAATTTGGGTGCTCCGTTGTTTGGCGAGTAGATATTTAGAATTGTAATATCCTCCTGAAGGAGAGATCCCTTAATCAGTTTGTAGCGACCTTCTTTATCTCTTCTCACAAATTTTAATTTGAAGTCTGATCAGATATTAGGATTGCAACTCCCGCCTGTTTATGGGGGCTATTTGCTTTGTAGATTTTGTTCCAGCCTTTCTCATTGACAATGTGTTTGTTTTGATGGGCAAGATGTGACTCCTGAAGGCAGCAGATAGAAGGATCTTGCTTTTTAATCCAACTAGACAGTCCATGTTGCTTAATTGGAGAGTTAAGTCCGTTAATGTTGAAAGATAGGACTGAGAGGTATTTGGGAGTTCCTGCCATTTTATCCACCTTCTTGGGGGCTGCAGCAACTGGGTTCTTCCTGTGGTTCTTGGATTCTCAGTTTGGGTGCGGTTTCTTGGCCTTTATTGTGGTCTTGTTGGTTTTCTATGTGTAGGACATCTTTAAGAATCTTTTGTAGGGTTGGTTTGGTGGAGATATATTGTTTCGATTTTTCTTTGCTATGGAAGGTTTTTATTTGACCTTCGGTTATGAACGAGAGTTTAGCTGGGTACAGAATTCTTGGTTGATAGTTGTTTGTCTTTAGGGCATGGCATACATTATTCCAGGATCTTCTTGCTTTTATTGTCTCCGCTGCGAAATCTGAGGTGATTCCAATTGGTTTCCCTTTATAGGTGATTGATCTTTTCTCCTTGACAGCTTTAAGGATCTTTTCCTTGGTCTGAATTGATCCTGTGTGGATTATAATGTGATGGTGGGATGTCCTATTCTGGTCTGGTCTATTTGGAGTTCTAAAAGCTTCTTGAATCTGAATAGATCTATCTTTTTGCGAGTTTGGGAAGTTCTCTGCTACGATCCTGTTAAACAAATTTCCTAGACTATTAACTTCTGTCTCTAGGTGCTCCTCTACACCCGGTATCCTTAGACTAGGCCTTTTGATGGTGTCTTCCAAGTGTTATATAGAGCTATCATATTTCTTGTATTTGTCTTGGATGGGTGTATGTTCTTTCTCTATAATATCTAGGCTGTCTTCAATCCCCAAAATTCAATCTTCTGCATGGTCTAACCTACTATAAAGACTTTCTACTTTGTTTTTTATTTCTTTTCCTTCTAGTTAGTCGGCTTTGATCTCTTTCAATTCTTTGTTGGAGCTTTGCTTTAGATCTTGAATGAACTTTTTTACTTCCTTAATTTGGTGTTCAGTGTTTATTCTCAAATTACTTAGTCGCTTGGTTATGGTTTCCTTGGACTACCATTCCTTCTGTTGGGTTCCATTCAGCATTGCCTTTGTGGTCTCCCTGACTTCTTTCAGCTCTCTGTTTATGGATTCCATGAATGCCTTTAGTGATTTTTCTGTATTCTCATCCCGTTCTTTCAATTCCTGTATTACTCTTTGATTAGCTTCCTCACATTTACGCAGTTCCTGTAGTTCTCTTTGAGTGTTCTCAACCTGCTTATGCCATCCTGACTTTCTCTTTGAGTGTTCTCAAGTTGCTCATGCAATTCCTGTATCAATCTTTGAGTAGCTTCCTTATGCTTATGATATTCCTGTATTAACCTTTGTTTTGTCTCCTCTCTCTCCCTATCATGCTCATACAGGGTCCTTTGCAGGTTTTCAATTTTTTCATTTACTGTGTTTACCAGTAGTGTTTGTAGAGCTTTTTGGGAACTCTCCTCTGGATTATTCATTATCTATTCTGTTCCCTGATTATCATGAGTGAGAGTTGAGGTACCCAGACTTGCCATTTTTCTTGTTTTTCCAGGTTGCTCTGCCCATTTGGGATGAAAGTAACACCAGTTTTGTGCTAGCACACTATTTTAAGGCAAGCATCAACCAAAGTCTGTAGTTGCACAGTCAAAATCTGCAGATACAATCTAGTTCAACAGATATATCTATTCAACATCAAATAACTATGTATTAGTGGGCTACAATCATTAGTCTTTATAAAATAAAAATTCAGTGTTTGAAAAACACAGCATGAAGTTACGATGGTTGAAATCCTACTCTTGTGAACTGCATGAACATATCCATCCTTTTAGTTTTCAGTTTTTCCTATCAATATCCCAACCTCATTCTTCAATAAAATAGAAGAAGCAATGCACTTCATTTGGAACAATAAAAGATCCCAAATAGCAAAAACGATCCTCAGTAGAAAGAACAGCATTGGAGGAATATCAATTCCAAATTTCAAACTTTACTACAAAGCCATTGTAATCAAAACAGCTTGGTAATAGCACAAGAACAGACTTGAGGACCAATGGAATAGGACTGAAGACCCAGAAATGAACCCACAGACCTATAGCCACCTAATTTTTGACAAGGGAGCTAAAGAAATAGAATGGAAGAAAGACAGACTTTTCAGTAAATGGTCCTATCAAGATTGGTTAAACACGTATAAAAACTAAAGCTAGATCCATATATATCACCCTGCACCAGAATCAACTCCAAATGGATCAAAGACATCTAAGTCAAAGCAGACACCCTGTAAACATTACAGGAGAAACTCTAGGGATACTTAACACAGGCCAAAATTTTCTTAATAGACACCCATAAATGCAACAAATCAAAGAGAGGTTGGACAAATAGGATTGCATGAAACTGCAGAGCTTCTGAATGGCAAAGGATATAGCTAGCAAGATCAATAGAAAGCCCACAGATTGGGAGAAGATCTTCACTAGCCATACAATGGACAAGGGTTTCATATCTAAAATATACTCAGAAACTCAAAAAACTAAACCCCCCCAACAACAAATCCTCAAAGAAACAACTGCCCAATTAAAAAGTGGGCTAAAGACTTAAAGAGAGACTTCTCTGAATAAGAAATAAGAACAGCCAATACACACATGAAGAAATGCTCAACTTCTCTATCCATTAAAGAAATGCAGGGCTGGAAAGGTGGCTCAGTGGTAGAGTGCTTGCCTTGTATGCCTGAGGCCCTGGGCACATCAGCACCACATAAGCAAAAAGAAAAAAGCCAGAAGTGGTGCTGTGGCTCAAGTGATAGAGCGCTAGCCTTGAGCTAAAGAGCTGAGGGACAGCGCCCAGGCCCAGAGTTCAGGCCCCACGACCGGACCCCCCCCCCCCAAAAAAAAAAAAGAAAAGAAAAGAAAAAGAAATGCAAATCAATACAACATTGAGATTCCACCTTGCCCCAGTTAGATTGGCTATAATCAAGAAATCTTATAACAACAGATGCTGGAAGGGATTTGTCCAAATGGGAACCCTACTGCATTGTTGGTGGGAGTGTAAACTTGTTCAACCACTTTGGAAAGCAGTATGGAGGTTCCTCAAAAGACTCCACATAAATTTTTTCTTTTTTCTTAGAAAAATCTCTTAATGATTTCTGTTGTTATACGGCAAAACAATAATCAAATCTCAAATTCCTATTATATTTAATGCTTTCTAAATTCACTATGTTAGTGCTTTGATTCTATCACTGATAACTAGATAGGGCTTTTAAATTTACCTGATTAATCCTGTCAGAAGAAGAGAACATTATTTTGAAATGTATACATATTCTTACATACTAAGGGCTATGATTATCTTATTCAGAGTAATCATAAAGAAAAAGCAATTACCTTCAGAATTGTTATATATCCAAAATACATGCAGCAAGAAAGATTTTCTACTCAAATTATTTCAATGAATAACTTTATTTCCTTTATACTATTATCAATTTTGTCCTATGATCAGTAATAGTCTTTATTTCTTCCCTTTTATCATAACTGCATAAATAAAGCACTATATTTTTAATTGTATTGTATATGACTATAGCAGAAACATTCTGAATGCCATGTTACTTTGATGTTTTGTAGGCACTGAGTTTGAACTCGGAGTTTAATAATCAGCTGGTTTGCTTTTTCAATGGGGATTTTACTACTTGAGCTATGACTCCCATCCTACTTTTTTCAGGTTATTTTAAAGGATAAGTTTTGGGATTTTTCTATCATGTCTAGCCTTGAGCTGGGACTGTCAGGAGCTCAGGCTCTTGGGGTAGACAACTTTATAGGAGCCACCAACATCTAACTCATTGATTTTCTTACAGACATTGAGCAACCTCATGAATATTTGGGTCTTCTACTTTTTTTAAACCAGTGTATTTTTCATAGGTTTTTTGAATATGAACTAAATCTCTCACATATTGTTCTTACTAAATTTTAAACATATACAATGCTGATTCTGAAAAATACAAGGATGTCTTAATTAGATAATATATGCTAAATCTTATGATACAACACACATTTCCCTAGTTTTTGATGCACTTCAGTTTATTTTTACCTGGTGTATAACAAAAGTATACTAAGATTTGTATCACTGGGTCTGAAAAACAGCCATGTCAGTGAGGTTTTTAAATCATAAAGAGAAAAATCACTTCAATTGCAATTGCTACAAGCTCCTCCTTTAGCACCTTGGAAGTTACACTTAATTGCCTAGATACGCACATGTTCACATTACCTATTGGACATAATCATTTCAACACAAATCTCATGTGCCTGCAATACCTGAATGCAAACAGAGATAAAACAATATTGGCAAACACCTTTGATATTCTATTAGAAAATGTGAATAATTAAAACTATTCAAATTTCAGGACATTACTTCTCACAAGGCAAGAAGAACTCAATCATTTCTACTTTTCCATTTCCTATCCTTTGGTTGTGTCATAGTAACAAGGTAAAATGGAGAAGTTTCAAAAGTGGTTCATAAAAGGAAAAGGTAAGCCATAGGGTAATAGTGGAACAAGTAAGTGATAGGGTGAAGAAATAAAAGGAGAGCTGGGTACCAGTGGCTGATGCCTGTGATTCTAGCTAATTGAGAGTCTGCCATCTGAGGATTGTGGTTTGTGGTCAGGCCAGGTACGAAAGTCCACAAGACTCTAATTAACATCCAGAAAGCCAGAATGGAACTGTAGCTCAAGTAGTAAAGGTAGCTCAAGGACAGTGCCAAAGCCCTGAGTCTAAGCCCTAAAACACAGATCAAAAAAAGGAGGAAGAGAAATGTTTACATAATAGTTACACAATAGTTACATAATGATTACATAGTTACATAATAATTCATCAGTGATGAATTATTTCAAAAGTACAAAGTTTGAAGGGGAAAGCTGCTTCATCAAATTTATCTTTCGGTCTCTAAATTGTGATACAATCCTGAACATTGAACAATTGGTGCATTAATAATTATTTCTTGAATTAGTTAGCTTTTCTTCTGCCTTTGGAATTTCAGTGTTTCTACTTTCTACTTCAGAAATTCTTGGTTTTGACAAGATTTATTAAATGCTTAAATCCACTGTCATTAAGAAGCTCTTGCCTTTTACACTAAGGTAACCATAAATACAGCAGAAAAAAGCCTTTCCTATCTCTCCAAATTTTATACAATTATTTTTATCATCTACAGAATAGTACAGTATCTACCTTTTCTAGTTCATTCGATATATTTATGTTAATTTCTTTTACCTTTAGCTACAAAAAGAATGCTATGTGGTTGTCAACCATTCACCATGATCAGCCTATGAAGCCACTGGATCGAGCTGTCTTCTGGATTGAATTTGTCATGCGCCACAAAGGAGCCAAGCATCTGAGGCCACTTTCCCACAACCTCACCTGGTACCAGTACCACTCTCTGGATGTTATCGGATTCCTACTGGCCTGTGTGGCCACTGTTACCTTCCTTGTCTTAAAATGTTGCTTGCTTGTTTACCAAAAGGTTTTGAAGAAGGAAAAGAGCGAGTAGAACTTTCAACACCTGAGGGAATAGACTAAGACCATACTAAGCAAGACCATCCAAATGATTTTGAGCACAGTCAAACTAGGAGAGATTCTCCTCCACATTTTACCTAAACCTATAGCTTTGGTATATTCAAATGGATCTTATTCCTGATTAAACATGAAGTAATGTACAATTCTAATTTCAGAATTCCCTCAAAAGTTACACTTGAGTCGTTGATGCAGTTATTATAACTGAATCTACCGAGACGCATGGAAATTTGAGCATGTTAAGTAGAGAGAAGCATAAAATCCAAAGTTTTGTTGTGATTTCCAGAATGGGAATATTTTGGTAAACTATGATCAAATGAAGTTTTTGCTTATCTGCCCAAAGAAAAGCAGAGAGGAGGTTAAAAGAGGTAACACACTTTATTCAGACTACTGAAATATGGGACAGAGTTGACAATAACTGAAGTGACCTTCTCATGAGTCAAAGCCAAACATAAACAGTGAATAAGAGGAAATGAAGAAGGGACAATTAAAGGGGACAACAGATTTATCTGAAGATAGCCAATTCCAAAAGAAGTAGAAAAAC
This sequence comes from Dipodomys spectabilis, assembly GCF_019054845.1. Taxonomy (NCBI): domain Eukaryota; kingdom Metazoa; phylum Chordata; class Mammalia; order Rodentia; family Heteromyidae; genus Dipodomys; species Dipodomys spectabilis. The sequence continues at coordinate 25,251,885 of NW_024870720.1, read as the reverse complement.
ACTGATAATGGTCTGCCCAAGGTGGAAGAGTTAGAGGGTGTGCATTGTACATTGTTGGTGAGACATGATAATTGCTTTTGATCTATGGAAAGATTTTACAGCACTGTATTATGAACATAAGAAAATTAGATTCCAGACTATAGTGGCTGGTGCCTGTAATCCTAGGTACACAGACTGAGATGCAGTTCAAAGGTAGTGCAGGCAGGAAAGTACAGGAGACTCCTATGTCTTTTAACCACCAGATAACTGAAGTGGAACTGTGGCTCAAAGTGGTCAAACATTAGCCTGAGCACAAAAGCTCAGGGACAGCACCCAAACACTGAGTTCAAGCCCCATCACTGAGATAACTAAATAAATAGGAATCAAATGGACATTGTGTTGGATATCTGTAATTCCAGGTCCTTGGGAAATGGAGACAGTATTGTTGTGGTTTGAGGATTGTAAGGGCAATGATGTATAGGCTCAAGTGTTAGAGCACTGGCTTAGCAAATACGAGATTCTTATTTTAATTCCTAGTGCTTCAAAAAGAAGCTGCTAACAATAAATACTAATCAGAAAAGAAACAGGTAATGATGGCTACCTCTTGTAGAAATTTAAATGTATAATCACTCTGAATTTTAAATGTGAAATAAAAATGAATGTGTAAAATATAAAACGAATGCATCAGTGCTCTTTATTACATTAAGTTTTTAATAGAAAAGAAGGTTGCAGGGTACATTTTTCAGAGCTAATAATTAAGCTCTCTCCATATACTACTCAAAGCAAAATCTAGTCTATTTTTATTTCTTCCTCAAGTTATTTTATATTAACACCATATATACAAAGACATATTACTTTACTATAGAAAAAACTAAACTATGTCACTTTCAGGGAAATGGATACAACGGGAAATCATCAGGTTGACTGGTATAACAGAAAATCAAAATACTCTAAATACTGCATGATCTTGCTTTGTGGAGTGGACACCTAGACTGATTGTGATAATGATAGTAATTAGAAGTAATTTACATGAATGCAAATGCAGGACCTTTTAGGAGGGATCAACAAAAGGAGGAAGAGAAAAAGGGTGGGCTGCTGTGGAGCACAGAGGATGAAAGGACATTAAGCACACATATCTGTATCGTGATAAAAATGAACCAAATGCTATTTGAGAAAGCAGGAGAGAGGATTGAGAGGAATGAGAACACAGTGGAAAAACAAACTATGTTCAGATTAATAAATTGTGATTTGCCACACTAATTAATGATACATTTTCCAATTTTATGCAGTTGGTAAAAGATGGGGCCCCAACAAAGTAACCACTGCAGTGCTGGTTTGATGGAGGTATCCATAGCAGACAGCAGAATCTTTACCACTGAAAATGAAAAGTTAACGAAACAAAGCAAGGTATATGTCTCTTTTTTGTAGTGACCATCCGCAGAATCACTCCTTAGTGAAGTTAGTTTAAAAAACATTTTCCAAATCACACTGGCATCAAGTGGGGTAGCTGGCTGCCTTCCCATGGTCTGGGTGTGGAATCTCTTAGTTAATGGAGAACTGAAAGGTGTAGAAAAGAAAAGAAAAGCCATGGCAGGGACAGAGTTATCATATGAACCCTATGATTTTAGACACCATAATCAACAAATGCAGAAAGGTCTCTGACTTGATCATCTATGCATAAAATACTGCATACAACAAAAGGAAACCTTTCACCATTGTAACCATCATTAAAGTAAGCTAAATCATATAAAATGACATATAGATGCCGCTGTAGAGATGAGTGCTTTTCACCCATCTTCAAACAGCCTGGAAGTGAGATAGGCCATTCTTTGAATTACAGATGTCATGTTCTTTAGCCCTTGACTTCCCCTAAATGGAAAGTTTTGCTCACTCCTGAGTATTCCCCTATATGGTTTGGTTCTGTTGGGTTGGATTCTTTTTATCACAAACATGTATTTTGGCTTCACAAGCTTTTGCTAACAGTATTCTTGTCTACAGGTCTCTGAGACAGGAGTCCAACTGCAGTCACCAGCTTTCTAATAGACTCCCAAATCAACCTCTCAAGAGGTGGCTTCTCTATTTCTCACAATTGAATTCCCATATAACGGAAGGGGGACCTGCCTAACAGTAACATATTATCTCATGGTAACATGCTGTTTTACCATATACTGTTGTTGTGATATGGGTGTCCCACCAAAGGAACCTCACAAAAGCCCTAATGGGTAGATTACATGAGGAGGAGCACTGACAACTTGGAATGAAAGGTAAATAGAATTAACTCAGTCTTTTCCAACAGGGCTTCCTCAAGGCTTTGAGCTTGCAGGTCCTAAGAACCATGATTCTATTCTTTCAACATATCCTGTAATGTCCAGTCGTTTATGTATACAGTCCATTAGGTAATCCTGCATGTAACCTTCAGATTAGGCATACAAGTTCATCCTGATGCAGTGGTAGATGGCCAGATGCCATTTTGTGAAAGGAGAAATAAACAGAAACTCCTGGAAGAGAGAGTGTGACAGGGTGGGGGGCAGAATGCATTGGTGCTAGTGGACAGAGATGAACCTATGAACACAATGAGGTGAATGCTGTTGTGAAGAGATTCTGGGTCTGTGCTGAGATGGGCCTTGAATAATGTCCTGTTATGTTGTATGCTGTTGCTGCTGCTGCTGCTGATTATGATGATGATGATGATGATGATGATGATAATGACAAGTCTGAAAACAGACAGCTTTGAATAAAGCATGATCATGTATCTCTATCAGGCCTTGAATTTTTCTTTGGCTTGCGCAAGTTGGGAATCACTTACAACATATTTTGTTACTGCTAAATCAGGTAGATGTTTGAGTCATGAAGAAAGAAGTTCACTTGCAAAGAAATAATGCCACTTAAGGTTAGATAAAATGATAATTAACTATTTCTAAATCAAAGAAAGAGATTAGGAAGTGATTTATTCATCATTATGAGTACAGGCACATTGCAAGAGTTAAGGAAGAATAAAATCAATATTTAGACAAAGATTGAATAACTTCAGAAATATTTGTGTAATATATAAATTAGGTGATTATGGCTAAAGAAGTAAATGGAAACAATGGAAGCTTTTAAAAAATCAAAATTGGGAAATGAAGAGGTGACCAATGTCAAGTGCTCATAATCCACTTTATTGGTAATTTGTAGCACATTAGGTCATTTCTATTAGTTACTGTTAGATACAAATTTTCCTAAGAACACAGAAAATTCACTAAGATTCTCCACTGATCTATTCCAGTTTCTTAAAATTCTCTTCTATTTACTTCTGTGCATGTTTGTGTGTGTGTGCTTACACGTATTTTTCTGGGTATGTGGTTCTATGTTGCTTCCTCTTTAGAATGTGTTTATGTTTGGAGCAGAAGTAGTAGGAAACAGTTAACACTGATCACTTTAGTCTACTGCATTTAATGGAACTCAACAATGCAGGGATTGGGAACAGGCGGTATATCTCACGCTTCTTTACATCGCTCCCTTGATTTCCTTTTGCTGTATTCTGATTTATGTCATATGAACAAGCTAAGACTTGCTGAGATTTCATCTGTGACCTTCCCACAGGGAAATGATAGGAAATGTGCACTTGAAGAGAATACATGTTCTCTCACATAGTGCTCTACAGCTTTAGGAGACAACTTTGTTTGACTGGAAGATACATCCAGCCTTGCCACCAACTTGACTCTTTCAGTTAAATCACCACCCAGTAGGAAGAACATTGAATTAGAAATACTGCCACTGATATCTACTTATATTATTGAGAATGTGGGAAAGCCTAGACTTTCATTAACTTTTGTTTTTTTTACTCCTCATAACTGCAGTCTGTCTAACCAAACTTAGTAAAATGAGAGATAGTAAATAGATTTGAACATTTTAGTTATTTGACTTTCAAATATGAGTAAATAATGTCACAGCATTCTACTAAATGCTGAATATTAATCCTCCTCAAAATAATCCATATTGAAAAAAAATAGTTGTCTTCACAGGTAAAGACCATCATCTGAGCCTTAAAATTATTTGGGGGTAAAAAGAAGACAATCATCTGAGACTAGAAATGATATTTTCACCATTAAGGCATGAATTTATTCAAGGCATAAATTAAAGCATTGATGCTAGGAGAACTATAAGGATGGGTTACCACAGAGTTTTCAACAAAAATCTATATGGATACTTGACACAGCTTCAGATGAAAACAGAGGAAGTGCAGTGCAATAGAAGATAATAAAATCAAATCTTTCATATAAAGGAGAAATACTTTTATTCAAACCTATTTTGCAAAATAGTTTACAAAGGATATGAGTTACCTATCAGACCTTGTATCCAAATGTAAAACACCAACCAAAACCACAGATAATCTGATATGAAAATTGATGAAGGACATGAGAACATAATGAAGAGAAGCAAAAATGGCCAATAATATAAAAAGTAGATGATCATAGTCACTCATATTTGCTTTTTTTCTCTCTCTCTCTCATATTTTGTTTGATCATGGGGCTTGAACGATGGGCCTGGGTGCTGTCCATCACCTGTTCCGCTCAAGGCTAGTGCTCTACAACTTGAGCTACAACATCACTTCCAGTTTTCTGGTGGTTTATTGGAGATAAGAGTCTCACCAACTTTCCTGCTTGGGCTGGCTTTGAACCGCGATCCTCAGATCTCAGCCTCCTGTGTAGCTAGGATTACAGGCGTGAGCCACTGGCACCTGGATTCATAAAAGGCCTTTGAAAAATTTCAATGACCCCAATTCAGCCTTCCTTTGATTTCACTTCAATACCTAGAACAGAAAGAAAATTTCAATTTCTCAATAAAAGTTATACATTCAATAGAATTATAGTTTCCTAGTTATATATAGTATAGTTATATAGTTATGTCATATTGCTATATTCCTAATTATATATCATATAGTTTCCTAATTATATATCATAACTATACATGAACTTTTATTAAAACAAACACAGAATAAAAGTATAAAAAATTTTAAATCCAGATATCTTTGAGTGGTTTGTATGGGTGAATCTAATACCTTCTTTATACATTTAAATTGTGAACTGAGTTCATTTTCTTTTCATAAGAATATCACAAAGGGAATACAAATATCCACATTATTCATCACTATTTCAACAGAGAGGTAGTACTCTACTCCATAGAGACTTATCAACTGCAGCATTAATAGAGGAGGTATTTCTGCCCAGGAGGCAAGGAAACCAAACACTGATCACAAGTTACTTTCAATGGAGATAAATGTCTCTAGACTCACTCCACAGCTCTATGAGTCACAGTGCTTTAGGAGTCATAGGGATAATGCAGTAATCTTCCTATATACTCATATCGTCAGGTTAGATCCAACTTTGGAAATACATTTAAGACAATATATAATCTGCATATTTTCTTCTATATGTAGAGGCTAGATCTAAAATACATATGGAGGATCCTCAAAAGACTCCATATAGAGCTCCCCTATGACCCAGCAATCCCACTTTTGGGCATTTAACCAAATGATCACAAACAAGACCACACTAAAGCTACCAGCACAACTCTGTTTATTGCAGCATTATTTACCATAGCTAAGATATGGAACCAACCCAGATTCCCCTCAGTAGATGAATGGATCAAGAAAATGTGGTTTATGGGGCTGGGAAGGTGGCTCAGTGGTAGAGTGCTTGCCTTGATAAGCAGAAAAAGCTAGAAGTGGCGCTTTGGCTCAAGTGGTAGGGCGCTAGCCTTGAGCTGAAGAGCTGAGGGACAGTGTTCAGGCCCAGAGTTCAGGCCCCATGACCGACAAAAAAAAAAAGAAAATGTGGTATATATACACAATTGAATTCTATGCTTCCATCAGAAAGAATGACATTGTCCCATTTGTTAGAAAATTGAAAGGCCTGGAAAAACGTATGTTAAGTGAAGTAAGGCAGGTCCAAAGAAAAATAGGTTCCATGGTTTCCCTTATTTGCAATAACTAGTATATGTCTGAGTCAAGCAGAAAAGGTCAGATAAGTTGATGTTAGAGAAATGAATCCCAAGATAAGTATTCAAATGTTTTTTTTCTTTCATGCGATTGCTTCTAACATATTTATAAGATGATTTCTTTGTTGCTTTGTATGTCCCTCCCCTATGGTATAGCCCCTGCTCTTTCACTGTATTTGATATTGGTATAATTTGTGGAGGGAAAGGGAAAAAACAAATCGTTTAAATAGGGATACAGGTGGACCCATTGCAACAATGAGATGTACAAGCTGTTATGTCGAAAAACGAACTTTACAACTTTGGTCCCAGGGGCAGGGTGGGGGGAGGATGGAAGGGTGAGAGGGGATGGAAAGGGATGGGAAGCATAAACAAAGGAGGAGGCTACAATGCTTGAAAAGAAATGTACTCATAATCTTGCCCATGTAATGGTAACCCTTCTGTACAGTATTTTCACAATAAAAATAAATAAATAAATAAAATAGAGCTATGCATGATAACATATACAGGGTTCAATTCATTTACACACAAAGTAATCCTGGCCAAAGGGGTATATTTATATAGGTAGTGGAGGAATTCAAAGGCATAACTCCTTGAAACAACTAAACTATGTTTATCAAAACCACCATAGAAAGTGAAGGCATGTTTGGGGGGATGAGTAAAGGAGAGCACAGGAATGGAGGGGGGAAGATGAGAAAATCAGTTATCATATACAATGTACATTAAGCAAAAAAATGAGCTATATAACTTGATGGTACTGATGTGAAAGAGGAAATGGGGGGAATGACGAAAGGGGCAAATTCAAGAAGTGTTGTGCTCATAATCTGACTTATGGGGCTGGAACCCCTTTTTGATATATAGTCTGATATACATAGTTTATAGATACAGTCTAATATTATACATAGTCTGCATTTCATTATTTGGAAATGTTTCCTCTCTTTTCAGTTTTTCTAATCTTTTAGATATAAACTTTGTGACAATAATTCCTTTATAAATTTCACATTTTATATTCAAAGGTTTTGTCATAATTTCACACTGAGGAAAAAATTAATATCACAGGTAATGAAAAATGCCTCCAAGACTGATTGCTGCATGCTTTTAAGCAGATATTAATAAACATTTTTCCCCTTCCCTAAATCTTTCTTTAGTTTGAAGAATACTATTCTTTTCATTGTATATATCCACATAAGACCTGTGTAGGAGGCCCACTCATTAACTGATGGCACTATAAGTAGGTACCATCACTGTAACATAAAAGGTCTAGAAGGAGTTACATTTGAAAAAAATAATGTGGTCTTAAGGGGATATTGACTTCATTTATCTTGAGATTTACAGCTATTAAGTGAGGGACTAGCTATGGTAAACACGCCCAATACTATATATTACATCACCACAGCCCTGACTCCCTGAAAAAATAGAATCATGAAACAAAAGACATCACACTGTATCACCAGAACCATGACACATGACTGTGGAGTAAAACTTCCAAAACTGTGAACCAAATGAACCTTCCCTCCTCAAAAATTGATTTTCTCAGTTATTTTCTTATAGGAACAGAAAGCTGAAGAACACATTATGGGAGGAAAAACCAAGAAACATGAGACAATTACTATCCTACTGTACTACTACTGTCCAGTACTGTACTACAAGCAATTAACATTTTAAAATGATGTTCATTGAGCAACACAAGTGAGAATAACTCTCAAATAATTCTAAGCACACACTTTTTCCAAGGGCTGTATAAAGAATGACATGATTTAATTAAGAGTTTTAACAGATCTAAGCAGGAAATAGGTCTTTTAATACAAACAAACATTTTTCTTTCTCCAGTGATACTGAGGTAAAAATCAATTTCTAATGTGATGGCTCATCACTACAGGAAGTGTCTACAGTACTATCACTGACCAGTTAACCCTTCCTCGCTACAAGAAGTGTTTGAATGCTCTAGTGAAAAATTTGGTCACTGTCTTCAAGATAGAAAGATCAATTGGATCATACTTTTCCTCTGTGAAATAGCAGTATGTTAATGTGAACAGACCATTTTCAGAGAAATGAAAATAACAAATATAGAGCTCTCACAAAATTTAGTCATATTTATAACATTTCACTGACTGTGTTATATGATACTCTTTTGCCAAACCATACTTATAATTCACTAATGCTTAAAATCTATAGTCATTATAATATGATTTATTATTTAACTTTTCTACCAGCAATAAATACAAACTTAAAATCTGAAGTTATTGTATTATTAGTCATTATCTTCCATAAATTTAAGGTCAGGGATTGGAACTGTGGCTCAGTTGGTAGAGCTCTAGCCAATGAGTGAGAGTGCCAGGTACAAGTTCAAGTCCCAGTCTCAGAACTAAAACAAGAATAAAAATAAAAATAAAATCACGGCAACAGTTAATTTTACTGTGACCAAGAATATATTCAGGAATGTGTGTGTAGCTTAGTGGCAGAACAATGCCCTTGCATGTTTTGAGGCCCTGGGTTTTATACAAAATCTTTCACTTGGAATTCTAGACATGCATTTTTTATCCTTTACTCAAATTCATCCTCTGTATTAATGCTAGAGCCACTTCAGAAACAATAGAAGATAATGTACATTAAAGCCATTAATGCTATTAAAGTATTTTTCTCATTTTCTAAAATATTTTTAAATGATGGAAATTTCTACCAGAAATTTAACAGAAAGGGAGGACAAAGATGAGAAAGAATAATAAACAGTGTGAATTTGATGAAAGTCTAATATGTGAATGATTGGAAATACCACAGGAAAATACCTTTGGAGGATGAATATGCTGTAATTTTAAAATATGTGTATACAGAATAGTCAAATGGGCCCTATTAATACACTGAAAACTACTGAGGATTCTTTTTTATAACACAATTACAAGAAGGTTGGTGAAGCCAAAAACAATCACACAAAGAGAATAAGATTATACGCATGATTGTTACTAAGAGCTATAAAGTGAGAATGCTTATTGAGTATGAATCTGGATTTTTGAGTATCATTATTATGATCACATTTCCAACATAAAACAGAAACATCAGATTATCTTCTCCTATGCAGATGTGTTCTAAAAGTCATATTTAAAGCTCTCCTAACTTCTGACCAAAAGTTAATAGTACACTGCATATACACATGTATGTATAAATTAATGCATGGGTGTACAAAAGAGAAATAAGTTCATGTTCATCCTTTTAATAGAGAAAGAAGGACTGAGAGGAGGGAAAGAGAGAAGAAGGGATTTGGATAAGCTTTTCTATTATTTCCTAACTGATTTTTCTTATTTTTATCTTTTGTACCAGTAAAAACATTTTCCAATTGCACAAAGAAGTATCAGATGAAGAGTGCCATTTTTGTTTTAAATTTGTATTTGCTAAATTTCTGTTCACTTACTTTGTGTAATCAATACTTTTCATATTAGTCTAGCCTTTTACATAATTTTTCTAATCACTGCATATTGAGTGTTTATGTTTTCTTTTTTAGTACTATTAATTGAAAAGAGCCTACATGCCTGCCAGGCAAGCATAGTACTAAGTGAACACAATACACAGCTCTGTTTTTATTTAAGTTTTAGAGAATGAGGTATTTTGTATGATCTAATCTCAAAATCAAGATTTTTCTAAACCACATTCACTAGTTGCTGGATTATAGATTTCAGCTACCATCTATACCTAACGATGAGTGTTTCTTTTTTAAAAAGAATTACTGTTTTTCCTTAAGTTGCTATACAAAGCACTTGCCATTCATTGAAAGGGTTTCTTCAATGGGGCTAAAAGATATGAAAACTACAGTCATATTGGGAATTGGCAAACAGGCAGAATGTGAAACACAAGCAATTCAGAGACCAAAATGTATTTGTTCAATTGTTAAGATGTTTCTAATGTGTCTTCGGTATATTTTAATTTTGCAATAAAACGTTCTCAAATAAAAGGCATTGAAATTCATAACCTTGGATTTACTTTGCTCTCACTTGCAAAACTTCGCTTTTGTAAATAGAAATCATTACTATGAATCAGCCTCTTGCTTAAAAATCGAAGCTTAACATTTCATAAAGTACCTTGGTCTAAACACACTATTGGACATCAATACCCAAGTAAGCATGTGATAGTTCTTTAGTGTTCATGAGCACTTCGCAATGCAGAGTAGGAGTCTGAAATAGGTTCTTCACTTTTTACTGTCCAGCCTGGACTATGATGGCCTTCTCTGTGCATTTCTAGGAGTTGGGATGACAGGTGAATACACCCACATTTGCCTGTTTGTATTGGTTTGGGGCTTTGTGAACTTTTCAGACCTGTGTGAACTGTGATCCAAAATGTTCTGCTGAGTGAAATATGATAGGAACTTTGTGATCCCTCAACAATGATCTTCTGAATCGCAAATAGCCACCATGGCAGATGTGAGCCACTAGTGCTTAGCCTCTCAGTAGAGTTTGTAATAGAATTTGCCTTATTTATTGCTCTTTTCTCTCATGTTCAAAATATGTAAAGCAGAGTTCATTCAATATATCTATATTATGAGTCACATTGTTAAAGGCTGAAAAATCTTAGTCAAAATGAGGAAATGCTCATTATTCCTAGCCATAAAGGAAATGCAAAGCAAAACAACTGAGATTCCATCTCACCCCCATTAGATTGGCACATAAACACAAAGAAATTTTACACAGCCATTAGAAAGAATTATAGTTTGTTACTTGCAGTGGAATGGATGGACCTAGAACAAACCATGTTAACTGATGTAAGCCAAGCTCAGACAGAACAATAGTACATGTTTTCACTCCTATGTTGGAAGCTACATCTAAAATACACATTGCCATAGAGTAGCTATACAGTCTGTGTTTAGTCTTTAGGTAGACAAGGCACATTGTGTGGTTGATTCCTTCTTTGTAAGGCCAAGTTGTATCTCTGTACGCTGCCGTATTTCTATCCCAACAATAACCATACATTACTGTGGTACTCTGCTTCATACACTCTGGGAAAATAACTATTGTTTTTACCTATGTATGTCCTTGGTCTAGAGTGAAGCATTCCAAATACATTGAGTCAGCCATTTTACACCTACCTGGGTGGATTTTTAGGATTCCTTATCAGAGGACTTGAATGCTTGAAAATTGGCAGTGAAAGTGGGTACAGGTTTCTTCAAATATACTAGAAAAGGATTGGTGATATTCTTTAAACCAAATTGGATGAGTGTGAATTATATTTCAGCAGAGTTGCTACCAACTGTTTTTGAACCATGATATCTAAGAAACGTTGAACAGTTGTGAAATCACTATATTTATTTCTGTGTCAAAGAGAATGCAGACAAGTCATTACTTCTCAACTGCCCATGTTCTTGAGTAATTATTAAATGGTCTACATAAAACAGATGACACTGGTGGAAAAGCAATGTCTTCATTTCCTTACTTTTGTAACTGTAACCCCTCTGTACAACACCGTCACAATAAAAAATTAAAATAAAACAGGTGACTTGCACATACAGGTTATAGACTCCTAGCTACATGAAAGCATTTATTTACAATTAGTCTTTCCCAAACTAATATTTTTATAAATAAGCCATTCAGTCCACATGCTCTGATTAGTCAATCATTTAAAATATGTACTTTGATCAACCCAAGTTATATTTTAACTTCAGAATCAAGGATATTTTTACTGAAATAGACAGAAGTAAACAGCTTAAAAGGACATTGTGCAGGTAGTCAGGATGACTTGGAAATAGAATTCAATCCTACTGATACTACAGCTGAGTTATTACTTTAATTCTGGAAGCTGTGGGAAAGTACTGGTGTGGCCCATGGAATACAGCCACTGGATGAATATAAAGGTAATACTGGATGAACTCATCTTGAGGGGTCATGAAGTAACTGTTTTGAGACCATCAACTGCTATTTTCATTAAGAGCAATGAAGCATCCAGCATTAAATTTGAAACTTATCCTTCATCTTATACTACTGAAGAACGGATCACTATTTCCACAGAAATGATCAGACGATGGACATATGAAATGCCAAGAACATGTTTGGCATATTCACCATTACTGGAGAATATCATGTGGAAATTTTCTAATATTTGGCTACATATTTGTAAAGAAGCCGCTTTGAACAAGGAATTCATTGCTCGATTACAAAAAGGAAGATTTGACATTGTGATTGCAGATCCCATTGGTCCTTGTGGGGAACTTCTGGCTGACCTATTGAAGGTTCCTTTTGTGTACAGTATCCGCTCCTCTCCTGGCTACAAAATAGAAAAGTATAGCGATGGGTTTCTATTCCCTCCTTCTTATGTGCCTGTCATTTTGTCAGGACTAAGTGGTCAAATGACATTCGTGGAGAGGATAGAAAATATGTTATGCATGCTTTACTTTGACTTTTGGTTTGAGATATTTGATTTGGAGAAGTGGAATAACCTTTACAGTGAAGTTTTAGGTAAGTACACTTTTGTTATTAGTAGATTCAAGATCATAACCTTTGTGGAAGCTGGAAGAGGGACTCAGATTTGTGTGAAATAAGAGAAATTTGCCTTATGTAAGTGAACCAGACTCTCAACCATGGAAAATCTGACCCTATAGGGCCAGAAAGAAGAAAATGGACAATTTCAATCTAGGAAGTCATCCAGTTTGAAAAACTTCATCCACACAGAAAACATTGTTCATTTTTCTTCCTTACCAAAATCACTCACTTAGCCCTGTGGTGGTGGCTCATGCCTGTTATCCTAGCCACTCAGAAGGCTAAGGTCAGAGGATTGCAGTTCCAAGGGACCCCTGGCCAGGAAAGTCTGTTGAGACTCTTCCCTCCAATTAACCACCAAAACCCAAATTTGGCACTGTGGATCAAAATGGCCAAGCATTAGCCCTTGAGTGAACAAAGCTCAGGGGCACTGCCCAGGACCCGAGTTCAAGCCACATAGCCAACAACAGTAGTAACAAAATCATAAATACCTCCCTAATAGACTGATGCATAATCATATATAGCATATACCTATGTATGCCAGAAATAAGGAATTGTTTCCCTTGATCATTTTTTATTTAAAATATTTTACCTGTATTTGCTTTCTTATATTATTTTTCTTTTTGTTTGTACCAAGTTTTGAACTCAATGATGTCAAGTCTCCTGGATTACTTGCTTTGGGCTGGTACTTTACTACATGAGCCATGTGGCCTGCCAGAATTTTGCTACTTAATTGGAGGGGTCATCTTGAGGACATTTCTGCCCCTATTAGCTTTAAACTGCAATCCTTCAGTTTTCAGAATTCTGAGTAGCTAGGGTACAGGTGAGAGCCAGTTTTCTGGATTCTCTAAAATGTTTCCTTATTTATAAGACTTACAGTGTTTTATCAATAATTAAATTGGCAATTTGTTCAATCAACTATGTTACAGACATAAGATATAATAAAGTGGGAATGTACATGTGAAGATTCTCTATTGCTTTTTGGCATGTTTCCCCATTTTGGCTTTTATTTTTATAGTAATCAGGATGTATTGCTACAGGTACATAAGTCAGGAATTAAGTACATCTCATTTTAAACAGGGTTACTCCATCTTCATTTTCTCCCAGCTTTTGCCTCCATACCCACTACCTCCTATGTTGTATAGTTCTTTTCCTATGTGGTGTCTAACATATATCACTGCTGAATTGGTTCACCCTTTATCCCACCGTTTCTCTGCTTACCCTTTCCCTTCCCAAATCAAAGAAACTTACATACAAGAAAAAAGGCACAGATGTCAAAAACAGAGACAAAAGGGAAAAAAAGAGAAAGAAGCTAAAAAGTAAATTTAAAAAAACAAGAACTTCTGTCTTCATTCCTTGAAGTTCATTTCAATAACCATCATTTTGCATGATCACATGTGTATTGCTATTGAGCCCTTGTGATCCTCTCCCAAGAATATCTTTCTTTGGTCTTCCTGAGTGAAAGTTCAGAATGCTGTTTAATGTATCAAGTCCAAGTGTAAATTTTTGCCTTCTAGTATCTCTTGGATTTAGATTTATAGGACATTCTAATTATTATAACTGGGGAAACCATGCAACCAATGTTTCTTTGAGACTGGCTTAGTTTACTTAATGTAATTTTTTCCAGCTTTTCCATTTCCTTACAAATGGCAATGCCATTCCATCTGATGGAACAATTCTGTTAAATATAGTTCCCATCCTTTTAGTTGTCTTCTCCTTCATCTTCTGATTGAGTTCTGAAGTTAGTGCAATATCCTTCCTTCTTCTTGGATTTGTTTGGAAAAAGTCTCTCCTTTTTCTATATCAAATCTATTCTGGATTTGATTCCTGAGATGCTGAGTTCTATTTCATCTAATCAGCTGTCAAGATTTTCTACTTTGCTTAACAATTCCCTGCCTTCTAACTAATAATTTTTGGTAGCTATTTCTTTATGGAAGCTGTGTTTTAGGTCTTATATGTGCTTCTTTACTCCCTTGATTTATGTCTTGTCTCATATCCTTTAGCTGAGTGACTATCTCCCATTGGACTCCCTTTCACTCTATTGGAATTCATATAGCTTTCAGTTTGTGGATTCCATGGATTCCCCCAATACTCTTTGGTTAGTCTCATAGTGCTCATGCATAGCCTTGTGTGGGTTTTCAAGTTTTCATTAGGCATATTTATCAGCAGGGTTTTAAAACATTTTGAAAACTATCTTCTAGATCCTTCATTGACGGCTCAATTGCCTGGTTAGTTTGTGTGGGATCTGAGTTTCTTTGACTTGCCATTTTCCTTATGTTTCTAACATTTTTTTCTGCTTACTGGGAAACAAAAGCAAATCCAAAACCCCCATAGAGCACAATTTAAATTCATAAACCCAGAGCCTTAAGTTTCAATCAGAGGTTTTAAGTTATAGATAGGGTTTTCCCTCCACTATTGTTTGCAGAGGGGGGTTGTGGTACAGAAGAGATTAGATGTACTTGTAGCCAGTGAGCCAATCTGTTCTTAGGATAAATCAAACCAAATCAAAAAGGTAACAGGATGAGTCAACTAGGTAGAGTCAAAAATAGTGAAACTAATAGACAACTAGGGATCAAAGGAATAAAGAAAAAAAAGGACCAGAAATATAGGAAAACAAGTTAATATCAAATGAAAAGAGAATGAATAGGCTGAGATCTGAGGATCATGGTTGAAAGCCTGCCCGAGCAGGGAAAGTCCATGAGACTCTGATCTCCAATAAACTTAGAAAACTGGAAGTGGTGCTGTGGCTCAAGCAGTAGAACACTTGCCTTGAGCTGACAAGAGCAGGGAGAGTGCCCTAGCCCAGAGTTAAAAGCCCCACTTCCAACAACAACATTAAAAAACACAAGAAAAATATAGGGAGGAGTAAATAGGAATAGATTGAAATTTAGATTGAAATTTTGCTTATGTGATAACATGAAGTCTATCAAACACCCCTTCTACTTCGATTTTTTTTATTGTCAAGGTGATGTACAGAGGGGTTTCAGTTATATGGAGGTATGGCTATTATGTATATTCCCACTCTCAGGAAACTTGCTAAATATTGAAGTTTTAAGGCCTGTCTAACTTCTTATGCAATGTGTTTATAATCTCCTCTATGGTGTGTATCTCTAGATAATTATAGCATACTTGGTGTGATTCTCTAGATGTGAAAAGCCTGCTGGGACATTAAAACTCTGCTTTTTCAGAGAGAGAGTAGGTTGTTCCCAATTCTCTTTCCAATACCTTCCTCCCTCTCCCCTATGTTTCTGCATTTAATAAAATATTAGCAACGAACAAGGTGAATGCAATTATCTATTGCCATTATTTCTGAAATTTTTCCAGGTGATATTTGCTAATGTTTCTATATAATGAATACATACTTTTAAGCTCCTAGTGTGAATCTAAAGTAGAAGTAAGAAATTCAGCCACAGACACAAAACATAGAGGAAATGCAAAATCAAGGTCCATCTTCTTAAACTATAGAACACAAGATTGAAATCTCTTGGGAAAATGATAGAATTATTAACTCTGGAGATAAAATATTTCTGTAACTAATAGAAAAGAACTCCATAATTAATTTAAAAAAATCACTTATTTTAATGTTTATATATTACTTCTAATAAGTGGAGGCACCATAGAAAGTCTCTTATCAGTTTCCTTTTCACAAAAATATGCACACACTATATATATCTGTAAAATACACTATCTAAAACCAATAAGTTATCCATTTAAATTGCTATAAATATACTGATATATCAAAACCACATTATATAACATTGAGTAAAAATTATAACAATCCCTGGAGGAAATGATAAATACTATATTAAGAAACAACTCTTTCATAGCCTTACCTACTATTTACTTTTCCTCTCTCCACTCAGGACGACCCACTACTTTAATGGAGACCATGAGTAAAGCAGAAATCTGGCTTATTCGATCTTACTGGGATTTGGAATTCCCTCGCCCAACTTTACCAAATGTTGACTTTGTTGGAGGACTCCACTGCAAACCTGCAAAACCCTTGCCTAAGGTAAATAGACAACTTTTTATCTGTTATTGATTTCTGGTTCAGATAATATGATTCTTTTCTTTTTTTTTTTTTTTCCTTTTTTTGTGAAAATACTGAACAGAGGGGTTACAATTACATGGGCAAGGTAATGAGTATATTTCTTATCAAGTATTGTTGCCTCCTCCTTTGTTTCCCCTTCCCATCTCTTCCCATCTCTCTTATCCCATTCTCCCCACCGCCTGCCTCCCCTCCCTAAACTAAAGTTGGAAAATTCATTTTTCTACATAACGTCTTGTACAGCTCATTGTTGCAATGGGTCTACCTGTTCTCCTATTTAAACAATTAGTTTTTCCCTCCCCCCCCCCCACAAATTATACCAACATCACATACAGTGAAAACAAGGGTTATACTGTGGGGGAGGGACACACAAAGCAACAAAGAAATATCTTATAAATATGTTAGAAAAAATAGCAAGAAAGAAAAAACATTTGAGTCCTTGTCTTGGGGTTCATTTCGCCTAACATCAACTTATTTGACCTTTTCTGCTTGTCTCAGACATATACTAGTTATTGCAAATAAGGGAAACCATGGGACCTATGTTTCTTTGGGCCTGGCTTACTTCACTTAATATAATTTTTCCAAGCCTTTCTATTTCCTAACAAATGGGGCAATGTCATTCTTTCTGATGGAGGCATAGAATTCCATTGTGTATATATGCCACATTTTTTTGATCTATTCATCTACTGAGGGGCATCTTGGTTGGTTCCATATCTTAGCTATGGTAAATAATACTGCAATAAACATTGTTGTGCTGGTAGCTTTAGTAGGTCTCCTTGTCATGGGCCGAAATTTTCTTAAAAGAGAACCAGAAACACAACAACTCAAAGAAAGGTTGGACAAAGGGGATTGCATGAAATTGCAAAGCTTCTGCATGGCAAAGGACATAGCTACCAAGATCAATAGAAAGCCCACAGACTGGGAGAAGATCTTCACTAGCCATACAACAGACAAGGGCCTCATATCTAAAATATACCTGGAACTCAAAAAAAATCCCCCAACAACAAATCCTCAAAGAAACAACTGCCCAATAAATAATTGGGCTAAAGACTTACAGAGAAACTTCTCTGAAGAGGAAAGAAGGATGACCAATAGACACAAGAAGAAATGCTCAACATCCCTAGCCATAAAAGAAATGCAAATCAAAACAACATTGAGCTACCACCTCACTCCAGTTAGAATGGCAAAAATCAAGAACTCTAACAACAACAGATGCTGGAGGGGATGTGGACAGAAGGGAACCTTACTGCATTGTTGGTAAGAGTATAAACTAGTTCAACCACTTTGGAAAGTAGTGTGGAGGTTTTTCAGAAGACTCCACATAGAGCTTCCCTATGACCCAGCAATCCCACTTTTGGGCATTTACCCGAATGATCACAAACAAGTTAATATGATTCTGCACCACTCATCCCAAGTCTTTGCTTACAGTGAAAGAGGTACAGGAAGTGAGGTAAAGCATTCTACCTATTGAACCTAATTTGAATCATCACAAGTTTTTGCATTCCAGAAACTGGAGTTATCCAGAACAAAGTCAGTTTAATTAAGACTTAATTATTCACCACCTAGAAAGAATCCTTGATTCACTCATAAAACTATCAAGTGATTCGCATATAAAGAGTTAGAAACAGTATAACTGTTTCTACCCTACCTCTCACACCTTATAGTCCACTTAAAAAGACAGTTGAGAATCCATTAGTAAGAATTATGTGAAAGCATTTCTGAAAAGAAATGTTTTCAAAAATGATGAAAGTCAAAAAGTTTCTCAGAGTCACTGATAGTAAGATGATATGTGAACACTGCTCAGAAATCAGTTGAAGAATGAGAATTGAGAAAGATACATAAAGAAGAGCAAGGAGTACAGTAAGAAACTTTATAAGACCTAAAATTTTTGCATATCAGAGAAAAGTTTCTAGAGAAATAATTTTGAATCCAGGAAAATTTGTCACACAATGATGTCAGTGTACTTTGTATTAATAGTAGCTTAATAGTAGCTAATTGAAATTTTTGGGCTCTATTTATCTAACTGTTGTTCCTCTGATAATTTTGAAAATATTTAATTTTCTCTCCATAGTTTTATATACCAAAACACCTTATTTTATTTTTCTCTGTTGATCCTAGGTGTGAGGGTAGGGGCATGAATTCACGGCCTGGCATTTTCCCTGAGCTTTCGTCTAATGCTCTACCACTTAAGCCATACCTCTACTTCCAGTGTTTCAGTAACAAATTAGAGAGGATAATCTCACAGACTTTTCTCCCCAGAAGGCTTTAAACCATGATCCTCAGATCTCAGCCTCCTGAGTAGCTAGGATTATAGGCAAGAACCACCTGGGCCTAGCTAGTTTGACATTAAGTAAGCCAGACCCAAAGAAACATAGGCAAAATGGTTTCCCTCAGTTGTAATAATTAGTATATGATTAGGATAGTCCTGGCAGAGAATCATAACAGCTCAATAGCTATGTACATATGACCAAACAAAATGATGCTACTTGAAATGAGCTCCAAGACATGGAAACAAAAGGTCTTTTCTTTTTTGGGTTGGTGACTTTGTATCTAGTTTTTTCTTTTCATTTTATTTCATTTTTCCTTTTTCTTGGTTTATCCCTGGTAATCACTTCTTTGATTCTAGTAGTCTGCATCTAGTATATACACTTACCTAAATTGGGGAAGGCATAGGGAATACCAAAATGCTGAAACAAGGACAAAAAATGGCCCATTGCAACAATATTACTCACAAGACATTATTTTGGAAATGAACATTGTAACTTTGGGGGAAGGGGGAGGAGGGGAGGGAGGGAAAGGATAGAGGGAGAACAACAAAGATGTGGGTAACTGTTTCCCAAGGAATATACTCATATAACAGTAACCCACTTATAAAGCATCTTTATAATAAAATAAAATAAAAAACATGAACTAACGTTTGCTTACTAAGGAGTGTGTGTGTGTGTGTGTGTGTGTGTGTGTGTGTGTGTGTGTGTGTATGTGTGTGGTTGTAATAGAGAGAGAGAGAGCAAGAGAGAGAGAGATCAAGAGAGAAGGAGCACATTTTTTTCTCTTCACAGGAAATGGAAGACTTTGTGCAGAGCTCTGGAGACAATGGTGTGGTGGTGTTTTCCCTTGGGTCAATGGTCGGTAACATAACAGAGGAGACAGCCAATGAGATTGCATCAGCACTGGCACAAGTTCCACAAAAGGTGAGATAGTGTACCTCAATAGTGGTCTTCACTGACTGGGCCTTAAACGCTGCAGGTTTCTGATTATACTAGTTTCTTGGTGAAAGATAGACTGCTAAAATAGCTCTAATTTGTCTTAGCTATTTTAAAGAAAAATATGCATGGCAAATGCTGAAATAGCAAGGAACTTTGGATTGTTTTAAATTGACAATCAATGCAACATGAATTTTCTCACCAGAAAGACACACAGTAGCTACAATATGAAATTGTGTCATTATGATAATATTGCTAGCAAGCATTCACAGAAATCATGAAATTTCATCCAGTCCTTGCAGGAATGTTACAGCCAATCCATACACTAACCATATTTCAGAAAGGAATTCAAAGGCACTAATAAATTGAAGCACTACAGTAATATTTAGCACATAGTTCAGTTTAGTATGAAATGTATTATACAGTTTAGTGTTCTTATAAAATCCTTTCCTTCAGTTTTGAAACGGAGCCACTTAGAATACAGTTGAAGGGGTTACTCAGAAAAAAGAAAAAGAAGATTCATTCCTCATTCCGGGTATGTATTCAGCCTTGTTAATTAAGAGAAAGTAAATAAAACCAACCTGCCCTACTGGACTGGGGCTTGTTATATCTGAAACCAGATCTGTACAGTTCATG
The DNA here is from genome assembly GCF_019054845.1 of Dipodomys spectabilis. Classification (NCBI taxonomy): domain Eukaryota; kingdom Metazoa; phylum Chordata; class Mammalia; order Rodentia; family Heteromyidae; genus Dipodomys; species Dipodomys spectabilis. The sequence continues at coordinate 25,231,588 of NW_024870720.1, read as the reverse complement.
GGAAAGTGGCCATTATCTACTGAAAAATACATGTAGCACCATTAAAATTGAGGATCCTTTCAGCAGCCATGTGCCCTATGAACTACAGGCCAGCTCCAGTTCCTACATTTAAGATTTCCCCCATTATAGATCATAACTTGAGATGTCAGTATCATAAATTTGTGATGAAAATTCAACCTGCAATTATCCTATACAACTCAACCAATAATTTGCAAGCTAAAACTAGCTTCATGTAATTGCTCAAAAGAATTCATTGATTTATGATAAAGAATTGCTTACATAGACTTGAATAAGTTTGTCAGAAAAGGCTGTATAAAAATAACATTTGGCCAGGCTCTGGTGGCTCATGCCTGTAATCCTAGCTACTCAGGAGGCTGAGATCTGAGAATTGCAGTTCAAAGCCAGCCCAGGCAGGAAAGTCCATGAGACTCTTATCTCCAATAAACCACCAGCAATCCAGAAGTACCACTGTAGCTCAAGTGGTAGAGCTCTTGCCTTGAGCTGAAGAGCTGAAGGACAGTGCCCAGGCCCTGAGTTCAAGCCCCACAACCAACAAATAATAATAATAATAACAATAACATTTGTTCATGTGCTGGTCATGAATCAGAAGGTGCAGCCTTAACATGAGGTACAACAGTGTGAGTTGTTGATCTGGGTGTGCCACGGAAAGGCCCTGTCAGCAACCCCATTACTGGTTCTAGGGGCCATTTGTCTGTCCATCCAGATAAATGTGTCAAGGTTGACAAAGTATCAGGGAGGCTAGTTTTGTGGGGCCATTCATAGTATGAATAGTAAGGGGAACTATGTACACAGTCCATAGTGCTGAGTATTATGTAACATAATAATCACTTAATAAAATACCCAGTGTAGTGCAGTATATAGTATGGAGTAGTTTGACTCCATTTCTGGTTGGTAAAGCATGACAGCATCTTTTCATAGAATTTCTCTCCAGGGAGAACTGTGAACATAAAGTATTTGTCATAAGTAGGTAGTTAAGAAATAAATGAAAAATGTTAAACTACAATGAAATCCCATAAAATAAGAGAATATCTCTCTAATATCATTTTTAAAGGTTAATAGATAAAATTGGAACAGGAGAGCTAGTTCAGTAAATATGTGTATAGATATACATCTTAATAATTTTAAACACTATTGGACAACAGACCTATGGTTATGACTACATAAAAATTTGTTGAATGCATTCATTTGTCATTTATCACAGCATTTTTTTTTTGGTCAGTCGTGGGGTGTGAACTCCGGGCCTGGGCGCTGTTCCTTGGCTCTTCAGCTCAAGGCAAGAGCTCTACCACTGATGAGCTACCCTCCCAGCCCTATCACAGCATGTTTTAAGTACTGTGAAAATTTTTGATAATAGTCCATCTTCCTAAATATGAAAATAAGTACAGGAAGTGTTGGTGTTCTTTTTTTCTCAGTACTCTAAAAGCCCTCATTAATTAACCCCTCTTCTCTTTTCTTTGTTCATTCTATGAAAGTCACTTAAGTGTGTGATCTCTGAATTTTGAAATGTTACATTCTAAAAGTTACAAAAATAATGTCTTTCCCTAACAGATTCTTTGGAGATTTAATGGAAAGAAACCAGATACCTTAGGACCGAATACTCGGCTGTACAAGTGGCTTCCCCAGAATGACCTCCTTGGTAAGACTCTGAAAAACACATACTAAAAGCATGAGTAACTGTAGAACTAGTTATTAACACCACAACAGGAAACAAACTTATGGAGATGTATTAGTAAAAATTCAAAAATGAAAGCTAACTTTTAGATTTATAATCCATCCTAAAAAAATCAGCCTTACCAGATAAAAATTTTATTATACTCTATTGTATACTTTATGATCACTTCATCTTTTTTCAACGTATACTTACCATTGACAAAGAATTTTCTGTAATTGCCTAAGGTTAGCTCCCTGTCCCTTAATTCAACCATTACATTATCCATCCTCCTAAAGTAGGACAAGTATTTGCAATGCCATTGAAACATACAAGTTTGTTTTATTTTAAAAGAATCTGCATTTTATGTGGGAAAATTCATGTTGCTTAATTTGAAATGATAACACACTCTGTTTCAAGCATACCTCAATGGTTAAATAGTTGCATTATTTTTAAGTTTATGAGAGCACAATCCAACATGAACATTTTCTTGCTTCAGGATTTGCTTTCTATTATCCATTATGTCTTTTTCTATCTGTTCAAAAGGAAATGTTATATTCATTTTCAAATCTCAAGTCACACAAAACCTAAGACACATACCATAAGGTTTTTACTTACCTTTCAAATCGATTATGTAGTTCTTGTGGTGAGCTATGCAGGACAGTAAAATGTAACTTCTCTTGTCCAATATTTCTTATTTGGAAAAGACTGTTCCTTTCATTGCTCATGTTAGACATTTCTCATTTTATGTCTAAGACTTTTAATGAGCAATTGCATTGAAATGCCCCTAATCCTAGGCCATCCCAAAACAAAAGCTTTCATCACTCATGGTGGAGCTAATGGCATCTATGAGGCGATCCATCATGGGATTCCCATGGTGGGCATTCCTTTGTTTGCGGAACAAAGTGATAACATTGCTCACATGGTGGCCAAAGGAGCAGCTGTTCAACTGGATATAAGAGCAATATCAAGTAAAGACTTGCTCAGAGCACTGGAAGCAGTCATTAACAACCCTGTGTGAGTATAACTTCGTGTGTGTGTGTGTGTGTGTGTGTGTGTGTGTGTGTGTGTGTCTCTGTCTGTCTGTCTGTGTTTTTCTGGGCATTAAACCCTGGGGGACTAACTCATGATTGGTAACCATTCTACTCTGTTTGTTAGTCTGATTGTTGTTTTATTAAATACTGATTGTAGATAATTTCTTACATGAATCTGACCATGAAAGTTACCCTCAGTTTAGACTTCATTAATTCTGGAAGACTTCATCAATTACCCATCATGTATTTCACAAGTCACAATCATATTTTTGCATGTTTGTATGCATGTGGTATGTGTGTGTGTTTGAGTCTGTTTGTGTGTTTGTGTCAGTGTCTGTGTTGTAACATTGTCATGCTATAGAAAGCCAGGATGGCCACAAACTTATGATCATCATCTTTCAGCATTTGGAATGCTGAGATTCCACAGACCCACTTTCCTTCCCAACTATGTTGATTTGTACCTCAGTGATTTCAATGCAAAGGAATTATCAGAACCTTGAGAATAGTATGAAAGTCTGAAACAGGGCAAATGTGGACTAGAAGGAATCTCTAAGGATGAAAACAGATGATCACTAGGAAGATGAGGAAAGCAATGAATTAGGGACGCATGAACGCTCCCTCCATAAATGACACTACTCCAGTTCAGTACAACTTACTTTCAACTTAAGATCTCACGAATTTCTCTTAATAAAATAAAAATTCAGTGTTTGAAAAAATAGAGCATCAAGTTAAGATGTTTGAAATCTTACTCTTGTGAACTGCATGAACATATTGGTCCTTTCAGTTTGCAGTTTGCTTTTCTTCCAAAAAAATTTAAGTAGTTTATGTTGTTAAAAAGCAAAATAATAGAGACTGGGAATGTGGCTCAGTGGTAGAGCGCTTGCCTTGCATGCCTGAGGCCCTGGGTTCAATTCCTCAGCACCAAATAAGCAAAAAGAAAAAAACCAGAACTGGTGCTGTGTCTCAAGTGGTAGAGCGCTAGCCTTGAGCTGAAGAGCTGAGGAACGGCGACCAGGCCCACAGTTCAGGCCCCATGACCAGACCCCCCCCCCCAAAAAAAAAAGCAAATAATTATCAAATATTGAATTCCTATTATATTTAATGCTTTCTAAATTCACTATGTTAGTGCTTTGATTCTATCACTGATAACTAGGTAGGGCTTTTAAATTTTCTTGACTACTCCTGTTAGAACAAGAGAACATTATTTTGAAAAGTACACATATTCTTAGATACTAAGGGCTATGATTATCTTATTCAGAGAAATCGTAAAAGAAAAAGTAATTACCTTCAGAAGTACAAGTGAAATATAACTGCTTAATGCCCAAAATATCTGGCCCAAAAATATTTACTACACAAATTATTTCAATAAATATATTTATTTCATTTATAGTAATATCAATTTTGTCTTACGATCAGTAATATTCTGTATATATTTCTCCGCTTTTATCATGTCTGCATAAATAAAGCACTGTATTGTAAATAAGTATAGCAGAAACATTTTGAATGCCATGTTACTTTGATATGTTTTGGAGGCACTGGGTTTGAACTCAGAACTTAATACCCAGCTGATTTGCTATTTCAACGGGCATTGTAGCACTTGAGCTATGACAGCCATCTTATGTTTTCCAGGTTATTTTACAGGAAAAATCTTGGGAATTTTCTGTCATGCCTAGCCTTGAGCTGTGACTGTCAGGAGCTCAGGTAGACAAGTTTATAGGAGCCACCAACATCTAACTCTTATTGATTTTATACAGACATTGAGCAACCTCATGAATATTTTGTGAGCCGTATTTGCTCTTCCAGTTTTTGAAAACCAGTGTATTTTTCATAAGTTTCCTGAATATGAACTAAATCTCTCACATAGTGATCTTATTAAATTGTAAACATATACGATGCTGATTCTGAGAAATGCGGGGATGTCTTAATTAGATAATGTATGCTAAAACTTATGATACAACACACATTTCCCTAGTTTTTGATGCACTTCAGTTTATTTTTACCTAGTGTATAACAAAAGTATACTAAGATTTGTATCAATAGGTCTGAAAAACACCCATGTCAGTGAGGTTTTTAAATCATAAAGAGAAAAATCACTTCAATTGCAATTGCTACAAGCTCCTCCTTTAGCACCTTGGAATTTACACTTAATTGCCTAGGTATGCACATGTTCACATTACCTATTGGACATAATCATTTCAACACAAAGCCCATGTGCCTACAATGCCTGAATGCAAACAGAGATAAAACAATATTGGCAAACACCTTTGATATTCTATTAGAAAATGTGAATAATTAAAACTATTCAAATTTCAGGACATTACTTCTCACAAGGCAAGAAGAACTCAATCATTTCTACTTTTCCATTTCCTATCCTTTGGTTGTGTCATAGTAACCAGGTAAAACGGAGAAGTTTCAAAAGCGGTCCATAAAAGGAAAAGGCAAGCATAGGGTAATAGTGGAACAAGTAAGTGATAGGGTCAAGAAATAAAAGGAGAGCTGGGTGCCAGTGGCTGATGCCTGTGATTCTAGCTACTTGAGAGTCTGCCATCTGAGGATTGTGGTTTGTGGTCAGGCCAGGTACAAAAGTCCACAAGACTCTAATTAACATCCAGAAAGCCAGAATGGAACTGTAGCTCAAGTAGTAAAGGTAGCTCAAGGACAGTGCCAAAGCCCTGAGTCCAAGCCCTAAAACCCAGACCAAAAAAAGGAGGAAGAGAAATTGTTACATAATAGTTACATAATGGTTACATAGTTATGTAACAATTCATTAGTGATAAATTATTTAAAAAGTACAAAGTTTAGAGGGGAAAGCTGCTTCATCAAATTATCTTTCTGTCTCTAAATTGTGATACAATCCAGAACATTGAACAATTGATACATTAACAATTATTTCTTGAATAAGTTAGCTTTTCTTCTGCCTTTGGAATTTCAGTGTTTCTACTTTCTACTTCAGAAATTCTTGGTTTTGACAAGGTTTATTAAATGCTTAAATCCAGTGTCATTAAGAAGCTCTTGCCTTTTACACTAAGGTAACCATAAATACAGCAGAAAAAAGCCTTTCCTATCTCTCCAAATTTTATACAATTATTTTTATCATCTACAGAATAGTACAGTATCTACCTTTTCTAGTTCATTCTATATATTTGTTAATTTCTTTTACCTTTAGCTACAAAAAGAATGCTATGTGGTTATCAATCATTCACCACGATCAACCTATGAAGCCACTGGATCGAGCTGTCTTCTGGATCGAATTTGTCATGCGCCACAAAGGAGCCAAGCATCTGAGGCCACTTTCCCACAACCTCACCTGGTACCAGTACCACTCTCTGGATGTCATCGGATTCCTACTGGCCTGTGTGGCCACTGTTACCTTCCTTGTCTTAAAATGTTGCTTGCTTATTTACCAAAAGATTTTGAAGATGGGAAAGAAGGAAAAGAGCGAGTAGAGCTTTCAACACCTCAGGAAATGGACTAAGGCCATACTAAGCAAGACCATCCTAATGATTTTGAGCACAGTCAAACTAGGAGAGATTCTCCTCCACATTTTACTTAAAACTATAGCTTTGGTATATGCAAATGGATCTTATTCCTGATTAAACATGAAGTAATGTACAATTCTAATTTCAGAATTCCCCCAAAAGTTACACTTGAGTCGTTGATGCAGTTATTATAACAGAATCTACGGAGACCCATGGAAATTTGAGCATGTTAAGTGGAGAAAAGCATAAAATCCAAAGTTTTGTTGTGCATTTCCAGAATGGGAATGTTTTGGTAAACTATGATAAAATGAAGTTTTTGCTTGTCTAACCAAAGAAAAGCAGAGAGGAGGTTAAAAGAGGTAACACACTTTATTCAGACTACTGACATATGGGACAGAGTTGACAATGACTGAAGTGACCTTCTCATGAGTCAAAGCCAAACATAAACAGTGAATAAGAGGAAATGAAGAAGGGACAATTAAAGGGACAACAGATTTATCTGAAGATAGCCAATTCCAAAAGAAGTAGAAAAACACTGATAATGGTCTGCCCTAGGTGGAAGAGTTAGAGGGTGTGCATTGTACATTGTTGGTGAGACATGATAATTGCTTTTGATCTATGGAAAGATTTTACAGCACTGTATTATGAACATAAGAAAATTAGATTCCAGACTATACTGAGTTCAAGCCCCATCACTGAGATAACTAAATAAATAGGAATCAAATGGACATTGTGTTGGATATCTGTAATCCCAGGTCCTTGGGAAATGGAGACAGTATTGTTGTGGTTTGAGGATTGTAAGGGCAATGATGTATAGGCTCAAGTGTTAGAGCACTTGCTTAGCAAATACGAGATTCTTATTTTAATTCCTAGTGCTTCAAAAAGAAGCTGCTAACAATAAATACTAATCAGAAAAGAAACAGGTAATGATGGCTACCTCTTGTAGAAATTTAAATGTATAATCACTCTGAATTTTAAATGTGAAATAAAAATGAATGTGTAAAATATAAAACGAATGCATCAGTGCTCTTTATTACATTAAGTTTTTAATAGAAAAGAAGGTTGCAGGGTACATTTTTCAGAGCTAATAATTAAGCTCTCTCCATATACTACTCAAAGCAAAATCTAGTCTATTTTTATTTCTTCCTCAAGTTATTTTATATAATACAATTTTATATTAACACCATATATACAAAGACATATTACTTTACTATAGAAAAAACTAAACTATGTCACTTTCAGGAAAATGGATACAACGGGAAATCATCAGGTTGACTGGTATAACAGAAAATCAAAATACTCTAAATACTGCATGATCTTGCTTTGTGGAGTGGACACCTAGACTGATTGTGATAATGATAGTAATTAGAAGTAATTTACATGAATGTAAATGCAGGACCTTTTAGGAGTGATCAACAAAAGGAGGAAGAGAAAAAGGGTGGGCTGCTGTGGAGCACAGAGGATGAAAGGACATTAAGCACACATATCTGTATCGTGATAAAAATGAACCAAATGCTATTTGAGAAAGCGGGAGAGAGGATTGAGAGGAATGAGAACACAGTGGAAAAACAAACTATGTTCAGATTAATAAATTGTGATTTGCCACACTAATTAATGATACATTTTCCGATTTTATGCAGTTGGTAAAAGATGGGGCCCCAACAAAATAAGCACTGCAGTGCTGGTTTGATGGAGGTATCCATAGCAGACAGTAGAATCTTTACCACTGAAAATGAAAAGTTAACGAAACAAAGCAAGGTATATGTCTCTTTTTTGTAGTGACCATCCGCAGAATCACTCCTTAGTGAAGTTAGTTTAAAAAACATTTTCCAAATCACACTGGCATCAAGTGGGGTAGCTGGCTGCCTTCCCATGGTCTGGGTGTGGAATCTCTTAGTTAATGGAGAACTGAAAGGTGTAGAAAAGAAAAGCCATGTCAGGGACAGAGTTATCATATGAACCCTATGATTTTAGACACCATAATCAACAAATGCAGAAAGGTCTCTGACTTGATCATCTATGCATAAAATACTGCATACAACAAAAGGAAACCTTTCACCATTGTAACCATCATTAAAGTAAGTAAGCTAAATCATATAAAATGACATATAGATGCCGCTGTAGAGATGAGTGCTTTTCACCCATCTTCAAACAGCCTGGAAGTGAGATAGGCCATTCTTTGAATTGCAGATGTCATGTTTTTTAGCCCTTGACTTCCCCTAAATGGAAAGTTTTGCTCACTCCTGAGTATTCCCCTATATAGTTTGGTTCTGTTGGGCTGGACTCTTTTATCGCAAACTTTAAAAAAAAATTTTTAGTTATTTTTTATTGTGAAAATACTGTACAGAGGGGTTACAATTACATGGGCAAGATAATGAGTACATTTCTTATCAAGCATTGTAGCCTCCTCCTTTGTTTCCCCTTCCCATCCCTTCCCATCCTCCCCCCGCCCCCCCCCACCCAATCCTCCTTGCCCCCCTCCCCCCCCCACCAAAGTTGTAAAGTTCGTTTTCGACATAAAGACTTGTACTTCTCATTGTTGCAACAGGTCCACCTGTATCCTTATTTAAACGATTTCTTTTTCCCTTTCCCCTCCACAAATTATACCAATATCAAATACAGTGAAAGCAGGGGTTATAGGGTGGGGGAGGGACATACAAAGCAACAAAGAAATAATCTTATAAATGCGTTAGAAACAATCGCATGAAAGAAAAAAACATTTGAATACATATCTTAGGGTTCATTTCCCTAACCTCACCTTATGTGACCTTTTCTGCTTGACTCAGACATATACTAGATATTTCAAAAAAAGGGAAACCATGGGACCTATGTTTCTTTGGGCCTGGCTTACTTCACTTAATATAATTTTTTCCAAGTCTTTCCATTTCCTAACAAATGGGGCAATGTCATTCTTTCTGATGGAGACATAGAATTCCATTGTGTATATATACCACATTTTCTTGATCCATTCATCTACTGAGGGGCATCTGGGTTGGTTCCATATCTTAGCTATAGTAAATAGTGCTGCAATAAACATAGTTGTGCTGGTAACTTTAGTGTGGTCTTGTTTGTAAACATTTGGGTAAATACCTAAAAGTGGGATTGCTGGGTCATAGGGGAGCTCTATGTGGAGTCTTTTGAGGAACCTCCATACTACTTTCCAAAGTGGTTGAACAAGTTTACACTCCCACCAACAATGCAGTAAGGATCCCTTCTGACCACATCCTTCAGTTTTCAGAATTCTGAGTAGCTAGGATGACAGGTGAGAGCCAGTTTTCTGGATTCTCTAAAATGTTTCTTTATTTATAAGACTTACAGTATTTTATCATAGACTCAATAATTATAATTTATAAGGATTACACATTCCTAAATTCGTAATTTGTTCAATCAACTATGTTACAGACACAAGACATAATAAAGTGGAAATGTACATGTGAAGATTCCCCCAATACTCTTTGGTTAGTCTCATGGTGCTCATGCATAGCCTTGTGTGGGTTTTCTAGTTTTCATTAGGCATATTTATCAGCAGGGTTTTAAAACATTTTGTAAACTACCTTCTAGATCCTTCATTGACAGCTCAATTGCCTGGTTAGTTTTGTGGGATCTGAGCTTCTTTGACTTGCTATTTTCATGTTTCTAACATTTTTTCTGTCCATTGGGAAACAAAAGCAAATCCAAAACCACCATAGAGCACAATTTAAATTCATAAACTTAGAGCCCTAAGTTTCAATTAGAGGTTTTAAGCTATAGATAGGGTTTTCCCTTCACTTTTGTTTGCAGAGGGGAGTTGTGGTACAGAAGAGATTAGATGTACTTGTAGCCAGTGAGCCAATCTGTTCTTAGGGTCAGGGTAAATCAAGCCAAATCAGAAAGGTAACAGGGTGAGCCAACTAGGCAGAGTCAAAATGAAAACAAAAACAGTGACACTAACAGACAACTAGGGATCAAGGGAATAAAGAAAAAAAGAAAGGACAGAAATAAAGGAAAACAAGTTAATATGAAATTAAAAGAGAATGAAGGAAATATAAAGAAAAATATAGGAAGGAGTAAATGAGAATAGAAGGATAAAGCAAAGGAAAAGGAAAAACCCTCCAGCCTAAATTCTAAAAGTAAAATGAAAAAAAAAAATAGAAAATTGATCAAAAAATATAGCGAGAAGTATGTATGGACACAATTAAGACATAGGCCTAACAATCACCTAGACTGTATGTCTAAGACTAAACAGGAAGAAAGGAAGGAATGAAGAGAGGGAGAGAAGGAGGGAAGTATGGATGGATGGATGGACAGACAGACCGAGGGAGAAACAAAACAATAACAAAAACATCAATGAGATGAAAAAGTAGGTTCTCCAATTGGTGTGGGGAAGCTTGTCTCCCAGTGTCCAGTATGCAGTCTCTCAGTGGAGTCTTGAATTTAGTAGCTGTGATCTGCAGCTGTCCTTGCAGACAAGATCTGGGCAGCACCATCGGGGGTGGGGAAGTTCCTTATTTCACAGGAAGGAGGCATCTGTGCTCTTGGTACGTGGGTTTCCCCAGAGCTTAAATGCATGGGGTTGGTCATAGTTTGAGGTTTCTCTTTTTTTATATATTGAAATTTTACTTATGTGATAGTGAAGTCTATCAAACACCCTTTCTACTTGGATTTTTTTTTTTTTTTTGTCAAGTTGATGTACAGAGGGGTTTCAGTCATATGGAAGTGTAGCTATTTTCTACATTCCCACTGAAGACAACTGGGAAATACTGATGTTTTTAAGGCCTGTCTTCTTATGCAATGCATTTGTAATCTTCTTCTATGGTGTCTATCTCTAGATAATGATAGCTTACTTGGTGTGATTCCACAGATGTGTGTAAATTCAGGATGAAAGCTGAGTGGTAAAACCAGAAAACTAAGAGAAGACATATCTGGTGTAAATCTGGAGTAAATGATGTCGATGTGTTCCTAGTTATCTACTGACCTATCAGTTCAATGATTAGGTCCTGGGTCAATTCCAGCTGTTCTCTAAGCTTTGGCTCACTTACCCTTGAAGCTCTACTTCCAGCAGCTGTCAGGGTCATCTTGTTGAGCTCTGAGCTTTTCAAGACTTTGATCTATAGTTTCAATAATGGAAATATAATTCTAGGAAGAAGCAATTTTAAACAGTATTTTATAGCTTAAGATTTCTTTGTGGTTTCATGGATTTTCTTTGAATTTTAATGGTTTAAGATTTTATGCAAGAGTTCCGGGAAGATGGCGGAGGAGAAGCTGGAATCTGAACAAGCTCTCGCATAGAAAGCAGTTTTAGAGTTCCTGTGAACAGTCCTAAGCCAGAGAATCACACCAAGTGTGCCATCACAGGACAGAGAGTTAGACAAGAGAGGGGAAGCCAAGACAAGGAGACACTTCTGAGTGCCTGCCAGCAGCCGCCGCGGCGGCGGCAGGGTCGCAGTGGCGACCACAGCCGCGGCCATACCTGAGTGCTCACACAGAGAGTCTGGGACGAAGGAGCCAGACGCAGCGGGCGAGAGGATTCTACTCAACACCAGCAAGAACCGACAAGGAACGGACAACTTCATCCTGCACTTTACAGACCAGAGATGACCCAGGATCCAAGACGGCGTGAGTAGAAGCCCGACGTCCTCACTCCTTCTCAGGAAGCAGAGGAGAGAAGGCCACCCCTCCCCCCACAGCACCAGTGATCTCCATCTTGGATACCTACAAAGCTGGGAGGAGCTGCTAGCTCCAACTCAGGCCTTGGAATAAAACGAGTCATTTAACAGGTCACAAGAACTTAATGGCTAAGTGACCTGCCAGACTCAGTTCCATCCAGGGAAAAGTCACCCAGCTCAGGCACCAGCTATTGGAGTGGCTCTCCTCACTGGGTAACCAGAGCCAGAGGCTGCCCCTCCCTCTAGCAGCCACCACAATCAATTGAAAAACAGAAACCCTGAGAATGGCTCCAGGCTGGGCTCTGTGAATTTTTCACAAAATAGCCCCAGGGAAAAGCTACTGTTTGTTGAAAGGCCTCAACTCTACCAGAACCTAGCCTCACCACCCCTCTTTTGTGATTCTCAAAGCAGATCACCCTCCCATTAAACTAACCTGGGAGGGGGATCTCAAAATCTTGGGTAAAGCAGAGCATTTTTCTGCCTGTTCGAACAAACTGACTTAAGAAACAAATCAAGCCACAGGACCTCAAGCTGACCAGAGACTCCAACAAGAGGCTGGTTACAGACAAAAGGGAGATACAGGATTCTTCCCACCCCTCCCAAAAAAAAAAAAAAAAAAAAAATCAAAGAACTTTTTTTTCTTCTTTTCTTTTTTCTTTTTTTTTTTTTGGTACCTTATATATATAAAAAAATTTTTTTTCCTTTTCTAAAACTTTTATTAATCTTTAATTTTTGCCTTTTTTGAAAAAATAATTGTTTTCCAGTAACTTTTTTTTCCCTCTTATAATTTTTATTTTAGGAATACGTGAATGTAGGTTTTCCTTTCTTTTCTTGTCTTCTCTCTCTTTTTCCTTCTTTCCTATATTTTTGTTTTTTGTCTAGCTCTACTGAATTCTGATCTTTTTTTTTCTCCCTTTCTTATCCTTTTCACCTTTTCCTTTCTTTTGTTCTTTTGTATGTGACTTAACTCTTGTCCTGCACATCCTCAGATAAACCCATAGTTAACTAGTAGACCCTATCCCCCATTGTGTACACACTTAATCCACAAATTTATTACTCAATCTAAAACCTCTGAGACTTAAATTCCTTAATAGCAGTACTACCTCTTTATACCTATATAATATTTTAAGCATTTTTTAAGTTTTTCATATCTCCTCTATCTCCCTCCTGTTTTCTCATTATATTCACATTCCTCTCTAAATAGATGGTCTTTCAATCTCCATAACTATATTAATTTTTACGTTTCTAATTTTTTTTTCTGGTCTCTTTTCATTTCCCTTTCCCTTTCTTCTTTTTCTCTCCCTCTCTACTTGCATCCTACCCAACCTATTTCCTGCATTGAGATTAGGACACAGTTAACTATCCCTGTGCCTCCCCACACCAATCTATTCCTAATTTTTACCCACATCTCTCCCTAACCCTAAAAATTTCGGGTTTTCCAAATTCTTCTCTGCGGTTCGAAGCCCATTAACATATAGTTGTTTGATGTTGAATAGATGTATCTGTTGAACTAGATTGTATCTGTAGACTATTGACTGTATAAATGCAAACCTTGGTTGATGGTTGCCTTAAGATAGTGTTCTAGCACAAAACTAGTGCTATTTTCATCTCAAAGGGGCAGAGTAAGCCGGAAAAACACAAGAAAAATGGCAAATCCGGATATCTCAATTCCCAATCTTGATAATCTGGGGTCAGATCAGATAATGAACAATCCAGAGGAGAGTTCCCAAATAGCTCTACAAACACTGGTGGCAAACATGATAAATGAGAAGTTTGACAACTTACAAAGGACTCTGTATGAGCGTGAAAGGGAGAGAGAGGAGGCATCCCAAAAGTTTATACAGGAATATCATAAGCGTGAGGAAGCTACTCAAAAACTGATACAGGATTTGCGTGAACAACTTGAGAATACTCAAAGAGAAAGGGAGGAATGGCGTGAGTAGGCTGAGAACACTCAAAGAGAACTGCAGGAATCCCACGAACGGGAGGAAAGAGAACTGCAGGAATCCCACGAACGGGAGGAAGCTAATCAAAGAGTAATTCAGGAATTGAGAGACCAGGTAGAGAACACACAAAGATCACTAAAGGCATTCATGGAATCCATTAACAAAGAGCTGAAAGAAGTCAGGGAGACCACAAAGGGAATGCTGAATGGAACCCAACAGAAGGAATGGGAGTCCAAAGAAACCATAACCAATCAACTAAGTGATTTGAGAACTAACACTGAACACCAAATTAAGGAATTAAAGAAATTCATACAAGACCTAAAACAGAGCTTCAACAAAGAACTTGAAGCCATCAAAGCTGACCAATTAGAAGGAAAAGAGATAAAAAACAAAGTAGAGAGTCTTGACAGCAGGTTAGACCATACAGAAGATCGAATCTCAGGGATTGAAGACAGCCTAGATATTATAGAGAAAGAACATACAACCATCCAAGACAAGTCCAAGAAGTATGATAGATCTATCCAACAACTGGAAGACACCATCAGAAGGCCTAATCTAAGGATAATGGGTGTAGAGGAGCACCTAGAAACAGAAGTTAATGGTCTAGGAAATTTGTTTAACACGATCCTAGCAGAGAACTTCCCAAACATACAAAAAGATAGGCCTATTCAGATACAAGAAGCTTTTAGAACCCCAAATAGACCAGACCAGAATAGGACATCCCACTGTCACATTATCATACACACAGGATCAACTCAGACCAAGGAAAAGATCCTTAAAGCTGTCAAGGAGAAAAGGGTAATCACCTATAAAGGGAAACCAATTAGAATCACCTCAGATTTCTCAGCAGAGACAATCAAAGCAAGAAGAGCCTGGAATGATGTATGCCATGCCCTAAAAACAAACAACTATCAACCAAGAATACTGTACCCAGCTAAATTCTCCTTCATAACTGAAGGCCAAATAAAAACCTTCCATAGCAAAGAAAAATTGAAACAATACATCTCCACCAAACCAGCCCTACAAAAGAATCTTAAAGATGTCCTAAACATATAAAACCAACAAGACCGCAACAAAGGCCAAGAAACTGCACCCAAACTGAGAATCGAAGAACCATAGGAAGAACCCAGTTTTCGCAGCCCCCAAGAAGGTGGATAACATGGCAGAAACTCCCAAATACCTCTCAGTCCTATCTCTTAATGTTAACGGACTGAACTCTCCAATTAAGCGACATAGACTGTCTAGTTGGATTAAAAAACAAGACCCTTCTATCTGCTGCCTGCAGGAGTCACATCTTACCCGTAAAAACAAACACATTTTCAATGTTAAACGCTGGAACAAAATCTACCAAGCAAACGGCCCCCATAAACAGGCTGGAGTTGCAATCTTAATATCAGATAAAATAGACTTCAAATTAAAATTCGTGAGAAGAGATAAAGAAGGTCGCTACATACTAATTAAAGGATCACTCCTTCAAGAGGATATTACAATTCTAAATATCTATTCGCCAAACAATGGAGCACCCAAATTTATCAAAGAAACACTACTTTCCCTCAAATCCCATATAGATCCAAAGACATTAATTGTTGGGGATTTTAACACACCACTCTCCCCACTAGATAGATCAACTCGGCAAAAACTCAACAGAGAAACCCCAGATCTAAACAGCTCCATAGATCAATTCGATTTCACAGACATCTACCAAACATTTCACCCAGCAGCATCAGAATACACGTTTTTCTCAGCAGCACATGGAACGTTTTCTAAAATAGACCACATTTTAGGCCACAAAGCAAACTTGTCTAAATTCAGAAACATTGAAGTTATACCTTGCATTCTCTCTAACCACAAGGGAATAAAATTAGAACTCAACACCAAAAGCCACCAAAGAAAGTCCGGTATCACATGGAGGCTGAACAACACACTGCTGAATCAAGAGTGGGTCATGAAGAGATTAGAAAGGAAATTCAAATGTTCATGCTATTCAACAAAAATGAACACACAAATTACCAGCTCCTCTGGGACACAGCAAAGGCAGTACTCAGAGGCAAGTTTATAGCTCTGAGCTCCTACATCAACAAATTGGAGATATCTGAAACTAGCAATTTAATGACACATCTAAATCTCCTTGAAAAAGAGGAGCAAGATAAACCCCAATCCAGTAGACGGAAAGAAATAATCAAAATTAAATCAGAATTAAATGAATTAGAATCCAAAAAAACTATAGAAAGAATCAACAAAACAAAGAGTTGGTTCTTCGAAAAACTTAACAAAATTGACAGACCCTTAGCAAATCTTATCAGAAAAAGAAGAGAACACACCCAAATTAATAAACTCAGAGATGAGAATGGAAACATCACCAGAGAAACAACCAAGATTCAGAACATTATAAGGGAATACTTCTCAAAACTTTATGCTAATAAGTTTGAGAACTTGACAGAAATGGACCTTTTCCTAGCTAATATTGACATGCCAAAACTAAACCAAGATGAGTTAAACCAGCTTAACAGGCCCATATCAAGCATTGAAATAGAAACAGCAATAAGAGACCTCCCAGCTAAGAAAAGTCCGGGACCAGATGGTTTTACAGCGGAATTTTACAAGGCCTTCAAAGCAGAGCTCACACCAATACTCCTCCAACTCTTCAATGAAATTGAAAGAGAAAGCTCACTACTGAACACATTCTATGAAGCCATCATAACCCTCATCCCAAAACCAGGCAGGGACTCATCAAAGAAAGAGAACTATAGACCCATTTCTTTGATGAACATTGATGCAAACTTCTCAACAAAATTTTGGCCAATCGACTTCAACAATTCATCCAAAAAATCATACACCACGATCAAACAGGATTCATTTCAGGGATGCAAAGCTGGTTCAATATACGCAAATCAATTAATATTATTCATCACATCAACAGGAACAAGAATAAGAACCACATGGTTATCTCAATAGATGCAGAAAAAGCATTCGACAAGATCCAACACCCCTTTATGATGAAGGTTTTGGAAAAATTAGGAATCCATGGAACATTCCTCAATACAATAAAGGCTGTATATGACAAACCTACAGCCAGCATTATACTCAGTGGTGAAAAACTAAAGCCATTTCCTCTTAACTCAGGAACAAGACAAGGATGCCCACTCTCTCCACTTCTCTTCAATCTAGTATTAGAATGCCTAGCTACAGCAATAAGACAAGATGCAGACCTAAAGGGGATCCAAATAGGAAAAGAAGAAATAAAACTCTCCCTCTTTGCAGATGACATGATCTTGTATCTAAAGAATCCCATAGACTCCACTCCCAAATTACTCAAGCTGATTCAAAACTTTGGCAAAGTAGCAGGTTATAAAATTAACCCCCCAAAAATCAATGGCTTTTCTGTATGCCAACAATGAGAAAAGTGTGGCTGAAATAAGGAAAGCAACTCCATTTGTAATAGCCCCACAAAAAATAAAATACCTAGGAATTAACTTAACTAAAGAAGTGAAGGACCTCTATGATGAAAACTTTAAAATCTTGAAAAAGGAAATCAACACAGAACTTAAAAAATGGCAAAACCTCCCATGCTCCTGGATTGGAAAGATTAACATCGTGAAAATGGCAATACTTCCCAAGGCTATCTACAAATTCAACGCAATACCTATCCAAATTCCAACCTCACTCTTCAAGGAAATAGAAAAGGCAATCTAAAAATTCATATGGAACAATAAAAGACCCCGAATAGCAAAAACGCTCCTGAATGGAAAGAACACTGCTGGAGGAATATCAATACCAAACTTCAAACTCTACTATAAAGCCATAGTAATCAAAACAGCTTGGTATTGGCATAAGAACAGACCTCAGGACCAATGGAATAGAATTGAAAACCCAGAAATGAACCTACAGACCTATAGCCATCTAATCTTCGATAAGGGAGCTAAAACAATAGAATGGAAGAAAGACAACCTCTTCAGTAAATGGTGCTGGCAAAATTGGTTAACTACATGTAGAAAACTTAAGCTAGATCCTTATATATCACCCTGCACCAGAATCAACTCCAAATGGATCAAAGACCTTGAACTCAAAGCAGACACTCTGAAAACATTACAGGATGGAATAGGAGAAACCCTAGGTCTCCTTGGCTCAGGCCGAAATTTTCTGTATAGAGACCCGGAAACACAACAAATCAAAGAAAAGTTGGACAAATGGGATTGCATAAAGTTGCAGAGCTTCTGCAGGGCAAATGACATAGCTAGCAAGATCAATAGAAAGCCCACGGACTGGGAGAAGATCTTTACTAGCCATACAACGGACAAGGGTCTCATATCTAAAATATACTTGGAACTCAAAAAATTAAACCCCCCAAAAACAAATCCTCAAAGAAACAACTGCCCAATAAATATGTGGGCGAAAGACTTAAAGAGAAACTTCTCTGAAGAAGAAAGAAGGATGGCCAATAGACACATGAAGAAATGTTCAACATCCCTAGCCATAAAAGAAATGCAAATCAAAACAGCATTGAGATATCACCTCACCCCAGTTAGAACGGCAAAAATCAAGAACTCTAACAACAACAGATGCTGGAGGGGATGTGGACAGAAAGGAACCTTACTTCATTGTTGGTGGGAATGTAAACTTGTTCAACCACTTTGGAAAGCAGTATGGAGGTTCCTCAAAAGACTTCACATAGAGCTCCCCTATGACCCAGCAATCCCACTTTTGGGCATTTACCCTAATGTTTACAAACAAGACCACACTAAAGCTACCAGCACAACTCTGTTTATTGCACCATTATTTACCATAGCTAAGATATGGAACCAACCCAGATGCCCCTCAGTAGATGAATGGATCAAGAAAATGTGGTATATATACACAATGGAATTCTATGCCTCCATCAGAAAGAATGACATTGCCCCATTTGTTAGGAAATGGAAAAACTTGGAAAAAATTATATTAAGTGAAGTAAGCCAGGCCCAAAGAAATGTAGGTCCCATGGTTTCCCTTATTTGTAATATCTAGTATATGTATGAGTCAAGCGGAAAAGGTCAGATAATGTGATGTCAGGAAAATGAACCCTTAGATGTGTATTTTAATGTTTTTTTCTTTCATGCATGTGTTTCTAACACATTTATAAGATTATCTCTTTGCTGCTTTGTATGTCCCTCCCCCACAGTATAACCCCTGCTTTCACTATATTTGATGTCAGTATAACTTGTGGAGGAGATGGGGAAAAACCAGTTGTTTAAGGATACAGGTGGACCTGTTGCAACAATGAGAAGTACAAGTTGTCATGTCCAAAACGAGCTTTACAACGTTGGTGCGGGTGGGGGGGGGGTGGAGGGGGGGAAGGGGGGGAAGGAGAAGGATTGGGATTGGGGGGGAGGGGGGAGGCTGGGAAGGGATGTGAAGGGTAAACAAAGGAGGAGGCTGCAATGCTTGGTAAGAAATGTACGCATTATCCTGCCCATGTAACTGTAACTCCTCTGTACAGTATGTTCACAAATAAAATTAAATTAAAAAAAAAGATTTTATGCAAAGTTTACAATGACATTTTTCTTTTAAATGTTTACCTAGGAATCATTTAGGTTTAGAGACAAGTTTCAGGACAATAAAATGTCACTCAGCTTCCTCTGTTAGTTTTGACAGATGAGTTCTGTACTTGTGCAATACTAAGAACTGAATTTCCAACTTGAATGAATTTTCCTATTAATGTACTTTTGTGTTTCAGGCTCAAATCGAGTATCACATTGTGTTTAGCCCTCATGTCTCCTTAGTATGACCTGTATGTGACATTTTTTCTATCCTATTTTTCATACTCTGGATAGTGATTTTCAGGAGTTGTGGTTAGGATCTCGTCCCACATCTCTGAGTTTGGTCATGTCTGATGTTTGCCTCATGATTTGATTGTACTACTTGGTTTTAAAGCAAACCACAAAGGTGAAGGGCTCAACTCTCCATGTCACATCAAGGAATGTGTAATAAGATGTCTTATCACTGGCTACCTGGGATCAACATCCTATCACTGACAGGTTTTTTGTTTTTTGGTTGTTTTTTTTTTTTGCTGTAAAGTTAATTTTTCCTTTACTACTTGAGGGGGAAGTGTACATATATGTATTATTGCAAAGTCATAGGTATAGGAGGTATATCACTTCTCTCCAGTTATTAAATCATTTCTTTGTATTTGTTTGATTATGTAGTAATACAAAACAAATGCTTTCCCCCCCCCAAGTGTACAAAACAAATGCTTTTCACCCTCCCCACCCCCCCCAGTGTACAAATGAAACTGACTTTCTAGAATCATCTGCAGGCTGAGAATTTCATACTAGCTAGTATGCAGTATGAGGAGATGGTTTGCTCCATTCCTCCTTGCTCCAGTTCAATCATAAGCCTTAATGTTTGAGTTCATGAAAACCCCCCAAAACCAAAAAACTACTATTGTAAAGTCAGATCAGAAAGCCTGGCCTATTTTATTTAGCTAGTCAGAAAGATCTCCTTGAGACCCTGAGATCTGAGTTTTGAGAAGCCGCTAAGCCATGACAGAGGGTTTTCAGCAGAACTAGCAAGTACAAATGTCCTGAGGCAGAGAGAATGGAACCAGAGGTGCCTCAAAAACAGGGAGGGAGGGGAGGAAGACGAGATCAGAGAAGAACAATAGCAGCCAAGATCCCACTACAGGCCTTCTGGGCCCAGGGAGGGAGAGCCTGCCTGGTGTGTTAGCCATGGGTCCAGTGGAGAGCCAGGGGAAGGGCAGTGGCTGGGGCTTTGGGGTGGACTGGGATCAAGGGATGTTAGGAGGATGAAGTGGGGTGATGTAGGCGGGTCTCTCGGATGTGCTCTGCCTCCTGGACACCCTCACTCACTGCACCCTCTCTCCTGACAGACACAGGGAGGCTGGACTGGACTGCAGGGATGGGGGGGGGGGCAGTTAGGAGGGAGTTGCAGTCATACAGGAGAGGAATGGGGGCGGCTGCAGGGGTGGGAGATGCCCAGGTAACGCGGCATGGTGACATCTGCGGTGTAACCTGGTGTCTCCTTGTTTCTGCAGATAGCCTCTGCCGCCACGTTAGCTGTACCCAGCCCCCAATAACAGATCTAGCTAAGTCGAAGCCCCTTCATTCAGACTATCTCCCTGCCCGGGACACCAAATGCCCAGTGACTTAAGCTGCTACCCATTCAAAAACACCTCAGAGAAATTGGAGCTTATGAATCCAAATCCAAGGTATGTTGGTTTAAGGCCAGTGTGGGACAGCAAGGTTTGGGAGGAGTGGGAAGGTTAACCTGATCACATTAAAAGAGCAGTAACATTTCACTGGTTACATCTACCATGCCCTAAGTATGAATATGAGTTGTTCATCTAAATCATATCGTAGAGCTAGATGCAATGGTTCATGCCTGTAATCCTGACTAGTCAGGAGACATACCTGGAAAATCAGTGTTTGATGTTAGTCTGGGCAATTTGCAAGACACCCTATCAACTAACAAAAAGCTGGATATGTTGGTCTTTTTTTTTTTTTTTGTCGGTCATGGGGCTTGAACTCTGGGCCTGGGCACTGTCCCTCAGCTCTTCAGCTCAAGGCGAGCGCTCTACCACTTGAGCCACAGCGCCACTTCCAAAGCTGGATATGTTGGTACACACCTGTCACCCTAGCTACTCAGGAAAGCCTGGAACAAAAAAAAAAAAAAGAGACCCAATTTGAAAAACAACAAAAGCAAAATGGGTTGGGGATATGGCTCACATGGTAAAGCATCTGTCCAGCAAATTGGAAAACCTGACTTGAAATCTCAGGATGGCAAAAAAACAGAGGCTTTGTAATCTGACAGATAGGCACATGTGGACATATTTTTTTATTTTTTGGTGTGCTGAGAATTGATGCAACTTGTGCTTCATCTCCTTGGTTTTTTGAGAGGCTTCTGCTCTGTAATGTCACTGAAGCTGTCACTGAATTTGGAGTCACCCACCTCAGCTTCCCATTTGCTGAAATTAGAGGCATACAGATGACATGCAACCCCTAGCTCATTATCTCTGAGCCTTCATGAAAGTGCTGTTAAGTGGGATAGTATCTCATTGTTTACCACTTGGGGAGAGCACTAGTCTCTTCAGTTCATTTAAATTCAGGTTCATTTCTTCTTCCATTTCAGGGCTCCTGTGAACATGACCTATTATGACCCCGATGCCCTTAAAGTCAAGCTGGCTGCTCTGACAGCACATTGCTCTGCCAGAGTCTAACAGTTGGCAGAACCTGTGTACACTAGGTACAGACCAGCATCTCCGCCACACACCAGCCGAGTATACAGAACAAGTATTAGGTGACATAGTTTCCTGCCTTGGTTTACCACCCTGACCCCTAAATGTGATGCGCTAGAGAAGACCCCCATGAGCACCAAGTACAAATTGCTGCAGCCGCCTGGAAGTGTGGCATTAGCAGGTTTAGGGACCACAGCATGCAATAAAGAAAAGTAGAGCCTCCTCCATAGCCTTCCACCTAACTGTAGGCCCCTGGCTGCCCAGGACTGTGGCTGCTGCTCTTCCACTTGGGTCCTCGGTCTTCCTCTCCTGCTGAATTCTGGTTCCCAGGCCCTGCACCTGCTCCAACTCTTCCTTCTCTAGCAGCTGTGGCCACTGTGATCACTGTGTGTGCTACTTCCCAACCTCTCCATGCCACCTGCAACTACAATGAATGGGGCCAGGGCTTTCTGGAGAAACTAGAATGCTTTTCATATTCAGCTGTCATTTAGGGAATTGGTTACCATAAAAAGAAGACATCTTCCCCAGTATTGCTTCTGTCCCTCACGTGCAGACTTCAATGACAGGAATGACAAGAAAAGCCACCTTGCTCAGCAAGGTGGTGCAACCTGTAGACCGAGATTCCAGGGAAGGCTGAAGTGGGAGGATCTCCAGAGTCCAGATGTTCAAGATTTGTCATGGCAATGACAGTCCATCTCAAAGTTTAAGGGAGAAAAAAAGGTAGACAGAGACCAGACATTTCTTTTAATTTTTTAATTGTTATTATAAAGGTGATGTCTAGAGAGGTTACATTTATATCAGGTAAAGAGTATGCTTCTTTTTGAACAATGTCAACCCTTTCTCACTCTCACAGTTTTTCTCTGTGCTTAGACACTGTTTCTGAGCTCTTCAGCTCAAGGCTAGAGCTCTACCACTTGAGACATATACTACTTCTATTGGAGATAAAAGCCTCATGGACTTTCCTACCCAGGCTAGCTTTGAACTGCAATCCTCAGATATCAGCCTCCTGAATAGCTAGGATTACAGGTGTGAGCCACAAGTGCCTGGCCCCCAAAATTCTTTTGCTCAAGGCTAGCCCTCTACCACTTGTGTGCTACAGCACCACTCCCAACCTTTTCTGTAGTTAAGTGGAGATAAGAGTCTCACATTTTCCTGCTTGGGCTGGCTTTGAACTGGATCCTCAGATCTCAGCCTCCTGAGTAGCTAGGATTACAGGTGGGAGCTACCAGCACCCACCAGACATTGCTTGTAATGTATATTCCCTGGGTTTTATTTATTCTATGCTCTCCAGGTACCTGTTTTTGTCAATTAAACTACCTTTACAGAGCATATGAGATTTTCATGAAATAAACTTGTTGGAAAGCTTAAGTTGGAGATGGGTAAGTTCTATCTTGAAGACCTTCCTTTAGATAAAAACTTGAGTTTGTATTTCCCAGGGGTCATTTCACAGGTGTATGATCTTAAAATTTTTTCCTCACTCCCTTCCCTGTGCCTCATTGTCTATGTGTAAAGTGGGTTCTTACCACACTGTTGTAAAGACTAAGGGAGAAAATGCATCTGACAAAGCATTAATTTGTATTACAATGTTTAGGGGTAGACTAAATGGCTCATCCCTATAATCCCTGTTCCTGAGGAGGCAGATTGAGAGGACCACAGTTTGAGACTGGTCCCACACAAAAACTTGAGAGCCCCACCTGAGAAAGAACTAAAGGAAAAGCAGCTGGGAGTGTGACTCAAGTGGAAGCAGTTCCTGTCTTTTCTTTGGCATATTTGAATAGCTATCATAACCACTTCTGCACCTTGGGGCCATTATTAAATGAACACTAAGATACACGAGCAGTGGCATCACCTGACCAGAAGGAGGCTACTGAGACACTAATGGGTGGGTTTCTTCTGTGTGGATCCACTGGACAAAGGAATGAACTGTACTCCATGCAAGAGGAACTGGAGAGTGTGAGATTTCCCTATTGTACCTGCAAGAGCATACAATTTGGAAGATCAAACTGTTTGCCTCTGGACCTGTCCAACTGGGATATTTTCAGATCACAGTTGACTTCGGTAACTGAAACATTGATAAATAAAACCACAGATATGTGGGGGAGGGGAGGGTTACTGCTGTTATATGAAAGCAGGCACTGGTCAATCATCTTGGGAGTATGACGGGTGAAAAGAGGAGCAGGGGTTAGAGGAAGAGGCTAGCAGGGAGGGAAGAATAGGGGTAAAGGAGATGGGAAAGGAGGAAGGATGGGTGAAAAAAGAAAAGGAGAAGGGAAAAGGAGGGATAGGGAAGGAGCAGGAAGAGAGGGAGGAGGGAGGAGGAGGTGAAAGAGTAGGAAGAGGAGAAGATGGCTTTGAGTCATCTGTGGAAAATCTTATGTGTCTGCCTTTGAGATATAGCCTGGTTCTTCTTCAAATTCCCGTACAAGCTCTGCCCTGGTACCCACCATGGGGTGGTAGGACAGAACCAGGCACACATGTGGATGGGCACATGTGCAAACACGTGCAAACACACACACACACACACACACACACACACACACACACACACACACACACACACACACGAAAATCTAAAGAAGGAAGAAGGAAAATGCAAAAGAGAAGAGGATAGACCACCTAGGACAGATGAGCAGAGGAAAAAAAAATACTGTTTTTGTAGTTTGTCATGGGGCTTGAACTCTGGGCCTGGGCACTGCCCCTGAACAATTCAACTTAAGGCTAGCACTCTATCACTTGAGCTACAGCGCCACTTCCGGCTTTTTCTGCTTTTGTGGTGCTGAGGAACTGAACCCAGGGCTTCATGCATGTAAGCCAAGCACTCCACCACTGAGCAGCCACCTTCCCTGCCCAGGAAAATTTTTAGAGATAATTGAGTGTTACCTTGATTGTTTTCATTTTTGTTTTTGTTTCTGTTTTGTCAGTCCTGGGGCTTGAACTCATGGCCTGAGCCCTGTCCCTGGGCCTCTTTGTGCTCAAGACTTGTGTTCTATCACTTGAGCCACAGTGCCACTTTTGTTTTTTTAATAATTTACTGTACGTAAGAGTTTCACGAGCTGGGAATGTGGCTTAGTGATAGAATGCTTGCCTAGCATGCAAGCACGAAGCCCTAGATTCAATTACTCATTACCACATAAGAAAAAGCCAAAAACAGTGCTGTGGCTCAAGTGGTAGGGGACTAGCTCTGTCCCTGACTAGCTCAGGGACAGTGTCTAGGTCCTGAATTCAAGCCCCGAGACTGGCAAAAAAAATTTTTTTTTTTAAAGTGTCTCATGGACTTTTCTGCTCCAGCTGGCTTCTAACTGCAATCCTCAGATCTCAGTCTCCTGAGTAGCTAGGATGACAGACCTGAGCCACTGGTTCCTGACCTAACTGTGGATTTATAACAGGCATATTCAAGGCTCAAAGCTCATCGAATTATACACATAAGGGTGTACAGCTTTTGGGGTTTCAACTGACCTCCAAAAGAATGAACGAAGGAAAACAAATATGAAACTAAGTCTCCAAGTCCAGAATCACCAAAGGACAAAGACAAAAGAGGGAGAGGAGAGGAGGAAAGTAAGCACTAAAGTCAGTGCTGCCCTCTTTTCTATTTACAGCACAGAATAGAAATTCCATGAAAGTACACGAAAGTAAGTATATTACAGGTATCCCATAGTATAGATACTGTATTTTATAAAATATATTACATGTAAGTGTATATTTATTATATAATGAATTATACATGTACTTTTAACAGTGATATGGTTTGATCTCAGTAGAGCTAAGAGGAACAAATCTTTGCCATGAGCACTGGCATTTGAGCTCTGCTTCCTGGCTACCATGCTGTGAGGGGCTCTCCTGTCACATACTCTCTGTGGCCTTGACACAAACACCAGAAACCGTGAGCCTCAATGACATTTTCCTTGCCTTAAGTTATGTATGGCAGCTTGGCAGAGCCACCACAGAGCCAACACAAACACATCTAAGTATTCTCTCCTGCTCCTCAGGAATGCTTTACATACTTTGGAGAGAAATGTACTAAAACTTATATAAGAACTTTTCAATTTCCAGTCCTTAGGACATGGTAAAGATTTCTTTGGCAATTCTTCCTAGAAACCCCAAGTGCTTCCTTCCGCTGCCATCTCCTCGACAGCTCCTCTTGTGCCTCATCCCTTTCAGTCCAAGGTGCTGAGCTGAACTCTGCACTGTGGTGCAGAAGACAGCCTAACTCACCCGGGACATGATCTGAAGCACTTGAGGATGGAAGTGGAGTTGAAGACAAGACCTCCAGAGTCGGATCTACCCTCTGACCAGAGACAGACCATCCTTCAGTTAATCCTAACCCTTCTGACAGCCACAGATACCTCATAACCCATAAGCCTTATGAATTGTTTCCTCAGATGTAGCTATTCTCACTGACACACAGGGCAGCAACAGAAAACTACCAGCGAGCACATGGCTCAGCCCCAGTCACCTGTGACACCGTCTGTCCTCCAGCCCCACCCACAGCAGCATAGAGGTGGTGCATAGAGAGTCACGATGCACATTGATGGTCAGACTGTTTGCAAAATTCAATTGCCTCAGATCCAAGAGCAAGAGCCAAGGCACAGGCCACAGCTCATTTCTTGGATATTGAATTTGCTTTTGGCATTAGAATTAAGACCAAGGAAAAGGGCTTGGACCCACCCAAAGGGCAGAGAGCATTGCCTTTGGCAATGGAGCACAATGGGCAAGGAGCAGAAGGCCAAGCCACCACCAGCCAGCCATCCAGATCCACAGGGCCAGCTCCCACTGACATCTAGGAGGTGACCCTAGGCAAACTTTCTTTTGCCAGGTTTCACTGGCACTCCACTGCTGTGGGCAGAAAACATCTCAGGGGATCCGGTGGCTTTCCAGAACGAAGACTTTTTGAGCAGCCCTTCCTGGCGGTTAGACATCAGCCAATATCTGGCATCCTAGGCCCTCATACAGGGAACGATGGGAGTCCGGCAAAAAAATCCATGGGGGCTCCAATTTATGTGACTAAGGAGTGCAGTATGCGCAGACCCTCGTGGCTTATGGACACCAGCCAGTGTGCCCTTAGCGTGTACTACGGACCTCCAAGAAAATCTTCTCTATTTTGTCACTGAGGATCAGGCTGGGCACAGAACCTCTGAGTTTAGTGACTGGCAAATGTCCAGCCCTGGCCCAGTGTCTCCTCAGTGGAGGACAGAGGCCCTAAAAAAATCATCCCTTGCCTTTTTGACAGAAGATGGACACCTTCACACATCCTCCTGGCTAGAGAACACTGACAAGTACACCACCATCGCAGGGCCCCAAATGCAGAGGGGTGGAACGCGCAGAAAACCATCTATAGGGGCTCCTGTTTCGGGCACTCCCGGGGATCATCCTCGAAGACCCCCAGTGGTTGCTTTTGAAGATCTAATCCCGCATACCCATGGAGTGGACAGGAAAAAAATCCCACGGGGCTGCTCTGTTGGCCACCTTTAGGGAGGCCACCTAGGAGGAACATCCCCGAAGACTGTCCCAGGTCAATGATGAAGGTCGTCACCCCGGAGGAACATCCCCGAAGACCACTGAGGTTTGTGGTAAAGTCCTGAGTGCGCTTTGAGAGGACAGAGCACCCCAAAGATCCCTTGGGGCTGTTCTATCAGCCACCCCAGAGGAACATCCTTGAAGCCCATCTGAGATTTCTGACAAAGTCCTGAGTGAGTGTGGCGTGGACAGAGAACTCCAAAGATCCCTTAGGGCTGTTCTATCAGCCACCCCAAATGAACATCGTTGAAGACCATCTGAGGTTTCTGGCAAAGTCCTGAGTGCACGTAGAATGGACAGAGCACCCAAAGATCCCTTGGGGCTGCTCTGTTGGCCACCCCAGAGGAACATCCACGCTGACCCACTCGGTTGATGATGAAGGTCAGTTCACCCCGGAAGATCATCCGCCAGACCCTCTGCAGTTGCTGATGAAGATCAAGTCACCCCAGAGGAATACCCCACAGACCCTCCACACTTGCTGGTGAGGTCAGGTCACCCCAGAGAATCATCCTCAGTTGATGATGAAGGTCAGGTCACCCAGAGGAACATCTGTGCAGAACCTCCACAGGTTTTGATATATACCAGTGTGCACTGCTTCCCATGTAGGGACTGAAACACCAACTGGGGCTCCTGCGCTGGCCGCCAAGAAGCATCATCTGCAGAGTATCCTGGGTTGGTGATATCCAGTCCCCCTAAGTCCACACGGAGAGGATGCAGCAGCCCAAAAACCATCCATGGGGGCTCCTGTTGTGGCCACTCAGGAGATTCATCCACCAAGATCCTTCTGGATTTCAGGCCACGGAAGGACCTAGTGTACCACCTCCTCTGAGGCAGCAGCCAGATTCAGCACAAGTCCCCCTCTTTGAGGAGCAACCCCTCAGCTCCTCAGGGAGCAGAGATGAAGACAGCATTACCACCATGGACACCCAGTCATCACCTGTATCCCCTATACCTTTAATTGAAAGCAGAGGCATTTGGAACCTGGCTGCCAGGAAATATTCAGCAAAGAGACTAAAACAATCAAGGGCAAGGTGTCCTCAGAGGTCCCCAAGACAATGCAATCTGACCCAATCCCCGCAGAGGCTCCAGACCTCCTGCCACCAGGCATAAGGCCACAATGAAGGAAAATCCACTGCTCCTGGCCCACTCACACACCAAGACAGGAAAAACAGCGCAAGACGTCCCTAAGGCCTACCAGTGCCACTACACAAATCAAGAAGGGACAAGATTCAAATGTCCTACTAACAAAAACACCTGCCAGCTCTCTAACTGTTAAGGGTAAATCTGTTGGAAACACTTCCACATCAGCAGCAGATGATGTTCAATTGGACCAGTCCTCCCAAAGATCACTTAGAGGATGTCCTTTGACATGAGCCCCAAAAGAGCTGAGCAACAAGCCACTGAACACCTGGCTGACAGGGTTGCAGCCAAGAGGCTGAAACCCAGCAAGGCTGCTTCCCCCACCAAGATTGGAGCCGAGCTCTCAAACCTCTGAACAGCAAAAGGAGGTACCTTCATAACCCAGGCTGCCCAAGCTACTTGGGAAGTAGAGGATTTAAAGCAAGACAGGACCACCTGCTCAGGAAGAGCACACAAGAAACTGAGAGCTCTCAGTCAGCTGAGGCTATATCTGCTGATATCCAGGCTGCTGGAACTCATTCACCAGCCTAGGACACTACAGTGGACAAGGCCACTGGGAGCACCAAGATCCTGGATTGAAAGCTAGCCCCACAAAGTTAGCAGGCAAACCCACTGGCCTTCTACCTCCTCGGGCTAAGGAATTAGCCCCACTCACTGTCCTCAGTGAACACAAATAAACATAAATATAGTATTGGAAGTCCCCAGGGATAAGTCAATATAATCTGAAATCTAAAGAACCTACACTACCCCACCATAACTCAACAACCAAATGTGTACTTCAAACCCTGCACACTACTTACCATGTTTATTTAAGCCAGAGAATTGGAACAGATTAAAGCACATGAGCGTGATCTTAATATTACAGGCATTAGTATTAATGCCCCAATGGAGAAATCACAACAACAATGAGACCTTGAGTAAAACCTCAAGATGAAACTAAACCAAGAGAAAAACCACAAGATGTGAGGAATTCTAGAGCAGTTACAAGAACTAAATCTCGATGCAGTCTCAGTGGGTGCCAGCCCCTCTCCCCAGTCCACACTCCTCCATCTCAAGTGAACAACTGAATCCCTATGAGCAGGTGTATTCTAAGGACTTCCTTATTGAGTACCCACAAATCAGACCGAGTCACCAAACCAAAAAGTCACCTATCAAGTCTGCAAACCACACAAATTTTCTCAACTGAAAGACGATTTGCAGCAGAAGAGATTGGATGCACTAAGGAAAATATCTGTGCTGGAAAAAGAACTACTTCAAAACCAGCTGCAACTAAACAAGAAGCAGCTATGAAGACATTTTACTACAAGTATAACACATCCTTGCTGGAACATTCATTCAGTCACAAGTAATGAGCCATATCGAAAAAATTCCGATCAGCCAACAAAAGATTTTCTATAACATGAAATGACAGAGGAAAAGAAAAAGAATTGTAACATATAGATATAAGACAGACACATAATTTAAAGAACTGTTAAAAATTATTAAAGTTTATAGCTGAAGATAACCAGGTTTTCCCCACTTCATTACACATGAGAAATGACCGCACAGACATACCCAGGGATGTGCTTTCCTAGTCTCCTAGCCCCTTCTCAATCTAATCAACTTAGCCTGATTAAACGTCACAGCCCACGTTCTGTCAACTGTGTAGCCAAACACATCTCATCTAAATGGAGGAGATATCTATACCTGACCCACAAAAGCTCATGTTTATCGCAACGCAGAAAGTATTCAGTTCCTAATCAAGAGTCCATATAGTTTCACAGTTCCAGTATTGCTCAAAAATTCAAGTCCAAATTTCTTCTGAGACTCAGGACAAACTCTTAGTTTTGAGGCCCTGAAAAACAAAAATCAAAAAGTAAGTTATACATTTCTTTTTCTTTTGTTAGTGTGGGGCTTGAACTCTGGGCCTGGGCACTGTCCCTTCAGCTCTTCAGCTCAAGGTTAGCACTCTACCACTTGAACCATAGAGCCATTCCGGGTTTTTCTGCTTATGTGGTGCTGAGGAATCGAACCCAGGGCTTCATGCATGCAAGGCAAGTATTCTACCACTGGGCCACCTTCCCAGCCCAGTTATATATTTCCAATGTGTACAAATACATGATGTGTACAAATATACATCATGAAAATTACCATCACCAAAGTGCTGAGTTATGATATAGGAAGAATGGAACCAAAACAAGACTTAGATAATGGCAGTAGGATCATTAAATACAATGGCTATGTAACCATCATCCAGAGTCTATGGTAACCTCATGTAAGTCCCAAGAGTTCGGGGCAGCTCTGTTCCCAAGCGCACCAGGTACAGCCTGTGTTTTCTTTTCCTTTAGCCTATACTACTCCTTGTCTGTGGCTCTCCTTGACTGATACTAATTTCCTGCATTCTCCATTATATCTTCAAGGTGAAATCTATGTGGAAGCCTTTGTGTCCTAACTGTTCCATTGCAAATGCCAGCATGGCTAGCAATGTGGCACCAATGCCAAGATCTGCTGCAGTTCAAGCAGTAGCTGGGTTCTAAAAGATCATGGCTTTAGCTGTCCCTGAATACCTGGATGGCCAACCAAGGGAAATACTTCCCTAGCCGCCTTCATGAACAGACACCAGAGTACGTACGCATGTGCTCCCCCACCCCTGCCCCTTTCTCTCTCTCTCAGATGTCCTTTTCTCTTTATGCCAGCCCTGGGGCTTGAACTCAGGGCCTGGGCACTGTCCCTGACCTTCTTTTGCTCAAGACTAGCACTCTACCACTTGAGCCACAGCACCACTTCAGGCTTTTTCTATTTATGTGGTACTGAGGAATTGAACGTAGGGCTTCATGCATGCTAGGCATGCACTTTACCACTAAGCCACATTACCAGCCAGCATGTTCTTATCAATGAATTCAACCATTTCAGGCTTGAGCTTGCCTATGGGTGCATTCTACACATTCATAACATTCCCTTAATCTCTTTCTTTCCTATTGTCCTGATGAAGAGTACCTGTTCTCCTCCCCCTCCTCCACCGCCTCCTCCTTTTTCGCTAGTCCTGGAACTTGAAATCAGGGTCTGGGGCACTGTCGGTACAGAAGAATTGAACTCAGAACTTCATGCATGCTAGACAAGCACTCTATCACTAAGCCACATCCCAGCCCTTGGTTTCTTTTTAATTAATCTCTCAATTGCCACTATTACTTGGTCCCAGTTTTGTATATGTGCCTTTTTTTTTTCATCTTACAATATTCATTTTTATATATATATGACTAAAGTACCTGGTAATAGACATGCCACAGCCCCCCATGCTGATTTGTCTTAACATTTCCTCTGTCCTATCAACTAGTCTAGCATCTCTATATTTACCCTCACTCACATGGAGTTTCAGGACATAGACAAAATAGTAACAAGCTCTGTACTAGAGTATAACACATATGGCTTTGAATCCAATTCCCAAGAGGCCGCATTCCTCCTAGGAGACATCATACCAACTCTTTACTGTCTACGTCCCCCAGCAGCATTGTGCTCCTGGGTACCCAATAGAATTCTCCATTAAGCTGTACTTACAGCATTTCAAGCCTTTCCTAGACAGTATCCAAAACATTTCCAAATTCTTCCCACCATATATTTGCAGAGACTTCAAATCACATCATCAGGAATAGCAAAATGTTCACTCGCAGTACCAATTTGGTATGTCAATAACTTCTGTCACTGTAACAAATACATAAAAAAGGCATTTATTTATTCATTTATTTACGTTTTGCCAGTCCTGGGGCTTGAACTAAGGGCCTGGGCCCTGTCTCTGAACTTCTTTTGCTCAAGGCTAGTACTCTACCACTTGAGCCACAGCACCACTTCAGGCTTTTTCTATTTATGTGGGACTGAGTAATTAAACCCAGGGCTTCATGCATGCTAGGCAAGCCCTCTACCAGTAAGCCACATTCCAAGCCCTGCATTTTTATTTTTAGCTCATGGTGGCAGAACGGACTTCTTTGTTCTAATCCCATGAGGAGTCAGAACCTCATAGCAGAGAGGCCTCTGGATGAGGCTACTTACCTCAGGGAGGCCAGAAGAGAAAAGTAAGAGAGATGTAGAGGGGAAAGGAAAAGGGAGAGGAAGCCAGGTAAGAGATTTGCCAGGCATGTGCAAAACCCTTGGTTTGATCCCCAGTGCTCAACAATAATAACAACAACAACAACACAGCTCTTAAATGTTGTGGGTTTATTTCTTGTTCCATGAACTCCATACTGCAGGCCTGAAAGAAAATAATGCATTGGATTTCAAGTCCCTAGAGGATTTGTAATTCTTACTGCACAATCATAAATGGGTTTTTTATCTTCTATATTTGTCTGTGACCTCAGTTAACAGGAATCTGCCTTTAATTGAACAATATATGTCCTGAAGTCTCTGAGTCAAGCAATTTATACTTCGCTTTAGAGAATTTTAAGTTGTCCCCATGGGGGTTTTAGGATACTGCCAGTCTCTTTAACTCCACTATGGCCCATGACAAATTCATCTTTTCTAGTCACAGTACACAAATGGCACCATCAGTCATATCTAATTTAGAGAAAAAAATGTTCACACACACAGTCCTAAAGCCTTAAAATAAGGGGGAAAAACCCCAATGTGAAATGAAGGAGAAAGCAGAAGTATAATAATCCATGTCCTCACAAACCATCTTCTGATTGTCAGCTGTCTTCTAATGTGTTGTGTTTTCCCTGTCCTGATGAAACTCAGAACTAGATGATCCCCTGAGAAAATGCTACTTCTAATTCAGTGACACTTATTTTTATCTTTTTCTGAAATTTTAAAGCAGTACCGAAAGACTTTTGTACTATGAGTAGCAGGTAAGTCCTCACTCAACACTTAAAAATCTTTATTGTGAGCTGGGCGCCAGTGGCTCACGCCTGTAATCCTAGCCAGTGGCTCACGCCTGTAATCCTAGCTACTTGGGAAGCTGAGATCTCAGGATCCCGGTTCAAAGCCGGCCCAGGCAGGAAAGTCCTGAGACTCTATCTCCAATAAACCACTCAGAAAACCGAAAGTGGCTCTGTGGCTCAAGTGGTAGAGCACTAGCCTTGAGCTAAGGGACAGCGCCCAAGCCCAGAGTTCAAGCCCCACCACCACCAAAAAAAAAAAGGGGGGGGGGGCTAGGAAGGTGACTTAGTGGTAGAGCACTTGCCTTGCATGCATGAGGCCCTGGGTTCCATTCCTCAGCACCACATAAGCAAAAAGAAAACAGCCGGAAGTGGCGCTGTGGCTCAAGTGGTAGAGCGCTAACCTTGAGCTGAAGAGCTGAGGGACAGCGCTCAGGCATAGAGTTCAGGCCCCACGACCGGACCCAAAAAAAAAACAACAAAAAACAAAAAACTCATTGGACAGGCGATAGTGGCTCATGTCTATAATCCCAGCTAATCAGGAGGCTGAGATCTGAGGATCACCATTCAAAGCCAGCCCAGACAGGAAACTCCATGAGACTCTTATCTCCATTAAACCACTCAGAAAAACTGAAGTGGCGCAGTGGCTCAAGAGGTAGAGAGCTAGCCCATACAACGGACAAGGGTCTCATATCTAAAATATACTTGGATCTCAAAAAATTAAATCCCCCAACAACAAATAATCAAAGAAACAACAAAACAAACAAGTGCTCAATAAACAAGTGGGCGAAAGACTTAAAGAGAAACTTCTCCGAAGAAAGAAGGACGGCCAATAGACACATGAAGAAATGCTCAACATCTCTAGCCATAAAAGAAATGCAAATCAAAACAACATTGAGATACCACCTCACTCCAGTTACAATGGCAAAAATCAAGAACTCTAACAACAACAGATGCTGGAGGGGATGTGGACAGAAGGGCACCTTACTTCATTGTTGGTGGGAATGTAAACTTGTTCAACCACTTTGGAAAGCAGTATGGAGGTTTCTCAAAAGACTACATAGAGCTCCCCTATGACCCAGCAATCCCACTTCTGGACATTTACCCAAATGTTTACAAACAAGACCACACTAAAGCTACCAGCACAACTATGTTTATTGCAGCATTATTTACCATAGCTAAGATAGGAAACCAACCCAGATGCCCCTCAGTAGATGAATGGATCAAGAAAATGTAGTATATATATACAATGGAATTCTATGCCTCCATCAGAAAGAATGACATTACCCCATTTGTTAGGAAATGGAAAAACTTGGAACAAATTATATTAAGTGAAGTAAGCCAGGCCCAAAGAAACATAGGCCCCATGGTTTCCCTTATTTGCAATATCTAGTATATGTATGAGTCAAGCGGAAAAGGTCAGATAATGTGATGTTAGGAAAATGAACCCTTAAGATATGTATTTTAATGTTTTTTTCTTTCATGCATGTGTTTCTAACGCATTTATAAGATTATTTCTTTGTTGCTTTGTATGTCCCTCCCCCACAGTATAACCCCTGCTTTCACTATATTTGATGTCAGTATAACTTGTGGAGGAGATGGGGAAAAACAAGTCGTTTAAGGATACAGGTGGACCTGTTGCAACAATGAGAAGTACAAGGTCATGTCGAAAATGAGTTTTACAATGTTGGTGGGGGGGCGGGGGGGGGGAGGAGAAGGATTGGGATTGGGGGGGGAGGGGGGAGGCTGGGAAGGGATGAGAGGGGTAAACAAAGGAGGAGGCTGCAATGCTTGGTAAGAAATGTACGCATTATCCTGCCCATGTAATTGTAACCCCTCTGTACAGTATGTTCACAAATAAAATTAAATTAAAAAAAAAAAAAAGAGGTAGAGAGCTAGCCTTCAGCTGAAGAACTGAGGGACAGCACCCAGGCCCAGAGTTCAGGACCCATGACCGACCAAAAAAAAAAAAAAAAAAAAATATTTATTGTGGTTGATGCTTTGGAATTATATAGAAGAATCAAATAGAAGATTTATGGCATTAGCAGATAAATATAAATATCTTCCCATCATTAATGTGATTCTGTAAGAATAAATGGCATTTAAAAAACGTCCAAGTGTACTAATTTATTGAACTTAAAATGTAACATCAATACGTCAACAATATGTGGCCTATTCTTAACACAGTCTCACAGTATTTCTTACATAACTTTCCCATTTCTGCGCAACCCATGCCCTTACATCCTTCTGGATCACCATCTACTACTCTGCTGCCAGGTGGAATCTTCTAGTTCAATCTCCCCTGGCTGTGAGCTTGTGGCTCACGGTCTGTCCAGTTGCTCACTCCTGGACTCTACATAGCCTTCTTTCTCTCTGCCTTCTAGTTTTGGTTCAAAGAGTATCTTCTCAGAAATCCTTCCTTTCCTTCAACCTTACCATTATCCTTTTATTACTGTTCTTTATTTGACCCAATTTGTGGCTTTGAGCCATAACATTTTCCTAACATGTCATACCTCTTTTGTCCTATGCCATATATCATTATCTGTTATTAGTGCTTCCTGAAGGCGCGTATGTTCCGTGGAAATGAGAACTTTGCTTTTGATCACATAGCCAATTACCCTGCACCTACTCTATGGCCTAACATATCAGGCACTCCATAAATATCTGTTATCTTACTACTGCTATTTGTGGTACACATTCTGTCTAGAATAATTCTCTCTTTACTCCTTCCTTCTCATGACTTTACTTCCTTTATCATTTAGTAAGTAGAATTCCTGATATGGCCCATAAGTACCAAATTTTCAATGAGATGTTTCCTCTTGTTGAAGTAATAATATATATATATATTTTTTTTTTTTTTTTTGCTAGTCCTAGGGCTTGAACTTAAGTCCAGAGCATTGACCCTGAGGTGTTTGGTTTTTGGCTTTTTTTTCCCCCCTCAAGGCTACCATTCTACCACTTGAGCCACAGTGCCACTTCCAGCTTTTTCTGTTTATGTGTACTAAGGAATCGAACCCAGGGCTTGATGCAAGCTAGGCAGGCATTCTATCACTAAGCCCCATTCCCAGTCCTGAAATAATTTTTTTTTCTCTCCTCACAATCCTTTATTTTTCTTAAAATACGTTATTTATTGTAAAATTACTGTACAAAGGGGTTACAGTTACATAAATAAGGTAATGAGTACATTCCCTATTGAGCATTTTTACCTCCTCCTTTGTTTTTCCCTACCATTCCTTCCCTTCCCACCTCCCTAACTCCTCCCCCCTCCCCCCAACAAGTTACAAAGTTCATTTTCAAAAAAATGTCTTGTATATCTCATTGTTACACTGGGTCAACCTGTATCCCTATTTAAGCATTTTGTTTTTTACCTTCCCCTCCCCAAATTAGAAAGTGTATATACAAGATTCAGTACACCGGAATCAAATACAGTGAAAAAGGGGTTATACCATGGGGAAAGAACATTCAAAAGAAACAAAAAAAATCACATATTACATTATAAGTACTTTAAGAACAATAGCAAGAAAGAAAAAACCACTTATGATCCTGTGTTGGGGTTCATTTCACTTAACACCATCTTATACGGTTATATGTACACAGCTTTTGACCTTTTCTGCTTGTCCTAGACGTATACTAGTTATTGCAAATAAGGGAAACCATGGGACAGATGTTTCTTTGGGCTTGGCTTACTTCACCTAATATTTTTTTCAAGTCTTTCCATTTCCTAGCAAATGGAGCTGATGGAGGCATAGAATTCAATTGTGTGTGTGTGTGTGTGTGTCACATTTTCTTGATCCATTCATCTACTAAGGGACATCTGGGTTGGTTCCCTACCTTAGCTATGGTAAATAATGCTGCAATAAACATAGTTGGGCTGGTAGCTTTAGTACATACCCTTGTTTGTGATGGTTTGGGTAAATGTCCAGAAGTGGGATTGCTGGGTCATAGGGGAGCTCTATGTAGTCTTTTGAGAAACCTCAATACTGCTTTCCAAAGTGGTTGAACAAGTTTACACTCCCACCAACAATGCAGTAGGGTTTCCTTTTGGCCACATCCCTTCCAACATCTGTTTCTTTTTTTTTTTTTTTTTAATTTAATTTAATTTTATTTGTGAACATACTGTACAGAGGAGTTACAGTTACATGGGCAGGATAATGCGTACAGTTCTTACCAAGCATTGCAGCCTCCTCCTTTGTTTACCCTTCACATCCCTTCCCAGCCTCTCCCCTCCCCCCCAATCCCAATCCTTCTCCTTCCCCCCCTTCCCCCCCCCGCCCCCCCCCCCCCCCGCACCAACGTTGTAAAGCTCGTTTTGGACATGACAACTTGTACTTCTTATTGTTGCAACAGGTCCACCTGTATCCTTAAACAACTGGTTTTTCCCCATCTCCTCCACAAGTTATACTGACATCAAATATAGTGAAAGCAGGGGTTATACTGTGGGGGAGGGACATACAAAGCAACAAAGAGATAATCTTATAAATGTGTTAGAAACACATGCATGAAAGAAAAAAAACATTAAAATACACATCTAAGGGTTCATTTTCCTGACATCACATTATCTGACCTTTTCCTCTTGACTCATACATATACTAGATATTACAAATAAGGGAAACCATGGGACCTACGTTTCTTTGGGCCTGGCTTACTTCACTTAATATAATTTTTTCCAAGTTTTTCCATTTCCTAACAAATGGGGCAATGTCATTCTTTCTGATGGAGGCATAGAATTCCATTGTGTATATATACCACATTTTCTTGATCCATTCATCTACTGAGGGGCATCTGGGTTGGTTCCATATCTTAGCTATGGTAAATAATGCTGCAATAAACAGAGTTGTGCTGGTAGCTTTAGTGTGGTCTTGTTTGTAAACATTAGGGTAAATGCCCAAGAGTGGGATTGCTGGGTCATAGGGGAGCTCTATGTGGAGTCTTTTGAGGAATCTCCATACTGCTTTCCAAAGTGGTTGAACAAGTTTACACTCCCACCAACAATGAAGTAAGGTTCCCTTCTGTCCACATCCCCTCCAGCATCTGTTGTTATTAGAGTTCTTGATTTTTGCCATTCTAACTGGGGTGAGGTGGTATCTTAATGTTGTTTTGATTCGCATTTCTTTTATGGCTAGGGAGGTTGAGCATTTCTTCATATGTCTATTGGCCATCCTTCTTTCCTCTTCAGAGAAGTTTCTCTTTAAGTCTTTAGCCCACTTATTTATTGGGCAGTTGTTTCTTTGAGGATTTGTTGTTGGGGGATTTAATTTTTTGAGTTCCAAGTATATTTTAGATATGAGACCCTTGTCCGTTGTATGGCTAGTGAAGATCTTCTCCCAATCCGTGGGCTTTCTATTGATCTTGCTAGCTATGTCCTTTGCCATGCAGAAGCGCTACAGTTTCATTTGTCCAAACTTTCTTTGATTTGTTGTTTCTGCCAGCCCAGAAATAATTTATCTTAAACTTTGGCCTCTCTGTCTCTCTCTCCCTGCTCCCTCCCTTCTCCCCCCTCTCCCTCTTTCTCTCCCTCTCTGCCCTTCTCTCTCCCTCTCCTTTCCCTCCTTCCCTCCCTTTCCCTTGCCCCTCTCCACCCTCTCTCCCCTCTCCCTCTCCCTCCCCCCTTTTTCTCTCTGTCTCTGTCTGTCTGTCTCTCTCTCTCTCATCCTGGGCCTTGAACTCAGGGCCAGGACACTGTCTCTGAGCTTTTTTGTTGAAAGCGCGCACTATACTACCTGGGCCACAACTTCAGTTCCAGCTTTTTGGTGGAAAATTTGGAGAGAAGAGTCTCATGGACTTTCTGCATGGGCTGGCTTGAAACCTCAATTCTAAGATCCTAGAATCCTAAGCCTCCTGAGGGGCTAAGATCTTAGGTTTGAGTGTGAGCCACCAGTACCCAGCTATCTGGCCTTTCTCTATCCTTACATTTAACACATAGGAGTATGATAGTCCTGCCCTCACAAGTCACCATATCCTTGTGTTATTAAAGTTAAAACCACAGATAACTCCATCAAGTAGATAGTCATTGCTAGGTATTATACACTTTGCCTCAATTATATTTTTTAATTCTTATAATAACCTAATTAGCTAATAGCTCTGTTGTAATTTTTAAAAATCATATTGTTATATTAAGAAGGTCTCAAACCACAAGATTACTATGACACAGAAGATCATGTTTTTAGTCACTTGAAAACATAACCTCAGCCAGGTGTCGGTGGCTCACGCCTGTAATCCTAGCTACTCAGGAGGCTGAGATCTGAGGATCATAGTTCGAAGCCAGCCCAGGCAGGAAAGTCCATGAGACTCTTATCTCCAATAAGCCACTAAATAACCAGAAGTGACGCTGTGGCTCAAGTGGTAGAGCACTTGCCTTGAGCTATAGAGTGCAGGGACAGTACAGAAGCCCAGAGTTCAAGCCCCATGACGAAAGAAGGAAAGAAAGAAGGAAGGAAGGGAGGGAGGGAGGGAGGGAGGGAGGGAGGAAGGAAGGAAGGAGGAAGGAAGGAAGGAGGGAGGGAGGGAGGGAGGGAGGGATGAAGGAAGGAAGAAAGGAAGAAAGGAGGAAGGAAGGAGGAAGGAAGGAAGGAAACAAACATACCTACATACCTCATGGATACTTTGTAGTTTTAACAGCACAAATTATATTTCTGGCACAAAGTACTTAAGGAATAAGTGAATAAGAAAATGCATTAAAAAATGTTTCTTTCCTCAGTTGTGAGTTTTCTGAGCAAACATATATCATTGAGATTGGTGGGAGACTTGGCTTTGGGAATATTGCAAAATTCAATTGTCAGAGATAGAGTTGAAGATTAAGAGGCTGTTTAGAAACAAAACACACATTCATTCAAGCCACTCATGTGCTTGTTTAGAATTCAGTCAATCCCTCACAAATCAGAATTGTCTCTAGAGCTGTTGGGAAACAAAATGAGGGCTGGTAACTAGTCACAGTGACCTTGAAAAATCTGGTTAGGTTACTTATTCTCTCTGCAGCTCAATATCCTGGCTTAGGCAATCAAACAACAACTATCTACTCAGAGCTTTGGGATGATTAAGTGAATTATTTTATGCAAGGAGCTTAACATACTGCTACCTCACCTAAACACTGTCACCCTTGCTAGCTACAATTCCATTTTGCAGACACTTCAAGCAGACCCAAGGATTGAAGGTATACGGTTAAGTTGCTGACTTTCTCTGAACCACAACTTCAACCTTAATACTCTAGGTCTTCTTAGAAAAGAAGTGGATTCTTCACACCTGTTAGCAATTATGACTTTGGTAATGAGATGTATCAAATCTAAGGATTTCTCTTATCAAAGTTTAAAGATTTTGTGTGCTGAGACCAATAGTACTATTTAATGAGTTTTGTGAAAACTGACCCCCACTTCAGTTTTGATTTGACTGTGGACACCAGGTCATAGTGTGCTGAGATGAGTTCTTGAAATAACCAAAGAACCCACAACAAACAAGAGCTAGCAGATCACAGTAGAAGCTTGATTCCTGAGGCTACCAGGCAACAGTCATGTACTCAGCATTGTACTTAGTTCCCACAACACATTATCAGAAGCCATTCAGACATGCTTGACTTGGGATGTGTACACATCCTACAAACAGAACTAACTCTTTTAAGTTAGTTCCTGCTACTAGAGAAAATTCTGGTACAAATCCTCTCAACACCCCACCTATCAGCCAGCAGAGAGATTCAGACTGATTTCACTCAGAAGCATTAGGATTGACTGAATTAAATAAAACCTTTGAAAAGTAGAAAATCATTACTGGTAAGAAATCAAGTGCTCTTTTCTCTATTTCCACATGCTGTGTTCCAGCTCCTCCTCTTTTTTTCACTTTCCACAGTCAATTGATAGGTCTGCAAGTCTTATAATTCTACCACAACAGGGTTTTTGTTGTTTTTTGTTTTTTTTATTGTGAAAATATTGTACAGAGGGGTTACAATTACATGGGCAAGATAATGAGTACATTTCTTATCAAGCATTGTAGCCTCCTCCTTTGTTTCCCCTTCCAATCCCTTCCCATCCTCCCTCCCACCCCCCCCCCCCCAACAAAGTTGTAAACTTCTTTTCGAGAAAACGTCTTATACATCTCATTGTTGCAACGGGTCCACCTGTATCCCTATTTAAACGATTTGTTTTTTCCCCTTCCCCTCCACAAATTATACCGACATCAAATACAGTGAAATAGGGGTTATACTGTGGGGGAGGGACATACAAAGCAACAAAGAAATAATCTTATAAATGTCACAACAGGGTTTTTTTATTGTTTATTTTTTGCCAGTCCTGGGGCTTGAACTCTGGGGGGTGCTGTCCCTAAGCTTCTTTTGCTCAAGGCTAGTACTCTACCACTTGAGCTATACCTCCACTTCCAGATTTTTGGTGGTTAAATGGAGATAAGGATCTTACAGACTTTTCTGCCAGGGCTTCAAACTGCAATCCTCACATCTCGGCCTCCTGAGTAGCTAGGATAACAGGCATGAGCCACTGGCACCCAGCTACAACAGGAATTTGTTGTTGTCATTGTTGTTAGTTGTTTGGACTATAGTCTAAAGATTTTGGGGCTGGGAAGGTGGCTCAGTGGTAGAGTGCTTGCCTTGCATGCCTGAGGCCCTGGGTTTGATTCCTCAGCACCACATAAGCAAAAGCCGGAAGTGGTGCTGTGGCTCAAGTGGTAGAGCACTAGCCTTGAGCTGAAGAGCTGAGGGACAGCGCCCAGGCCCAGAGTTCAGTCCCCATGACCGGACCCAAAAAATAAAAATTAAAAAAAAAAAAAGATTTTACTATGCTTTGAGAGAGTCAAATTAACAGTATTGGAAGATTTTCTTTTTTCTTTTCTCTTTTTTTTTTTTGTTGCTCATGGGGCTTAAACTCAAGAGCTTGGCTCTGTCCTTGAGCTCTTCTGCTCAAGGCTAGTGCTCTACCATTTTGAGCCATAGCTCCACTTCCACTTTTCTGGTGATTAACTGGAGATGAGTCTCATGAACTTTCCTTCCAAGGTTGGCTTTGAACCACAATTCTTAAATCTCAACCTCCTGAGTAGCTAGGACTTTTTTTTTTTTTTTGGTCGGTCGTGGGGCCTGAACTCTGGGCCTGGGCACTGTCCCTCAGCTCTTCAGCTCAAGGCTAGTGCTCTACCACTTGAGCCACAGCACCACTTCTGGCTTTTTTTTCTGCTCATGTGGTGCTGCAGAAACGAACCCAGGGCCACATGCATGCAAAACAAGCACTCTACCACTGAGCCATCTTCCCAGCCCGGCTAGGATTTTTTTAAATAGGCTTGTGCCACCAGTGCCTAGATTTTCTTTTGATTTCCACAACAATGGAAGACAAGTGGTTACCAGGGGTTATGTGGAAGTAAGGAATGTCTAGGAGAATCTCAAAATAACACTTTGATGCAGAATTCATAGATGTGAATTGATTTTGTAATTGGTTTTTTATATTAAAATTTGTATTTCATTGCAGAAGACAATAAACATCAATCAAATCATGGAAAGAAAACAAATGTTGTAGAGATAGACAAATCCATGAAGTGGTTTCAATTGATTTTGTGACAATTATATTGAATTCCGTAAACTCATGAGTTCATTAAAAAGTCACTTAAATATGACATAAAGTCTTGCAGATATTATTTTGAACATTTGTGCAGATTTGCTTTCCTAGTCATGTTTACATTCCATCATCCTCTCCTGTCTCTTCTTTCTTTCCTTTTTCTACGCCTGCTCTTCTTCCTCACCTCCCTCCTAGTCAGCTTTCTCCTCTTCTTTGTTCTCTTCCTGTGCTTCCTTTTCCTACTCCTCTCTCTCCTAATCCTCCTCCTTCCTTCCAATCCTCCACCTCTTCCTTCTCCTTCCATTCCATATTTCTTCTCTGCCTTCCTCTTTCCCTTCTTCTTTTACTTTCTTTTACTTTGCACATGCTAAGGCAATATTCTACCTGAGCTACATACCCAACTCACTCTCTCCTTAAAGAAAATGGT
This sequence comes from Dipodomys spectabilis, assembly GCF_019054845.1. NCBI lineage: Eukaryota > Metazoa > Chordata > Mammalia > Rodentia > Heteromyidae > Dipodomys > Dipodomys spectabilis. Next base: position 25,188,121 of record NW_024870720.1, on the reverse strand, counting down.
GGCATGCTCCAAAGCTGCTGAACTTCAGTACAGATATATTGTGCTCTCAGCCTATAGGCTTCCAATACAGAACCTTTCAATAAGATAGGAGCCTGGTTCCAAAGCCATTTGGATATCTTAGATTTGATTACTAGTTGACCCAGTTCTCAAGAGCTCTGGCAAGTTGCCAGTACTCCTGAAACTGACTGACATATTACTGTTGGGTTTAATCATAGAAAATAGCTACAACTAAAAACTCACTCATCAAAGGACTCACACTAATCATGGGAAAATGTTTCTGCAATGACTTCCACAAAACACCCTGGCATTTGTTTGGGTCCTTACTATGAAAGTCAATCATTCACGGTTGCTTCCTTCCTTTCAGCTTTCCTAAAAACAAAGCCTTTCTCTGTGGTGACATCTGCTTCTCAAGTACATTCCGCAGACTAGTTATTACTATGTTTTAAAAAGAGCTGTCCTGTTTCACTTTGAAATGGATAGAAAAGCAAAAGGCAACATCCATCAGAATGGGTCATGTCAGCAGGAAGTTTAACTAACTTTAAATCTTAAATGCTAGATGGCCTAGAGCTTATAGCAAGCCTCCCGAGGTATGGTGACAAACTTGTGCATTCAAATGTGTCATGTAATTGTTCCCCATCCTTTTCAATTGTCACCTCTTTTAGCAAATATATCATTTCTCTAATGTATAAACTATAGATAAATGCACGCATATGTATATTATGTGGATTGGCTAAGTTGTTTCTCAGTTCTTTTTGACTACTTTGCTCATGAAGTAGCTGGAGAGAAACATCTGCTTTCATCCATTTTGAAAATAGTAATAATTATGAAGTCATGATTTTAAAATTTATCATTTCACCATCGTATGTTAGTAATTATTTGTATGTGCACGACAGGATTGGGACTTGAACTCACAGCCTGGGCACTGTCACTTAGCTGTTTTGTTTAATCCTGACACTCTGCCACCTGAGCAAAGATGCACATCTAGCTGAACTGGAGATGAGAGTCTTAGGGACTTTTCTATACCAGCTTGTTGCCAACTGCAATCCTCAGCTTGCTGAGTAGCTAGAATTACAGGAATGAACTACCAGTACTCAGCTAGTTTTTTGGTTTTTTTTTTAATGTGATAAGAGGGAATAAACAGAAAGGCAAAGATAGAAAATAGAAAGGCAGAGATAAAGAAAAAGAGACAGAGAGGAAAAGAGAAAGAGAGAAGTTATACAGCAGATACTCAGCCATCTATCTGAATTCCCTAGGACTAGGTATTTTCCCCTTGATACATAGGTTTGAGACTCCATTGTACTAAAACTGATATGAAAAGCAAGTACAGATAAGTCTCTGACTTACAAATGTCTCTTGGCTAGTGATAGTCTGACTAACAATTGTTCCCTTTGTAGACTTTAAAATAATATGAATCAGTATCTGTAAGTGGAAAGGGGTATTTTGAATTCTGATCATGAGACAATATTAGCAATCTGATCTACCCAAAAGGCCAAGGTCTGAGGATCACGGTTCAAAGACAGCCCTGGCAACAAAGTCCTTGAGACTCTTATCTACCATTAACCACAAAATGGGATGGAAGTGGACCTGTGGCTCAAGGGGTAGAGTAATAACCTGGAACAGACAAACTTAGGGACAGTGTCTAGGCCCTGAGGTCAAGCCCTATGACTGGTACACAAAAAAAAAAAAAAAATTGAACATAGATTGTAAGTGTGCAAATTAATGGATTTTACATAGGTACATATGTAACTGTGTATGTGAAACTCCTGAAATGCTACCCAAATCAAAAACTATAATACTTCAATGTTCAAAAAACAACCCATGCTTCTCAGCTAACAAACATCTGAGTCCCATAGAGCTCATGTCCAAATACCAGTTCTACACCTTCTCCTACCAAAGATGTGTTTTCTTTGCCCTGTGTACCCATACTTGGAGTGTGGCCAGTGTCCTTTTACAGCCAGCCTGTGTCTCTGAGAGCTTTTCAAACTCTGTACATAATGCAACAGTTGCCTATCTGCTTCTACTGCTGTCCATCATCTCATGGTCTAAATTTTACCAGCTAAATAGGTGTTGTTATTGAAGTGTCATCGATGTCCTTGTCCACTCTGAGGGGTGGGGTCCATGAGGGCTAGGCCCCAGTCTTTTACTCAGTCTTCCTACTTCTGTTTCCCTACTTTAGGGTTTCAGCAATCTCCATCAATGGGCTGGGACCCTGGCTCCCTGAAAAGCTCTCAGTGCATCTTTAATGGTCTAGAATATCTGGTACAACTCCAAACCAGATCTTTAAGGACTTCCATGATTTGGCCACCACCACCTACCCAGGCTTACTGTGGTCCAACTGTGAGATTAATGACTTCCCACAGCCTCTCATCCAAACATACCATGTTGAAAATGAACTAGTGGGACTGGGAGGAAAAAACTGGGAGACAGCCAGAGAAGTCTGGCATTGTCCAAGAAAACATGTACACATTACCTGGTGAATGTAATAACCCCTCAGTACAAGAAAAAAAGTTTAAAAGAGAATTACCTCAGAAAATCCAGAAGTTACTTGGGTCGATTTTAGTGGGGACATCTGGGGTAGAGAGGGGACAAGGAATGTTCTCATTTCTTCTGTGCTCACTGCTCACAGTCCAGGGCTTTCACTCTCTTAGGAGTTCAATGAATCCATTTTGTGGTCCATTCATCATTCCATAATCCATCCCACACTTAGGAGGAAGCTGTCCTTTGCTTGTATGAAATAAAAATAATTTTAGAGTAAATTAACATTTCTCTCCCAAATTCCCACTGACTTGGCACTGGCCCTTAGGCTGGCACTCTTACCACTTGAGCTACAGTTCCACTTGCAGTTTTCTGCTGGTCATTTGAGGTAAGAATCTCAGTTTTCTGCCTGGAATGACTTTAAACCAAGATCCTCAGCTCTCAGCCATCTAGAATTACAGGTGTGAGCCACCAGTGTCCATCGGATGACCACAGGCAGCACACGACACATTCTCTTTCACTGTTGACTAGTTCTCAGAGTCTAACCTGGTGCTCTGCAGTTATTTGAAGCCCTGAGGTGTTCCATCATCTCCTTCTTTAAAATCTCTCCACTTCCCTATTAGGCGAGATTTAGAAGTGCCTGAGTAGCTGTGGGAAAGATGGAGGCCCTGGTCCATCCAGTAACTGTCAACTGTCAGGGGAGGCAGGGTTCTGCACAGGGAATGAGCGGGGGAGGGCCACAGGGAAGAAGGGGGACCAATGTCTTCACACCAATGGTCACCAGGCCCTGGAGCCTCTTCTCCTCAGAGAAGTTTTGCTCTTTTAGCTTTTAGAATAAACTTCTTTGGGGCTTGTGTCCCATTCCTTTGTTTTGGCTCCTTTACCTTTTCATCTGGTTAAACCTCCTAAAAGACAAGGCAGCCCACCACGCTCTGGTCAGTGGATTATACTGTCTCTGTCTCACTATCTCTGTCTGTCTCTGTCTCTCTCTTCCCCTCCTCCTCTCTATCTCTGTCTCACTCTGTGTAGCTCTCTCTTTCTCTCTCTCTCTCTCAATCTTTGAAGCTCTCAACTTTTTGAGACTGAGTGTGAAGATGAATTTTAATCCTACCTGTTTAGTTCTAGACTAACCAGGGGGAAGCAAAAAGGCTCTGTGAGCAGCTGGATGAGAGTGCAGGTTCCTAAGTGTGCCTTTCACTTGGGTCTGCTAAAACTGCAAGTACAACCTTCTTCTGGTGGTGTAAGCCTCCCATCAAAGTCTGTGAATCAACTTAGAGCAGATCTGCACTGAAATGCCTAGTAGGTTGGCCACTAACCTGTGTGAACAGAGGTAGATGGGGTTGGGAAGGTAGCTCAGTGGTAAAGTATTTGCCTCACATGCATAAAGCCCTGGGTTCAATTCCTCAGCACCACATAAACAGAAAACACTAGAAGTGGCGCTGTGGCTCAAGTGGTAGAGCGCTAGCCTTGAGCTAAAGAGCTGAGGGACAGCGCCCAGGCCCAGAGTTCAGGCCCCACAACCGACCAAAAATAAAAACCAAAACAACAACAACAACAAAAACAGAGGTAGAGGTATAATTTGGCCACCACAGGAGCTACCTACCCTCCCACCCTTGCTCTCCTAGCCTCTTCCTTCATAGGGCCCGATCCAAGAGGTCCTGACCTGTGGATACCCTAGACCAGAGACGGAGGCCAGACAACCTGACGGAGCCTGAAGACACACATTCCTTCATGGTATGTGTTGATTCTCCTTTTCCATCTGAGTATTGTTCTCAGATGAGAAGACATCCCCACACACCAGCAGGTTGTGCCTGTGCTGGCCAGGTCCCTCTTCTCAAGGTGTAGCCTGCTAGAACTTCCTGAGGGTTGCAAATCCTGCAAAATTGTAAGACAGGGCAGATACCAGGCCACAGATGGAGAAAAGTGAATGAAAGAAGTGGTATCTTAACACTAACTCTAATTCAATTTCAGAGATCCTATAAACCCAAGTAAAATATCATTTACATACTGCAACTGTACATCTAGAGCTCCGAGCAAAAGTTAGGTGTAATAAAATGCTGGGAAATTTCCTCAACTTAGGAACAAGACAAGAATGTCCACTCTCTCCACTTCTCTTCAATCTAGTATTAGAATGCCTAGCTTCAGCAATAAGACAAAATGCAAACATAAAGGGGATCCAAATAGGGAAAGAAGAATAAAACTCTCCATCTTTACAGATGACATGATCTTGTTTAAAGAATCCCAGACTCCACTCCCAAATTACTCAAGCTGATTCAAAACTTTGGCAAAGTAGCAGGGTATAAAATTAACCCTCAAAAATCAATGGTTTTTCTGTATGCCAACAATGAGAAAAGCGCAGCTGAAATCAGGAAAGCAACTCCATTCATAATAGCTCCACAAAAAATAAAATACCTAGGAATTAACTTAAACAAAGAAGTGAAGGACCTCTATGATGAAAACTTTAAAAACCTAAAAAAGGAAATCAAAACAGAACTTAGAAAGTGGCAAAACCTCCCATGTTCCTGGATTGGAAGGATCAACATCATGAAATGGCCATACTTCCCAAGGCTATCTACAAATTCAATGTGATACCTATCAAAATTCCAACCTCATTCTTCAAGAAAATAGAAGAGCCAATCCAAAAATTCATATGGAACAATAAAAGACCCCAAATAGCAAAAACGATCCTTAACAGAAAGAACAGTGCTGGAGGAATATCAATACCAAATTTCAAACTCTACTATAAAGCCATAGTAAGCAAAATAGCTTGGTACTGGCACAAGAACAGACCTCAGGACCAATGGAATAGAATTGAAAACCCAGAAACGAACCCACAGACATATAGCCATCTAATCTTCGATAAGGGAGCTAAAAAATTAGAATGGAAGAAAGACAGCCTCTTCAGTAAATGGTGCTGGGAAAATTGGTTAATCACTTGTAGAAAACTAAAGCTAGATCCTTCTATATCACCCTGCACCAGAACCAACTCCAAATGGGTCAAAGACCTCAAAGTCAAAGCAGACACTCTGAAAGCATTTCAGGATGGAATAGGAGAAACCCTAGGTCTCCTTGGCACAGGCCTAAATTTTCTTTTTTTTTTTTATTGTGCTAAATTTTCTTAATAGAGACCCAGAAACAAAAGAAATCAAAGAAAGGTTGGACAAATGGGATTGCATGAAATTGCAGAGCTTCTGCATGGCAAAGGACATAGCTAGCAAGATCAATAGAAAGCCCACAGATTGGGAGAATATCACTAACCATAAAACGAACAAGGGTCTCATATCTAAAATATACCTGGAACTCAAAAATTAAATCCCCCAACAACAAACTCTCAAAGAAACAACTGCCCAATAAATAGGTGAGCTAAAGACTTAAAGAGAAACTTCTCTGAAGAGGAAAGAAGGATGGCCAATAGACACATAAAGAAATGCTCAACCTCCCTAGCCATAAAAGAAATGCAAATCAAAACAACATTGAGATACCACCTCACCCCAGTTAGAATGACTATAATCAAGAACTCTAATAACAACAGATGCTGGAGGGAATGTGGAGAGAAGGGAATCTTACTGCTTTGCTGGTGGGAGTGTAAACTTGTTCAACCACATTGGAAAGCAGTATGGAGGTTCCTCAAAAGACTACACATAGAACTCCCCTATGACCCAGCAATCCCACTTTGGGGCATTTACCCAAATGTTCAAAAATAAGACCACACTAAAGCTACCAACACGACTATGTTTATTGCAGCATTATTTACCATACCTAAGATATAGAACCAACCCAGATGCCCCTCAGTAGATGAATGGATCAAAAAAATGTGGTATATATACACAATGTAATTCTATGCCTCCATTAGAAAGAATGACATCGCCCCATTTGTTAGAAATGGAAGGACTTGGAACAAATTATATTAAGTGAAGTAAGCCAGGCCCAAAGAACATAGGTCCCATGGTTTCCCTTATTTGCAATAACTAGTATATGTCTGAGTCAAGCAGGAAAGGTCAGATAAGTCGATGTTAGGGAAATGAACCCTAAGATATGTATTCAAATGTTTTTTTCTTTGATGCGATTGTTCCTAACACATTTATAAGATTATTTCTTTGTTGCTTTGTATGTCCCTCCCCCACAGTATAACCTCTGCTTTCACTGTATTTGATGCCGGTATAATTTGTGGAGGGGAAGGGAAAAAACAAATCGTTTAAACAGGGATACAGGTGGACCCATTGCAACAATGAGATGTATAAGTTGTTATGTCGAAAACAAACTTTACAACTTTGGTGGAGTGGGGAGAGGACTGGGAAGAGAAAGGGGGGAGAGAAAGGGGAAATAAAAGAGGAGGCTACAATGCTTGATAAGAAATGTACTCATTATCTTGCACATGTAAATTATAACCCCTCTGTACAGTATTTTCACAATAAAAAAATAAAATAAAATGTTGGGAATAGGGTAAAAAAAACTATTAATTTAGGAGACAACACTCTGAGACTGGTTAAAATTTTTCAAGTTGTTTGCCAGTAGATCACAACTGTAAATAGAGCACTTCGTGAGTCTGAGATCTGAGGATTGCAGTTCAGAGCCAACCAGGGAAGAAAAGTCTGTGAGATTCTCTCTATAATCAACCAGCAAAGTGATGGACTGGATGAATTGTGGCTTAATTGGCAGGGTGTATCCGTGAGCATGTAAGTATGAGGCTTCTATGTTCAAGCCCCAGTACCAAGCAAGTGTTCCTTCCAAACATTATAATCAACATTAAAGAGAGCTATAGATGTTTCTATTTCAGGAACACAACCTTCAAGCTCCTGTGTATTCCTGTGGGAGAAGGAGCCTTGCGTAATGGCAGATCCTCAGATATTTGTTCCTTAAAACAATGATTAAGGCTCAAGTGACTTACACCTGTAATCCTAGCTACTCAAGAGGCTGAGATATGAGGATCATGGCTCAAAGACAACCTGGGCAGGAATGTGCATGAGACTCATCTCCAATTAACTGCCAGAACACCAGAAGTGGAGTTGTGGCTCAAAGTAGTAGAGTGCTAGCCTTGAGCAAAACAGCTAAGGTTCCTTTTTGTTTGAGTTTTCAAATGGGCTCTTGCATTATAACCAGTCTTGTCTGTGCTGGGCTCCTTCTATTCATGGGATGGCAAGTGTGTACTACCACATGCAGCTATAGGTTGAGATGGGGGTCTCTCAAACCTTTTGCTAGGACTGGCTTAACCTGTCAGATCCTCCTGATCTTGCCTTGCGTTAGCTAGAAATACAGGCATGAGCCACCATTTAAATGGGCCCCACTTTTTAAAGATAAAAGTCTTATTCTATTTCCATTTTAGTTTATCTTCCTCTGGTGCCTGGAAATTATAACATTCTCTCAGGAATAGTTTTGTCAAGAGCCATTTCTAAGTTAATCATTTGCAGTGGATTTTTTCTTTTACTATTTTATGTCTTTTAGAGGCTGGGGGTTTAGCCCAGAAGAAGGGCGCCCGCCCGGCGCGCGCAATACCCAGGGTTCGGTCCTCAGCCCTTGGGGGAAAAAACAAGCTACTATTTTATGTCTTTTAAAACCTGAATGCTTTGAGGAAACCAAGATCCCTATTTCTTTTTTTTTTTTTTTCCCAGTCCTGTGGCTTTGAACTCAGGGCCTAGGGACTGTCCCTGAGCTTTTTTTGCTCAAGGATAGCACTCTACCACTTGAGCCACAGCACCACTTCTCACTTTTTCTGTGTATGTGGTACTCAGGAATCGAACCCAAGGCTTCATGCATGCTAGGCAAGCACTCTACCACTGAGCCACATTCTCAGCCCATCCATCCTACTTCTAAGCATGCTTTGAAGGCTCAGCTAACCGAGAAAAGCCCAAGAAGGCTTCCTGGCTTATGTACCCAACAGGTTAGTGCCTACCTGTCATCTCGCCAAGATGCCTTAGAGAAAATGAACATAGAACCCAGGGTTTTTTTCTGAGAACCACAGATCCTTCCATCTGCAGACAAAATGTTTTGAGGACTAGAGGATGTATATCTATTTCCAATTTATCCAGAGTAATTTCTAAACTTTGCAGGATTGTATGATATTTCTTAGGCTTTGCCCTAAGTTTAAAAAAAAAAAAAAAAAGGTGTTGTAAAGAGACCCTGAGGTTTTTTTTCCCCCTTCCATTCTATTTTGTTTCTCTCTCTCTTCTTCTACAATGTAAAATATAATGTTATCTCAGCACTTGTTTTTCTAGTGCTGTTGATTGAACCAAGGTCTTCATGCATGCTAGGCAACACTCTACCAATGACCTCTGTCCCCTGAAATAACACTTATCTCATCCAGGTATTTTTCATCTCCTACATTGTATTTTTCAACTCCAGAAGTTCAATCGATTTATTAAAGGCATGGCTCAAGTGGTAGAACACCAAGAATGGATGAGTGTAAAGGTCTTGAGTTTAAGCACCAGGATTGGCATGCATTTATGCGCATGCATGCGTGTGCCCACGCGCTCACACACACACAGTTCAATTGGGGTATTTCTGTGGTGTCTGCCAGTTCTGGGGCTTGAACTCAGGGCCTGGGCACTGTCTCTGAGTTTCTTTTACTCAAGGCTAGCACTCAACCACTTTAGCCACAGCTCCACTTCCAGATTTTTTTCTTTATTGGAGATAAGATTGTCATGGATGGGCTGGAAAGATGGCTCAGTGGTAGAGTGCTTGCCTTACATGCATGAGGCCCTGGGTTCGATTGCTCAGCACCACATAAGCAGAAAAAGCTGGAAGTAGCACTGTGGCTCAAGTGGTAGAGCGCTAGCCTTGAGCTGAAGAGCTGAGGGACAGCACTCAGGCCCAGAGTTCAGACCCTGCAACTAACAACAACAACATAAAGATTCTCATGGACTTTTCTGCTCAGGATTGCTTCCAACTGTGATCCTCAGATCTCAGTCTCCTGAGTAGCTAGGATTATAGGTGTGAGCCACAGGTGTCCAGCTCAATTGGAATTTTTTTAAATCTTTTTCTACTTAACACCCTTAATGTTCTCTCTACCTTCCTGAATTGCTGGAATATAGTTGTGATTGCTGCTTTTTGTTTTGTGCTAGTACTAGAGCGATATCCCCTAGCATTTTCCCTCAAGGCTCTACAGTGGAGCCATAGCTCCACCTGTGGCTTTATGTTGGTTAAGTGGGGATAAGAGTCTTATGGACTTTTCTACCCGGCTTTGAACTTCAATCCTCATACCTAAGCTTTCTGAGTAGCTAGGATTATACTTGTGAACCAACACAGCCCAGCATGATTGCTGCTTTTACATTTTTTTTAATTGTGAGTATACCATACAGAGGAGTTACAATTACATGGGCAAGATAACCAGTACATTTCTTATCAAGCATTGTTGCCTCCTCTTTGTTATGTCGTTTTTCGACATAACAATGTTTTTAATTTTTTAAATCTATAATTTTACATCGTTTCTAGGTCTGTTTCTAATGATTGCTCTTTCTGATGGATCAAAATTTACTACTTTAGGGCTGGGAAGATGGTTCAGTGGTAAGAGTGCTTGCCTTGCATGCATGAGGCCCTGTGTTTGATTCTTTAGCACATTAGCAGAAAAAGCAGGAAGTGGTGCTGTAGCTCCAGTGGTAGAGCACTAGCCTTGAGGTGAAGAACTAAGGGACAGAGCCCAGGCCCAGAGTTCAGACCCCACGACCGACCCACACACACACAAAATAACTACTTTACATATTTGGGGCTTTTTCTGTTTTCGTTTTTTGTTTTTTGTCAGTCCTGGGGCTTGAACTAAGGGCCTGGAAGCTGCTCCTGAGCTCCATTTGCTCAAGACAAGCACTCTACTGCTTGAGCCACAGCATCACTTCTGGATTTTTCTGTAATCAACTGAAGCTAAGAGTCTCATGGACATAAGAGTCTCAGAGACTTTCTTGCTGGGGCTGGCTCTGATCTGTGATGCTGAGATCTCAGCCTCCTGAGTAACTTGGATTACAGGTAAAAGCCACCAGCACCGGGCCTTTTCATTTTTTGGTCAGTTGTGAAGCTTGAATTGAGGGCCTGCCCAGTCTCTCAGACCTCTTGTACTTAAGGCTAGCACTCTACTACTTTGAGCCACAGCTCCACTTCCCGTTTTCTGATGGTCAACTGGAGTCTCATGGATGTTCTGACACAGGCTGGCTTTGAACTGAGATCCTCAGATCTCAGTCTCCAGAGTAGCTAGGATTACAGGTGTGAGCCACCAGTGCCTAGCTGATTTCTCCTTGTCCTTAAAAAACATTTAGGCAGCACCTTATCCATGAGAGCCAACTTGTGACATGGATGCTGTTAGAAGGTTATAGTAAAACAAACACAGAATTGATAGTGTTTCTGTGTACTATTCGACTCAGAACACAAAAGGTGAATGTGTCCAGTATGGATTCTATCTATGCTTTCGGATACCTGTAGCCCTTGCCTACAATCCTAACTACTCAGGAACCTGAAACCTGGAGGATCGTGGTTGAAAACCAGCCTGGGTAGAAAAATTTGTCAGGCACCAGTGGCTCTTCCATGTAATCCTAGCTACTCAGGAGGCTAAGATCTGAGTTTCAAGATTCAAATCCAGTCTGAGAAGAAAAATCCTTATGAGACTCTTATCTCCAATTAACCACTCAGAAACTGGAAGTGGCGCTTTGGCTCAAAGTGCTAGGGCACTAGCCTGGTGCAAAAAGAGCTCAGCAACAGGGCCCAGACCCCAAGTTCAAGCCTCATGACCAAAAAGGAAAAAAAAAAATCTGTAAGATTACATCTTCAATTAATCAGCAAAATGCCAGACTGAAGGAATGGCTGAAGTGATAGAGTGTCAGTCATAAGACATGTGAGCAAGAGGCCCTGAAGTCAAGCCTAGGTACTAGCACATGCGTGTATGCACACGCATGTACACACGTATACACACACACACACACACACACACACAAAGAATCTATTAATAAATCTGAGAAACTCAGGAGGACCTAAATGAGATGAAGTTTTTGGATGCCAAATTACAAAAAGAGAAATGACAGATTGATCTTACAAAAGAGACCAATGTTCAAATGTTTAATGGGTTGGCAGTTGAAAGGGGCAGAAGAGGTGTGTGTAAAATTATTATTTTTTCTTTTTTGGGTCTGGTCATGGGGCCTGAACTCTGGGCCTGGGCGCTGTCCCTCAGCTCTTCAGCTCAAGGCTAGCACTCTACCACTTGAGCCACAGCGCCACTTCTGGCTTTTTTTTTCTTTTTACTTATGTGGTGCTGAGGAATCGAACCCAGGGCCTGATGCATGCAAGGCAAGCACTCTACCACTGAGCCACCTTCCCAGCTCTAAAATTATTTTGTATTCATCCATGTTCTAGAAACAAAATTTATAGGGCAGCAGGTATAAACTGAATAGGAGAAAATACATGACCAGCCCCTCCAGAATGGGAACCACTACCTGGCAATAGAAACCACAATTTCCATTTTTTTCAATATACTTTTCATTTCTTCATTTTGGTGCCAGGGATTGAATCCAGGTGTTTTGTACCATCCCCATCATCTTTCTTTTTGCTTAAGATACTGGTTATGATAACAACTATCATATAATACTTCAGAAAAACCTCTTGATCCATTTATATATGAAGTACAGTTTTTCTTTTTTTTATTGTGAACATACTGTACAGAGGAGTTACAATTACATGGGCAAGATAATGAGTACATTTCTTATCAAGCATTGTAGCCTCCTCCTTTGTTTCCCGTCCTATCCCTTCCCATTCTCCCCGCCCTCCCCAATCTCCTCCCCCCTCACCAAAGTTGTAAAGTTCGTTTTTTCACATAACAACTTGTACGTCTCATTGTTGCAATGGATCCACCTGTATCCCTATTTAAACGATTTGTTTTTTTCCTTCTCCTCCACTAATTATACCAACATCAAATACAGTGAAAGCAGAGGTTATACTGTGGGGGAGGGACATACAAAGCAACAAAGAAATAATCTTATAAATGTGTTAGAAACAATCACCTGAAAGAAAAAAACATTTGAATACATATCTTAGGGTTCATTCCCTAACATCAACTTATCTGACCTTTTCTGCAGTTTTTCTTCAGCTGAATGTTCTGAGTCCTTTTTTTTGGGGGGGCAGGGGGAGGGGGGGGTGGTTGTTGTTGTTGGTTGTGAGGCCTGAACTCTGGGCCTGGGTGCTGTCCCTCTAGGCTAGTGCTCTACCACTTGAGACACAATGCCACTTATGCTTTTTCTGCTTAGGTGGTGCTGAGGAATCAAACCCAGGAACTCATGCACGCAAGACAAGCACTCTACCACTGAGCCACCTTTCCAGTCCGAGAGTGCTTACTTTATAAAACACTTCTCAGAGTTTCTCACAGACTTCTCTTTTGGGGAGTATAGTTTCGTGTGTGTGTGTGTGTGTGTGTGTGTGTGTGTGTGTGTGTGTGTGTGTGTGTGTGTGTGTGTGTGTGTGTGTGTGTGTGTGTGTGTGTGTGTGTGTGTGTGTGTGTGTGTCTGTTTTATACTGTGTGTGTGTGTGTGTGTGTGTGTGTGTGTGTGTGTGTGTGTGTCTGTTTTATACTGAGGCTTTGAACTCAGCTTTGCACTCTTGCTTTGTTTCTTTGCTCAAGGCTGGAATTCTATCACTTGAGTCACACCTTCACTTCCAGCTTTTTTGTTGGTTAACTGGAGATAAAAGTCTCACAATCTGTCTGAGCTGATTTAGAATCTTGATCCCCAGCCTCTTACATAGCTAGGATTACAGGTGTGAGCCACCAGAGCTCAGCAAATCAACCTCTTTTTGGCTCGTCTATAAATTGAAGACTGAACAGGTGCTTGTGAGGACACACAGCTCCCCAGTAAATATGCTGCCGAGCACTGGCGTTGTGATCCAAGGGGATTAACTCACTAGAGTTTTCCTGCACACAGGAGCAGGCAGAAGACTTGAAGATAAGTCATTTGAGATCATCAAATCTAAAGAATTAGAAAGGAAAAATAAAGTGAAATGAATGAAGCTTCAGAGAAATGTGTATACTATCAGTAGTATCAGTGAACTCATGGTGGGAATTTCATTTAAAAAGAGAGTGGACAGGGGCACTGTGGCTCAAGTGGTAGAGCACTAGCCTTGAACTGAAGGGCTCAGGGACACCGCCCAGAGTTCAAGCCCCATGACCACCAAAGGTGGAGGGAGGGGAAGGTAAGAATGAATATTTGAAGAAATAGTGATGCCAAACATACCAAGTGCCTCACACCTGTCATCCTAACTACTCAAGAGGCTGAAATCTGAGGATCCTGGTGCAAAGCCAGCCTGGGCAATAAAGTCTATGAGATACTTAGCTCCAATTAACTACAAAAAGCCAAAAATGGAGCTGTGGCTCAAAGTAGTAGAGCATTAGCCTTGAGTACAAAGCTCAGGGACAGTGCCCAGACCCTGAGTTCAAGCCTCAAGAACGGGGCGGGGGGGGGGGGGGGGGGGGGGGACACAACTACAACAATGTAACAGAGATACTCACAAGACAATATGTTGGAAATAAGCTGTACAACTTGGTGAGGGGAGGAGAGAATGTGGGAGAAAAATGAGTACGTTACTCCCAACCTTATGTATGTAATTGTTACCCCTCTGTACATCACCTTGACAATGATTTTTTTTAAGGCAAAAAGAAAAACGCTAAGATGGAAGAACTCAAAAGAGATCCAAAATTTGATACCTCCTAAGTAAACTCTCAAACAGTCAAAGATTGAGGCTTTTGTAAAAACTCCAAGAGGCCTGGTGCTGGGTGGCTCATGCTTGTAATCCCAGCTACTCAGGAGGCTGAGATCTGAGGACTGAGACTCAAAGCCAACCACCCAGACATATCTGAATCACTCTAATTATAACTAGCAAAAAAGCCAGAAGTAGAGATGTTGCTCAAGTAATAGAGCACTAGGCTTGAGTGAAAAAGCCAAGTGAGACCGAGGCCCCAAGTTCAACCTCCAGTACTGCAAAAAAATAAATGAAATAAAATTCTAAGAGAAAACAGACACTTCACATAAAATCATCTGCAATAAGATTAATAAGTATTTCATATCAGAAACCTGTTGTCAGAGGCATTGTTGGGATGATATAGTTAATGCACTGAAAGAAAACTATTGTCTCTAATTAAGCATCAAAGAATATAGCTGTCATTCAAGTGGGAGAGCATCAGTCTTGAGCAAGTTCAAGCCCCACACACAAAAAGTGAATAAAGCTGGGTGCTGGTGGCTTATGCCTGTAATCCTACCTACTCAGGAGGCTCAGATCTGAGGATTAGGGTGCAAAGCGAGCCTGGGCAGAAAAGTCCCCGTGAGACTTTTTATCTCAATTAAGCACTCAGAAACCAAAAGTGGTGCTGTGGTTCAAGTGGTAGGGTAGCAGCCTTGAGCACAAAGAAGCTCAAGGACTGTGCCCAGGCCCTGAGTTCAAGCCAGACAACCAAAAACCAAACACCAAAACACAAAACCCCATAAAACCCAGTAGTAACTTGTCACTGTTTACACTGACTATAAGAAACATATGATAGTCCTAATCAGTGATGGTAGATAGAGATGAGCTGGGTACTGGTGGCTCACACTTGTAATCCTAGCTACTAAGGAGGCTGATATCTGAGCATCGAAGTTCAGAGCCAGCTTGGGCAGGAAAGAGGTGCTGTGGCTCAGTGGTAGAGCGATAGACTTGAGCAGAAGGGCTCAGAGACAGTACTGAGGTCCTGAGATCAATCACTATAACCAACAACAACAAAAAGTAGATGATAAGCCAGGCGCTGGTGGCTCATGCCTGTAAGTCTAGCTACTCAGGAAGCTGAGATCTGAAGATCACGGTTCAAAGCCAGTCTGGGAAAGTCTGCGAGACTCTTTATGTCCAATAAACCACTAGAAAATGAGAAATAGCGCTGTGGCTCAAGCGGTAGAGCACTCGCCTTGAGCTGAAGAGCCCAGGGATAGCGCCCAAGCCCAGAGTTCAAGCCCCACCACTAACAAAAAAAAAAAGTAGATGATAGAAGTTTTAACATTAAAGGGTTAGCAGACAGCCTGATGTGGTAGTATATGCCTATAATCCCAGAGCAATATAGAGGCTGTGGTTCGAGGGCATCTCTGGTTCCAGGCCAGCCTGACCTACAGCATGAGTCTGGCCCAACATTCCTTACCCCCCCCCCCCCACCAGTCTAAAAAAGGGTAATGAGATATGAACATGAACTTGTTATCACAATGATGCTTTTCAGAGGTTCACACCTATAATCCTTACTCAGGAGATATATATTGAAATCAGTGTTTGATGCTGGTCTGGGAAAAAGTTCTCAAGATACCAGTATCAACCAATAAAAAGCTGGGTATAGTGGTGCACACATGTCACCCTAGCTACTTGGGATAGCGTGGAGCAGAAAGTGAGACCCAGTTTGAAAAATAAGCACGATGGGCTAGGGCTATGGCTCACATGGTAGAGCATCTATCCAGCACGTTTGAAACCCTGACCTGTGGTAAAAAGCAGAGGCTTTGCAGTCTGACAGGCACATGTGGATCTGGTCATAATTTTTCTTTTTTTGGCATGCTGAGAATTCATGGGACTTGTGCTTGATCTTCAGCCCTTGGTTTTTTGAGAGAGGGTCCTGCTCTGTAATGTCGTTCAGTGTCCCAAGTGCTGAACTTCCTGACATGCACTACAACAGTTAGCCTCTGGCTCACTCATAACTTCTCTAGTCTTCCTTACCAATTACTATGAGAGTGATAACAATCTAACAGATAATTCCCAGTGTTGACCAATTGGGGAGAGCACTGGTTCTCTCTTCATTTCACTTCAGGTTGATTTCTTCTTTTTCAGGGCTCCTGTGAACATGACCTATTACGACCCCGATGCCCTTAAAGTCAAGCTGGCTGCTCTGACAGCACATTGCTCTGCCAGAGTCTAACAGTTGGCAGAACCTGTGTACACTAGGTACAGACCAGCATCTCCACCACACACCAGCCGAGTATACAGAACAAGTATTAGGTGACATAGTTTCCTGCCTTGGTTTACCACCCTGACCCCTAAATGTGATGCGCTAGAGAAGACCCCCATGAGTACCAAGTACAAATTGCTGCAGCCACCTGGAAGTGTAGCATTAGCAGGTTTAGGGATCACAGCATGCAATAAAGTAGAGCCTCCTCCATAGCCTTCCAGCTCCCTGTAGGCCCCTGGCTGCCCAGGACTGTGGCTGCTGCTCTTCCACTTGAGTCCTCGGTCTTCCTCTCCTGCTGAATTCTGGTTCCCAGGCCCTGCACCTGCTCCAACTCTTCCTTCTCTAGCAGCCGTGGCCACTGTGATCACTGTGTGTGCTACTTCCCAACCTCCCAGTGCTACCAGCAACTACAATGAATGGGGCCAGGGCTTTCTGGAGAAACTGGAATGCTTTTCATATTCAGCGGGCATTTAGGGAGCTGGTTACCACAAAAAGAGGACATCTTTCCCAGTCTTGCTTCTGTCCCTCATATGCAGACTTCAATGACAGGAATGATAAGAAAAGCCACTTTGCTCAGTAAGGTGGTACACACCTGTAGACCAAGATTCCAGGGAAGGCTGAGGTGGGAGGATCTCCAGAGTCCAGATGTTTGAGATTTGTCATGGCAACACAGTGACAGTGACACTGACAGTGACAGTCAATCTGAAAAAAAATATATTGAAAAAAGTTTAAGGGGGGAAAAAAGGTAGACAGCGATCAAAGACATTTCTTTAAAGAAGTTCTATCATTATTATGAAGGTGATGTAAAGAGAAGTTGCATTTACATCAGTCAGGTAGAGTATACTTCTTTTGGAACAATGTCAAACCTTTCCTCACTCTCTCCCAGTTTTTCTCTCCCATCTCCACAGATACTGCTTTCATTTTTGTTTCAGTCTTGGGCCTTGAACTCGGGACCTGGGCACTGTCCCAAAGCTCTTTTGCTCAAGGCTAGACCTCTACCATTTGTACTACAGCACCACTTCCAGCTTTTTCTGTGATTAACTGGAGATAAGAGTCTCACAGACTTTCCTGCCTGGGCTGCCTCTGAACTGATCACAACCTCCTAAATAGCTAGAATTACATGTGTAGGCAACCAGCACCCAGAACACATTGCTTTTAATGGTAAACCTGAGTTCCATCAAACTTATGTTTCCCAGGTTTTATTTATTCTGTTCTCTCCAGGCACCAGTATTTTGTCAATTAACCTAATTTTACAGAGCATATTAGAGTTGCATGAAATGAATTTGTTAGAAAGCTTATCTTGCAGATGAACGGGTTATATCTTAAAGACCTCCATTTCACTGATAGGCAATTCCACACAGTAGTTTTGAACTGGACTTTTAGAATTAGACAAAGTTGAGTTTATATTTCCCAGGTGTATGATTTTAAATTTTTTCCTCACTCCCTTCCCTGTACCTCATTGTCTATGTGTAAAATGGGTTCTTACCACACTGTTGTAAAGACTAAGGGAGAAAATGCATCTGACAAAGCATTCATTTGTATTAAACAATGTTTAGGGCTGGACTCAGTGGCTCACCCCTATAATCCCTGTTCCTGAGGAGGCAGATTGAGAGGACCACAGTTTGAGGCTGATCCCACACAAAAACGTGAGAGCCCCACCTGAAAAAGAACTAAAGGAAAAGCAGCTGGGAGTGTGACTCAAGTGGAAGCAGTTTCTGTCTTTTCTTTGGCATATTTGAATAGCTATCATAACTACTTCTGCACCTTGGGGCCATTATCAAATGAACACTAAGATACATGAGCAGTGACATCACCTGATCAGAAGGAGGCTACTGAGAGACTAACGGGTAGGTTTCTTCTGTGTGGATCCATTGGACAAAGGAATCATCTGTACTCCATGCAAGAGGAACTGGAGAGTGTGAGATTTCCCTATTGTACCTGCAAGAGCATACAATTTGGAAGATCAAACTGTTTGCTTCTGGACCTGTCCAAGTGGGGTATTTTCAGATCACAGTTGACTTCGGTAACTGAAACACTGATAAATAAAACTACAGATATGTGGGGGAGGGGAGGGATACTGCTATTAAATGAAAATGGCAATCATCTTGGAGGAAGAGGGGTGGAAAGAAGAGGAGGAAGGGTAGAAGGAAGAAACCAGCAGGGGTGGGAGAAAAGGAAAAAAGGGTATGGGAGAGGAGGAGGGGGAGGGATGGGTGCAGAGAAAAAGAAAAAAAGAAGGCAGAGGGAAAAGCAGGGGCAGGGAAGGAGAAAGAAAGGGAGAAGGAGAGGAAGACCATAAAAAGAAGGCGGGAAATAGGAAGAGGGTGGGGAGGGAAAGTGAAGGAGTAGGAAGAGAAGATGGCTTTGAGTCAGCTGTGGAAAATCTTGTGTGTGCCAGCCTTTGAGATACAGGCTGGTTCTTCCTCAAACTCCTGGGTGAGCACTATCCTGGTATGCACCATAGGGTGGGGAGAGAACTAGGAACAGTGTGATATGTGAACACACACACACACACACACACACACACACACACACACACACACACACGAAAATCTAAAGAAGGAAGAAGGAAAATACAAAAGAGAAGAGGATAGACCACCTAGGACAGATGGGCAGAGAAAAAAATATTATTTTTGTAGTTTGTCATGGGGCTTGAACTCTGGGCCTGGGCACTGCCCCTGAACAATTCAGCTTAAGGCTAGCACCACTTCCGGCTTTCTCTGCTTTTGTGGTGCTAAGGAACTGAATGAACCCAGGGCTTCATGCATGTAAGCCAAGCACTCCACCACTGAGCAGCCACCCTCCCAGCCCAGGAAAATTTTTAGAGATAATTGAGTGTTACCTTGATTGTTTTCATTTTTGTTTCTGTTTTGTCAGTGCTGGGGCTTGAACTCAGGGTCTGAGCCCTGTCCCTGGGCCTCATTGTGCTCAAGACTTGTGCTCTATCACTTGAGCCACAGTGCCACTTTTGTTTTTTTGTTTGTTTTAATAATTTACTGTACGTAAGAGTTTCACCAAGCTGGGAATGTGGCTTAGTGATAGAATGCTTGCCTAGCATGCAAGCACGAAGCCCTAAATTCAATTTCTCATTACCACATAAGAAGAGTCAGAAGTAGTGCTGTGGCTCAAGTGGTAGGGGACTAGCTCTGAGCAATAAAAGCTCAGGGACAGTGTCCAGGTCCTGAATTCAAGCCCCGAGACTGGCAAAAAAAAAAAAAAAAATTTTTAAAGAGTCTCACGGACTTTTCTGCTCCAGCTGGCTTCTAACTGCAATCCTCAGATCTCAGTCTCCTGAGTAGCTAGGATGACAGACCTGAGCCACTGGTTCCTGACCTAACTGTGGATTTATAATAGGCATATTCAAGGCTCAAAGCTCATTGAATTATACACATAAGGGTGTACAGCTTTTGGGGTTTCAACTGACCTCCAAAAAATGAATGAAGGAAAACAAACATGAAACAAAGTCTCCAAGTCCAGAATCACCAAAGGACAAAGACGAAAGAGGAGGAGGAGAGGAGGAAAGTAAAGCACTAAAGTCAGTGCTGCCCTCTTTTCTATTTATAGCACAGAATAGAAATTCCATGGAAGTACACGAAAATAAGTATATTACAGGTATCCCATAGTATAGGTGTTATATTTTTGAATTACATTACATATAAATGTATATTTATTATATAATGAATTATACACGTACTTTTAACAGTGATATGGTTTGATCTCAGTAGAGCTAAGAGGAACAAATCTTTGCCATGAGCACTGGCATTTGAGCTACCATGCTGGCGACCATGCTGTGAGAGGCTCTCCTGTCACATACTCTCTGTGGCCTTGACACAAACACCAGAAACCGTGAGCCTAAATGACACTTTCCTTGCCTTAAGTTATGTATGGCAGCTTGGCAGAGCCACCACAGAGCCAACACAAACACACATCTAAGGATTCTCTCCTGCTCCTCAGGAATGCTTTACATACTTTGGAGAGAAAGAACTTTTCAATTTCCAGTCCTTAGGACACGGTAAAGATTTCTTTGGCAATTCTTCCTAGAAACCCCAAGTGCTTCCTTCCGCTGCCATCTCCTCGACAGCTCCTCTTGTGCCTCATCCCTTTCAGTCCAAGGTGCTGAGCTGAACTCTGCACTGCAGTGCAGAAGACAGCCTAACTCACCCGGGACAGGATCTGAAGCACTTGAGGATGGAAATGGAGTTGAAGACAAGACCTCCAGAGTCGGATCTACCCTCTGCCCAGAGACAGACCACCCTTCAGTTAATCTGAACCCTTCTGACAGCCATAGACCACCTCATAACCTATAAGCCTTATAAATGGACGTTTCCTCAGATGTAGCTATTCTCAAAGACACACAGGGCAGCAACGGAAAACTATCAGCGAGCACATGGCTCAGCCCCAGCCACCTGTGACACCATCTGTCCTACAGAGCATCATAGAGGTGCTGTGTAGCTACAGAGTCACAATCCACACAGATGATAAGACTGTTTGCAACACTGAACTGCCTCAGAGCCAAGGCACACACCACAGCTCATAACTTGTGTATTTACTTTTGGAGAGTTGAGCGAAAGATTTAATTATGGGGCCTTTGACCTAAGGGAGATCCCAAAGGCAGACAGCATTCATTGCCTTTGGCAATGGAGCACAATGGGCAAGAACCACAAGGCCAAACCACTATCAGCCAGCCATCTGGTTCTCCACCTGACATCCAGGAGGCGACCGCACTCAGCCCATCATGTGCCACATACCACCAGCACTCCAGTACTGTGGAGCCCCACCTGGAAAACATCCTCGGGGATCCAGTGGCCTTCAGAAATGAGAAGTATCTAAATAGGCCCTCGTGGCTGTCGGAGAGAGGCCGATATCCCGTCACCTTGAGCCTTCATATGGGAGACGATGGAGTCCCCCAGAAAACATCTTCGGGGGCTCCTATTTACAAAACTGAGGACCGCACTGTGCGGAGACGCTCATGGGAGATAGACACCAGCCAGCATGCCCATATTGTTCACTATGGACCCCGGCGAAAATCTTCCACCGGGACTCCCTATTTTGTTACCACCGATGAGGCTGGGCGAAGACCATCTCAACTGAGTGGTTCTGGCAATTTTCCACCCCTGCGCAGTGTCTTCTCAGTGGAAAATAGAGGACGCAGAAAATCATCCTTGGTCTTTGCCACAGAAGACGGCGGCCTTCACATACCCTCCTGGCTTGAAAACCCAGAGAAGTACCCCACCATCGCGGGGCCCCACACGCCAGGGGGGGGAGCCCCCAGGGAACCATCCAATGGGGCTCGTGTTTCGGGCATGCTGGAGGATCAGCCTTGCAAACTCTCCCAGGTTTCACAGAAACACCCCAACGTCCCAAGGCCCCATAAAGACCACGGACCACCCAGTAAAAAGTCTACCCAGGCTCCTGCGCCAGCGGCCCAGGAGGATGATCGTCCACCAACACCTTCGTTCAACAACTTGGTGAGCCCCACCTCTCAAGTGGAGGTCACACCGCCCCCACAGAAGCAGCAGTCCATGTTGAACATCCCCACCCCAGTGAGCATTACTTGTGACCGGGGAACCACTGAGAAGCTCCATCCATCACCTGGGGCTCACAGGCTGCTGACAATTGTGCTCTCTCACAACTTTGAGGATGGAGCTCACCAAAAGAAAGCCAAATTACCCACAACTGCTTCCCCTTTAACTGTAACTAGAGACATTGTGAACCTGGCTGCCAGGAAATACTCAGCAGCCAGAGGGACTGAAGCTAGCAAGGGCAAGGTGTCTTTCGAGGTCACCAAGAGAATACAATCTGACCTGAGCCCCCGCAGAGACCCCAAGCCTCCTGCTCCCAGGCATAAGGCCACAGCCAAGGAAAAGGCACTGCTCCCGGCCCACTCACATACTGAGAAAGGGCACCAGGAAAAGCAGGAGATGTCCCGAAGGCCTACTACTACCACTACATATACCCAGAAGGGACAAGGTTTTAGACCATTAAACACTCTATGGACAGTATCACCTATCAGCTCTCTAAGAGTTGAAGGCAGAGGTGTTGGAAATACTACCCTAAAATCTACTCCGCCAATCGGTGATGGTAACTTAGACAGGTCGTCCCAAAAAGTCTCTAAGATAACCACTAACCTGACCCTCAACAGAGCTGAGCACCAAGCCACTGAACACCTGGCTGATAGGGATGCAGCCAAGAAGCTGAAACCGGACAAAGCTGCTTCCCCCATCAAAATTCAACACAGAACCCCAACCCTCCAAACCACCAAGGGAGGAACCTTTAGAACCGAGGCTGCCCAAGCTACTTGGGGAGTAGAAGATTTAAAGAAATATAGGACCTTCTTGATCAGCAAGAGCACGCAAAAAACTGAGAGTCCTCAGTCCACTGCGGCCACAGCTGCGGACATCCAGACTGCTGGCACCCATTCAACAGTGGGCGAGGCCACTGAGAACACCAAGATCATGTCTCAAACTACTAGCCCCATAAAAGTAACGGATAAATCCACCCGCCTCTTTTCTCATTGGCCTAAGAAATTCTCCCCAACTACTGTCAATGGTGAAAATAAATATAGTAGCAACAACAAAGGAAGTTTGGCTACCAGGGGTAATACGAAAACCAAAGATCCTAAAGCGACCAAGAATGATTCAACAAACTATGTGTATCGAACCCTGCATGTTGGTGGGGTTCAACTTTTGCCTCTTATGTACCACCCAGAAGAAGCTAAACTGTGGAAGGATGCAAAGTGTGATCTTCAAATTACAGGCACTAGTCTTAAGTACCATCATAGCCAGGTGAAGAAACTACAGAAATAACTAGACCTACTGAAAAATAACAACAACCAAATAAACCTGATCTTGATGCCCAAAGCCTCCTCAGAAACCACATGAATGTGTCTATTGTAAGGAAATACTTCTTGTACGTACGGGAGTAACAGCAAGAAAAAACTGACAAGATGGTACACCTGCTCAGGAATGGAATGCACCTCAAAAATAAATTCAACAAAGAAAGAGTTTGCACACCTGGGAGATGACCAAATAAAAAAACAGAAGACAAAACCACCATTGTCAACAGAGAGCCTCATAAAGGTTTTTCTGTCTACAAAGACAAGGAAAAACAGCAAGATTCTAATCAGAAGCAGGATAGTTAAGACATAGGTAGAAAGTGAAGGAGAAAAGAAACTGAAAAACTGATATGGGTATAATCAATACCCAATAGAAGATGTTCCAAGAACCCTCTGGAAGATGCCAAGAGCAAATCTATCCTGTTTCCATGGACTACACACAAATCAAGAACTGGAAGAGACACATATCAATTCCTCTAGAAGATAATGGAGAACTACTACCATGGAGCACCTTTTTAAAGTTTTTCAAAACAATGATTTAGCTATACAACATTGATTGTGTTTTCACAGACAAGAACACCACCAGTCAGGTGTTGAGAGTCTTACTAGACTCTCATGGATATGTTAGGAAATGAAAAACTTTCCAACACTTTATTTGAAAAGTTTCCTTACAATTTGACAGATAAAGTTTACTCTTATTTCCAGTGTCAGGAAAATTTGTCAAATGGCTACAGGCCCACTAGTGACTGATTAGGACTATTTCTGTCAATCTTCACAGACTGTTGAGGACTGCACTGTGAACCCAAGCCTGGGAATAGGAGCCAATGCTGCAGTAAAGCTCCTGCATAGGAAAATATACACACTTTCATATTTCCAGAATTGTTAGTGATGCAAATATCCAAATATAAATTTCCATTTTATTTTTAGCTGAGATCATTAAACTAATTTTTAAACTTTATTTACATTTTGTATTTTACTTTTATTTGCGTTCCTATGTTATTAGAAAATTATGTTAAAATGTAAATTTAATTTTATGTATATTTATATTATTTTAATCATTTTTTGTTTTTATATCTGATATTAAAGTATTTATATTTTATGCTTATATTACTATTTATGTTTAGAATTGTTTGCTTATATTTTATTTTTATTAGTATCTTTGTTTTTTGTTTATATTTGCATTAAAATATTCATATTTAAAATTATTTATATTTTGCTTTATGTATATTTGTCTAGTTTCATTTGTATATGCTTTTATTTATAGTAATATTTGTTTACTGTTCACTTATATATCTCTGCATTTTTCTTTATATTTCATTATAATTTTCAAATCAATGTTTATACTTAAAATTATTTTTATTTTATTAAAATATTTAATTTTTAATTTTCATATTTAATTTTTTTCTTTTTTAGTTTTTATTTTTATATTTATGGTATTATTAAAACATTTATATTATTCATGTTTATTTAGTTACATTTTTTAATCTTTTTTTGGGGGGGGGTTCCTGTTGTGGGGCCTGAACTCCAGGCCTGGGTGCCATCCCTCAGCTCTTCAGCTCAAGGCTAGCGCTCTACCACTTGAGCCACAGTGCCACTTCCAGCTTTTTTCTTTTTGCTTATGTAGTGCTGAGGAATCGAACCCAGGGCCTCATGCGTTCAAGGCAAGCGCTCTACCACTGAGCCACCTTCCCAGCCCTCTTCTAGCTTTTGCCTCCTGTCCCCACAGACATTGCTTTTAATGGCACATATGAATTCTATCAAACTTTATGTGCCCCAGGTTTCAACTTTATTTATTCTATTCTCCAGGCACCAGTATTTTGTCAACTAACTTTACAGAGCATACTAAGATTTGCATGAAATAAACTTGTTGGAAAGCTTGTCTTGAGGATGAATGAGTTCTATCTTGAAGGCCATTGTTCCACAGATAGGCAGTGCCACACAGTCCTTCTGAACTAGACTTTTAGAATCAGATAAACTTGAGTTTGTATTTCCAAGGGGTCACTCACAGATACATGATCTTAACTGTGCCTCGGTGTCTATGCATACAATGGGTTCTTACACTGTTGTAAAGAGTAAATTAAAAATACATCTAAAAAAGCACGAATCTGAATTTAAAAATTGTTGGGGCTCATCCTGATAATCCCATTTATTCAGGAGGCAGATTGGGAGGATCTCAGTCTGAGGCTGACTCCATGCAAAAACTGGAGCTCCCCACCTGAAAATAACTAAAGCAAAAGCAGCTGAGAGTGTGACTCAAGTGGAAGCATTTGGCTTTTCTTTGGCATATTTGAATAGCTAGCCTAACTACTTTGGCACTTTGGGGTCATTATCAAGTAAAAGGTTACTGACACACAAACCAACACTTGGATACTGGAGCAGTGATTTCACCCTGGTAAGAAGTGCCTGCTGAGATTTCCCTATGCTACTTGGAATAGCATACAAAGTAAAAGATTGGAGCTGTTTTACCCCTGGAATTTTCCAAAGGTCATGGTTGAGTTCAGGTAACGGAAACTTTGATAGATGCAACCACACATGTGTGGAGGGGGCTACTGCTACTAACTGAAAGCCAGCAATAATCTGGGAGGAGAAAGGGAAAATGGGGGGAGGGAGCCGGGAGGGGAAGGGCATGTGAGGGAGGAGCAGGGGGAAGTCAGGCAGGAGGGGGGAAGGAGGGGGAGAGGAGGAAGAGGGAGGTGAGGAGGAGAGGATGGCTGTGCAAATCCTTGGGTGTGGGAGCCTTTGGAGTGCAAATTCCCAGGAGAGCCTTGCCCTGGTACACATGCATGTGGGAGGAGAGAACCAGGCCTCCCAAGAAGGAAGTAAAGATACAAAATGGCGGTGAAGAGAAGGCTACATCTCCTAGGGCAGAAGAGCAGAGAGGAACTTTTAGAGGTGACAGAAATGGATGTTACCTTGATTGTGGCGACAGTTTTATAATAGACATATTCAAAGGTCAAAGCTCATCCAAATATAAACATAATAGGGTATTGGCTTTTTGTACTTCAACTGATGTCCAAAAAGCAAATGAAAACAAAAAACAGAGTCTCCAGAGTCCAGCATCAAAAAAGCAAAAGAGAAGAAATCAGTGAGGAGGGAAAGCACTAAAGTCAGTGATGCCTTCTCCTCCACTGACCACACAGAATGGAAATTCCATGGAATGAATGAATGTATTACAGGTATCACATAGTATAGGTATTGTATTTTATGAGGTAAAAACATATGTAAAAATACATCTTGTATAATAAAATAGTATATGTTTCTTTTGTCAGTGATAGGATTTGATCTCAGTACCTTAAACTTACTAATGTAAGATTAAGAAATCTTTAACAAGAGCACTGGCATTTTAGCCCTCTGCTTCCTGCCTGCCATTCTGTCAGTGGCTCTCCTGTCACATACTCTCTGTGGCCTTGGAAGCACTAGAAAATGTGAGCCTAAATGCCACTTTCCCAGGCAGGCGCCGGCGGCTCACACCTGTAATTCTAGCTACTCAGGAGGCTGAGATCTCAGGATCCCGGTTCAAAGCCAGCCCGGGCAGCAAAGTCTATGAGACATCTCCAATAAACCACTCAGAAAATCAGAAGTGGTGTTGTGGCTCAAGTGGTAGAGCGCTAGCCTTGAGCTGAAATGCTGAGGGACAGCGCCCAGGCCCAGAGTTCAAGCCCCATTAAAAAAAAAAAAAAAAAAGACACTCTCCTTCCCTTAAACTATGTATGTCAGCTTGGCAGAGCCATGACAGAGTTAACAAACACCCTGCTAAATATTCTCTTCTGCTCCTCAAGGACTTTTTTTTTTTGGTCGGTCATGGTACTTGAACTCTGGGTCTGGGTGCTGTCCCTCAGCTCTTCAGCTCAAGGCTAGCACTCTACCACTTGAGCCACAGGACTACTCCCGGCTTTTTCTACTTATGTAGTACTGAGCAATCGAACCCAGGGGCTCATGCATGCAAGGCAAGCACTCTACAACTGAGCCACCTTCCCAGCCCTTCCATGAGACTCTTATCTACAATTAACCACCAAAAAGCTAGAAGTGGGTGGTAGAGCACTAACTAGCCTTGAGCAAAAAAGTTCAAGGGACTCAAAGCAGACACTCTGAAAACATTACAGGATGGAATAGGAGAAACCCTGGGTCTCCTTGGCTCAGGCCGAAATTTTCTGAATAGAGACCCGGAAACACAACAAATCAAAGAAAGGTTGGACAAATGGGATTGCATAAAGTTGCAGAGCTTCTGCAGGGCAAATGACATAGCTAGCAAGATCAATAGAAAGCCCACAGATTGGGAGAAGATCTTTACTAGCCATACAACGGACAAGGGTCTCATATCTAAAATATACTTGGAACTCAAAAAATTAAACCCCCCAACAACAAATCCTCAAAGAAACAACTGCCCAATAAGTAAGTGGGCTAAAGACTTAAAGAGAAACTTCTCTGAAGAAGAAAGAAGGATGGCCAATAGACACATGAAGAAATGTTCAACATCCCTAGCCATAAAAGAAATGCAAATCAAAACAACATTGAGATATCACCTCACTCCAGTTAGAACGGCAAAAATCAAGAACTCTAACAACAACAGATGCTGGAGGGGATGTGGACAGAAAGGAACCTTACTTCATTGTTGGTGGGAATGTAAACTTGTTCAACCACTTTGGAAAGCAGTATGGAGGTTCCTCAAAAGACTTCACATAGAGCTCCCCTATGACCCAGCAATCCCACTTTTGGGCATTTACCCAAATGTTTACAAACAAGACCACACTAAAGCTACCAGCACAACTCTGTTTATTGCAGCATTATTTACCATAGCTAAGATATGGAACCAACCCAGATGCCCCTCAGTAGATGAATGGATCAAGAAAATGTGGTATATATACACAATGGAATTCTATGCCTCCATCAGAAAGAATGACATTGCCCCATTTGTTAGGAAATGGAAAAACTTGGAAAAAATTATATTAAGTGAAGTAAGCCAGGCCCAAAGAAACGTAGGTCCCATGGTTTCCCTTATTTGTAATATCTAGTATATGTATGAGTCAAGCGGAAAAGGTCAGATAATGTGATGTCAGGAAAATGAACCCTTAGATGTGTATTTTAATGTTTTTTTCTTTCATGCATGTGTTTCTAACGCATTTATAAGATTATTTCTTTGTTGCTTTGTATGTCCCTCCTCCACAGTATAACCCCTGCTTTCACTATATTTGATGTCAGTATAACTTGTGGAGGAGATGGAGAAAAACTAGTTGTTTAAGGATACAGGTGGACCTGTTGCAACAATGAGAAGTACAAGTTGTCATGTCCAAAACGAGCTTTACAACGTTGGTGCGGGGAGGGGGGGGTGGGGGGGGGAAGGAGAAGGATTGGGATTAGGGGGGAGGGGGGAGGCTGGGAAGGGATGTGAAGGGTAAACAAAGGAGGAGGCTGCAATGCTTGGTTAGAAATGTACGCACTATCCTGCCCATGTAACTGTAACTCCTCTGTACAGTATGTTCACAAATAAAATTAAATTAAATTTAAAAAAAAAAAAAAAAAAGTTCAAGGGACAGCACTCAGGCCCTAAGTTCAAGCCTCAGGACTAGCACACGCGCGCGCATGCACGCATGCATGAACACACACACACACACACACACATACACACACAAAATAGATGCAGAATATACATACACTAACTTGCTAAAATGAACTCCCCTTATTAACTGATGTTAATAAGAAAAAAAAAGAAATATGCCAAAATAAATGAATTAAATGAAAAGAAATAACACACCAAGAAGCTAGGTATGTTATTTTATACATGTGTAATCCCAGCATTGGGAGGCTGAGGTAAAAGCACTGGGTTCTAGTCCAGTCTGTGCAACATAGAAAGAGATTTTTGTCTCAAAACAAACCACCACCACCAAGGGAAAAAAAACGAAACAGGCACCAGTGGCTCACACCTGTAATGCCAGCTAATCAAGAGGCTGAAAGCCAGCCTAGGCAGAAAAGTGTAGGACTATTATCTCCAATTAGCCACCAAAAAGCCAAAGTGGAGCTGTGGTTCCAGTGGTTGAGTATTAGTCTTAGCAGAAAAGCTCAAGGACGGTGCTGGAGTCCAAGCCCCAGGACCAGCACAAAACAAACCAAAAAACAAAGAAAATCCAGAAGGGATGACATTGTCTAAAAGAGAAACAAATGCGTTACCGATATAGTAAAATGGTAACCACTCTGTACAACATCTTAATAGTAACAAGAAAATTATACTTAAAGAAAAAAAAAAGCAGCCAGGCACCAGTAGCTCACACCTTTCATCCTAACTATGCAGAAGGCTTAAGATCTGAGGACTGCAAAGCCAGCCCAGGCACCAAAGTCCATGAAACTCTTTCTCCAATTATCAAAGAAAAAAGTGGAAGTGGCACTGTGGCTCAAATGGCAGAGCACTAACCTTGAGCAAAAGGAGTCAGGGACAGCACCCAGACCCAGAGTTCAAGCAAAAAATAAATAAATAACAAGCACACTCTCCATTTTCCTTTCCTCCTAAAAATGTTCCTAAATCAAAGGTTCAATTTATTATTGAAAGTATTTTAGCCCTAGTGGAAAACTGGTACATTCTACCATAACAACACAGTTTAGTAGTCATCAAAATATACCTCCTCCTCTCCAAATCTAAATTTGTAAGCCGCAGAACACCTACCTTCCACAAACAAGGCCATGCTCCATTGCCATGGGGCAGGGGAGATCCAAAAAGGCAAATGAAGAGAAATGGGAAGAGTGTGAGACCCTGAGTTCAAGGCCCCACACTAACACGAAAAACACAAATGAAGAGTTCATCCATCCATATGCACCCAATCACCACCACCACCACCACTACTACTACTATATTACTGTATCCTTTAACCCTTTCTTTCTGCTTCACAGATGAACTTAGATCCCTAAGACCTCCAATGCATGATCACTCCCCAGGTCCTAGCAAGGTGTACTCAGAATCTTTACTTCCAATAACAGGGTGGCTAGAAACACACAAAAAAAAAATGTAATAAGTATCTTTCCCTCTCACAAAAACTGGAAAATTCCTCTATCACACCAGGTATTGAGAGACCAGCTTGGCTCATATCACAACATAACTAAAACACTCATCTGTGTCAAGTCAAAACTATTCTAGCAAGGCAAGGGAGGCTCACCTATAATCCTACTTACTCTTCTGAGGATGGAGGCCTGAAGTTAGTCTGGGCAGAAAAGGCCAGGGGACTCTATCTCCAATTAACCAGCATTAAAACTGGATAGAACTGGAGCTCAAATTTGATAGAGTGCCAGTGATGAGCAAATATCACCTTTAAGCCCTGAGTTCAAGCTCTAGGACTGGCGCGCGCGCGTGCACACACGCACACTCGCGCGCACACACACACACACACACACACACTATTCTAAATTAAGATAGGTGTGTTAGCACACATCTATAAGCCCAGCTTCCCAGCTATTTGGGAGAGGGGAGAAAAGAAGGATGAGGCAAAATTCAAGGGCAATATAAGCCCAGGGTTCAATCTTCCTATCAAAAAAAACCCACAAATACAAAAACCTATTCTAAATTTGCCAGGTAGTTGGCTGAAGAAGTCGTCTCTGGAAAAAAGAAAAACTGTAAACTCTTCAGGGAATGTTAGATGATTAACTTTTTGCAACCCATTAGTTAGAAAAAAGAGAATAAAGGATAACTGTTATGTGCCTCTTATATTCACATAAAATTAGGGGTGTGTGTGTGTATGTATACATATATATATATATATATATATGCATATACACTGAAATGAACTTCAAGACATGGAAACAAGAGATCTCTCTTTTTAAAAAAAATTAATGTTTTGATGGTTCTGTCTTATTTTCTTTATGTATATGGTGTATTCACATGTATTATCTTTGGAAGGAAGAGGGGAAAGAGTATGGAACTCAAGTGAAGAAGTGCAGTAGAGGAGTTCATTGGACACTAATACACTATACAACTCATGGTGGAGAATAGAATGAGGAACTGGGAGAGAGTAAGGGAAAGGAAGATACTGTACAAAAGAGTACGTACTCACATAATTGTAATTCCACTGTACATCACCTTTAACAAAATTTAAAATAATTAAAATTTGAAAAAGGATAACTGTTAGGATAATAATCAGGGTGGAGATTGACTGCACACTTAGAATAAAAACAATCCTGGCTCAGGCATGATTGGCTCATACCTGTTATCCTAACTACTCAGCAGACTGAGCTTATTATTCTAAGACGGTCAAGGTAAGGAAGTCCATGAAATTCTCATCTCCCAAAAGCCAGAACTGGAGCTCTGGCTCAAGTGGCAAAGCACTAGCATTGAGCACAAACTCTCAGGACAGCATCCAGAACCTGAGATCAATGCCTAGGACTGCCACTAACAAACAAACAAACAAATAAATAAATAAATAAAACCTTGCAATTGTAGCTTCTCAGGAGGCTGAGATCTGAGGATCACATAGCCAGTCCAGGGAGGAAAATCCCTGAGACTCTTTTTTTTTTTTTTTTTTGGGTCCAGTCGTGGGGACTGAACTCTGGGCCTGGGCGCTGTCCCTCAGCTCTTCAGCTCAAGGCTAGCGCTCTACCACTTGAGAGAAAGAAAATGGTGGATAGTGAATAATACTCAGAAGTCTGCATGGGAACACACGCACTGGAACTGAATCCTTGACCTAGGACAATTAGCTTATTTTGCTTATTTACCCTTTTAATCCCTGTAGGATTTTGGAAATAGTCCTTCTCATTCCTGATCATTGTATTTGGGTCTTCTCTTTTGTTCTGGGTCAGTCTGAAATTTTTAATCATTTTTTCTTGTTTGGAGGGGTTTTTTGCTATTTGTTTTTGGCAGAACTGATGTTTGAACTCTGGGTCTTACATTTTCTAGCCAAGCACTCCAAATTTTTCATATTGTTTTAGTGTATTTTCTTAGGAAACTGGCTTCGCTGGTGGTAATTCCACTCATCTTTTCAAACTAATTTCTCACATTTCTATGGTTTGATGAGAAAGATAAGTTGTTCCACTTAGAGATTATGCCACAAGTCAAGTTTTAAAGTTTGAGGGCTCCATTAAATACACTATGTAAGGTTCACCATTGTGCTTCCTGTCTGTCTAAGCACTCAATTCCACTGGGAAACTATAGTACAGGTTAGCTATGGTCATTGTCACACAGATCCACAAACTTAAATGCAGTCAAAGTTAGGGTCATGCAACTCTACTATCACAAGATGTTACAGTACATACTTGAGGAAGTGCACAAGTAAGATGTCTTACGAACTAGCCAGACACCGGTGACATATACATGTAATCCAGGATACTTAAGGAGCTAACATGTGGCATGAAACAGCATGAAAGGTCTGTGAGACATTTACTACCAAAGAACTGTGGCTCAAGTAGTGGACTCCTAGCCTTTAGGCAAAAATAAAGGAAGGAAGGAGGGAAGGGAGGAAGGGAGGGAGGGAGGGAGGGAGGGAGGGACAGAAGAAAAGAAGGGAAGGAGGGAAAGGGAAGAGAAAGGGAAGGGAAAGAAAAATCAGGGATAGCTCTCAGATCCTGAGTTTAAGCCCCAGGACAGAAAAGAAAGATGCCCTGTGTCTGTTCTTATTTCTGAGCTGGTACTGTGATGCTCTACCACTTGAGTCACACCTGAAGTGACACCTTTAGCTGGTTAACTCTAGGTGAGAGTCTCTCAGATTTGTCTGCCCAGGCTGTCTTCAAACCTCAATTCTCAGCCTGCTAAGTAGCTAGGATCACAGGTGTGAGCCACCAAGGCCAGGCTTCTTGTGGCTATTCTTTTAAATAATTCAGTGCTCCCAATGTTTCATTTCTTCATTGCATCCCCCAAACAGATGTATGTTCTACTGATGTGCCAAGATGCAGAGCCTCCCTCAAAGACCACCAGGGAGCCGTCGCCGATGTAAATGCCCGAGAGTCCTTTATTACAACTGGAACCCGACTCACAACCCTTCCTGACGCAGCAGGTTGGAAATTATGAGCCCCGATCCCTTGTCCAGAAGGGTTTTTATTGAGTATGTAGAGGGAGGAAGGATGTCTCAAGCTCATTGGTTAGGGGTATGATCATCTCCAGTAAGGGCAGGGACTTTCTAGCTTAGCGGTTACAGGATAGGTGAAATCATACATCATTGGTTGGGTAAGTGGAGCTAACCACAGGAATGCTGAATTATGTCTTGTCCTAAATGTTTTCCGGACAGTTGGGGGAAGAGACTGCCCAAATTCCTGGACTGGCCAGGGCAGCCTGATCCCTTAATAATTCTTACTGTTATGTTGCCTTGGTGCAGGATCTAACACTTACTTTCCAGTAACAGATGACAAATGTTTTCCTTATAGTTATGTCTGAAATTACTGCTAAACTTATTTTTGGACTCTCACTACTCCATGAAGAAAATGGAGCACAAGGAGGTCCAATATCACCACAATAGCAAGTAATGGAATCTAGACTCTTTCAAGCACTATTTAAGAAAGCTGACCAGCAATTAGAAGTGAAAAAGAACTTAATGGGCTAAAAAGCATCCCTTACCTGTATGAGTCCAAACATGGTGCATATAATTGATTTTTCTGTCGGAAAAGTAGCTGCATTTTCCACATTAAGTACACTTCTCCTAGGAAATGGTTTTAGTGTTTCCTCCAGTGGTACTCGTTTACTGTCATGTAAGTACAAATGATGCACTTGTAGACACGCTCATTATCCCCAGTCTGAGTGTGATGCTTAAAGAGTGCAGTATAGTGATCATATTGATTGGTATTATAGCCACAGCAGTCACAACAAATGGCCCTTCGAGAAATCTCCCTCTTCCGAAGTGGAAGAACAAGATTCCCTGGCTTTGGCTTCTCTGCACTTTCTTCCACAAAAACTTCTTGGCACTGTGAACTCTGATATGATACATAAACTGCTTCTCAGATTCTGCTTCACACTGGCAAGGCTTACAGAGAAAGGGTTTGTCCTTTGAGTTCTTGCATTTGTCCTCTGCTCCAGATGTTTCAGGAGGAAGATCTTTAGCTTTCAGGAGGAAGATCTTTAGCGGAGGAACTGTAGACTTCAGGGGCAGCTGATGAGGCCTCAAAGACAGGCTGTGGTTCTGCAACACTAAGCTCCATACTTCTCAGTTCCATGCTTCCTAACCCATCAGCTTCACCTTTCATTACAGCAGATTCCTCAAGTCCTTCTCCATCACTATCTGAAAAGTTGTTATCGCCAACAGGCATCAATTCCACCATCCGTCTCTCTTCTCCAACCAGATAATCACAGCAGTTGCCATTGACTTCCCCAGTTAAGATGACATTGGCTAACAGGATAAGCTGAGGGGCAGCCAGCTCAGCTTTGGAGAGGTCATGCAAGTCATACATGTTGTTAGTTAAGGCCATGCCCATGTTGCCACTGTTGGTGAACAAACCTCCTCCTCCAGAAGACTGGCCCATCACTTGGGTAGCCATAATTGCATTCTGAATAAAGACCAAACAAAAGAGCACCCGTTAAAAACAACTCTAAGTGGAAAACCAAAGCATCATTCAGGCTCCTCATGACCAAAAACAACCATTTTTGAACATAATCTCTAAAATTCAATGATACTCATTAACTACTAACAACAAACCTTGGATACATTCATGTGGTGTATGGTGTAGGGCTTCTAATGTCAGTACTCAAGGTTAAGCATGATCAACATCCAGGCTAGCCTGGAGTGTGTGCTATATATATATAGCACGACTGTGCCTTAAAAAGCAATATATAAGGCTGGGAATGTGGCCTAGTGGTAGAGTCCTTGCCTAGCATGCATGAAACCTTGGGTTCGATTCCTCACTACCACATTAACAGAAAAAGCCAGAAGTGGTACTGTGGCTCAAGTGGTAGAGTGCTAGCCCTGAGCAAAAGAAGCTTAGGGACAGTGGCTCACCCTGAGTTCAAGTCCCAGGATTGGAAAAATAAATAACAATAATAATTATAATAATAATTTTAAAAGCAATATATAAGCTGGGTGCTGCTGACTCACACCTATAATGCTACTCATGAACCTGAGATATAAAGATGGCAATTTGAAGCCATTCTGGGCAGTAAAGTCTGTGAGACTCTCATCTCCACTAAACTACCAAAAAGGACGGAATAGAGATGTACCTTAAGGGCTAGAGCACTAGCCTTGAACAAAAGAAACTCAGGAACAATGCTCAATCCTTTAAAGACCCAGAACTGGAAAGATGCACACGTGGGCGATCTTCATTAACCACCAAAAAGCCAGAATGGCACTCACCTAATAAGTGTGCCAGCCTTGAGCAAAAACTGCTGAGGAACAGTGCCCTGAGTTCATGCCCCAGAATTAGATAGATGACTGACAGAGAGATGTTAATTCTCAATTCTCTTTACTGAAAACACTCAAAACAAATCCTCATCTACAAAAAACCTTTCACCACTTGTTTGACATAATTCAATTCTCAGGTTGGTCTACCATTGTTTTGCAAGTAATCAAAATATTTTTCAAGTGTGTGGGAGCCAATCTTTATTTTTTATACTAATAAGAAAATTGTAATACCAGAGGAATAAACAGTCCTCCCATTCTTGCCCTTCAATAGTGATAGGAACCAGAAAGCCCAGGAATCCACAAACAATTCTTTGTCTATAGTAAGTAAAGCAAGCAGTCTGGAAGGAAATCTCTAAGAACTCAACCAACTCAACTACCTCCAAAAGAACAAAGCGACTGCGAAAAACATTTCAACTCTCAAATTTAAAATGCAAAATAAAGACCCACTGATGATGCAAATGTCACACGTGAAAGTCGTATTTTTTCCTAACACCCGCAATTACATGGTACTGAAGCTCCACAGGGCAATCTGCACTTTCGGCATTGTGTTCCTCTTGGCCTACTGGCTGGAGGAAGCCATTACGAGATCACCTTCTTGAAAACAAGTTGGGTGTTTTGTCTTAGCGAAGTTAGCTCGCGGGTGAAGAGGCGCTGCCTCCCAGACTCGGTGTCCTCTTGCAAATCAGAAGAAGAAAAGTAGGGGAAGGTGCCAAACACAGAACAGCCGAGCACACGAGCCCCCGGGATCACGAGCCGGCCTCAGGACCGGGACCTCGAGCAGCTCCGCGCTCGGCCTCCGAGATCGCGATCGCGAGAGGCGTGCGGCCCGCGCACGGGCGGCGGCGGCGGCGGGCCTCGGCTGAGGAGGGGTCCCGGAGACGGGCCGCTCCGCGCCGGCGCCCCCCGGCCCAGCCCCCGGGCCCGCGGGCGCAGCAGCCCCCGCCGCAGCCGCTGCGTCGGCAAACCAGCCCCGGACAGCGGCCCGCGCCGCGTCCTTCCGCGCCCTCCCCTCCCCGCGGCCCCCGGCCCCGCGCGCGCCTCACCCGCCGTCCTCGGCTCCCGGCGGCGCTCGGGCCTGCGCCGCCGCTCCCGCTCCGTCTTCGTTGCTGGAGTTTCGGGAGAGGGGAGAAAAGTCAGGCCCCGGGCCGTCAAGGGCCATTAAGGCCCAGGACATACAAGACGGTCCGCTCAAACCGCCGCCCCGGCCTGCCGGTGCCAACCGCCGGCGCCACTCGGGTCTCAGGCCCCGGCCTTGGCGGGGCTCAGACAGACTCCACGCGGGGAGTCGCTGCGCAGCGCAACCGGCTCCCGGATCCCGGCTCCCGGGTCCACCAACGCCCGCCGGGCACGCGCCCTCCAGCGCCCACGTGCGCTCGCGGCCACGCCCCCTCCGTTGCTTGTGCGCAAGAAGCTAGGCGCGCCCCGCCCCTCGGCGCAGGGGAGGGGTAGGGCGGCCCGCGGGGCGCGCGGGGGTGGGCGGGACGGAGGTGGGAGGGAGGGAGTGGCGCCCAATCCGCCGGCCTGGAGATCATTAAGGGGGCGGGGCCGCACACATATAAACCAACAACAAAAGCTTGCCTTCACTCCCTGCGAAGTGCAGACTAGAGGTGTTCTGAATGCGCTGGCTCGAGCCTGCAATTCTAGCTGCTCCCGAGGCTGAGATCTGAGGATCTCGAGTCAAAGCCAGCAAGGGCAGAAAAGTCCTTGAGACCAGCCACTAACCAACAAAGCCTAAGGTAGCCCCAAGCAGAATCTTTTGAAGTCTCCATCCATCACTACCCTTAGTTGGTTTTAAGCTTCTACAGGGAAATGCCTTCTAATTTTCAATGGGGGATATGAAATCATCTTGGGAGTTGTAAGAAAAAAAGTTATCCGGAATAAAGTTTCATTCTATTCTAATAAAGATTAGAACTAAGGTTAAGAGGAGCCAGCATCATGGGTAGTGACTCATGCTTGTGACCCCAGCACTCAGGAGGCTGAGGCCGGAGGATCACAGGGAGAACTTGTATCAAAAAAAAGATCCACTATACACATGAATTGACATGCTGAATTGAAACCCCTTTGTACCACTATTTAAAGATTTAAAAAGTAAATGTATTTACTTTGTAAAAAAAATTAAGTACCTGTGGCTGAGCTGGTAAAATCTTGTTTTGGTGAAGGAATTACTCCGGGATTACAGGGGTAAAGATGGTAGTGGCGGTGTGGGGCAGTGTTATGTTGGAGACTGGTCTTGACTTCTATGTCTTAAAGCAGGTAACTATAAGGTTTATTAAATAGGTAGGTTTCATTGGATAGCCGATGAAGAGAACACCTTACTATTTAGGCTGTGCATGGTGGAGAGGCATGGCTGAAAAAGGAATGGGCATCCACCCCTGGGTCGGGACTTATCTAGGCCAGGGACAGGAAGAGGTGTGGCCAGGTGGGGGAAAGGTGTGGACACACCGGATCTGGATGTGACCTCAGGGTCTGGGACCCTCCTAAGGTCAGATGGGAGGCATGTGACCAGAGGTGGCCCAGGTTGTGACCTAGCAGGAGCGGAAGGTGACTGCTTCTAGGTCTGCCAGTTCCCTAGGTAACAGATACTGGGCAGAAACGTAGCCAAGAGGTAGGGAGGTGTCCTTGTGCAAACCTTACACTAACCATGCTTAATGGCTGCTTGGCATATAGTAATTCACAGGGTGGAGGAGGACAAGGAATGACGAATTTCATTATGTTTTCACTGAAATACCTTCTTAGCCTGCCTTGGATACTTTCCTAAAATGGAGTTGCAAACTTAGGGCCTATAGCTTACATCTGTAATCCTAGTTACTCAGGAAGCTGATATCTGAGGATTGTGGTTTGAAGACAGAGCAGGGAAGAAATACCTATGAAACCTATTTCCAGCTAACTACCCCAAAAAAAGCCTGAAGTGGAGCTGTGGTAGAATGCCAGATGAGTGAAAAAACTCAGGCCCTAGAATCAAGCCCCAGTATGAGCATTAAAAAAATAAATAAATAATAAAAAGTTCTGGTGCTGGTGCGTCATGCCTGTAATTGTAACTACTAAGGAGGCTGAAATCTAGAATCATGGTTCAAGACTAGCCCCAGCAGGAAAGTCCCTGTGACCCTTTATCTCCAAAGAGCTGGAAGTGGAGCTGTGGCTCAAGTGGTAGAATGTTAACTTTAAGGGAAAAATAATAAAATGGCCAGGCACAGGTGGCTCCCGCCTATATCCTAGCTACTCAGGAGGCTGAGATCTGAGGAGCGCGGTTCAAAGTCAGCTAGGTCAGGAAAGTGCATGAGACTCTCATCTCCAATTAACCACCAGAAAACCAAAAGTGGTGCTGTGGCTCAAGTGGTAGAGTTCTTGTCCTGAGCTGAAGAGTGCAGGGACATTGCCCAAGCCCAGAGTTCAAGCCCCACAACTGACAAAAACCAAATAAATAAATCCTTGCACAGCACCAGAACACCCAGATCCTGAGTTCAAGTGCCATGACTGGAACAAAAAAATAAAATAAATAAAAATTAGCCAGACACTAGTGATTTACACCTATCTGTTATCCTAGCTACTCTGAAAGCTCTGATCTGAGGATTGTGTTCCGAAGCCAAGTGAGGAAAGTAATTCCTGTGAAGCTTATATCCAATTAACCACCCAAAAAGCCTAAAGTGGGCTGGGAATGTGGCTTAGTGGTAGAGTGCTTCCCTAGCATTCATGAAACCCTGGGTTTGATTCCTCAGTACCACATACACAGAAAAAGCTGGAAGTGGTGCTGTGGCTCAATGGTAGAGTGCTAGCCTTGAACAAAAAATTCAGGGACAGTGGCTAGGCCCTGAGTTCAAGCCCCAGGATTGGCAAATAAAAAATAAAATAATTTTAAAGCCTGAAGTGGAGAGTGGCTCTGTGGAGCACATGGGCAGCAAAGATGGCGCTGGGAGGGGGTTGAGTGGGCAGAGCCTAATTTACTGGAGAGCACAAGGCCAGCCAAGATGGCTCTGGGAGGGGGTTGAGTGGGCAAACCCCAATTGATCTTCTGATCAGTGCCTAACCAGCCCGTGAAGGCTCAGGTGAATGATAGGGTGTGACCTTGACAGTGATTGGTTCCTCTTCCTCCCTTACCATACCACCCACCCTTGTTGTCCTTAAAAGGGGCTGCTCTCTGTTAATAAACGAGTTTTTCTACCTTCTGGATTTGGCTCCCCGCTGTGTCTGATTGTCTC
Source organism: Dipodomys spectabilis (assembly GCF_019054845.1). Taxonomy (NCBI): domain Eukaryota; kingdom Metazoa; phylum Chordata; class Mammalia; order Rodentia; family Heteromyidae; genus Dipodomys; species Dipodomys spectabilis. Next base: position 25,148,416 of record NW_024870720.1, on the reverse strand, counting down.
CTGGGCTGAGGGAGGCTAGGGAACCGGCGAGCGCCACACTTACCTTTCCTCGGACCCCGTCCGTCTTTCGTGGGACGGACGAAGACCCAACAAGGCTCTACTGGTGTCCTGGAGCAGAAAAAGTCTCAGGACTTTTCTACCCAGGCTGGCTTCAAACCATGATCCTCAGTTCTCAGCTTTCTGAGTAGCTAGAATCATAGGTATGAGCCAGTGGCTCCTGGCTTATACCCCAATTTTTTTTCTTTTCTTTCTTTCACCTGCCTTTCTTTCTTTCTTTCTTTCTTTCTTTCTTTCTTTCTTTCTTTCTTTCTTTCTTTCTTTCTTTCTTTCTTTCTTTCTTTCTTTCTTTCTCTCTCTCTCTCTCTCTCTCTCTCTCTTTCTTTCTTTCTTTCTTTCTTTCCCTCCTCCTCCTCCTCCTCCTTCTCCTCTGCTTCTTCTTCCTGCTAGTCCTGGAGCTTGAACTCAGGGCCTCAGCACTGTCCCTGAGCTTCTTTTGCTCAAAGCTCACACTGTACCAGTTGAGCCACAGCGCCACTTCTGGCTTTTTCTGTTTATGTGGTACTGAGGAATTGGACCCAGGTCTTCATGCATGCTAGGCAAGCACTCTACCACTTAGCCACATTCCCACTCATGCCCAGTTTTTTATTGGTTGAGAAGGTCTCATGAATATTTGCCTGGGTTTGCTTTGAACCACAGTCCTTCCAATCTGTTCTTTCCAAGGAGCATGGATCGCAAAGGTGAACCACCATACTCCAGTCATTTATTTTATAATGTTAGCAATTAAACTCAAGGCCTCATACTTGCTTGGTGCTGAGTTTGAGTCTCCAAGAATTATTAGTTAATTACTTTATCCTACACATGAGCCCTGAGGGCATATTTTCACGGTTGCCTCCTCCAGGAAGTAATCCCTGGAATTTGGAAGTAGAGTCTTCAGGTAGCATTGGACAACATTTGATCTCACGTTTGATCTCAGAACAGTATTAGTGGTCTTTACAGAGGCCTGTAAGGTCCTGTGGAATTAAGGACTGAAGTTCAGGAACATGTCTTATGTCTTATGTGTCTCTCCTTCCAATGGCCTTCAGATGATCATTTGTATTGAGGAAATGATAAAGCAAAAGTGTGGTTCTCATATACTAGGAAGAATTAAAGAAAGCAAGTTGGTCCTGAGCTATTGCAGGATTTTCTCAGTAATGCTTAGGTTGGCTAGAAGACCCTATATTCCTTCAACAATTGGTGAATATGGAGTGAATGGCATCTGCCAGTGTGACAGGTTGGTTTCTTGGCCAGTAGGAGACAAGGAGGAATACTAAGGTTAAGATGCACTTGTAGGAAAAGGTGAAAATCATATTTCTTCTACTTGTTCTAGCCTTTTGTGGATTGGCTGCCAAATTGTTGGGCACTACATCTATGAGAGTGGAAGCACCCTGCAGCTTAAGCATGTCTGCTTTATTTTTAGAAGGGTCCTGGCATAGGGGAGAACTTCCAGTAAGACATTCCTGATGCTATGGAGAACTGATGTTATCCTGTGGTAGAGCTGTGTTTTCTAATCTTAGGCTTGGACTGCTCTAGTCCTGTGTTGCATAGGTGATTAAGGACAGATATATGAGATGTAGACCTTTTGGTAGAAATAGGAGAATCTATTTCTCTTTAGTTTGCAGGGGCAGAAAAATCTATATGTGGGTCAATAATGTGCTGCTCTGTATTCAGCTTCCTTGTACAACACATGCTTCTCAAATGCAGGAGCTGTATCCATAACCCAACTAAGGAAAATCAGTCTGGAAAATTCTTGCAAAGGCAAGTCTATGTTTAAAAGGCACACTTTTTTTGTAGACTCCTTTATATGCTCTATTGGACCAGATTAGTCAAAATAGAGCATTGGAGGTAATCTTTCTCGGTAGTAGAGAGATGATTTCTGTCTCTGCAATATGAAAGTGGCCAAAATTGAAGTACCTAACTATTAGCTGTTTTTTATTTACCCTACAAAATACTGGTAGTCCTGAGTACCATTCTCTTCCTGACTGACAGTGTTGGTGGCAGAATCAAAATGAATGGCTGGAGTAGACATGTGGGGACTGAGATTAATGTATTGGCCAGCAGATGGCAGCACTCAGTCAAATAGCAAAGCTGTTCCTGAGTCACTTGGGCTTCATTGTGATTAAATGGGGGAAGCTTTTATTAAATTTTTAAAAATTTTAATGTAAAGATGCCGTCCAGAGGGGTTAGAGTTACATGAGTAAGGCAATAAGTACATTTGTTGTCAGGCATTGTTACCCCTTCCCTCGTTCTCCCACTATCCCTTCCCTCTCCCACTTCCCTCACTCCTCATACTTCCCTCATTCCCCCCACCCCCAAGTTGTAAAGTTCATTTCCAATATACTGTCTTGTGGGTATCCTTGTTGTAATTGGTCATCCTAAGTCCTTGTTTCAGCATCTTGTTATTCCCCTCCCCTCCCCAAATTAGACAAATGTATATACAAGATGCAGCGTACCAAAATCAAGTACAGTGACAACAGAGGATATACCATAGGGGGAGAACATATAAAGGAAAAAAAAATCAGACAGTATATTAAAAACAACAACAACAAAGAAAGACCTCGTGTGTCCATATCTTGGGGTTCATTTCACTTAGCATCATCTTATGTGGTCATATGTACATAGCTTTTGAGCTTTTCTGCTCATCTGATAAAATTATCTTAGACCTATACTAATTATTGCAAATGAGGGAAGCCATGGGACCTATATTTCTTTGGGTCTGTCTTATTTACTAAATATGATTTTTCTTTGCCGCTGTTGTTTTAAATGTACTATGTAATATTTTTTGTTTCTTTTTCTGTTCTTTCCCCGTGGTATAACCCCTGTTGTCACTGTATTTGATTCCGGCACCCTGCATCTTGTATATATATTTGCTAATTTGCTGAAACAAGGATACAGATTGACTCCTTGTAACAATGAGACATACAAACCCTACATTGAAAACAAACTTTACAACTTCGGGGCAGGGGGAGGAGTTGGGGATTTATGGAGGGAAGGGATAGTAGGGGAAAAACAAAGGAGGGGATAAAAATGCTCAATAGGAAATGTACTCGTTACCTTACTCATGTAACTGTAACCCTTCTGTACAATACCTTTACAATAAAAAATATTGAAAAAAGGAAAATGTGGTACACACACACACACAATGGAATTCTTATGCTTCCATCAGAAAGAATGACACTGCCCCATGTGTTAGAAAATGGAAAGACTTGGAATAAATGGGGAAGCTTTTGAGAAGAATTCCTGGTTTAAGAGAATGAGTAAAATGGTCTAGAAGACTTTGTAGCGTGTAGACCACTGGATGGAGGCAGTGTTCACAGGAAGAGAATGGGTTAGGAAAGATGGGTCCCAAAGCAGTACTTTTGGTGCTGGGAATCAAACTAAGGACACAAGCCTAAGTACTCTACCACTGGGCCATATCCATGAAATCGATTCATCCAGATTTTGAGCACCTGGTTCTATCGCTTTTTTTGGATCACGATTGCTAGGATAACCGTACTTTGAAGCTGCTCTTCCAGCCATTGTTTGGTTCTGGGACACTCTATAAGTCCTGCATGGCTAGATACACCCCTCGCTTATGTAATAGAAATGTAATTGCTCATGATCAGGGTAATTAACATCAAATCTGCCATTAGATTGACTTTCCTTATTGATTTATTGCATAAATGACAAGATGACAACTCCAGACATTATATGGATTCCACTTTGTATCTCTTGAATGGTGTATTCTTGTCTGGATAACAAAACTTTTCATCAAGCAAGGGCAGAAATTATAAAACAGGGTGTACTCACTCTAGCACCAAAGGATGTTGGATGATGATGACAGGATCCATATAACATCTCCCTTTGCTATTTTGGAGTAAAAAACATCACTTAGCTCTTCAACTTAATGTCTAATTTGGATGTATGCTACTGAAGATATTTAAGGGTTGATGCAATACTAGATGAAATGTATCTTGAATTACAGCACGAAACTCCTGGTTCTGAATTCTGGCCAGGCATTAAAAATGCTGATATTGAAGTCTGCTAGGTTCTCATGCTTCAACTTTGTTCTTAAGGTTGAACTTCTTATAACGATACGTCCTAGCTTGCTTGAGGCTCATACTATCAATTGATTACCCATATTTTTTCCTTCAGGAAAAAAAAATGCCTCTTGATGGCATTCAAGAGGCATTCACTTTTGCCAGGGAGTAGGAATAAGAATTTTGCAGGATTGAGTGTATGTGGATTATGTGGACAAACTGTACGTGGAATATAGAATAGTATGTGGGGATTCAGCAGAGTTCAGATCAGGTTTACCCAAGGGATACTAGATAAAACTCCATCAGGGAAGAGAACAGTGAAGTCTGACTGGAAAACCTTCAGGATGTCATTGATACCAATGCAGTTCCTTCTGTCAGATGTCAAAGTGGAAAAGCCTGTAGAAATAAATCCTATGACTAAATTACCAAGAATCAGGATAAAAAAGGGATCAGGTGCAAGTTGACTAAGTGACAGCATCTCATGCCTGTATGGAAGTGCTCCTGGGTTCATGAGCACTTGTATACTTGGAGACAGGTATTGACCATGATAGATACTGAGGGGTCAGAAATCTGATCAGATTTTGGAATTCTGGAGATACCTAGAAATCTGTAGTTAAGAGAAAACTCAAATGGTTCCCACACTGTGATATAAAGACGCAGATAATGAAAATGTAGATGGAATTGTCAATGAATTCTAAGTCAGATAAAGGTATGGAGATTACAATTTGATTTCTAGGTCTTTTATTTTTTGGAAGGAAGAGTACAGCAAATAAACTTTCTCTCCTGAATTCAGGTTCCACCTTCTTTCTGTTAGTGAATATGGAGCTACTGTGTGTGGATTGATTTTATATCCTAGTACTTTGCCAAAGTTTTTTTTTAATGTACAATCATATCAATATATTTTCATGTAAGTTCAGCATTTTGTGGGTTAAAATATTTTTTCATGTAAGTTCAGCATTTTGTGGGTTAAAATATTTTTTCATGTAAGTTCAGCATTTTGTGGGTTAAAATATTCTTTAAGCAGATGTATAATACATTTCACATATTAATACAAACCACAGAACATTAAATATGACATTTAAAATAACATATTTTATGCAAAACAATAGTTATAAAAAATCAAAACAGGGGCTGGGAAGGTGGCTCAGTGGTAGAGTGATTGCTTTGCATGCATGAGGCCTTGGGTTTAATTCCTCAGCACCACATAAGCAGAAGAAGCCAGAAGTGGCGCTGTAGTTCAAATGGTAGAGCACTAGCCTTGAGCTGAAGAGCTGAGGGACAGTGCCCAGGCCCAGAGTTCAGGCTCCATGACCGACAAAAAAAAAAAAAAAAAAATCAAAACAGCTCTGACAATGACTATAAATATGCTCTGCAGGAAACATTAGAATCATAGCAATAGATTTCATGTCACCTACTAACCTGTATCTACCAAGGTGACCAAAGATTTTTGGTGTTTTTTTCTTTTCTTTTTCGGTTTTGGTGTTTTCTTCATCAGCATCTAAATCTTTCTTCATGTGAGTTTTCCAAAACAAGCATTCATATTAATGGGAGAGGTCAGGTTGGGGACAGGAAGAGGACATGGGAAGAAGCTTTTCTTTACTGGTAGTAAAGTTCCAGCCTCATGCCATCATGGATTTCATAGTCAGCCAGAGACACCTGGTGCTTGAAAATGGTGTACTATTTCTTCAAAACAATCTTGTTTCCTCAGGTGCCAGTTTGGGCAGCGATGAGCTTTTTCAGGTCCCCGATGGTGTCATCGGTGTTGCCCTTAATGCGGACTTTCTTGCCCAGGCGGTTGTTGCAAACAACCTCCATCATCCTGTCAGGAACTTTCACCTGGAAACTCTGGAAACCTTCTTTCCAATGAGCCACAAAGCCTCAAATGTATAATCAGATCCCACAGCTTGGGGGCAGGGTGGAGTCTGACTTTCTTTGCCAGAGATAGGATTCTGTGCTATGTAAATGAGGATGGGTTTCCTTCTGCTTTCCCTTCATCCTTCCTTCCTTCCTTCCTCCCTTCCTCCTACCTCCCTGTTCCTGTTTGCTTCTCCCTGGTCCTTCCCTTGCCTGTATAGTGTTGGATGAAGGAAGGAACGCCTATGTTGAATAGGAGTGGAGAAAGTGGACATCCTTGTCAGGTTATTGGTTTACAAAGGAATGACTTCAGGTTTTTACCTTTGAATATCTGTTCTGGACACTTTATGTAAACACACTTTCCTTTGTGGAGAAAGTTTCCTTGTAGTTTGAGCTTCACCAGAGCTTTATTATCAAAGTTTGCTGGATCTTATGAAAAGTCTTTTCTGCATCTCCCACATGATTCTAGTTTTTTTAGGTTGATGTGTGGCAATTATGGATTCCCATACATTGAACAAGCCTGCATCCCTGGGATGAATCCTGTTTGCCTGGTATGTCTCAGTGTTTGTAGCTGATTTTGGTTGGCTAGTATTTCACTGGCCAGTTTTTTTTTTTTTCATTTTTTTTCCTGTTTTCTTCTTCAGCACCTTAATATTTATTAGTGTGAGTTTTCAAAAAAAAGCATGCGGGCTGGGAAGATGGCTCAGTGGTAGAGTGCTTGCTTTGCATGCATGAGGCCCTGAGTTCAATTCCTCAGCACCACATACGCAAAAAGAAAAAAGCCGGAAATGACCCTGTGGTTCAAGTGGTAGAGTGCTAGCCTTGAGCTGAAGAGCTGAGGGACAGTGCCCAGGCCCAGAGTTCTGGCCCCATGACCGGACCCAAAAAAAAACCCAAAAACAAAAAACAAGCATGCATAGTAATTCTAGAGGTGAGCCTTCAGGATCAGAAGAGGATGCAAGAAGCAGTTAGTCTCTGCTGGTAGCATAGCTGTAGGCTCATTCCACCATGGATTTGCTAGCCATCCAGAAAATGGCCAGTCATCAATTCCCTTATCCCCTCTTAAAATTGGTCTTGGTGTTTCCTGGTCTGTACAATTGTAACACTATGACAAGCCACAGATTGTGTCCCAAAGCCACAGGCCAACATAACAAGTGTTCACATTTGCAGTGACAGGGGCTTTGTTTAATTTGCCTCTGTGGTATTCTATTTCCCAGAACACAGTGTATTCTGTGGCTAAAGGAAAATTTGAAGGAATGTAACCTTCCTATATGGGTGTTCTACTACCTGTGTCTTTTCAATGCACATAGGACATTCATTCCAAATGTTCAGCATGTTTTGCTTCCTGACAGCTGTGCTGATATATATATATATATGTATATATGTATACATATATATATATATAATGTATTATATATAATATTTTTTGTTGTTGATTGTGGGCTTGAACTCTGGGCCTGGACATTGTCCCTGAGCTCTTCAGCTCAAGGTGAGCACTCTACTACTTGAGCCACAGTGTCACTTCTGGTTTTCAGGTGGTTAATTGGAGACAAGAGTCTCATGGACTTTCCTGCTCAGGCTAGCTTTGAGCCATGATCCTCAAAGCTCAGCCTCCCAAGTAGCTAGGAGTAGAGGCATGAGCCACCAGCACCCAGCCCTGTGCTGATATTTTAAAAGAATACTTGCTGGAGGATATTATGTGGCAGAACTTGTGTATATCATAGTTAGTGTGACCATCCTGCATTTCCTTTTCTGAAATAAGAGTCTATTAGTAAGATGTCTGTGCCTTCCCAATGACTAGAAATGAAACTGATACTGAAGAAGGGCTCACTGTCCAAGAAACACAGAATGCAGGCTTATAGGTTGACTGGTAAGGAAAGAGAAGGTGTGGTCTACTTTTCTTCCTTACTGGCCAGTAGTAAACTGACCTAAGTGGCTTTGGGTTTGTGGAAATAGACAGCTGATTGGTTGTAATTTGGCTTCTAGTCTGTTTTCTATTGCACAGCTATTGTTGGCACCTCTGGCTTCTTCATCTAACCTAAAGGTCCTCTTCTAATTCTGGTTTTGCTCACTAGAGATTTAGGTTCCACCAGGCTCTCAGGGCCATTTAAGGCCAGGTCTAAGGGCTCTGCATCTGCATTTTGGAAACTATCTTGATTGAGTTTTAGAAATGTCAAGGTTATAGGTCTTTATATCCATGAACAGGATTTTCAGAAGCCCCAGGAGTTGTAGTAGATGAGATCTTGCAAGCAGAAAGAGACAGACCTGTATGGGGATTAGATGCCTACACCTAAAAATGTCTTGCTAGATCTTCTAGAATGGACGTGACTTTATATATTCACATGCTCACATTCCATAACAGAATGACTCAAACTGATTCACTGGTATGTTATGTGCAAGAATATAGACGCAGGATGAATAGGTCTTAGATGCTAAGTGAAACCGTGCTACCATTTGCCCTTATCTGTTTCTTTGTAAAAGTATGGAAAGTGGAGAATATACATCTGGATCAATAAAGTATTGCCTGGTATCCAGAGTTTCATTTTAGAAGATAGGGTTTCCTTTTAAAAATCAGTTTGGAGATTTCTGTGATGGCAATTTTCTGGGTGGAAATTTTTCTGCCTAAGACCTTAAAGTTGTAGGTTGCTTCCTGTAGTATTTTAATTTTAAGTAGCATGGTCCAAAATGCAAACTAGAACCTTTTGAATAAGGAATTAATTTTAAAGAGAAATAATTCCATGCCTGAGGTTCAGATCTCATTACAGATCTAGTATTCCAGCAATAGTATATGGTCTCTGAAAACTGATGTTCTGTGTGTTCAGGTACACTGTAGCTTCCAGCCCTGCCACATTACTTGCATATTGGCTCATGCATGTTGGTAAACAGGAAGAAACAATACAGTTGTCAGCGTTCAGGTACTTGTAGTGGGACTTAGTACGTGACACGATAAAGTACATGTACTTTATCAGATTCATATTCACTTCCTAAGACTCCTTAGTCTCTTGACTTATCAAGGGTGCAGAATAGGTGACACTCCATTGACCATGGCCAGATGTCAATATACTGTGTCATCTAGGGAAATTTAGTACTCCATTGAATTTGATCCTCCCCCCCACCGCCCCTAAAGCTAGAAGTATCACTGAATTACTTCACCCTACACATGAGTCCTGAGAGCATATTTTTATGTCTGCTCCCACCAGTGAGGAATGCCTTGACATTGGAGGTAGGGTCTTCAGGTAGCATTTGGAGCATCATTTGGTCTCTCTCTTGATCTCAGAACAGTATTAGTGGTCTTTTCAGAGGTTTGTAAGATCTTGTAGAATGAAGAACTATAATTCAGGAATGTGTCTTATGTCTGTGTCCTTCTAATGACCTTAGGGTGTTCATTTGATACTGAGGAAATGATGTAGCAAAATTGTGGTCCTTATTTAGTAGGGGAAAGGAAAGAAAGCAAGTTAGTCCTAGGCTATTGCAGGTATTGTTCAGTGCTTAGGTCTGCTAGAAGACCCCATGTTCCTTTATGAATTGTGGACTAGGGAATGAATGGAAATGAATGGCATCTGCCATTGTGAGAGGTTTCTTAGCCAAGTTGCAACAATTAGGAATACTAAAGTTAAGATGTATTTGTAGGAGAAGGTATAAACTCGAGTTTGGAGATCTGACACCAATTCTAGCCTTTTGTGGACAAGCAGTCAGTTGTCTAGAACTACACATCTATGTGAGTGAAAGCATGCTAGAGCTTAAGCAGGTCTGCTTGTTAGAAGGGTCTTGTCATAATGAAACTCTTGGGGAGTTATGGGAGAACTGCCAATGAATCATTCCTGATGCTTCAGAGAGCTGGTAACAACCTGTGGCAAACCTGTGTTTTCTATACTTAGTCTTGATTGATCCAGTCCTGTGTTGCATAGGAGATTAAGAACTTAAGATATGTGCAGACTTTTTGGTAGAAAGGGGAATATAACAATCCTCATAGTTTAGGGGGGGAAAAGAATCTATGTCTGGGACAATAAAGTGCTGCTCTGTATTCAGCTTTCTTGAGTACTCCTTTCTCAAACTAGCCCTATCCATAACACAACTAATAGAATCAGTCTGAAAAGTTCCCATGAAGGGAAGTCTATACTTAAAAGTACACCTTTCCTGTGGACTCCTTTACCTGATGTGTTTCACCAGGTTGGCTAAAATAAAACATTGGAGACCATCTTTCTTGGTAGGAGAGATTATTTCAGTCTCTTCAGTGTGAAGGTAACCCCAAACAAAAGGCCTATCTGGTAACAGGTTTTCATTTACCTTACAAAATATGTGTGGTCCTTGTAAGGTCTGCTCCTGGAAGGTGAACAGACTCCATGCTCCTCGAGTCTCCACCCAGTACCTGCATTACCTAGGCAACTGGCACACCTGGAAGAGGTCACATCTGCATCTGCTGAGGTCACATCTGGATTCTATGTGGCCATACTCCCCCCTTCCCCCCCCTCCTACCCTAGATAAGGCCTAACCCGGGGCCAGACACTTTTCCCAGGCCTTTCCCAGCCATTTGGAGTGCTGACATGGCTTGGTGCCAGCCAGAACGATGAATAAATCTACCCCTTACCTGACTACCACTTGTGTGCATGGTGTGGTTCTTACTCGACTACCTCTTATTTAAAACCTAACAGTCCTGAATACCATTCTCTTCCTGACTGGCAGTGTTGGTAGCAGAATCAAATGAATGCTTGGAGTACAGGTGTGCGGACTGAAATCAATATGGTGGCCAGTAGATGGCAGCACTCAGTCATATAGCGAAGCTGTTAGAGTCACTAGAGCTGCGTTGTTAAGCCTAAATGGAAAAGCACTTGAGAGGACTCCCTTCTTTGAGAGCAGGACTAGGGTAGTCTAGAGGAATTTGTAGAATTTAGAGCTCTGAATGGGCACAGTCTTGGAAGGAATATAATGAGTGAAAAAAATGGGTTCCAAAGCAGTATTTGTGGTGCTGGGAATCGAACCAAGGATACAAGCCTAGCCATTCTAAGTACACTTCCACTGGGCTACATCCAATAACTTTATTCATAATGGATTTGAGCACCTGGTTCTATCGCTCTTGTAGGGACCTGACTGTTAGGATAACTATACTTCAGCTGCTTTTCCAGCACTGTTTTTTAGTGAGGCACTCTGTAAAGCTTCTTTGGCTAGATATAGTTCTCCCTTATGTAGTAGAAATGTACTTCTTCATGATCAGGGTGAGTAGCTTCAAACCTGCCAGTAGAGTAAATTTCTCTCCTTATTAGTCTATTGGAATAAAATGCCAAGATAATGACTGTAGATAATATATGGATCACATGCTTCAATTTGTCCCCAAGATTGAACTTCCTATAAAGAGATCTCCTCGCTTACTTGGAGTTCATATTGTCATTTTTTACTGTAGGATGCTTTTCTCCTTCACCAGATAATAGGGGTGAGCATTTTGCATGATTGAAAAACTGTATATGGATGATGTAGTAACATGTGGAGATTCAGCAGAGTTGGGTTCAGGTTTTACCCATGGGATACTGATTTAAAACTCCACTGAGGGAAGAGTGCAGCAAAGTCTGACTTTACAATCTTCATGATGCCATTGGTACCTCTCAGCTCTGTCTGCCAGGGGCCAAAGTGGCAAAGCCTACAACCTATGACAAAACACCAAGAATTAAAATGGGAGGGAGGATCAGGTGCAAATGACTGACAGTATTTTATGTCTGTCTGGAATATTATGTATATATTTGCAGATAGGGATAGTCTATAAAAGATTAAAGAGATCAGAGATCTGAATTTGTGATTAGGATTTATGTCTAAGTACAACTTCATAAAAAATGATGGGAGAAAATAGGAATCAGTGAGGAACACTGCACTCTTTAATGAGTGCTGTTGTCTCCCATGGCAAAAGCCCTCAGACAGTGTAAGACAAAACAAGTCCATAATGCCTGCTGGGAATCACCATCTTGTTCTTGACCATCTTGTGCTGAACATGGCTTCTCAAAGGTTTTTTTTTTTTTTTCCTTTAGCATCTAAGTCTGAAGTATTGTGAGTTTTAAAACAAGCATCCAAAGCAATAGGAGAGGTGGAGACTGAGGGATTACAAGAGGACATGAGAGGTGCTTACCTACTAAAGTTCCAGCTTCATTCTATCATGGATTTCATAGTCCGCAGAGACACACGGTCCTGAAAACTCAAGTTCCATTTATTAAGTAATTGGAGATGAGGGGCATGCTCTCAACATTACTAGTGATAGTGTTTTGAGGTAGAAAAGTAGAATTAGGTAGCAATTATGGCACTCCTTTGTTCTCTTAAATAACATGGATAAAGTGTCTCATGACTTGAAGATTAGCCTGTAGGCTTTAACAATTGCTCTCTCCTAAGGCCCAGTTTAGAAATGTGGGCAACCTCGACCTGGGAAGAATCTTTACAAATATCTTGTATTTCAAGCTATATTGAAATCAGTGCTCATGTTAGGTAGTCGGCCTATGTGTAAAGGTACCCAATGCCATTTTTGTAGAGAAATTTTGAACTCCTAGTTGTACTCACAATTTTTTAGAGGCCAATGAGTCTTTTTTGTTGTTGTTGTTGGTCGTGGGTCTTGAACTCTAGGCTTGGGTACTCTCCCTCAGCTCCTCAGCTCAAGGCTAGCGCTCTACCATTTGAGCCACAGCACCACTTCCGGCTTTTGTGGTGCTGAGGAATCGAACCCAGGGCCTCATGCATGCGAGGCAAGCACTCTACCACTGAGCCAGCTTCCCTGCCGCAAGAGTTATTTTTAATAGAAACTAGATGATTCTGGAGAATAGATTCTAATAGAAATTTTGTGCTTAGTCCTTTCTTGACTCCAAAGTATCAGGATAAACCATTGTAGCTGTTTGAGGAGGTAAATGAGTCCAATGTGCATGTAGTTGTCACAGGACTCAGGAATTTTCCAGGAAGCTGATCCTTAGATGGAAATTAATTGCCAGGAATTGATTAAGGAGATGTTTTGGGCTTAATTCTATGAAAGACTAGATGGATCAGAAATTAGAGAAAAGATGTTGATCTGAAGAGCAGGCGACATAGGAGCTTCTGCTAACTGCGTTTAGGATCTCTGAAGCCGAGTCCCTTTTAACCTGTCCTGAGTGAGAGGTCTAGGCTTTTGCTCTGAGCTGGAGTCTTTGGATGGTAGTCATTCAGGAATGGAAATGACCTTGATTTCTTCAGCTAAATTAGAGCTTTCAGCAGCCACAGAGCTTATGTGCTTAGGACATTCCCAGTACCTGTGAGAAAGACTTCTATTCCTGGAAGGTAAAATGGGTGCTGAATCCAGTACATCAAAATCGTGAAGGCCAAAGCACAACCCCTTCCCTCAAATGAATGGACAGCTGCATGTAACATCTATCTTGTAGATTTGCCTAAAAAGTAGTTACAAGCTGGCTTTTGTATCTATAGAAGTCAGTAGGATGTTTGGGCAGGACAATATATTCAGACAAGATTATTGTATGAACTTTGAAGGATAGTGAGCCTCACATCCAAGTTTTTGGTAATCTTCTGGGATAAGAACTTTAGGTGTTTGGCCAGATAACAGGATGAAAATAGTCTAAGGATGCCCTGTGCTTTGCCATGGTACCCATGGCCCTCATCATCAGAAGCCCCTCCCTATGACCCCAGGCCTTGTAGGAGATGGTTGTGTATGGATGATTGAAACGAATGATCAACCAAATCAAATCCTCCAGGCATATCTGTTGGATATCTGTAGAATGCAGATCCCACATAAATTGAACATTGGCCAACCAGCAGCTCCAGATTGCTTGATACCAGACAGTGGCTGAGGCTTGCTTTCATGGTCAAAACTGAACTTCTAGAGCTCAGGGGGCCACATGTGCAGCAGTTAGGAGTCAGGGATCTCCTTCACTGTAATCGTCTGGTGGTTGCTCCTATAATGAATGGAAGGAGTACACTACAGTGACTGCTGCTTCCATTGGACTTGATGCTTTCCACATAAGCCATCATTGCTAATTCTAAGCCTAGGAGGGAGCCATGGGGCTAGTTCCAATTTGGGAACATGTTAAGGACATCTCCTTTCTCAGTTGCTCTGGACTAAATCTTACAATATGCCAGGTAGTATGTTGTGAAACTTCTGACATCAATGATCTTAGCTATGCGATTACTTTGCTGTGTGCTTTGGAGCTTCTGCATCCTGTATTTCTTGGATGTAGACAGTCTCGAGCAATGCTTATGCTGTGAGACAAATGACAGCTGCATCTGTAGAAGCTCAACCCATCCACAAAGTAAATTGCTCCCCAAACTGGATAGACTTAAGTTGAATGTTTTGATCAGCAATACGAAGGACTTGATTATAGAACAGAAATCAACATTCTCTGAGAATTTGGTCAGTTGGAGTCTCAGATGACCATGTAAAGAAGAGCTGTCTGAAGAGGATCACGGTATAATGCCTGGACCATGGATGCATTTAAATCAGAAGAGAATTAAACTAGAAAGAAGAATCTCAAAATAGACTGCCCCATGGAGAAGTTGCTCAGGAGGATGAGGACCTTGATTGGGGACAAGATGCTAAAGTCTCACAGAGCAAATTGCCAGAGAAACAAGTCATTTCTAATATGCCACTGCATCTACCTACCAAAATGATCCTGCTTGTCTTGTTTTTATTTGGTTGATGGGTAGTAAATACTGACTTACATACATTGAACTAGCTTTGCATCCATACGATGAATCTTTTTTGCCAGCATATCTCAGTTTTTGAGCAGTTGAATTTGGTTGGCTAGTATTTCAGTGAGAAGCCTTGTTTTGATGTTCATTACAAAGAGCTGTCTTTATTTCTTTTTGAGTTGGGTCTATAATGCACACTCACAATATAGGTTCCATAGGAAAAGATCTGAAAATGGAATGGGCAGACAGATCTTGGGAGGAAGTCAAGGCTAATTGTTCTAGGGAACAATCTTGTGTTCTGTTTGCTTCTTTGATCCACCCTTCGTAAAATTCTCAGCTGTGAGTGTGCCTGACACATGTACTTAGATTAGGACTAGCATTCATAGCTGCTCATGTGTCCATGTACACTTACAAATATAGGTATGGATGCCAAAACTTTACCTCTCCAGGTGGAGGAACTTTCCAGGTACAATTGCCCAAATAGGTGCCCCTGGGATTAGAGTTCTTCCTGAATTGTGGGTTCCCGCTACAGTGGGATGCAAAATCCTTTCTGACTAGAGGCTGGTTCAGGTCACCACCAATAAACTCCTTTACCCTCCCAAGCATTTGGCCTTGGTGTTTGCTTTTCTGCACTGCTGTAACAGTATGACAAACCACACATGGTGTCCCAAATATCCTGAAGGGATGGCACCTGTAGTGACAGGTGTGTAGTTCCTGTCTGCCCTGTTGTATTCCTTGTCCCAGAACCCAGGGGCTTCTGTGGCCCTTAGCAAGTTTCTTCAGTATATATCCTAGGTGGTTACTTCAGGGACTTGCTTTCCTGTAACATCTCAAAGAGTTGGGTAATGTTATATTGTAAGGAAACTCAGTCTTAAGAAACAGAGAAACCATCCCTTATCAGGCCAAATTATGAGTTTTTATGGGATAGCCAGGTGACTGCTGATCCACTCTTGTCTCAAAGACCAGCAGCCCAGAATACAGTTAGCACAAATTTATATAGGCCAAAATTATGTAAGTGATCTAAGTGTCTCCTAGATAATTGGTCCTTAATTTCTCCCTAGTTGTTTCTTAAGATAGTTTGCTTTCATTTAACTCTTCTATTAGGTTTAAGTGTCCTCATGTGCTTTCCCTTGCTCATGTATAACACTTTTGTTAGGTTTAATTCCACATTTCTTATGTGGTTAGCAGCTCCAGGTTACTTGGTACCAATGCACTCCATAAATTTTGTCATTCCATGGGATTTGTAGGAAAAATAGTTTTTACTGTGTCGTCATTTTCTGGTGGCACAGAGAGGTATACAATTGTCATATTCCTCAAAGTAATTAAGGAGAGAAAGCAAAGATGTAGACTTGCTGGTTTTGGCCTCTCTGTGAGGATGTGACTCCCAAGTCATTAAATCCATCTGATGCCACTACAATGATTAGTATAATTGTATCGGCTAAAAAGAACACGTCCAATGGACATCAAACTTGGGGAAAAGTTGTTTTGTTATTCATTTAAGTTTTGTTTTTTCACCACCAGTCAATTTTTGCCTCCCTCCCTCAAAAGATACAAAAATGAACATATCAGAATGGTTTCATCCAACATTCAATTGGACATTCCAATTCACGCAGCCGCTATCTCCCATACAGGAGGAAGTGGAAAGGCATTTGTTTAGTAAAACAATGGTAGTAAGGATCTGTGTTCCTGGCAGCTTATCTGAAGTCCACTGAATCTTTCAACACATGGAGGGAAAGCATTACAGTCATTCTCTGCCTCTATCTGAACATATTTAGCCACCATGGAAACTCCAAAGGAAGGGAAATGTATTTATTCCAAGATTCATTAACTGAGATTTGAAAGCACTCCTGAGTAGCAATGCTGTGCTAGTGGCTGCTGTGTTTTTCCATCTTCTGAGGGTCCTAAGAAGGATAGTGGATTGGTTCTGGAGACCTCATGAAAAGAGGAGGAGGTCTCATGGGAGGAACGTTGGTGGCCTAAAACTTGGTGATGGGGGTGGGGTAATAAGGCAGTGGTATCCGGGTAATGTTCAGCACAGCTGGAGGAAGACATGGGCACAAGTTGAAGTAGTTGGCAGAGAGTTCTTCCACCAGAGGAGGAAGAGGAGGATGAGGATGGGGAAAAGGAGGAGGAAAAGGCAAAAGAAGAGCTCTAAGCAGGACAGGTACAGGCTCTAGTTTGATAGCAGAGTCTGGCTAACATCCTTCTCTTTGTCTTGTCCTCTGGCTGCTTGGGATCTTCCCCAGTTTATTATGAGTCTGCAGCCATTGACAATCAGCTGGTTACAGGATTTCTCAGTGGGCCCTTCTGCAGCCCACCTTGTGGCAAACTGTATTAAAGCCCATTGCTACCTCTGCATGACGGTGCTGGAGTTGAAGACACAGCACTCCATTTTAGAAATCCCTTCTCATACCAAAACACTTCCCCCTTTCCTTAAAAGGATCCAAGCCATCAGGCCAAAGTAAGCACTACATGTCAATCAATAGAAAAGGCAGGTTTTCTCACACAGAAAGAAATGTATTAATTACTAGAATTATGAACCTGTAGACCCTTTGTACATCATATCTAAAATAACAATAAAAAAGGAAAAGAAAAAGAATTCCCAAACCTAAGAAGCAACGGGAAAACTCAAAAGCTGTATCATTAGCAAAGTTGTTTATTTTCTGATGTAGGAGAGCCAATGTTCCTATGTCTTTGCAGATTTGGCATACTCATACAGTTTTTGGTTACAACAAACAATATCATAATGATACAAAAATATATACGTGCATCTACAGGATGAAAGGCGTGACTTTTGATTTAAACCTACGTAAAACCACAAATTCTTTTCCAATTACTGTTAACACCTGTGAACACACGCTCTCATACTTTTTTACAAAGTCAGTTTCATGTCTGACAATATTCTGTGCTTGCACAGATGTTTCATTTGTGGTAGGCATTGTCATCTTTCTCAAGGTAAGTCTTTACATTAATTCAAGCCATCTGCCTGGCCAAGTGCCTGTCTCTAGCTGCCATTAGAGTTTCCAAATAGTTGTTCTTTGCAAACTTGCTCACAGACTCTTGCATTCTTTCTTCCTTCTCTTCTTGCCTTTGCTCCAGGAGTCTGTGTTTAGTTCGTAGTGTCATCTGAGAAGCAGAGGCTTTCTCTGGGTTTCCTTTTTCTCTTTTTCCACAGTTTCCATTTTGTTTGACCTTTGTTGGTCAAGAAACTCATCGGTTGCCCAAGCATTTGGGCTGCTTTCCTTTCTATATTGAATTCTTTCTGAAGTTTGAGCATTTCCTTCTTACTTTTCCCTATCTCCATATTTGTCAATATGCTCAGCTCTGTCTTTCCTTCTTTTTATATGGCCTTCCTTTTCTCTACCTTTCTCTTCCTTGTCCCCCTTCACATTGTATGGTTCACACCTCTTTACATGATTCTCCTTTGTCTTTCTCTGGCCTTAAAGCTCTCCAGGTGGTACTTTCAGAGTGTGGCTACTGTGAGCTTGTATAAAGAAGCATCCTTATCATTGGGAGAAGTAAAGGTGGGGGATAAGCAGAGGACAGAGAAGTCCTCAACTGGTAACTAGGTTCATTCCATCAGGGATTTCACAGGCCCCCAGAAAAGAATGGTCCTTCAAAATGGTGTCCCATTTCCTGAGAAGAATCTTGTTCCAGCAGGTGTCAGTATGGGAAATGATCAGCCTTGTCTGGTCCCTAATGTTACTGTCACCAGTGTTGGACTTCAAGCAGCCCTTCTTCTCCACATGGTCCTTCCAAGTAAATGATCTGGGTGATCCTGCTGGGAGCTTTCACTTGTGATCTCCACAACTTTCTTCCCAAGAACACACCAACTTCTTCCTCTTACCCAAACTTTTAAGCAGATCTAAGAGCCTGGGGGCAGGGTAGAATCTGAGATCCTTTCACTCTACAGAGGATTAAGTTGTATGCAAATGAGCATAGTTTCCTTTCTTCCTACCCTCCCTATTTGGTTCTGCCTTGTCTCCTCCTTGCTTTAATGCTATAGCAATAAGAATTCCCAGTAGCATATTGAAGGGGAGTGGAGAGAGTGGACACCCTTGACTTGTTCCTGCTTTTAGAAGCAATGCATGCTTTTAGGATTTCACTTTTGAGTGTGTTCACTGGAAATGTGTCCTAACTAGTCTGCATTATGTGCAGGAAGGTTCCACGTATTCCTAGCTTCTCCACAGCTTTCCCCTCAGAGAATGTTGGATCCATTGACAGGCTCTGTCTCCATCTTCCAACATGATCCTGTATGTTCTCTGTGTTTATGTGTGTTCATGTGTAGCATTTGTTGTTTACATATATTGAACTAGCCTGGCATCCTAGTATGAATCCTGTGTTATCCTAGTGTATGATGTTGTAGATTCCTTGTATTCATTTGGCCAGTCTTTCACTGAGCACCTTTATTTTGATGCTCATTAAGTCAGGTTGGCAGTCTGTTTTTAATAGGATCTCTGAGTGTGAGTATTTAGGGTTTAACTACCCAGGAAAAAAGATCCGGGGAAGGAAAGATAAAGCTAGAGAGGAAGTCACTGAAAGTGGATTAGGTGGGGCCATTGAAATGGATAGTGGGAAGCCCACAGGCATTGCTTTAAATAACAAAAAGGGTAGAGACAACTAAAACACAATTGGAGACCTTCTCAGCTCACCTGACTTTTCCTGTGTTGGATTAATGCCTATTATGTGTGGAACCTGCTTGCATAAAATGCAGTTTCTGCTCCCTTGGGATTGAACCTCCTGTCTAACACTAGCCTGGCTCTGATATCTGGCAAGAAATTCCTTTTTGCTTTCCAAAATTTAGTCTTGATCTTTGCTGGCCTGCACTGGTGTTAACGGTATGACAAGACACAATGGAGGCCCAAAGCAACAAACCAATATCCCAAGGGCTAACACCTTCAGAGCCAGATGTGTAGTATGAGTAATTCATGGCAGAAATGTACCAGCTGGTTGTGAGAATCCAGTGGCAGACATAGCTTAATAATAATAACAATAATAATCCTCATTACTCAGCAGGCTGAGATTTGCAGATCATGTTTCGAATCCAGCCCAGGAAGGAATATCTGTGAGACTGTTACTTCCCATTAACCACCAGAGTATTGCAAGTGGTACTGTGGCCCAAGTGGTAGAGTGGTAGGCTTGAGCTGAAGAGCTCAGGGACAGTGCCCAGGCCCAGAGTTCAAGCCCCACAACTGACCAAAAAATGAAGAAGCCATTTCTTGTTCACCTCCATCTCCTGTCCCAAAACTGCATGCATCTTTAGTCTTTAGTTGTATCCAACAGAATGCTATCTGCCCAGTCCTGATCACAGCTGTTGATGTGCTATCTTTAATGTCCAGCAGCTGCAGAGTACCCCCTGCTCCTAGTGACTAATGATGACCAGTAGTTACAAAAAAATCCTCACTCCTAATGGACTTAACTCCTGTTAAGTCATGGTATGTGACTTAACAGGGCTAACAGCAAAATTAGCTTCTGTATGTCAGGTTGCTTGCCTGTGAAACTGGTACCTATGTGTGATTTTTGCCTTTATAAACTCTGCACCATTAGACTTGGAGCTATTCTTAGTTCTGAGATATGGTAGTCCAATACAAGGGAGTCAACCAGCCAGCTAATAAAGACTGCTTTTTCACTGGTGACCCTGCTTCCATAGATTTCTTGATTCTGAGGCTATTTCAATTGCCCGAGGAAGTAGAATCTTGGCAACATTCCCAGGAGTTTGGTAATGTTGTAGCACATTAAGAGTTAGACAGCAGAAAATACCTGCTGCTTACTCCTCCAAAATGATCAGGACTGTATGACCAGATAGGGTGTCTGAGTTAGCTCTACTGAGGTTCCCTCTTAGGTAGGTCACCTACTACTCTGGTACTGATTCTTTGCTGCAGCTGTGGAGATGAAATGTCCAGGTATGGGTCCCTGGACTCTATCCATTTGTATAAGGAAGAAAGTCGTCCTCTGGGAGTTTTGATCTTATTTCCACTCAAGGAGGAATTGGAGAAAAGAGGATGTTGATCTGTAAAGCAGGTACCCTAGGAGCTTCAGCTAACCCACTTAGATTTCAGTATGTACTGAAAAGCCAGACAGCACTACTGTTAACCCTTTTATTGACTTATCCAACTTAATCAGGTGGATATAGGAGATGATCCTCCTTTCCTCAAATGCCTTTCCTCTGAGTGAAAGGCATTTGATCTCTGGAATTATGAGTCCATAAGATATTGCTATTAACTGAGTTTTGAACCAAGTGAATTGAGTATATTTCAGTTGCTCTTCCAAATTTGCTTTCTCTGTGCCCAGGGAGATCTGCCCACACTGATTATCTCACTGGTACATTTGTCCTCTGCTATTGCTTGGTGTGGCCAGGGAGAAGGGTGGGAAGATGAGAGAAGAGAGAGTTCAGCTCTCGTCTTGCCAGATGACTGTTGTTTGGGTATGCCATCTGCTGAAGGCCACATTTTCTGATGGTTGGTTTCTTGTTGTCGCCTTTTCTGGGCTCTAAGAGCTAGTATTTCTTCTTGTACCTAAAGGTCCTAATGCAGCCACAGCTCCAGCTGGACCTGACTAGAGATTCTTTGCCTGTCTACAACTTTGCAAATGTCTTTATTAAACTCTCCTTAATTATACCATTGGAGGGTGTTACATACTTTCAGATGAAACATCTTAGACATTTCTTCATGCATAATTCCTTCATTCCTAACTCCTTCATTCCCTCAAGAGTCATGACTCAGTAACTCTATCTGAATGGGAATTCTTTTAGAGATTGAGGATACAAAAGCAAAGAGGTCATTGTATTTATTATGAGTCTAATTCTGCTGACAACCCAGAGAAGTGACTACTTTGTCACATCAGAAGTATATCATGTGAGCCATGTGAGCATTTTTGTTCTTAGAGAATGCAAGAGAGACTGTGTCCTTGGGGGTTAGGTATGGCCTGAATGTGTATGACCCAGAACTCATATGTCCAAATGCTCACTTCCAGAGTGAATGTTTTAGGGTCTTCAGAAGATGATTCAGTGAGGAAGAGGATAGGGCTTTCATGAACGGGATTAGTAGTTCATAAGAGACCCCATCACTCCATCTGCCCCATCATTCAAGTGAAGACACAGCAACCAGGTGCCACCCATGATCCAGAGAACAACCCTCCCAGACACCAAGTCTGATGGTATCTTGTTCTTGGATATAGCAGCCTCCAGACCTATGACAAACATCTGTGGTTTACAAGCTACCTATTTTATGGCAGGGATTCTTTTAAAATTTATTAAAATCCCCTTTAAGTAGTTGTACACAGGGGTTTCAATTCAACATTCAGCTTATGAGTACAACACATTTTAATTAATGTACCTCATTTCTTTCGGCCTCACACATGTCCTCAATTTTCCATTTTCACATATATAAATTGAATATTATGCATAGATTTCCCATCCTTTCCCCCTTCATTTTTCTACTCCCCTCCCCTTGACCTCATCCCTTCTTCATTCCATATGCATCTTTAAAAATGTATACCAGGGAGCTGCAACTTATGGTAGTGTTTCTTTAATAGCATCACAAATAAGGTTGAGCAGAGAAATGTTTCCTAGTTCTTGTTCTTTTCCTTTTTGCCAGTTGTAGAGTTTGAATTCAGGGCTTTGCACTTGCTAGGCAGACACTCTCACACTCTAACGCTGGGAGACATGCTCCCAGGTCAAGAAGTACTTTCAGAAAAACAGAACACTTTCTCTGACCTTGAATGATAAGTGGTCATTAGTTGGCTGAATGGGAGGTTGTCAAAGAGAAGAGAAGAGAATGAACCAATGGAGGGAACAGCAATGGAATATTGCTGCAAGGACCACTGAAGAGGCCAGAATCTAGGTGGCATTTGAATGCCTGATGGATCAGCATCTCACAGAAAATGTGCTATTTCTTTATTTATTAGTATGAGAGGAATTTTGTCTTTATTCTTAACTTGATGAGGAATCAAGAATAGGTTAATGGCTTAGAGTCATCAGCACTAGTGGCTCACAACTGTCATCCTAACCACACATTAGGATGAGATCTGAGGATCACAGATTGATGCTAGCCCAGGCAGGAAAGTCTGTGAGACTGCTATATTCAATTAGCCACCATAAACACCAGAAGTGGAGCTACAGCTCAAGTGTAATGCACCTGCATTGAGAAAAATGATAAATGACAAGGTCCAGGTCTCATTTCAAGCCCCAGGACCAGTACACACACACACACACCACCACCACCACCACCATCATCATCATCAACAACATCACCATAAATTTCATCATCTCTCGGGATGTAGTGTCGACAATAGTCTAGAAAGTATGCCTCAAAAGCAGTGAGAAGAATGGGAAGGTAGAGGCAAAGGATCAGGTGATAAGCAGGGCCTCTACTAGGGGTAAGAGAAGAAGAAATGTTGAGGAGGGAAGGGGTAATGTGGAAATTTTCTGGGACAGCATCATTAGTATAGAACTTGCAACTGATTTCTCAGTTGCTGCGGGCATTTTCTTTTGTTTTCTGGTGCTGGAAGTTAAATGCAGGGCATTAAGCATGTAAGGATGCACGCACTTATGCTATCACTAAGCTGCAATGATAAATAGAGATATATCATTGGCATAGAATTGGGAAAATCTCACACTGTATAAATTTTGTTAGATTTGCCCGTTCTGGAATTCAATATCTTAACACTGTAAGGCTGAATAAACACTGTTGGATACCACCTGCATAGAGCATAGAGAGATCTCTGCATATCTGCGAGCAGCTGCATCCAATTTCCAAAGAGCAGATACAGAGATCTTCCTTCTGTGCTGGGGTGGGCTGAGGTAGGGTGAGCAGGGCCCACCTCCTGCCACCTGTTCCTCTGGCTGACCTGCTCTTCTGCTGTATACCCAGGATCCAGGCAACGACCATCAGGTGAAAATGAATACCCTACAGAGATTAGTCCAATTCAGACTGATTTATGAAAATTGGGACTAGACTTGTTCCTTGCACAAAGCCCATTTTCTTTTCCTGTTTCCACCTCTATTTTTTAATACATTTTTATTGTAAAAAATATTGTACAGAAGGGTTACAGTGACAAGAGTAAGGTAATGAGTACATTTCCTATGGAGCATTGTTGCCTCCTCCTTTGTTTTTCCCTTATATCCCTTCCTTACCCATTTCCCAAACTACTTCTCATGCCCCTTTGACCCCACCAAAGTTGTAAAGTTTGTTTTCAACATAGTGTCTTGTACATCTCATTGTTACAATGGGTCAACCTATATCCCTATTTAAGCATTTTGTTTTTTCCCTTCCCATCCCCAAATAGAAAAGTGTATATACAAGATGCAGGGCACTGGATTCAAATACAGTGAAAACAGGGGTTATACCATGGGGGAGGAACATACCAAAGGAAAAAAAAATCACATAGCACAATTTAAGTATGTTAAAAACAATAGCAAGAAAGAAAAGACCATTTGTATTCCTATCTTGGGGTTCATTTTACTTATCATCTTATTTGGTCATATGTACATAACTTTTTACCTTTTCTGCTTGTCCCAGACATATACTAGTTATTTCAAATAAGGGAAACCATGGGATCTATGTTACTTTGTTTCCTCCTTTATTGACGCAGGTTGTGTTGGAAGTGGTGAGGATAGAGTTTGCTTTGGCTCAGTAGTAATGTAATTAAAAACAAGACTCCAGAGATAAAAATGGGATGTTCTGCCCACATCTCTCTGTGTCCATCCCTAAAGATAGCTTCTGTGGCAACAATAAAGAATATTTGTCTTTAGAGTTTCAGAGCTTTCTTACTGAAAATAAATGATCATGGAGCCATAACAAGTTAGTATAGGTCTGCTAGCCCAATAAATCCATCGAAATTCCTGTTCTTTTGAGAGGCACTGGGTTGTGAACGCAGTAGCTGATGGGACATTAAAACTCTGTTCCTTCAGAGAAAGTGTAGGTTGTTCCCTATTCTCTTTCCAATACCTTCCCCCCTTTTTTCCTATATTTAATACTAGCATTTAATACTAGCAATAAATAAGGTGAATACAGTTATCTATTCTCATTACTTCTGAAATTTTCCAGGTAATATTTGCTAATGTTTCTATGTAATGAATACATACGTTCAAGCTCCTAGTTTGAATCTACAATAGAAGGAAGAAATTCAAACACAGACACAAAACATAGAGGAAACCAAAAACCAAAGACCATCTTTTTAAATTGTAGAACACTAGATGGAAAACCCTTGGGAAAACGATTTCTGACAATATGATAGAATTATTAACTCTGGAGATAAAATGTTTCTTTAATCAACAGACAGAAAAGAAATCTATAATTCATTATATAATCACTTTAATGTTTATATATTACTTCTAATAAAGAGTCACCATAGAAAGAGTCTCTTACCAGTTTTCTTTTCACAAAAATATTCACACACTATATATACCTGTATAATACATTACCCAAAAAGAATAAGTTATCCATTTAAATTGGATTTAAACATACAGGTATACCAACAAACACATTATATAATATTGAGTGACAATAACCCAATCCCTTGAAGACATAATAAATATTAAACTAAGAAATAACCCTTTCTTTTCCTTACCTACTATTTACTTTCTCCCCTCTCCACTCAAGATGACCTACTACCTTAATGGAGACACTGAGTAAAGCAGAAATCTGGCTTATTCGATCTTACTGGGACTTGCCCAGCTTTACCAAATGTTGACCTTGTAGGAGGACTCCATTGTAAACCTGCAAAGCCCTTGCCTAAGGTAAATAGATAAGCTTCTTTTCTGTGTTATGTGATTTCTGGTTCAATAAATATGATTCTGCACCTCTCATCCCAAGTCTTTGCTTACAGTAAAAGAGATACAGGAAGTGAGGTAAAGCATTCTACCAATTGAAACTCATTTTTGATTCGTCACAAGTTTCTGCATTCCAGAAACCCCAGAGTCATCCAGACCAGGTCAGTTTAATGAAGATTTAATGATTCAGCACCTAGAGGGAATCCCTGATTTACTCAAAACTATCAAGTGATTAGCCTAAAAGAAGTAAGGGTTAGATATTTAAGGAAACAGCATAATTGTTTCTACTCCAACCCTCACATCTTATAGTGCACTTAAAATGATAGTTTAGAATCAAACTCTGGGGCTGGGAAGGTGGCTCAGTGGTAGAGCTCTTGCCTTGCATGCATGAGGCCCTGGGTTTGATTCCTCAGCACCACATAAGCAAAAAGAAAAAAAGCTGGAAGTGGCGCTGTGGCTCAAGTGGTAGAGCGCTAGCCTTGAGCTGAAGAGCTGAGAGACAGCACCCAGGCCCAGAGTTCAGACACCACGACTGACCCCACCCCCCTCCAAAAAAAAGAATCAAACTCTGTGAAAACATTTTTGAAAAGAAATGTTTTCAAAAATGATGACAGTCAAAAAGTTTCTCAGAGTCACTGATAGTAAGATAATACATGACGACTGCTCAGAAATCAGTTGAAGAATGAGAATTGAGAAACATACAAAAAGACCAATGAGAATAGTAAGAAAAATTTACAAGGCTTAAAATTTTTACATATCAGAGAAAAATTTCTGAAGAAATAATTTTGAATCCAGATGGATATGTTTGGAAAATTTGTTGTACCATGATGCCAATATACTTCATATTTTTGCCTGTGCCCTTAATAGTAGCTAATGGAAAATTTTATGCTGCATTTATCTAACTCTTGTTCTTCTGATAATTTTGAAAATATTTGATTTTCTCTCCTTAGTTTTATATACCAAACGTCTTATTTTTTGGGGGGTGGGAGTGGGGTCCTGGTCCTGAGTGTATGTGTATGTGGAGGGGGGTGGAGGAGGCATGAACTCAGGGCCTGGACATTCTCCCTGAGGTTTTGTCCTCAAGTCTAATACTCTACCACCTGAGCCACACCTCTACTTCCAGCGTTCTGGTGACTAATTGGAAAGGAGAGAATCTCAGACTTTTCTTCCCAAGTAGGCTTTAAACCGTGATCCTCAGATCACGATTTAAATCCTAGCTACTCAGCTTCCTGAGTAGCTAGGATTATAGGCAAGAACAACCTGAGACTATCTAGTTCGATATTAAGTGAAGTAAGCCAGGCCCAAAGAGACATAGGCAAAATGGTTTCCCTCTGTTGTAATAATTAGTATATGTCTAGGATAGCCCTGGAAGAGAATCATAATAGCGCAATAGCTATGTACATATGACCAAACAAAATGATGCTACTTGAAATGAGCTCCAAGACATGGAAACTACAGGACTTTTTCTGGTTGGTGACCTTGTTGATGCCAATGTACTGTATCTAGTTCTTTCTTTTCATTTCCTTTTTCCTTTTTCATTGGTTTGTCCCTGGTAATTACTTCTTTGATTCTAGTAGCCTGCATCTTGTATATACATTTATCTGATTTGGAGAAGGCATGGGGAATACCAAAAAGCTGAAACAAGGACAAAGAATGACCTATTGCAACAACGTTACTCACAAGATATTATTTTGGAAATGAACATTGTAACTTTGGGAAGGATGGGGAGGAGTGGGGGAATGATGGGATAATGGTAGAACACCAAGGAGTCGATAACTGTTTACCAAGAAATATACTCGTGTAACAGTAACCTATCTATAGAGCATCTTTACAATAAAATGAAATAAAATAAAAACCATGAACTAAGGTTTGATTCACTAAGTTGTGTGTGTGTTTGTGAGAGAGAGAGAGAAAGAGAAAGAGAGAGAGAGAGAGAGGATGATGAAGCAAATTTTTTCTTCACAGGAAATGGAAGACTTTGTGCAGAGCTCTGGGGACAATGGTGTGGTGGTGTTTTCCCTGGAGTCAATGATTGATAACAGAAGAGACAGCCAATGAGATTGCATGGGCCCTGCCGCAAGTTCCACAAAAGATGTGATGTAGTACCTCAATTGTGATCTTCACTGAATGGGCCTTAAACTCTATGGGTATCAGATTATAGTTTCCTGGT
Organism: Dipodomys spectabilis; assembly: GCF_019054845.1. Classification (NCBI taxonomy): domain Eukaryota; kingdom Metazoa; phylum Chordata; class Mammalia; order Rodentia; family Heteromyidae; genus Dipodomys; species Dipodomys spectabilis. The sequence goes on along the minus strand of NW_024870720.1, from coordinate 25,120,926 downwards.
GAAAGATACACTGTTAAAATAGCTCTAATTTGTCTTAGCCTTTTAAAAGACAAAGATATGCATAGCAAAGGCTGAAATAGCAAGGAATTTTGTCTTGTTTTAAATTGACAATAAATGCAACATGAATTTTGTCACCAGAAAGACACACAGCAGCCTCAATGAGAAATTGTGTTATTATGATAATATTGCTAGCAAGCATTCATAGAAATGATGAAATTTCATCCGGTCCATGCAGGAATATTACTGCCAATCAATACACTAACCATATTTCAGACAGGAATTCAATGTCACTAATAAATTGAAGCAGTACAATAATATTTAGCATGTAGTTTAGTTTAGTTTGAAGTGTATTATATAATTAGGTGTTCCCATGAAATCCTTTCCTTCAGTTTTGAAACTGAGCCACTTAGTGTACTGTTGAGGGGGTTATTCAGAGAAAGGAAAAGGAAGATTCACCCCATCCTCATTCCAGGTGTTTATTCAGCCTTGTTAATGAAGAGAAAGTAAATAAAACCAAACTGCCCTACTGGGGCTTGTTATATCTGAAAACAGATCTGTACAGTTCATGGGAAAGTGGCCATTGTCTACTGAAAAATACATGTAACATCATTAAAATTTAGGATTCTTTCAGCAGCCATGTGCCATATGAACTACAGGCCAGCTCCATTTCCTACATTTAAAGATTTTCCCCCATTATAGATCATAACTTGAGATGTCAGTATCATAAATTTTTGACGAGACAAGCAGAAACAGTCAGATACGTTGATGTTAGGAGAAATGAACCCCAAGATAAGGATTCAAATGGTTTTTCTTTCTTGCTATTGTTTCTAACATATTTATAAGATGATTTCTTTGTTGCTTTGTATGTCCCTCCCCCACAGTATAACCCCTGTTTTCACTGTATTTAATGTTGGTATAATTTGTGGAGGGGAAGGGAAGAAACAAATTGTTTAAATAGGGATACAGGTGGACCCATTGCAACAATGAGATGTACAAGACATTATGTTGAAAAACAAACTTTACAACTTTGGTGGAGGTGGGAAGAGGTGGGAAGGGAAAGGAAGGGATGGAAAGGGGAAACAAAGGAGGAGGCAACAATGCCTGATAAGAAATGTACTCATTACCTTGCCCATGTAATTGTAACCCCTCTGTATGGTATTTTCACAATAAAAAAAACTAATTAATAAAAAAAAATTTTGATGAAAATTCAGCCTGCAATTCTCCTACTCATCTCTACTAATAATTTGTAAGATAAAACTAGTTTCATGTAATTACTCAAAAAATCAATTGATTTATCATAAATAATTGGCTACATAGACTTGAATGAGTTTGTCAGAAAAGGTTGTACAAAAATAACATTTGTTCATGTGCTGGTCATAAATCAGAAGGTGCAGCCTCAAGAAACAGTACAACAGTGTGAGTTGTTGATCTGGGTGTGCCATGGAAAGGCCCTGTCAGCAACCCCAGTATTGGTTCTAGGGGCCATTTGTCTGTCCATCCAGATAAATGTGTCAAGGTTGACAAACTCTCAGAGAGGCTAGTTTTGTGGGGCCATTCGTAGTAAAAATAATAAGGGGGAACATGTACACAGTCCATAGTGCTGAGTATTGTGTAATATAATAATCATTTAATAAAACAGTGTAGTGCAGTACAAATTATGGAGTAGTTTGACTCCATTTCTGGTTGGTAAAGCATGACAGCATCTTTTTATAGAACTTCTCTCCAGGGAGAACTGTGGATGTAAAGTATTTGGCACTAATAGGCAGTTAAGCAACAAATGAAAATTGTTAAATTAAAATGAAATCTGACAGACAGAGAGAATCTTACCCTAATATCCCTTTATAAAGGTTAATAGATAAAATCAGGAGAAGAGAGCTAGTTCAGTAAATATTTATATGTAAAGATATAAATCTTAATAATATACTATAATTACCTGAGGTAAAAGCTATTGCACAACAGATCTATGATTATAACTACATAAAATTTGTTGCATGCATTCATTTGTCATTTATCACATCATTTTTTTTTTTTGGGTCTGGTCGTGAGGCCTGAACTCTGGGCCTGAGCGCTGTCCCTCAGCGCTTCAGCTCAAGGCTAGCGCTCTACCACTTGAGCCACAGCTCCACTTCCAGATTTTTTCTTTTTGCTTATGTGGTGCTGAGGAATCGAACCCAGGGCCTCAGGCATGCAAGGCAAGCGCTCTACCACTGAGCCACCTTCCCAGCCCCTATCACATCATTTTTAATACTGTGAAAATTTTTGATGATATTTTGATGATATTCCATCTTTTTTTTTAATTTAATTTAATTTTATTTGAGAGCATACTGTACAGAGGGGTTACAATTACATGGGCAGGATAATGCATACATTTCTTACCAAGCATTGCAGCCTCCTCCTTTGTTTACCCTTCACCTCCCTTCCCAGCCTCCCCCCTCACCCCCACCCAATCCTTCCCCTCGCCCCACACCGACATTGTAAAGCTCATTTTTGACATGACATTTTATACTTCTCATTGTTGCAACAGGTCCACCTGAATCCTTAAACGACCTGTTTGTCCCCATCTCCTCCACAAGTTATACTGACATCAAATATAGTGAAAGCGGGGTTACACTGTGGGGGAGGGACATACAAAGCAACAAAGAAATAAACTTATAAATGCGTTAGAAACACATGCATGAAAGAAAAAAAACATTAAAATACATATTTAAGGGATCGTATTCCTAACATCACATTATCTGACCTTTTCCGCTTGACTCATACATATACTAGATATTGCATATAAGGGAAACCATGGGACCTATGTTTCTTTGGGCCTGGCTTACTTCACTTAATATAATTTATTCCAAGCCTTTCCATTTCCTAACAAATGGGGCAATGCCATTCTTTCTGATGGAGGCATAGAATTCCATTGTGTATATATACCACATTTTCTTGATCCATTCATCTACTGAGGGGCATCTGGGTTGGTTCCATATCTTAGCTGTGGTAAATAATGGTGCAATAAACATGGTTGTGCTGGTAGGTTTAGTGTGGTCTTGTTTGTAAACATTTGGGTAAATGCCCAAAAGTGGGATTGCTGGGTCATAGGGGAGCTCTATGTGAAGTCTTTTGAGGAACCTCCATACTGCTTTCCAAAGTGGTTGAACAAGTTTACATTCCCACCAACAATGAAGTAAGGTTCCTTTCTGTCCACATCCCCTCCAGCATCTGTTGTTGTTAGAGTTCTTGATTTTTGCCGTTCTAACTGGAGTGAGGTGATATCTCAATGTTGTTTTGATTTGCATTTCTTTTATGGCTAGGGATGTTGAACATTTCTTCATGTGTCTATTGGCCATCCTTCTTTCTTCTTCAGAGAAGTTTCTCTTTAAGTCTTTCGCCCACTTATTTATTGGGCAGTTGTTTCTTTGAGGATTTGTTGTTGGGGGGTTTAATTTTTTGAGTTCCAAGTATATTTTAGATATGAGACCTTGTCCGTTGTATGGCTAGTAAAGATCTTCTCCCAATCCGTGGGCTTTCTATTGATCTTGCTAGCTATGTCACTTGCCCTGCAGAAGCTCTGCAACTTTATGCAATCTCATTTGTCCAACCTTTCTTTGATTTGTTGTGTTTCTGGGTCTCTATTCAGAAAATTTCGGCCTGAGCCTAGGAGACCTAGGGTTTCTCCTATTCCATCCTGTAATGTTTTCAGAGTGTCTGCTTTGACTTCAAGGTCTTTGATCCATTTGGAGTTGATTCTGGTGCAGAGTGATATATAAGGATCTAGCTTTAGTTTTCTACATGTGGTTAACCAATTTTGCCAGCACCATTTACTGAAGAGGCTGTCTTTCTTCCATTCTATTGTTTTAGCTCCCTTATCGAAGATTAGATGGCTATAGGTCTGTAGGTTCATTTCTGGGTTTTCAATTCTATTCCATTGGTCCTGAGGTCTGTTCTTATGCCAATACCACGCTGTTTTGCTTACTATGGCTTTATAGTAGAGTTTGAAATTTGGTATTGATATTCCTCCAGCAGTGTTCTTTCCATTCAGGAGCGTTTTTGTTATTCGGGGTCTTTTATTGTTCCATATGAATTTTTGGATTGCCTCTTCTATTTCCTTGAAGAATGAGGGTGGAATTTTGATAGATATTGCGTTGAATTTGTAGATAGCCTTGGGAAGTATTGCCATTTTCATGATGTTAATCTTTCCAATCCAGGAAATTGGGAGGTATTGCCATCTTTTAAGTTCTGTGTTGATTTCCTTTTTCAAGATTTAAAGTTTTCATCGTAGAGGTCCTTCACTTCTTTAGTTAAGTTAATTCCTAGGTATTTTATTTTTTGTGGGACTATTACAAATGGGGTTGCTTTCCTAATTTCAGCCACACTTTTCTCATTGTTGGCATACAGAAAAGCCATTGATTTTGGGGGGTTAATTTTATAACCTGCTACTTTGCCAAAGTTTTCAATCAGCTTGAGTAATTTGGGAGTGGAGTCTATGGGATTCTTTAAATACAAGATCATGTCATCCGCAAAGAGGGAGAGTTTTATTTCTTCTTTCCCTATTTGGATCCCCTTTAGATCTGCATCTTGTCTTATTGCTGTAGCTAGGCATTCTAATACTAGATTGAAGAGAAGTGGAGATAGTGGGCATCCTTGTCTTGTTCCTGAGTTAAGAGGAAATGGCTTTAGTTTTTCACCATTGAGTATAATGCTGGCTGTAGGTTTGTCATATACAGCCTTTATTGTATTGAGGAATGTTCCATGGATTCCTAATTTTTCCAAAACCTTCATCATAAAGGGGTGTTGGATCTTGTCGAATGCTTTTTCTGCGTCTATTGAGATAACCATGTGGTTCTTATTCTTGCTCCTGTTGATGTGATGAATAATATTAATTGATTTGCGTATATTAAACCAGCTTTGCATCCCTGAAATGAATCCTGTTTGATCGTGGTGTATGATTTTTTGGATGAATTGTTGAAGTCGATTGGCCAAAATTTTGTTGAGAAGTTTTGCATCAATATTCATCAAAGAAATGGTTCTATAGTTCTCTTTCTTTGATGAGTCCCTGCCTGGTTTTGGGATGAGGGTTATGATGGCTTCATAGAATGTGTTCGGTAGTGAGCTTTCTCCTTCAATTTCATTGAAGAGTTGGAGGAGTATTGGTGTGAGCTCTGCTTTGAGGGCCTTGTAAAATTCCACTGTAAAACCATCTGGTCCTGGACTTTTCTTAGCTGGGAGGTCTCTTATTGCTGTTTCTATTTCAATGCTTGATATGGGCCTGTTAAGATAGTTTAACTCATCTTGGTTTAGTTTTGGCATGTCAATATTTGCTAGGAATAGGTTCATTTCTGTCAAGTTCTCAAACTTATTTGCATAAAGTTTTGAGAAGTATTCCCTTATAATGTTTTGAATCTTGGTTGTTTCCGTGGTGATGTTTCCATTCTCATCTCTGAGTTTATTAATTTGGGTGTGTTCTCTTCTTTTTCTGTTAAGATTTGCTAAGGGTCTGTCAATTTTGTTAAGTTTTTCGAAGAACCAACTCTTTGTTTTGTTGATTTTTTCTATAGTTTTTTTGGATTCTAATTCATTTAATTCTGATTTAATTTTCATTATTTCTTTCCGTCTATTTGATTGGGGTTTATCTTGCTGCTCTTTTTCAAGGAGGTTTAGACGTGTCATTAAATTGTTAGTTTCAGATCTCTCCAATTTGTTGATGTAGGAGCTCAGAGCTATAAACTTGCCTCTGAGTACTGCCTTTGCTATGTCCCAGAGGAGCTGGTAATTTGTGTGTTCATTTTTGTTGAATAGCATGAACATTTGAATTTCCTTTCTAATCTCTTCCATGACCCACTCATGATTCAGCAGTGTGTTGTTCAGCCGGACTTTCTTTGGTGGCTTTTGGTGTTGAGTTCTAATTTTATTCCCTTGTGGTAAGAGAGGATGCAAGGTATAACTTCAATGTTTCTGAATTTAGACAAGTTTGCTTTGTGGCCTAAAATGTGGTCTATTTTAGAAAACGTTCCATGTGCTGCTGAGAAAAACGTGTATTCTGATGCTGCTGGGTGAAATGTTTGGTAGATGTCTGTGAAATCTAATTGATCTATGCAGCTGTTTAGATCTGCGGTTTCTCTGTTGAGTTTTTGCCGAGTTGATCTATCTAGTGGGGAGAGTGGTGTGTTAAAATCCCCAACAATTAATGTCTTTGGATCTATATGGGATTTGAGGGAAAGTAGTGTTTCTTTGATAAATTTGGGTGCTCCATTGTTTGGTGAATAGATATTTAGAATTGTAATATCCTCCTGAAGGAGAGATCCTTTAATTAGTATGTAGCGACCTTCTTTATCTCTTCTCACGAATTTTAATTTGAAGTCTGTTTTATCTGATATTAGGATTGCAACTCCTGCCTGTTTATGGGGTCCGTTTGCTTGGTAGATTTTGTTCCAGCCTTTAACATTGAAAATGTGTTTGTTTTTACGGGCAAGATGTGACTCCTGCAGGCAGCAGATAGAAGGGTCTTGTTTTTTGATCCAACTAGACAGTCTATGTCGCTTAACTGGAGAGTTCAGTCCATTAACGTTAAGAGATAGGACTGAGAGGTATTTGGGAGTTCCTGCCATGTTATCCACCTTCTTGGGGGGGCTGCGAAAACTGGGTTCTTCCTATGGTTCTTGGATTCTCAGTTTGGGTGCAGTTTCTTGGCCTTTATTGCGGTCTTGTTGGTTTTCTATGTGTAGGACATCTTTAAGAATCTTTTGTAGGGCTGGTTTGGTGGAGATGTATTGTTTCAATTTTTCTTTGCTATGGAAGGTTTTTATTTGGCCTTCAGTTATGAAGGAGAGTTTAGCTGGGTACAGTATTCTTGGTTGATAGTTGTTTGTTTTTAGGGCATGGCATACATCATTCCAGGCTCTTCTTGCTTTGATTGTCTCTGCTGAGAAATCTGAGGTGATTCTAATTGGTTTCCCTTTATAGGTGATTACCCTTTTCTCCTTGACAGCTTTAAGGATCTTTTCCTTGGTCTGAGTTGATCCTGTGTGGATGATAATGTGACGGTGGGATGTCCTATTCTGGTCTGGTCTATTTGGGGTTCTAAAAGCTTCTTGTATCTGAATAGGCCTATCTTTTTGTATGTTTGGGAAGTTCTCTGCTAGGATCCTGTTAAACAAATTTCCTAGACCATTAACTTCTGTTTCTAGGTGCTCCTCTACACCCATTATCCTTAGATTAGGCCTTCTGATGGTGTCTTCCAGGTGTTGGATAGATCTATCATATTTCTTGGACTTGTCTTGGATGGTTGTATGTTCTTTCTCTATAATATCTAGGCTGTGTTCAATCCCTGAGATTCGATCTTCTGCATGGTCTAACCTGCTGTCAAGACTCTCTACTTTGTTTTTTATCTCTTTTCCTTCTAATTGGTCAGCTTTGATGGCTTCAAGTTCTTTGTTGAAGCTCTGTTTTAGGTCTTGTATGAATTCCTTTAATTCCTTAATTTGGTGTTCAGTGTTTGTTCTCAAATCACTTAGTTGATTGGTTATGGTTTCTTTGGACTCCCATTCCTTCTGTTGGGTTCCATTCAGCATTCCCTTTGTGGTCTCCCTGACTTCCTTCAGCTCTTTGTTAATGGATTCCATGAATGCCTTTAGTGATCTTTGTGTATTCTCTACCTGGTCTCTCAATTCCTGTATTACTCTTTGATTAACTTCCTCTCGTTCGTGGGATTCCTGCAGTTCTCTTTCCTCCCATTCATGGGATTCCTGCAGTTCTCTTTGAGTGTTCTCAGCCTGCTCACGCCATTCCTCCCTTTCTCTTTGAGTATTCTCAAGTTGTTCATGCAAATCCTGTATCAGTTTTTGAGTAGCTTCCTCACGCTTATGATATTCCTGTATAAGCTTTTGGGATGCCTCCTCTCTCTCCCTTTCACGCTCATACAGAGTCCTTTGTAAGTTGTCAAACTTCTCATTTATCATGTTTGCCAGTAGTGTTTGTAGAGCTATTTGGGAACTCTCCTCTGGATTATTCATTATCTGTTCTGACCCCTGGTTATCAAGATTGGAAATTGAGATATCCGGATTTGCCATTTTTCTTGTGTTTTTCCGGCTTACTCTGCCCATTTGAGATGAAAATAGCACCAGTTTTGTGCTAGAACACTATCTTAAGGCAACCATCAACCAAAGTTTGCATTTGTACAGTCAATAGTCTACAGATACAATATAGTTCAACAGATACATCTATTCAACATCAAACAACTATATGTTAATGGGCTTCGAACCGCAGAGAAGAATTTGGAAAACCAGAAATTATTAGGGTTAGGGAGAGATGTGCGTAAAAAATAGGGATAGATTGGTGTTGGGAGGCACAGGGAGAGTTAACTATGTCCTAATCCCAATGCAGGAAATAGGTTGGGTAGGGTGCAAGTAGAGAGAGAGAGAAAAAAAAGAAAGGGAAAGGGGAATGAAATGAGACCAGAAGAAAAAAAAATAGAAACGTAAAAATTAATGTTATTATATAGATTAAAAGACCATCTATTTAGAGAGGAATGTGAATATTTTGGGAGAAGGTGAAGGACATAGAGGAGATGTGAAAAACTTAAAAAAATGCTTAAAATATTATATAGATATAAAGGGGTAGTACTGCTATTAAGGAATTTAAGTCTCAGAGGTTTTGAATTGAGTAATGAATTTGTGGATTAATGTGTACACAATGGGGGATAGGGTCTACTAGTTAACTATGGGTTTATCTGAGGATGTACAGGACAAGAGTTACATCACATAAGGAAGAACAAAAGAGAGGAAAAGATGAAATGGATAGGAAAGGGAGAAGAAAAGATCAGAAGTTCTGTAGAGCTAGACAAAAAAACAAAAAGATAATTAAGAAAGAAAAAGAGAAAGAAGACAAGAAAAGAAAGGAAAACGCACATTCACGTATTCCTAAAATAAAAATTATAAGAGGAAAAAAAAAGTTACTGGAAAACAATTATTTTTTCAAAAGAGGCAAAAATTAAAGATTAATAAAAGTTTTAGAAAAGAAAAAAAAAATTTATATATATAAGGTACCAAAAAAAAAAATTCTTTGGTTCTTTTGGAAGGGGTGGAAAAAATCCTGTATTTTCCTTGTGTCTGTAGCCAGCCTCTTGTTGGAGTCTCTGGTCTGCTTGAGGTCCTGTGGCTTGATTGGTTTCTTAAGTCAGATTGTTCGAACAGGCAGAAAAATGCTCTGCTTTACCCAAGATTTTGAGATTCCCTTCCAAGGTTAGTTTAATGGGAGAGTGATCTGGTTTGAGAATCACAAAAGAGGGGGATGCAGTGATGAGGCTAGGTTCTGGGTAGAGTTGAGGCCTTTCAATAAACAGTAGCTTTTCCTTGGGGCTATTTTGTGAAAACCTCACAGAGCCCAGCCTGGAGCCATTCTCAGGGTTTCTGTTTTTCAATTGATTGTGGTGGCTGCTAGAGGGAGGGGCAGCCTCTGGCTCTGGTTACCAGTGAGGAAAGCCACTCCTATGGCTGGCGCGTGAGCTGGGTGACTTTTCCCTGGATGGAGCTGAGTCTGGCAGGTCACTTAGCCGTTAAGTTCTTGTGACCTGCTAAATGACTCGTTTTATTCCAAGGCCTGAGCTGGAGCTAGCAGCTCCTCCGAGCTTTGTTGGTATCCAAGATGGAGATCACCCATGCTGGGGGGGAGGGGTGGCCTTCCCTCCTCTGCTCCCTGAGAAGGAGTGAGGAAGTCGGGCTTCTACTCACACCGAGTCTTGGTTCCTGGGTCGGTCTCTGGTCTGCAAACTGCAGGATGAAGATGTCTGCTCCTTGTCCGTTCTTGCTGGTGTTGAGTAGAATCCGCTCGCTCGCCGCGTCTGGCTCCTTTGTCCCGGACTCTGTGGCTCAGTTATGGTGCCCTGCAGTCCCCGCCGCGACCGCTGCCGCCGCCGCGGCGGCTGCTGGTAAGCGCTCAGATGTGTCTTTTTGCCTTGATTTCTCCTCTCTTGCCTAAACCTCTGTCCTGTGATGGCACACTTGGTGTGGTTCTCTGGCTTAGGGCTGTTCACTGGAACTCTGAAATTGCTTTCTATGCGAGAGCTTGTTCAGATTCCTGCTTCTCCTCCGCCATTTTCCCGGAACTCCCCTCATATCATCGATATTCCATCTTATTCAATATGAAAATAATTACAGACAATGTTGATGTTCTTTTTCTTTCAGTACTACAAAATCCTCATTAATTAATACCTCTTCTGTTTTCTTCATTCATTCTATGAACGAAACCATCAGTGTGATCTCTAAATTTTGAAATGTTACATTTTCAAAAGTTACATAAAGCGTGTCTTTCCCTAACAGATTCTTTAGAGATTTAATGGAAAGAAACCAGACACCTTAGGACCGAATACTCGGCTGTACAAGTGGCTCCACCAGAATGACTTCCTTGGTAAGACTCTGAAAAACACATACTGAAAGCATGAGTAATTATAAAACTAGCATTACTAAAAATTCAAAAATGAAAGCTAAATTTTAGATTTATAATCCCTCATAAGGAAAATCAGCCTTACCAGATGAAATGTTTGTTATACTCTATCATACATTTTATGATCAGTTTATCTTTTTTCAAAGTATACTTACCATTGACAAAGAATTTACTATAATTACCTGAGGTTATCTCTCTGTCCCTTAATTCAATCAATACATTATGCATCCTCCTAAAGTAGGGCAAGTATTTGCAATGCCACTGAAACATAAGACTTTGTTTTATTTTAAATGAATCTGCATTTTATGTGGGAAAAATTAATGTTTAATATGAAATGATAATATACTCTGTTTCAAGCATACCTCCTTGGTTAAATTATTGTATATTTTTAAGCTTATGAGAGCTAATCTAACATGAATATTTTCTTGCTTCAGGATTTGCTCTCAATTATCCACAACGTGTTTTCCTATCTGTTTAAAAGTAAATGGTATATTTGTTTTCAAATTTCAAGTCACACAAAATTTAAGCCACATATCACAATATTTTTACTTACTTCTCAAATCGACTATGTGGTGCTTGTGGTGAGCTATGCAGGACAGTTAAATCTAACTTCATTGGTTCAATAGTTGTTATTTGGAAAAGACTGTTCCTTTCACTTGCTCATGATATACATTTCTCCTTTTATGTGTAATGGTTAATGAACAATTTTATTGAAATGCACCTTAATCCTAGGTCATCTCAAAACTAAAGCTTTTATCACACATGGTAAAACTAATGGCATCTATGAGGTGATCCATCATGGGTTTCCCATGGTGGGCTTTTCTTTGTTTGGTAAACAATGTGATAACATTGCTCACATGGCCAAAGGAACAGCTGTTCAACTGGATATAAGAGCAATATCAAGACTTGCTCAGAGTACTGGAAGCAGTCATTAACACTCTTTGTGAGTCTAACTTGCAGTGTGTGTGTGCGTGTGTGTGTGTGTGTGTGTTTGTGTGTTTGTGTGTGTGTGTGTGTGTGTGAATGTCTGTCTCTCTGTCTTTTTTTGGGCATTAAACCCAGGGGAGTAACTCATAATTGGTAACAATTCTGCTCTAGCTGTTTGTTAGTCTGATTGTTGTTTTATTAAATACTGGTTATAGATAATTTCTCACATGTATCTGACCATGAAAGTTACCTTCAGTTTAGACTTGCTTAATTCTGGAAGACTTCATTAATTTACAAGTCAGAATAATATTTTTGTATGCTTGTATGCATGTGTTTTGTGTGTGTGTGTGTATGTGTGTGTGTGTGTGTGTGTGTGTGTGTGTTTCTGTCTGACTGTGTGTCTGTGTCAGTGTCTGTGTTGTAACATTGTCATTCTATAGGAAGCCAGGATGGCCTCAAATTCATGATCATCATCCTTCAGCATTTGGAATGCTGAGATTTCAAGAATCCACTTTCATTCCCAACCATAAGTTATTTTGATTTCAGTGCAAAAGAATGATCAGAACCTTGAGAATAGTATGAAAGTCTGAAACAGGGCAAACATGGACTAAAAGGAATCTCTAAGGATGAAAACAGATGATCACTAGGAAGATGAGGAAAGCAATGAATTAGGGACGCATGAACGCTCCCTCCATAAATGACACTACTCCAGCTCAGTATAACTTTCTTTCAACCTAAGATCTCACTAATTACTCTTAATAAAATAAAAATTCAGTGTGTTTGAAAAAATAGAGCATTAAGTTAAGATGGTTGAAATCTTACTCTTGTGAACTGCATGAACATTTCTGTCCTTTCAGTTTGCAATTTGCTTTACTTCAAAAAAAATTCTAAATGGTTAAGTTTGTTAAACAGCAAAACAACAATCAAATCTCCAATTCCTGTTATATTTATGCATATTAATGCTTTGGTTCTATCACTGGTAACTAAGACTTTTAAATTTTCCTGACTAATCCTGTTAGAACAAGAGAACTTTATTTTGAAATGTATACATATTCTTAGATACTAAGGGCTATGATTATCTTATTCAGAACAATCATAAAAAAGCAATTACCTTCAAAAGTACCAGTGAAATATAGCTGCTTATTATCCAAACTATCTGGAACAAGAAAGATTTGCTACTTGAATTATTTCAATAAATATATTTATTTCATTTATACTATTATCAATTTTGTCTTATGATCTGTAACATTGTGTATGTATTTCTCCCCCTTTATCATGCTTGCATAAATAAAGCACTGTATTTTTTTAACTGTCCTGTATATGAGTATAGCAGACACATTGTGAACAGCATGTTACTTTGATATGTTTTGGAGGCACTGGGTTTGAATTCAGAGCTTAATATTCAGCTGGTTTGCTTTTTCAACGGGCATTCTACCACTTGAGCTATGACCCCCATCCTACTTTTTTCAGGTTATTTTAAAGCAAAAATCTTGGGACTTTTCTGTCATGTCTAGCTCAGGCTCTTGGGGTAGACAAGTTTATAGGAAGAGCCACCAACATCTAACTCTTATTGATTTTCCCACAAACATTGAGCAAACTAATCAATATTTTGTGCGCTGTATTTTCTCTTCCAGTTTTTGAAAATCAGTGTATTGGGCTGAGAACTTGGCTGAGTGGTAAAGTGCTTGCCTTGCATGCATGTGGCCCTGGGTTCAATTCCTCAGCACTATAGAAGCTGAAAAAGCTGGAAGTGGCACTATGGCTCAAGTTGTATAGCACTAACCTTGAGCTGGAGCTGAGGGACAGCACCCAGGCCCAGAGTTCAGGCCCCACGACCAGACACCCCCCCAAAAAAAATTAATAAGAACAATATGTGATAGATTTAGTCTCATATCCAAGAAGACTATCAAAAATACACATTTTTTTTGGGTTGGGGGGGGGTCCAGTCGTGGGGCCTGAACTCTGGGTCTGGGCACTGTCGCTCAGTTCTTCAGCTCAAGGCTACCGCTTTACCACTTGAGCCACAGTGCCACTTCTGGCTTTTTTCTTTTTGCTTATGTGGTGCTGAGGAATGGAACCCAGGGCCTCAGGCATGCAAGGCAAGCACTCTACCACTGAGCCACCATCCCAGCCCCTGTTCTTATTAAGTTTTAAACATATACAATGTTGATTCTGAGAAATGCAGGGGATGTCTTAATTAGATAGTGTATGGTAAATCTTATGATGCAACATACATTTCCCTAGTTTTTGATGCATTTCAGTTTATTTTTACCTGGTGTATTACAAAAGAATACTAAGATTTGTATCACCATGTCAGTGAGGTTTTTAAATCATAAAGAGAAAAGTTACTTCAATTGCAATTGCTACAAGCTCCTCCTTTTTTTTTTTTTTTATTGTGAGAATATCATACAGAGGAGTTACAAGTACATGGGCAAGATAACGAGTACATTTCTTATCAAGCATTGTTGCCTCCTCTTTGTTTCCCGGTCCCATCCCTTCCCATACTCGCCCTCTCCCCCCACTCGATCCTCCCCTCCCGCCCACCCCCCCTCCGCCCCCACCAAAGTTGTAAAGTTTGTTTTTCAACATAACTACTTGTACATTTCATTGTTGCAGTGGGTCCACCTGTATCCCTAGTTAAATGATTTGTTTTTTCCCTTCCCTTCCACAAATTATACCAACATCAAATACAGTGAAAGCATAGGTTATACTGTGGGGGAGGGACATACAAAGCAACATAGAAATAATCTTATAAATGTGTTAGAAACAATTGCATGAAAGGAAAAAAAACAAAAAAACATTTGAATACTTATCTTGTGGTTCATTCCCCTAACATCAACTTATCTGACCTTTTCTGCTTGACTCAGACATGTACTAGTTATTGCAAATAAAGGAAACCATATAGGGTCCACCTTTAGCACTTTGGAATTTACACTTAATTGCCTAGGTATGCACATGTTCACATTACCTATTGGACATAATCATTTCAACACAAAGCCCATGTGCCTGCAATGCCTCAATGCAAACAGAGATAAAACAATATTGGCAAACACCTTTGAGATTCTATTAGAAAATGTGAATAATTAAAAATATTCAAATTTCAGGACATTACTTCTCACAAGGCAAGAAGAACTCAAACATTTCTACTTTTCCATTTCCTATCCTTTGGTTGTGTCATAGTAAGCAAGTAAAACGGAGAAGTTTCAAAAGCGGTTCATAAAAGGAAAAGGCAAGCCATAGGACAATAGTGGAACAAGTAAGTGATAGGGTGAAGAAATAAAAGGAGAGCTGGGTGCCAGTGGCTGATGCCTGTGATTCTAGCGACTTGGCAGTCTGCCATCTGAGGATTGTGGTTTGTGGTCAGGCCAGGTACGAAAGTCCACAAGACTCTAATTAACATCCAGAAAGTCAGAATGGAACTGTGGCCTCAATAATGCAGTTCTTCCCTTGCACAAAGAAAGTTCAAGGACAGTGCCAAAGCGCTTAGTTCAAGCCCTAAAACCAGGCCAAAAAAAAAAAAGGGGGAAGTAGAGAAATTTTACAGTCATATAAAAGTTAATCAATGATAAAAGATAAATACAAATCCTTGGGGGGAAAGCTGTTTCATCAAATTATTTTTTTATCACTAAATTACAACACAATTCTGAACTTTGAACAACTGGTGTATCAATGATTACTTACTGAATAAGTTGAGCTTCGCTTCTTAGAAATTTCCCACTTTCTACTTCAGAAATTCTTGTTTTTAACAAGGTTTTTTTCAAATGATTAAATCCAGTGTCATTTAGAAGCGCTTGCCTTTTATACTAACAAGTCCATAAATACAGCAGAAGAAAAGAATTTTCTTTTCTTTCCAAATTTTATAGAACCATTTTTATCAACTACAGAATAGTACAGTATCTATCTTTTCTAGTTCATTCCACATATCTATGTCAATTTGGTTTACCTTTAGTTGTAAAAAGAACGCTGTGTGGTTGTCAACCAGTCACCAGGATCAGCCTATGAATCCACTGGATCGAGCTGTCTTCTGAATTGAATTTGTCATGCGCCACAAAGGAGCCAAGCATCTGAGGCCACTTTCCCACAACCTCGCCTGGTACTAGTACCAGTCTCTGGATGTCATTGGATTCCTACTGTTTGGCTATTGTTACTTTCCTTGTCTCAAAATACTGCTTGCTTGTTTACCAAAAGTTTCTTAAGATGGGAAAGAAGAAAAAGAAGGAGTAGAGCTTTCAACACCTCAGGGAATGGACTAAGAGACCATACTAAGCAAGACCATCCTAATGATTTTGAGCACAGTCTAACTGGGAGATTCTTCTTCACATTTTACCTATGTCTTAGGTATTTTCAAATGGATCTTACTCCTGACTAAACATGAAGTAATGTACAATTTAATTTCAGAATTTCCCCAAAAGATACTTGACTGGTTTATGCAGTTATTATAAGTGAATTAACCAAGACCCATGAAAATTTGTGCATGTTAAGTTGAGAGAAACATAAAATCCATGCATTTCCAGAATGGGAATATTTTGGTAAACTACAATCAAATGAAGTATTTGCTTGTCTGTCCAAAGAAAAGGAGAGAGAGAGGTTAAAAAGGGTGACAGATTTTATTCTGACTACTGAAATATGGGAGAGAGTTGACAATTAACTGAAATGAACTTCTGGTGAGTCAAAGCCAACTAGATTTTCATAAACATAAAAAGCGAATGTAAACATAAAAAGTCAATGAGGGGGCTGGGAAGGTGGCTCAGTGGTAGATTGTTTGCCTGAGGCTCTGGGTTCCATTCCTCAACACCTCATAAGTAGAAAAAGCTTGAAGTGGTGCTGTGGTTCAAGTGGTAGAGCACTAGCCTTGAGCTGAAAGTCTGAGGGACAGCCCCCTGGCCAAGAGTTCAGGCCCCATGACTGACAAAAAAAAAAAAAATGAATGAGAGGAAATGAAGGGATAATTAGAGAGGATGACAGATTTATCTGAAGATAGCCAATTCCAAAAGAAGTGGAAAAACATTGAAAATGGTCTGCCCTGGGTTAGAGGGTGCGCATTGTACATAGTTGGTGAGACATGATTATTGCTTTTGATCTATGGACAGATTTTATAGCACTGTGTTATAAATAAAGAAAATTAGATTCCAGACCATAGTGGCTGATGCCTGTAATCCTAGGTACACAGAGACTGAGATCTGGTTCATGAATGCAAATGCAGGACTTTTTAGGAGGGGATCAGCAAAATGAGGAAGAGAAAAAGATTGGGCTTCTGTGGAGCACAGAGGATAAAAGGACATTAAACACACACATCTATGACATTTCCATGATAAGATGAACCAAATGCTATTTAAAAAAGGGGGAGAGAGAATTGAGAGGAATGAGCAGGAATAAAGGAATTGAGAGGAATTGAGAATGAGAATGAGAGGAATTGAGAGGAATGAAACTACATTCAAAGTACACAACATGTTTATATGGAAATATCACAACGAAAGCCCCTCATAGTAGGAAGAAATGGTAACTCAAAAGTAAAATTTTAGAAAAGAACACAACGACAGATCCTGACCAGCTAATAGGGGAAAGGAAATGTTATATACTGTTGGTAGACATGCAAATCAGTGCATCTCTTTTGGAAAGGAGCATGGAAATAGAACTATGAAATGATCTAGCAATATCACTCTTAAAGTAATCTTTGAAGTAATGTAATTGCCCAGTCAGGTGTTTATTGCAGCATTATTTGCTAATAGCCAAGCTATGAAATCAGTATAGCTGTCTTTGCCTTTTTAATGGATGACAAAAATATATATATGTGAAAATGAGTAGATGGAAATGCATATATATATATTAGAGTATTACACAGCGATAAAAATATCATATCATTTGTAAGAAAAATGGGTACAACTGGAGATTAGTATGTCAAACAAAGTAAGGTTCAGAATAACAAAGATTACATTGTTTCTCTTACATGCAGAGTAAACAGAGTGTATTTATATAATATGTATACTATATTTGCATACATAGTAGAATATTTGTATACATAATACCATATATAGTATGGGTATATCTATTACTATATATGCCATATATATGTCATTGTTTTATCACTATGTATGTATCCACCAAAGATGGGGCCCCAATAAAGTAACCACTGCAGTACTGCTTTGATGGAGTTATACATAGGAGACAAAAGAATCTTTTCCACTGGAAATGAAAAGTTAACAAAACAAAGCAAAGTATATTTGCCTTTTTTGTAGTGCCCATCCACAGAATCACTCCTTAGTGAATTTAGTTTAAAAAACAATTTCCAGATCACACTGGCATCAAGTGGGGTAGCTGGCTGCCTTCCCATAGTCTGGGTGTGGTATCTCTTCCTCAATGGAAAACTGAGGGTTTCTAGAATAGAAAAGAAATGTATGGCATGGACAGAGTTATCATATGAACCCTGTGTCTTTGGACACTATAGCCAACAATGTGGAAATGTCTGTGAATTGCAGCTGAGTTTATGCATAAAATACTGCACACAACAAATGGACAATCCTTCACCAGATTAACCATCACTAAAGTAAGCAAAAATCACATAAAATGACAGATACACCTCTACTGATACTTAAGAAATGCAGCTATAAAGATGGGTGCTTTTCACCCATCTTCAAACAGCCTAGAAGTGAGATGGGCCATTCTTTGAATTGCAGATGTCATGTTCTTTAGCCCTTGAGCTCCTCTAACTGGAAAGTTATGCTCACTCCTGAGTATTCCCCTATATTGTTTGGTTCTGTTGGGCTGGCTTCTTTTTATCACAAACATATCTATATTGGCTTCAAAAGCTTTGTGCTGACAGTATTCTTCCTAATAGTATTCAGGCTTTCCCAACATGGCTTCCTCAAAGCTTTGAGCTTGCAGGTCCCAAGAACCATGATTCCATTCTTTCAACATTTCCTGTAATGTCCAGTTGGGTATGTGTACACTACATTAGGTAACCCTGAATGTAACCTTGAGATTAGGCATACAAGTGCATCCTGATGCAGTGATTGATGGCCAGATGCCATTTTGTCAAAGGAGAAATAAACAGAAACTCCTGGAAGAGAGAGTGTGACAGGGTGAGGGCAGAATGCAGTGGTGCTAGTGGACAGAGATGAACCTATGAACACAATGAGGTGAATGCTGTTGTGCAGTTTCTGGATCTGTGCTGAGATGGGCCTTGAATAATGTCCTGTTATGTTGTATGCTGCCACTAATGATGATGATGATAAGTCTGAAAACAGACAGCTTTGAATAAAGCATGATCATCCATCCATCAGGCCTTGCATTTTTCTTTGGCTTGCTCAAATTGAGAATCACTTGCAGCATACTTTGCTATTGCTAAATCAGGTAGATTGCTAATCATGAAGAAAGAAGGTCATTTGAAAGAAATAATACCACTTAATATTAGATGAAATGGTAATGATTAACCAGAATTTCTAAGCCAAAGGAAGTGATATTTGGACATGATTTATTTATCATAATGAGTACATGCACATTGCAAGAGTTATGGCAGGATAAAATCAATATTTAGACAAACATTGAATCCGTTCAGAAATAGGTATGTAATATATAAATTAGTTGATTATGGCTGAAGAAGTAAATGGAAACAATAGAAGTTTTAAAAATCAAAATTAGGGAATGAAGAGTTGAGTAATATCAACTGCTCACAATGACACTTATAATCCACTTTATTGGTAATGTGTAGCACATTAGGTGATTTCTATTAGTCACTGTTGGATACAAATTTTCCTAAGAAGACAGAAAATTCACTAAGATTCTCCACTGATCTATTTTTAAAAGTTTCTTCTATTTTCGGGTGTGTGTGTGTGTGTGTGTGTGTGTGTGTGTGTGTGTGTGTGTGTGTGTGTGTGTGTGTGTGTGCTTACATGTATTTTTCTGGGTATGTCCTTCTATGTTGCTTCCTCTTTAGAATGTGTTTATGTTTGGAGCAGAAGTAGTAGGAAACAGTTAACACTGATCGCCTTAGTCCATTGCATTTCATGGAACTCAACAATGCAGGGACTGGGAACAGGCAGTATATCCCCACCCTTCTTTACATCGCTCCCTTGATTTCCTTTCTCTGTAATCTGATTTATGTCATATGAACATGCTAAGACTTGCTGAGATTTCATCTGTGACCTTCCCACAAGGAAATTATAGGAAATGTGCACTTGAAGAGAATACATGTTCTTTCACTTAGTGCTCTACAGCTTTAGGAGACAACTTTGTTTGACTGGAAGATACATCCAGCCTTGCCACCAACTTGACTCTTTCAGTTAAATCACCAGGAGTAGGAAGAACATTGAATTAGAAATACTGCCGTTGTTATCTACTTATATTATTGAGAATGAGGGCAAGTCTTGACTTTCATTAACTTCTTTTCTACTTATAACTGCAGTCTGTCTAACCAAACTTAGTAAAATGAGAGATAGTAAATAGATTTGAACATTTTAGTTTACCAGGGAGGCCATCCATGTAATTTATATACATTATTGTTATTGTTAGTACTAAGAAGTCATACAAAGAGGATACGGTTTGATAAGTCAGGTTAGGTATGAGCACAACATTTCTTGGTCATTTTATCCCTTTCATCACTCTCTCCCATGCGTACCCTCAAATTACATAGTTTGTCTTTTTACACAATGTACATTGTATGTAATGCCCCATTGTCCCTCCATCCTGTGCTCCCCTTTGCCCATTCCCAATACGAGTAAATAAACTCACAGCATTCTACTAAGTGCTGTATATTTATCCTCCTGAAAATAATCCAGATTGAATAAAAAAGAGTTGTCTTTTCAGGTAAAGACCATCATCTGAGCCTTAAAATTATTTTTAAAGGTAAAAGGAAGACTATCATCTGAGACTAAAAATGATATTTCCACCATAGGTCATGAATTTATTCAAGGCATAAATTAAAGCATTGATGCTAGGAGAACTGCAAGGATGGTTTACCACAGAGCTTTCAACAAAAATCTATGTAGATACTTGACACAGCATGAAAGGAAAATAGAGGAAGTGCAGTGCAATAGAAGATAATAACATTAAATCTTGCATGTAAAGGAAAAATACTTTCGTTCAAACTTATTTTGCAAAATATGTTACTAAGGATATGAGTTACCTATCAGACTTGGATCAAAATGTAGAACACTCACCAGAACGACAGACTATCTGATATGAAAATTGATGAAAGAAATGAGAAGCAAAAATGGCCAATAACTTCAAAGTAGATGATCTTATTCACTCGTATCTGCTTCTTAGAAGGCCTTTGAAAAAATTCAGTGGCCCAAATTCAGCCTTCCTTTGATTTCACTTTGACCCCTTGAAAAAAAATTCCAATTTCTCAATAAAAGTGATAAATCAATAGAATTATGGCTTCCTAGTTATATATTGTAGTTCTATGGTTATGTCATATTGTTATATTCATATTTATATTTCATATATTTTTCTAATTATATATCATAAATATATATGAACTTTTATGAGAAGAATAAAACCCAGAATGAAAGTATAAAAATTAAAAAATCTATGGGCTGGAAAGGTGGCTCAGTGGTAGAGCGCTTGCCTTGCATGCTTGAGGCCCTGGGTTCAATTCCTCAGCACCACATAAGCAAAAAGAAAAAAGCTGGAAGTGGCGCTGTGGCTCAAGTGGTAGAGTGCTCACCTTGAGGTGTTTCTGTCCAGACGGCAATGAAACCAAACACTGATCACAATTACTTTCAATGGTGATATAGGTCTCTAGGCTCACTTCAAAGCTCCATGAGTCACAGTGTTTAGGAGTCATAGGGATAATTCAGTAATCTTCCCATAAACTAATGTCACCAGGTTGAATGCAACTTTGAAAGAATGTTTAAGATAGCAATATACAGTCTGCATGTTTCATTTGTGGAGGTTAGGTCTTAAAGGCAACTATGAATATAACATAAACAAGGTTCAATGCATTTACACACACACACACACATACAAAACTGGCTAACAGAAGATATACTTAGTGGAGGAATTCAAAGTCATAACTCCTCTGAACAATTAAAGTATTGTTTATCAAAACAAACACTAGGCAGTAACATGTGTTTTGGGAATGGGTTTTGAAGGGGAGCACAGGAATAGAGGGAGAAGGGACATTATATATAATGTACATTGTGTAAAAAACGAACTATGTAATTTGAGGGTAAGCACGGCAGGGAGAAAATGGCAGAGAGTGATGAAAGGGATAAAATGACCAAGAAATGTTGTGCTCAGGGCTGGGAAGGTGGCTCAGTGGTAGAGTGCTTGCCTTGAATGCATGAGGCCCTGGGTTCGATTCCTCAGCACCACATAAGCAGGAAAAAAAAGCTGGAAATGGCGCTATAGCTCAAGTGGTAGAGTGCTAGCCTTGAGCTGAAGAGCTGAGGGACAGCGCCCAGGCCCAGAACTCAGGCCCCACAACAGGCAAAAAAAAAGAAATGTTGTGCTCATACCTAACCTGACTTATCAAACCATATCCTCTTTGTATGACTTCTTAGTACTAACAATAGCAACAATGTATATAAATGACATATATGGCCTCCCAGGTAAAAATTTGGAAATTTATCTTTTTTCAGATTTTTTAAAATCTTTTAAATAAAAAATTTACACAAATAATTAGTTTTTTTTTGCTTTTTTTAAATTTTTTTTGTGTGAACACACTGTACAGAGGGGATACAATTACATGGTCAGGTTAATGAGTACATTTCTTATCAAGTATTGCAGCCTCCTCCTTTGTTTACCCTTCACATCCCTTCCTAGCCTCCCCCCCACCCCCGACCCAATCCTCCCCGCTTTCCCCCCCCCACCCCCCATCGCCAACATTGTAAAGCTCCTTTTCAACATGACAACTTGTACTTCTCATTGTTGCAACAGGTCCACCTGTATCCCTAAACGACTTGTTTTTCCCCATCTCCTCTACAAGTTATACTGACATCAAATATAGTGAAGCAGGGGTTATACTGTGGGGGAGGGACATACAAAGTTACAAAGAGATAATCTTATAAATGAGTTAGAAACAAATGCAAGAAAGGAAAAAGAAACATTAAAATACACAATGTTCAAGAGGAAGTGTACTCATTACCTCACTCATGTAACTGTAACCCTCTGTATAGTAGCTTTACAATAAAATAAAATTAAAAAAAATACATATCTAAGGATTCATTTTCCTAACATCACATTATCTGACCTTTTCCGCTTGACTCATACATATACTAGATATTGCAAATAAGGGAAACCATGGGACCTATGTTTCTTTGGGCGTGGCTTACTTCACTTAATATAATTTTTCCCAAGTCTTTCCATCTCCTAACAAATGGGGCAATGTCATTCTTTCTGATGGAGGCATAGAATTCCATTGTGTTTATATACCACATTTTCTTGATCCATTCATCTACTGAGGGGCATCTGGGCTGGGTCCATATCTTAGCTATGGTAAATAATGCTGCAATAAACAGAGTTGTGCTGGTAGCTTTAGTGTGGTCTTGTTTGTAAACATTTGGGTAAATGCCCAAAAGTGGGATTGCTGGGTCATAGGGGAGCTCTATGTGAAGTCTTTTGAGGAACCTCCATACTGCTTTCCAAAGTGGTTGAACAAGTTTACATTCCCACCAACAATGAAGTAAGGTTCCCTTCTGTCCACATCCCCTCCAGCATCTGTTGTTGTTAGAGTTCTTGATTTTTGCCATTTTAACTGGAGTGAGGTGGTATGTCAATGTTGTTTTGATTTGCATTTCTTTCATGGCTAGGGATGTTGAGCATTTCTTCATGTGTCTATTGGCCATCCTTCTTCCTTCTTCAGAGAAGTTTCTCTTTAAGTCTTTAGCCCACTTATTTATTGAGCAGTTGTTTCTTTGAGGATTTGTTGTTGAGTAATTTAATTTTTTGAGTTTCAGGTTTATTTTAGATATGAAATCCTTGTCCATTGTATGGCTAGTGAAGATCTTCTCCCAGTCCGTGAGCTTTCTATTGAATCCATAGTAATCAAAACAGCTTGGTACTGACACAAGAACAGATCTCAGGACCAATGCAATAGAATTGAAAACCCAGAAATGAACCCACAGACCTATAGCCATCTAATCTTCGATAAGGGAGCTAAAAAATTAGAATGGAAGAAAGACAGCCTCTTCAGTAAATGGTGCTGGCAAAATTGGTTAACTACTTATAGAAAACTAAAGCCAGATCTTTATATGTTACCCTGCACCAGAATCAACTCCAAATGGATCAAAGACCTCAGAGTCAAAGCAGACACTCTGAAAACATTACAGGACGGAATAGGAGAAACGCTAGGTTTCCTTGGCACAGGCTGAAATTTTTTTTTCTTTCTTTTTCTTTTTTTTGGGTCCAGTCGTGGGGCCTGAACTCTGGGCCTGGGCACTGTCTCTCAGCTCTTCAGCTTAAGGCTTGCGCTCTACCACTTGAGCCACAGCGCCACTTCCGGCTTTTTTCTTTTTGCTTATGTGGTGCTGAGGAATGGAACCCAGGGCCTCAGGCGTGCAAGGCAAGTGCTCTACCACTGAGCCACCTTCCCTGCCCTGAAATTTTCTTAATAGAGACCTAGAAACACAACAAATCAAAGAAAGTTTGGACAAATGGGATTTCATGAAATTGCAGAGCTTCTGCTTGGCAAAGGACTTAGCTAGCAAGATCAATAGAAAGCCTATGATTGTTTATATTTTTTATGTCGTTCAGAGCAGTAAAAAGACTTTCCTGTTCACGAAGGAGTGCCTGGCAAAAACATTGTTTTTGTTTCAAATTTATGTTTGTTAAATTTATTTTCACTTGTTTTGTTTAATCAGCACTTTATTACTTTGAATTAGCCTGTTACAGGTTTATATCTTCTTTGTTTCTTTTTCAGTAATGGTAATTGAATGCAGTCTACTTTCCTACCAGGCCATCATAGTACTCATTGAACATAATACACCGATCTTGTGGTATTCTTTAATTTTTAAAGAAAGTCTCATGTATTTTGTATGATCTAGCCTCAAAGTCTAGATTTTCCTCCATCAGCTTCACCAGTTCCTGCATTATTGATTTCAGGTATTATGCATACTTGACAATAAATGTTCCTTTTTAAAAAAAATACTGTTTATCTTTAAGTAGCTGTACAAAGCACTTGCCATTCATTGTGAGGGTTACTTAAATGAGGCCCAAAAGCATGAAAATTACAGGCATATAAACAGTTGGCAAATAGGGAGACTGAGAAGCACAAGCAATTCACAAAATAAAATGTTTCTAATGTAACTTCTGGGTATTTAAAAATTTGCACAAATAACTTCCTTAAGTTAAAAGTATTGAAATTTATAACCTTGAATTTAATTTTCCCGGAGTTGCAAAACTTTTGTAAATAGAAATCATTGAATTTTGTAGTTACTGTTAATCAACCTCTTGTTTTAAGACTGAAGGTTAACAGTTAGAATGTACCCTTGTTCTGAACATGTTAATGGATGGCAAAACCCAAGTAAGCAGGTGACAGTCCTTAAGTGTTCATGTGCACTTCACAATACAGAGTAGGGATATGAAATTGGTTCTTCCTTTTTTCCTGATCCAGCCTGGACTATGATGGCTTGCACTACGGTTCCCCGGGAATGGGGATGACAGGTGAATACACTCACATCCAGCTTCTGATGTTGGTTTGGGGCTTTGTGATCTTTTCTAACCTGTGTCAACTCTGATCTGAACTTTTCTGCTCCATGTGAACAACGATATGAACTTTTCTGACTTTGAGCCATAATAAATACCTGAAAGATTGGATATAATTCTACAATTAACAGGAATTGGTTCTTCCTATTCTTTTGTATTCAACTGTAGTCTAAGAATGCAGAGCAGCAAGGCACCTGTGGATAACACTTGTAATCCTACCTCCTGAGGAGGCTGAGATTAGGGGATTGTGGTTTGAAGACAGCCTGGGCAGGTAAATCCCTGATACTTTTAACTCCAATTAACCACCAAAAAGCTGGAAAGGATCTGTGGCTTGAGTGCTGAAAGCTCAGGGAGATTCTGAGTTCAAATCCCAGGAACACAACACAAAAAAAGAGAATATAGGTTTAAAAACCTAGTACAAGATATTATTTTATTGGTTTGAAGTTAAATTATAAGATGAATATCAGGAGGTTCCGGGAAGATGGCGGAGGAGAAGCTGGAATCTGAACAAGCTCTCGCATAGAAAGCAGTTTTAGAGTTCCAGTGAACAGTCCTAAACCAGAGAATCACACCAAGTGTGCCATCACAGGACAGAGAGTTAGACAAGAGAGGGAAAGCCAAGGCAAGAAGACACAACTGAGGGCTTGCCAGTAGCCGCTGTGGCTGCGGCGGCAGGGTCCCGGCGGAGACCGCAGCCGGGCCATACCTGAGCGCTCACACAGAGAGTCCGGGATGAAGGAGCCAGACGCAGCCAGTGAGCGGATTCTACTCAACACCAGCAAGAACCGACAAGGAGCGGACATCTTCATCCTGCAGTTTGCAGATCAGAGATGAAGCCCAACGTCCTCACTCCTTCTCAGGGAGCAGAGGAGGGAAGGCCACCCCTCCCTCCCCAGCACCGGTGATCTCCATCTTGGATACCGACAAAGCTCGGAGGAGCTGCTAGCTCCAACTCAGGCCTTGGAATAAAACGAGTCATTTAGCAGGTCACAAGAACTTAACGGCGAAGTGACCTGCCAGACTCAGCTCCATCCAGAGAAAAGTCACCCAGCTCAGGTGCCAGCCATTGGAGTGGCTCTCCGCACTGGGTAACCAGAGCCAGAGGCTGCCCCTTCCTGTAGCAGCCACCACAATCAATTGAAAAACAGAAACCCTGAGAATGGCTCCAGGCTGGGCTCTGTGAGTTTTTTCATAAAATAGCCCCAGGGAAAAGCTACTGATTGTTGAAAGGCCTCAACTCTACCCAGAACCTAGCCTCACCACTGCATCCCCCTCTTTTGTGATTCTCAAAGCAGATCACCCTCCCATTAAACTAATCTGGGAGGGGGATCTCAAAATCTTGGGTAAAGCAGAGCATTTTTCTGCCTGTTGGAACAAACTGACTTAAGAAACCAATCAAGCCACAGGACCTCAAGCTGACCAGAGACTCCAACAAGAGACTGGTTACAGACAAAAGGGAGATACAGGATTCTTCCCACCCCTCCCAAAAAAAATAAAAAAAAAAAACTCAAAGAACTTTTTTTTTTCTTCCTCTTCTTTTCTTTTCTTTCTTTTTTTATTCTTTTTTCTTTGGTACCTTATAAATATAAAAAAATTTTTTTCCTTTTCTAAAAATTTTATTAATCTTTAATTTTTGCCTTTTTAGAAAAAATAATTGTTTTCCAGTAACTTTTTTTTTCCTCTTATAGTTTTTATTTTAGGAACACGTGAATGTGCGTTTTCCTTTCTTTTCTTGTCTTCTTTCTCTTTTTCTTTCTTTCTTTCTTATCTTTTTGTTTTTTGTCTAGCTCTACTGAACTTCTGATCTTTTTTTTTCTCCCTTTCTTATCCTTTTCACCTTTTCCTCTCTTTTGATCTTCCTTATGTGACTTAACTCTTGTCCTGCACATCCGCAGATAAACCTGTAGTTAACTAGTAGACCCTATCCCCCATTGTGTACACACTTAATCCACAAATTTATTACTCAATTCAAAACCTCTGAGACTTAAATTCCTTAATAGCAGTACTACCTCTTTATACCTATATAATATTTTAAGCATTTTTTTAAGTTTTTCACTTCTCCTCTATGTCCCTTCCCTTCTTTTAATATACTCACATTCCTCTCTAAATAGATGGTCTTTTAATCTCCATAATAATATTAATTTTTACGTTTCTATTTTTTTCTGGTCTCTTTTCATTTCCCTTTCCCTTTCTTCTTTTTCTCTCTCTCTCTACTTGCATCCTACCCAACCTATTTACTGCATTGGGATTAGGACATAGTTAACTCTCCCTGTGCCTCCCAACACCAATCTATCTCTAATTTTTACGCACATCTCTCCCTAACCCTAATAATTTCTGGTTTCCCAAATTCTTCTCTGCGGTTCGAAGCCCATTAACATATAGTTGTTTGATGTTGAATAGATGTATCTGTTGAACTAGATTGTATCTGTAGATTATTGACTGTACAAATGCAAACTTTGATTGATGGTTGCCTTAAGATAGTGTTCTAGCACAAACTGGTGCTATTTTCATCTCAAATGGGCAGAGTAAGCCGGAAAAACACAAGAAAAATGGCAAATCCGGATATCTCAATTTCCAATCTTGATAACCAGGGGTCAGAACAGATAATGAATAATCCAGAGGAGAGTTCCCAAATAGCTCTACAAACACTACTGGCAAACATGATAAATGAGAAGTTTGACAACTTACAAAGGACTCTGTATGAGCGTGAAAGGGAGAGAGAGGAGGCATCCCAAAAGCTTATACAGGAATATCATAAGCGTGAGGAAGCTACTCAAAAACTGATACAGGATTTGCATGAACAACTTGAGAATACTCAAAGAGAAAGGGAGGAATGGCGTGAGCAGGCTGAGAACACTCAAAGAGAACTGCAGGAATCCCATGAATGGGAGGAAAGAGAACTGCAGGAATCCCACGAACGAGAGGAAGTTAATCAAAGAGTAATACAGGAATTGAGAGACCAGGTAGAGAATACACAAAGATCACTAAAGGCATTCATGGAATCCATTAACAAAGAGCTGAAGGAAGTCAGGGAGACCACAAAGGGAATGCTGAATGGAACCCAACAGAAGGAATGGGAGTCCAAAGAAACCATAACCAATCAACTAAGTGATTTGAGAACAAACACTGAACACCAAATTAAGGAAGTAAAGAAATTCATACAAGACCTAAAACAGAGCTTCAACAAAGAACTTGAAGCCATCAAAGCTGACCAATTAGAAGGAAAAGAGATAAAAAACAAAGTAGAGAGTCTTGACAGCAGGTTAGACCATGCAGAAGATCGAATCTCAGGGATTGAACACAGCCTAGATATTATAGAGAAAGAACATACAACCATCCAAGACAAGTCCAAGAAATATGATAGATCTATCCAACACCTGGAAGACACCATCAGAAGGCCTAATCTAAGGATAATGGGTGTAGAGGAGCACCTAGAAACAGAAGTTAATGGTCTAGGAAATTTGTTTAACAGGATCCTAGCAGAGAACTTCCCAAACATACAAAAAGATAGGCCTATTCAGATACAAGAAGCTTTTAGAACCCCAAATAGACCAGACCAGAATAGGACATCCCACCGTCACATTATCATCCACACAGGATCAACTCAGACCAAGGAAAAGATCCTTAAAGCTGTCAAGGAGAAAAGGGTAATCACCTATAAAGGGAAACCAATTAGAATCACCTCAGATTTCTCAGCAGAGACAATCAAAGCAAGAAGAGCCTGGAATGATGTATGCCATGCCCTAAAAACAAACAACTATCAACCAAGAATACTGTACCCAGCTAAACTCTCCTTCATAACTGAAGGCCAAATAAAAACCTTCCATAGCAAAGAAAAATTGAAACAATACATCTCCACCAAACCAGCCCTACAAAAGATTCTTAAAGATGTCCTACACATAGAAAACCAACAAGACCGCAATAAAGGCCAAGAAACTGCACCCAAACTGAGAATCCAAGAACCATAGGAAGAACCCAGTTTTCGCAGCCCCCCCAAGAAGGTGGATAACATGGCAGGAACTCCCAAATACCTCTCAGTCCTATCTCTTAACGTTAATGGACTGAACTCTCCAGTTAAGCGACATAGACTGTCTAGTTGGATCAAAAAACAAGACCCTTCTATCTGCTGCCTGCAGGAGTCACATCTTGCCCGTAAAAACAAACACATTTTCAATGTTAAAGGCTGGAACAAAATCTACCAAGCAAACGGACCCCATAAACAGGCAGGAGTTGCAATCCTAATATCAGATAAAACAGACTTCAAATTAAAATTCGTGAGAAGAGATAAAGAAGGTCGCTACATACTAATTAAAGGATCTCTCCTTCAGGAGGATATTACAATTCTAAATATCTATTCACCAAACAATGGAGCACCCAAATTTATCAAAGAAACACTACTTTCCCTCAAATCCCATATAGATCCAAAGACATTAATTGTTGGGGATTTTAACACACCACTCTCCCCACTAGATAGATCAACTCGGCAAAAACTCAACAGAGAAACCGCAGATCTAAACAGCTGCATAGATCAATTAGATTTCACAGACATCTACCAAACATTTCACCCAGCAGCATCAGAATACACGTTTTTCTCAGCAGCACATGGATCGTTTTCTAAAATAGACCACATTTTAGGCCACAAAGCAAACTTGTCTAACTTCAGAAACATTGAAGTTATACCTTGCATCCTCTCTTACCACAAGGGAATAAAATTAGAACTCAACACCAAAAGCCACCAAAGAAAGTCCGACATCACATGGAGGCTGAACAACACACTGCTGAATCATGAATGCATGGAAGAGATTAGAAAGGAAATTCAAATGTTCATGCTATTCAACAATAATGAACACACAAATTACCAGCTCCTCTGGGACATAGCAAAGGCAGTACTCAGAGGCAAGTTTATAGCTCTGAGCTCCTACATCAACAAATTGGAGAGATCTGAAACTAACAATTTAATGACACATCTAAACCTCCTTGAAAAAGACCAGCAAGATAAACCCCAATCAAGTAGATGGAAAGAAATAATCAAAATTAAATCAGAATTAAATGAATTAGAATCCAAAAAAACTATAGAAAGAATCAACAAAACAAAGAGTTGGTTCTTCGAAAAACTTAACAAAATTGACAGACCCTTAGCAAATCTTATCAGAAAAAGAAGAGAACACACCCAAATTAATAAACTCAGAGATGAGAATGGAAACATCACCACGGAAACAACGAAGATTCAGAACATTATAAGGGAATACTTCTCAAAACGTTATGCTAATAAGTTTGAGAACTTGACAGAAATGGACCTATTCCTAGCTAATATTGACATGCCAAAACTAAAACAAGATGAGTTAAACTATCTTAACAGGCCCATATCAAGCACTGAAATAGAAACAGCAATAAGAGACCTCCCAGCTAAGAAAAGTCCAAGACCAGATGGTTTTACAGCGGAATTTTACAAGGCCTTCAAAGCAGAGCTCACACCAATTCTCCTCCAACTCTTCAACGAAATTGAAAGAGAAAGCTCACTACCGAACACATTCTATGAAGCCATCATAACCCTCATCCCAAAACCAGGCAGGGACTCATCAAAGAAAGAGAACTATAGACCCATTTCTTTGATGAATATTGATGCAAAACTTCTCAACAAAATTTTGGCCAATCGACTTCAACAATTCATCCAAAACATCATACACCATGGTCAAACAGGATTCATTTCAGGGATGCAAAGCTGGTTCAACATACGCAAATGAATTAATATTATTCATCACATCAACAGGAACAAGAATAAGAACCACATGGTTATCTCAATAGATGCAGAAAAAGCATTCGACAAGATCCAACACCCCTTCATGATGAAGGTTTTGGAAAAATTAGGAATCCATGGAACATTCCTCAATACAATAAAGGCTGTATATGACAAACCTACAGCCAGCATTATACTCAATGGTGAAAAACTAAAGCCATTTCCTCTTAACTCAGGAACAAGACAAGGATGCCCACTCTCTCCACTTCTCTTCAATCTAGTATTAGAATGCCTAGCTACAGCAATAAGTCAAGATGCAGACATAATGGGGATCCAAATAGGAAAAGAAGAAATAAAACTCTCCCTCTTTGCAGATGACATGATCTTGTATTTAAAGAATCCCATAGACTCCACTCCCAAATTACTCAAGCTGATTCAAAACTTTGGCAAAGTAGCAGGTTATAAAATTAACCCCCCCAAATCAATGGCTTTTCTGTATGCCAACAATGAGAAAAGTGTGGCTGAAATTAGGAAAGCAACTTCATTTTTAATAGCCCCACAAAAAATAAAATACCTAGGAATTAACTTAACTAAAGAAGTGAAGGACCTCTATGATGAAAACTTTAAAATCTTGAAAAAGGAAATCAACACAGAACTTAAAAAATGTCAAAACCTCCCATGCTCCTGGATTGGAAAGATTAACATCGTGAAAATGGCAATACTTCCCAAGGCTATCTACAAATTCAACGCAATACCTATCCAAATTCCAACCTCATTCTTCAAGGAAATAGAAGAGGCAATCCAAAAATTCATATGGAATAATAAAAGACCCCGAATAGCAAAAACACTCCTGAATGGAAAGAACACTGCTGGAGGAATATCAATACCAAATTTCAAACTCTACTATAATGCCATAGTAATCAAAACAGCGTGGTATTGGCATAAGAACAGACCTCAGGACCAATGGAATAGAATTGAAAACCCAGAAACGAACCTACAGACCTATAGCCATCTAATCTTTGGTAAGGGAGCTAAAACAATAGAATGGAAGACAGACAGCCTCTTCAGTAATTGGTGCTGGCAAAATTGGTTAACTACATGTAGAAAACTTAAGCTAGATCCTTATATATCACCCTGCAGCAGAATCAACTCCAAATGGATCAAAGACCTTGAAGTCAAAGCAGACACTCTGAAAACATTACAGGACAGAATAGGAGAAACCCTAGGTCTCCTTGGCTCAAGCCGAAATTTTTTGAATGGAGACCCGGAAACACAACAAATCAAAGAAAGGTTGGACAAATGGGATTGCATAAGGTTGCACAGCTTCTGCAGGGCAAATGACATAGCTAGCAAGATCAATAGAAAGCCCACGGATTGGGAGAAGATCTTTACTAGCCATACAACCGACAAGGGTCTAAATACTTGGAACTCAAAAAATTAAATCTCCCAACAACAAATCCTCAAAGAAACAACTGCCCAATAAATAAGTGGGCAAAAGACTTAAAGAGAAACTTCTCCGAAGAAGAAAGAAGGATGGCCAATAGACACATGAAGAAATGCTCAACATCCCTAGCCATAAAAGAAATGCAAATCAAAACAACATTGAGATATCACCTCACCCCAGTTAGAACGGCAAAAATCAAGAACTCTAACAACAACAGATGCTGGAGGGGATGTGGACAGAAAGGAACCTTACTTCATTGTTGGTGGGAATGTAAACTTGTTCAACCACTTTGGAAAGCAGTATGGAGGTTCCTCAAAAGACTTCACATAGAGCTCCCCTATGACCCAGCAATCCCACTTTTGGGCATTTACCCAAATGTTTACAAACAAGACCACACTAAAGCTACCAGCACAACTCTGTTTATTGCAGCATTATTTACCATAGCTAAGATATGGACCCAGCCCAGATGCCCCTCAGTAGATGAATGGATCAAGAAAATGTGGTATATAAACACAATGGAATTCTATGCCTCCATCAGAAAGAATGACATTGCCCCATTTTTTAGGAAATGCAAAAACTTGGAAAAAATTATATTAAGTGAAGTAAGCCACGCCCAAAGAAACATAGGTCCCATGGTTTCCCTTATTTGCAATATCTAGTATATGTATGAGTCAAGCGGAAAAGGTCAGATAATATGATGCCAGAAAAATGAACCCTTTGATATGTATCTTAATGTTTTTTTCTTTCATGCATGTGTTTCTAACGCATTTATAAGATTATCTCTTTGTTGCTTTGTATGTCCCTCTCCCACAGTATAACCCCTGCTTTCACTATATTTGATGTCAGTATAACTCGTGGAGGAGAGGGGAAAAACCAGTTGTTTAAGGATACAGGTGGACCTGTTGCAACAAGGAGAAGTACAAGTTGTCATGTCCAAAACAAGCTTTACAAAGTCGGTGCGGGTGGGGGTGGGTAAGGGGGGGAAGGAGAAGGATTGCGATTGGGGGGGAGGGGGGAGGCTGGGAAGGGAGGTGAAGGGTAAACAAAGGAGGAGGCTGCAATGCTTGGTAAGAAATGTATGCATTATCCTGCCCATGTAATTGTAACCCCTCTGTACAGTATGTTCACAAATAAAATTAAATTAAATTTAAAAAAAAACGAGATGAATATCAGAAAAAAGGAAAGGTTAAAGATGAAAAAGATTCCTAGAAGGGTGAAGCTGATCATGAACTTTCTAGTTATAACTACTTAAAGATAATAAAAATATTATTTAAAATAAAGTAGCATGGATTTGAGATGTGAAGTGAGAACACTTCTTATATATTCTGGAAAGATAATCCCAACAGCTGTCTAAAGAGTGGAATGATTAATAAAAGTTTGACTAGATTACACCAATAAAGATCATGTGCACATTTCCCCATGGTGTTGCAAGCTTAGCATGTTGGATGCAGGAAAGTGATGTTGAGGGCCCTTCATACTTAGTTATATGCAACACATTTTGCTGGAACTCTGATTTGACAGTGTTTAGTTATGTGTGAAAAGATACCATGCATAAACAATGACAAAGCAATAAATCCTTCAAACAAGGAACTAGATATACATACATTTGGGGCCTAACTACAACTCACATGAAATTTGACTGAGAGTCTAAACTCCAACTTTATAATTTAAAAATCACCAGTAAAGCCACTGGGAACTTTTGACAAAATTTAAGATAAGCTCTAAAGGAGAAAGAATTAAGGCACAGAGATACACATTAATTTTATAAGTATGCAACTCCTCTGTATGCACTTCATAACCAAGAAACAAACTACTACAAACGTAAAATAATTGCCCAGAAAAAGTGCTTTGCAACTATCCCATTAAAACCATAGTCATAAGTAAATAAACATGGATTCAAATCATATAGAAAGTCTCCTGTTGAGATATTTTAAATAATAGCTTGGTAAGTGGCATGGATGAGTGAAGTATTTTCTTCATATATCTACTTTATTGCTGTTAATTTTTTTTAAAAAGCCAAACTATTCAAAACTCCTCCCTAAGACAGAGAATTGGGGTTTCCTGAAGACGATCACTCTAGATATGTCACCCACTGGAACCCCCTGTCTTCAGTAGGGGAGAGCCATGGTGTAAATAAGACTTGTCCCACTTGCAGTCGTATTCTTAGCAAAGTAAAGCAGCTGTAGTATTTTGATCATTTCAGACTTGGGCCAGCATGCAAGGGGTGTGATACATGAAGAGAAGTTCCTCTTGCTCATGACCCTAATGATAAGGAAATCTAGAGGGTGTGGTGCAGGTACCTGGTGAAAGTCCTCATGTTAATCCCAAGGCAGCATATACTACTCTAAAATAATATTTTACCCAGGTGAATTATGAATGCAATATTGGAGAGTCTTAGGGAGAAAGTTATCACATAAGCCTGAGTATCCAAGTCCTGTTTATTCTCTTGCAACTGTGATTGGATTGTGCATACTTTATGGAGCTATTAAAATTAGTAGTTATACTTTAACATCCTGATTGAATTTTCCATGAATGTAAGGTGAGAAAAAATTTAGCAAGGAAGACCAAACCAAAAAGACAGCTGACTCTTACCAAGATGTCTTTGAAGTGGATGTCCCTTCTCCTGCTGATACAAGTGCTGTATTGCTTTAATGCTGGAAGTTGTGGGAAGGTGGTCGTGTTGCCCATGGAGTACAGTCATTGGCTCAATGTGAAGATGATCCTGGATGAGCTCCTGCAGAGAGGCCATGAGGTCACTGTCCTGACATCCTCTGCTGCCATTCTTGTGGATTCCGGAAAATCATCTCATTTTAAATTTGAGATTTTCCCTACGTCTTTGAATACACAGGAGTTTGAAAGTCTTTTCAAACATTGGGTCAATGAATGGACATATGAGTTCCCAAAATACTCAGTCTGGAAATTTTATGCAAGAATGCAAGATGTATTTGAAGAATATTCTGATGCTTTTGAAATCCTCTGCAAAGACATGGTTTTAAACAAGGAACTTATGAAAACACTACAAGAATCAAAGTTTGATGTCCTACTAACAGACCCTGTGGAGAACTTCTGGCTGAGCTACTGAAAATTCCTGTTGTGTACACTCTCCGCTTCTTCCCTGGCAATGCATATGAGAAACAGTGTGGAGGACTTCCATTTCCACCTTCCTATGTGCCTGTTGCTCTGTCTGAGCTCAGTGATCGCATGTCATTCATGGAGAGGGTGAAGAATATGATGAATGTGATTATTTTTGACCTCTACTTTCAAACATTTAATGAGAAGAAGTGGAATCAGTTTTACAGTGAAGTTCTAGGTAAGCTACCACTTCAATTATTATGATTTAATTCTAACTATTCTGTTGCTTTGAAGATGAGCTGAAGTAAATATCAAACCTAAACACCTGAGGGAAATACAGATCAATGACATGAAAGGCTTACATTAGAGAAGCAGTTAAAACTCTGGCCATCTCCTTTTCAGAAACATTTCCAGAAAACAATAACTCTGCTACTTGAACCACAGACAATTTTTAGAAAGCATTATGTATGCATTTTACTATAGTCTTATTTCAGCTAAAAAGAATAATATTCCAGACACCAAGAGCTCGCATGTGTTATCCTAGCTACTTGGGATTCTGACAGTTCAAAGCTAGCTCAGGCAGAAAAGTCCTTGAGAATTCATCTTCAATTAAACCCCCAAAGACCAGAAGCAGAGCTTTGATTCAATTGTGGTACAGTGCTAACCTTGAGCCAAAAAAAGCTCAGGGAGAGAAGGGGTAACATGGTCTTAAAAGAACTCTACTCATTACTTGACTTGTGCAATGTAAAACGTTGTACATCACTACTATAATAACATTAAAAAATAAAAATTTAAAAAAAACCTCGAGGACAGTACCCAGATATGATCTTAACCCCAGGACCTGCACAAAAACTAAAACAAATTACATGACGTGGCCTGGGAAGTTGGCTCAGTGGTAGAGTGCTTGCCTTGCTTTCATGAGGCCCTGGGTTCGATTCCTCAGCATCACATAAGCAAAAAGAAAAAAAAAGAACATGATGCATAAAACCCATTAATATCAAAATGTCTGCAGCTATGTAGATTTAGTCCTTATTTATCACCAAAACTATGTAGCATCAAGAAAATTGTTCCATGTTTTTAGCTTAGTTTTCTCACTTACAAAGAAATCATTTACCAATAGTTCTAGGTATGATCTTTCAGAATTATTAAATAATGTCTATCCCCCACAGAAAATGCTTTAATTACTGTAACTAGCTCTCTCTATTTGTCTCTGTGTACCTCTCTTTTTCTTCTGTCTCTCTCTCCTCCTGGAGAGCAAGAGAGTAATATGATTAGCTTCTCAATATGAACCGCATGCAGTAGCACCACTCAGAATTTAGTTAGACTCTCAAAAACCTACTGTTCTGGAAAATCAAGGATGAACAAAATTCATGTTAAACTGTGGAAACCTCCTGAGATAGCTTCCTTAGAGTATGTGATATTCTTAATTGATTCTGGAAATCCAAATGTTTCTTAATTATATTTGATACTTGTATCACTTTTAGAGAATATATTTTTTATACAGAGTAATACATGGGTCATTATAAACAAATATCCTTTATCAAAACACAGCATGTAAATGTCTTACCTGCATTATTCCAACTTATTTCAGCAAATCACATGCTTTATTTCTGGGCAAAGTTTTCATATCCTTCCTATTATGTTCTTTTCTCCACTCAGGAAGACCCACTACAGTACTTGAGCTCATGGCCAAAGCTGATATATGGCTCATTAGGACCTACTGGGATTTCGACTTCCCTCGCCCACTGTTACCAAATTTTGAATTTGTGGGAGGATTCCACTGCAAACCTGCCAAACCTCTGCCTGAGGTGAACCTGTCCCCGTTGACTTGCTGTTCCCTTTCCCTCTTTCTCTCCCTCTCTCTCTCCGTCTCTTCGCTTTCTCTTTTCCTCTCCCTCTCTTTCTTCTGCTTTTTGAAATGGCTTTGCATCCTCTCTTAGGAGTCTCCATCAGAAAAATAGGTGTGAGAGAGGTGATCCTGCTGATTGTGGACTCGTGTATTTCCGTTCAGCACTCTATGTTTTATGACTATCCAGACAAAGCTAAGATAACTGGTATCTTTGGAGAATATGATCAGTTAAATTGAGCCTTCATTGTTGAAATCATGAGGAGGAATACAAGATTCATGCAAAGATTGTTTATTACATGACTACAATATTCCCCAGGCAAAAGTTGGCTATCCTGAGAAAGAAGCAGAAACAGATTCTGAACATAGATCTTCATTCCATTGGGGTAGAGAAAGTAGAAAATAAAAACCGTCTGAAAGTGTTTTCATAAGGAGTACATAAGGGAAGCATAAACATAGAATTCAATTGCTATCACTGCTGATACATAAATACAAAACAATACCATAAAATTTTGTAAATTTGGACAGTTTGTTTTTTTCTTAGGCTTTGGTTTATTGGGAGGATTTCTATTGTTTCAATTTCATGCTGATAATGTAATTTTTATTTCTTACAGATTAAATTTTGTAGTAATTGTTCTAGATTATAAATGTCAGTTTGAAAACTCTGTGTGTATGTGTGTGTGTGTGTGTGTGTGTGTGTGTGTGTGTAAAAGTGTTGGAGCTTAAACTTAGGGGACCTTACATTCTTCCTAGGTTTTTCCATTCAAGTCTCATGCTCTATAACTTGAGAGAAACCTCCATTTCAACATTTTGCTGGTTAATCAAAAAGTCTGTCAGATTTGTGTGTTGTGGCTACCTTTGAACTTTGATACTCAGCTTTCAGTCTCCTGAGCACATAGGACTACAGGCATAAGCCAATGACAACCAGTGTGTGTGTTTTATTATGTGTGATTAATATTACCTAGGGATGTTCTGCATTACGATGGAATCTTTTATACATTATATTATCTTTCAACTCTAATTTTACTCATGGGTTTTCTCTCTTTTCATCAGTATAACTAAGTATTGTTAATTTGACCTTTTCAAAATACCATCTCTTGGTTTCATCGATTCTTGGTATTCTTTGTTTATCTGTAGCTCATTTCATTTTTGTCCCTGCTCTCTACCATATTTTTCTACACCTGATTTTGTGTTTTGTTTGCACCTATCTACCTAATATGTTGAGATTCATCATTTGGTAATTTTTTTATGTGTCTTTGTTTTAATGCAGACTCTCAAAGTTGTATATTTTAATTTAGTATTGCTGTTTCCCACAGATACAAGTATTTGGGATTCATCATTTTCTTTGGTGCTGGTAATATTTTATATGTCATATTTTGTTCCTGCATTGTTCTACTATTCTTTCTAATGTCTGTTGTTTGTTCATATGTGTCCTTATGTGTTTATACATACTTAGTTACTAGAGGTTAATTAATACTCTTTTTAAAATAAGTTTTTTATTGTGAACATACTTTACAGAGGGGATACAGTTACATGAACAAGGTAGTGAGTACATTTCTTATCAAGCATTGTTGCCTCCTCCTTTGTTTTTCCCCCACCATCCCTTCCCTTCCATCTCTACAACTACACTCTCCCTGATCCCCTAATTATCACTTTCATTCCATGATAATTTGCTAAGATACAAAAGTTTATTTTACTAGACTTTGTACTTGCTTTTTAGTGTTGTGTTTTAGCTTGATGTATGATTTACTTTGTTAACGAATAAAACAAAAGTGTATTCTGCTGCTGTGCGATGGGATATACTAATATGTCTATTAAGTCTATTTGATCGATAGTTTAGTTAAATCTGTTCTTTGTTGGACTTTGCTGCAGTGATTTTCCTATTAATGAGTGCAGAGCATAGAAATCAAATTGCCATCATTATATCAGAATCAATTTTTCCCTGTAAGTTTAGTAATACGTATTTTCAGAAATCGATGTTGCATTATGGTGTATATCTATCATTAGAAATTCCTGATGGATACTTTCTCCTTCATAATGTTCTTCTGAGGCTTGAAACCTATTTTTCAAATACGAGCAAGTAGCTTCTCCTGATTCTTTTTGAATACTGTTTGCTTAGACTGTCAATGTCAATATATTGCTTTCCCTTTGTGTATGTCTTTGATAATGGGGTGAGATTTTTTTCAGAAGTCAAGTGTTAGATCTCATCATTCAGATTCTATCATTTATTTGGAAAATTAAGATCATGTAACTCCAGGGCTAGGAAGAGTGGTAGAGCGCTTGCCTTGAGCTGAGGGAAGAGCGGAGGGACAGTGCCCAGGCCCAAAGTTCAAGACCTATGACCGACAAAACAACAACAACAACAAACAAAACAATAAATCCAGGGATAATACTAAAAACTATGCACTTAAAGTGTTTTCTGGGGTTTTGTGCATGAGATAATATACTCATATCTATTTTTCTTTAATACTGGAAAACTAATGATAGGTATTATAAGTAAAGCCCAATTGCAAACTCCCTGTCCTTTTAATTGAAGGCAACTACATTAGCAATTAATACAATTATAAACTAAGAATCTAAGTAGAGTAATTTCCAAGGCCATCTACCCCAATCAGTATATGAGGATTCTATTTCTCTTCTTCTTGTCAAACACATAAGCAATGCATACACACTTGCATAAGCAGACATACTACAATCTTATTATTCCATATTATATATCTCCTTCCAAATAAAAGTTGCTAATGAGTGAACTGATCAGATATTATAATAATGTCAAATGTGTTTTTCTGCAGTTGTTCTTTTGTGATAGAGAACATTCTTTCTTCACAGGAAATGGAAAAGTTTGTCCAGAGCTCTGGAGACCAAGGTGTGGTGGTGTTTTCTCTGGGTTCAATGGTCAGTAACTTGACAGAAGAAAGAGCCAACACAATTGCATCAGCTCTTGCACAGATTCCACAAAAGGTAAAGTAAAGCTCCCTCTGGTGGATACTGACAGAATAATACTTTTTCTATGTGAAAGGAAAACTAATTTACAAACCCCCAAATAAATTATATGCTTCAAGAACACTGCTGAAAACATTATACTACCTTTTATTTAATGTTATTTTATTATAAAGATGCTGTGTAGAGGGGTAGCAGTTACATGAGTAAGGTAATGAGTATATTTCTTGTTGAACATTGTTACACCCTCCCTTGTTTTCTTCCTACTATGCCTTCCTTCCCCTTTTCCCCTCCCCCCGATCTGAAGTTGTAAAGTTCATTTCCAACATAGTATCTTGTGAGTATCATTGTTGCAATTGGTCATCCTGTGTCCTTGTTTCAGCATCTTATTATTCTCCTTGCCTTCCCCAAATGAGATAAATATATATACAAGATGCAGGGCACCAAAATCAAATACGGTGACAACAGGGCATATACCATAGGGGGAGAACATACACAGGAAACAAAAAAATCACATAACACATTAAAAACAACAACAACAATTAAAAATTTCTTTTGTCCATATCTTGGGGTTCATTTCTCTTAGCATCATCTTATATGGTCATATGTACATAGATTTTGAGCTTTTCTGGTCATTTGATAAGATTACCCTAGACATATACTAGTTATTACAAAGAAGGGAAACCATGGGACCTGTATTTCTTTGGATCTGGCTTACTTCACTTTATATGATTTTCTCCAAGTTTTTCCATTTCCTAACAAATGGGGAGCTGTCACTCTTTCTAATGGAAGCATAGAATATATATATATATATATATATATATATATATATATATATATCTCACATTTTCGTGTTCCATTCATCTACTGAGGGGCATCTGGGTTGATCCCACATCTTAGCTATGGTGAATAACGCTGCAATAAACAGAGTTGTGCTGGTAACTTTAGTGTGGTCTTGTTTGTAAACATTTGGGTAAATGCCCCAAAGTGGGATTGCTGGGTCATAGGGGAGCTCTATGTGGAGTCTTTTGAGGAACCTCTATACTACTTTCCAAAGTGGTTGAACAAGTTTACACTCCACCAACCATGAAGTAAGGTTCCCTTCTGTCCACATCCCCTCCAGCAACTGTTGTTATTAGAATTCTTGATTTTTGCCATTCTAACTGGGGTGAGGTGGAATCTCAATGTTGTTTTGATTTGCATTTCTCTTATGGCTAGAGAAGTTGAGCATTTTTCCATGTGCTTATTGGCCATTCTTATTTCCTCTTCAGAGAAGTTTCTCTTTAAGTCTTTAGCCCACATATGAATGGGACAGTTGTTTCTTTGGGGATTTGTTGTGGGGGATTTAATTTTTGGAATTCTAAGTATATTTTAGATATGAGGCCCTTGACATCAGACTACCTCTGCCTATTTGAAAAAGGAGAGTTGAAGAGCCAAGAGGCTATAGGTATGGGATAGGAAAGAATTCAAAAACTTCCACAACAGTAAACATTATTAGTAACTTCCTTTTATGATACATAGAAAATAGTTTGGTATGCTTGTGCAAGTTGAGTTTTTATGGACTATACTTTCGTTTCCCATCTGATGTAGGTCACTTCTAATTAAATAAATTAGATTCATCTGGAAGCACAGTTACAGTAATGTTTGCATGAATCCTGGAACATAATACTATCAAATCATGTTTATGAGGAGAGTTTGCAGCTTAGCAGATTTAAAAAATCAACATTATCATCAAGGTATTAGAAAACAGTTGGACAAACTTTCCCAACATCACAATTAAGGGGCCATACTGTTATAAACCAAGTGACAATAAATTCTTCTGTTTTGTATTATTATTATTACTGTCTTAAGTATTTGTAGAAAAGAATTAACAAAGCAGCTAATGAATGCAGTATATCTTGATCAATGTCACTCCTTTCGATATTCTCACCCACCCCTCTACTACATATCTTTTTCCTTGCTCTACTTAATTGTGCAGGACATACATTGGATTCTTGACTGCATTTTCTACCTCTTCTCTTCATCATTTGTTTACTCTGCTCCCTTTGACCACACTCCACACCAAGTCTTTCTTCTTAATACTTAAAAACATTTCTAATTCTAAGCTGGATGCTGGTAGCTGACACCTGTAATCCTAACTACTCAGAAACTCAAGGACTAAGGATTTAGGTTCAAACCAAGCCCTGGCCAGAAAGGCCTTCAGACTCTTATCTCTAATTATCCACCAAAAAAAAAAAAAAAAAAAGAAGTGGATCTTCTGATAGAGTAATATCCTTGAATAAGAATCTTTGAGTAGGCTCTGAGATAGTGCCCAACCTCTGAGTCAAGCCTCATTGCTGGAATACACATAAGATATATAACTCTAGTTATATTTGCACCTTCTGGATTAAGACTAAAAACTGACAGTCATATTTTTTGTTTTGAGTAGTGCTTGTTTGTATTTAAAAGAAGTTGTAAGGTTTTCTAGCTGGAATAGTTAAAATAAACTTATTCTCAAAAGTAACTATTAGGAAAGGCCTAGCATGCTAGCAAGTAGTGGAGCTGTGAAGTCAGTGGGCTCTGGGAAATTGGGCCAGGGGTGGAGTGCTCGAGGTGGCTGAGGGACTTTGATGCGAGTTTGGGTGGAGAGGAAATTGGGGGGGGCAGGAGTCAGGGAGAATCACTTATAAACCGCACCCAAGCAGGACCCAAAGCCTCAGTTCCAGCAGGATGAGCGAGTGACCTGCTTTCATGGACCTCTCCTTTAAGAACAAGGTATGCAAAGGCTGCCCAAAAAGGCAAGCAAGTGAATGGCTGTATGCATTACAGCAATTGAATAAAAATTGGATGAGTGGGTTCCAGACATCAGGGTACTCATGGACGTGGACACCAATCCGCAGAAGCCACTTGAACTTCAAAAGGAAAATCTGGAGCAGTAAGCACAGGGGAAGATGCGAGGGAAGGCAAGAAAAGACGTGCGGCCGGCTACAGATGAGCTTTGACACGAAAACCAAATAGGAATAAGCAGGAAACATCTGGCAGTGGAGATGGTGGCTGTACCAGGCTCCTCGGGAGAAAAGGGCCCCCGGGGGATCGTACTGTGGAAATGCTGAACTATTTATGCGCAGAGTGGAAGTTAAAGTGAAGATTGTGGAAGAGTTTAAGCCATGGCTTCTTGACGATTGCGACTTAATTACCCGACAGAAACAGTTCTTTTATCTTCCTGCTGAGAAGAATGTGGATTCCATTCTAGACGATTATGGAAATTAAAAGCAAACTGGAGAAAACACAGGTAATGACAAGTACACTGAATGAAGTTGTGGCCAGGATTAAAGAGGACTTTGATGTGATGGTGGGCACCTGACTGCTCTACAAGTTTGAGAGGCCTCAGTAAGCACAGATTCTCACTGCAGGGACCACCCCGACACGCCCATGTCCCACCAGTGGGTTGCGCCCCACTCCTGCGACTGTTGGTTCGCCTTGGCACGATGATGGGCGACACCCTGCTGGATAAGAAGCACCTGATGCTGTTACTAACCTCTCTTCACGATTTCCTCAAGGGCCTGGCCACGAATTCTGGGATCTTCCTTAGTGCCAGCGATTATGAGGACCACTGGAAGGTCGAGTGAGCACTGCATGGGGTCTGTGGAACACGTGCTTGCAGGTTCGCGCGTGAGTGGATGTGTGTGATGCGTCGTTCCTCCTCCACCTCTTGGACAGATGGTGCACTCTGAAGATGGTGGCTTGCCAAAGAATTGCACGTTGTGTCGTTCATTTTAAGCAGAGAAAAGAAAAGGGGTCACCACTGCTTTTCCTCTTCTTCTTTCCCTCACTTCCAAGTCGTTACCAGTGGACCCAGTGACAGACAAGACACAGCTGCCGCGTTGTTGCCTAGGTGACAAATCGACTTCCACGCTGGTGATCTGTTCCTCTGACATGACTCTCTTTGATAATGCATCCCTGTTAACGCCATGTCACCAAGCTGACCCAGTACCAAAGGCCAGGATGTGTGCAAAGCCGCACCTTGCCTAGGGTGCTTAGTTGGGTTTTCCTGGTGCTTCACGCATAGCCCCATCCTCACAGCCCTCCTCACTCCCTACACATTCCACCTGCTCCCTTGTCAAGATTGCTGGCTTGCTTTACTGGTTTTGTATTTTGTGTGGAATGCACCTTTACCATGGTAGATGCAAGTCATTGTGTAGCTAGTTTTCTGGAAATGTCAGATTCTTTTACCACTTGTTTTTCAGACCTTCAATCATAATTTTACTTAAAAGGTAACTATTAGACTTTTAACAGATAAAAAGAGGCAAATTACAATATATAAAGTATAAATGGACACAAGTAAACAGGTTCCAATATGACCCAAGGGAATATGAAATTCTTAACATCAGAGTTAGGATAAACTACATAAAAATAGGTAATTGAGTAATTTCCACAATATAATCACATGACTAACTTACATTTTTAATATTCATGGCTATACTTATTTCATTATAATGTCCATGAAGTATAGATATTCTCTGTTACAGACCTTTGGCAATAGTTTTTTTAATAATATATTCTATTTTAATTCTTTAAGCTATGAAAATGTTCAGCTTGATACTCTGTTCAATTCTTCTAAAAGGTCCACTTCAAGGAGAGGACTCCTCTCTCTTAGAATTCTTAGGAATCAAGCATGCTATAACTTGACATTTGAGATATTGCATAATATTTTTCTCTACCTAACAGGTTTTATGGAGATATGAAGGCACCACACCAAAAACCTTAGGATCCAACACTCGGCTCTACAAGTGGATCCCTCAGAACGACCTCCTTGGTAAAACTCAGTAGAATAAAAAGTAAAAACATAGCA
The DNA here is from genome assembly GCF_019054845.1 of Dipodomys spectabilis. Lineage (NCBI taxonomy): Eukaryota > Metazoa > Chordata > Mammalia > Rodentia > Heteromyidae > Dipodomys > Dipodomys spectabilis. The sequence continues at coordinate 25,076,060 of NW_024870720.1, read as the reverse complement.
CTCGATGAATATAATAGTCGAATTAGAAACAAATGTGTTATCTCAAACTCATACACTAAACTTTGTTCATAGTTTAGTATGAATAACTTACAAAGTTGTCATGTTAGGGTACACAGCCATTCTCCCTGGGTAGAGAGGCATTTCGTGATTGGCCTTCCATCTTTTATTTTAGCTTTCCTTACTTTCCAATGGCAGATGGATTTCAAATGTCATTGAGAATGACCTCTTCTCTTGTACTGCATGGGGCTCTGCACTTTTCACAGTGAAAATACACAAATGTTATTGTGATGCACTAGCACATTATTCAATGAAGTGTGGCCTGTATGTCTATTGACACCAGTACTGCCGCCATCCCAATCCAGCATGCCCTCCATATCACATGCCATGACCTCACTAGGTTTTCATATGGACATGCTACACATGTCTCCATAGTTTCTTCAATTAAACATGATAGATCTTTTATAAAAATGTTTTTATAAAATCATTTGGGTTTGTTCTCCTTTGTCAATCATCTTTGCATTTTTCAAGTCTCAAGCCACACAAAATGTGTTCAGAGTCTTCCCTTGTCTCTCCAGTGAACTTTGGTTCTTGTTGCTCTGAGGTTTAAAATTCAATGGAGCTTCATGACTATGTAGAGAGCACTCACATTGAACACACTGTATTGTACCTTTCTCATTTCATTCCTAAAACATACCTGATCACTTTGTGGAATTTCCCCAAATGCAGGTCATCCCAAAACCAAGGCCTTCATCACTCATGGTGGAACCAATGGTGTCTACGAGGCCATCTACCACGGAGTCCCAATGGTGGGCATTCCTTTGTTTGCGGATCAACCTGATAACGTTGCTCGGATGAAGGCCAAGGGAGCAGCTGTTAGACTGGACTTTACCAGGTTTTCAAGTGAAGATCTCCTCAATGCTTTGAAGACAGTCATTTACAACCCTTCGTGAGTATAACTACCTTTCCATTAGATCCTATTTAGAGAAGGATTCTTCTCATCAGTGACAATGCATCTTACCCCTTCAAGGGAGCTTATTAATAATTTAATTGAGATTCTCTTGATCTGTGTTTTTGTTTTGTATTGTTCTGGGGCATGAACTCAGGTCATAGTTGCTATCCCTGAACTTCTCACCTAAGGCTAGCCCTCCACCACTTTGAGCCACTTATGGTTTTCTAGTTGCTAATTGAGATAAGAGTCTCAGAGACTTTCCTTCCCAGACTGGCTTTGAATGGTGAACCTCAGATCTCAGCCTCCTGAATAGCTAGAATTCCAGGCATGAGCCACCAGTGCTCAGCTTTCTAGCACGTTTTTATATTCAACTACAAAGTAATTTCAGAGTTGTACTTGATCTCACAGATTAATTAGGTCAGCAATTATTGAAATCATTTCTACATATACAAATAAGGACAAATAAGAAATGGTTTAATCAAATAACTAAAATGTCTCTTTTTTGCATTTCCTGAGGCTTGAACTCTGGACCTGTGCACTGACTTTGAGCTTTTTCACTTAAGGGTATTACTCTACCACTTGAGCTACAGCTCCACTTCTGGCTTTTTTGGTAGCTACTTGGAGAAAGAGTCTCAGGGACTTTCATGACTGTGCTAGCTTTGAGACATCTTCAGATCTCAGCCTCCTGAGCAGCACGAAAACCTGTCTTCAATCAAATATTCATTTGCCAGAAAACTCATTTTATTGTCATTGTGTTCACAGATGTAATTAATTACCTATAATGCAGATATCATAAAATAGCATGTTTAATTTGGAAAATTCAAATATACACCGTATATTTTGCACATATATAATATTATATATATTCTATCTTCATAATCATGAAAATTACTTGGCTTTCCAGAGTTGTCAACAGACAACAGTACACTTATGAGACATGTGTAACTGCACAACAGAGCAAGAAGAGCCAATCATAGCATAGCACAAATGGAAAGGCTAGTTCAGCTAATTGAACTTTTTCATTTTGGTGGTACTAGGGTTTGAGCTCTGGTTTGTTAGGTAAATACCCTATTATTCAAGTCATGCTTCAAGTTCTAGGAAACTTTTATATTATTCACATAATGTTTTTCTAATAAACAATGTGATATGGCCTTGTATTTCCCATGTTTAGAGTTGCTATGTTAATAGGATAACTAAAAGCTCCCTGATGGTTGACCTTAAAGAAACTCCCCCCGTAATAAGATAAAAGCAAGCTCCATGACATAGAGGGGAAGAATTGTAAGGAAAAAGAAAGAGAAAATTAAACATCAAAAAGAAAACCATTGACTACATGGTATGGGAAGACATGAAGTGACAGGAAAATATTGAGAGTTTCTATGGCTTTAAAGTTAACCAGTTCAAGAAGCAAAATAGATGCCTTTGAATATGAGATACTATACTTTGACCAAAGTAATATTATTATGTGAGCCTTTCTGTAAAAATTGCAGTTTGAGACTAAAAATAAAAACAAAAGGCAGAAGGGAGGAATGAGAGATCAGCAGACATTTCACCTACTAGGGTGAAATCTTTAAAAACTTCTCAAATAAATATTACTCATTTAAGAGTATCCATTTCAAATGCAAATACTGTGTGTGGGCAAATGAAAATGAAACACTAAGGTAGTATATCCATTTGGTTTAACTTGGGTTATTTCTATGGCAGTTTACTAAACTTTGTTAGGATTAATATAGTCAGCAACATTAAATCCCTTTAAGATAGGTATCTCTGTGTTTTTCTTTTAGCTATAAAGAGAATGCAATGAGGTTGTCAAGAATTCAACATGATCAGCCAGTGAAGCCTCTGGATCGAGCTGTCTTCTGGGTGGAGTTTGTCATGCGCCACAAAGGAGCCAAACACCTTCGCCCAGCTCTCCATGACCTCAACTGGTTCCAGTACCACTCTCTGGATGTGATTGGCTTCCTGCTGGCCTGTGTGGCAGCTCTCATCTTCATCTTCACAAGATGTTGCCTTTTTTGTTTCCAGAAGTTTCCTAAAAGTGGAAAAAAGAAAAGAGAGTAGTTGTATCCAAGTGGCAGCTGGTAGTTCTGTTAATTACTCCAGCAAGATGACTTTGTAATGGATTGGGATCTTTCCTAGTGTGGCAAGAAAAACTTTAACAAGTTACTTGCTCAAGTCAGATTTTGAAATTTCTAGCTGAATGTCAGGAGGGAACTCCTACAACATTTTCTGAGCTTACCTAAGTTTCCCAAGTTTTATGTGGACATAGACCATTAAAAGTCCCTTCATAATATAAATAGGTTTTGAAAATATTTAACCTCCTTTAACTTCATTTGGGAGTACCATGTATTTTTTTATGTATAAGAAAAGATGTAATGTAGTCAAGTTTGTACAGCAATATTTACCTTCTTAATTTGTGACCAATAATACATCACTGAGATGTTTATTTCCCTACAAAGTCATTCTCAATTTAATTAGAAATGAAATGATTTCTCCCTGTTCTTCACTATAAAATTAGAATAGTTTGGAAACTCTTTGCTTTGATGAACGCATTTCTTTTTGTCTTAGACATTTATAAATATTGAAGTGAAGGTTCTCATTTCAGCTTTTGAGAGTAGATGCACACTCAATTGTTCAATTGTTCCTCTCTCCAAATAAACTCATGCACATATAGGTGTAGGATTTGCAGTTTAGTGTACAGCTTCACTTAGTTCCATCACAGCTATGTTATAAGGTTTAGACAGTTTATTGTAGACCTTTGTTTTCACTCAGAGCCTTGGCACTGTCCTGAGCACTTTTGCTCATGGCTAGCGCTCTACCACTGCCACAGTGCCATTTCCTATTTTGTTCTGGTTAACTGGAGAAAAGAATCTCATGGACTCTCTTGACAGGTTGGCTTTGAACCATGATTCTCCAATCTCAGCCTCCTGATTACCAGCTCCTGGCTGTGCCTGCAGAAGAATTTTTAAATAATGAGTATTCTAAATTTCCCACTTTTCAAATTCCAGTATGATATTTTCCTTTCTATTTTAGTCTTCACAGGAAAAAATAAATAAATCACTCAAATAACTTGAAGGAGCCATTTTCCTTAAATGCTAGAACACTATGTCCAAGTTACACAGGAGATTGAATTCCACAAGATTACTCTCCAAAGCCAGGAGAAAATCAATTTCCACAATAACCAGGAAAAAGTAGGGTTAGTGCCTTGGCTGAAGTGTTAGATTTCTAGCCCAAGAGGTAATAATTGTTGAGACATCAACTGTGATTGTCTCACGGGGCAATTATATGATATATGTGCACTTGAAAAGAAAAAGTGTTCTCTAACACATCCTTTTACAAATTTAGGAGGCAAATTGTGCAATTTACTGTTAGATACATCCAGCCTTAGCACAAACAGATTCTTTAGCACCATTCAGAATTTAGTTATACTCTCAAAATCCCACTGTTCTGGAAATCAAGGATTTGCTAAAATATAGAAACCTCCCAGGGACTGGGAAGGTGGCTCAGTGGTAGAGTGCTTGCCTTGCATGCATGACACCCTGGGTTCGATTCCTCAGCAACACCTAAGCAGAAAAGGCCAGGAGTGGTGCTGTGGCTCAAGTGGTAGAGTGCTAGCCTTGAGCTGAAGAGCTGAGGGACAGCGCCCAGGCCCAGAGTTCAGGCCCCACAACTGATCAAAAAAAAAAAGATTTCTTCTTTTCTGCAGCCAATTAAGCTGACCGGGTTCCTTTTCTCGTGGGGACATGGTGTGCACTGGTTGCAAACAGCAACCTCCTTGGTAGTGTATGCAGCCTGTTGCTTGTATGGGTTGCCCTAAGGACCTTGGAGACAGTTTTCCAGTGTATTTTCATGACTCTGACTTTATACTGTCCCCCTATCTAGGCTCAAGACAGGTATGCGGGGTGCCTTTGGGAAACCCCAGGGCACTGTGGCCAGGGTTCACATTGGCCAGGTAATCATGCACCAAGCTGCAGAATAAAGAATGTGTACTTGAGGCCTTACGCAGGGCCAAGTTCAAGTTCCCTGGTCGTCAGAAGATCCACATCTCCAAGAAGTGGGGCTTTACCAAGTTCAATGCGGATGAGTTTGAAGACATGGTAGCTGAGAAGCGCCTCATCCCTGATGGCTGTGGAGTCAAATACATCCCGAATAGTGGTCCTCTGGATAAGTGGCGAGCCCTGCACTCATGAAGGCCTCCATCCACTGAGCTATATCACCCCCACTTCGATCATGTTCCCCAATAAAACTTGCATTACGTCTAAAAAAAAAAAGAAACCTCCTGAGATAGCTTCTTTAGAGTATGTGATTTTATCAATTGAGTCTATAGATCAAAAGGTTTCTGAATTTTTATTTGATACTAGAAGTATCAAACAAAAGTATCAAATAGATTTCAAAGAATGCATTTTATCTTCAGAATGATATATGTCAATATAAATAAATATTCTTGATCAAAACACAACATGTAAATGTCTTGCCTACTTTATTCCAACTTTTTTCAGAAAGTCACATGATTTGTTTCAGATCAAATGTCTTCATGATCCTTCCTATTATGGTTTATTCTCCATTCAGGAAGACCCACTACATGTGTGAGCTCATGGCCAAAACTGATATCTGGCTCATTAGGACCTACTGGGATTTCCACTTCCCACAACTACTGTTACCAAAGTTTGAATTCATGGGAGGACTCCACTGAAAACCCGCCAAACCTCTGCCTGAGGTAGACCTGTTGTTGTTGGCTTGGTGCTCCTTCTCCTTCTCCCTCTCCCTCTCTCTTTCCTAACTCTTACTTTCCTTTCCCTCTCCCTCTCCTTTTTTCTGTTCTTCCTTGCTCAGGGGTCTGCATCAGCATAATAGACATGAGAGGGGAAAAAAGTATCCTATTGAATATGGACCACTGCAATTATCTAAGTTTCATGACTGTCAAGGAAAAGTGTAGGATAACTGGAATCTTTGGAGAATAGCGTCAGTTAAATTGAGTTCATTGTTGAAGTCACAAGGAAGAATAATTGATTCATTCAAAGAATGTTTACTAAGTGACCACAACATTCCAGAGGCAAATGCTGCCTATCACGAGAAAGGAAGTAGAAACAGATCCTGAACCCACACCTTAATTCTATTTGGATAGGGAAGCTAGAAAATAAAAATTGTCTGAAAATGTCATCATAAGGAATACAATGATGTTCAGTAAACACAAAGGAAATATGAACATAGGATTCCATCTCTACTACTGGCAATACACAAATACAACACAATACAACTCAATATACTACACTGCAATACAATAAAAATCTTGCATAAATGTTGCATTTTGTTTGTTCTTGGGCTTTGTTTAGAAAGATTTTTCCTATTTATTATTTGTTCTTGGGATTTTGCGTACTGGGAGGATTTCTATTGTCTCAATTTCATTGTGTGCTGTTTTTATAATTAAGTTTGTATTAATTCTTGATTAAATTTCATAAGAATGTCATAATTTTCCCAAGTGTTCTAGATTATATATGATCAATTTCAAAACTCTGTGTGTGTTGAGTGTGTGTGTGTTGGGTGTGTGTGTGTGTGTGTTGGGGATGTGTGTGTGTGTGTATGTGTGTGTATGTGTGTGTGTGTGTGTGGTGTCTGTCAGTACTGGAACTTGAACTCAGGATTACTTCATTCTTACTTGGCTTTTCCACTGTAAGGCTCCGTCTCTTTTATTGGAGACATACCTCTATTTACGTTGGCTGGTTAACCAAAAATTTTGTCATAATGTGTGTCATGACTGGCTTTGAACTTTGATACTCAGATCTCACTCTCTTGTGTAGTTAGGACTACAGGTGTATGCCCTTGTTTATGTCTTCCTGTGTGTGTGTGTGTGTGTGTGTGTGTGTGTGTGTGTGTGTTTAATAAAACTTACTGGTCTTCTCAATTACAATGCTGTCATTTATATATTATGTAATATATCATCTCCATTTTTATTTATGTGTTTTCTGTTTTCATTAATATAACTAAGGCTTATTAAATTGACATTTTCAAAGCATCAACTCTGTTTTAATAAATATTTAATAAATTTATAAATTATTTAATAAATTATTAAAACTCTGTTTTAATAATTCTAACCATTCTGTTTTTATCTCTATTTCATTTTTTTTTCCTGCTTTCTAAAATAGCTTTTCTACAACTAATTTTGTCTTTTGTTTGTACCTATTTACCTAAAAAAATTGAGAATCCTCAGTTGGTAATTTATTTCTTTGGGTCTGTTTTTAAGGTAGGCACTCAGATGTATAAAATTCTATTGAATATTGCTGTATCAGACAGATAAAAGTATTTGATGTTGATCATTTTATTTGGTGCCATGAATATTTTATATGTCATATTTGATTTCTTCATTGTTTTACTATTCTTCCTAATGTATATTGCTCGGTCCATATGTGTTTGTACAACCTTAGTTATTCTTCTGGTTAATTACCACTTTTATTCCTTGATGATTTGCTAAGATAAGAACTTTATTTTACCACATTATATATATATATATATATATATATATATATATTTAGCATTACATGTTAGCTCAATAAGTGATTGGCTTTGTAAAATGTTTTAGGTAATCAGCAAAACAAAAGTATATTCTGCTGTTGGAATATACTATTATGTCTATTAAGACTACTTGATCTCTAGTTTAGTTAACTCTGATCTTTGTTGGACTTTGAATGATTTTTCTATTAATGAGGGTAGAGCATGGAAATCAAATCCCTACCATTCTATCAGAACATAGTCTCCTCTGTAAGCGTAGTTGTATATATTTTAGGAAGTCAGTGTTCTCTTATGGGATGTATTTATCATTAGATATCCTTGATGGATTCTTTCTCCTGTATAGTAGTCTTACTGTCTTCTGAATGATTTGGACTTGCAACCTATTCCTCAAATATGAGCTACTCTTGATTCTTTTTGAGTACTATTTTCTTGGACTATCAGTATCAGTATATAATTTTCAGTTTATGTATGTCATGATATGTCATTCAGATTCTATTGTTTAGTTGGAAAATTAAGATCATTGACATCTAGGTTGATTACTAAAAGTGTACACTGGTACTGGTAATCTATTGCTCTTTTCTGGGGTTTTGTGAGTGATCTATACTCATGTCTTTCTTCCTTAATTTAAAAAAATATTCATTAGCATTGTAAGTAAAGTGCAATTACAAACTCACTCTAATTCTAACTGGAGGAACCTACACTAACAATTAATACAATTATAAACTAAGAGACTAAGTAGAATAATTTCTCAGGCCATCTACCCAAATCAAAGTATGAATTTTCTGTTTCTCTTCTTCCTGTCAAATACATGAACAATTATATGTACACTTACACAAATATACATAATAGAAGCTTATGTTTTATATTTTACATCTTCCAAATAAAATGCACTATTGAGTGAATTGAGATCCAGATATTTTAACAATTTCAAAATTGTTTCTCTGTAGTTGTTCTTTTGTGATGAAGAATATTCTATCCTCACAGGAAATGGGAAAGTTTGTCCAGAGCTCTGTAGACAGGGTGTGGTGGTGTTTTCTCTGCGCTGAATGGTCAGTAACATGATAGAAGAAAGAGCCAACACAATTGCATCAGCTCTTACACAGATTCCACAAAAGGTAAACTAAAGCTGCTGGTGGATATTTATGTAATGAATTTGTTAAACAGAAAAGGATTTGAGTGCCAAAACTTGCTATATGAAAAGGAATTGAATTTATACAACACAAATTAAATTATATCCTTCAGGAACTCTACTTAAAACACCTCAGACTGCCTTTGTCCTATTTGAGTAAGGAGAGTTGAAGAACCAACATAATATATGTATAGTGCAGGAAAGAATGCAAAAAAAAAAATCCTCTAAAACAGTAAACGGTCATTAGTAACTTATTATCCAATACATAGAAATTAGGTCAGTGAGCTCCTGTCGTTTCAACTTTTATAAACTACATTTTAGGTTCCTGTTTGATGTAGGAAAGTTCTAATTAAACAAGTTATGTTTTTCTGAAAAAGCAGTTACATTAATATTTGCATTACACATGGACCACAATATAACAATTCATATATACTTATGAGGATAGTTTATAAATTAGAAATCAGTTTATTATTTTTGACCATATGTATGAAAAAAATTTAGAAACCTCTCTCAAAAGAAGTGGTGCTGTGGCTCAAGTGGTGCAGCACTAGCCTTGAGCTCAGGGACAGCACCTAGGCCCTGAGTTCAAGCTGTACAACTGACCAGAAGAAGGAAGGAAGGAAGGAAGGAAGGAAGGAAGGAAGAAGGAAGGAAGGAAGGAAGGAAGGAAGGAAGGAAGGAAGGAAGGAAGGAAGGAAGGAAGGAAGGAAGGGAGGGAGGGAGGAAGGAAGGAAGGAAGGGAGGGAGGAAGGAAGGAAGGAAGGAAGGAAGGAAGGAAGGAAGGAAGGAAGGAAGGAAGGAAGGAAGGAAGGGAGGAAGGGAGGAAGGAAGGAAATAATGAAGGAAATAAGGAAGGAAGGAAATAAGGAAAGAAGAAGGAAGGAAGGAAGGAAATAAGGAAGGAAGGAAAGAAGGAAGGAAGGACAAGTGAACAAATACATCTTAGAAAAACCACTCTTAGTGGCCAATCCACAGGGCAAGACCACTCAACTTTCCAAACAAAAAAAAAAAGGAAGAAAAAAACTCTCTCAAACTTTGCAGATTTTAAAATCAACATTATCATCTAAGTATTAGCAAACAGTTGAACAAAATTTCCCAACGTCACAATGGGTTAAAGTGGCCATATTGTTATTAACCAATAAGTTCTTCTCTTTATTATTGTTCTCTTTAAGTAGTTCTACAAAGGAGTTAACAAAGCAGTTTCTGAATACATTATATCTTGATCAATGTCACTCCTCTGAACATTCTTACCCATCCCTCTCCTACATACCCCTTCCCTTACTCTACTTAGTAATTTTGCGGATATACATTGGATTCTTTTTTTGCATTTATTATTATTATATCTTTAAGTAGTTGTACAAAGAAGTTCCCATTCTACAAAATATGTACAAGGTGTCTGACAACATTGTCATCCATTTCTGCTAACCAATCCCTTCTCTCACTTTTTTTTTTTTTACAATTGAGACTAGGTGATTACATAAATTTCACATATTTTACATTGGATTCTTGACTGCATTTTCAACCCTTTCTCATCATTTATTTACCTCTGTCTTCTTGACCCTACTCCACCTGAAGCTTTTCTACTTAATACTTAAAACATTACTAATTCTGGAAGTGGCGCTGTGGTTCAAGTGGTAGAGTGCTCACCTTGAGCTGCAGAGCGCAGGGACGGTGCCCAGGCCCAGAGTTCAAGCCCCATGCCAACCAAAAAAACACAAAAAACAAAACAACAACAACAACAACAAACCTTACTAATTCTAAGGTGGGTGCAGGTGATTGATGACTGTAAACCTAGCTACTCAGAATCCCATGGTCTGAGAATTGAGGTTCAAAGCCAGCCTGGGCAAGAGAATCCCTCAGACTCTTATCTCTAATTAACTACCAAAAAGCCAGAAGTGGAGCTGTGGCTCAAGTGGTATGAGGAGCTCAGGAACTGAGCTGAGTTCAAGTCCCAGGACTGGCACACACACAAGAAATTCTACCTCTATCTACTAACCTTCGGGATGAAGGGTTAAAACTTATATTTCATTTTTTGTTCTTGTGAGTAATGCATATTTGTGGTTACTAGAAGTTTGAAGCATTTCCTACTTGAAATAGTTAAATTTATTTTTAAAATTAACTATCAATTTGCTTTTTGACAGATAAAATAAGGTATCTTGCAATAGATAACTTAAGGTACAAACGGCCATAATTAAACTGCTTCCAATAGAACCCAAGCTGAAAATAACAATATAATACTAAATGCTTATACTCACATTTAAGATAAACTATATAAAAATGAGTAATTGAGTAATTTCCACCATATATTCACAATGAGTGATTTACTTTAAATTAATACTAATTATTATAATTTTAGATTATAAAGTGTATCAAATGTAGCTATTCTCTGTCATAGATCTTTGGCCATATATTCATATTAAAATATTCTTTCTTAATTTATTATCTAGCCAATTGGAAAATGTTCAATTTGATAATCTCTTCAGTTCTTCTAAAGGGTCCACTTCAAGGAGAAGATTCGTCTGCCTTTGAATTCTGTAGGAATCAAGCATGTTATGACTTGACATTTGAGATATCAAATAATATTTTCTCTACATAACAGATGTTATGGAGATATATAGGCAAGATACCAAATACCTTAGGATCCAATACTCAGCTGTACAAATAGATCTCCCAGAATGACCTCCTTGGTAAGACTCAGGGGAATAGTCAGTAAAACTATGAAAAAAGTCACATCATGAAGATTATAGTTCAATAGGAAACAAATGTATTGAACCTTTATTATCTCAAGTCTCTAAAAATAACATTGAACTTTTGTAGTAAATAAATAACAAAATTGTCATGCTAGGGTATATTATCCCATTCTTCCTGGGTAGAGAGGCACTTTGTGAATATCTCTCCTTCTCACAGTTGCTTATTTTTGAACTGCAACAGAATTTCAAATGTCATGGCAAGTGACTCCTTTCCTTGAAGTACTAGAAGCCCTGAACTTTTCATAGTGATAAACACACAAACATTATTGTGAGGTGGTAGCACGTTATTTGATGAAGCGTGGCTAGTATTTCCTTTCATACCAGCACCAACCACAGCCATTGCATTCCAGCAGTCTTTGGATGCCCTTGTATCAAACGCCATGACCTCACTAGCTCCTCATGAGAACATACTACAACATGTCTCCCAGACTTTTCTTCAATTGCCACATACTACATCTTTCATACAAATATTTTTGTGAAAACATTTGGCTTTTGTTCTTCTTTTAATTCTTTTCATTTTTCAAGTCTCAAGCCACACAAGATGTGTTCACTGAGTCTTCCCTTGTCTGTCCAGTGAACTTTGGTGCTTGATGCTCTGAGGTTTAAAATTCAGGGGAGTTTCATGACTAAAGTGCATGCTATGTCAAGAGCACTCACACTCAACACACTGTATTGTACCTTTCTCACTTCATCTAAAACATACTTGATCACTTTGTGGAAATTCCCCCAAATGCAGGTCATCCCCAAACCAAGGCCTTGAACAATCATGGAGGAACAAATGGTGTCTATGGTGGGCATCCCTTTGTTGGTGAATCAACCTGATAACACTGCTTGGATGAAGGCCAAGGGAGCAGCTGTTACATTGGACTTTACCACATTTTCAAGTGTAGCTCTCCTCAATGGTTTGAAGACAGTCATTAGTAACCAACCCTTCTTGAGTATAACTACTTCTCCACCGGACAGTATTTACAGACCCATTCATCAGTAACAGTGCATTGATCTCATTCCCTTTCACAGGAGGATTATTCTTTAATAATTTAAATGAGTTTAATGTGTTCTGGTTTGTAGTTTGGTTTTGGTTTTATCTTTTGATCACACAGCTTGAACTCACGGCTGCCCCTTAATCTTCTCCATACAAGACTAGTGCCCTACCACTTTGAGCTATTTCTGGTTGTCCATTGTTTAATTGGAGTAAGAGACTCAGGGACTTTCCTTCCCAGATTGGCTTTGAACCAAGTTCCTCATATCTCAGCCTTCTGAATAGCTAGGCTGACAGGCATGAGCTATCAGTACCCAGCTTTGTAAGATTTTTAGTGTTAACTACAAAGTAATACCAGAGTTGAACTTGATCTCACAGATTAATATGTAAGCAATTAGTGAACTCATTTCTACATATATAAACAGTGCCAAAGGTATACAGCTATTTGTAATGACTTCAAAATATGACAATCTTCAGAAAAATGATAAATGAAGATAAAAGTAGTTGTTTAACTGAATATCTGAAATGACTCATTCAAATAATCTGTTTATCTATTTTTTTCTTTGTTTACCCTTTTCTGGGGCTTGAACTCATGGCCTGTGCACTATTTCTGAGCATTTTTACTCAAAGGTGTCACTCTACAACTCCACTTCTGGCTTTTTTTTTGGTGGTTAATTAGAGATTAGGGTCTTAGGGACATTTCTGGTGGGCCAGCTTGCAACCAGCATCTTCAGAGCTCAGGCTCTTGAGTAGCTAGAGATATGGGTTTTAGCCAGTGTAACTTGGCTTTAATCAATAATCTTTTACCAAAAAACTCATTTTATTATTATGCTTTCTGATATAATTAATGACATATGATACAAATACCGTAATAGTTACATTTTAATTTAGGAAATTCAAGTATATGATATATATTATGTATATTCTATCTTCATAATCATGAAATTTATGTGGTTTTCAGACCTTGAAACTGACAACAGTACATTTAGTAGGCAGGTGCTCTACCACTTGAGTCACAGATCAGCACAGCTAGAAAGGGCAATCATAGCATAACACAATTGGGAGGCTAGTTCACCTAATTAAAGTTTTAAATTTTGGTGGTACTAGGGTTTATATTTTAGTTTGTTAGGTGAGCACCCTATTGGGCTGTTGACCTGAAAGCTAAAAATAACCAGGTAGTCCCTCAATAATAAGATAAAAAAGCAAGCTTCGTGATCTAGCAAGGAAGAGTTGTAATTTAGAAAAGGAAGTGAAAATTAAAAGTCGAAAGAGAAAGACATTGACTACATGGGATGGGCAGAGGCGAAGTGACCAGAGAACACTGGCAGCTTTACAGCTTTAAAGTTATCAAGTTCAAGAAGAGAAGTAGATATTATTTTATCAGGAGATATTTTGAGCAATGTAAAATCATTTGAGCAGGTCTGTAAAATCTAATTAATTCTTTGCAATTAAAAAAAAAACAATAAAAGGTAAAAGTGGAAAGAGTCTCATTAGGATGCCTTTTACCTACTAGGACAAGGCAGGTCTTTAAAATTTTAACTTCTCAAATAAATATTGCTCAATTAGAGTATCATTTAAAAAGCAAATATTGTATGTGGGCAATTGAAAACAAACACTGGTGCACTGGGTCCATTTGCCTTAACTTGCATTATTTATATGACACTTTAATAAACTTGGTTAGGCTTAATATATTCAGGAAAATTAAGTTCCCTTAAGGTACGTATCTCTGTGTTTTCCTTTTAGCTATAAAGAGAATGCAATGAGGTTATCAAGAATTCACCATGATCAGCCAGTGAAGCCTCTGGATCGAGCTGTCTTCTGGATGGAGTTTGTCATGCGCCACAAAGGAGCCAAGCTCCTTCACCCGGCTGTCCATGAGCTCAACTGGTTCCAGTACCACTCTCGGGATGTGATTGGCTTCCTGCTGGCCTGTGTGGCAGCTCTCATCTTCATCTTCACAAGATGTTACCTTTTGTGTTGCCAGAAGTTTCCTAAAAGTGGAAAAAAGAAAAGAGAGAGTTGTATCCAAGTGGAAGCTGGTAGTTCTGTTAATTATTCCAGCAAGATGAATTTGTAATGGATTTTGATCTTTCCTCGTGTGACAAGATAAACGTTAACAAGTTACTTGCTCCAGTCAGATTTTGAAATTTGTAGCTGAATGTCAAAAGTGAACTTCCACATAATTTTCTGAGCTTAACTAAGTTCCCCAAGTTTTATGTGAACATAAGACCATTAAAAAAACCCCTCATAATTTAAATAGGTTTTGGAAATATTTAACTTCCTTTAACTTCACTTTGGAGTAACATGTTGCATTTTAAATTTAAAAATTTTTTATTATGAAGGTGATATACAGAAGGGTTATAGTTCTTAAGTCAGGTAATAAGTACATTTCCTTTTGAACAATATTACCCTCTGTCATTCTCTTTTCCTTCTGTTCTTTTTTTAACTGATATTTTAATAAATATATATGTATATATATATATATATATACATTTTATTGTAAAGATACTGTATCGAGAGGTTACAGTTACATGAGCAAGGTAATGAGTCCATTTCCTATCGAGCATTGTTACATACTCCTTTATTTTTCCCCTACCATCCCTTTACTCCCCACCTCCCCAATTCCTCCCTCTTCTCCCCTCCCCCTGCAGAGTTGTACAGTTTGTTTTCAACATTCTGTATTGTACACCTCATTGTTACAATGGGTCATCCTATATCCTTATTTTAGAATTTTGTTATTTCCCTGCCCCTCCCCAAATTAGAAAAATGTATATATAAGATGCAGTACACATGGCTGTGAAGGTGGCTCAGTGGTAGGGCACTTGTCTTGCATACATAAGGCCCTGGGTTTGATTCCTCAGCACCACATAAGCAGAAAAAGCTGCAAGTGGTACTGAGGCTCAAGTGATAGAGCGCTAGCCTTGAGCTGAAGAGTTGAGGGACAGAGCCCAGACTCAGAGTTTAGGCCCTATGACCAACCCTACCCCACCCCCCCCAAAAAATAAGATACAGGACACTGGAATCAAATATAGTGACAACAGAGGTTGTTCCACAGAGGAAAACATAAAAAGAAACAAAAAAATCACATAGAACATTAAAAAGAACAGCAACAAAGATAAAATCTCTTGTGTCCCTATCATGGTGTGCATTTCACTTAACATCATGTTTTATGGTCATATGTATATAGCTTTTGATCTCTCCTGTTTGTCCTAGACATAAACTAATTATTGCAGATAAGGGAAACAATGGGTCCTATATTTCTTTGGGTCTGGCTTACTTCACTTAATATAAATTTTTACCAAGTTTTTCCATTTCTTAACAAATGGGGCAGTGCCATTCTTTCTGACGGAGGCATAAAATTCCATTACACACACACACACACACACATACACACACACACACCACATTTTCTTGATCCATTCATCTATTGAGGGGCACCTGGGGCTCCTTGGCACAGGCCGAAATTTTCTTAATAAAGACCCAGAAACAGAACAAATCAAAGAAAGGTTGGACAAATGGGATTGCATGAAACTGCAGAGCTCCTGTATGCTAAAGGACATAGCTAGCAAGATCAATAAAAACCCCACCAACTGGGAGAAGATCTTCACTAGCCATACAATGGACAAGGGTCTCATATCTAAAATATACTTAGAACTCAAAAAAGTAAATCCCCCAACAACAAATCCTCAAAGAAACAACTGCCTGATTAATAAGTGGGCTAAAGACTTAAAGAGAGACTTCTCTGAAGAGGAAATAAGAATGGCCAATAGACACATGAAGAAATGCTCGACTTCTCTAGCCATAAAAGAAATGCAAATCAAAACAACATTGAGATTCCACCTCACCCCAGTTAGAATTAAGTGATACTTTTAAGCCTTTATAACATCAGCCTTCCTTTGAGTTTATTTGGACAGAGGAAAACAATAAATTATTTCAAGATATATTCAAAAGAATTCTAGTTTCCTAATTATATAACATTCGTGTGCATTAATTTTATGAACAGAATAAAATCTAAAATAAAAGTATTACAAATTTAAAGTAGCAATAGAGGAGTACTTTTTCTCCTACCATCCCTTCCCAAGGAGGAGGCGACAATGCTTGATAAGAAATGTACTCATTACCTTGCTCATGTAACTGTAACCCCTCTGAACAGTATTTTCACAATAAAAAAACTTATTTAAAAAGAGAGAAAAAAAGAAAAGATTTTATAAAAGATAAAAAATTAGAGGAATAGTTTTAGTTAATTTGCCTCTGAAATGAAACACTGATTCCCAGGTACTTTCAATGATGATACAGATCACTAGGCTCACATGACAGCTCCATGAGTCACAATACTTTAAGTATCTTCCTATGAAATAAAACCCTCAGGTGAGATCCCCTGTAGAAGACTATTATAGACAGTAATATACATGCTGTCGGGTCATCGTTTGGAATTTTTATCCTATATTTTTTACAAAATACTTTAAAATATTAACTTTTAACATTGACTAGGCTTATAAAGTGTATATTTAATGTTCAAAAGTTTGGTCGTGATTTCATAGGAAAAAAGAATAAATAGTGGATCCGCTGCGATAATTGTCACAATAATTGATGATTGCACCTTTCAAAAAATTGTTTTCCCTAATTTCTCTTTAGAGGGAAGAGTACTATAGTTTGCATTTTACCTGTTCCCTTAAAGACTTGTGTGCTGAAAGCTCACTCCCTGACTTTTAGCACTATTGGTTGGTGGCATATAGAAGGAAGAGAGGCACAGAGCAAAGCAGTTATAACACAAGAAATGTGGCCCTGAAGAGGATATTGGAAACCTATCTCCTTCCTGCTGTGTGCCTCTGGGTTTCCAGCCTTAACCTAAGGGAATGGCTATGGTGCATATTCCCAATATGATATCCTCCCTCACCACAGCCCCTACTCCACCCAAAAAACAGAATCATAAAACAAAAGAGTCATGCCATGTCACCAGAATCATGCCATATGACTGTGGAGTGAAACCTCCAAAAGGGTGAACCAAGTAAATCTTCTCCCCTCATGAACTAATTATCTGAATTATTTTGTTATTATAACAGAAAACTTACACACAATGGGTGGAGTACTTGAGCAAAAAAAGGACAATAATTGTACAATTGACAATTCAACTTCAAAAGTGGTATTCATTGAGGATCCAGAAAGAGAAGAATTCTCAAAATATTCGAAGCAACCATGCTCTATCCAGGGGTTTTCAAAAATGATGTGATTTAATCGAGAGTTTGTCCACATCTATACTGGTGAAATTTCTATTGGACTTTTCCCCTGTAAAAATCCCCTGTAAGATACAGAAAGGTAATAATGAGGGTGCCTCACAACCAGTTATATACAGCATATTCTTCTGGACGATTAACTTAGTATGAAAATAGATGACAGGTTCAATGATTTAAGACATAGAATCCTTTAAGCATGTAAATATACATGTAGACAGCTGGATTATATGGCACTTTGGTCTGTTTCAATGAAATACAAAATTCCAGCACCGTAAACCAGAAAAAAAAATCAGTATTTCTTGACTTCCTGAAAAAAAAGACATAAATTATGGTAGTTAAGAAATATGGTTTCAACTACATAAAATTTCATCTACATTTCTATGGAAAAGAGACTCCCTATAAAAGCCTTTGATTGCCATTTATTTCCATGCTACTTCAAAAGATAATATGTAACTGATAATAAATGCAGTGCATTTATAATTTATAATGTGTTGTATCACTTATAAAAATAAACATTTCTAAACTTTTAACATCAGGGTGATCTAAGTTTTATTTTTTTCCCCATACCTTCCCAACCCCTGCCCCCCCCTACCCGATTGATCTAAGTTTTAATATGTCCCTCTGCCAGTAAATGGTCAGATTGCAATTTGGAGTGCAAGTGACACCTTAACTTCTTGGTTGACTTCTCATTGGGAGCAACAACTGAACACAAACATTAGGGCTGGGCACTGGTAGCTCAAGACTGTAATCCTAGCTACATAAGAAGGTATAACCCCTGCTTTCACTGTATTTGATGTTGGTATAATCTGTGGAGGGGAAGGGAAAAACAAATTGTTTAAATAGGGATACAGGTAGACCCATTGCAATAATGAGACAGTCATGTCGAAAATGAACTATACATCTTTGGCGCGGGGGGGGGGGGGGGGGGGGGGGGGGGGGGGGGGGGGGGGGGAAGGGAGTGGGGGGAGGGAAGACTGGGGGGCGGTGGGGGGGGACGAGGGGGGGAGGAGGGGGTGATAAGTGGGGGAAGATGGGAAGGGGAAACAAAGGAGGAGGCAGCAATGCTTGATAAGAAATGTACTCATTACCTTGCCCATGTAATTGTAACCCCTCTTTACGGTATTTTCACAATTAAAAAAAAAAGGTGAGATCTAAGGATCATGGCTGAAAACCTGAGCAGGAAAGGTGAGCCTCTTATCGCAAATTAAACACTAGAAAACCAGAAGTAGCCATGTAGCTTAAGTGGTAGAGCACTAACCTTGAAGCAAAAACGCAAGGACAGTACCCAGGCCCTGAGTTTAAGCTCTATGACCAACAAAAAGAAATCATGAGATTGCAGTAAGACTGTATATGCAACTCATTACCATATTCTACTGAGGCAACATATGTGTTACTTTGGGACATCAGAATATAGTCCCTGCACCAATATGAACACAACTCTGGATAAACTGGTATGGAATAGTCATGAGTCAATGATGATAGTCATTAATGACTGTCATCATCAATATCCATTCCCATTCATTCCACCAAAGCAGCTACTGTTAAATTTGAGGTTTACTCTCTATCTTTGCGTGAAGATGCTATGAAAGATTTCTTCATGAAATACATCTAGAAATTGGTAAAAGACTTTCCCAAATATTCCTTGTGGAATCTTATCCCAAAGCCTCAATTTTCTTTACAAAACATTCTGATGTTCTCTAAAGCTCTAAAGAGATGTAGTGGATAGTAAAAGAATTACATCTTGAGAAAATTACTTGTCCTTGAGTAGATTAGCTTCTACTTTAGGAAATTAAAATATTTTCCTATATAACCAAAATCATTCCATCACATTTCTGTGAATAGCAGCAACTCCATAGCAGACCAAAAAAAGTTGTAAACTCAGGTTTCTCTTGTTTATACATTCTTTGAATAATATCAAAACTTTATTATTATTGTTACTATTATTGTTATTGTTATTATTATTATTGGTCCTGGGGATTGAACTCAGAGCCTGGCAGCTGTTTCTGAAATCTTTTGCTGAAGGTTAGTGTTTGGCCACTTTGAACAACAGTGCCACTTCTCCTTTTGTGGTAGTTATTTGGAGAAAAAAGTTTCTTGGCATTTCCTGCCCAAGTTGGCTTTGAGCTGCGATTCTCAGAGCTCAGCCTGCTGAGTAGCTAGGATTACAGGCATGAGCCACCAGTGCCTAACTCAAATGATACATTTTAAGGCCTAAAATCCTGATCAAATTGATTTCTTTATTAAACTAACATTATTTATATCCTAATATGAATCAAATGAATTAGCAGTTCTTTTAGAAATTTGGACATGAACTCAAAACCATCAGAGTTTATTGGAGGGTTAAAGGTCAAAGGAATAGTTTACTAAATTGTAGGTATGATTGAGTAATCCTGGGAAAGGATTTGTGCAATATGAGAGAACTGAGCTATGGTAGATTACACGAAGGTTTTAAATGTATATCTCTTACTTTTGTACTTTTGAAAATACACATTCATTTACTTGTAAATATTAATACACAGATAAAATATAGGATTTTAAATGTCTATCTACTAAATTTATTTATAAGTTTATGAACAATTTATAAAATATCAGTGTCACCATACATAAATATGTAAATGTGTATGTTTACTAACTGACTCTTTAATACAACATCTTCCCTATATTATTCCATCTTATTAAGGAAAATACATGGTATGCTCAAATTACAGTTTTTTTATTGCCCAGTCTTTTATCTTGTTTTCTCTATGAAAGGATACTCACTACACTGAGACAAGGAGGAAGGCCAATAGATAGATTATTTGAACTACAAAGATTTGGAATTTCTACATCTTACTCCTGAAAAATTTTGACTTCATGAAACAGAAAACCTGCCGAAACTCTGCCTAAGAGAAATCTCTTCCTACAATCTTGGTTTTATTTATTCTGTATTTTTTGTGTAAAGATGATTCTGTACCTTTCACTTAAGGTAAGGGAGATAGGAGTACTAGAGTAAAACATCCTGTCAGTCACCAACTCAAAGATTCATTCATTCAGCTGGGTACCCATGGATCATGCCTATAATCCTACCTACTCCGGAGGATGGGATCTGAGGATCTTGGTTCAACACCAGCCAGGGAAGGAAAGTCCCTGAGACATTTTCTCCAATAAACCACCAAAAAACCAGAAGTGGCACTGTGGCTCAAATGGTAGCATGCTAGCCTTAAGCTGAAGAGCTGAGGGACAGCCCCCAGGAAGAGAGTTCAAGCCCCGCGACCAGCCCCCCCCAAATAGTTACATATGTTCACATAAGTGTCTGCATTTTGTTATTGTCATAGACAAAAGCAGTATCTAGCACCAGTTTTCATTATGAGCAGGTAAATCAAGGTCTTTGTAAACCAACATATCTCAAATAATCATTCATTCATTCAAAATACATTTCAGTGGCAATAGTATAATGGAATTAAGTGCTGAATGTTTAGAGAAAACGTTGATACAAACAATGTTGCAAGTAGTAACACTGATAAAGATGCATTGTACTCAGAAAATAAAGTGTTCAATTAAATTATTAATATTTTAATTTTATTTTATTGTAAAGATGCTGTTCAAAGGCATTAGTTACATGAGTAAGGCAATGACTACATTTCTTGTCAAGCATTGTTACCCCTTCCTTTTTTGTTCTCCTACTATCCCTTTCCTCCCCCAATTGAATTATTTTTATACAACTACTGAAGAAAATTAGAATATAAGTTTATAAAGTACTATATTACATTGGCCAAAAAATTCTGCTTAAATGGAAACACTACAACAAGTAATAAATATTGTTTAAAAAGTTATTGCAAGTAAAGATGACAAGCATAGTTATAGAAATTATCCAAGTTTCATTCATTAACTTGCCATCTACACAATGTGCATCCTACACAATGATTAGATCACAAAATGAGAGGAAGACACAGCATGGAAAGCAGTTAGTCACAAGGACAGTTCCCAGAAACTCCAAGGGCAGTTAAACAAGATCAGGCTCATTAAAGAGCAAAATCCAATTGGAGAGGGAAGCTGGAGCCAGATACTTATGAGGAGTTTGAAGCATCAGCACAGGGCACTGGAGGGCAACAAAGAGTGAAATGTAAGAGAAAAAGGATCAGATTTCTTGTTTTACTAAAAAAAAAACTCTCAAAATGCATTTAGCATATTTAAATGCCATGAATGAGGTCATGAAAAGGGAAATTATTCAGAATGTAGGTACCAGAGGTCATGCAACAGATGAAGGAATCTAGCCTAGCAGGTTCATGGTAATGACTGTGCTTGTATAATACTAATACCACTTGGTACCATAGTTCTGAAAACACACAACAATATCAATAAAACACTTAAGATATCCGTGGAAAAAGAAAAAAATAAACAGATATCATATAAGCCTGAGTTCACCCAAATCCTGTTTATTCTCTTGCAATTGTGATTGCATTGTGCATACTTTATGGATCTATGAAAGGATGTAGTTATACTTTAACATACGGATAGATTTTTCCATGAGTACAAATCAGAAAAAATTTAGAGAGGAAGACCAAACCAAAAAGACAGCTGACTCTTACCAAGATGTCTTTGAAGTGGATGTCCCTTCTTCTGCTGATACAAGTGATGTATTGCTTTAATGCTGGAAGTTGTGGGAAGGTGGTCGTGTTGCCCATGGAGTACAGCCATTGGATCAATGTGAAGATGATCCTGGATGAGCTCGTGAAGAGAGGCCATGAGGTCACTGTCCTGACATCCTCTGCTGCCATTCTTGTGGATTCCGGAAAATCATCTCCTTTTAAATTTGAGACCTTCCCTACACCTTTGACTACAAAGGAATTTGAAAGACATTTCAAACATTCTGTCAATATATGGACATATGAGTTCCCCAAATACTCAGTCTGGAAATTGTATTCAAAAATGCAAAGCATGTTTGAAGAACATTCTGATGTGTTGGAAAGCTTATGCAAATACATGATTTTCAATGAGAAACTTATGAAAACGCTACAAGAATCAAAGTTTGATGTGCTGCTAGCAGACCCTGTGGTTCCCTGTGGAGAACTTCTGGCTGAGCTACTGAAAATTCCTTTTGTGTACACTCTCCGCTTCTTCCCTGGCAATGCATATGAGAAACAGTGTGGAGGACTTCCATTTCCACCTTCCTATGTGCCTGTTGCTCTGTCTGAGCTCAGTGATCGCATGTCATTCATGGAGAGGGTGAAGAATATGATGAATGTGATTTTTTTTGACCTCTACTTTCAAACATTTAATGAGAAGAAGTGGAATCAGTTTTACAGTGAAGTTCTAGGTAAGCTACCACTTCAATTATTATGATTTAATCCTAACTATTCTGTTCCTTTGAAGATGAGCTGAAGTAAATATCAAACCTACACACTTGAGGGAAATATAGATCAATGACATAAGAGGCTTACATTAGAGAAGCAGTTAAAACTCTGGCCATCTCCTTTTCAGATACATTTCCAGAAAACAATAACTCTGCTACTTGAACCACAGACAGTTTTTAGAAAGCATTATGTATGCATTTTACTATAGTCTTATTTCAGCCTAAAGAATAATATAACAGGTACCAGGAGCTCGTACTGTCATGTAGCTACTTGGGAGGCTGACAGTTCAAAGCTAGCCCAGGAAGGAAAGTGTGTGGGACTTTTTTCTCCAATGAAACACCAAAAGACCAGAAATAGAGCTGTGACTCAAGTGTAATAGAGTGTTAACCTTGAGCAAAAAAAAAAAAATAGCTCAGGGAGAGAAGGGGTGACATGGTGTTAAAAGAAATGTACTTATTACCTTATTTGTGCAACAGTAACCTCTCCTTATATCACACTTACAGTAAACTTAAAATTCAACTCTTTTACAAAGCTCAAGAACACTGCCCAGACCTGAGTTCAACCCCAGGACCAGCACAAAAACAAAAAGAACACAAAGAATAAATCTCATTAATATATTAATGACTATAGCTATGTAGATTTAGTCCTTACAGCTATGTAGATTTAGTCCTTATAGTTGATGACTAATTACCAAAACTATGTAGCATAAAGGACATTACCCAACTTTTGCAGATTAGTTTTCTCACTCACAAAGAAATAATTTACCCATAGTTGCAGGCATGATTCTTCATAATTGTTAAATATTGTTTATTTCCCAGAGAAAATGCTTTAATGACTGAAAGTCTCCCCCCCCTTTCCCTCTCTCTGTTCCTGGAGAGCAGGAGAATAATATTATCAGCTTAATATAAACCAAATGCAGTACAACCACTCAGAATTTAGTTAGACTCTCAAAAACCCACTGTACTGGAAAATCAAATTGGAGAAACCTCCTGAGATAACTTTTTAGAGGATTGATATTATTAATTGATTCTGGAGATCAGAATGTTTCTAGATTTTATTTGGTACTTTTGTAGCTCTGAAAGGATGTTTTTTATAGACAGAGTATTACATGTGTCATTATAAATATCCTTTTTCAAAACACAATATCTAAGTGTCTTGCCTACATTATTCCTACTTATTTCAGAAAGTCACATGATTTGTTTCAGAGTAAATTTTTTCATGAGACTTGCTATTATGTTCTTTTCTCCACTCAGGAAGACCCACTACAATACTTGAGCTCATGGCCAAAGCTGATATATGGCTCATTAGGACCTACTGGGATTTCGACTTCCCTCGCCCACTGTTACCAAATTTTGAATTTGTGGGAGGACTCCACTGCAAACCTGCCAAACCTCTGCCTGAGGTGAACCTGTCCCTGTTGGCTTGGTGCTCCCTCTCTCTCTCTCCTTCTTTTCCCTCTTGCTTTTCTTCTCCCTCTCCCTCTCCTTCTTTCTGCATTTCTTAATGGCTTTGCATCCTCTCTCAGGGGGTCTCCATTAGCAAAAATAGATTGAGAGAGGGGATGAAGTGTCCTGTTAGTTGTGGCCTCGTGTATTTCCATTCAACTCTCTATCCTCATGACTATCAAGATAAAGGTAGGAAAATTGGAAGCTTTGTAGAATATAATCAGTTAAATTGAGCCTTCATTGGACATCATAAGGACGAATATATGATTCATGCAAAGATTATTTACTAAGTGACTATAATATACCCAAAGAAAATGGTGGCTATCCTGAGAAGAAGCAGAAACAGATTCTGAACACAGAGCTTGATTCCTTTTGGATAAGGAAGCTAGAAAATAAAAATTGTCTGAAAATATTTTCATAAAGAATAGAATAATGTTAAGTAAACACAAGGAAAGCATGAACATAGAGTTCAATCTCTACTACTGTTATTACATAAATCAGAATAATACAATAAAAATCTTGTAAAATTTGGAAACCAGATCCCTACCATTATAGCAGGATCTATTTTTTTCCTGTAAACTTAGTAGTACATATTTTCAGAAATCTGTGTTCCTTTATGGGATTTATTTATCATTAGATATTTCTGATGCATCCTTTCTCCAATATAGTGAGTGATCTGACTGTGTCTTCTGAATGAATTAGGCTTGAAACTTATTTCTGAAATATGAGCAATTAGCTACTCCTGAGTCTTTTTGAATACTGTTTGCTTAGACTGCCAATGTCAATACACCACTTTCAGTGTATGTCTTTGACAGAGGGGTGAGACCCCTCCAGAAGACAATTGCTACATCTCATCATTCAGATTCCATCAGTTAATTGGAAAATTAAGATCATTTACATCTAGGGTTAATATTCAAAAGTATACACTTGAATTGGTTTCTGGGGTTGTGTGAATGATCTGGTATGTTCGTGTCTATGCTTCCTAATTTTTGAAAAATAATCATAACTATTATAAGTAAAGACCAATTATAAACTTCCTCTACTTCTAGCTGGTTACATTAGTAATGTAATTAATTACATTAGTAATGAAGATAATTATCATCTAAGACTCTAAGTAGAATAATTTCTAAGAACATCTACCCCAGTTGATGTATGAGGATTCTATTTCTCTTCTTCCTGTAAAAAACCTAAACAGATTATACATCTTCTTCCAAATAAAAGGAGCTAATGAGTGAACTGAGATCAGATATTATAACAAGTTAAGCTTGTTTTTCTGCAGTTGTTCTTTGGTGATGGAGAATATTCTTTCTTCACAGGAAATGGAAAAGTTTGTCCAGAGCTCTGGAGACCAGGGTGTGGTGGTGTTTTCTCTGGGCTCAATAGTCAGTAACTTGACTGAAGAAAGAGCCAACACAATTGCATCGGGCCTTGCACAGATTCCACAAAAGGTAAACTAACGCTCTCTGGTGGACATTAACAGAATAATACTTTTTCTTTTATTTCTTTTTTTAAAATTTTAATGTCAAATTCATGTACATAGGGGTTACAGTTACATCAATTAGTGAGTATATTTCTTCTCTAACTCGTTATCCCTTCCCTCATTTTTTTCTCCCTCTTTCCCTCCTTCCCCAGTTGCTCCCAAAGTTATACATATCATTTTCAACATATTATCTTGTTAGTATCAATGCTGCATTGCACCCCCCTTGTCCTATGTCTCACCATTATACACAGTAAACCAATTTACCAATTCCAATAAATAATATTCTTCAAAAACCCTTTTGAAAACACATCAGACTACCTTGTCCTACTTGAGAAAGGACAGACTAAAAGTGTGGCAAAGAAAGTATTTTTTTTTAAATCCAGAACAGTAAAGAATATTAGTAACTTCCTTTTCTGATACATAAAAAATAGTGCAATATGCTTGTGCAATTTGGGTTTTTATGGACCTGTCAGATACAAAATAAATAAGCTTCTCAATAAATACATTAAGTTCATCCAGAAGCACAATTACACTCATATTTTTTGAATCATGGAATATAATACTATCAAACCTGTTTATGAGGAAATCTCTCAAATTAGAAAATCAATTCATTATTTTTTATTGTATGTAGGAAAATAGTTTTAATATACAATTAACTTTCTTAGAAACCTCTCTCAAACTTGGCAGATTTTATTGTTTTTTTCTTTTTTTTTTTTTTTGTCATTTGTGGGGCTTGAACTCTGGGCCTGGCCGCTGTCCCTCAGCTCTTCAGCTCAAGGCGAGTGCTGTACCACTTGAGCCACAGCGCCACTCCGGCTTATTCTGCTTATGTGGTGCTCAGGATTCAAACCAGGGCCTCATGCATGCAAGGCAAGTGCTCTACCACTGAGACCTTCCCAGCCCCAAACTTGGCAGATTTTAAAAACAACTTTATCATCAAGGCATTCCCAAAGTGCTGGACAAAATTTCCCAACATGACAGTTGTTATTAACCCAGTGCCAAGAAGCTCTCTGTTTTATAGTATTATTATTATCTCTTAGTAGTTTTACAAAAGAGCTAACAAAGCAGCTTATGAATTCAACATATCTTGATCAATGTCACTCCTTTCAACATTCTCACCCGTCCCTCTCCTATATATCCCTTTCTTTACTTAATTTTGCAGGATATACATTGGATTTTTGACTGCATTTTCTACGTCTACTCTTCATCATTTGTCTACCCCTGTGCCCTTGATCCCACTCCACCCCAAGCCTTTCTTCCTTTTTTTAATAAGTTTTTTTATTGTGAAAATACTGTACAGAGGGGTTACAATCACATGAGCAAGGTAATGAGTACATTTCTTATCAAGCAAAGTTGTCTTTGTTTTTTCCCCTCCCATCCCTTCCTCCCATCTACAAAACTACATCCCTCCATCTCCACAACTACATCTCCCCCCTAAATTGTAAAGTTCACTTTTAACAATACTTTAAAAAAAATTCTCATTCTAAGCTGGGCACTGGTGGCTGATGCCTGTAATCCCAGCTACTCAAGAGCCCAAGGACTAAGGATTGAGGTTCAAAGCCAGCCCAGGCAACAAAGTTCTTCAGACCCTGATCTCTAATTAACCACCAGAAAAGCCAGGAGTGGAGCTGTGGCTCAAGAGGTAGAGTAATATCCTTGAGTATGAATTGTTCAGGGATAAGGCCTAGGCTTTGACTTAAAGCCCCCGTACTGGCACACACAAGAAATTCTAACTCTATCTTCAAACCTTTTGTATTAACAGTTAAAACTGACATTTAATATTTTTGAATAATGCTTATTTGTATTTATAAGAAGTTGTGCGTACTCTTTAATTGGAATAGTTGCAATAAACTAATTTCTCAAAAGTATCCATTGGGGGTAGAGCTGTGTGGTAAGCAGGTGGTGGCTCTGTAAGGTCAACCGGCACTGGGAAATTTGGCCCAGGGTACAGAGTCCAAGGTGGCTGAAAGCCTTTGATGGGAGTTTGGGTGGAGTGGAAAGCCGGGGCAGTAATCGGTATGAATCACTTATAAATGGCACCCAAGCAGGACCCCAAGCCTAAGTTCCAGCAGAGTGAGCGAGTGCCCTGATTTCATAGACCTCTCATTTATGAACAAAGTGTGCTAAGGTTGCCATAAAGGGCAAGGAAGTGAATCGCTTTATGCGTTACAGTGGTTGGAGTAAGAATTTGGATGAGTGGGTTCCTGATAGCAGGGTACTGGTGTACTGGACACCAATCTGCAGAAACCACTTGAACTACAAAAGGAGCAGTATGCGCAGGGGAAGATGAGTGGGGGCCTGGAAAGAAGACGTGCAGCCTGCAGCAGATGAGCATTGAAGTGAAAACCAAAAAGGAATAAGCAGAAAACATCTGGCAATGGAAATGGTGGCTGTACCCGCCAGACACTCCAGCCTCCTTGGGAGAAAAGGGCCCCGGGTGGATCCTATTGTTGAAAACCATGAACTGTTTATGCACAGCGTGGAAGTTAAAATGAAGACTGAAGAAGAGCTTAAATCATGGCTTTTGATCATTGCGACTTAAATTACCAGACAGAAACAGCTGTTTTATTTTCCTGCCAATTAGAACGTGGATTCCATTCTGGAAGATCATGCAAAATTAAAGAAATCTGGAGAAAACACAGATAAGGAGTACCCTGTGAATGAAGTTGTGGCCAGGATTAAAGAGGACTTTGATGTGATGGTGGGCACCTGACTGCTCTACAAGTTTGAGAGGCCTCAGTAAGCGCAGATTCTCACTGCAGGGACCACCCCGACACGCCCATGTCCCACCAGTGGGTTGCGCCCCACTCCTGCGACTGTTGGCTCGCCTTGGCGCGATGATGGGTGACACCCTGCTGGATGAGAAGCGCCTGGCCCTGTTACTGACTCTTCACGATTTCCTCAAGGGCCTGGCCACGAATTCCAGGATCCTTTTTAGTGCCAGCGACTACGAGGACCACTGGAAGGTCAAATGAGCACTCACGAGGGATCTGTGGTGGAACATGTCCTTGTAAATGCGCACACGAGAGGGAAGTGTATGACATTCCTCCTCCACCTCTTGTTCAGATGGTGCACTTTGAAGATGGTGGCGTGCTACAGAATTACACATTGTGTCGTTCATTTTAAGCAGAGAAAAAAAAGGGGTCACCACTGCTTTTTCTCTTCTTCTTTCCTTCATTTCCAAGTCGCTACCAGTGGACCCAGTGACAGACAAGAGACAGCTGTCGCGTTGTTGCCTAGGTGACAAATCGACTTCCATGCTGGTGATCTCTTCCTCTGACATGACTCTCTTTGATAATGCATCCCTGTTAACGCCACGTCACCAAGCTGACCCAGGGCCAAAATTCTGATCATGTGTAGATTCGCGCCATGCCTCTGATGTTCAGTTTGGAATCTTAGCACTTCACCCACAGACCCTTCCTCAAGACCCTGCTAGGTTCCTGCACACTCCATCTGCTCAGTGGAGGAAGATTGGTGGATTGCTTCATGTGTTTTATATTTTATGTCCAATTCAAGTTTAACATGATGGATGCAAAGCATTGTGTAGCTACTGTTTGGGGGAAAAGGCAAATCTTTTTTTTTTAAGTCAACTCTTTGATGAGTTTTTTTAAGATCCTCAATAAAATTTTTCTTTTAAAAAAGGTAACTATTAGACTTTTTAAGAGATAAGATGAGGCAAATTACAATAAATAATTTAAGGTAGAAATGGACACAAGGAAACTGCTTCCAATATGAACCCAGAGGGAAAAAATACAATAACAAATTCTTAAAATCAGAGTTAGCATAAACTTTATTAAAAATGTGTAATTAAGTAATCTTCACAATATGATCACATAATAAATTTTCATTAATATTAATAATTATATGTCATTTATTATAAAGTCCATGAAATGTACATATTGTCGTTACAGACCTTCGGCAATAGTTTATATTAAAATATTCTACTGCAGTTCCTTATCTAGCCTGTGGAAAATGTTCACCTTGATAATTGCTTCAATTCTTCTAAAAGGTTTACTTCAAAGAGAGGACTTATCTTTGTCTAAATTCTTAGGAATCAAGCATACTATGACTTGACATTTGAGATATTGAATAACATTTTCTCTACCTAACAGGTTTTATGGAGATATGAGGGCCCCAAACCAGAAACCTTAGGATCCAACACTCGGCTGTACAAGTGGATCCCTCAGAATGACCTGCTTGGTAAAACTAAGGAAACTAAAGAGTAAAAATGTGAATACAAAAAACACCTAGCACACCATGAAAATAATAGTCCAATAAGTAACAAATGTATTGAATATTAATTATCTCAAACTCGAACACTAACCTTTCTTCATATTTTTAGTATGAATAAATTACGGAGTTGTCATGTGAGGGTACACAGTCACATTCTTTCTGGGTAGAGAGGCACTCTCTGAATGGCCCTTTATCTCCTATGTTAGCTTTTCTTATTTTCCAACTGCAGATGGATTTCAAAAGTCATTGAGAATAACTGCTTCTCTTGTATTGGTAGGGGCTCTGCATTTCTCATAGTGATAAATATGCAAATATTATTCAGTGAGATGCAGCCTGTCTTTCTATAGATACCAGCACCACAGTCACTGAATTCCAGCATGCCATCACATATCACATGAGATCACGATCTCACTAGGTCTTCAGGAGACCATGCTGCACTTGTCTCCAGACTTTCCTTCATTTAAACCCACTGTATCTTTCGTAAAAATGTTTTTGTAACATTATTTTGGTTTTGTTATCCTTTTCTCAATATTGTTTTCATTTTTCAAATCTCAAGACAAACAAAATGCTCTCACAAGTCATCACTAGTCTCTCCAGTGAGCCTAGGTGCTTGTTGTTCTGAGGTTTAAAATTCAATGGAGTTTCATGACTAAGGTGCATGCTATGTAGAGAGCACTCACATTGAACATACTGTATCTCATTTAATTCCTAAAGCATACCTGATCACTGTGGAAATCTCCCCAAGTGCAGGTCATCCCAGAACCAAGGCCTTCATCACTCACGGTGGAACCAATGGTGTCTATGAGGCCATCTACCACGGAGTCCCAATGGTGGGCATTCCTTTGTTTGTGGATCAACCTGATAACATTGCTCGGATGAAGGCTAAGGGAGCAGCTGTTAGACTGGACTTTACCAGGTTTTCAAGTGAAGATCTTATCAATGCCTTGAAGACAGTCATTAACAACCCTTTGTGAGTTTACCTACTCTTTCATTGGACCCGATTTAGAGAAGGATTCTTCTCATCAGTGACAATGCATCTCACCTGCTTTCTCAGGAGGCTTATTACTTAATATTTAAGTGAGCTTCTCTGTGATCTATGTCTTTTTTTTTTTTTGTATTGTCCTGGGGCATGAATTCAGGCCCTGGTTGCTGTCCCTGAAATTCTACACCCAAGGCTAGCACTCCACCGCTTTGAGCTACTTTGGATTTTCTGGCTAATTGGAGAAAAGTCCCAGGAACTTTTCTTCCCAGACTGGCTTTGAACTGTGATCCTCATATCTCAGCCTCCTGAATAGCTAGAACTTCAGGCATGAGCAATCAGCTTTCTAGTGTGCTTTTTATTTTCAACAACAAAGTAATTTCAGTCTTGTACTTTAACTCACAGATTAATTAGGTAAGCAATTACTGAAAACATTTCTACATATGCAAATAATGCTGAAGATATATAACTATTTGCAATGACTCTATTTTCAAAATATGCTTAAACTTTATAAAAATGATAAACTCAGAAACAAAAGAAATTGTTTAATCAAATATCTGAAATATCTCATTCTAATCATTTTTATTTTTAGCCTTTTCTAGAGCTTACACTCAGGGCCTATACACTGTCATTGAGCTTTTTTTACTTAAGGGTATCACTGTACCACTTGAGCTACAACTACACTTCTGGCTTTATTGGTGGGTAATTGGAGAAAGAGTCTTAGGGACTTTCCTGAATGGGCTGGCTTTGAACCAACATCCTCAGATCTCAGCCTCCTGAGCAGCTAGAGGTTATCGGTGTGAGCTATGAAAATCTGGCTTCAATCAAATAATCATTTGCCAAAAACTCATTTTATTATGGTTATGTTTACAGATTTTAATTGCCTATAATACAGATATCATAAAAGTAACAGGTTTAATTTAGAAAATTCAAATATATGATATATATTTTGCACATATATAATATTTTACATATATATTCTATCTTCACTATCATGAAATTTATTTGGTTTTCCAGAGCTTTAAACTGACAACAGTACACTCACTACAGAGGTGCTCTACCATTTGAGTCATAGCACAGAACAGCTAGAAGGGCCAATCATAGCATGGAATGGAAAGGGCAGTTCAACTAATTGAACATTATAATTTTGTTGGTACTAGAGTTTGAACTCTAGGTTGTCAGGTAAGTACCCTATTATCCAAGTTCTATGAAACTTTTATAATTTTGTCTAATAAACAATGGCCTTATACTCATTTCCCATGTTTAGGGTTGCTATGCTAATAGGATAACTAAAAGCTCTCTGACTGTTGGCCTTAAACTGACTCCCTCAGTAATAAGATAAAAGCAAACTTCATGATATAGAAGGGAAGAAATGTAAGGAAAAAGAGAGAGAAAATTAAATGTCAAAAAGAAAACCATTGACTACATGGTATGGGCAGAGGTGAATGACGAGAAAAAATTGACAGTTTCACAGCCTTAAAGTTATCAAGTTCCACAAGAGAAATAGATACATTTGAATACAAGAGATTGTAACGAAAATAATCATATTATTTGAGACTTTCTGTAAAACTAATTGTAGCTTTGAGGCTAAAAATTAAAACAATAAAAGGCAGAAGATGGGAAAGAGATATTCAGCAGCAGACATTTCACCTACTAGTTTAAGAGAGATCTTTAAAAATTTCATACCTTCTCAAATAAATATTGCTCATTTAAGAGTATCCAATGCAAATACTGTGTATAGGCAAATGAAAATAAAACACTAAGGTAGTAGGTCCATTTGATTTAATTTGCATTATTTCTATGGCAGTTTAGAAGAACTTTTTGGCTTACTATAGTCATCAACATTACATTCTTTTAAGGTAGGTGTCTCTGTGTTTTCCTTTTAGCTATAAAGAGAATGCAATGAGGTTATCAAGAATTCACCATGATCAGCCAGTGAAGCCTCTGGATAGAGCTGTCTTCTGGATGGAGTTTGTCATGCGCCACAAAGGAGCCAAACACCTTCGCCCGGCTCTCCATGACCTCAACTGGTTCCAGTACCACTCTCTGGATGTGATTGGCTTCCTGCTGGCCTGTGTGGCAGCTCTCATCTTCATCTTCACAAGATGTTGCCTTTTTTGTTGCTGGAAGTTTCCTAAAAGTGGAAAAAAGAAAAGAGAGTAGTTGGAAGCTGGTAGCTCTGTTAATTATTCCAGCAAGACAAATTTTAATAGATTAAGTTCTTTCCTACTTGCTCATTCCAAGCTTCTTCTTTTTCTCTGTTTTGTATTCAGTATTAATGAAGCAGCCCTGTGTCACTATGGTTGCTCACCATGAGGTTCTAACTCCACACAAATTCACAGGGATGTGACCAAGTAACCATGGACTGAATTATCTGAAATTATGAAGCTCAATAAATTCTTCGTTCCTTCTACATCTAAGATATATATGATTAACATATATGGTTAACATATTTAATATATGGTTAACACATATAATACATAATGTATATGATTAACATAATATCTCATAGAAGGTTGTGGTGTGTCATAATTATATCCAGAGGAATTATATTATACAATTACAAAGTATTATACAATTACAAAGTATTATACAATTACAAAGAGTTTATTATTATATTTTTCTTATTCTTAGCACAATTGTCATTATTTAATTCTATTGTAATAATTATAATAGATCAGCTTATATTATATAATATTCTATATTGTATGTATTATATTTGTGATCTTCTTATAATGAACATCCCTTTTCTTTCTTCTTATTTGTTCTTTTTCTGAAAAGACTATGGTTGCATCTTTCTAATTTTGCTAATGAAGACACAGAAAATTTTGGGAAAGAATATTTTTTAAAGATAAGGTCATTTTTGTCCTAATCTAAACACAGGCTGCCTGACCTTGATCAGTAACAAAAAAAGGACAAAAACACATGTAAAACTTCTAATTTCTGACATGTGGGATATGCTTAAGTAAAATCACAGGAATCTCGAGGCCATCCTGAATCTTTCATATTTAGGAAGCATATTTTCACCATCAACACAGTCCAGATTGAAGGAAAGTTAACTGTTTTTTCAGGTAAGAAAGACATGATCTGCAACCTAAAACTATTCTCCAGCCTTGAGCATGAATTTATTCAAACAATAAATTAAAGCACTGATTCTAGCAGAACTACAAGTTTGGTTCACCACGAAAATGTCAAAAAAAAAACTTATGTAGATAATTGACACATTTTAAGAGAAAAATAGAATAAGTACAGTGCTAAATAAAACGAGAACATTAAATCATGCATAGAAATGAGAAATACTTTCAGTTCAACTTCTTTTGATATATCTGTTAAAACATGGATTATTTTTCACTTGAGCCCAAGTGCAAATTACCAACCAATCCTACAGGAAATCTGATATGAAAATTGATGAAGGATATGAAAGGATAATGAAAGAAACAAAAAGGAACAAGAAAATAAAAAATGGATGATCATAATCACTGATACATTTTTTTTGTCAGTCATGGGACCTGAACTCAAGGCCTGGGCGCTGTCCTTCAACTTTTCAGCTCAAGGCTAGCACTCTACCACTTGAGCCACAGGACCACTTCCAGCTTTTTCTGCTTATGTGGTGCTGAGGAATCGAACCCAGGGCCTCACGCATGCTAGACAAGCACTCTCCCACTGAGCCACCTTCCCAGCCCCAATTATTGATATGTTGAACTTCATTACTTTAATTGAGTCTTCCTCTGAATGTATTTAGACACTGAGAAAATAATGTATTTCAAGTTCACAATATACCTTCACAAAAGTATATTCAATTGAATTCTTGTCTCCTAAATATATATCATAAATGTGTGTTAATTTTGAAGAACATAATAAATTCCAGGATGAAAGGATTAAAATTGTACAGTGGGGAAATCTGAGAGGTATATACGGATTAACTTAATATACATTTTATACTCTCAATTTTCTTAAACTGAGTTTGTTTTCTATTCATAAGGATAAACCAGATGGGGAAAAGCTATCCACATTATTGATAAGTATGCAGAGGTGGTAGAACTCTACTCTGCAGAGACATATCAAATGCACCATCAACAGAGGAATAGTTTTAGTCAGTGAAGCGATAAAAGCACTGATCACAAGTTACTTTCAATGCTGGTACAGGTCATTAGGCTAGCTCAACATCTTCAAGAATCACATTGCTTTGGGAGACATAGCAGTAACACAGTAATCTTTTTACAAACTAATTCCATCACATTACATCCTATTTGAAGAGTGTTATAGACAGAAATATAGAGTCTGTCTTGTCTTGTTTGGAAGCTTTATCTCTACAATTTTTTACAAAATTCTTTCAAATATGAACTTTACAACATTGACTAGCATTATAAAGTATACATTTAAGGTTCAAAGGTTTGGTCATGATTTCATAGAAAAAGAAGAATAATTAATATCAAATGTGATGGTAATTGTCTCAATAATTGATAATTGCAACTTTCAAAATGCCAAAAAAGTTTTGCCTCCCCTAAATTTCTCTTTAGTGGGAAGAGTACTATAGTTTGCATCTTGTATGTCCCCTTAAAGACCTCTGTGCTGAAAACTCACTGACTTTGTAGCACTATTGGTTTGTAGCTTAACTTGAAGGAAGAGAGGCACAGAGCAAAACAGTTATAACACAAGAAATGTGGCCCTGAGGGGGATATTGGAAACCCATGTCCTTCACACTACGTTCCTTTAGGTTTCCTGAGGGACTGGCTATGGTGCATACTCCCAATATGATATTCTCCCTCACCACAACCCCTACCCCACCCCAAAAACAGAATCATGAAGCAAGAGGCATGCCATGTCACCAGAATCATGCCACATTTAATCTTCCCCACACATAAACTAATTACCTCAAGTATTTTGTTATAATAACAGAAAACTTACACGTAATGGGAGGAGTAATAGAGCAATAAAGAATACTAATTGTTAAACTAGCAACTCAACATCCAAAGTGGTATGCACTGAGGACGCAGAATGAGAATAATTCTCAAACCATTCCAAGCAAGCACGTTTGGCCAGGGGCTTTCAAAATGATGTGATTTAATCAAGGGTTTGCCCACATCTCTACTAGTAAAAGGTCTGTTGAGCTTTTCCCATTGTTGTATAAGAATCCCCTGTAATACACAGAGAGGTAATAACAAGGTGGCCTCCCAGCCAGTTATACACAGCATATTCTTCTGGACCATTAACTTTGTATGAGGATAATTGGCACATTCAATAATTTAAGAAATAGAATCCTCTAAGCATGTAAATATACATGTAAACATCTGGATTATAAACAGGACACTGTGGTCTATTTCAATGAAATACTAAATTCCAGCACCATAAACCAGAAAAAAAAATCAGCATTTCTTGACTTCCTGCAACTCCCCCCAAAACACGCCATAAATCATGATAGTTAAGAAACACAGTTTCAACTGCACAATGACTTCATCTATATTTCTATGGAAAGGATTCCCTATAAAAGCTTCCTGATTGCCCCTTTATTTCCACACTACTCTAAAAGATCATACATAACTAATAATAAATGGAATGTATTTATAATTTATAATCAGTTGTTTCACTTATAAAATAAGAGTTTAAAAACTTTAAAACATTAGGGTATCTACATTTTTATATGTCTTTCTGCCAATTACATGATCAGATTATAATTTGGAGTGTAAGTGACACATTAACCTCCTGGTTGATTTACCATTGGAAAGAGCAACATTAGGTCTGGGCACAGGTAACTCAAGACTGTCATCCTAGCTACTCAAGAAGCTGAGATCTAAAGGTCATGGATGGAAGCCTGGGCAGGAAAGGTAAGAATGTTAACCCAAATTGAGCACTAGAAAACCAGAAGCAGACATTTAGCTTAAATGGTAGAGCACTAACCCAGAGCCAAAAAGCTCAAGGACAGCACCCAGGTCCTGAGTTTAAGCCCCATGATCAACAAAATAAACCATCAGGTTGCAGTAAGATTATATATGCAATGCGTTACCATTTTCTACTGAGGCAACATATGTGTTACTTTAAGTCTACACGTTTTAGGAAAATACTCTTTTGGACATCAGAATACAGTCCCTGCACCAATATGCGCACTGTGGATGAACTGGTATGGAATAGTCATGAGGTGACTGTCATCATCAATATCCATTCTCATCCATTCCACCAAAGCAGCTGCTATTAAATTTGAGGTTTACTCTCTATCTTTACGTGGAGATGCTATGAAAGATTTCTTCGTAAAACAGACCTAGAAATTGGCAAAAGAATTTCCCAAATATTCATTGTGGAAATTTTATCCCAAAGACTCAATTTTCTTTAGAAAATATTCTGATGTTCTCAAAAAACTCTTGAGAGGTGTAGTCTGTAGTGAAAGAATTGAAAAAAAAATTACTTCTCCTTGAGTAGATTAACTTCTACCTCAGGAAATTAAAATATTTTCCTATATTGACAAGAGCATTCCTTCATATTTCTGTCAATAGCAACACCATACTAGGCCAAAAAATAGTTGTAAATTCAAGGTTTCCCTTGTTTCCACATTTTTTTAAAATTGAAAATAAGATGAGGGGGGAGGCATGTGACAGTTACATAGGTAAGACAATAAGTACATTTATTTTTAATCATTGTTTCACCGTCTTTGTTTATCTCCCACTTACCTCTCCCTATCCCCCAATCAAGTTGTAATGTTCATACCCAACATAGTATCAAGTGAATATCAGCATTACTGTGGTTCATAATTGTTCTGCTATTTCTGTTAGTCCCTTTCCCTTTCACATAATATACATATTGCATGTATATTATGCAAAGTATGAGGAACAAAAACCAAGAGAAATGAAGAAAGAAAAAACAATAGAGAAAAAAGAACCAGGTATATGCAAGGTCTAATGAGAACATCTTGTTGCCATAAGTTGGAATTCATGTTAATATGCTTCATTTTATATATCGTCCTTTGGACTACACACTTGGGTTGTTGAGATCCCCTGTTAAGAATATCATATACATATTCTAGTTCTTACAAATGAGGGCGCTCATGCAACCTCATTTCTTTTGGATCTGGCTTACTTCATTTAATATAATTTTTTCCAATTTCCATTTCCTTATGTGTAGAACAATGTTATTCTTTCTGATTGAAGCATAGAATTCCACTGTGTATATATACCACATTTTCTTGATCCATGTATCTACTGAGGGGCATTTGGGTTGGTTCCATGTTTTGGCTATGGTAAATAATGCTACGATGAACATTGTCATACTGGTGAGTTTAGTGTGGCCTTGTTTGTGGTCATTTAGGTAGATTCCCAGAAGTAGGATTGCTGGGTCATAGGGGAGCTCTATGTGTAGTTTTTTGAGGAACCTCCACACTGCTTTCCAGAGTTGTTGAACAAGTTTGCACTCCCACCAACAGTGTAGTAGCATTCTCTTTCAGTCACATCCTTGCCAGCATCTGTTGTTAGATTTCTTGATTAGGGACATTTTAACTGGTGTAAGGTAGAATCTCAATGTTGTTTTGATTTACATTTGTTTTCTAGCCAGAAGTCTCTTGGCCACTTGCATTTCCTTTTCAGAGAGGTTTTTCTTAAGGTCTTTAGCCCATTTTTTTAATGAGGTGATTGTTTCTTTGGGGGTTTGATTTGGCATAATTGAATTTCTTGATCTGTTAGTATATTTTAGATATGAGACCCTTGTCTGTTGTATGTGTGGTGAAGATCTTCTCTCAGCCTGGTGGGTTTCAATATATTTTGCTAGCTATGCCCTTTGCTGTGCAGCAGCTCTGCAGTTAATGCAATCACATTTATCCAGCCTTTCTTTGATTTGTTATGTTTCTGGATCTTTATTAAGAAGGGTTGACCTGTGCCAAGGAGCCCTAGTGTTTCTCTTATTTCTTCTTGTAATATTTTCAAGGTATCTGCTTTTACCTCAAGGTCTTTGATCCATTTGGAGTTGATTCTGGTGCAGGGTGATATATAGGGATTTAACTTTAGTTTTCTATTTAAGCAATACTGCCAGCACTATTTATTTTTATATGTTTTTTATTGTAGAAATACTGTACAGAGGGGGTAGAGTTGCATAAGTAAGGTAATGAGTACATTTCCTATTGAGCATTGTTACTTCCTTTGTTTTTCCCCCCACATCCCTTCCCTCCCCATCTTACCCGCTCCTCCTTCTCACTCCCAGTTATAAAGTTCATTTTCAACATAGTGTCTTGTACATCTTATTGTTACAATGGGTCAACCTGTATCATTATTTCAGCATTTTGTTATTTCCCTTCCCCTCCCCAAATTATAAAAATGTATAAACAAGATGCAGGGCACCAAATCAAATACAGTGAAAACAGGGGTTATATGATGGGGGAAGAACATACAGAAGAAACAAAAAAAATCATATAGTACATTTTAAATACGTTAAAAGCAATAGCAAGAAGGAAAAACTTGTGTCCCTATCTTAGGGTTCATTTCACTTAACATCATGTTATAGCTTTTGAACTTTTCTGCTTGTCCTAGACATACACTAAGTATTACATATAAAGGAAACCATGAAACTTATTGTTTCTTTGGGCCTAGCTTACTTCACTTAATATAATTTTTTCCAAGTCTTTCCATTTCCTAACAAATGGGGCAATATCATTCTTTCTGATGGTGGCATAGAATTCCACTGTGTATATATACCACATTTTCTTGATCCATTCATCTCCTGAGGGGCATCTGGATTGGTTCCATATCTTAGTTATCGTAAATAACGCTGCAATAAACATAGTTGTGCTGGTAGTTTTAGTATAGTCTTGTTTATGATCATTTGGGTAAATGCCCAAAAGTGGGATTGCTGGGTCATATGGGAGCTCTATGTGGAGTCTTTTGAGGAACCTTTACACTGATTTCCAGAGTGGTTGAACAAGTTTACATTCCCACCAATAGTGCAGTAGGGTTTCCTTTTGGTCACATCCCCTCCAGAACCTGTTGTTATTAGATTTCTTGGTTCTAGCCATTGTAACTGAGGTGAGGTAGAATCTCAATGTTCATTTGATTTGACATTTCTTTTATGGCTAGAGAAGTTGAGCATTTCTTCATGTGACTATTGGCCATTCTTATTTCCTCTTCAGAGAAGTTTCTTTTGAAGTCTTTAGCCCACTTATTAGTGGGCAGTTATTTCTTTGAGGATTTGTTGAAGGTGAATTTAATTTTTTGAATTCTAAGTATATTTTAGATATGAGACCCTTGTCCAGTTGTATGGCTAGTGAAGATCCCAGTCCGTAGGCTTTCTATTGATCTTGCTAGCTAGGTCCTTTGCCATGCAGAAGCTCTGCAGTTTCATGCAATCCCGTTTGTCCAACCTTTCTTTGATTTGTTGTGTTTCTGGGTCTTTATGAAGAAAAATGTGCCCTATGGCAAGGAGCCCTATAGTTTGTCCTATTCCTTCTGTAATGTTTTCAGGATGTCTGCTTTGACTTCAAGGTCTTTGATGCATTTGGAGTGGATTCTGGTGCAGGGTGATATATAAGGACCTAGCTTTAGTTTTCTACAGGTGTTTAACTAATTTTGCTTTTACCATTTACTGAAGAGGGCCAGCACTATTTATTGAAGAGGCTGTCTTTCTTCCATCCTATATTTTGGCTACCTTTTCAAAGATTAGGTGGCTGTACATCTGCAGGTTCATTTCTGAGTCTTCCAATCTATTCTAGGTCCTCAGACCCATTCTTGTGCAAGTACCAAGCTGTTTTGAGTCTTATTGCTTGGTAATAAAGTTTGAGGTTCGGTATTGCAATTCCTCCAGCATTGTTCTGCCTGCTAAGGATTGTTTTTGCTATTTGGGATCTTTTGTTGTTCCATATGAATTTTTGGACTGTGTGTTCTATTTCATTGAAGAAAGAAGTTGGGATATTGATGGGTATTGCATTGAATTTGTATATAGCCTTTGGCAATATTACCATTTTCATAATGTTAATCTTTTCAATCCAGGAACATGGAAGGTTATTCCACTTCATGAAGTCTGCATTAATTTCCTTTCTCAGATATTTGAAGTTTTCATTTCTTTGGTTAATTTGGTTCCTAGGTATTTTTTTTAGGATATTGCAAATGGAGTTGTTTTCCTTATTGCAGTCTCTCTCATCTCATTGTTGGCATAGAAAAAAGCTACTGCTTTTTATGGATTGATTTTATACCCTTCTACTTTGTCAAAGTTTTGGATCAGCTCAAGTAACTTGGAAGTGGAGTTTATGGGATTCTCTAGATATAGGATCATATCATCTGGAAAGAGTGAGAGTTTTACTTTGTCTTTTCCTATTTGAATCCCCTTTATGTGTACCTCTTGCCTTATTGCTCTAGCTAAGAATTCTAATACTATATTGAAGGTGACTGGAGAGAGCAAACAGCCTTGTCTTGTTCCTGATTTTAGAGGAAATGGCTTTAACTTTTCACCATTGAGTATTGTACTGGCTGTAGGCTTGTCATATACAGCCTTGATAATATTGAGGAATACTCCATAGATTCCTAGTTTCTCCAGAGCATTCATCATAAGGTGTGTTGGATCCTGTCAAATGCTTTTTCTGCATCTATGGACAATCATGTGGTTCTTGTCCTTGCTTCTATTGATGTGTTGAATTACATTAATTGATTTGCATATATTGAACCAACTTTGCATCCCTCAAATGAATCCTGTTTGATCATAGTGTACAATTTTTTGATTAGTGATTGAAGTCTATTGGCCAGAATTTTATTGAGAAGTTTTGCATCAATGTTCATCAGAGAAATGTGTCTATAGTTCTCTTTCTTTAATGAGTCTCTGTCTGGTTTTGGAATGAGGGTTATGGTGGCTTCATAGAATGAGTTCTGTAGTGAGCTTTCATTTCTAATTTCATTGATGAGTTTGAGGAGGATAGGAGTGAGTTCTCCTTTGAAGGCTTATAGAATTTGGCTGTGAATCCTTCTGGGCCTGGGCTTTTCTCGGATGGGAGGTCTCTTATTGATGTTTCTATTTTGTTACTTTATATGTGTCTAGTTAGTTGGTTTAAATCTTGATTTAGTTGGGGAATATCAATTTTTGCCAGAAAATTTTCCATTTCTTCCAGATTCTTTAATTCATTACCATAAAGTTCTGCAAAGTATTCCCTTATCATGTTCTGAATCTTGGTAGGTTCTGTGGTCATGTTTCTGTTCTCATCTCTGATTTTGCTTATTTGAATGTATCTTTTTTTTTTTTTTCTTGCTGAGGTTTGATAAGGGTCTGTCAATTTTGTTGATTTTTTTTTGAAGAACCAAGTCTTTGTCTTGTGTTAATTCTTTCTATGGCTTTTTGGTCTCTAATTAATTTAACTCTTATTTAATTTTAATTATTTCCTTCTGTCTACTGGATTGGGGCTTGGCTTGTTGCTTTTTTCCAAGGAGCTTAAGGTGTATCATTAAATTGTTAGTTTGAGCCATAGGTACTCAGAGCTATAAATTTTCCTCTGAGAATTGCCTTTGCTATTTCCCAGAGGAGCTGGTGTTTTGTGTGCTCCTTTTTGTTAAATATCATAAAAGTCTGAATTTACAATCTGATCTCTTCTATGACCCATTGTTGAATCAACATTGTGTTGTTGAGTCTTCATGTGTTGCAGGATTTTCTATTGTGGCTTTTGGCATTGAGCTTGAATTTTATTTCATTGTGGTCTGAAAGGATGTATAGAATAGTTCCAATATTTCTGAATTTGCATAAATTTGCATTATGCTCTAAAAATTGGTCAATTTTAGAGAATAATCCATGAGCTGCTGAGAAGAATGTAAATTCTGGTGTTGTTGGATGGAATGTTTTTCTATTGATCCTATACAGATTATAATATTGTGGTGGGATGTCCTATTCTGGTCTGGTCAATTTGTGGTTTTAAAGGCTTCTTGTATCTGGATGGGCCTATTCTTCTGGATATTTGGGAAGTTCTCTGCTAGTATTGTACCTAATCCTTTGGCCTTCCTCTCCAGGCCTCCCTCAATACCTATTAGCCTCAAATTAGGCTTTCTGATAATATATTATAGTTCCTGCTACAAGAATGGTTTGAATATCTGTGTTTTTTTATGCAGTCTAAACTATCTTCTTTCAGAGATTCTGTGTCCTGCCTCCTCTCTCTGTTCTGCTTTCAAAACTTTATACTTTGCTATTTATCCCCCTTCCCTCCTGTTATTCAATCTTGATGGTTACCAGCTTTTTATTAAGGTTTTCTTTTAGGTCTCTTATGGACTGCTTTACCTCCTGGGGTTGCTTTTCAGTCTTCTCTTTTAATTCTTTTAACTGGGTGGCCATGTTTTCATTGGACTCTTTCTCCTTCTATTGGAGTTCCTTCATTTTTGGGGGGGGAGGGGTAGAAGTCTGGTCGTGAGGTCTGAACTCTGGGCCTGGGCACTGTCCCTCAGCTCTTCAGCTCAAGGCTAGCACTCTACCACTTGAGCCACAGCGCCACTTCTGGCTTCTTTTCTTTTTGCTTATATGGTGCTGAGGAATCGAACCCAGGGCCTCATGCATGCAAGACAAGCGCTCTACCACTGAGCCACCTTCCCAGCTCCAGTTCCTTCATTTTTTCATTTGTGGAATCCATGAATTCCTCTATTTTTTATTTTTTGTTTTTTTGGTCAGTCATGAGGCCTGAACTCTGGGCCTGGGTGCTGTCCCTCAGCTTTTCAGCTCAAGGCTAGCACTTAGCACTAGAGCCACAGTGTTACTTCTGGCTTTTTTTTCTGCTTATGTGGTGCTAAGGAATCAAACCCACGGCCTCACTCATGCGAGGCAAGCATTCTACCACTGAGCCACCTTCCCAGCTCTTTTATTAATTTTTGATTGGCCTCATCATATTCTTTTTTTTATTATTGTGAAAATACTGTACAGAGGGGTTACAATTACATGGGCAATATAATGAGTACATTTCTTATCAAGCATTGTAGCCTCCTCCTTTGTTTCCCTTTACCATTCCATCCTCCCCCAAACCTCCTCCCCCCCTCCCGATCAAAGTTGTAAAGTTCGTTTTCGACATAACGACTTGTACATCTCATTTTTACAATGGGTCCACCTGTATCCATATTTAAACGATTTGTTTTTCCCCTTCCCCTCCACAAAGTATAACAACATCAAATACAGTGAAAGCAGATGTTATGCCATGGGGGAAGGACATACAAAGCAACAAAGAAATAATCTTATAAATGTGTTTGAAACAATTGCATGAAAGAAAAAAACATTTGAATACATATCTTAGGGTTCATTTCCCTAACATCAATTTAACTGACCTTTTCTGCTTGACTCAGACATATACTAGTTATTGCAAATAAGGGAAACCATGGGACCTATGTTTCTTTGGGCCTGGCTTACTTCACTTAATATAATTTGTTCCAAGTCTTTCCAATTCCTAACAAATGGGGCAATGTCAATCTTTCTGATGGAGGCATAGAATTCCATTATGTATACATACCACATTTTCTTGATCCATTCATCTACTGAGGGGCATCTGGGTTGGTTCCATATCTTAGCTATGGTAAATAAGGCTGCAATAAACATAGTCATGCTGGTAGCTTTAGTGTGGTCTTGTTTGTGATCATTTGGGTAAATGCCCAAAAGTGGGATTGCTGGGTCATAGGAGAGCTCTATGTGGAGTCTTTTGAGGAACCTCCATACTACTTTCCAAAGTGGTTGAACAAGTTTACACTCCCACCAACAATGCAGTAAGGTTCCCTTCTGTCCACATCCCCTCCAGAATCTGTTGTCATTGGAGTTCTTGATTTTAGCCATTCTAACTGGGGTGAGGTGGTATCTCAATGTTGTTTTGATTTGCATTTCTTTTATGGCTAGAGAGGTTGAGCATTTCTTCATGTGTCTACTGGCCATCCTTCTTTCCTCTTCAGAGAAGTTT
This sequence comes from Dipodomys spectabilis, assembly GCF_019054845.1. NCBI lineage: Eukaryota > Metazoa > Chordata > Mammalia > Rodentia > Heteromyidae > Dipodomys > Dipodomys spectabilis. Next base: position 25,031,178 of record NW_024870720.1, on the reverse strand, counting down.
CTCTTTAAGTCTTTAGCCCACTTATTTATTGGGCAGTTGTTCATCATATTCTTGTATAGTCTTGTGCTGGGTTTATTTACCAGCCATGCTTTTAAATTATTTTGAGCATATCCTCTAGGTCATTCCCTGACTGCTCTATTGCCTATTTATGTGGAGTCAAAGTTGGGATTAGTTGACTGGCCATGTTTCTTGTGTTTCTGTGGTTATTTCTATCCATCTGAAGACAAGAGCTACTCTGATTTGATGACTCTTTAAGGACAGGAGCCAACCCAGAACCATGTAGATGTATAGAGTATTTGATGTTCATCATTTTATTTGGTTTTGTGAATATTTTTCTTCATTGTTTTACTATTCTTCCTAATGTATATTGCTCGGTTCATATATGTTTGTGCAACCTTAGTTATCCTTCTGGTTATTTACCACTTTTATTCCTTGATGATTTGCTAAGATAAGAACTTTATTTTACCACATTATATATATTTTTAGCATTGCATTTTAGCTCAATAAGTGATTGGCTTTGTAAAATATTTTAGATAATCAGTAAAACAAAAGTGCATTCTGCTGCTGCAGGTTGGAATACACTAATATGTCTATTAAGGCTACTTGATCTCTAGTTTAGTTAAATCTGATCTTTGTTGGACTTTGTCTGAATGATTTTTCTATTAATGAAGGTAGAGCATGGAAATCAAATCCCTACCATTCCATCAGAACATAGTTTTCCCTGTTCACTTAGTTGTATATATTTTAGGAAGTCAGTATTCCATTATGGGATGTATTTATCATTAGATATACCTGATGGATACTTTCTCCTATATAGCAGTCTTATTGTGTTCTGAATGATTTGTAGTTGCAAGCTATTCCTCAAATATGAGCAACTAGATATTCCTGTTTCTTTTTGAGTACTATTTTCTTGGACTATCAAAATAAGTATATAATTTTTAGTTTATGTGTTTCATGGTATGTCATTCAGATTCTATTGTTTAGTTGGAAAATTAAGATCATTTACATCTAAGGTTATTACTAAAAGTGTACACTGGTACTGGTAATCTATTGCCCTTTTCTGGGGTTTTGTGAGTGATCTATATTCATGCCTTTCTTCCTTAATTTTTAAAAAATAATCATTAGCATTGTAAATAGAGTGCAGTTACAAACTCACTCTAATTCTAACTGGAGAACCTACATTAACAATTAATACAATTGTAAACTAAGAGACTAAGAATAATTTCTCAGGGTATCTACCCAAATCAAAGTGTGAATTTTCTGTTTCTCCTCTTCCTGTCAAATACATGAACACTTGTATTACACTTACACAACTACACATAATAGAATTGTACTGTTTCATATTTTACAAATAAAATACATTATTTAGTGAATTGAGATCCAGATATTTTAACAATTTCACAAATTTTCCTCTGCAGTTGTTCTTTTGTGATGAAGAATATTCTATCTTCACAGAAAATGGAAAAGTTTGTCCAGAGCGCTGTAGACCAGGGTGTGGTGGTGTTTTCTCTGCGCTGAATGGTCAGTAACATGATAGAAGAAAGAGCCAACACAATTGCATCAGCAAAATGTGTGAATGTCTGTCTCTCTGTCTTTTTATGGGCATTAAACTCAGGGGAGTAACTCATAATTGGTAACAATTCTGCTCTAGCTGTTTGTTAGTCTGATTGTTGTTTTATTAAATACTGGTTATAGATAATTTCTTACATGAATCTGACCATGAAAGTTACCCACAGTTTAGACTTGCTTAATTCTGGAAGACTTCATCAATTTACAAGTCAGAATAATATTTTTGTATGCTTGTATGCATGTGTTGTGTGTGTGTGTGTGTGTGTGTTTCTGTCTGACTGTGTGTCTGTGTCAGTGTCTGTGTTGTAACATTGTCATTCTATAGGAAGCCAGGATGGCCTCAAATTCATGATCATCATCCTTCAGCATTTGGAATGCTGAGATTTCAAGACTCCACTTTCATTCCCAACCATAAGTTATTTTGATTTCAGTGCAAAAGAATGATCAGAACCTTGAGAATAGTATGAAAGTCTGAAACAGGGCAAACAGGGACTAAAAGGAATCTCTAAGGATGAAAACAGATGATCACTAAGAAGATGAGGAAAGCAATGAATTAGGGACGCATGAACGCTCCCTCCATAAATGACACTACTCCAGCTCAGTATAAATTTCTTTCAACCTAAGATCTCACTAATTACTCTTAATAAAATAAAAATTCAGTGTGTTTGAAAAAATAGAGCATTAAGTTAAGATGGTTGAAATCTTACTCTTGTGAACTGCATGAACATTTCTGTCCTTTCAGTTTGCAATTTGCTTTACTTCAAAAAAAATTCTAAATGGTTTAGTTTGTTAAACAGCAAAACAACAATCAAATCTCCAATTCCTGTTATATTTATGCATATTAATGCTTTGGTTCTATCACTGGTAACTAAGACTTTTAAATTTTCCTGACTAATCCTGTTAGAACAAGAGAACTTTATTTTGAAATGTATACATATTCTTAGATACTAAGGGCTATGATTATCTTATTCAGAACAATCATAAAAAAGCAATTACCTTCAAAAGTACCAGTGAAATATAGCTGTTTATTATCCAAACTATCTGGAACAAGAAAGATTTGTTACTTGAATTATTTCAATAAATATATTTATTTCATTTATACTATTATCAATTTTGTCTTATGATCTGTAACATTGTGTATGTATTTCTCCCCCTTTATCATGCTTGCATAAATAAAGCACTGTATTTTTTTAACTGTACTGTATATGAGTATAGCAGACACATTGTGAATAGCATGTTACTTTGATATGTTTTGGAGGCACTGGGTTTGAACTCAGAGCTTAATATTCAGCTGGTTTGCTTTTTCAACGGGCATTCTACCACTTGAGCTATGACCCCCATCCTACTTTTTTCAGGTTATTTTAAAGCAAAAATCTTGGGACTTTTCTGTCATGTCTAGCTCAGGCTCCTGGGGTAGACAAGTTTATAGGAAGAGCCACCAACATCTAACTCTTATTGATTTTCCTACAAACATTGAGCAAACTAATCACTATTTCGTGAGCTGTATTTTCTCTTCCAGTTTTGGAAAATCAGTGTGTTGGGCTGAGAACTTGGCTGAGTGGTAAAGTGCTTGCCTTGCATGCATGTGGCCCTGGGTTCAATTCCTCAGCACCATAGAAGCTGAAAAAGCTGGAAGTGGTGCTATGGCTCAAGTTGTATAGCACTAGCCTTGAGCTGGAGCTGAGGGACAACACCCAGGCCCAGAGTTCAGGCCCCACGACCGGACACCCCCCCAAAAAAAAACCAAAAAACTTAATAAGAACAATATGTGATAGATTTAGTCTCATATCCAAGAAGACTATCAAAAATACACCTTTTTTTTGGGTTGGGGGAGGTCCAGTCGTGGGGCCTGAACTCTGGGTCTGGGCACTGTCGCTCAGCTCTTGAGCTCAAGGCTAGCGCTCTACCACTTGAGCCACAGCGCCACTTCTGGCTTTTTTCTTTTTTCTTACATGGTGCTGAGGAATCGAACCCAAGACCTCAGGCATGCAAGGCAAAAGTTCTACCACTGAGCCACCTTCCCAGCCCCTGTTCTTAGTAAGTTTTAAACATATACAATGTTGATTCTGAGAAATGCAGGGGATGTCTTAATTAGATAATGTATGCTAAACCTTATGATGCAACATACATTTCCCTAGTTTTTGATGCACTTCAGTTTATTTTTACCTGGTGTATTACAAAAGAATACTAAGATTTGTATCATTAGGTCTGAAAACAGCCATGTCAGTGAGGTTTTTAAATCATAAAGAGAAAAGTCACTTCAATTGCAATTGCTACAAGCTCCTTTTTTTTTTTAATTGTGAGAATACCATACAGAGGAGTTACAAGTACATGGGCAAGATAACGAGTACATTTCTTATCAAGCATTGTTGCCTCCGCTTTGTTTCCCCTTCCTGTCCCTTCCCATACTCGCCCTCTCCTCCCACTCGATCCTCTACCCCCTCCAATGTTGTAAAGTTCATTTTTCAACATAACTACTTGTACATTTCATTGTTGCAATGGGTCCACCTGTATCCCTAGCTAAACGGTTTGTTTTTTCCCTTCCCCTCCACAAATTATATCAACATCAAATACAGTGAAAGCAGGGGTTATACTGTGGGGGAGGGACATACAAAGCAACATAGAAATAATCTTATAAATGTGTTAGAAACAATTGCATGAAAGGAAAAAAAACAAAAAAACATTTGAATATTTATCTTGGGGTTCATTCCCCTAACATCAACTTATCTGACCTTTTCTGCTTGACTCAGACATGTACTAGTTATTGCAAATAAGAGAAACCATATAGGCTCCTCCTTTAGCACTTTGGAATTTACACTTAATTGCCTAGGTATGCACATGTTCACATTACCTATTGGACATAATCATTTCAACACAAATCGCATGTGCCTGCAATGCCTCGATGCAAACAGAGATAAAACAATATTTGAAAATGTGAATAATTAAAACTATTCAAACTAGAGTACATTACTTCTCACAAGGCAAGAAGAACTCAATCATTTCTACTTTTCCATTTCCTATCCTTCGGTTGTGTCATAGTAAGCAAGTAAAACGGAGAAGTTTCAAAAGCAGTTCATAAAAGGAAAAGGCAAGCCATAGGGTAATAGTGGAACAAGTAAGTGATAGGGTGAAGAAATAAAAGGAGAGCTGGGTGCCAGTGGCTGATGCCTGTGATTCTAGCGACTTGACAGTCTGCCATCTGAGGATTGTGGTTTGTGGTCAGGCCAGGTACGAAAGTCCACAAGACTCTAAATAACATCCAGAAAGTCAGAATGGAACTGTGGCCTCAATAGTGGAGTTCTTCCCTTGTGCAAAGAAAGTTGAAAGACACAAAGGAGGAGGCTGCAATGCTTGGTAAGAAATGTACGCATTATCATGCCCATGTAATTGTAACCCCTCTGTACAGTATGTTCACAAATAAATAAATAAAAAGAATACTAAAAAAAAAAAAATAAGAAAGTTCAAAGACAGTGCCAAAGCCCTTATTCAAACCCTAAAACCAGACCAAAAAAAAAAAAAAAGTTAATCAATGATAAAAGATAAATACAAATCCTTGGGGGGAAAGCTGTTTCATCAAATTATTTTTTTATCACTAAATTACAACACAATTCTGAACTTTGAACAACTGGTGTATCAATGATTACTTACTGAATAAGTTGAGCTTCGCTTCTTAGAAATTTCCCACTTTCTACTTCAGAAATTCTTGTTTTTAACAAGGTTTTTTTCAAATGATTAAATCCAGTGTCATTTAGAAGTGCTTGCCTTTTATACAAACAAGTCCATAAATACAGCAGAAGAAAAGAATTTTCTTTTCTTTCCAAATTTTATAGAATCATTTTTATCAACTACAGAATAGTACAGTATCTATCTTTTCTAGTTCATTCCACATATCTATGTCAATTTGGTTTACCTTTAGTTATAAAAAGAATGCTGTGTGGTTGTCAACCATTCACCAGGATCAGCCTATGAATCCACTGGATCGAGCTGTCTTCTGGATTGAATTTGTCATGTGCCACAAGCATCTGAGACCACTTTCTCACAGCCTCTCCTGGTACTAGTACCACCCTCTGGATGTCATTGGATTCCTACTGTTTGGCTATTATTACTTTCCTTGTCTCAAAATGTTGCTTGCTTGTTTACCAAAAGTTTCTTAAGATGGGAAAGAAGAAAAAGAAGGAGTAGAGCTTTCAACACCTCAGGGAATGGACTAAGACCATACTAAGCAAGACCATCCTAATGATTTTGAGCACAGTCTAACTGGGAGATTCTTCTTCACATTTTACCTATGTCTTAGGTATTTTCAAATGGATCTTACTCCTGACTAAACATGAAGTAATGTACAATTTTAATTTCAGAATTTCCCCAAAAGGTACTTGACCTGTTTATGCAGTTATTATAAGTGAATTAACCAAGACCCATGGAAATTTGAGCATGTTAAGTTGATAGAAGCATAAAATCCAAAGTTTCGTTGTGCATTTCCAGAATGGGAATATTTTGGTAAACTATAATCAAATGAAGTATTTGCTTGTTTGTCCAAAGAAAAGGAGAGAGAGAGGTTAAAAAGGGTGACAGATTTTATTCTGACTACTGAAATATGGGAGAGAGTTGACAATTAACTGAAATGAACTTCTGGTGAGTCAAAGCCATCTAGATTTTCATAAACATAAAAAGTCAATGAGGGGGCTGGAAAGGTGGCTCAGTGGTAGATTGTTTGCCTCACATGCATGAGGCTCTGGGTTCGATTCCTCAACACCACATAAGTAGAAAAAGCTTGAAGTGGCGCTGAGGTTCAAGGGGTAGAGCACTAGCCTTGAGCTGAAAGTCTGAGGGACAGCCCCCTGGCCAAGAGTTCAGGCCCCACAACTGACAAAAAGAAAATGAATGAGAGGAAATGAAGGGATAATTAGAGGGGATGAGAGATTTATCTGAAGATAGCCAATTCCAAAAGAAGTGGAAAAACATTGAAAATGGTCACTCCTGGGTGGAAGAGTTAGAGGGTGCGCATTGTACATAGTTGGTGAGACATGATTATTGCTTTTGATCTATGGACAGACTTTATGGCACTGTGCTATGAATAAAGAAAATTAGATTCCAGACCATAGTGGCTGATGCCTGTAATCCTAGGTACACAGAGACTGTGATCTGGTTCATGAATGCAAATGCAGGACTTTTTAGGAGGGGATCAGCAAAATGAGGAAGAGAAAAAGAATGGGCTTCTGTGGAGCACAGAGGATAAAAGGACATTAAACACACATATCTATGACAGTGCCATGATAACATGAACCAAATGCTATTTAAGAAAGGAGAAGAGAGAATTGAGAGGAATGAGCACAGAGTGGAAGAGGAAACTACATTCAAAGTACACAACATGTTTATATGGAAATATCACAACGAAAGCCCCTCATAGTAGAAAGAAATGGTAACTCAAAAGTAAAATTTTAGAAAAGAACACAACGACAGATCCTGACCAGCTAATAGGGGAAAGGAAATGTTATATACTGTTGGTAGAAATGCAAATCAGTGCATCTCTTTTGGAAAGGAGCATGGAAGTTTTTAACAACCTGGAAATAGAACTAAAAAATGATCTAGTAATATCACTCTTAAAGTAATCTCTAAAGTAATGTAATTGCCCAGTCAGGTGTTTATTGCAGCATTATTTGCTAATAGCCAAGCTATGAAGTCAGTATAGCTGTCTTTGCCTATTCAATAGATGACAAAAATAAGTATATATATATATATATATATATATATATACATACATATGAAAATGAGCAGATGGAAATGCATATATATTAGAGTATTAAACAGCGATAAAAATATATCATTTATAAGAAAAATGGGTACAACTGGAGATTAGTATGTCAAACAAAGTAAGGTTCAGAATAACAAAGATTACATTGTTTCTCATACATACAGAGTAAACAGAGTGTATTTATATAATATGTATACTATATTTGCATACATAGTAGAATATTTGTATGCATAATACCATATATAGTATGGGTATATCTATTACTATATATGCCATATATATGTCATTGTTTTATCACTATGTATGTATATTTGTTTATGTGTATATTACCTATATATAAATATATAATGTGGTTGTAATTATTGGACAGTTTGAGGGAAACAAGGTGAACACAAAAGAGAACGAGTTGGGATAAACAATATTAAACTATATTGTCTATGCTTGGAAGTGGCACATAGAACCTATTGAAAGATTTTCAAATACAGGGGTCGGAGGAAATAAGATGCAAGAAAATTTTAATTAATAGAGGGGCTTAATTTAATGAACATGCACTACAGTAGTATGTGGATGAGTGATTACATGATGAAATAATATACACAAATACAAATTATTGAAAGTACACATCCATTTCAATTATACATTGAAATTATATGTCTCATTACGTGAGATGAAATGGGACAGAACGAATGAATGAAAAATAAATAACTAGCATAACCAGAAGAAGAGAGATTCTAGATTTTGGAGCAAATTGAGTAGAAGAGCCCACAATGAAAATGACCTGAGTGCTCCAGAGTAGCAGTTAACAGGCAAAACGCTGTATTTTTAATATCTTATATTAGTCCTCTCTTTCCTTAACATACTCTTCGTTCCTACTATTTAGTGAGCTATAATTACTCATTTGTTGCATTATGGAACTGATTCAGATTACTTTCATTTTGCATTGATTTTGTCTTAACTCTTGCCATTTGCCTGTAACAATTCTAATGGACAAATGTTTCCAAATCTAACCTTATTTGGCTGGAATTACTTGTTAATTACTGCCGTTTTTCTAACCTTAATCTCATCTTTGCCAGTCACTCTGGGCCACTGTCATTAAGACTCAGCAGTCTAACTCTTTCACAAAAACAAATTTACTTTTCTTTCTTGTCTCTGAGAAAGTGGAGATTTTGTAAAAGTGAAATTGAGAGCTCATGCCTGTAATCCTGGTTCAAAGCAAGCCCAGACAAGAGAAGACTCTTCTCTCCAATTACACTAAAACTAGAAGTGGACCTCTGGCTCAAGTGCTAAAGATCTAGCCTTGAGGAAAAGAAGAAGAGAAAAAAAAACTTAGGGACAAATGTCTAGGCCCTGAGTTCAGGCCCTTGAATGATAGGTAGATGATAACCTTCAAAAGATAGTCAATCACATTAATAAATTGTGATTTGCCACACTAACTAATGATATACTAATTAATGATACATTTTCCGGTTCTATGTAATGGTTAAAACAAATATCCACCAAAGATGGGGCCCCAAATAAAGTAACCACTGCAGTACTGCTTTGATGGAGTTATACATAGAAGACAAAAGAATCTTTTCCACTGGAAATGAAAAGTTAACAAAACAAAGCAAAGTATATTTGCCTTTTTTGTAGTGCCCATGCACAGAATCACTTCTTAGTGAATTTAGTTTAAAAAACAATTTCCAGATCACACTGGCATCAAGTGGGGTAGCTGGCTGCCTTCCCATAGTCTGGGTGTGGTATCTCTTCCTCAATGGAAAACTTAGGGTTTCTAGAATAGAAAAGAAATGTATGGCATGGACAGAGTTATCATATGAACCCTGTGTCTTTGGACACTATAGCTAACAATGTGGAAATGTCTGTGAATTGCAGCTGAGTTTATGCATAAAATACTGCACACAACAAATGAACAATCCTTCACCAGATTAACCATCACTAAAGTAAGCAAAAATCACATAAAATGACAGATACACCTCTACTGATACTTAAGAAATGCAGCTATAAAGATGGGTGCTTTTCACCCATCTTCAAACCGCCTAGAAGTGAGATGGGCCATTCTTTGAATTGCAGATGTCATGTTCTTTAGCCCTTGAGCTCCTCTAACTGGAAAGTTTTGCTCACTCCTGAGTATTCCCCTATATTGTTTGGTTCTGTTGGGCTGGCTTCTTTTTATCACAAACATATCTATATTGGCTTCAAAAGCTTTGTGCTGACAGTATTCTTCCTAATAGTATTCAGGCTTTCCCAACATGGCTTCCTCAAAGCTTTGAGCTTGCAGGTCCCAAGAACCATGATTCCATTCTTTCAACATTTCCTGTAATGTCCAGTCGGGTATGTGTACACTACATTAGGTAACCCTGAATGTAACCTTGAGATTAGGCATACAAGTGCATCCTGATGCAGTGATCGATGGCCAGGTGCCATTTTGTCAAAGAAGAAATAAACAGAAACTCCTGAAAGAGAGAGTGTGACAGGGTGAGGGCAGAATGCGGTGGTGCTAGTGGACAGAGATGAACCTATGAACACAATGAGGTGAATGCTGTTGTGCAGAGTTTCTGGATCTGTGCTGAGATGGGCCTTGAATAGTGTCCTGTTATGTTGTATGCTGCCACTAATGATGATGATGATAAGTCTGAAAACAGACAGCTTTGAATAAAGCATGATCATCCATCCATCAGGCCTTGCATTTTTCTTTGGCTTGCTCAAATTGAGAATCACTTGCAACATCTTTTGCTATTGCTAAATCAGGTAGATTGCTAATCATGAAGAAAGAAGGTCAATTCAAAGAAATAATGCCATGTAATATTAGATGAAATGGTAATGATTAACCAGAATTTCTAAGCCAAAGGAAGTGATATTTGGACATGATTTATCATAATGAGTACATGCACATTGCAAGAGTTATGGCAGGATAAAATCAATATTTAGACAAACATTGAATCCGTTCAGAAATAGGTATGTAATATATAAATTAGTTGATTATGGCTGAAGAAGTAAATGGAAACAATAGAGGCTTTTAAAAATCAAAATTAGGGAATGAAGAGTTGAGTAATGTCAACTGCTCACAATGACACTTATAATCCACTTTATTGGTAATGTGTAGTACATTAGGTGATTTCTATTAGTCACTGTTGGATACAAATTTTCCTAAGAAGACAGAAAATTCACTAAGATTCTCCACTGATTTATTCTTAAAAGTTTCTTCTATTTTCTTGTGTGTGTGTGTGTGTGTGTGTGTGTGTGTGTGTGTGCTTACATGTATTTTTCTGGGTATGTCCTTCTATGTTGCTTCCTCTTTAGAATGTGTTTATGTTTGGAGCAGAAGTAGTAGGAAACAGTTAACACTGATCGCCTTAGTCCATTGCATTTCATGGAACTCAACAATGCAGGGACTGGGAACAGGCAGTATATCCCCACCCTTCTTTACATCGCTCCCTTGATTTCCTTTCTCTGTATTCTGATTTATGTCATATGAACATGCTAAGACTTGCTGAGATTTCATCTGTGACCTTCCCACAGGGAAATGATAGGAAATGTGCACTTGAAGAGAATACATGTTCTCTCACTTAGTGCTCTACAGCTTTAGGAGACAACTTTGTTTGACTGGAAGATACATCCAGCCTTACCACCAACTTGCCTCTTTCAGTTAAATCACCACCAGTAGGAAGAACATTGAATTAGAAATACTGCCGTTGTTATCTACTTATATTATTGAGAATGAGGGTAAGTCTTGACTTTCATTAACTTCTTTTCTACTGATAACTGCAGTCTGTCTAACCAAACTTAGTAAAATGAGAGATAGTAAATAGATTTGAACATTTTAGTTTACCAGGGAGGCCATCCATGTAATTTATATACATTATTGTTATTGTTAGTACTAAGAAGTCATACAAAGAGGATACGGTTTGATAAGTCAGGTTAGATATGAGCACAACATTTCTTGGTCATTTTATCCCTTTCATCACTCTCTCCCATGCTTACCCTCAAATTACATAGTTTGTTTATTTACATGATGTACATTGTATGTAATGCCCCATTCTCCCTCCATCCTGTGCTCCCCTTTGCCCATTCCCAATACGAGTAAATCACAGCATTCTCCTAAGTGCTGTATATTTATCCTCCTGAAAATAATCCAGATTGAATAAAAAAGAGTTGTCTTTTCAGGTAAAGACCATCATCTGAGCCTTAAAATTATTTTTATAGGTAAAAGGAAGACTATTATCAGAGACTAAAAATATTTCCACCATAAGGCATGAATTTATTCAAGGCATAAATTAAAGCATTGATGCTAGGAGAACTGCAAGGATGGTTTATCACAGAGCTTTCAACAAAAATCTGTGTAGATACTTGACACAGCTTGAGATGATAACAGAGGAAGTACAGTGCAATAGAAGATAATAACATTAAATCTTGCATGTAAAGGAAAAATACTTTCATTCAAACTTATTTTGCAAAATATGTTACAAAGGATATGAGTTACCTATCAGACTTGGATCCAAATGTAAAACACTCACCAGAACCACAGACAATCTGATATGAAAATTGATGAAAGAAATGAGAAGCAAAAATGGCCAATAACTTCAAAGTAGATGATCTTATTCACTCGAATCTGCTTCTTAGAAGTCCTTTGAAAAAATTCAGTGGCCCAAATTCAGCCTTCCTTTGATTTCACTTCGACCCCTAGAAAAAAAATTCCAAATTCACAATAAAAGTGATAAATCAATAAAATTATGGTTTCCTAATTATATATTGTAGTTCTATAGTTATGTCATATTGTTATATTCATATTTATATATCATATATTTTTCTAATTATATATCATAAATTTATATGAACTTTTATGAAAAGAATAAAACCCAGAATGAAAGTATAAAAATTAAAAAAATCTGGATATCTCTGGATGACACATATGGGTGAATCTAATACCTTTTTCATACATTTAAAATTTTTCTAAAACTGAGTTTTGTTTACATTCAAGAAAATATCACAGAATGAGTCCAGATATCCACAATATTCATCAATATGTCAACCGAGAGGTAGTACTCTACTCCTTAGAGGCTTATCATCTGCAGCATCAATAGAGGAGATGTTTCAGTCCAGAGGGCAATGAAACCAAACACTGATCACAAGTTACTTTCAATGGTGATATAGGTCTCTAGGCTCACTTCAAAGCTCCATGAGTCACAGTGTTTAGGAGTCATAGGGATAATGCAGTAATCTTCCCATAAACACATGTCACCAGGTTAAATGCAACTTTGAAAGAATGTTTAAGATAGCAATATACAGTCTGCATGTTTCATTTGTGGAGGTTAAATCTAAAAGGCAACTATGCATATAACATAAACAAGGTTCAATGCATTTACACACACACACACACACACATACAAAACTGGCTAACAGAAGATATACTTACTGGAGGAATTCAAAGTCATAACTCCTCTGAACAATTAAAGTATTGTTTATCAAAACAAACACTAGGCAGTAACATGTGTTTTGGGAATGGGTTTTGAAGGAGAGCACAGGAATGGAGGGAGAAGGGGCATTATATACAATGTACATTGTGTAAAAAACAAACTATGTAATTTGAGGGTAAGCACGGCAGGGAGAAAATGGGAGAGAGTGATGAAAGGGATAAAATGACCAAGAAATGTTGTGCTCATACCTAACCTGACTTATCAAACCGTATCCTCTTTGTATGACTTCTTAGTACTAACAATAGCAACAATGTATATAAATTACATCTATGGCCTCCCTGGTAAAAATTTAGAAATTGATCTCTTTTCAGATTTTTTAAATCTTTTAAATAAAAAATTTACACAAATAATTAGTTTTATAAATTGCACATTTTATATTGAAAAGTATGGTCATGATTTCATAGTAAGAAAAATACATAAATATCAGAGGCAAGGAAAATTGCCTCAAAATTGTTTGTTGTTGCATGTTTTTGACAAAATGAAAATGAAAAAAATTTGCCTTCCCTAAAATTTTCTTTTTTTTTCTTTTTTTAAATTGTTAAAATACTGTACAGAGGGGTTACAATTACATGGGCAAGATAATGAGTACATTTCTTATCAAGCATTGTAGCCTCCTCCTTTGTTTCTCCTTCCCATTCCATTCTCCCCCTACAAGCCCCCAACCCTCCTCCCCCCCTACACCAAAGTTGTAAAGTTCGTTTTCGACATAACGACTTGTACGTCTTATTGTTGCAATGGCTCCACCTGTATCCCTGTTTAAACGATTTGTTTTTCTCTTCCCCTCCACAAATTATAACAACATCAAATACAGTGAAAGCAGGGGTTATACCATGGAGGAGAGACATACAAAGCAACAAAGAAATAATCCTATAAATGTGTTAGAAACAATCACATGAAAGAAAAAAACATTAGGGTTCATTTCCCTAACATCAACTTATCTGACCTTTTCTGCTTGGCTCAGACATATACTAGTTATTGCAAATAAGGGAAACCATGGGACCTATGTTTCTTTGGGCCTGGCTTACTTCACTTAATATAATTTTTCCCAAGTCTTTCCATTTCCTATCAAATGGGGCAATGTCATTCTTTCTGATGTAGGCATAGAATTCCATTGTGTATATATACCACATTTTCTTGATCCATTCATCTACTGAGGGGCATCTGGGTTGGTTCCATATCTTAGCTATCGTAAATAAGGCTGCAATAAACATAGTTGTGCTGGTAGCTTTAGTGTGGTCTTATTTCTGAACATTTGGGTAAATGCCCAAAAGTGGGATTGCTGGGTCATAGGGGAGCTGTATGTGGAGTCTTTTGAGAAACCTCCATACTACTTTCCAAAGTGGTTGAACAAGCTTATACTCCCACCATCAATGCAGTAGGGTTCCTTTCTGTACACATCCCCTCCAACATCTGTTGTTATTAGAGTTCTTGATTTTGGCTATTCTAACTGGGGTGAGGTGGTATCTCAATATTGTTTTGATTTGCATTTCTTTTATGGCTAGGGAGATTGAGCATTTCTTTATGTGTCTATAAGCCATCCTTCTTTCCTCTTCAGAGAAGTTTCTCCTTAAGTCTTTAGCCCACTTATTTATTGAGCTGTTGTTTCTTTGATGATTTGTTGTTGGGGGATTTAATTTTTTGAGTTTCAGGTACATTTTAGATATGAGACCCTTGTCCGTTGTATGGCTAGTGAAAATCTCCCATTCCATGAGCTTTCTATTGAAGCCATAGTAATCAAAACAGCTTGGTACTGACTCAAGAACAGACCTCAGGACCAATGGAATAGAACTGAAAACCCAGAAATGAACCCACAGACCTATAGCCATCTAATCTTCAACAAGGGAGCTAAAAAAATAGAATGGAAGAAAGACAGCCTCTCCAGTAAATGGTGCTGGCAAAATTGGTTAATCACTTGTAGAAAACTAAAGCTAGATTCTTATATATCACCCTGCACCAGAATCAACTCCAAATGGATCAAATACCTCGGGGTCAAAGCAGACACTCTGAAAACGTTACAGGACAGAATAGGAGAAACACTAGGTCTCCTTGGCACCGGCTAAAATTTTCTTAATAGAGACCCAGAAACACAACAAAACAAAGCAAGTTTGGACAAATGGGATTACATGAAATGGCAGAGCTTTTGCATGGCAAAGGACATAGCTAGCAAGATCAATAGAAAGCCCATGATTGTTTATATTTTTTATGTCTTTCAGAGCAGTAAAAAGACTTTCCTGTTCACAAAGGAGTGCCAGACAAAAAGATTATTGTTTTTGTTTCAAATTTATGTTTGTTAAATTTATTTTCACTTGTTTTGTTTAATCAGCACTTTATCACTTTGAATTAGCCTGTTCCAGGTTTATATATTCTTTCTTTCTTTTTCAGTAATGGTAATTGAATGCAGTCTACTTCCCTACCAGGCCATCATAGTACTCATTGAACATAATACACAGATCTTGTGGTTTTCTTTAATTTTTAAAGGAAGTCTCATGTATTTTCTATGATCTGGCCTCAAAGTCTAGATTTTCCTCCATCAGCTTCACCAGTTCCTGCATTATACATTTCAGGTATTACCCATACTTGACTATAAATGTTACTTTAAAAAAAAAATACTGTTTATCTTTAAGTAGCTGTACAAAGCACTTGCCATTCATTGTGAGGGTTTCTTAAATGAGGGCCAAAAGCATGAAAATTACAGGCGTATAAATGGTTGGCAAATAGGGAGACTGAGAAGCACAAGCAATTCACAAAATAAAATGTAAAGTTCAGTCATTAAGATGTTTCTAATGTAACTTCTGGGTATTTAAAAAACTGCACAAAAACTTCCTTAAATTAAAAGTATTGAAATTTATAACCTTGAATTTACTTTTCCCAGAGTTGCAAAATTTTTGTAAATAGAAATCATTGATTTTTTTGTAGTTACTATGAATCAACCTCTTGTTTAAAGACTGAAGGTTAACAGTTAGAATGTACCCTTGTTCTGAACATGTTAATGGATGGCAAAACCCAAGTAAGCAGGTGACAGTCCTTAAGTGTTCATGTGCACTTCACAATACAGAGTAGGGATATGAAATTGGTTCTTCCTTTTTTCCTGATCCAGCCTGGACTATGATGGCTTGCACTATGGTTCCCCAGGAACGGGGATGACAGGTGAATACACTCACATCCAGCTTCTGATGTTGGTTTGGGGCTTTGTGATCTTTTCTGACCTGTGTCAACCCTGATCTGAACTTTTCTGCTCCATGTGAACAACGATATGAACTTTTCTGATTTTGAACCATAATAAATACCTGAAAGATTGGATATAATTCTACAATTAACAGGAATTGGTTCTTCCTATTCTTTTGTATTCAACTGTAGTCTAAAAATGCAGAGCAGCAAGGCACCTGTGGATAACACTTGTAATCCTACCTCCTGAGGAGGCTGAGATTAGGGGATTATGGTTTGAAGACAGCCTGGGCAGGAAAATCCCTGAGACTTTTAACTCCAATTAACCACCAAAAAGCTGGAAAGGATCTGTGGCTTAAGTGCTGAAAGCTCAGGGAGATTCTGAGTTCAAATCCAAGGAACACAACACAAAAAAAGAGAATACAGGTCTAAACACCAAGTACAAGATATTATTTTATTGGTTTGAAGTTAAATTATAAGATGAATATCAGAAAAAAAGGAAAGTTTAAAGATGAAAAAGATTACTAGAAGGGTGAAGCTGATCATGAACTTTCTAGTTATAGCTACTTAAAGATAATAAAAATATTATTTAAAATAAAGTAGCATGGATTTGAGATGTGAAGTGAGAACACTTCTTACATATTCTGGAAAGATAATCCCAACAGCTGTCTAAAGAGTGGAATGATTAATAAAAGTTTGACTAGATTACACCAATAAAGATCATGTGCACATTTCCCCATGGTATTGCAAGCTTAGCATGTTGGACGCAGAAAAGTGATGTTGAGGGCCCTTCATACTTAGTTATATGCAACACATTTTGCTGGAACTCTGATTTGACAGTATTAAGATTTAGTTATGTGTGAAAAGATACCATGCATAAACAATGAAAAAGCAATAAATCCTTCAAACAAGGAACTAGATATACATACATTTGGGGCCTAAATACAACTCACATGAAATTTGACTGAGAGTCTAAACTCCAACTTTATAATTTAAAAATCACAGTAAAGCTACTGGGAACTTTTGACAAAATTTAAGATAAGCTCTAAAGGAGAAAGAATTAAGGCACAGAGATACACATTAATTTTATAAGTATGCAACTCCTCTGTATGCACTTCATAACCAAGAAACAAACTGCTACAAATGTAAAATAATTGCCCAGAAAAAGTGCATTTTGCAACTATCCCATTAAAACCATAGTCATAAGTAAATAAACATGGATTCAAATCATATAGAAAGTCTCCTGTTGAGATATTTTAAATAATAGCTTGGTAAGTGGCATGGATGAGTGAAGTATTTTCTTCATATATCTACTTTATTGCTGTTAATATTTTTTGAAAAACCAAACTATTCAAAACTCCTCCCTAAGACAGAGAATTGGGGTTTCCTGAAGACGATCACCCACTGGAACCCCCTGTCTTCAGGAGGGGAGAGCCATGGTGTAAATAAGACTTGTCCCACTCGCAGTCAGCAAAGTAAAGCAGCTGTAGTATTTTGATCATTTCAGACTTGGGCCAGCATGCAAGGGGTGTGATACATGAAGAGAAGTTCCTCTTGCTCATGACCCTAATGATAAGGAAATCTAGAGGGTGTGGTGCAGGTACCTAGTGAAATTCCTCATGTTAATCCCAAGGCAGCATATACTACTCTAAAATAATATTTTACCCAGGTGATTTATGAATGCAATATTGGAGAATGAGTCTTAGGGAGAAAGTTATCACATAAGCCTGAGTATCCAAGCCTTGTTTATTCTCTTGCAATTGTGATTGGATTGTGCATACTTTATGGAGCTATGAAAATTAGTAGTTATACTTTAACATCCTGATTGAATTTTCCATGAATATAAAGTGAGGAAAAATTTAGCGAGGAAGACCAAACCAAAAAGACAGCTGACTCTTACCAAGATGTCTTTGAAGTGGATGTCCCTTCTCCTGCTGATACAAGTGATGTATTGCTTTGATGCTGGAAGTTGTGGGAAGGTGGTCGTGTTGCCCATGGAGTACAGTCATTGGCTCAATGTGAAGATGATCCTGGATGAGCTCGTGCAGAGAGGCCATGAGGTCACTGTCCTGACATCCTCTGCTGCCATTCTTGTGAATTCCGGAAAATCATCTCCATTTAAATTTGAGATTTTCCCTACCTCTTTGAATACACAGGAGTTTGCAAATCTTTTCAAACATTGGATCAATGAATGGACATATGAGTTCCCAAAATACTCAGTCTGGAAATTTTATGCAAGAATGCAAAACATATTTGAAGAATATTCTGATGCTTTTGAAATCCTCTGCAAAGACATGGTTTTAAACAAGGAACTTATGAAAACACTACAAGAATCAAAGTTTGATGTCCTACTAACAGACCCTGTGGTTCCCTGTGGAGAACTTCTGGCTGAGCTACTGAAAATTCCTGTTGTGTACACTCTCCGCTTCTTCCCTGGCAATGCATATGAGAAACAGTGTGGAGGACTTCCATTTCCACCTTCCTATGTGCCTGTTACTCTGTCTGAGCTCAGTGATCGCATGTCATTCATGGAGAGGGTGAAGAATATGATGAATGTGATTATTTTTGACCTCTACTTTCAAACATTTAATGAGAAGAAGTGGAATCAGTTTTACAGTGAAGTTCTAGGTAAGCTACCACTTCAATTATTATGATTTAATTCTAACTATTCTGTTGCTTTGAAGATGAGCTGAAATAAATATCAAACCTAAACACCTGAGGGAAATACCAATCAATGACATGAAAGGCTTACATTAGAGAAGCAGTTAAAACTCTGGCCCTCTCCTTTTCAGAAACATTTCCAGAAAACAATAACTCTGCTACTTGAACCACAGACAATTTTTAGAAAGTATTATGTATTCATTTTACTATAGTCTTATTTCAGCTAAAAAGAATAATATTCCAGACACCAAGAGCTCGCATGTGTTATCCTAGCTACTTGGGATTCTGACAGTTTAAAGCCAGCTCAGGCAGTAAAGTCCTTGAGAGTTCATCTTCAATTAAACCTCCAAAGACCAGAAGCAGAGCTTTGATTCAATTGTGGTACCGTGCTAACCTTGAGCCAAAAAAAGCTCAGGGAGAGAAGGGGTAACATGGTCTTAAAAGAATTCTACTCATTACCTGACTTGTGCAATAGTAAAATGCTGTACATCGCTACTATAATAACATTAAAAAATAAAAATTTTAAAAAACCTTGAAGACAGTACCCAGACCTGATCTTAACCCCAGGACCTGCACAAAAACTAAAACAAAGAACATGACGTGGGCTGGGAAGTTGGCTCAGTGGTAGAGTGCTTGCCTTGCATTCATGGTGCCCTGGGTTCGATTCCTCAGCACCACATAAGCAAAAAGAAAAAAAAAGAACATGATGTATAAAACCCATTAATATCAAAATGTCTGCAGCTATGTAGATTTAGTCCTTATTTATCACCAAAACTATGTAGCATCAAGAAAATTGTTCCATGTTTTTAGCTTAGTTTTCTCACTTACAAAGAAATCATTTACCAATAGTTCTAGGTATGATCTTTCAGAATTATTAAATAATGTCTATCCCCCACAGAAAATGCTTTAATTACTGTAACTAGCTCTCTCTATTTGTCTCTGTGTACCTCTCTCTTTTTCTTCTGTCTCTCTCTCCTCCTGGAGAGCAAGAGAGTAATATGATTAGCTTCTCAATATGAACCGCATGCAGTAGCACCACTCAGAATTTAGTTAGACTCTCAAAAACCTACTGTTCTGGAAAATCAAGGATGAACAAAATTCATGTTAAACTGTGGAAACCTCCTGAGATAGCTTCCTTAGAGTATGTGATATTCTTAATTGATTCTGGAAATCCAAATGTTTCTTAATTGTATTTGATACTTGTACCACTTTGAGATAATATATTTTTTATACAGAGTAATACATGGGTCATTATAAACAAATATCCTTTATCAAAACACAGTATGTAAATGTCTTACCTGCATTATTCCAACTTATTTCAGCAAATCACATGCTTTATTTCTGGGCAAAGTTTTTCATACCCTTCCTATTATATTCTTTTCTCCACTCAGGAAGACCCACTACAATACTTGAGCTCATGGCCAAAGCTGATATATGGCTCATTAGGACCTACTGGGATTTGGACTTCCCTCGCCCACTGTTACCAAATTTTGAATTTGTGGGAGGACTCCACTGCAAACCTGCCAAACCTCTGCCTGAGGTGAACCTGTCCCCGTTGACTTGCTGTTCCCTTTCCCTCTTTCTCCCCCTCTCCCTCTCCCTCTCTTCGCTTTCTCTTTTCCTCTCCCTCTCTTTCTTCTGCTCTTTGAAATGGCTTTGCATCTTCTCTTAGGAGTCTCCAGCAGAAAAATAGGTGTGAGAGAGGTGATCCTGTTGATTGTGGACTCGTGTATTTCCGTTCAGCACTCTATGTTTTATGACTATCCAGACAAAGCTAAGATAGCTGGTATCTTTGGAGAATATGATCAGTTAAATTGAGCCTTCATTGTTGAAATCATGAGGAGGAATACAAGATTCATGCAAAGATTGTTTATTACATGACTACAATATTCCCCAGGCAAAAGTTGGCTATCCTGAGAAAGAAGCAGAAACAGATTCTGAACATAGATCTTCATTCCATTGGGGTAGAGAAAGTAGAAAATGAAAACCGTCTGAAAGTGTTTTCATAAGGAGTACATAAGGGAAGCATAAACATAGAGTTCAATTGCTATCACTGCTGATACATAAATACAAAACAATACCATAAAATTTTGTAAATTTGGACAGTTTGTTTTTTTCTTAGGCTTTGGTTTATTGGGAGGATTTCTACTGTTTCAATTTCATGCTGATAATGTAATTTTTATTTCTTACAGATTAAATTTTGTAGTAATTGTTCTAGATTATAAATGTCAGTTTGAAAACTCTGTGTGTGTGTGTGTGTGTGTGTGTGTGTGTGTGTGTGTGTGTGTGTGTAAAAGTGTTGGAGCTTGAACTTGGGGGACCTTACATTCTCCCTAGGTTTTTCCATTCAAGTCTCTTGCTCTATAACTTGAGAGAAACCTCCATTTCAACATTTTGCTGGTTAATCAAAAAGTCTGTCAGATTTGTGTGTTGTGGCTACCTTTGAACTTTGATACTCAGCTTTCAGTCTCCTGAGCACATAGGACTACAGGCATAAGCCATTGACGACCAGTGTGTGTGTTTGTATGTGTGAATAATATTACCTAGGGATGTTCTGCATTACGATGGAATCTTTTATACATTATATCATCTTTCAACTCTAATTTTACTCATGGGTTTTCTCTCTTTTCATCAGTATAACTAAGTATTGTTAATTTGACCTTTTCAAAATACCATCTCTTGGTTTCATCGATTCTTGGTATTCTTTGTTTATCTGTAGCTCATTTCATTTTTGTCCCTGCTCTCTACCATATTTTTCTACACCTGATTTTGTGTTTTGTTTGTACCTATCTACCTAATATGTTGAGATTCATCATTTGGTAATTTTTTATGTGTCTTTGTTTTAATGCAGACTCTCAAAGTTGTATATTTTAATTTAGTATTGCTGTTTCCCACAGATACAAGTATTTGGGATTCATCATTTTCTTTGGTGCTGGTAATATTTTATATGTCATATTTTGTTCCTGCATTGTTCTACTATTCTTTCTAATGTCTGTTGTTTGTTCATATGTGTCCATATGTGTTTGTGTAAACTTAGTTATACTAGAGGTTAATTTTCACTCTTTTTAAAATAAGTTTTTTATTGTGAACATACTTTACAGAGGGGATACAATTATATCAGCAAAGTTGCCTCCTCCTTTGTTTTTCCCCTACCATCCCTTCCCTTCCATCTCCACAACTACACTCCCCCTGATCCCCTAATTATCACTTTCATTCCATGATAATTTGCTAAGATACAAAAGTTTATTTTACTAGACTTTGTACTTGCTTTTTAGTGTTGTGTTTTAGCTTGATGTATGATTTACTTTGTTAACGAATAAAACAAAAGTGTATTCTGCTGCTGTGCGATGGGATATACTAATATGTCTATTAAGTCTATTTGATCGATAGTTTAGTTAAATCTGTTCTTTGTTGGACTTTGCCGCAGTGATTTTCCTATTAATGAGTGCAGAGCATAGAAATCAAATTGCCATCATTATATCAGAATCAATTTTTCCCTGTAAGTTTAGTAATATGTATTTTCAGAAATCGATGTTGCATTATGGTGTATATCTATCATTAGATATTCCTGATGGATACTTTCTCCTTCATAGTGTTCTTCTGAGGCTTGAAACCTATTTTTCAAATACGAGCAAGTAGCTTCTCCTGATTCTTTTTGAATACTGTTTGCTTAGACTGTCAATGTCAATATATTGCTTTCCCTTTGTGTATGTCTTTGATAATGGGATGAGATTTTTTCCAGAAGACAAGTGTTAAATCTCATCATTCAGATTCCATCATTTAACTGGAGATCATGTAACTCCAGAGCTAGGAAGTGGCGCTGTAACTCAAGTGGTAAAGCGCTCGCCTTGAGCTGAGGGAAGAGCTGAGGGACAGTGCCCAGGCCCAGAGTTCAAGCCCCATGACCGACAAAACAACAACAACAACAAACAAAACAATAAATCCAGGGATAATACTAAAATCTATGCACTTAAAGTGTTTTCTGGGGTTTTGTGCATGAGATAATATACTCATGTCTATTTTCTTTAATACTTGAAAACTAATGATAGCTATTATAAGTAAATCCCAATTACAAACTCCCTGTACTTTTAATTGAAGGCAACTACATTAGCAATTAATACAATTATAAACTAAGAATCTAAGTAGAGTAATTTCCAAGGCCATCTACCCCAATCAGTATATGAGGGTTCTATTTCTCTTCTTCTTGTCAAACACATAAGCAATGCATACACACTTGCATAAGCAGACATACTACAATCTTATTATTCCATATTATATATCTCCTTCCAAATAAAAGTTGCTAATGAGTGAACTGATCAGATATTATAATAACGTCAAATGTGTTTTTCTGCAGTTGTTCTTTTGTGATAGAGAACATTCTTTCTTCACAGGAAATGGAAAAGTTTGTCCAGAGCTCTGGAGACCACGGTGTGGTGGTGTTTTCTCTGGGGTCAATAGTCAGTAACATGACAGAAGAAAGAGCCAACACAATTGCATCAGCTCTTGCACAGATTCCACAAAAGGTAAAGTAAAGCTCCCTCTGGTGGATACTGACAGAATAATACTTTTTTTTTTTTTTAATTGTGAACATACTGTACAGAGGGGTTACAATTACATGGGCAAGATAGTGAGTACATTTCTTATCAAGCATTGCAGCCTCATCCTTTGTTTACCCCTCACATTCCTTCCCATGCCCCCCTCCTCCCTCCCTCCCCCACCGCCAACGCTGTAAAGTTCGATTTCGACATGGCAACTTGTACTTCTCATTGTTGCAACGGGTCCACCTATATCCTTAAACGACTTGTTTTTCCCCTTCCCCACAAATTATACCGATATCAAAGACAGTGAAAGCAGTGGTTATACTGTGGGAGAGGGACATATAAAGCAACAAAGAAATAATCTTATAAATGTGTTAGAAACAAATGCATGAAAGAAAAAAAAACATTTAAATACATATCTAAGGGTTCATTTTCCTAGCATCACATTATCTGACCTTTTCTGCTTGACTCATACATATACTAGATATTGCAAATATGGGAAACCATGGGACCTATGTTTCTTTGGGCTTGGCTTACTTCACTTAATATAATTTTTTCCAAGCCTTTCCATTTCCTAACAAATGGGGCAATGTCATTCTTTCTGATAGAGGCACAGAATTCCATTGCTACCAGCACAACTATGCTTATTGCAGCATTATTTACCATAGCTAAGATATGGAACCAACCCAGATGCCCGTCAGTAGATGAATGGAGCAAGAAAATGTGGTATATATACACAATAGAATAATACTTTTTCTATGTGAAAAGAAAACCAATTTACAAACCCCAAATAAATTATATGCTTCAAGAACACTACTGAAAACCTTAAACTACCTTTTATTTAATGTTATTTTATTATAAAGATGCTGTGTAGACGGGTTACAGTTACATGAGTAATGAGTACATTTCTTGTTGAACATTGTTACACCCTCCCTTGTTTTCTTCCTACTATCCCTTCCTTTCCCCTTTTCCCTCCCCCCTCATCTGAAGTTGTAAAGTTCATTTCCAACATAGAGTCTTGTGAGTATCATTTTTGCAATGGGTCACCCTGTGTCCTTGTTTCAGCATCTTATTATTCAGCATCTTTTTATTCTCCTTGCCTTCCCCAAATGAGATAAATATATATACAAGATGCAGGGCACCAAAATCAAATACAGTGACAACAGGGCATATACCATAGGGGGAGAACATACACAGGAAACAAAAAAATCACATAACACATTAAAAACAACAACAACAATTAAACATCTCTTTTGTCCATATCTTGGGGTTCATTTCTCTTAGCATCATCTTATATGGCCATATGTACATAGATTTTGAGCTTTTCTGGTCATTTGATAAGATTACCCTAGACATATACTAGTTATTACAAAGAAGAGAAACCATGGGACCTGTATTTCTTTGGATCTGGCTTACTTCACTTTATATGATTTTCTCCAAGTTTTTCCATTTTCTAACAAATGGGGAGCTGTCACTCTTTCTAATGGAAGCATAGAATATATATATATATATATATATATATATATCACATTTTTGTGTTCCATTCATATACTGAGGGGCATCTGGGTTGATCCCATATCTTAGCTATGGTGAATAACACTGCAATAAACAGAGTTGTGCTGGTAACTTTAGTGTGGTCTTGTTCGTAAACATTTGGGTAAATGCCCAAAAGTGGGATTGCTGGGTCATAGGGGAGCTCTATGTGGAGTCTTTTGAGGAACCTCCATACTACTTTCCAAAGTGGCTGAACAAGTTTACACTCCCACCAACAATGAAGTAAGGTTCCCTTCTGTCCACATCCCCTCCAGCGTCTGTTGTTATTAGAGTTCTTGATTTTTGCCATTCTAACTGGGGTGAGGTGGAATCTCAATGTTGTTTTGATTTGCATTTCTTTTATGGCTAGAGAAGTTGAGCATTTTTCCATGTGCTTATTGGCCATTCTTATTTCCTCTTCAGAGAAGTTTCTCTTTAAGTCTTTAGCCCACATATGAATGGGACAGTTGTTTCTTTGGGGATTTGTTGTGGGGGATTTAATTTTTGGAATTCTAAGTATATTTTAGATATGAGGCCCTTGACATCAGACTACCTCTGCCTATTTGAAAAAGGAGAGTTGAAGAGCCAAGAGGCTATAGGTATGGGATAGGAAAGAATTCAAAAACTTCCACAACAGTAAACATTATTAGTAACTTCCTTTTAGGATACATAGAAAATAGTTTGGTATGCTTGTGCAAGTTGGGTTTTTATGGACTGTACTTTCGTTTCCCATCTGATGTAGGTCACTTCTAATTAAATAAGTTAGATTCATCTGGAAGCACAGTTACAGTAATGTTTGCATGAATCCTAGAACATAATACTATCAAATCATGTTTATGAGGAGAGTTTGCAGCTTGGCAGATTTAAAAATCAACATTATCATCAAGGTATTAGAAAACAGTTGGACAAACTTTCCCAACATCACAATTAAGGGGCCATACTATTATAAACCAAGTGACAATAAATTCTTCTGTTTTATATTATTATTATTATCTTAAATATTTGTAGAAAAGAATTAACAAAGCAGCTAATGAATGTAGTATATCTTGATCAATGTCACTCCTTTCAATATTCTCACCCACCCCTCTACTACATATCTTTTTCCTTGCTCTACTTAATTGTGCAGGACATACATTGGATTCTTGACTGCATTTTCTACCTCTTCTCTTCATCATTTGTTTACTCTGCTCCCTGTGATCCCACTCCACACCAAGTCTTTCTTCTTAATACTTAAAAACATTTCTAATTCTAAGCTGGATTCTGGTAGCTGACACCTGTAATCCTAACTACTCAGAAACTCAAGGTCTAAGGATTTAGGTTCAAACCAAGCCCTGGCCAGAAAGTCCTTCAGATTCTTATCTCTAATTATCCGCCAAAAAAAAAAAAAAAAAAAGAAGTGGATCTTCTGATAGAGTAATATCCTTGAATAAGAATCCTTGAGTAGGCTCTGGGATAGTGCCCAACCTCTGAGTCAAGCCTCATTGCTGGAATACACAAAAGATATATAACTCTACTTATATTTGCACCTTCTGGATTAAGACTAAAAACTGACAGTCATATTTTTTGTTTTGAGTAGTGCTTGTTTGTATTTAAAAGAAGTTGTAAGGTTTTCTAGTTGGAATAGTTAAAATAAACTTATTCTCAAAAGTAACTATTAGGAATGGCCTAGCGTGCTAGCAAGTAGTGGAGCTGTGAAGTCAGTGGGCTCTGGGAAATTGGGCCAGGGGTGGAGTGCTCGAGGTGGCTGAGGGACTTTGATGCGAGTTTGGGTGGAGAGGAAATTGGGGGGCAGTAGTCAGGGAGAATCACTTATAAACCGCACCCAAGCAGGACCCAAAGCCTCAGTTCCAGCAGGATGAGCGAGTGACCTGCTTTCCTGGACCTCTCTTTAAGAACAAAGTGTGCAAAAGCTGCCAAAAAAGGCAAGCAAGTGAATCTCTGTGTGCATTACAGCGATTGAATAAAAATTGGATGAGTGGGTTCCAGACATCAGGGTACTCATGGACATGGACACCAATCCGCAGAAGCCACTTGAA
Organism: Dipodomys spectabilis; assembly: GCF_019054845.1. NCBI lineage: Eukaryota > Metazoa > Chordata > Mammalia > Rodentia > Heteromyidae > Dipodomys > Dipodomys spectabilis. The sequence continues at coordinate 25,004,450 of NW_024870720.1, read as the reverse complement.
CTTCAAAAGGAAAATCAGGAGCAGTAAGCACAGGGGAAGATGAGAGGGGCGGCAAGAAAAGACGTGCGGCCGGCTGCAGATGAGCTTTGACATGAAAACTAAATAGGAATAAGCAGGAAACATCTGGCAGTGGAGATGGTGGCTGTACCAGCCTCCTCGGGAGAAAAGGGCCCCCGGGGGATCGTACTGTGGAAATGCTGAACTATTTATGCGCAGAGTGGAAGTTAAAGTGAAGATTGTGGAAGAGTTTAAGCCATGGCTTCTTGACGATTGCGACTTAATTACCAGACAGAAACAGTTCTTTTATCTTCCTGCTGAGAAGAATGTGGATTCCATTCTAGACGATTATGGAAATTAAAAGCAAACTGGAGAAAACACAGGTAATGACAAGTACACTGGATGAAGTTGTGGCCAGGATTAAAGAGGACTTTGATGTGATGGTGGGCACCTGACTGCTCTACAAGTTTGAGAGGCCTCAGTAAGCACAGATTCTCACTGCAGGGACCACCCCGACACGCCCATGTCCCACCAGTGGGTTGCGCCCCACTCCTGCGACTGTTGGTTCGCCTTGGCGCGATGATGGGCGACACCCTGCTGGATAAGAAGCACCTGATGCTGTTACTAACCTCTCTTCACGATTTCCTCAAGGGCCTGGCCACGAATTCTGGGATCTTCCTTAGTGCCAGCGATTACGAGGACCACTGGAAGGTCGAGTGAGCACTCGCGTGGGGTCTGTGGAACACGTGCTTGCAGGTGCGCGCGTGAGTGGATGTGTGTGATGCGTCGTTCCTCCTCCCTCTCTTGGACAGATGGTGCATTCTGAAGATGGTGGCTTGCCAAAGAATTGCACGTTGTGTTGTTCATTTTAAGCGGGGAAAATAAAAGGGGTCACCACTGCTTTTCCTCTTCTTTCCTTCATTTCCAAGTTGCTACCCGTGAACCCAGTGACAGACAAGACACAGCTGCCGCGTTGTTGCCCAGGTGACAAATCGACTTCCACGCTGGTGATCTGTTCCTCTGACATGACTCTCTTTGATAATGCATCCCTGTTAACGCCATGTCACCAAGCTGACCCAGTACCAAAGGCCAGGATGTGTGCAAAGCCGCACCTTGCCTAGGGTGCTTAGTTGGGTTTTCCTGGTGCTTCACGCATAGCCCCATCCTCACAGCCCTCCTCACTCCCTACACATTCCACCTGCTCCCTTGTCAAGATTGCTGGCTTGCTTCACTAGTTTTGTATTTTGTGTGGAATGCACCTTTACCATGGTAGATGCAAGTCATTGTGTAGCTACAGTTTTCTGGAAATGTCAGATTCTTTTACCACTTGTTTTTCAGACTTTCAATCATAATTTTACTTAAAAAGATAACTATTAGATTTTTAACAGATAAAAAGAGGCAAATTACAATATATAAAGTATAAATGGACACAAGTAAACAGGTTCTAATATGACCCAAGGGAATATGAAATTCTTAACATCAGAGTTAGGATAAACTACATAAAAATAGGTAATTGAGTAATTTCCACAATATAATCACATGACTAACTTACATTTTTAATATCCATGGTTATACTTATTTCATTATTATGTCCATGAAGTATAGATATTCTCTGTTACAGACCTTTGGCAATAGTTTTTTAATAATATATTCTATTTTAATTCTTTAAGCTATGAAAATGTTCAGCTTGATACTCTCTTCAATTCTTCTAAAAGGTCCACTTCAAGGAGAGGACTCCTCTCTCTTAGAATTCTTAGGAATCAAGCATGCTATAATGACGTTTGAGATATTGCATAATATTTTCTCTACCTAACAGGTTTTATGGAGATATGAAGGCACCACACCAAAAACCTTAGGATCCAACACTCGGCTCTACAAGTGGATCCCTCAGAATGACCTCCTTGGTAAAACTCAGGAGAACAAACAGTAAAAACATAGCACACGATGAATATAGTAGTTCAATAAGAAACAAATATGTTATCTCAAACTCATACACTAAACTTTGTTCATAGTTTAGTATGAATAACTTACAAAGTTGTCATGTTAGGGTACACAGCCATTCTCCCTGGGTAGAGAGGCACTTCGTGATTGGCCTTCCATCTTTTATTTTAGCTTTCCTTACTTTCCAATGGCAGATGGATTTCAAATGTCATTGAGAATGACCTCTTCTCTTGTATTGCATGGGGCTCTGCACTTTTCACAGTGAAAATACACAAATGTTATTGTGATGCACTAGCACATTATTCAATGAAGTGTGGCCTGTATGTCTATTGACACCAGTACTGCCGCCATCCCAATCCAGCATGCCCTCCATATCACATGCCATGACCTCACTAGGTTTTCATATGGACATGCTACACATGTCTCCATAGTTTCTTCAATTAAACATGATAGATCTTTTATAAAAATGTTTTTATAAAATCATTTGGGTTTGTTCTCCTTTGTCAATCATCTTTGCATTTTTCAAGTCTCAAGCCACACAAAATGTGTTCAGAGTCTTCCCTTGTCTCTCCAGTGAACTTTGGTTCTTGTTGCTCTGAGGTTTAAAATTCAATGGAGCTTCATGACTATGTAGAGAGCACTCACATTGAACACACTGTATTGTACCTTTCTCATTTCATTCCTAAAACATACCTGATCACTTTGTGGAATTTCCCCAAATGCAGGTCATCCCAAAACCAAGGCCTTCATCACTCATGGTGGAACCAATGGTGTCTACGAGGCCATCTACCACGGAGTCCCAATGGTGGGCATTCCTATGTTTGTGGATCAACCTGATAACATTGCTCGGATGAAGGCCAAGGGAGCAGCTGTTAGACTGGACTTTACCAGGTTTTCAAGTGAAGATCTCCTCAATGCTTTGAAGACAATCATTTACAACCCTTCGTGAGTATAACTACCTTTCCATTAGATCCTATTTAGAGAAGGATTCTTCTCATCAGTGACAATGCATCTTACCCCTTCAAGGGAGCTTATTACTTAATAATTTAATTGAGATTCTCTTGATCTGTGTTTTTGTTTTGTATTGTTCTGGGGCATGAACTCAGGGCATAGTATCCCTGAACTTCTCACCTAAGGCTAGCCCTCCACCACTTTGAGCCACTTATGGTTTTCTAGTTGCTAATTGAGATAAGAGTCTCAGGGACATTCCTTCTTAGACTGGCTTTGAATGCTGATCCTCAGATCTCAGCCTTCTGCTGAATAGCTAGAATTCCAGGCATGAGCCACCAGTGCTCAGCTTTCTAGCACGTTTTTATATTCAACTACAAAGTAATTTTAGAGTTGTACTTGATCTCACAGATTAATTAGGTCAGCAATTATTGAAATCATTTCTACATATACAAATAAGAACAAATAAGAAATGGTTTAATCAAATAACTAAAATGGCTCTTTTTTGCATTTCCTGAGGCTTGAACTCTGGACCTGTGCACTGACTTTGAGCTTTTTCACTTAAGGGTATTATTCTCCTACTTGAGATACAGCTCCACTTCTGGCTTTTTTTGGTAGCTACTTGGAGAAAGAGTCTCAGGGACTTTCATGACTGTGCTAGCTTTGACACATCTTCAGATCTCAGCCTCCTGGGCAGCTAGGGCTATGGGTATGAACCATGAAAACCTGTCTTCAATCAAATATTCATTTGCCAGAAAACTCATTTTATTGTCATTGTATTAACAGATGTAATTAATTACCTATAATGCAGATATCATAAAATAGCATGTTTAATTTGGAAAATTCAAATATACACCGTATATTCTGCACATATATAATATTATATATATTCTATCTTCATAATCATGAAATTTACTTGGCTTTCCAGAGTTGTCAACAGACAACAGTACACTTATGAGACATGTGTAACAGCACAACACAGCAAGAAGAGCCAATCATAGCATAGCACAAATGGAAAGGCTAGTTCAGCTAATTGAACTTTTTCATTTTGGTGGTACTAGGGTTTGAGCTCTGGTTTGTTAGGTAAATACCCTATTATTCAAGTCATGCTTCAAGTTCTAGGAAACTTTTATATAATTCACATAATGTTTTTCTAATAAACAATGTGATATGGCCTTGTATTTCCCATGTTTAGAGTTGCTATGTTAATAGGATAACTAAAAGCTCCCTGACGGTTGACCTTAAAGAAACTCCCCCCGTAATAAGATAAAAGCAAGCTCCATGACATAGAAGGGAAGAATTGTAAGGAAAAAGAAAAAGAAAATTAAACATCAAAAAGAAAACCATTGACTACATGGTATGGGAAGACATGAAGTGACAGGAAAATATTGAGAGTTTCTATGGCTTTAAAGTTAACCAGTTCAAGAAGCAAAATAGATGCCTTTGAATATGAGATACTATACATTGACCAAAGTAATATTATTATGTGAGCCTTTCTGTAAAAATTGCCACTTTGAGACTAAAAATAGAAACAAAAGGCAGAAGGGAGGAATGAGAGATCAGCAGACATTTCACCTACTAGGGTGAAATCTTTAAAAACTTCATAACTTCTCAAATAAATATTACTCATTTAAGAGTATCCATTTCAAATGCAAATACTGTGTGTGGGCAAATGAAAATGAAACACTAAGGTAGTATGTCCATTTGGTTTAACTTGGGTTATTTCTATGGCAGTTTACTAAACTTTGTTAGGATTAATATAGTCAGCAACATTAAATCCCTTTAAGATAGGTATCTCTGTGTTTTTCTTTTAGCTATAAAGAGAATGCAATGAGGTTGTCAAGAATTCAACATGATCAGCCAGTGAAGCCTCTGGATCGAGCTGTCTTCTGGGTGGAGTTTGTCATGCGCCACAAAGGAGCCAAACACCTTCGCCCAGCTCTCCATGACCTCAACTGGTTCCAGTACCACTCTCTGGATGTGATTGGCTTCCTGCTGGCCTGTGTGGCAGCTCTCATCTTCATCTTCACAAAATGTTGCCTTTTTTGTTGCCGGAAGTTTCCTAAAAGTGGAAAAAAGAAAAGAGAGTAGTTGTAAAACCAAGTGGCAGCTGGTAGTTCTGTTAATACTCCAGCAAGATGACTTTGTAATGGATTGGGATCATTCCTAGTGTGGCAAGAAAAACTTTAACAAGTTACTTGCTCAAGTCAGATTTTGAAATTTCTAGCTGAATGTCAGGAGGGAACTCCTACAACATTTTCTGAGCTTACCTAAGTTTCCCAAGTTTTATGTGGACATAGACCATTAAAAGTCCCTTCGTAGTATGAATAGGTTTTGAAAATATTTATCCTCCTTGAGCTTCATTTGGGAGTACCATATATTTTTTTATTTATAAGAAAGATGTACTGTAGTCAAGTTTGTGCAGCAATAGTTACCTTCTCAATTTGTGACCAATAATACATCACTGAGATGGTTATTTCCCTACAAAGTCATTCTCAATTTAATTAGAAATGAAATGATTTCTCCCTGTTCTTCACTATAAAATTAGAATAGCTTGGAAACTCTTTGCTTTGATGAACGCATTTCTTTTTGTCTTAGACATTTATAAATATTGAAGTGAAGGTTCTCATTTCAGCTTTTGAGAGTAGATGCACACTCAATTGTTCAATTGTTCCTCTCTCCAAATAAACTCATGCACATATAGGTGTAGGATTTGCAGTTTAGTGTACAGCTTCACTTAGTTCCATCACAGCTATGTTATAAGGTTTAGACAGTTTATTGTAGACCTTTGTTTTCACTCAGAGCCTTGGCACTGTCCTGAACACTTTTGCTCATGGCTAGCGCTCTACCACTGCCACAGTGCGATTTCCTATTTTGTTCTGGTTAATTGGAGAAAAGAGTCTCATGGACTCTCCTGACAGGTTGGCTTTGAACCATGATTCTCCAATCTCAGCCTCCTGATTACTAGCTCCTGGCTGTGTCTACACTCGAATTTTTAAATAATGAGTATTCTAAATTTCCCACTTTTCAAATTCCAGTATGATTCCTTTCTATTTTAGTCTTCACGGGAAAAAATAAATAAATCACTCAAATAACTTGAAGGAGCCATTTTCCTTAAATGCTAGAACACTATGTCCAAGTTACACAGGAGATTGAATTCCACAAGATTACTCTTCAAAACCAGGAGAAAATCAATTTCCACAATAACCAGGAAAAAGTAGGGTTAGTGCCTGGGCTGAAGTGTTAGATTTCTAGCCCAAGAGGTAATAATTGTTGAGACATCAACTGTGATTGTCTCACGGGGCAATTATATGATAGATGTGCACTTGAAAAGAAAAAGTGTTCTCTAACACATCCTTTTACAAATTTAGGAGGCAAATTGTGCAATTTACTGCTAGATACATCCAGCCTTAGCACAAACAGATCCTTTAGCACCATTCAGAATTTAGTTATACTCTCAAAATCCCACTGTTCTGGAAATCAAGCATTTGCTAAAATATAGAAACCTCCTGAGATAGCTTTCTTAGAGTATGTGATTTTATCAATTGAGTCTATAGATCAAAAGGTTTCTGAATTTTTATTTGATACTAGAAGTATCAAACAAAAGTATCAAATAGATTTCAAAGAATGCATTTTATCTTCAGAATGATATGTGTCAATATAAATAAATATTCTTGATCAAAACACAACATGTAAATGTCTTGCCTACTTTATTCCAACTTTTTTCAGAAAGTCACATGATTTGTTTCAGATCAAATGTCTTCATGATCCTTCCTATTATGGTTTATTCTCCATTCAGGAAGACCCACTACATGTGTGAGCTCATGGCCAAAACTGATATCTGGCTCATTAGGACCTACTGGGATTTCCACTTCCCACAACTACTGTTACCAAAGTTTGAATTCATGGGAGGACTCCACTGAAAACCCGCCAAACCTCTGCCTGAGGTAGACCTGTCGTTGTTGGCTTGGTGCTCCTTCTCCTTCTCCCTCTCCCTCTCTCTTTCCTAACTCTTACTTTCCTTTCCCTCTCCCTCTCCTTTTTTCTGTTCTTCCTTGCTCAGGGGTCTGCATCAGCATAATAGACATGAGAGGGGAAAAAAGTATCCTATTGAATATGGACCACTGCAATTATCTAAGTTTCATGACTGTCAAGGAAAAGTGTAGGATAACTGGAATCTTTGGAGAACACCTTCAGTTAAATTGAGTTCATTGTTGAAGTCACAAGGAAGAATAATTGATTCATTCAAAGAATGTTTACTAAGTGACTACAACATTCCAGAGGCAAATGCTGCCTATCACGAGAAAGGAAGTAGAAACGGATCCTGAACCCACATCTTAATTCTATTTGGATAGGGAAGCTAGAAAATAAAAATTGTCTGAAAGTGTCATCATAAGGAATACAATGATGTTCAGTAAACACAAAGGAAATATGAACATAGGATTCCATCCCTATTACTGGCAATACACAAATACAACACAATACAACTCAATATAATACACTGCAATACAATAAAAATCTTGCATAAATGTTGCATTTTGTTTGTTCTTGGGCTTTGTTTAGAAAGATTTTTCCTATTTATTATTTGTTCTTGGGATTTTGCTTATTGGGAGGATTTTTATTGTCTCAATTTCATTGTGTGCTGTTTTTATAATTAAGTTTGTATTAATTCTTGATTAAATTTCATAAGAATGTCATAATTTTCCCAAGTGTTCTAGATTATATATGATCAATTTCAAAACTCTGTGTGTGTTGAGTGTGTGTGTGTTGGGTGTGTGTGTGTGTGTGTGTTGGGGATGTGTGTGTGTGTATGTGTGTGTATGTGTGTGTGTGTGTGTGTGTGTGTGGTGTATGTCAGTACTGGAACTTGAACTCAGGATTACTTCATTCTTACTTGGCTTTTCCACTGTAAGGCTCCGTCTCTTTTATTGGAGACATACCTCTATTTACAACTTTTGCTGGTTAACCAAAAATTTTGTCAGAATGTGTGTCATGACTGGCTTTGAACTTTGATACTCAGATCTCACTCTCCTGTGTAGTTAGGACTACAGGTGTATGCCCTTGTTTATGTCTTCCTGCATGTGTGTGTGTGTGTGTGTGTGTGTGTGTGTGTGTGTGTGCGCGCATGTGTGTGTGTGTGTGTGTGTGTGTGTGTTTAATAAAACTTAGTGGTCTTCTCAATTACAATGCTGTCATTTATATATTATGTAATATTTCATCTCCATTTTTATTTATGTGTTTTCTGTTTTCATTAATATAACTAAGGCTTATTAAATTGACATTTTCAAAGCATCAACTCTGTTTTAATGATTCTAACCATTCTGTTTTTATCTCTAGTTCATTTTTTTCCTGCTTTCTAACATAGCTTTTCTACAACTAATTTTGTGTTTTGTTTGTACCTATTTACCTAAAAATATTGAAAATCCTCAGTTGGTAATTTATTTCTTTGGGTCTGTTTTTAAGGTAGGCACTCAGATGTATATTCTATTGAATATTGCTGTATCAGACAGATAAAAGTATTTGATGTTGATTATTTTATTTGGTGCCATGAATATTTTATATGTTATATTTGATTTCTTCATTGTTTTACTATTCTTCCTAATGTATATTGCTCGGTCCATATGTGTTTGTACAACCTTAATTATTCTTCTGGTTAATTACCACTTTTGTTCCTTGATGATTTGCTAAAATAAGAACTTTATTTTACCACATTTCATATATATATATATATATATATATATATATATATTTAGCATTACATTTTAGCTCAATAAGTGATTGGCTTTGTAAAATGTTTTAGGTAATCAGCAAAACAAAAGTATATTCTGCTGTTGCAGGTTGGAATACACTAATATGTCTATTAAGGCTACTTGATCTCTAGTTTAGTTAACTCTGATCTTTGTTGGACTTTGAATGATTTTTCTATTAATGACGGTAGAGCATGGAAATCAAATCCCTACCATTCTATCAGAACATAGTCTCCTCTGTAAGCGTAGTTGTATATATTTTAGGAAGTCAGTGTTCTGTTATGGGATGTATTTATCATTAGATATCCTTGATGGATTCTTTCTCCTGTATAGTAGTCTTACTGTCTTCTGAATGATTTGGACTTGCAACCTATTCCTCACATATGAGCAATTAGTTACTCCTGATTCTTTTTGAGTACTATTTTCTTGGACTATCAATATCAGTATATAATTTTCAGTTTATGTATGTCATGATATGTCATTCAGATTCTATTGTTTAGTTGGAAAATTAAGATCATTGACATCTAAGTTGATTACTAAAAGTGTACACTGGTACTGATAATCTATTGCTCTTTTCTGGGGTTTTGTGAGTGATCTATACTCATGTCTTTCTTCCTTAATTTAAAAAAATAATCATTAGCATTGTAAGTAAAGTGCAATTACAAACTCACTCTAATTCTAAATGGAGGAACCTACACTAACAATTAATACAATTATAAACTAAGAGACTAAGTAGAATAATTTCTCAGACCATCTACCCAAATCAAAGTATGAATTTTCTGTTTCTCTTCTTCCTGTCAAATACATGAACAATTATATGTACACTTACACAAATATACATAATAGAAGCTTACGTTTCATATTTTACATCTTCCAAATAAAATGCACTGAGTGAATTGAGATACAGATACTTTAACAATTTCAAAATGGTTTCTCTGTAGTTGTTCTTTTGTGATGAAGAATATCCAGAGCTCGGTAGACCAGGGCGTGGTGGTGTTTTCTCTGCGGTTAATGGTCAGTAACATGATAGTAGAAAGAGCCAACACAATTGCATCAGCTCTTACACAGATTCCACAAAAGGTAAACTAAAGCTGCTGGTGGATATTTTCTTACACAGATTCCACAAAAGGTAAACTAAAGCTGCTGGCGGATATTTATATAATGAATTTGTTAAACAGAAAAGGATTTGAGTGTCAAAACTTGCTATATGAAAAGGAATTGAATTTATAAAACACAAATAAATTATATCCTTCAGGAACTCTACTTAAAACACCTCAGACTGCCTTTGTCCTATTTGAGTAAGGAGAGTTGAAAAACCAACATAGTATATGTATAGTGCAGGAAAGAATGCAAAAAAAAGTCCTCTAAAACAGTAAACGGACATTAGTAACTTATTATCCAATACATAGAAATTAGGTCAGTGTACTCGTGTCATTTGAACTTTTATAAACTACATTTTAGGTTCCTGTTTGATGTAGGAAAGTTCTAATTAAACAAGTTATGTTTTTCTGAAAAAGCAATTACATTAATATTTGCATTGCACATGCAATGCATATATCCTCATATATACTTATGAGGATAGTTTATAAATTAGAAATCAGTTTATTATTTTTGACCATATGTATGAAAAAAGAATTAGAAACCTCTTTCAAAGGAATTGGTATTGTGGCTCAAGTGGTGCAGCACTAGCCTTGAGCTCAGGGACAGCACCCAGGCCCTGAGTTCAAGCTGTACAACTGACCAGAAGAAGGAAGGAAGGAAGGAAGGAAGGAAGGAAAGAAGGAAGGAAGGAAGGAAGGAAGGAAGAAAGGAGGGAAGGAAAGAAGGAAGGAAGGAAGGAAGGAAGGAAGGAAGGAAGGAAGGAAGGAAGGAAGGAAGGAAGGAAGGAAGGAAGGAGGAAGGAAGGAAGGAAGGAAGGAAAGAAGGAAGAAAGGAAGGAAGGAAAGAAGGAAGGAAGGAAAGAAGGAAGGACAAGTGAACAAATAAATCTTAGGAAAACCACTCTTAGTGGCCAATACACAGGGCAAGACCACTCAACTTTCCAAACAAAAAAAAAAAGAAGGAAAAAAACTCTCTCAAACTTTGCAGATTTTAAAACCAACATTATCATCTAGGTATTAGCAAACAGTTGAACAAAATTTCCCAACATCACAATGGGTTAAAGTGGCCATATTGTTATTAACCAATAAGCTCTTCTCTTTATTATTGTTATCTTTAAGTAGTTCTACAAAGGAGTTAACAAAGTAGTTTCTGAATACATTATATCTTGATCAATGTCACTCCTCTCAACATTCTTACCCATCCCTCTCCTACATACCCCTTCCCTTACTCTACTTAGTAATTTTGCAAGATATACATTGGATTCTTTTTTTTACATTTTTATTATTATATCTTTAAGTAGTTGTACAAAGAAGTTCCCATTCTACAAAATAATATATGAGTACAAAGTGTCTGACAACATTGTCATCCACTGCTTCTAACCCATCCCTTCTCTCACTTTTTTTTTTAACAATTGAGACTAGGTGATTACATAAATTTCACATATTTTACATTGGATTCTTGACTGCATTTTCAACCCTTTCTCATCATTTATTTACCTCTGTCTTCTTGACCCTACTCCACCTGAAGCTCTTCCACTTAATACTTAAAACATTACTAATTCTGGAAGTGGCACTGTGGTTCAAGTGGTAGAGTGCTCACCTTGAGCTGCAGAGTGCAGGGACGGTGCCCAGGCCCAGAGTTCAAGCCCCACGCCAACCAAAAAAACACAAAAAACAAAACAACAACAACAACAACAACAAACCTTACTAATTCTAAGGTGGGTGCAGGTGATTGATGACTGTAAACCTAGCTACTCAGAATCCCATGGTCTGAGAATTGAGGTTCAAAGCCAGCCTGGGCAAGAGAATCCTTCAGACTCTTATCTCTAATTAACTACCAAAAAGCCAGAAGTGGAGCTGTGGCTCAAGTGGTATGAGGAGCTCAGGAACTGAGCTGAGTTCAAGTCCCAGGACTGGCACACACACAAGAAATTCTACCTCTATCTACTAACCTTCTGGATGAAGGCTTAAAACTTATATTTCATTTTTTGTTCTTGTGAGTAATGCATATTTGTGGTTACTAGAAGTTTGAAGCATTTCCTACTTGAAATAGTTAAATTGATTTTTAAAATTAACTATCAATTTGCTTTTTGACAGATAAAATAAGGTATCTTGCAACAGATAACTTAAGGTACAAATGGCCATAATTAAACTGCTTCCAATAGAACCCAAGCTGAAAATAACAATATAATACTAAATGCTTATACTCACATTTAAGATAAACTATATAAAAATGAGTAATTGAGTAATTTCCACCATATATTCACAATGAGTGATTTACTTTAAATTAATACTAATTATTATAATTTTAGATTATAAAGTCTATCAAATGTAGCTATTCTCTGTCATAGATCTTTGGCCATATATTCATATTAAAATATTCTTTCTTAATTTATTATCTAGCCAATTGGAAAATGTTCAATTTGATAATCTCTTCAGTTCTTCTAAAGGGTCCACTTCAAGGAGAAGATTCGTCTGCCTTTGAATTCTGTAGGAATCAAGCATGTTATGACTTGACATTTGAGATATCAAATAATATTTTCTCTACATAACAGATATTATGGAGATATATAGGCAAGATACCAAATACCTTAGGATCCAATACTCGGCTGTACAAATAGATCTCCCAGAATGACCTCCTTGGTAAGACTCAGGGGAATAGTCAGTAAACTATGAAAAAAGTCACATCATGAAGATAATAGTTCAATAGGAAACAAATGTATTGAACCTTTATTATCTCGTCTCTAAAAATAACATTGAACTTTTGTAGTAAATAAATAACAAAATTGTCATGCTAGAATAATCCTATTCTTCCTGGGTAGAGAGGCACTTTGTGAATATCTCTCCTTCTCACAGTTGCTTATTTTTGAACTGCAACAGAATTTCAAATGTCATGGCAAGTGACTCCTTTCCTTGAAGTACTAGAAGCCCTGAACTTTTCATAGTGATAAACACACAAACATTATTGTGAGGCGGTAGCACGTTATTTGATGAAGCGTGGCTAGTATTTCCTTTCATACCAGCACCAACCACAGCCATTGCATTCCAGCAGTCTTTGGATGCCCTTGTATCAAACGCCATGACCTCACTAGCTCCTCATGAGAACATACTACAACATGTCTCCCAGACTTTTCTTCAATTGCCACTAACTACATCTTTCATACAAATATTTTTGTGAAAACATTTGGCTTTTGTTCTTCTTTTAATTCTTTTCATTTTTCAAGTCTCAAGCCACACAAGATGTGTTCACTGAGTCTTCCCTTGTCTGTCCAGTGAACTTTGGTGCTTGATGCTCTGAGGTTTAAAATTCAGGGGAGTTTCATGACTAAACTGCATGCTATGTCAAGAGCACTCACACTCAACACACTATATTGTACCTTTCTCACTTCATCTAAAACATACTTGATCACTTTGTGGAAATTCCCCCAAATGCAGGTCATCCCCAAACCAAGGCCTTGAACAATCATGGCGGAACAAATGGTGTCTATGGTGGGCATCCCTTTGTTGGTGAATCAACCTGATAACACTGCTTGGATGAAGGCCAAGGGAGCAGCTGTTACATTGGACTTTACCACATTTTCAAGTGTAGCTCTCCTCAATGGTTTGAAGACAGTCATTAGTAACCAACCCTTCTTGAGTATAACTACTTCTCCACCGGACAGTATTTACAGACCCATTCATCAGTAACAGTGCATCGATCTCATCCCCTTTCACAGGAGGATTATTCTTTAATAATTTAAATGAGTTTAATGTGATCTGGTTTGTAGTTTTGTTTTGGTTTTATCTTTTTATCATGCAGCTTGAACTCACAGCTGCCCCTTAATCTTCTCCATACAAGACTAGTGCCCTACCACTTTGAGCTATTTCTGGTTGTCCATTGTTTAATTGGAGTAAGAGACTCAGGGACTTTCCTTCCCAGATTGGCTTTGAACAAAATTGGCAGACCCTTAGCAAATCTTATCAGAAAAAGAAGAGAACACACCCAAATAAATAAACTCAGAGATGAGAATGGAAACATCACCATGGAAACAACCAGATTCAGAACATTATAAGGGAATACTTCTCAAAACTTTATGCTAATAAGTTTGAGAACTTGACAGAAATGGACCTCTTCCTAGCAAATATTCACATGCCAAAACTAAACCAAGATGAGTTAAACCAGCTTAAAAGGCCCATATCAAGCGTTGAAATAGAAACAGCAATAAGAGACCTTCCAGCTAAAAAAAGTCCAGCACCAGATGGTTTTACAGCGGAATTCTACAATGCCTTCAAAGCAGAGCTCACACCAATACTCCTCCAACTCTTCAATGAAATTGAAAGAGAAAGTTCACTACCGAACACATTCTATGAAGCCATCATAACCCTCATCCCAAAACCAGACAGGGACTCATCAAAGAAAGAGAACTATAGACCCATTTCTTTGATGAACATTGATGCAAAACTCCTCAACAAAATTTTGGCCAACCGACTTAAACAATTCATCCAAAAAATCATACACCACGATCAAACAGGATTCATTTCAGGGAAGCAAAGCTGGTTTAATATACGCAAATCAATTAATATTATTCATCACATCAACAGGAGCAAGAATAAGAACCACATGGTTATCTTAATAGATGCAAAAAAAGCATTCGACAAGATCCAACATCCCTTCATGATGAAGGTTTTGGAAAAATTAGGAATCCATGGAACATTCCTCAATACAATAAAGGCTGTATATGACAAACCTACAGCCAGCATTATACTTAATGGTGAAAAACTAAAGCCATTTCCTCTTAACTCAGGAACAAGACAAGGATGTCCACTCTCTCCACTTCTCTTCAATCTAGTATTAGAATGCCTAGCTACAGCAATAAGACAAGATGCAGACATAAAGGGAATCCAAATAGGGAAAGAAGAAATAAAACTCTCCCTCTTTGCAGATGACATGATCTTGTATTTAAAGAATCCCATAGACTCCACTCCCAAATTACTCAAGCTGATTCAAAACTTTGGCAAAGTAGCAGGGTATAAAATTAACCCCCCAAAATCAATGGCTTTTCTGTATGCCAACAATGAGAAAAGTGTGGCTGAAATTAGGAAAGCAACTCCATTTGTAATAGCCCCACAAAAAATAAAATACCTAGGAATTAACTTAACTAAAGAAGTGAAGGACCTCTATGATGAAAACTTTAAAATCTTGAAAAAGGAAATCAACACAGAACTTAAAAAATGTCAAAACCTCCCATGCTCCTGGATTGGAAAGGTTAACATCGTGAAAATGGCAATACTTCCCAAGGCTACCTACAAATTCAACGCAATACCTATCAAAATTCCAACCTCATTCTTCAAGGAAATAGAAGAGGCAATCCAAAAATTCATATGGAACAACAAAAGACCCCGAATAGCAAAAACGCTCCTCAACGGAAAGAACACTGCTGGAGGAATATCAATACCAAATTTCAAACTCTACTATAAAGCCTTAGTAATCAAAACAGCTTGGTATTGGCATAAGAACAGACCTCAGGACCAATGGAATAGAATTGAAAACCCAGAAATGAACCCACAGACCTATAGCCATCTAATCTTCGATAAGGGAGCTAAAACAATAGAATGGAAGAAAGACAGCATCTTCAGTAAATGGTGCTGGCAAAACTGGTTAACTACATGTAGAAAAATACAGTTTTTTTATTGCCCAGTCTTTTATCTTCTTTTCTCTATGAAAGGATACTCACTACACTGAGACAAGGAGGAAGGCCAATAGATAGATTATTTGAACTACAAAGATTTGGAATTTCTACATCTTACTCCTTGAAAATTTTGACTTCATGAAACAAAACCTGCTGAAACTCTGCCTAAGAGAAATCTATTCCTACTATCTTGGTTTTATTTATTCCCTTTTTTGGGTAAAGATGACTCTGCACCTTTCACTTAAGGTAAGGGAGATATGAATACTAGAGTAAAACATACTGTCAGTTATCAACTGGGTACCCATGGGTCATGCCTATAATCCTACCTACTCAGGAGGATGGGATCTGAGGATCTTGGTTCAACACCAGCCAGGGAAGGAAAGTCCCTGAGACATTTTCTCCAATAAACCACCAAAAAACCAGAAGTGGCACTGTGGCTAAAATGGTAGCATGCTAGCCTTAAGCTGAAGAACTGAGGGACAGCCCCCAGGACCAGAGTTCAAGCCCCATGACCAGCCCCCCCCCCAAACAGATACATATGTTCACATAAGTGTCTGCATTTTGTTATTGTCATAGAAAAAAGCAGTATCTAGCACCATTTTTCATTATGAACAGGTAAATCAAGGTCTTTGTAAAACAACATATCACAAATAATCATCCATTCATTCAAAATACATTTCAGTGGCAATAGTATAATGGAATTAAGTGCTGAATGTTTAGAGAAAACGTTGATACAAAGAATGTTGCAAGTAGTAACACTGATAAAGATGCATTGTACTCAGAAAATAAAGTGTTTAATTAAATTATTAATATTTTAATTTTATTTTATTGTAAAGATGCTGTTCAAAGGGGTTAGTTACATGAGTAAGGCAATGACTACATTTCTTGTCAAGCATTGTTACCCCTTCCTTTTTTGTTCTCCTACTATCCCTTTCCTCCCCCTAATTGAATTATTTTTATACAACTACTGAAGAAAATTAGAATATAAGTTTATAAAGTACTATATTACATTGGCCAAAAAATTCTGCTTAAATGGAAACACTACAACAAGTAATAAATATTGTTTAAAAAGTTATTGCAAGTAAAGATGACAAGCATAGTTATAGAAATTATCCAAGTTTCATTCATTGACTTGCCATCTACACAATGTGCATCCTACACAATGATTAGATCACAAAATGAGAGGAAGACACAGCATGGAAAGCAGTTAGTCACAAGGACAGTTCCCAGAAACTCCAAGGGCAGCTAAACAAGATCAGGCTCATTAAAGAGCAAAATCCAATTGGAGAGGGAAGCTGGAGCCAGATACTTATGAGGAGTTTGAAGCATCAGCACAGGGCACTGGAGGGCAACAAAGAGTGAAATGTAAGAGAAAAAGGATCAGATTTCTTGTTTTACTAAAAAAAAAAACTCTCAAAATGCATTTAGCATATTTAAATGCCATGAATGAGGTCATGAAAAGGGAAATTATTCAGAATGTAGGTACCAGAGGTCATGCAACAGATGAAGGAATCTAGCCTAGCAGGTTCATGGTAATGACTGCTTGTATAATACTAATACCACTTGGTACCATAGTTCTGAAAACACACAACAATATCAATAAAACACTTAAGATGTCCGTGGAAAAAGAAAAAAATAAACAGATATCATATAAGCCTGAGTTCACCCAAATCCTGTTTATTCTCTTGCAATTGTGATTGCATTGTGCATACTTTATGGATCTATGAAAGGATGTAGCTATACTGTAACATACAGACAAATTTTTCCATGAGTACAAATCAGAAAAAATTTAGAGAGGAAGACCAAACCAAAAAGACAGCTGACTCTTACCAAGATGTCTTTGAAGTGGATGTCCCTTCTTCTGCTGATACAAGTGATGTATTGCTTTAATGCTGGAAGTTGTGGGAAGGTGGTCGTGTTGCTCATGGAGTACAGCCATTGGATCAATGTGAAGATAATCCTCGTGAAGAGAGGCCATGAGGTCACTGTCCTGACATCCTCTGCTGCCATTCATGTGGATTCCGGAAATTCATCTCCTTTTGAATTTGAGACCTTCCCTACACCTTTGACTACAAAGGAATTTGAAAGATATTTCAAACATTCTGTCAATATAGGGACATATGAATTCCCCAAATACTCAGTCTGGAAATTGTATTCAAAAATGCAAAGCATGTTTGAAGAACATTCTGATGTGTTGGAAAGCTTATGCAAATACATGATTTTCAATGAGAAACTTATGAAAAGGCTACAAGAATCAAAGTTTGATGTCCTACTAACAGACCCTGTGGTTCCCTGTGGAGAACTTCTGGCTGAGCTACTGAAAATTCCTGTTGTGTACACTCTCCGCTTCTTCCCTGGCAATGCATATGAGAAACAGTGTGGAGGACTTCCATTTCCACCTTCCTATGTGCCTGTTGCTCTGTCTGAGCTCAGTGATCGCATGTCATTCATGGAGAGGGTGAAGAATATGATGAATGTGATTTTTTTTGACCTCTACTTTCAAACATTTAATGAGAAGAAGTGGAATCAGTTTTACAGTGAAGTTCTAGGTAAGCTACCACTTAAATTATTATGATTTAATCCTAACTATTCTGTTCCTTTGAAGATGAGCTGAAGTAAATATCAAACCTACACACTTGAGGGAAATACAGATCAATGACATGAGAGGCTTACATTAGAGAAGCAGTTAAAACTCTGGCCATCTCCTTTTCAGAAACATTTCCAGAAAACAATAACTCTTGAACCACAGACAGTTTTTAGAAAGCATTATGTATGCATTTTACTATAGTCTTATTTCAGCTTAAAGAATAATATAACAGGTACCAGGAGCTCGTACTGTCATGTAGCTACTTGGGAGGCTGACAGTTCAAAGCTAGCCCAGGAAGGAAAGTGTGTGAGACTTTTTTCTCCAATGAAACACCAAAAGACCAGAAATAGAGCTGTGACTCAAGTGTAATAGAGTGTTAACCTTGAGCAAAAGAAAAATAGCTCAGGGAGAGAAGGGGTGACATGGTGTTAAAAGAAATGTACTTATTACCTTATTTGTGCAACAGTAACCCCTCCTTATATCACACTTATAGTAACCTTAAAATTCAACTCTTTTACAAAGCTCAAGAACACTGCCCAGACCTGAGTTCAACCCCAGGACCAGCACAAAAACAAAAAGAACACAAAGAATAAATCTCATTAATATATTAATGACTATAGCTATGTAGATTTAGTCCTTACAGCTATGTAGATTTAGTCCTTATAGTTGATGATTAATTACCAAAACTATGTAGCATAAAGCACATTTTCCCAACTTTTGCAGATTAGTTTTCTCACTCACAAAGAAATCATTTACTCATAGTTGCAGGCATGATCCTTCATAATTGTTAAGTATTGTTTATCTCCCAGAGAAAATGCTTTAATGACTGAAAGTCTCTCCACCTCTCTTTCCCTCTCTCTATTCCTGGAGAGCAAGAGAATAATATTATCAGCTTCTTAATATAAACCAAATGCAGTACCACCACTCAGAATTTAGTTAGACTCTCAAAAACCCACTGTACTGGAAAATCAAATTGGAGAAACCTCCTGAGATAACTTTTTTAGAGTATTTATATTATTAACTGATTCTGGAGATCAAAATGTTTCTAGATTTTATTTGGTACATTTATAGCTTTGAAAGGATGTATTTTATATACAGAGTATTACATGTGTCATTATAAATAAATATCCTTTTTCAAAACACAATATCTAAGTGTCTTGCCTACATTATTCCTACTTATTTCAGAAAGTCACATGATTTGTTTCAGAGTAAATTTTTTCATGAGACTTGCTATTATGTTCTTTTCTCCACTCAGGAAGACCTACTACAATACTTGAGCTCATGGCCAAAGCTGATATACGGCTCATTAGGACCTACTGGGATTTCGACTTCCCCCGCCCACTGTTACCAAATTTTGAATTCGTGGGAGGACTCCACTGCAAACCTGCCAAACCTCTGCCTGAGGTGAACCTGTTGGCTTGGTGCTCCCTCTCTCTCTCTCCTTCTTTTCCCTCTTGCTTTTCTTCTCCCTCTCCCTCTCCTTCTTTCTGCACTTCTTAATGGCTTTGCATCCTCTCTCAGGGGGTCTCCATTAGCAAAATAGATTGAGAGAAGGGATGAAGTGTCCTGTTAGTTGTGGACTTGTGTATTTCCATTCAACTCTCTGTGCTTCATGACTGTCAAGATAAAGGTAGGAAAACTAGAATCTTTGGAGGATCTGCTCAGTTAAATTGAGCTTTCATTGAACGTCATAAGGACGAATATATGATTCATGCAAAGATTATTTACTAAGTGACTACAATATACCGGAAGAAAATGGTGGCTATCCTGAGAAAGAAGCAGAAACAGATTCTGAACACAGAGCTTGATTCCATTTGGATAAGGAAACTAGAAAATAAAAATTGTCTGAAATATTTTCATAAAGAATAGAATAATGTTAAGTAAACACAAAGAAAGCATGAACATAGAGTTCAATCTCTACTACTGTTATTACATAAATCAGAATAATACAATAAAAATCTTGTAAAATTTGGAAACCAGATCCCTACCATTATAGCAGGATCTATTTTTTTCCTGTAAACTTAGTAGTACATATTTTCAGAAATCTGTGTTCCTTTATGGGATTTATTTATCATTAGATATTTTTGATGCATCCTTTCTACAATATAGTGAGTGATCTGTGTCTTCTGAATGAATTAGGCTTAAAACTTATTTCTGAAATATGAGCAATTAGCTACTCCTGAGTCTTTTTGAATACTGTTTGCTTAGACTGTCAATGTCAATACACCACTTTCAGTGTATGTCTTTGACAGAGGGGTGAGACCCTTTCCAGAAGACAATTGCTACATCTCATCATTCAGATTCCATCAGTTAATTGGAAAATTAAGATCATTTACATCTAGGGTTAATATTCAAAAGTATACACTTCTGGGGTTGTGTGAATGATCTGGTATGTTCGTGTCTATGCTTCCTAATTTTTGAAAAATAATCATAACTATTATAAGTAAAGACCAATTATAAACTTCCTCTACTTCTAGCTGGTTACATTAGTAATGTAATTAATTACATTAGTAATGAAGATAATTATCATCTAAGACTCTAAGTAGAATTATTTCTAAGAACATCTACCCCAATTGATGTATGAGGATTCTATTTCTCTTCTTCCTGTCAAAAACATAAACAGATTATACATCTTCTTCCAAATAAAAGGAGCTAATGAGTGAACTGAGATCAGATATTATAACAAATGTAAGGCTGTTTTCCTGCTGTTGTTCTTTGGTGATAGAGAATATTCTTTCTTCACAGGAAATGGAAAAGTTTGTCCAGAGCTCTGGAGACCAGGGTGTGGTGGTGTTTTCTCTGGGGTCAATAGTCAGTAACTTGACTGAAGAAAGAGCCAACACAATAGCATCAGGCCTTGCACAGATTCCACAAAAGGTAAACTAACGCTCTCTGGTGGACATTAACAGAATAATACTTTTTCTTTTATTTCTTTTTTTAAAATTTTAATGTCAAATTCATGTACATAGGGGTTACAGTTACATCAATTAGTGAGTATATTTCTTCTCTAACTTGTTATCCCTTCCCTCATTTTTTTCTCCCTCTTTCCCTCCTTCCACAGTTGCTCCCCAAGTTATACATATCATTTTCAACATATTATCTTGTTAGTATCAATGCTGCATTGCACCCCCTTGTCCTATGTCTCACCATTATACAAAGTAAACCAATTTACCAATTCCAATAAATAATATTCTTCAAAAACCCTTTTGAAAACACATCAGACTACCTTGTCCTACTTGAGAAAGAGACTAAAAGTGTGGCAAAGAAAGTATTTTTTTTTAATCCAGAACAGTAAAGAATATTAGTAACTTCCTTTTCTGATACATAAAAAATAGTGCAATATGCTTGTGCAATTTGGGTTTTTATGGACCTGTCAGATACAAAACAAATAAGCTTCTCAATAAATACATTAAGTTCATCCAGAAGCACAATTACACTCATATATTTTGAATCATGGAATATAATACTATCAAACCTGTTTATGAGGAAATCTCTCAAATTAGAAAATCAATTCATTATTTTTTATTGTATGTAGGAAAATAGTTTTAATATACAATTAACTTTCTTAGAAACCTCTCTCAAACTTGGCAGATTTTATTGTTTTTTGTTTTTGTTTTTGTTTGTTGTTGTTGTTGGTTGTGGGGCTTGAACTCTGGGCCTGGGCACTGTCCCTCAGCTCTTCAGCTCAAGGCGAGTGCTCTACCACTTGACCCACAGCACCACTCCGGCTTTTTCTGCTTATGTGGTGCTGAGGATTTGAACCCAGGCCTCATGCATGCAAGGCAAGTTCTCTACCACTGAGACCTTCCCAGCCCCAAACTTGGAAGATTTTAAAAACAACTTTATCATCAAGGCATTCCCAAAGGGCTGGACAAAATTTCCCAACATGACAGGTGTTATTAACCCAGTGCCAATAAGCTCTCTGTTTTATAGTATTATTATTATCTCTTAGTAGTTTTACAAAAGAGCTAACAAAGCAGCTTATGAATTCAACATATCTTGATCAATGTCACTCCTTTCAACATTCTCACCCGTCCCTCTCCTATATATCCCTTCCTTTACTTAATTTTGCAGGATATACATTGGATTTTTGACTGCATTTTCTACGTCTACTCTTCATCATTTGTCTACCCCTGTGCCCTTGATCCCACTCCACCCCAAGCCTTTCTTCCTTTTTTTAATAAGTTTTTTTATTGTGAAAATACTGTACAGAGGGGTTAAAATCACATGAGCAAGGTAATGAGTACATTTCTTATCAAGCAATGTTGCCTTTGTTTTTCCCCTCCCATCCCTCCCTCCCATCTCCAAAACTGCATCCCCCATCTCCACAACTACATTCCCCCCCCCTAAATTGTAAAGTTCACTTTTAACAATACTTAAAAAAAAATTCTCATTCTAAGCTGGGCACTGGTGGCTGATGCCTGTAATCCCAGCTACTCAGGAGCCCAAGGACTAAGGATTGAGGTTCAAAGCCAGCCCAGGCAACAAAGTACTTCAGACCCTGATCTCTAATTAACTACCAGAAAAGCCAGGAGTGGAGCTGGGGCTCAAGAGGTAGAGTAATATCCTTGAGTATGAATTGCTCAGGGATAATGCCTATGCTTTGACTTAAACCCCCCGTACTGGCACACACAAGAAATTCTAACTCTATCTTCAAACCTTTCGTATTAACAGTTAAAACTGACATTTAGTATTTTTGAATAATGCTTATTTGTATTTAAAAGAAGTTGTACATACTTTTTAATTGGAATAGTTGAAATAAACTAATTTCTCAAAAGTATCCATTGGGGGTAGAGCTGTGTGGTAAGCAGGTGGTGGCTCTGTAAGGTCAACCGGCACTGGGAAATTTGGCCCAGGGTACAGAGCCCGAGGTGGCTGAAAGCCTTTGATGGGAGTTTGGGTGGAGTGGAAAGCCGGGGCAGTAATCGGTATGAATCACTTATAAATGGCACCCAAGCAGGACCCCAAGCCTAAGTTCCAGCAGAGTGTGCGAGTGCCCTGATTTCATAGACCTCTCATTTATGAACAAAGTGTGCTAAGGTTGCCATAAAGGGCAAAGAAGTGAATCGCTTTATGCGTTACAGTGGTTGGAGTAAGAATTTGGATGAGTGGGTTCCTGATAGCAGGGTACTGGTGTACTGGACACCAATCTGCAGAAACCACTTGAACTACAAAAGGAGCAGTATGTGCAGGGGAAGATGAGTGGGGGCCTGGAAAGAAGACATGCAGCCTGCAGCAGATGAGCATTGAAGTGAAAACCAAAAAGGAATAAGCAGAAAACATCTGGCAATGGAAATGGTGGCTGTACCCGCCAGACACTCCAGCCTCCTTGGGAGAAAAGGGCCCCGGGTGGATCCTATTGTTGAAAACCATGAACTGTTTATGCACAGCATGGAAGTTAAAGTGAAGATTGAGGAAGAGCTTAAATCATGGCTTTTGATCATTGCGACTTAATTACCAGACAGAAACAGCTGTTTTATTTTCCTGCCAATTAGAACGTGGATTCCATTCTGGAAGATCATGCAAAATTAAAGAAATCTGGAGAAAACAC
Organism: Dipodomys spectabilis; assembly: GCF_019054845.1. Taxonomy (NCBI): domain Eukaryota; kingdom Metazoa; phylum Chordata; class Mammalia; order Rodentia; family Heteromyidae; genus Dipodomys; species Dipodomys spectabilis. The sequence continues at coordinate 24,980,910 of NW_024870720.1, read as the reverse complement.
AGATAAGGAGTACCCTGTGAATGAAGTTGTGGCCGGGATTAAAGAGGACTTTGATGTGATGGTGGGCACCTGACTGCTCTACAAGTTTGAGAGGCCTCAGTAAGCACAGATTCTCACTGCAGGGACCACCCCGACACGCCCATGTCCCACCAATGGGTTGCACCCCACTCCTGCCTTGGGGCGATGATGGGTGACACCCTGCTGGATGAGAAGCGCCTGGCCCTGTTACTGACCTCTCTTCACGATTTCCTCAAGGCCCTGGCCACGAATTCCGGGATCCTCGTTAGTGCCAGCGACTACGAGGACCACTGGAAGGTCGAGTGAGCACTCACGTGGGATCTCTGGTGGAACACGTCCTTGTAAATGCGCACACGAGAGGGAAGCGATATTTTCTCCTCCACCTCTTGGACAGATGGTGCATTCTGAAGATGGTGGCGTGCTACAGAATAGCATGTTGTGTCGTTCATTTTAAGCAGAGAAAATAAAAGGGGTCACCACTGCTTTTCCTCTTCTTCTTTCCTTCATTTCCAAGTCGCTACTAGTGGACCCAGTGACAGACAAGAGACAGCTATCGCGTTGTTGCCTAGGTGACAAATCGACTTCCATGCTGGTGATCTCTTCCTCTGACATGACTCTCTTTGATAATGCATCCCTGTTAACGCCACGTCACCAAGCTGACCCAGTGCCAAAATTCTGATCATGTGTAGATTCGCGCCATGCCCATGATGTTCAATTTGGAATCATGGCGCTTCACCCATAGACCATTCCCCACGACCCTGCTAGGTTCCTATGCATTCCATCTCTTCAGTGGAGGAATATTGGTGGATTGCTTCATGTGTTTTATATTTTGTGTCCGATTCAAGTTTAACATGATGGATGCAAAGCATTGTGTAGCTACTGTTTGGGGGAAAAGGCAAATCTTTTTTTTTTTTTAAGTCAAATCTTTGATGAGTTGTTTTTAAAAACCTCAATAAAATTTTTTCTTTTAAAAAAGGTAACTATTAGACTTTTTAAGAGATAAGATGAGGCAAATTACAATAAATAATTTAAGGTAGTAATGGACACAAGGAAACTGCTTCCAATATGAACCCAGAGGGAAAAAATACAATAATAAATTCTTAAAATCAGAGTTAGCATAAACTTTATTAAAAAATGTGTAATTAAGTAATCTTCACAATATGATCACATAATAAATTTTTTAATATTAATAATTATATGTCATTTATTATAAAGTCCATGAAATGTAGATATCGTCGTTACAGATATCGTCGTTTCAGCAATAGTTTATATTAAAATATTCTACTGCAGTCCCTTATCTAGCCTGTGGAAAATGTTCAACTTGATAATTGCTTCAATTCTTCTAAAAGGTTTACTTCAAAGAGACGACTTATCTCTGTCTAAATTCTTAGGAATCAAGCATACTATGACTTGACATTTGAGATATTGAATAACATTTTCTCTACCTAACAGGTTTTATGGAGATATGAGGGCCCCAAACCAGAAACCTTAGGATCCAACACTCGGCTGCACAAGTGGATCCCTCAGAATGACCTGCTTGGTAAAACTAAGGAAACTAAAGAGTAAAAATGTGAATACAAAAAACACCTAGCACACTATGAAGATAATAGTCCAATAAGTAACAAATGTATCGAATATTAATTATCTCAAACTCAAACACTAACCTTTCTTCATATTTTTAGTATGAATAAATTACGGAGCTGTCATGTGAGGGTACACAGTCACATTCTTTCTGGGTAGAGAGGCACTCTCTGAATGGCCCTTTATCTCCTATGTTAGCTTTTCTTATTTTCCAACTGCAGATGGATTTCAAAAGTCATTGAGAATAACTGCTTCTCTTGTATTGGTAGGGGCTCTGCATTTCTCATAGTGATAAATATGCAAATATTATTCAGTGAGATGCAGCCTGTATTTCTATAGATACCAGCACCACAGTCACTGAATTCCTGCATGCCGTCCATATCACATGCCACGATCTCACTAGGTCTTCAGGAGACCATGCTGCACTTGTCTCCAGACTTTCCTTCATTTAAACCCACTGTATCTTTCGTAAAAATGTTTTTGTAACATTATTTTGGTTTTGTTATCCTTTTCTCAATATTGTTTTCATTTTTCAAATCTCAAGACAAACAAAATGCTTTCACGGAGTCATCACTAGTCTCTCCAGTGAGCCTAGGTGCTTGTTGTTCTGAGGTTTAAAATTCAATGGAGTTTCATGACTAAGGTGCATGCTATGTAGAGAGCACTCACATTGAACATACTGTATCTCATTTAATTCCTAAAGCATACCTGATCACTGTGGAAATTTCCCCAAGTGCAGGTCATCCCAGAACCAAGGCCTTCATCACTCACGGTGGAACCAATGGTGTCTATGAGGCCATCTACCACGGAGTCCCAATGGTGGGCATTCCTTTGTTTGTGGATCAACCTGATAACATTGCTTGGATGAAGGCCAAGGGAGCAGCTGTTAGACTGGACTTTACCAGGTTTTCAAGTGAAGATCTTATCAATGCCTTGAAGACAGTCATTAACAACCCATTGTGAGTTTACCTACTCTTTCATTGGACCCGATTTAGAGAAGGATTCTTCTCATCTGTGACAATGCATCTCACCTGCTTTCTCAGAGGCTTATTACTTAATATTTAAGTGAGCTTCTCTGTGATCTATGTCTTTTTTTTTTTGTATTGTCCTGGGGCATGAATTCAGGCCCTGGTTGCTGTCCCTGAAATTCTACACCCAAGGCTAGCACTCTACTGCTTTGAGCTACTTTTGGTTTTCTGGCTAATTGGAGAAAAGTCCCAGGAACTTTTCTTCCCAGACTGGCTTTGAACTGTGATCCTCATATCTCAGCCTCCTGAATAGCTAGAACTTCAGGCATGAGCAATCAGCTTTCTAGTGTGTTTTTTATTTTCAACAACAAAGTAATTTCAGTCTTGTACTTTAACTCACAGATTAATTAGGTAAGCAATTACTGAAAACATTTCTACATATGCCAATAATGCTGAAGATATATAACTATTTGCAATGACTCTATTTTCAAAATATGCTTAAACTTTATAAAAATGATAAACTCAAAAACAAAAGAAATTGTTTAATCAAATATCTCAAATATCTCATTCTAATCATTTTTAATTTTAGCCTTTTCTAGAGCTTAAACCCAGGGCCTATGCACTGTCATTGAGCTTTTTTTACTTAAGGGTATCACTGTACCACTTGAGCTACAACTACACTTCTGGCTTTATTGGTGGGTAATTGGAGAAAGAGTCTTAGGGACTTTCCTGAATGGGCTGGCTTTGAACCAACATCCTCAGATCTCAGCCTCCTGAGCAGCTAGAGGTTATCGGTGTGAGCTATGAAAATCTGGCTTCAATCAAATAATCATTTGCCAAAAACTCATTTTATTATGGTAATGTTTACAGATTTAATTGCCTATAATACAGATATCATAAAAGTAACAGGTTTAATTTAGAAAATATGATATATATTTTGCACATATATAATACTATACATATATATTCTATCTTCACTATCATGAAATTTATTTGGTTTTCCAGAGCTTTAAACTGACAACAGTACACTCACTACAGAGGTGCTCTACCATTTGAGTCATAGCACAGAACAGCTAGAAGGGCCAATCATAGCATGGAATGGAAAGGGCAGTTCAACTAATTGAACATTATAATTTTGTTGGTACTAGAGTTTGAACTCTAGGTTGTCAGGTAAGTACCCTATTATCCAAGTTCTATGAAACTTTTATAATTTTGTCTAATAAACAATGGGATATGGCCTTATACGCATTTCCCATGTTTAGGGTTGCTATGCTAATAGGATAACTAAAAGCTCTCTGAATGTTGGCCTTAAACTGACTCCCTCAGTAATAAGATAAAAGCAAACTTCATGATATAGAAGGGAAGAATTGTAAGGAAAAAGAGAGAGAAAATTAAATGTCAAAAAGAAAACCATTGACTACATGGTATGGGCAGAGGTGAATGACGAGAAAAAATTGACAGTTTCACAGCCTTAAAGTTATCAAGTTCCACAAGAGAAATAGATATTTTTGAATACAAGAGATTGTAACGAAAATAATCATATTATTTGAGACTTTCTGTAAAACTAATTGTAGCTTTGAGGCTAAAAATTAAAACAATAAAAGGCAGAAGATGGGAAAGAGATTTTCAGCAGCAGACATTTCACCTACTAGGGTAAGAGAGATCTTTAAAAATTTCATACCTTCTCAAATAAATATTGCTCATTTAAGAGTATCCAATGCAAATACTGTGTATAGGCAAATGAAAATAAAACACTAAGGTAGTAGGTCCATTTGATTTAATTTGCATTATTTCTATGGCAGTTTAGAAGAACTTTTTGGCTTACTATAGTCATCAACATTACATTCTTTTAAGGTAGGTGTCTCTGTGTTTTCCTTTTATCTATAAAGAGAATGCAATGAGGTTATCAAGAATTCACCATGATCAGCCAGTGAAGCCTCTGGATCGAGCTGTCTTCTGGGTGGAGTTTGTCATGCGCCACAAAGGAGCCAAACACCTTCGCCCGGCTCTCCATGACCTCAACTGGTTCCAGTACCACTCTCTGGATGTGATTGGCTTCCTGCTGGCCTCTGTGGCAGCTCTCATCTTCATCTTCACAAGATGTTGCCTTTTTTGTTGCCGGAAGTTTCCTAAAAGTGGAAAAAAGAAAAGAGAGTAGTTGGAAGCTGGTAGCTCTGTTAATTATTCCAGCATGACAAATTTTAATAGATTTAGTTCTTTCCTACTTGCTCATTCCAAGCTTCTTCTTTCTCTCTGTTTGTATTCAGTATTAATGAAGCAGCCCTGTGTCACTATGGTTGCTCACCATGAGGTTCTAACTCCACACAAATTCACAGGGATGTGACCAAGTAACCATGGACTGAATTGTCTGAAATTATGAAGCTCAATAAATTCTTCATTCCTTCTACATCTAAGATACATATGATTAACATATATGGTTAACATATATAATATATAATGTATATGATTAACATAATATATCATAGAAGGGTATGGTGTGTCATATCCAGAGGAATTTAAGTATTATACAATTACAAAGAGTTTATTATTATACTTTTCTTATACTTAACACAATTGTCATTATTGAATTGTATTGTAATAATTATAATAGATCAGCTTATATTATATAATATTCTTATATTGTATGTATTATATTTGTGATATTCTTATTATGAACATCCCTTTTCTTTCTTCTTATTTGTTCTTTTCCTGAAAAGATTATGGTTGCATCTTTCTAATTTTACTAATGAAGACACAGAAAATTTGGGGCAAGAATATTTTTTAAAGATAAGGTCATTTTTATCCTAATCTAAACACAGGCTGCCTGACCTTGATCAGTAACAAAAAAGGAAAGAAAGACACATGTAAAACTTCTAATTTCTGACATGTGGAATATGCTTAAATAAAATCACAGGAATCTCCAGGCCATCCTGAATCTTTCATGTTTAGGAAGCATTTTTTCACCATCAACACAGTCCAGGTTGAAAGAAAGTTAACTGCTTTTTCAGGCAAGAAAGACATGATCTATGACTTAAAACTATTCTCCAGCCTTGAGCATTAATTTATTCAAACAATAAATTAAAGCACTGATTCTAGCAGAACTACAAGTTTGGTTCACCACAAAAATGTCAAAAAAAACTTATGTAGATAATTGACACATCCTAAGAGAAAAATAGGATCAGTACAGTGCAAAATAAAACAAGAGCATTAAATCATGCATAGAAGTGAGAAATATTTTCAGTTCAACTTCTTTTGATACATCTGTTAAAACATGGATTATTTTTCACTTGAGCCCAAGTGCAAATTACCAACCAAACCTAGAGGCAATCTGATATGAAAATTGAGAAGGATATGAAAGGATAATGAAAGAAATAAAAAGGAACAGGAAAATAAAAAATAGATTCTCATAATCACTGATACATTTTTTTTGTCAGTTGTGGGGCCTGAACTCAAGGCCTGAGCGCTGTCCCTCAACTCTTCAGCTCAAGGCTAGCACTCTACCACTTGAGCCACAGGACCACTTCCAGCTTTTTCTGCTTATGAGGTGCGAGGAATCGAACCCAGGGCCTCATGCATGCTAGGCAAGCACTCTCCCACTGAGCCACATTCCCAGCCTCGAATATTGATATGTTAAACTTCATTACTTTAATTGAGCCTTCCTCTGAATATATTTAGACACTGAGAAAATAATGTATTTCAAGTTCACAATATACCTTCACAAAAGTATATTCAATTGAATTCTTGTCTCCTAAATATATATCATAAACGTGTGTTAATTTTGAAGAACATAATAAATTCCAGGATGAAAGGATTAAAATTGTACAGTGGGGAAATCTCTGAGTTAACTTAATATGGGTTAACTTAATATACTTTTTATACATTTAATTTTTCTTAAACTGAGTTTGTTTTCTATTCATAAGGATAAACCAGATGGGGAAAAGCTATCCACATTATTGATAAGTATGCAGAGGTGGTAGAACTCTACTCTGCAGAGACATATCAAATGCAGCATCAATAGAGGAATAGTTTTAGTCAGTGAAGCGATAAAAGCACTGATCACAAGTTACTTTCAATGCTGGTACAGGTCTGGAGGCTAGCTCCACATCTTCAAGAATCACATTGCTTTGGGAGACATAACAGTAACACAGTAATCTTTTTACAAACTAATTCCATCACATTACATCCTATTTGAAGAGTGTTATAGACAGAAATATAGAGTCTGTCTTGTTTGGAATTTTTATCTCTACAATTTTTTACAAAATTCTTTCAAATATGAACTTTACAACATTGACTAGCATTATAAAGTATACATTTAAGGTTCAAAGGTTTGGTCATTATGTCATAGATAAAGAAGAATAATTAATATCAAATGTGATGGTAATTGTCTCAATAATTGATAATTGCAACTTTCAAAATGCCAAAAAAGTTTTGCCTCCCCTAAATTTCTCTTTAGTTGGAAGAATACTATAGTTTGCATCTTGTATGTCCCCTTAAAGACCTCTGTGCTGAAAATTCACTGACTTTGTAGCACTATTGGTTGGTAGCTTAACTTGAAGGAAGAGAGGCACAGAGCAAAACACAAGAAATGTGTCCCTGAGGGGGATATTGGAAACCCATGTTCTTCACACTACATTCCTTTAGCTTTCCTGAGGGACTGGCTATGGTACATATTCTCAATATGATATACTCCCTCACTACAGCCCATACCCCACCCAAAAAACAGAATTATGAAGCAAAATAGAGGCATGCCATGTCACCAGAACCATGCCACATGACTGTGGAGTGAAACCTCAAAAACTGTGAACCAAATAAATCTTCCCCATGCATAAACTAATTACCTCAAGTATTTTGTTATAATAACACAAAACTTACACATAATGGGAGGAGTAATAGAGCAATAAAGAACAATAATTGTTAAACTAGCAACTCAACATCCAAAGTGGTATGCACTGACGACCCAGAATGAGAATAATTCTCAAACCATTCCAAGCAAGCACGGTTGGCCAGGGGCTTTCAAAATGATGTGATTTAATCAAGGGTTTGCCCACATCTCTACTGGTAAAGGTCTGTTGAGCTTTTCCCATTGTTGTATAAGAATCCTCTGTAATACACAGAAAGGAAGTAACAAGGTGGCCTCCCATCCAGTTATACACAGCATATTCTTCTGGACATTAACTTTGTATGAGGATAATTGGCACCTTCAATAATTTAAGAAATAGAATCATTTAAGCATGTAAATATACATTTAAACATCTGGATTATAAACAGGACACTGTGGTCTATTTCAATGAAATACTAAATTCTAGCACCATAAACCAGAAAAAAATATCAGCATTTCTTTTTTTTTTAATTGTGAAAATACTGTACAGAGGGGTTACAATTACATGAGCAAGATGAGTACATTTCTTATCAAGCATTGTAGCCTCCTCCTTTGTTTCCCCTTCCCATCCCTTCCCATCCTCCCCCCGCCCACGCCGAATCCTTCTCCCCCTCCCCCCTCACTAAAGTTGTAAAGTTCGTTTTTCGACATACCGACTTGTACATCTCATTGCTGCAATGGGTCCACCTGTATCACTAGTTAAACGATTTGTTTTTTCCCTTCCCCTCCACAAATAATACCAACATCAAATACAGTGAAAGCAGGGGTTATACCGTGGGGGAGGGACATGCAAAGCAACAAAGAAATAATCTTTAAATATGTTAGAAATAATCGCATGAAAGAAAAAAACATTTGAATACATATCTTAGGGTTCATTTCCCTAACATCAACTTAACTGACCTTTTCTGCTTGACTCAGACATATACTAATTATTGCAAATAAGGGAAACCATGAAACCTATGTTTCTTTGTGCCTGGCTTACTTGACTTAATGTAATTTTTTCCCAAGTCTTTCCATTTCCTAAAAATGGGGCAATGTCATTCTTTCTGGTGGAGGCATAGAATTCCATTGTGTATATATACCACATTTTCTTGATCCATTCATCTTCTGAGGGGCATCTGGGTTGGTTCCATATCTTAGCTATGGTAAATAAGGCTGCAATAAAGATAGTCGTGCTGGTAGCTTTAGTGTGGTCTTGTTTGTAAGCATTTGGGTAAATGCCCAAAAGTGGGATTGCTGGGTCATAGGGGAGCTCTATGTGGAGTCTTTTGAGGAACCTCCATACTACTTTCCAAAGTGGTTGAACAAGTTTACACTCCCACCAACAATGCAGTAAGGTTCCCTTCTGTCCACATCCCCTCCAGCATCTGTTGTTATTAGAGTTCTTGATTATAGCCATTCTAACTTGGGTGAGGTGGTATCTCAATGTTGTTTTGATTTGCATTTCTTTTATGGCTAGAGAGGTTGAACATTTCTTCATGTGTCTATTGGCCATCCTTCTTTCCTCTTTAGAGAAGTTTCTCTTTAAGTCTTTAGCCCACTTATTTATTGGGCAGTTGTTTCTTTGAGGATTTGTTGTTGGGGGATTTAATTTTTTGAGTTCCAGGTATATTTTAGATACGAGACCCTTGTCAGTTGTGTGGCTAGTGAAGATCTTTTCCCAATCCGTAGGCTTTCTATTGATATTGCTAGCTATGTCCTTTGCCATGCAGAAGCTCTGCAATTTCATGCAATCCCATTTGTCCAACCTTTCTTTGATTTGTTGTGTTCCTGGTTCTCTATTAAGAAAATTTTGACCTGTGCCAAGGAGACGTAGGGTTTCTCCTATTCCATCCTGTAATGTTTTCAGTGTCTGCTTTGAATCTGAGGTCTTTTTTTTTTTTGGGTCCAGTCGTGGGGCCTGAACTCTGGGCCTGGGCGCTGTCCCTCAGCTCTTCAGCTCAAGGCTAGCGCTCTACCACTTGAGCCACAGAGCCACTTCCGGCTTTTTTCTTTTTGCTTATGTGGTGCTGAGGAATCGAACCCAGGGCCTCAGGCATGCAAGGCAAGTGCTCTACCACTGAGCCACCTTCCCATCCCCCTGAATCTGAGGTCTTTAATCCATTTGGAGTTGATTCAAAATCAGCATTTCTTGACTTCCTGCAACTCCTCCTCCCCCCAAAAAAATGCCATAAATCATGGTAGTTAAGAAACACAGTTTCAACTGCACAATTACTTCATCTACATTTCTATGGAAAGAAGATTCCCTATAAAAGCTTCCTGATTGCCCTTTATTTCCACATTACTCTAAAAGATATTACATAACTAATAATAAATGGAATGTATTTATAATTTATAATCAGTTGTTTCACTTATAAGAGTTTAAAAACTTTAAAACATTAGGGTCATCTATGTTTTTATAAGTCTTTCTGCCAATTACGTGATCAGATTATAATTTGGAGTGCAAGTAACACACTAACCTCCTGGTTGATTTATCACTGGAAACAGCAACATTAGGTCTGGGTACAGGTAGCTCAAGACTGTAATCCTAGCTACTCAAGAAGCTAGATCTAAAGGTCATGGGTAGAAGCCTGGGCAGGAAAGGTAAGAATCTTAACCCAAATTAAGCACTAGAAAACCAGTAGCAGCCATGTAGCTTAAGTGGTAGAGCACTAATCCTGAGCCAAAAAGCTCAGGGACAGTACCCAGGTCCTGAGTTTAAGTTCTATGACCAACAAAATAAACCATCAGGTTGCAGTAAGATTGTATATGCAACACGTTACCATTTTCTACTGAGGCAACATATATGTTACTTTACAAATTTTAGGAAAATACTCTTTTGGACATCAGAATACAGTCCCTGCACCAATATGAACACAACTCTGGATGAACTGGTATGGAATAGTCATGAGGTGACTGTCAGCATCAATATCCATTCTCATCCATTCCACCAAAGCAGCTACTACTAAATTTCAGGTTTACTCTCTATCTTTACATGGAGATGCTATGAAAGATTTCTTTGTAAAACAGACCTAGAAATTGGCAAAAGAATTTCCCAAATATTCATTGTGGAAATTTTATCCCAATATATATATATATTTTTTCCTTTTTGGGAAAATTATGATATTCTTATGAAATTTAATCAAGAAGAAATAAAAACTTAAGTATAAAAACAGTACACGATGAAATTGAGACAATAACAATCATCCCAATAAACAAAGCCCAAGAACAAACAAAATGCAAAGTTTATGCAAGATTTTTATTGTATTGCATTGTATTATATTGCATTGTTTTGTATTGTATTTGTGTATTGCTAGTGGTAGAAACTAAACCTTATGTTCATACTTCCTTTAAGTTTACTTAACATCATTGTATTCCTTATGATGACCCTTTCACACAATTTTTATTTTCTAGTTTCCCTATCCAAATAGAATTAAGATCTGTGTTCAGAATCTGTTTCTATTCCCTTTCCCTGGATAGCCAGCATTTGCCTCTGGTATATTGTGGTCACTTAGTAAACACTCTTTGAATTAATCAATTATTCTTCCTTGTGACTTCAACCATGAAGCTCAATTTAACTGATAGTATTATCCAAAGATTCCAGTTATCCTACCCTTTTCCTTGACAGTCATGAAACCTAGATAGTTGCAGTGGTATTGAATACACCAGTCCATACTCAATAGGATACTTGGCTCCTCTCATGTCTATTATGCTGATGCAGACCCCTGAGCAAGGAATGCAAAACTATTTCAAAAGAAGAAAGGAAAAAAGGAGAGGGAGAGGGAGAGGAAAGTAAGAGTTAGGAAAGAGAGAGGGAGAAGGAGAAGGAGAAGGAGCACCAAGCCAACAACGACAGGTCTACCTCAGGCAGAGGTTTGGCAGGTTTTCAGTGGAGTCCTCCCATGAATTCAAACTTTGGTAACAGTAGTTGTGGGAAGTGGAAATCCCAGTAGGTCCTAATGAGCCATATATCAGCTTTGGCCATGAGCTCAAACATAGTAGTGGGTCTTTCTGAATGGAGAAAAGACCATAATAGGAGGGATCATGAAGATGTTTGATCTGAAACAAATCATGTGACTTTCTGAAAAAAGTTGGAATAAAATAGGCAAGACATTTAGATACTGTATTTTGATAAAAGACATTTATTTACAATGACACATGTATTTTTCTTTCTATAAAGCATATTTTCTCAATGCCATAAAATTATCAAATGAAAAATTAGAAACATTTGGGTGTCCAGACTCAATTGATAATATCACATATTCAAAGAAAGCTATCATATATTCTCAGAAAGCTGATCCTTGATTTTCCAGAACAGTGGGTTTTTGAGAGTCTAACTAAATTCTGAGTGGTGCTAAGGAATTGAGTTGCACTAAGGCTGGATGTATTTAACAGTAAACTGCACGAATTGCCTGCTAATGATGTAAAGGATTATGTGAGAGAACACTTATTCTTTTCAAGTGTACCTGTCATATAATTGCCCCAGGGAAAGGTCATAAATGATGTCTCAACAACTATTACCTCTTGAGCTACCACGTCAGCCAAGGCACTAACCCTACTTTTTCCTGGTTATCTTGGAAATTGAGTCTCAGGGATTTTCTACCTGACTTTGAAGTGTGATCTTCTGGAATTCAATCTCCTGAGTAACTTGGACATTGTGTGTTGACATTTAAAGAAAAAAAAAAAGATCATACCATTTAAAGTCATGATGGGTGATTTAATTATTTTCCTGTGAAGGCTAAAATGGAAAGAAAAATAATATTCAGCTCCTATATTTTATCAGTGTATTAATAATCACAATTAATGTATGTGTATTGTTTTCCTCAAAAGTACACAAGTAAAAGATTTTTGTTTTCTTGTTTCTATTTCTTGGAGTTCATTTTATTTATTTATTTATTTACATTGTCAGGGTGATGTACAGAGGGGTTACAATTAGATAAGTAAGTTAATAAGTATATTAGTATATTCCTTATTAAAGTTGTTACCCTTCCCTCATTATTTTCCTACTTTCCCTCCCTGCCCCCCCCCACCCCAAGTTGTATATATCATTTCCCACAAATTGTCTTGTTTATATTGCTATTGCATTCATTCCCCACTTGTCCTTGGTCTCAGCATTCTGTTGCTCTCCTTCCCTAATTCAAATAAACGTATATACAATACCAGGATACCAGAATGAAATACAGTGACACAAGGGGATATACAATAGGGGTAAGAACATACAAAGGAAAAAAAATCACATAGTACACTAAAAACAACAGCAACAAAGAACAACCTCTGGTGTCCTTGTCTTAGAGTTCATTTCTCTTAGTGTCATCTTATATGGTCATATGTACATAGCTATTGAGCCATTCTGTTCATCTGCTAAGATTATCCTAGATGTACACTAATTATTGCAAACCATAGGACCTATGTTTCTTTGGGTCTGGCTTACTTAATATGGTTTTGTCCTAGTCTTTCTATTTCCTTACTAATGGGCTAGTGTCATTCTTTCTGATGGAAGCATGGAATTGCACTATATATCACATTTTCTTGATCCATTCATCTACTGAGGGGCATCTGGTTGGTTCCAAATCTTAGCTATGGTGAATAATGTTGCGATAAACATAGTTGTGCTGGTAGCTTTAGTATTGCCTTGTTTGTGATCAAGTAAGAGCTTTAAATTTAGAACCTTCATGAACTCTGTCACAGCTCAGTTCTCCCATGCGAAGCAAATCCTTTTCCAGGATTACTCAATCATACCTGCAACTTATCAAACTATTCCTTTGACCTTGACACTCCAAGTAAACTCTGACGGTTTTGAGTTCATGTCCCAATTCCTAGAAGTACTGCTCATTCATTTACTTCACATTAGGGCATAAATAACGATAATTTAATTTAAAAAATCAACTCCATCAAGACTCTAGGCCTTAACATTTATAGTTTGAGCCAGGAGCTGGTGGCTCACGCCTGTAATCCTAGCTACTCAGGAGGCTGAGATCTGAGGATTACGGTTCAAAGCCAGCTTGGGCAGGAAACTGCATGAAATTCTCATCTTCAATTAACGATCAGAAAAGGAGAAGTGGCACCGTAGTTCAAAGTGATCAAACACTAGCCTTGAGCAAAAGATCTCAGGGATAGCATCCAGGTTCTGAGTTCAAGCCCCACGACGGACCAAAAAAAAAAAAAAAAAAAAAACCCAAACGAAAAATGTAGTTTGTGATATTAGTCAAAGAATGTGAGTTTCCTCCCTCCAAGGGCCAACTACCCCGACGGGAGACCCGCGCCCACCCTGCCATCACCGTGCGCCCACGCCTGGTCCCACGGCCACTGCGGCGTCACCCTGCCGGCTCTGCTGACCCCCGCACAAGCCTGGCCTGCGTCTTCACGGCCTCTGCCAGCACAGCCTAGAGCTGCTGTGGCTGGCACCACCAGCTGAACTAGGCACCGGCTGTAGCCTCCTGCCAACACCACCGTCACGGCAGCCTGCTGCCGCCCACTGTCGCAGATACAGCCGGGCCCCACCTGGTCCCACCAGCACCTGGATTCTGCATGCCATAGAACAAGACCCTTAGTGCTGCAGCAGATGCCACCCTCCCACACCTGCTCCTATCAATGCCCACCGAGAACATGCCAATGCAGTCGTGGCTGCCACATCACAGGCTCTGTGGTTCAGTGCACCACTAGTACTGATCTTGTGAGTAACCCAATTGGGTCTACTCCCTGGGGGGGGAGGGCTGGGAGCAATTCTCTGTGGGGTCCCAAAGCCCCCTGACCCAAGTCCCCACCTAAAAGGGAGGGGCCACATCAGAAATGAACGCAGAACTAAACTCTTTTCCTAAATATTCTGTGGCTACCTGGGAAAGCCTGGAAACACAGCTCCACCCCTGTGCTAGCAAACTACAAATGCAAATCCCGAGAATCTCCCACCCACAGGCCTGAGAGTGGGACTCTAGGTAGCAGTCACCTTCCTTTGTCAAGAGGCTGTTTGAATCCAACCAAGCCATAAGAAAAGTGGACTACTGCAAGGAAAACAAGGTTTTGTCAAGAAACTGCTTAAAGCACTAAGTGGAGACTCAAGTTCCCCCAAACAAACTGAAAAACTCACTCTGTGGGTTTTTTGTTGTTGTTGTTGCTGTTTCTTTGTTTCTTTGTTTTGTTTTGCTATTTTTCTTAAATCTTCTATTTTTCACTTTTATTTAGTTTTTTCTTCATTTTTTTAAAATTTTCTAAGTTTTAAACCTTTTTCTTCTCCTCTTTCCTTTGTTTCTCTATACATTACATACCACCAGAGCTAACATGTCTAGTTCTACAAAGTAAGACTACTACTAGGCCTTCTATGTTTGTGAACACAATTAGTATGGGAATTATCTTAAACAACTTTCCACTACTGTTTTAATAGTACTTTTTTCTAATATTCACATTACTCTCACTTATATACGCATATAGTTTATTATTTTCATCTAGATTTCTAAGCTATTATTTACAAAATCTTTCTTCAAATTCTTTTGTACCTCTTCTACTCTGAAACAAGGTCTTAGCTCCTTGCCCTCTATTCTCTTCCTATTGTACATCCCTCTCTTCTAAGCTGTTCTTACACCTCCACTATTATTATAACCCAATTTTTCTTCTTAGTTAATTTCAACTCATATCCCTCCAATTCTAACTCTTCTCTTCTCCATTTTCTTCAGTCCATTGATTTCCTGTTTATATCTGAGCCAATTGGCAGTTGGTTCCAATTTGACTGAGTTGAAGGAGCCCATCTTGCTAACCCTGAGGCTGAGACTACTTAAAAACTAAACGCAGATTGCTTCACAAGTTACAACTATAAATAATCTCCACTCCTGAACTATAATATCCCTCTCCAAACAAAGAAAAAGAAAGTTAAATAGGGGAATACATACCCATAAATTTTTTCATGAAATATGGAATTCATTTTACTAAAAAACAAGATAAAATCTGAAAACATGTACAAATTATCTTAGATATACAGATAGTTAATGGTGGAATCAGGATTTGAAACGAGTTCTTCATGTTTCAAGATACTTACTTTCTCCAATAGAAATAGGGACCATAAAACTTACTGCTGTAAGTGGAGCACTTGTGAAAATGAAAGAGTATTATTACTTATACTAGGATAACTGAAGTTAGCAGGGATTCCTCACGTACCCATAATTTTGAAACCCTAAGCTCTATACGTCTACATGGTTCTGGGTTGGCTCCTGTCCTCAAAGAGTCATCATATCAGAGTAGCTCTTGTCTCCAGATGGATAGAAATAACCACAGAAACACAAAAAACATGGCCAATCAACTAATCACAACTTTGACTCCACATAAATAGGCAATAGAGCAGTCAGGGAATGACCTAGAGGATAATGCTCAAAATAATTTAAAAGCATGGCTGGTAAATAAACCCAGCACAAGACTATACAAGAATATGATGAACAACTGCCCAATAAATAAGTGGGCTAAAGACTTAAAGAGAAACTTCTCTAAAGAGGAAAGAAGGATGGCCAATAGACACATGAAGAAATGTTCAACCTCTCTAGCCATAAAAGAAATGCAAATCAAAACAACATTGAGATACCACCTCACCCAAGTTAGAATGGCTATAATCAAGAACTCTAATAACAACAGATGCTGGAGGGGATGTGGACAGAAGGGAACCTTACTGCATTGTTGGTGGGAGTGTAAACTTGTTCAACCACTTTGGAAAGTAGTATGGAGGTTCCTCAAAAGACTCCACATAGAGCTCCCCTATGACCCAGCAATCCCACTTTTGGGCATTTACCCAAATGATCACAAACAAGACCACACTAAAGCTACCAGAGCAACTATGTTTATTGCAGCCTTATTTACCATAGCTAAGATATGGAACCAACCCAGATGCCCCTCAGTAGATAAATGGATCAAGAAAATGTGGTATATATACACAATGGAATTCTATGCATCAGAAAGAATGACATTGCCCCATTTGTTAGGAAATGGAAAGACTTGGAAAAAATTATATTAAGTGAAGTAAGCCAGGCCCAAAGAAACATAGGTCCCATGGTTTCCCTTATTTGCAATATCTAGTATATGTCTGAGTCAAGCAGAAAAGGTCAGTTAAGTTGATGTTAGGGAAATGAACCCTAAGATATGTATTCAAATGTTTTTTCTTTCATGCCATTGTTTCTAACACATAAGATTATTTCTTTGTTGCTTTGTATGTTCCTCCCCCACGATATAACCCCTGCTTTCACTGTATTTGATGTTGTTATAATTTGTGGAGGGGAAGGGAAAAAACAAATTGTTTAACTAGGGATACAGGTGGACCCATTGCAACAATGAGATGTACAAGTCGTTATGTTGAAAATGAACTTTACAACTTTGGTGGGGGGGAGGGTTTAGGGTGGGGGGTGGAGGAGGATGGGATAGGAAGGGGAAACAAAGGAGGAGGCTACAATGCTTGATAAGAAATGTACTTATGGGCTGGGAAGGTGGCTCAGTGGTAGAGCACTTGCCTTGCATGCATGAGGCCCTGGGTTCGATTCCTCAGCCCCACATAAGCCGAAAAAAAAAAGCCGGAAGTGGCACTGTGCCTCAAGTGGTAGAGCATTATCCTTGAGCTGAAGAGCTGAGGGACAGTGCCCAGGCCCAGAGTTCAGGCCCTCTATCGGACCCAAAAAAAAAAAAAAAGAAATGTACTCATTATCTTGCCCATGTAATTATAACCAGTCTGTACAGTATTTTCACAACAAAAAAAAGAATATGATGAGGCCAATCAAAAATTAATAAAAGGGCTGGGAAGGTGGCTCAGTGGTAGAGTGCTTGCCTTGCATGCATGAGGCCCTGGATTTGATTCCTTAGTACCACATAAGCAGAAAAAAAGCCAGAAGTAACACTGTGGCTCTAGTGGTAGAGGGCTAGCCTTGAGCTGAAGAGCTGAGGGACAGCACCCAGGCCCAGAGTTCAGGCTCCATGACTGACCAAAAAAAAAAAAAAAATAGAGGAATTCATGGATTCCACAAATGCAAAATTGAAGGAACTGGAGCTGGGAAGGTGGCTCAGTGGTAGAGTGCTTGCCTTGCATGCCTGAGGCCCTGGGTTCGATTCCTCAGCACCACATAAGCAAAAAGAAAAAAAGCCAGAAGTGGCGCTGTAGCTCAAGTGGGAGAGCGCTAGCCTTGAGCTGAAGAGCTGAGGGACAGCTCCCAGGCCCAGAGTTCAGGCCCCACAACCAGACCTCCCCCCCCCAAAAAATGAAGGAACTCCAATAGAAGGAGAAAGAGTCCAATGAAAACATGGCCACCCAGTTAAAGGAATTAAAAGAGAAGACTGAAAAGCAACCCCAGGAGGTAAAGCAGTCCATAAGAGACCTAAAAGAAAACCTTAATAAAGAGCTGGTAACCATCAAGATTGAATAACAGGAGGGAAGGGGGATAAATAGCAAAGTATAAAGTTTTGAAAGCAGAACAGAGAGAGGAGGCAGGAGACAGAATCTCTGAAAGAAGATAGTTTAGACTGCATTAAAAAAAGAACACACAGATATTCAAACCAGTCTTGTAGCAGGAACTATAATATATTATCAGAAAGCCTAATTTGAGGCTAATAGGTGTTGAGGAGGGCCTGGAGAGGGAGGCCAATCGATTAGGTACAATACTAGCAGAGAACTTCCCAAATATCCAGAAGGATAGGCCCATCCAGATACAAGAAGCCTTTAAAACCACAAATAGACCAGACCAGAATAGGACATCCCACCACAACATTGTAATCTGTATAGGATCAATAGAAAAACATTCCATCCAACAACACCAGAATTTACATTCTTCTCAGCAGCTCATGGATTATTATTATAAACTATGAAGTTGTAGTAAGATTGTATATGCAATGCATTATCATCTTCTACTGAGGCAACATATATACTATTTTAACTCTACAAGTTCTAGGAAATACTCTTTTGGCCATCAGAATACAGTCCCTGTACCAATATGAACACAACTCTGGATGAACTGGTATGGAATAGTCATGAGGTGACTGTCATCATCATCTATTCTCTTTCATTCCACCAAAGCAGCTACTGTTAAATTTGAGGTTTACTCTCTATCTTTGTGTGGAGATGCTATGAAAGATTTCTTTATAAAACAGACCTAGAAAATGGCAAAAGAATTTCCCAAATATTCATTGTGGAAATCTTATCCCAAAGCTTCAATTTTCTTTAGAAAATGTTCTTATGTTCTCAAAAAGCACTGGATAAGTGTAGTTTTGTAGTAAGAGAAAATTACTTCTTCTTGAATAGATTAATCTACCTTAGGAAATTAAAATATTTTCTTGTATTACCAAAAGCATTCCATCACATCTCAGTCACTAGCAACTCCATGTCAGAGCAAAAATAGTTGTAAATTAACGTTTCTCTTGCTTCCACATTCTTTGAATAATACCACAAACTTTAACTTTGTTGTTGTTGTTGTTGATTGTGGGGCTTGAACTCAGAGCCTGGGCACTGGAACTGAGATCTTTTGGTCAAGGCTAGTGCTTTGAACCACAGTGCCACTTCTCCTTTTTGGTAGTTAATTGGAGATAAAAGTTTCCCAGAGTTTCCTGGGTTTGAACTGCAATCCTCAGATCTCAGCCTCCTGAGTAGCTAGGATTACAAGCATGAGCCACCAACACCTGGCTCAAACCTTATATATTAAGGCCTAAAATTATGATTGAGTTGATTTTTTAAATTAAATTGGCATTATTTATATCCTAATATGAAGCACAAGTGTTAGCAGTAGATCTAGGATTTGGATAAAACTCAAAACAATCAAAGTTTACTTGGGGTATCAAGGTCAACACAATAGTTTACTACATTGTAGGCATGATTGAGTAATCATGGAAAAGGATTTGTGTAACATGGGAAAATTGAGCTATGACAGAGTCCATGAAGTTTCTAAATTTTTATCACTTACTTGTATACTTTAGAGGAAAAATGCACATTCATTTACTTATGATTATTACTACACAGATGGAAATATAGGAGCTGTATGTCTATCTACTAAATTTATTCTTATGTTTATGAATAATATGTAAAAATATCAATGTCACTGTATATAAAAATATGCACCTGTGTATGTTTACTAACTGATTATTGAATACAACATCTTGCCTATATTATTCTACCATATTACCAGAAAGTACACGGTATACTCAAAATACAGTTTTCTTATTACCCAGCCTTTTATATAGTTTTCTCTATGCAAGGACACACACTACACTGAGACAACAAGAAAAGCCAAAAGATGGATTATTTAAACCTACAAAGATTTAGAATTCCTTCACCTCTCCCAGAATGTTGACTTCATGAAACAAAAGACCTGCCAACCCACTGCCTGCTTTCTTGGTTTCATTTATTCTGCATTTTTGTGCAGAGGACTCTCTACCTTTCACTAAAAGTAAGAAAGATAGGAACACTAGGGGAAAACATCGTGTCAATTACAGATTTCAAGACGCACATAGCCGCACAAGTGTCTGAATTTTGTTACTGTTAAAGGTGAAAGCAGTATCTAGCACCATTTGACATTCTGAGCAGGTATATAAAAAGAATCAGTCATTTATTCAAAATACATTTCAGTGGCAATGATATAATGGAGTTAAGTGCTGAATGTGTAGAGAAAAAAGTTGATACAAAGAATGATGTAAGTAGTAAAAATATTGATCAAGATATTTTGTGCTCAGAAAGTGATCCACTTAATTAACTTGTTTTTATACTACTACTTAAAGATAATAAAAAGTTTTTAAAATTCTGTTTACATTGGACAAAAAAGTCTACTTAAAAGGAAATGGTATAACAAATGATAAATACTGTTCAAAAAGTATTACTGCATGGAACAATGACAAGCCATAGAAATTGCCCCAAGTTTCATTCATTAACTTGCCACCTACACAATTTGCAACCTATGCAATGATTAGACAATAATATGAGAGAAACACAACGAGTGACACTCAGTCACAAGGACAGTTCCCAGAAAATCCAAGTGTGGCCAAACAGGATTAGGCTTAGTAAAGAGCAAAATCCAATTGGAAAGGAAAGCTTGACCTAGATACTTAGGAGGAGTTTGAAGCATCAGCCCAGGGTTTGTGGGTCAACAATGAGTCAAATACAAGAGAAAGAGAGAAAGAGAGGGGGGGATCAGATTTCCTGTTTTACTAAAAAGAAAACACTCAAAATGCATTTACTGTATTCAACTGCAATGGACAAAGCCATGAAAAGGGGAAATACTTAGACAGTAGATACAGAGTTCATGCAACAGATGAACAGATGAATATAGACTAGCAGATCTGGGGAATGACTGTGCTTGTATAATACTAATCCCACATGGTGTTTTAGTTCAGAAAAAAATAGTATAGATAAGACATTTAAGATGTCCATGGCAAAAGTGATCCAAATTAATACTCACTATTGCCATTTTTCTTCTTATTTTGTTTCAGAGTATAGTTATTATCATTAAATAGTAGTACAAAGGAGTTGCATTCAAAAAAGAAGTTTATGAATACAGTGCCTCTGGTTTATATCATCCCTTTCAACAATCTCATCCATCTTTCCAAACCACACTATGCCTCACTTTTCTTAATTTTCAGGTTATATGTTGATTTATTTTTGACATTTCCAAAAGTATACCTTTTCTTGTAGAAGACATAAATTTATCACCTATTTCAATGTTGCAAAATATCAAAAAGGATGACTATTTGAAAATCATAATGTTCAAGTGTTTTTTATAGCTAAAGCCTCTTATCAAATGCAAAACGCCTGCATTGTGCATGATTAGGTTTAACCTTAAGTGTTCAAAATTCACAAGAGAGCTGAAACAAACTATTGGTGAATATAGTCTCCTTGAATATAGTCTACTGGTGTAGGTGTGGTATCTACATCTACTACCAAAAGCTCTGTTTTGGCTTTTCTTTTGCAAATACTGGGGATTGAAATCAGGGCTCTGGGCACACATTTTAGGTAACAAAGCAAAGTTGTCCAAATTCAGAAACATTTGAAGTTATGCCCTGCATTCTTTAAGACCACAAGGGAATAAAATTAGAACTCAACACCAAGAGCCACCAAAGAAAGTCCTGTAACACATGGAGAATGAACAATGTTGAACCACCAGTGGATCATGGAAGAGATCAGAAAGGAAATTCAAATGTTCATGATATTCAACAAAAATGAACACACAAATTACCAGCTCCTCTGGGACACAGCAAAGGCAGTACTCAGAGGCAAGTTTATAGCTCTGAGTTCCTACATCAACAAATTGGAGAGATCTGAAACAAACAATATAATGAGACATCTGAACCTCCTTAAAAAGAGCAGCAAGCTAAACCCAAATCCAGTTGATGAAAAGAAATAATCAAAATTAAATCAGAATTAAATGAATTAGAATTAAAAAACATAGAAAGAATCAACAAAACAAAAACTTTGTTCTTCGAAAAAATTAACAAAATTGACAGACCCTTAGCAAATATTATCAGAAAAAAAAGAGAACACACCCAAATAAACAAACTCAGATATGAGAATGAAAACATCATCACAGAAACAACCAAAATTCTGAACATTATAAGGGAATACTTCTCAAACCTTTATGCTAATAAGTTTGAGAACCTGGAAGAAATGGACAATTTCCTAGCAAATATCGACATGCTGAAACTAAACCAACATGAGTTAAACCATCTTAACAGGCTCATATAAAGCATTGAATTAGAAACAGTAATAAGAGACCTCCCATCTAAGAAAAGTCCAGGACCAGATGGATTTACAGTAGAATTCTAAAGGCCTTCACAGCAGAACTCACACCAATACTCCTCCAACTCTATCTAAGAAGCCATCATAACCCTTATCCCAAAACCAGGCAGGGATTCATTAAAGAAAGAGAACTACAGACCCATTTCTTTGATGAACATTGATGCAAAACTTCTCAACAAAATTTTGGCCAATCGACTTCAACAATTCATCCAAAAAACCATACACCATGATCAAACATGATTCGTTTCAGGGATGCAAAGTGGCTTCAATATACACAAATCAATATAACTCATCACATGAACAAGAGCAAGGAAAGAACCACATGGTTATCTCAATAGATGTAGAAACAGCATTTGACAAGATCCAACACCTCTTTATGATGAAGGCTCAGGAAAAACTAGGAATCCATGGAACATTCCTCAATACAATAAAGGCCGTACATGACAAACCTACAACCAGCATTATGCTCAATGGTGAAAAACTAAAGCCTTTTCCTCTAAAGTCAGGAATGAGACAAGGATGTCCACTCTCTCCACTTCTCTTCAATTTAGTATTAGAATGCCTAGCTACAGCAATAAGACAAGATGCAAACATAAAGGGGATCCAAATAGGGAAAGAAGAAATAAAACTCTCCCTCTTTGCAGATGACATGATCTTGTATTTAAAGAATCCCACAAACTCCACTCCTAAATTACTCAAGCTGATTCAAAACTTTGGCAAAGTAGCAGGGTATAAAATTAACCCTCAAAAATCAATGGTTTTTCTGTATGCCAACAATGAGAAGAGCGCGACTGAAATCAGGAAAGCAACTCCATTCGTAATAGCCCCACAAAAAATAAAATGCCTAGGAATTAACTCAACCAAAGAAGTAAAGGACATCTATGATGAAAACTTTAAAAAACTGAAAAAGGAAATCAAAACAGAACTTAGAAATGGCAAAACCTCCCATGCTCCTGGATTGGAAGGATCAACATCGTGAAAATGGCAATACTTCCCAAGGCTACCTACAAATTCAATGGGATGCCTATCAATATTCCAACCTTCTTAATTTCCTTCCTTTCTTCAAGGAAATACAAGAGGCAATCAAAAAATTCATGGGGGGGGGGGACCAAGATGGCGACGGGGCAGTAAGGAAATGCCACAACTCTCTCCAACCAAAAAGAGAGTTCGAGTTCCAACGCTTAATCTCCCCAAGAGACCGACAACAACAAAAAGATGAACACTCAGAGAAAAACCAGAGGTGGAAAATAACAAAAAAAGAAAGAGAGGAAAAGAACAACTTCAGAAGAGAGAAGAGCGAAAAACCCTCCCCCAACCTTTACTTGCCGCGCGGCAATGCGCCAAGCCGCCAGCCAGCCAGCCCAGCGGGGGCTGCCGGAGCCCCAGAGACACAGGGGGCTGCTTGCAGATCACCAGGTACTGGATTGCAGAACAGCGGATCGCCAGGAACAGAGAAACCTACCAGCCAGGAGTCTTCACGAGGATCCCACCCCAACCCTCACTCTCCACCGGAGCAGAGAGGCTCCATCCCGCCAAAGCAGCCCGGCACCAGCAGCCTGACAAAGGGACCTGTCGGCAGACCACCCGCCCAATCTTGATCACAACGACCCGGCGGGGACCGCCCAACCCAGCCCGCAACCACCCCAACTGAACTCGGATTGCAACAACAACTGACGACCTACACCACATAGAAACAACCAGCTCCAGGGTGAGTACCCCACAGGGGACAGTGTATCCCTCAAGGGAGACCAGAGCTGGAGGGAATCCCCAGGCCCTGACCTAGACTCCCTACCCCAACACCCGGACCACAGGACCCACTAAAACTGGGAAATGTTCGAGAGTTCCACCAGCCAGTGGAGCACACTCTGCTGGCCAGGCCAGAGCAAGAGTGCCCCTGGAAGGGAGCTTAAATGCCCAAGCCAGGAACAGCGCCCCTGGGTCAAGGCTACCAACAGTAGAAGAAATTTGAACTGTGTCCTCCAGGCTGCATAACCTAGGTGGTATACACAGGCCTAACGAGCGCACTCCAGGCTGGAGCCGGAACCAGGCCCGGGGATCCGGCGCCTGAACAACACAACCAACTCCTCCCAACTGAAGTAAAAAGCTGAGCATACGCCTCAACAGAGGGGAGAAAACCAGGAAACAACACTCCCCGGGAAGCACGCCTGTGACAACAAAAGACCTGGAGGCTCAGGACAAGAGAAGCCCAAACCCCACCAAAACTCCACCCATATACCCTAGGTTGGGAATTGGGCAACACAGGCTGCCAGCACCTGATAGTAAGCAGGAGCTCAGGCTGATAAGGCGGCTCAGCAATAGAGTGACAGTCTTGGATGCATGAAGCCCTGGATCTGATTCCTCAGCATCACAAAAACAAAAAGGGTCAGAAGTGGTGCTGTGGCTCAAATGGTAGGGTGCCAGCCTTGAGCTGAAGAGCTGAGGGACAGCACCCAAACCTAGAGTTCAAGCCCACAACCAGCCCAAAACAAACAAACAAAAACACATCAGGAGCCCATAGCAGACTCCAGTATTTGGGAGAGTGCATCCAGAGCATCTGATCTTCCCAAGAGCACCCGTAGGAGCAAACACAAGCAGTCTAGGCTGCTCAACCCTTCCAAAGGCGGGAATTGCCAGCAATCTACAGCAGAGAGCTGAGAATCCTAAGTAAGTCAGAATAGCAGCTGGAAATAGGCTCCCAACAGAACCCAGATCAGGCACAGACTCTCTCTACCAATACAGAATCAGCAACCAAGCAAAGACAGACACACCAAAGCAAAATTGAAGAGCAGTCTCCTGAACCCCCATGCGAAAATCACAGAGAAAAATCACAAGGTTTACCACCACCCAGGACAGCAAGCACACCTCAAAAGCCAGCAGCCACGCAGGGGAGAGCCCCAGTGCGAGCAAAGCAGGAATGGAAGACAAAAGATACATCCAAGGGTTGCTGGAGGCAATGATTCAAGAAATAAAGCGAGAAATGGATCAGAAATCGAAAGAGCACAAGGATGAACTATCAAAAGAGATACAGGATATCAAACAAAAGTTGGATGCAAAAATAGAAGCTGCACAAACCTCAGTAAGAAGTGAGATAAACGCCAAATTAGAGGTAATGCATACTGATCTCACCTCATTGAGAGGTGAGATCAGTACTCTGAGAACCAACATTGAATCCATAAAGGGATCCATTTCCTCCATGCAAACCACAATAGAAGCAACGGTCAACAGAGTGAATGAAATGGAAGGTAGAGTGTCAGATACAGAAGACAGAATACACCAACTGGACCAAAAAGTGACAGATATGGAAAAATCACTCAAATTAAACCAAAGGGAAATTCAAGAGCAAGCAGATAATGCTAAAAAATTTAACCTTCGCATAATCGGAGTGGACGAAGGTGAGGAATTCCAGAGCAAGGGAATGCAACACCTATTTAACAAGATAATCAATGAAAATTTTCCCCACCTCAAAAACGACCATCTTAACTACATCACAAAAGCTTATCGAACACCCAACAAGCAAGATCCCAGGAGAAACACTTCTAGACACATTATAGTAAAAATGATGGATCTGAATAATAAGGAAACAATCCTGCATGCAGCAAAAATGAAGAAGGAGCTATACTACAACGGGAAAAAAATTAGAATCACTGCAGATCTCTCCACACAAACAATGAATGCAAGAAAAGCCTGGGAAAGCACCATACGAGCCCTGAGAGCCAATAACTGCCAACCCAGACTAATATACCCGGCAAAGCTAGCATTCACATTCAATGGAGAACTGAAAACTTTTAATAGCAAAGAAAAACTAAATGAATACATAAACATTAAGCCAGCATTACAAAGAATTCTAAGAGGGGGGACACAACCTGAAGAAAGCAACCAGGAACTGGGACCTGCCCCAAACAGGCATTACTCAAAGTCTAACTGAGCAAGCACAGGAGGAAAGGAAAGAAGAAAAACTTAGGAAAACGGAATGGCAGGGACAACAATGCATCTCTCTATACTTTCTCTTAATATAAATGGGCTGAATTCGCCAATTAAAAGAAAACGAACTGAGCACTGGATCAGAAAACAAGACCCATCCATCTGTTGCCTTCAGGAGACCCACCTCTCAGCCAAACACACAAACAAACTCAGAGTGAAGGGGTGGAAAAGGATCTACCAATCAAATGCCCCCAGTAAGAAAGCAGGTGTAGCTATCCTGATGTCTGACAAAATAAACTTTTCATTAAAATCAGTACAGAAAGACAAGGACGGACACTACATATTAATAAAGGGAACAATCCAAGAGGAGGATATAACCATCATCAACTTATATGCCCCAAATATTGGTGCACCCAGATATGTCAAACAAATGCTCTCAAACTTACAGAATAAAATAGATCCCAATACGATAATACTAGGAGACTTTAACATGCCACTCTCACCAAAGGACAGGTCTACCAACCAGAGGATTGGCAAAGAAGCTACCGAATTAAGTGAGGCCATACTTCAAGCGGAATTAACTGACATCTACGGAGTATTTCACCCTAAAACAACACAGTACACATTCTTCTCAGCAGCTCATGGAACTTTCTCCAAAATAGACTATATCATAGTTCATGCAAGGAACTTAAGCAAATACAAAGGGATCGACATAATCCCCTGTATCCTATCTGACCACAGTGGAATCAAGCTAGCTCTCAATAACAAAGCATACCGCAGAAATTTCTCTAATACATGGAAATTGAACAGCACACTCCTTAACAATGCCTGGGTAACAGAAGAGATCAGAGAAGAAATAAAGCATTTCCTACAACTCAATGAAAATGAAAACACCTCACAAAGAAACTTGTGGGACACAGCAAAAGCAGTCCTGAGGGGCAAATTTATTGCCCTCAGTGCCCACATCAAGAGAATGGAGACAGACCAAGTAAATAATCTCATGTTGCAACTAAAACAGCTAGAAAAACAAGAAAAAATGGGACCTAAAGCTACTAGACGAAGCCAGATAACCAAATTAAGAGCAGAGATTAACCAATTAGAAAATCAGAAAACCATAACCAAAATAAACCAAACAAAAAGCTGGTTCTTTGAAAAAATAAACAAAATTGATGGCCCGTTGGCAAGATTAATTAAAAAAAGAAGAGAGGAAACCCATATTAATAGGATTAGGGATGCCACGGGAAACATCACAACACGTACCCAAGATATCCAAACAATTCTAACAGACTACTTTCAAAAGCTATACTCTCTAAAGGAAGAAAATCTGGCAGAAATGGATGCATTTTTAGAGAAATACAAGTTACCCAAACTGAGCAAAGAAGAAGTTAACCAATTAAATAAGCCAATATCCTATAATGAGATACAGGAAGCTATCAAAAGTCTTCCAACAAAAAAAAACCCAGGACCAGATGGATTCACAGCAGAATTCTATAAGACCTTTAAACAAGAACTAATACCCATACTCCTCAAGCTCTTCAGAGAAACAGAGAAGGAGGGAGCTATCCCAAACTCATTCTACGAAGCCAATATCACACTCATCCCCAAACCAGGCAAAGACCCAACCAAAAAGGAGAATTACAGGCCAACTTCCTTGATGAACACAGATGCAACGATCCTTAACAAGATTCTAGCTAACAGAATCCGAAACACATAAAAAAAATAATACACTATGATCAGGTAGGCTTCATCCCAGAGACACAGGGATGGTTTAACATACGTAAGTCAATAAATGTAATCCAACATATCAACAGAGCCAAGGTCAAGAATCACATGATTATTGCCACAGATGCAGAAAAGGCCTTTGATAAAATTCAACATTCATTCATGCTAAAAGCTCTGGAGAAAATAGGAATAGAAGGAACATTTCTAAAAACAATAAAAGCCATTTATGACAGACCAATAGCCAATATTATACTTAATGGGGAAAAGCTACAACCAATCCTCCTAAAATCAGGAACAAGGCAAGGATGCCCACTGTCTCCACTCCTCTTCAACATAGTCCTAGAACCCTTAGCCAGGGCAATAAGGCAAGAAAAAGACATTAAAGGGATCCGCATAGGGAAAGAAGAAGTGAAACTATCCCTTTTTGCAGACGACATGATACTATACCTCCACGATCCCAAAAACTCCATCCCCAAACTTTTAGAAATCATAAGTCACTTCGGCAAAATAGCAGGATACAAAATAAACCCACAAAAATCAATTGCCTTCCTATACACTGATAACGTACAGGAAGAGAGGGAAATAAAGGGAGCAACCCCATTCACAATAACCTCCCCAAAAAATAAAATATTTAGGAATTAACCTAACCAAAGATGTAAAAGAACTATTTAATGAGAACTATAAAAAGTTAAAGAAAGAAATTGCAGAAGACACTAGGAAATGGAAAGACCTCCCATGCTCCTGGATAGGCCGACTTAATATAGTAAAGATGGTAATACTTCCAAAACTAATATACAAATTCAATGCAATTCCTATTAAAATCCCAATGACGTATATCACTGAAATACAGAAAACAGTCCAAAAATTTATATGGAACAACAAAAGACCTAGAATAGCCAAAACAATTCTAGGGGATAAAGACAATATGGGAGGGCTATCCATGCCGAACTTCAAACTCTACTACAGAGCTATAATCACAAAGACAGCATGGTACTGGCACAAAAACAGACCCGAAGACCAATGGAACAGAATAGAAGATCCAGAAATAAATCCACAGGCCTACAGCCAGCTGATATTCGACAAAGGAGCCAAAGACATACAATGGAAGAAACACAGCCTCTTCAACCGCTGGTGCTGGGAAAACTGGGCAGCCACATGCAGAAAACTAAAAGTGGACCCCAGCCTATCACCATGCACCAACATCAACTCAAAACCTGAATCTATGAAACTACTACAGGACAGAGTAGGAGAGACACTTGAACTAATAGGCACAGGAAGGAACTTCCTGAACAGAGTCCCAGGGTCACAACAAGTTGGAGAGAGACTCGACAAATGGGACTACCTTAAAATAAAAAGCTTCTGCACAGCTAAATCTATCGCAACTAAGCTAGAAAGACAACCAACTAATTGGGAAAAAATATTTACCAGCAATATATCAGACAAGGGGTTAACATCCTGTATATACAGGGAACTCAAGAAACTAATCCCTCCCAAACCTAACAAACCAATTACTAAATGGGCAAGGGAACTAAAGAGGGACTTCTCAAATGAAGAAATAAAAATGGCAAAGAAACACATGAGGAAATGTTCATCATCCCTGGTGGTGAAGGAAATGCAAATAAAGACAACCCTGAGATACCACCTTACCCCAGTCAGAATGTCCCACATCCACAAATCAGCCAACGACAAATGCTGGAGGGGATATGGAGAACGAGGAACCCTATTACACTGCTGGTGGGAATGTACACTTATACAACCACTTTGGAAAGCAGTCTGGAGGGTCCTTAGAAAGCTAAAGATTGACCTCCCTTACGACCCAGTCATACCACTTCTAGGCATCTACCCTGAACAACAGGAACCAATATATAAGGACACGTGCACCTCCATGTTTATTGCAGCACTGTTCGCAATAGCTAGGATATGGAAACAACCTAGATGCCTCATCACAGATGAATGGATCCAAAAATTGTGGTATCTATACACAATGGAATATTATGCAGCCATTAGAAATGACAAAATAATGGCATTTGCAGGGAAATGGATGGAGCTAGAAGGAATCATGTTGAGCGAGGTAAGCCAAGAATGAAGAGACAAACGGTACATGGTCTCCCTGATAAGTGGATGCTAAATCCAAAATGTTAGGTGATACGACAAAACTAACAGGACTTAAGAAACAAAGAACTCCCGCTCATCTGGTTGAACCACTACTAAATATCCCCATGCTGCTGATCACAAATATGGTATATAACGTGTGAACACTGTTATATATTACAGACTGTGATAGACAATTTGCTCCAGGAAAGTTAGAATGAACTTGTGACTTTGAGAATTATGTAATCACTTAATCACAATCAAAAAAAAAAAAAAAAAAGAACCTCGGGGAAGGGAGGGAGGGAGGGGATGGTAGGGGGAAAACAATGGAGGGGGTAACAATGTTCAAGAGGAAGTGTACTCATTACCTCACTCATGTAACTGTAACCCTCTGTATAGTATCTTTACAATAAAAAAAAATTCATGTGGAATAATAAAAGACCCCAAATAGTAAAAATGATCCTTAACAGAAAGAACATTGCTGGAGGAATACCAATACCAGATTTCAAACTCCACTACAAAGCCATAGTACTCAAAATGGTAGTGGTAGTGGCACAAGAATAGACCTGAAGACCAATGGAGTAGAACCGAAGACCCAGAAATGAACCTACAGATCTATAGCCATCTAATCTTCGATAAGGGCAGTAAAAAAAATAGAATGGAAGAAAGACAGCCTTGTCAGTAAATGGTGCTGACAAAACTGGTTAAACACCTGTAGAAAACTAAATCTAGATCGTTGTATATCACCTTGCACCAGAATCAACTCCAAATGGATCAAAGACCTTGGAGTCAAAGCAGACACCCTGAAAACATTACAGAATAGAATAGGAGAAACCCTAGGTCTCCTTGGCACAGGATGAAAATTTCTTAATAGAGACCCAGAAACATAACAATCAAAGAAAGGTTGGACAAATGGGACTGTATGACGCTGCAGAACTTCTGCATGGCAAAGGACATAGCTAGCAAGATCAATAGAAAGCCCACGGACTGGGAGAAGATCTTCACTAGCTATACAACTGGACAAGGGTCTCATATCTAAAATATACTTGGAACTCAAAAAATTAAATCCCCCAACAAGAAATCTTCCAAGAAACAACTGTCCAATAAATAAATGGGCTAAAGATTAAAGAGAAACTTCTCTAAAGAGGAAAGAAGGATGGCCAATAGACACATGAAGAAATGCCCAACCTTCCTAGCCATAAAAGAAATGCAAATCAAAACAACATTGAGATACCACCTCACCCAAGTTAGAATGGCTATAATCAAGAACTCCAATAACAACAGATGCTGTAGGGGATGTGGACAAAAGGGAACCCTACTGCATTGTTGGTGGGAGTGTAAACTTGTTCAACCACTTTGGAAAGTAGTATGGAGGTTCCTCAAAAGACTCCACATAGAGCTCCTCTATTACCCAGCAATCCCACTTTTGGGCATTTACCCAAATGATCACAAACAAGACCACACTAAAGTTACCAGCACAACTATGTTTATTGCAGCATTATTTACCATAGCTCAGATATGGAACCAACCCAGATGCCCCTCAGTAGATGAATAAATCAAGAAAATGTGGAAATCTATGCCTCCATCAGAAAGACTGACATTGCCCCATTTGTTAGGAAATGGAAAGACTTGTAGTAAATTATATTAAGTTAAGTGAGTCAGGCCCAAAGAAACATAGGTTTCCCTTATTTGCAATAACTAGTGTATGTCTGGGACAAGCAGAGAAGCTCAGATAAGATGATTTTAAATGAAATGAGCCCCAAGATAGGGACACAAGTGTTTTTTCTTCCTTGTTATTGTTTCTAACATATTTATAAGGTACCATGTGATTTTTTGTTGTTGTTGCTTTGTATGTCCCTCCCCAATGGTATTATCCCTGTTTTCACTGTCTTTGATGTTGGTATAATTTGTGGAGGGGAAGGGAAAAAACAAAATGTTTAAATAGGGATACATATTGACCCATTGTAACAATGAGGTGTGCAAGATGCTATGTCTGTCAAAAAAGGAACTTTTCAATTTAGCGGTGTGGGGGTCGGGGAGTGTGGAGGAGCAATAGTTAAAGAGGTGGGAGGGCTGGGATGGTAGGGGAAAAACAAAGGAGGAGGCAACAATGCTGGCTAAGAAATGTACTCATTACCTTGCTCTTGTAACTGTAACCCCTTTGTACAGTATTTTCACAATAAACAATGTATTAAAAAAAATTAACACAAGTGCATCTGGCCTTGCACAGATTCCACAAAAGGTAAAGTAAAGCTCCCTCTGGTGGACACTTATATAATTGATTTGCTAAAATGCAAAGGACTTGAATTCCAAAACATTTTCTATGTGAAAAGTAAGCCAATTTACAAACTACAAATAAATTACATTTTTCAAAAACTCTACTGAAGACATTTTAGACTACCTTTGTAGTACTTGAGGAAGGACAGTTAAAAAAAAGAACCAATAGAGTAAAACTATGGCATAGGAAAGAATTTTTAAAACTCCCAAACATAGATACATAGAAACCAGTTTAATATGCTTGGGTAACTGAGCTTGTTATGGACTACATTTTAGTTTCCTGTTTGATGCAGGTCACTTCCAATTAAATAAGTGGTGTTTTTCTGAAACACAGCTACATTAATATTTTGATTGGGCAATATAGCATAATACTGGCAAATCATATTTCTGAGGATAGCTTGTAAATTAGAAAATCAGTTCATTCTTTTTATCATATGTATGAAAATAGTTTTATTGTATATTGAACTTTCTTAAAAAGCCTCTTTCAATGTGGTTGTTAAAATCAGCATTATCATGATAGTATTAGCAAACTGTTGAACAAAATTTTCCAAAGTCACAATTTTTTCATTGACTTTATTGTTATTAACCAATGTTCAATAAGGTCTTCGTTTTTCTTTTTTAGTATTATCTTTAAATGGTTGTACAAAGGAGATAACAAAGAAGTTATGAATATAATATATCTTGATCAATGTCACGTCCGTCTCTTACAGATCCCTTCTCTTACTCTTCTTAATTCTGTAGCATATGCATTGCATTCTTGATTGCATTTCCCACCTCTTCTCCTCATCATTTGTGTAACCCTGTCCCCTTGACCCCACTCCTTCCTGAGATCTTCTTAATACTTAAAAATTTTCTAATTATAAGTTTGGCACCAGTGGCTGATGCCTGAAATCCTAGCTACTCAGGAGCTGGATGTCAGAGGATTGAGACAAGAAAGCCCTTCAGATTTTTATCTGTAATTTACCACTAAAAAACCAGAAGTGGAGCTGTGGCTCAAGTGGTAGAGTACCATCCTTGAGTAAGAAGAACTCAGGGACAGTGCCAGATCCTGAGATCAAGCCCCAGAAGTGGTACACACACACAAAAAAATTCTAAGTCTAGCTACATTAGTATCTTCCAGATTAAGAGTTAAAACTGACATCCAAGGTTTTTTCTTGTGAGTACTGCTTATTTGTATTTGAAAGAAGTTGCAAGTATTTCCTCCCTGAAATAGTTAAACTTATTTCTCAAAAGTAACTATCAGATTGCTTTTTGACAGAAAAAATAAGGCAACTTACAATGACCCCTCTGTACAGTATTTTCACAATAAAAAACTTATTTAAAAAATAAAAATAAAAAATAAAGTACAAATGAACGTAATTAAACTGCTTCCAATATGACTGAAGGAGAAAAACAATACAATATTAAATTCTTACAGAGGTAGGATGAACTATATAAAACAAAATATGTGTGATTTAGTCTTTCCAGAATATAATCATAATGGCTAATTTACTCTAGAGTAATATTAATAGAGTAATATTAATAGTTATACTTAGGTCATTATAAAGTCCATGAAATGTAGATATTTTCTGTTATACACCCTTTGGTAATACTTTTATATTAAAATGTCTGTTCTTAATTCCTTACCTAACCTGCAGAAAATGTTCAGCTGGATATCTTCCCTTCTTCTAAAGGGCCCACTTCAAGAGAAGACCTATCAGTGTCTTTGAATTCTGTAGGACACCAACATGCTATGACTTGACATTGAGATATTGAATATTTTCTCTACCTAGTAGGTTCTATGGAGATATGAGGGCAAGAAACCAGATACCTTAGGATCTAACACTTGGCTATACAAGTGGATCCCCCAGAATAACCTCATTGGTAAGACTCGGGCGAATAAACTAAAAACGGGGGAAAAACAGCACATTATGAAGAGAATAATTCAATAGGTAATAAATGTATTGAATATTTATCACCTCAAACCTCTAACACTAATCTTTCTTTATATTTTTAGAATGAGTAAATTACAGAGTTATCATGTTAGAGTATATCATTGCACTTTGCAAATGTCCCTCCACCTCCTATTTTACCTTTCATTCTTTTCCAACTGCAGATGGATTTCCAATATCACTGAGAATAACCTCTTTCTCTTGTATTGCTAGGGGCTCTGAACTTTTCATAGTGATCAATTTGCAAATATTATTGTGATGCACTAGCACATTATTCAGTGAAGAAAGGCCTGTATTTCTAGTGACATCAGCAGCACAGCCCTCGCATTCCAGCATGCCCTCCATAGCACACGCCATGACCTCACTAGATCATGAAAACTTGTTACACATCTCCCAAACTTTTCTACAATTAAACACATTACTTCTTTTATAAAAATGTTTTTGTGAAAACATTTGTTTTTTTTCTCAATCTCCTTTTCATTAAGTCTCAAGCCACACAAAATGCTTTCATTGAGTCTTCCCTTGTCTCTCCAGTGAACTTTGGTTCTTGTTGTTCTGAGATTTAAAATTCAATGGGGTTTCATGACTAAAGTGTATGCTATGTAGAGAGCACTCACATTGAACACACTGTATTGTACCTTCCTCATTTCATTCCTAAAATATACTTGATCGCTTTGTGGAAATTCACTGAAATGCAGGTCATCCAAGAGACCATCTACCCCGGAGTGCGGATGGTGTGTATTCCTTTGTTTGTGGATCAACCTGATAACATTGCTCAGATGAAGGCCAAGGGAGCAGCTGTTAGAGTGAACTTTAGTACATTGTCCACCAAAGATCTTCTCAAGGCCATGAAGATAGCTATTAACAACACTTTGTGAGCATGACTACTTTTTCACTGGACAGAATTTAGACAAGGATTGTTATCACCAGTGACAATTCATTGCATCCCCTTTCCCAAGAGGCTTATCATTTAATAATTTAAATGAGCTTATCATCTGTGATCTGTTTTTGATTTCTGTTTTGTTTTGTTGTTTTTCTGTGGAGGGGACAGGGCTTGAACTCAGGGCCTGGAGACTGTACTTGAAATATTTTACTCAAGACTAGCACTCTACCACTTTGAGCCACTTCTGGTTTTCTGGTGGTTAATTTCCTGCCTAGATTGACTTTCAACCATGATCTTCAAATTTCAGCCTCTTGAACCAGCCCCTGGATTTGTGATACACTGTTATTTTCAAGTAGAAAGTATTTCAGAGTTGCACTTGATCTCACAGAAGGTAATGTCAGAGTTGCACTTGACATCAAATATTAATTCAATTAATGAAATAATTTCTACATATATAAATAATGTTGAAGGTATATAGCTATTTGCAATGACTCTACTTTCAAAATATGACTTACTCTTCAGAAAACTTGTAAATTTGAAGATAAAGAAATTGTTTAATTGAATATCTAAAATGTTTCATTCTAATCTTTTTTTTCAATTTTCTTTTTTCTGTCATTGCCTGCACAGTGTCTCTGAACTTTTTTACTTAAGCTATCATTCTATCACTTGAACCACAACTCTACTTCTGGCTTTTTTGGTAATTGATTGGAGAAAAGAGTCTCAGGGTCTTTCCTACCTGGGCTAGTTTTGAACTAACATCCTCAGATCTCAGCCTCGTGAGTAGATAGGGTTATGAGTGTGAACCAACAAAATTTGGCTTCAATCAAATGATCATTTGCCAAAAAAAAATTCATTTTATTATTCTCACAGATGTAATTAATGATATATAAGACAAATACTCTAAAAGTTATATATTTAATTTAGAAAATTCAAATATATGTTTTATATTACACATATATATTATTATGTATTCAATCTTATTTGGTTTTCAAGAGCCTTAAGCTGACAGTAGTACAGTTACTAAACAGATGCTCTACCACTTGAGTCTCAGAACAGCACAGATACAATAGCATAGCACAAATGGAAAGTCTATATCAACTAATTGAATTTTTTAATTTGGGTGGTACTAGGGTTTATACTCTAATTAGTTAGGTAAGCACCTTATTACTCAAGCCATGCTCCAAGTTCTATGAACCTTCTATATGAAATAATTCGCATAATTTTTTTCTAATAAACAATGTGACATGGCCTTACACTCATTTCCAGTGTTTAGGGTTGCTATGCTAATAGCCTAGCTAAAGGCTTTTGATCTTAAAGCTACTCCTTCAGTAAGAAGATAAAAAGCTTTATGATATAGCAGTGAAGAATTGTAAGGGAAAAGGAAGAGAAAATTAAATGTTGAAAAGAAAACCATTGACTACATGGTATGGGCAGAGGTGAAGTGACAAGAGGAAATTGATAGTTTTACAGGTGTAAAGTTATCAAGTTAAAGAAGAGAATTTGATTTTTTTGAATAGGAAATAC
The DNA here is from genome assembly GCF_019054845.1 of Dipodomys spectabilis. Classification (NCBI taxonomy): domain Eukaryota; kingdom Metazoa; phylum Chordata; class Mammalia; order Rodentia; family Heteromyidae; genus Dipodomys; species Dipodomys spectabilis. The sequence continues at coordinate 24,944,405 of NW_024870720.1, read as the reverse complement.
TTTGAGCAAAGTAATATCATTTGAGCAGTTATCTAAAAACTTATTTTAGCTTTGGGGTTAAACATAAAAACAATAAAAAGCAGAAGAGAAGACTGGAAAGAGAGATTTATCAGAAAGCACTTCTCCTATGACAAGATAGATCTTCAAAAACTTCTTAACATCTCAAATAAATACTGCTCAAATATAGTATTCATTTATAAAAGCAAATATTGTATGTGGGCAAATGAAAACACTAGGGTAGTATGTGCATTTGGTTTAACTTGGGTTATTTCTATGGCAGTTACTGAACTTTGTTAAGAATATAGTCAGCAACATTAAATCCCTTTAAGGTAGGAGTCTCTGTGTTTTCTTTTAGCTATAAAGAGGATGCGATGAGGTTATCAAGAATTCGCCATGATCAGCCAGTGAAGCCTCTGGATCGAGCTGTCTTCTGGGTGGAGTTTGTCATGCACCACAAAGGAGCCAAACACCTTCGCCCGGCTGTCCATGAGCTCAACTGGTTCCAGTACCACTCTCTGGATGTGATTGGCTTCCTGCTGGCCTGTGTGGCAGCTCTCATCTTCATCTTCACAAGATGTTGCCTTTTTTGTTTCCAGAAGTTTACTAAAAGTAGAAAAAAGAAGAAAAGAAACTAATTGTATCTATTCAGAAAAAAGAAGAAAAGAGACTAATTGTATCTATTCTGAAGCTCAGGCCGTTGATGATTCCAGCAAGAAGAGTTTGTCATGGGTTAGAATCTTTCCTAGTGTGGCCAAAAAAAAAAAAAAACTTTAACAACTTACTTTCTCAAAGTTTGTTTGCAGTGATTCACTTCCTGATTTAGACATGAAATATTTCAGCTCCATGGAAAAAGCACTTGGGAAAAAATTATAATGATGCCAAATGCATTGATTCTGAAAACTATTGGCAAAAGTCATGCTAAATTTAAACTCACACAAAATTTTCTTACCTTAACTGAGGTTCCCAAGTTTTCAGTAGAAACAAACTGTCACAAAGCCTCCTCCTGATACATTGCATTTTGCATATATTTAGCCTGCCTTGCCTTATTTTGGAGTAGAATGTGTATATTTTATTATTTCCTAATAAAATGTTCAACAACTAGGTTTGTACAAACGAGTCATATTTTCCATTTGTTTCTGGGAGGTAATGGTTCTGCTCTCCTCACTGCACATCCAGGCTCCACATCACCTGTCCATCATCAAGCCACGTTTATCTTACTCTACAAAAGGCAATATCTCAATGGAATTAGGAACACATTTTTTCTTTGGGGGGGGGGGTCCGGTCGTGGGGCCTGTACTCTGGGCCTGGCGCTGTCCCTCAGTTCTTCAGCTCAAGGCTAGCACTCTACCACTTGAGCCACAGCGCCACTTCTGGCTTTTTTCTTTTTGCTTATGTGGTGCTGAGGAATCGAACTCAGGGCCTCAGGCATGCAAAGCAAGCGCTCTACCACTGAGCCACCTTCCCAGCCCGAAACACATTTTTTTATCTACCTGTTTTCCACTATAAGATTAAAATACTTTGGAATCCCTTTGATAGGTTTTTTCCCTTTTTCCTTATAGACATTTATAAACATTAAACTGGATGTTTGCATTAGTATTTCAATTTCTGATAGACATCCAGCCTCAACTGCTCAATTTTCCCTCTTCAGATGAATGTGCACACATAGATAGTCCCACTTTGTGCAGAGTGTGTTGTAAGATTCAGTGAGTTTGTTTATTGTTCTAAACTTACTCATTTTCCAATTCAAGTCTCATATTCCCTTTTCCTCTGGAGTGGGAAAAATTAAAGTAGCTTAATGACATAATGAAAATTTGGTTAAAATCCAAAAACTTGGGAAATTGACAATAGAATTCTTCAATTAATTTTGGAATACTTGTCAGATTTTTAAAAATGTAAGCATCTCACTTCTGGTTGTTCATGACTGTCATCTTGATTACACAGGGATGGATATTCAGAAGATCACAGTTTGAAGCAAGCAGAAAATCTATGAGACTCAATCTCCAAAATTACCAGCAAAATTCAGAGTTGAAGTCTTGATTAAAATGTCACATTGATAGCCCAGGAAACAAGATAACTGAATTGGAAAAAAGCCTGCATTCAAACCCTAGTATTGCCTCCCCCCCAGAAAAAAAAAAGAAAGAAAGAAAGAAGGAAGGAAGGAAAGAAAGAAAGAAAGAAAGAAAGAAAGAAAGAAAGAAAGAAAGAAAGAAAGAAAGAAAGAAAGAAAGAAAGGAAGGAATTACATAAGCCTGGATTAAATTTTTCCAAACCTATTGTGTAATGCTTACTAATTTTCATCAATCATGTAAAACTTGGAAGAATTAGAATCAAATGCATGAACAATAAATTCAAAAAATATATTTCATAAATATATATATAATTCATAAATATATACATTTACATTAAATAAATATAAACAAATAAAATATAGAAAGATAACAAATAGAAATTAAGTGAATTGTGAGGTGCTGATAGGTCTTAGCTACTTAGGAGGCTGACATCTGAACACACACACACACACACACACACACACACACACACACACACAGTGGAAGTAGAGCTTTGGCTCAAGTGGTAAGAGTTAGCCTTGGGCAAAAAAGCTCAGGGAGGGCTGGGAAGGTGGCTCAGTGGTAGAGCGCTTGCCTTGCATGCATGAGGCCCTGGGTTCAATTCCTTAGCACCACATAAGCAGAAAAAAAGCTGGAAGTGGCGCTGTGGCTCAAGCGGTAGAGCGCTAGCCTTGAGTTGAAGAGTTGAGGGACAGCACCAAGGCCCAGAGCTCAGGCCCACAACCAGACCCCCTCACCCCCCAAAAAAGCTCAGGGACAGTGCCCAGGCCCGGAGTTCAAGCCCCAGGAACTATACATAAGAAGAAAGAAAGAGAAACAAAGAAAAAGAGAGGGAGTGGAAAGAGAGGGAAGGAAGGAAGGAAGGAAGGAAGGAAGGAAGGAAGGAAGGAAGGAAGGAAGGAAGGAAGGAAGGAAGGAAGGAAGGAAGGGAGAGAGGAAGAAATTAAGGTAATAAATCATTTTTAATATAAGATATATATTCATTGTTATTGTAAAGGTGATGTACAGAGGGGTTTCAGGAGTGTTTCAATGCCGGAACCAGCCGGCAACAAAAGGGACTCCTGATTTAGGGGGCGAGGATGGAAAAATAAAGACATAAGTCAAAGGATGGAGTCGGGAGGTCTGCAGCTCAAGACTGCAGCCCCGTTTATTTTTAACTCTCCTTATTTATATTATTAGAAGTCAAGAGGTAACCTAAGGTCACCATAGTGCAGAAAAGCAAGAAAAGTCTTTAATAAAAACAAGGGTGCAGAAAGAAACAAGACAAGGTCAACTGATAGAAAGTAAAGCAAATTCTACAGACATAGCAAGGCAAACCTGGACACCTGGTGTTTTTCATGAAAGCCAGTTCCTTGTATGTGCCTTCAAGTGAGCACAAGGGTCAAGATGACCTTGGAGCTTTACTGTCAGCTCCCAACATTTCAACAGTATTTAAAATACTGAATTACGCAAGATGTCAAAAAACATTCCACTCATTTTTAATACAAGGAAATGAAATGTTCTATCATCAAGGTGAATGAAATTAATAAGAGCTAAAATTATGGGTGAGGGAAAATTCTGAGTACACCTACACAACTTGGACAACATGAGTCTCAACAACATAGCCACCTGACAGAATGTGTCCTGCATGTTTAATAAAGACCTAGTATTTCCTAACACCTCTGCCTAAAAAAATATGGATTTTAGTAACCTAAATACTGGTCTTAATAGCTGGGTGCCGGTGGCTCAAGTCTGTAATGTTAGCTACTTAGGAGGCTCAGATCATAGTTCAAAGTCAGCCCAGGGAAGATCGGTTCTAGAAGACACTTCTCTCCAATGAACCATCCAAAAGCTGAAACTGGAGTTGTGGCTCAAGTGGAAGAGTGCTAGCCTTGAGTAAAAGAAGATCATGGATGTTCAATCCATCCGGGGAAAATGAGCCCCTCCCCACTGTCTTTCCTCAGTGCCCACGTGGCCCCTTCGCTAGAAGCCCAAGCCCAGCATTCCTATTCCAGGTAACTGACACACCTGGGGACAGTGGGAGGTCCCTAGGTTCTACTGTCTTCCTTCCAGCTCACCTCCTTCCCATCCTGGTCCTGTCCATCATCATCATTACCCCCTGGCGCCCTTGCAGCCTTTCCCAGGCCTCTTGCCGCTTTCTCCAGCTCCCTTCCTTCTCCCTTCCCCTGCATGCACCTCCATCTTGTGCAGGTCGACAGTATTTGTCCCCCAATAAACTCTTTTCTGCCTGAACGATGTGGCAGTCGCCTTTCGGCTGAACCTTATAAGGGACAATGGCCCAGGCCCTGAGTTCATGCCCAAGAACCAGGAAAAAAAAATACTGTAATTAAAAAAAAAAACCTCATTTGTCATTAATAACAACCAGAGTTTTGTAACAAATAGAATGGTATTTCTTATGAAATAGATCTAATATATCTTAATATCAACTTTTTAAATACACAGAAGATAAGCATTTTATAATATATATTAATTTTTGATACTTATTTCTTAATCCACAAAAGATGATCTTTTCCTCTCTCCTTGATGGACATAATATAAAACCGAGATTTTATCTCAGTAATGAAATCTATATTGAATGGAGCATTCGGGGGCTTTGTCTAATTGAGGAAGCTTCTCCACTGGGAAAGAAAGCTGAAAATATTGCACGTTCTAGTCACGCCCTGGGAAACAGGAGGTCTGTCCCCTCCTATTACCTCCCATGGCCGCTCCTCCCTGTGGTTAATCTGTGACATCTGGGGTTAATACTTCTTCCTAGGAACAGAAAAGCTGCAGACCAGTTCAAACTCGATGAAGGAACAAAGGCGGTGCAAATATGTATGTTCTTAGCTTTACCTTCTCAGGAAAACCCCAATTTAAGGCTTTGTCCATGAGGGTTGCACTCATACATATTCTTAAATTGAAGGGATTGGGGACCCAGGGGTGATAAGCTTGCACCTGCGCAGATCCGGTCCAGAAAACTTAATCCTGCATTTCCCTACAACCAGCCCCCTGTCGTTAGGGGGCTGTTGTTAGACTCTTCCCACACTCCAGCCTTTGAAGGCTGAAGCTGTAATGCGCTTGCGCTGGAGCCAACTGTTTCCCTGCGCTCTGAGCTTTCACTTTTCGTTTTAAAATCCTTGCTTCTGCGTATGTGTTCTTCAGCTGCTTGTTTGCCATTCCAGGAATCTTGCGATCTTTCATCTCTGAGACCACCCACAAACAATATCAAGACTTGCGTAAGGCCCAAGGGCTGAAAGGAAGGTTTGTGAACTTTATGTACATTCTGAAACTATTCTTTAAAAAGCTTGTTATTCATACTAACAGGAAGCGTCAGGATCGGTAGGAGACGGAGCGTAGAATGGTGATAGTGTCAGCGGATGCAGGTGAAGGTTTGTGAAGTTTCCCTCAAAAAGTAAAAAAAAAAAAAGTAGGGACTCTTCACTTAGAGTCCTTGACTTCAATCACAGAATAATAATTTCTGGACAAGTCACAATGGTAAGAGAACTTGGTGTAGCTTTATTGAGTAAGTAGTGATGGTTTATAAAGAGGACTCAAAGGATAGTTTACTGAAAGTCTAAACTCAAATACCATCATGTCTAACCTATTGCTTTCAAAAGAATGTTTGGAGAAAGACCGGGAAATTCTGACAAAGTTTGAGACAAGCCATAAAGGAATACAGAATTAAGACAGATATAAAATAATTTTAACCATAAGTAACTCATCTTTATCAATGAAGTGATAAATTTAAATCTTCAAACAAGCTGAACGTAATACAATCTTAGTAAAACTATAATGATAGGTAACCAAAAATGAGTCAAAATCTTATATAATACCTTATTTCAAGTCCTCTAACTACATCCTAAAGCAGCAGGTAAAGTAAAATAATACCTAACACACAGTAATTCAGTCTCAGACAATCATTGCACAAATAAATATAAAAGTGATAGTACATAACTTTTACAATCTTTTTTTAATTGCAAAAATACTGTACAGAGGGATTACAATTACATGGGCAAGATAATGAGTACATTTCTTTTTTATGGTAAATTGTGGCTTTATTTAGAAAGAGATTATTAGTACTTTTTTAATTTTTATTTTTTATTGTGAACATAGTTTACAGAGGGGTTACAATTACATGGGCAAGATAATGAGTACATTTCTTAGCAAGCATTGTAGCCTCCTCCTTTGTTTCCCCTTCCCATCCCTTCCCATCCTCCCCGCAGCCCCCCACCCAATCCTTCCCGCCCCTCCTTCCTTCCCACCAAAGTTGTAAAGTTCGTTTCGACATAACGACTTACACATCTCAACTTTTACAATCTTGAAGTCACAAAGTTCTGTTTATTCTTTTGCAGATCATTCCCACTATAGGTGCACCTTGAACTGTAGTGTTGTACTTTAATTTCTTGTTTGATTTACTCATATGTGATGAAAAAAAAAATCCAGAGAGGAATAAGAAATGACAACAGAAAAAATAAAACCCCATTGCTCCAAGATGTCTTTGAAATGGACTTCACTTGTTCTTCTGATACAACTAATATGTTTTCTTGCTCCTGGAAATTGTGGGAAGCTGCTAATGTTGCCTATGGAATACAGCCATTGGATCAATGTCAAAGTAATCCTGGAAGAGATCGTGCAGAGAGGTCATGAGGTGACTGTTCTGGCATCATCTGCTTCCATTCATGTGGATTCTGGCAAGGCATCTGCTTTTAAATTTGAGGTTTATTCTTCATCTTTGGATAAAAGTGACCATGAAAATGTTTTCAAATATTGGATCAATGAATGGATATATGAACTTCCAAAATATTCATTTTGGAAAGCCTATTCAGAAATGCAAAAAACATTCATGCATTTTTCAGATGTTAATGAAATGCTCTGCAAAGATGTAGTGTTCAACAAGAAACTTATGACAAAACTACAAGAATCGAAGTTTGATGCCCTTCTGGCAGACCCTGTGGTTCCCTGTGGAGAACTGCTGGCTGAGCTACTCAATATTCCTTTTGTGTACACTCTCCACTTCTTCCCTGGCTACACATATGAGAAATACTGTGGAGGGATTCCAGTCCCTCCTTCCTATGTGCCCGTTCCTATATCAGGACTCACTGATCAAATGACATTCATGGAGAGAGTAAAAAACATGATATTGGTGACATTTTTTGACTTTGGATTAGAAATATTTAATGAGAAGAAGTGGAATCAGTTTTATAGTGAAGTTCTGGGTAAGCTACATCATTAACTGTTACTTTGAAATCTGAACTTTTCTGCCCCTTTGTCTATGAGTTTGTGTATAATAAAATGAGAAGTGTAATAAAATCAGAAGATGGACTGAAAGTAGAATCTGATGTTGTAAGAATGGAAAACGGCCCATTCATCTCAGAGGACTATGGAAGGATTGCTTTATGGAAGCCTGTTAGAAGCTTGTGGCCATCCCTGTTCAGAATACCACTAATTTTTTGGTCATAGAAATTGCTTACCCATTTTACTCTACCTTTCTTTCATGTTAAAGAACTGTAATGAAAACCTTTAGCAAATGTCTCACTATCCATTACAATATTTGTCTAAGAGGAGAAATCTTTTGCAATTGTTTTTCAGTATCTAAGCTATGACTTTCAACAAGTACATATGTATGTATATATGTATATACACACTTGTGCATATGTACATGTGTACGTGTGTGTATGTGTGTGTAGTCAGTTAATCTTATCAATCTCTTAGTAGGAATGAAGTCACTAGGAATTTTGTTGTACATTTTGAAAGCTCAGACTTGACTTGGAGAACCCAGGATCAAGAAAATTCCTGGCCAAACTATAAAAACTACACTGTATTCTTCTTGAAAAACTGCATCTGACACTGTAATCGTGTTAATAAATGAGTCTAGTTGATAAAATGGCTTTAAATTCATATTTGCTACTTTCATAGCTTTGAGATAGTATCATTTATATAATATGTATGTAGACATTTATCTTTTAGCAAAACAGAATATACATCTTGCCTGCAGTATTCTAAGTCATTTCAGGGAATCACATACCATAAATTTCCTGATTACCCTGCTTGTTGTATTTTCTATTGTATTCAGGGAGACCCACTACAATATTTGAAGCAATGAGGAAAGCTGACATATGGCTCATTCGAACCTATTGGGATATTGAATTTCCTCGCCCACTCTTACCAAATTTTGAATTTATTGGAGGATTCCACTGCAAACCTGCCAAACCTCTGCCTAAGGTAAGCCTGTTCATTAAACCTGCCTTATTACTGGTTTGTACTGTTGGAAATGACTCTGCCTTCCTTATTCAAGGAGCCTGGCTGGATGTGAGAGAGATAAGAATTGTGATAAAGTATCCTGTTGAATATGGACTTGCATTTCTATCCCATCACAGCTGACTGTGTTTCATTACCACCAAGAAACAAAAGTAGGAGAACCAGTTTCATTTGTGACTATGGTCAGTCAGTGTAAGCTCTCATTATGGAATTCTTTTTTTTTTTTTTTGGGGGGGGGGGGGTCCAGTCGTGGGGCCTGAACTCTGGGCCTGGGCGCTGTTCCTCAGCTCTTCAGCTCAAGGCTAGTGCTCTACCACTTGAGCCACAGCGCCACTTCCGGCTTTTTTCTTTTTTGCTTATGTGGTGCTGAAGAATCAAGCCCAGGGCCTCAGGCATGCAAGGCAAGCGCTCTACCACTGAGCCACCTTCCCAGCCCCTATGGAATTCTTAAGAAAGAATAAATCATTCATTCAAGGAATATTTATAAAGTGTTTATAACATGTCAAATAAATGCTGAATATGTTCAGAAAAAATAGAGACACGATTCTGAAACAACACCTATTTTATATTCACTTCATTTAAGACCTATGGAAAGTAATAAGCAATTATATGAAAGTGTTACCCTAGGGAAATACATCAATATTAAGGAACATAAAGAAGACATTACAGATAACATCTTAGATTTAGTTCATAAATTTAAAGCTTAACTGGATAATGTACTGAAATAGATGAATGGATGGGGGGGAGGGGAGAGTAAAGAACAGAATCATAAGCATAGTACTGAAGAGCTCCAAGCTTAGTTTAGCAGGAGGAGGATAATAAAAATGCAAATGAGCCAGGCTCATGCTTATAATCCTAACTACTCAGAAGGCTGAGATATGACGATCATGGTTCGAAGCCAACCCAGGCAGAAAAGTCCCCATGAGATTCTTAAACCAGAAGTGGCACTGGGGCTCAAAGTGGTGGAACACTAGCCTTGAGCAAAAGAGCTCAGGGACAGAACTCAGGCCCTGAGCTCAAGCCCCATGACTGATCAAAAAAAAAAAAAAAGTAGATGATTCTGGAGAGGTAAGTGGGAGCCAGAGGAGTATTGGTTTGAAACACTTATTAATGCCGTTAGAGCAAGTAGGCAGGGTGGAACACCTGTAATCCTAGTTGCTCAGCTGACTAAAATCTGAGGTTGTAGTTCAAAGCCAGCCTAGGCAGGAAAGTCTGTGAGACTCCTATCTGATTAACCACCAATAGGACAAGAGTGGAGCAGTGGCTCAAGTGTTAGAGCACTAACCTTGAGCAGAAAAGCTCAAAGATGGCTCCCAGACCTTGGGTTCAAGCACCAGGACCAGCACAAAAAGAAAGAAAGAAAGAAAGAAGGAAGGAAGGAAGGAAAGAAAGAAAGAAAGGAAGAAAGAAAGAAAGAAAGAAAGAAAGAAAGGAAGGAAGAAAGAAAGAAAGAAAGAAAGAAAGAAGGAAGGAAGGAAAGAAGGAAAGAAAGAGAAAAGTGTTGAGTGTGGAAGCAGGGGGAGAGGCAAGGCTCAAGTGGCAGAGTGTCAGCAGGACAAGCAAGTGAAGCATGAACTTGAGTTCAAATTCTCGTAGTGCACAAAAATGTTAAGCATGGAAAGATATGAGATTTTTTTTAAAGAATACCTCAAAATCAAAGGAGGAGGCTACAATGCTTGGTAAGAAATGTATGCATTATCCTGCCCATGTAATTGTAACCCCTCTGTACAGTATGTTCACAAATAAAATAAAAAAAATTTTTTTTAAAAAGAATACCTCAAAATGCATTTACCATGTTAGATTGCACAGGCAGAAGATGATGAAAATGGAAAACATTTAATTGCATGAATAAAGACAGCAAGTAATAGAAACTAGAGCAGAAAATTCATAGAGATGATTACGCCCACTCATATGTTAATAGTCCATCTTCATGCTGTGTTATGTAGAAAATAATCAATACAGATAAAACACCAGTGTAGAATTGTCTAGGGATATGGGGGCTGTTGTAATCATTTATGCTTTTGTTTACTTTGCAAATTATCTCATAATTGACTAAACTTTACCATGTACATTGTCTATCCATACCCTTTACAGGTAGGGTTTTAAAAGTCAACTTAAGTTTCTTATTTAGCATTTTGTGGCAACTGAATATTCCTGTGCAGAATAATTTGAATTATGTTTGAGCTTGAAGAGGAGGAAGTCATATCGCTGAAAACAATCTACCAATGATTTTATCTTGGGACACACCAAGTCCAGAGCTGGCAGGGCAATGCCTTCTGTTACAAATGATGATTCATTTGCTAATATGTTGGACCAGATACTTTAGCAAGGATTCCACTTTTAATAGGAACTAGTCATCCAACTGATCAAGGATGTATTCTCAAGGAAAATCCTAGAAATAGATATTCTGCAGCTTAAGTTACAAGAAAATATATGAGTTTTGCCTGAATTCAAGAAAAGAAATGCTAACATTTTATTGTAATTTTCCATACCCTTGTCAGCTTAACATGTAATCTTTCTCAGAAATATAAAACATGACATTCATATTATTTTCAGGCAAACTCATTGTTTCCTTGCTTTTACTCCAGCATTTAAATTATGCCTTGGGATCCTAAACTAGTACAGCTTAGAACATGATAGGGTTGTTTGTCTTAGCAGAATGATATTTCTATTTCTTCCAAATACTAATCACTCAGAATGCCTCATTGACACTGCCTTGGGTAATTTGGGCTTCAGAATAATAGGAGCCTGACAAAAGGAACACAGAGAAAATACATACTGCATGTGTAGTATAGACATATATGTTCTTACCTTTGGTTACTGAAAAGAGACTTTTTAATTTGCAATTACTAAGGAATTTGATCAGAAAATAACATGATATTTCATAAAGTGGCACATAAGATCTAGTATTTTAAATTGTCATCCTACTTTTAAGAAATAAGTAGAGTCAGTATAACTTATGGAGGAGATGGGGAAAAACCAGTTGTTTAAGGATACAGGTGGACCTGTTGCAACAAAGAGAAGTACAAGTTGTCATGTCCAAAACGAGCTTTACAGTGTCGGTGCGGGGGGGGAGGGGGGGGGGGGACGAGAAGGATTGGGATTGGGGTGGGAGGGGGGAGGCTGGGAAGGGATGTGAAGGGTAAACAAAGGAGGAGGCTGCAATGCTTGGTAAGAAATGTACGCATTATCCTGCCCATGTAATTGTAACCCCTCTGTACAGTATGTTCACAAATAAAATAAAATTAAACTAAAAAAAAAAAAGAAATAAGTAGAAAGCAAACATTTTAATAGTATCATTTTCATATGATCCTAACACATTAATAATGTGCAACTTAACATGCCAGTGGAACAAGCAAGTCAAGCATGAGTAAAGGCCCCAAGTTCAGATTCTGGTACTCCCCAAAATGGTAATATGACTCTATTTATGCCACAGACCGGCTCTGTCGGGACGACAGAGGACACCTAATGGAGGAACTGGAATAGGTGGGGAGATGGCAAACAGACAACTCACACACAAGAGGAGTGGATGCTGAGTGCGATTTAATGCAGAGGATAACAAGCTTTTATAGCAAGTGTCTCCATGAGAAACGGCAAAAGGTTACACAATCTTGCTGCAGGACTTCGTTCTTGGGTGGTCACCAGCTGGTCACCTGATCTTGTTTTTTGGATGACGAGCTATGACTATAGGCACTTGTTTTCGGCTTTACCTCTATTTTTAAGAAATACAATGGGTTTCGATGTTTATCACCAATTAACCATTAACCAGAGCATATGGGCAAGGTGCTGAACAGAAAGGCATGAACTCTAGTACTTCATAGTTACTTTTGTTTAGTTTTGTACTTTATACCTTTTAAATCTTTTCTAAGCAATTGTGCTTAGAGGGTTCCCAATTTGTGGCCAAAAATCATGATATTCAGTATACTTAGTTAAATCTGGCCATATATCAAATTTAAGCTCATAGTGTCTTTTCTGTAACCCTTTCACATAATCGTTTACTTTTTTCTATAGAGGCCTTAACTGTCCCATAAGATCTTTCTTGTTCCTTCTTTAATAGTAAGCACCAAGGAGGTCTGGATCTAGCAAGTCTCTTAGTAAAGGAAAGAGAGTAACAGGAACTTCTTTCTCCTAAGTAGTTTTCCCAGCAATTGCCATCCTTATCATACACACCTGTAAAAGGCTATGGATTTAGGGGAAGTCTCTGGGGTCCTCTAGATAATGGAGGATCCCACCATTTTCCTCTGATAAGCCATTGTCATCTTTTCTCTACCAACCTTTTAGGAATCTTATTTAGCTTTTGGTCTAAATATCCCTCTACATCTTTCTTATCTACAGGATATCTATGTGAATCTATTGTATATGTTTTTAGGATTAAAGGAAAGTCCCCAGTAGCCATACACTCTTTCTGCTCTAGCCACGCCTACAGCTTCTTGTAAATCTCTTACAAACAATTCCTTCTGCTGAAGTGACGTCATGAACCCTCCAATACTTTTATATTTACTTATGACTTGTCTACTAGCCTCCATAAGAGGGGATTTCAGGGTAGCACTTAACTCTGGTGAGTTAGTCATGTTTTTAAGACACTCATCAGATGTTGGAGTCGTCAACACTCTTAAGAAAGAGCCTTGAATTAGGGAACGTTGAGCATGAGTAAGTACAATGAGCAGCAGGAACAGTAAAAGATTAATAGGCACTCCTATACAGTGAAGAAAAGAAAAACAGGAACAGAAACACATCTTTCCCAGGGGCTTGCCAGCCTTTCCAGGAGGTAGGCCTCTTTGAAGCCCCATTCTCTGAGGTAGACTTCGGTGAAGTCCCATTCTCAGAGATAGGTCTCTGTGAAGCCCCATTCTCAGGTCTGAAAGCAGGTTTCCCATGCTAAGCAGACTCCACCGGAGTAGGCATGGCATTTGCCCCTTTTTTATTTTTTAGATGTGCCAGAGAAAAGGCTGGCAAGCCCCTGGGAAAGATGTGTTTCTGTTCCTGTTTTTCTTTTCTTCACTGTATAGGAGTGCCTATTTGTTCCTGCTGCTCATTGTACTTATGCTCAACGTTCCCTTATTCAAAGCTCTTTCTTAAGAGTGTTGACGACTCCAACATCTGATGAGTGTCTTAAAACATGACTAACTCACCAGAGTTAAGTGCTACCCTGAAATCCCCTCTTATGGAGGCTAGTAGACAAGTCATAAGTAAATATAAAAGTATTGGGGGTTTCATGACGTCACTTCAGCAGAAGGAATTGTTTGTAAGAGATTTACAAGAAGCTGTAGGCGTGGCTAGAGCAGAAAGAGTGTATGGCTACTGGGGACTTTCCTTTAATCCTAAAAACATATACAATAGATTCACATAGATATCCTGTAGATAAGAAAGATGTAGAGGGATATTTAGACCAAAAGCTAAATAAGATTCCTAAAAGGTTGGTAGAGAAAAGATGACAATGGCTTATCAGAGGAAAATGGTGGGATCCTCCATTACCTAGAGGACCCCAGAGACTTCCCCTAAATCCATAGCCTTTTACAGGTGTGTATGATAAGGATGGCAATTGCTGGGAAAACTACTTAGGAGAAAGAAGTTCCTGTTACTCTCTTTCATTTACTAAGAGACTTGCTAGATCTAGGCCTCCTTGGTGCTTACTATTAAAGAAGGAACAAGAAAGATCTTATGGGACAGTTAAGGCCTCTATAGAAAAAAGTAAACGATTATGTGAAAGGGTTACAGAAAAGACACTATGAGCTTAAATTTGATATATGGCCAGATTTAACTAAGTATACTGAATATCATGATTTTTGGCCACAAATTGGGAACCCTCTAAGCACAATTGCTTAGAAAAGATTTAAAAGGTATAAAGTACAAAACTAAACAAAAGTAACTATGAAGTACTAGAGTTCATGCCTTTCTGTTCAGCACCTTGCCCATATGCTCTGGTTAATAGTTAATTGGTGATAAACATCGAAACCCATTGTATTTCTTAAAAATAGAGGTAAAGCTGAAAACAAGTGCCTATAGTCATAGCTCGTCATCCAAAAAACAAGATCAGGCGACCAGCTTGTGACCACCCAAGAACGAAGCCCTGCAGCAAGATTGTGTAACCTTTTGCCATTTCTCATGGAGACTTTTGCTCTAAAAGCTTGTTATCCTCTGCATTAAATCGCACTCAGCATCCACTCCTCTTGTGTGTGAGTTGTCTGTTTGCCATCTCCCCACCTATTCCAGTTTCTCCATTAGGTGTCCTCCGTCGTCCCGACAGAGCCGGTCCACGGCATATTTATGTCATATTATGTATTCCTTCCCAAACAAAATGAGCTATTGAAGCTTTTCTATATTCCAACAATGAGAAGAGTGAGGCTGAAATCAGTAAAATACTCCTTTTGTAATGGCACAAACAAAAAACCCTTGGAATTAACTTAACCCAAGATGTGAAGGACCTGTATGATCAAAAATTTTAAAACCTGAAATAAGAAATTAAAACATATTTAAGGAAGTGGGAAAACCTCCCATGCTCCTGGGTTGGGAGGATTAACATCCTGAAAATGGAATACTGCCCAAAGCTATCTACAAATTCAATGTAATACTCAACAATATTGCAACAACATTTTTCAATAATATAGAAGAAGCAATGTAAAAAATCATATGGAACAATAGAAGACCCAGAATAGCAAAAACAATCCTTAGCAGTGCTGGAAGAATATCAATACCAAACTTCAAAGTCTATTATAAAGCTGTAGTAATAAAAACAGCTTGGTAATGGCATAGGAACAGGTCTGAGTGGAATGGAATAGAAGAGAAGAATGAACCCACTGACTTATGGTCACTAATCTTTGATAAGGGAGCCAAAAAAACAGGATGGAAGAAAGACAGCATCTTCAAGAAATGGTGCCAGCAGAATTGGAGATAAACATGTAGAAAGATGAAGTTAGATCCTTACATGTCACCCTGCACCAAAATCAAGTCCAAACTGATCAAAGACCTCAATATAAGACCAGATATCCTGAAAATATTACAGGAAGGGATGGGGGAAACACTAGGGCTCCTTGGCACAGGTTGAAACTTCCTAGACAAAGATCCAGACACACAACAAATCAAAGAAAGACTGGACAAATAGGATTGATATCAAAATGAAGAGTTTCTGCATGTAAAGGACATAGCTAGCAAGATAAATAGAAAACACACAGATTGTGGGCAGCTCATTACTAGCTATACATCAGACAAGGGCCTCATATCTAAAATATACTTCGAATTCAAAAAATTAAACTCCCCACCAAAAATTAAACCCCTGAAAACAAATCCTCCAAGAAAAGCAATCCCATCAATAAGTGTGCTAAAGTTTAAAAGACAGACTTCTCCAAAGAAAAAATAATAATGGACAATAGGGGTTGGGAAGGTGGTTCAGTGATAGAGTGCTTGTTTTGCATGCATGAGGCCCTGGGTTCCTCAGTACTACATAATCAGAAAAAGCAAGAAGTGGGGCTATGGCTCAAGTGGTAGAGCACTAGCCTTGAGCTGAAGAGCTGAGGAACAGCGCCCAGGCCCAGAGTTCAGGCCCCATGACTGATGAAAGAAAGAAAGAAAGAAAGAAAGACAGAAAGACAGAAAGAAAGAAAGAAAGAAAGAAAGAAAGAAAGAAAGAAAGAAAGAAAGAAAGAAAGAAAGACAGAAAGAAAGACAGAAAGAAAGACAGAAAGACAGAAAGAAAGACAGAAAGAAAGAAAGAAAGAAAGAAAGAAAGAAAGAAAGAAAGAAAGAAAGAAAGAAAGAAAGAAAGAAAGAAAGACAGAAAGAAAGACAGAAAGAAAGACAGAAAGACAGAAAGAAAGACAGAAAGAAAGAAAGAAAGAAAGAAAGAAAGAAAGAAAGAAAGAAAGAAGAAGGAAGGAAGAAAGAAAGAAAGAAAGAAAGAAAGAAAGAAAGAAAGAAAGAAAGAAAGAAAGAAAGAAAGAAAGAAAGAAAGAAAGAAAGAAAGAAAGAAAGAAAGAAAGAAAGAAAGGATAATAGACACATGAAGAAAAGTTCAGCAGCTCTGGCCACAAAAGAAACGCAAATCAGCTCTTCTGCCCCCCCCCTCCGCCTCCACCGTCCCTACAGCACAGCTCAGAGCTCCCCCCCACCTCCACCCTCCCTACAGCACAGCTCAGAGCTCCTGCTGAAGCCAGCGCTGCCGGCTCCCCCTGGCCGCCATCATGATCATCTACAGGGACCTGATGAGCTGTTCTCTGACGTCTACAAGATCCCGGAGATCGCAGACGGGCTGTGCCTGGAGGTGGAGGACAAGATGGTCAGTAGGACAGAGGGTACCATTGATGACTCGCTCATTGGTGGAAATGCCTCCGCTGAAGGCCCCGAGGGCGAAGGTACCAAACGCACAGTAGTCACTGGTGTGGACATCATCATGAACCATCACTTGCAGGAGACCAGTTTCACAAAGGAAGCCTACAAAAAGTATATCAACGATTATACGAAATCACTTCAGGCGATCTTGAAGAACAGAAACCTGAAAGAGTAAAGCCTTTTATGACAAGAGCTGCAGAGCAAATCAAGCACATCCTTGCTAATTTCAGTAACTACCAGTTTTTTATTGGTGAAAACATGAATCCAGATGACATAGTTGCTCTTCTGGACTACTGTGAGGATAGTGTGACCCCCATTTCTGATTTTCTTTGAGGATGGTTTAGAAATGGAAAAATGTTAACAAATTGGGCAACCATAACTGGCTGCTGCTTGTCATCCACACAACAACAGGACATAAGACAAATGAGACTGATGTCATTTGGAACTCTTCATTTCTTTTGACCATGGTTTATTTGGAGTGGAGACATTGTTTTTTAAGAAAAAAAAAAGTTATGTAGGTTGTCTAAAAAGTGCGTTTGAACTCAAAAAAGAAAAAAGAAAGAAAGAAATGCATATCAAAGCAACTTTGAGATTCCATCTCATTATAAAGATAACAAATAATAACAGGGATGTGGCCAAAAGAGAATGCTACTATACTGTAGTCAGGAATGTAAACTTGTTCAACCACTCTAGAAAGCAATATGGAGGTTTCTCAAAAGGCTAAACATAGTTTCCCTATAACCCAGAAATCCCATTCCTGGGCATTTACCCAAATGACCACAAATAAGCCCACAATAAAGCTACCAGCACAACTATGTTCATTGCAACATTAGTTACCATAGCTAAGATAACCAACCCAGATGGCCTCAGTAGATGAATGGATCAAAAAAATGTGGTCTATACACAATGGAATTCTGTGCCTCCACCAAAAAGAATGGCATTGTCCCATTCATAAGGAAATGGAAGACTTGGAAAAATCTATATTAAGCAAGGCAAACCAGATCAAAAGAAACATAGGCTGCATGGTTTCCCCCATTTGCAGTAATTAGAATATGTCTAGGATATTTTTAGGAGAGGATCACAATGGCTCAATAGCAATCTGGATGTGATCATATAAAATGATGCTTATCAAAATGAATTCCAAGAAATGGAAGCAAAAGTGTTTTTTTTTATTGTACTATTTGTGGTTATTTCTTTTTTCTTTCTATTTTTTTCTTTGATGTTTCCTCATTGTTACTGTTTTTTACATGTATACCCTTTGTCTTGTATATAAGTTTATCTGATTTGGGGAAGGGAAGGGGAATCACAGAAATGTGACAAATAGAGAACTGATGTAACAGAGATAGTAGTCATTAGGTTGGAAATGAACTTGACAACTTGGGGAGCAGGAGAGTGGGGAGAGAGAGAAAATGAGGAAGAGGTTAACATAGTTCAAAAAGAAATGTATTCATAGCCGGGCACTGGTGGCTCATGCCTGTAATCCTAGCTATTTAGGAGACTGAGATGTGAGGATCATGGTTTAAAGCCAGTCCAGGAAGGAAAGTCCAAGAGACTCTTATCTCCAATAAACTACCAGAAAACCAGAAGTAGTGCTGTGGCTCAAGGGGTAGAGCACTTGCCTTGAGCTGGAGAGCAGAGGGACAGTGCCTGGGCCCAGAGTTCAAGCCCCACTACTGACCAAAAAATAAATAAATAACAAAGGAAATGAACTCATTACCTTACTGATGTTACTATAACCCCTCTGTGAATCACCTTTGCAATAAACAAATGAGCTATTGAGTAACTGAAAATAGCCAATACTCTAATAAAACCTAATAATACTTGAATTTCCCTCAGATTTTTAAAACAATGTTTTCTAGTATGTTTGCTGTGTTGTTGCTCTTTTGTAAGGGAAAACCTTTCTTCACAGGAAATGGAAGATTTTGTCCAGAGTTCTGGAGAGGATGGTGTGGTGGTGTTTTCTCTGGGTTCAATGGTCAGTAACTTAACAGAAGAAAGAGCCAACACAATTGCATCAGCTCTTGCACAGATTCCACAAAAGGTAAGATTAAAGTCCATGTCTTCTTTAACCATTCTGAATTATTCCTCCATTGTAAAATAACAAAACAACAACAACAAAACATAGCACCTTAAAAATAACTCTGAAAAAGATATGAGTCCAGAAACTTTTTGTGTCAATAGTAAATTTGGAGGGGGAGAATGCCTCAAACAGTAGCAAGCACAAGGCCATGAGTTCAAATGCCTGTATAGCTAATACAACAATAACAAAAACATTACAGTATCTCTAATTCATCTTATAAATTGCTTTTAGAGATATATGCCAGATGTTTTTCTTGATAGTAACTTTAGCATCATCGCATCATCACTGTAACCAGAAAGATAATACCAAATATGCAATAAAAAGTAGTAGATATTTTAGAGTGATTAGAGTGGAACTGCAGACAGATACACCAAAGTCACTTAATTATATTTTTTTCATTGAATTTGGTTGAATTTTTTTATTGTGAAAATACCGTACAGAGGGGTTACAATTACATGGGCAAGATAATGAGTACATTTCTTATCAAGCATTGTAGCCTCCTCCTTTGTTTCCCCTTTCCATCCCATCCTCCCCCTCCCCCGCCCCCCCCACCCAAACCTCCCCCCTCCCACCCCTGCACCAATGTTGTAAAGTTCATTTTTGACATAACGAAAGTCACCAAATTCTGCACTGCTGTTCCTTTCAAGATTCTTGATGAC
Source organism: Dipodomys spectabilis (assembly GCF_019054845.1). NCBI lineage: Eukaryota > Metazoa > Chordata > Mammalia > Rodentia > Heteromyidae > Dipodomys > Dipodomys spectabilis. Next base: position 24,925,035 of record NW_024870720.1, on the reverse strand, counting down.
GCCATACACACACACACACACACACACACACACACACACACACACACACACATATATACACACACATACATTTTTAAAAAGATAAACTACTCAAAGTAAAATTAATGTATGGCTAATTCTTTCTAATTTAGTACACTTTTTTATGTTAGAATTATGACTGTCCCCAAATTTCATAAATGATTGAATTTGTCACAATACATTTTTATGAATATCATAACTCAATTACCATTAGTTGATAATAAATGATGAGAAATGTAGAGGTATTCTGTTTCCTTCAGACCTTTGGTAGTTCGTATAACTTTAAAATATCCTATCAAGATTCCTTATCTATTCATGTGGAAAATATTTAACTTACAAATCAGTACTGTAGAATTCAATCATGCTATAAGTTGACATTTGAGATATTGAATAATATTTTCTCTACCTAACAGGTTCTATGGAGATATGAGGGCAAGAAACCAGATACCCTAGGATCCAACACTCGGTTGTACAAGTGGCTCCCCCAGAATGACCTTCTTGGTAAAATTCAAAGGAGCAAACAGTGAAAACACAAAAAATAGCCAGTTGTGAACATAATGGCTCAACAGAAAACACATTTCTTGAATATTTATTATTTCAAACCTCAGAAATACCACTAACTTGTCTTCACATTTTTCTAATATTAAAGTAAATAAATCAATTGCAAAATTGTCACTGTAGTGTACACACTCACTTCTTTCTGGGCAAAATCAAAGTGTCTTTATTTCAGATAGAATTGCTTCTCCAAGCATTTTTTCAGTCACTTTGTGGATTGGCCCTCTATTGTTTGTTTCAGACACTTTCCTTATTTCCCTACTGCAGAAGAATTTTGAAGGTCACTGTCAATGACATCCTCTCTAGTATTACCGGGGATTCTGCATATTCCATGAAGCTAAATCAACAAACTTTCTCATGAAGTGGTAACACACTTCTCCATGAACTGTGGCCTGTATTTCTTGTGATTTTGGCATGACACCCACCACACTTCATGTTACCCTACATAGCAAATTTGTTGACTTTGCTATTTCTTTCTGAGAACAAGTTCGATATAGTACCTAAATTTTTATTTGGCATATGTTGCACCTTTTACAAAAATGTTGCTTTGGTTTTCCTCTTGTCAATCCTGTTTTCATTTTCCAATCTGAAGTCACACATTACCTCTTCAAGGGAGCCTTGAATTGGCTCTCCAGTATATCTAGAGGGCTGTTGCTCTGAGATAGCAAAACCAATTCAGTGGAGCTTCATTACTATGCTCTCTACTACCTAGAAAAAGCCCTTTTAAAGCATTCTGTTATACTTTCCTCATTTTGTTCCTGAAATTTTAAATGGATAATTTTGTGAAAATTCATCCAATTACAGGTCATCCCAAAACCAAGGCTTTCATAACTCATGGTGGAACCAATGGTGTCTATGAGGCCATCTACCATGGAGTCCCAATGGTGGGCATCCCTTTGTTTGCCGATCAACCTCATAACATTGATCAAATGAAAGCCAAGGGAGCAGCCATAGGATTGAACTTTATCACATTGTCAAGTAAAGATCTTCTTGATGCCTTGAAGACAGTCATTAATGACCCTGTGTGAGTGTAACTATTTTTTCATGAGATAGTATTATAGATGAGTATGTATTTCATTCCTATTTGTAGGAGGATTTTATTGAAAAAAGTTGTGTGTGTGTGTGTGTGTGTGTGTGTGTGCGCGCGCGCTGGTCTTGGCTTGAAGTCAGAGCCTGAGTACTATCCCTGAGCTTTGTTGCTCAAGGATGGCAAGCTACCACTTGAGACACTTGAACTCCACATTTCTCTGGTGATTAATCAGAGATAAGTATGTCACAGACTTTCCTTCCTAGGCTGGCTTTGAACCACAATACTCAGATCTTAGCCTCCAAAGTAGCTAAAGTAACAGGTATGAGACACTGTCACCCAGCTAAATGATTTTTTTAATCAAAAGAAATCTGTTTTTATATTGAACAAGAAAGTTAAAGTTACATTTGATCTTCTTTAGTCATTGTATAATAAGCTAATGAAATAATTTCAAAATACACAAATAATATTGGTTATATATAACTATTTTTAATAAGATTACAATTCTTAAAATATGACTGAATCTACACAGAAAAAATGATGAAATTGAAGGTAAAGTACAAATTTTTTTAATTGTAGACCTGAAATTTCTCAAAATTGTCACTTTTGGTGTAATTTTAAGTTCCATTGTTCACAGATTTAACTGATGACATAATACATATAACATTTACATAAATATCAAACTGTAGTTAATTTATAAAATTTAAATGTATAAACTATTTTTACAGTCATGAAACTTCTTTTAGCAATATTGGAATTTGAATTCTGAACCTTGTCAATACTAAACAAATGCTCTATAGCTTGATGTGCAGATTGGAAATGCTGTTTCAATTATATGATTTGACGTTTTCTGGCAGTGCTAGAGATTGAACTACCACTGCCTTGCACTTAATAGACAAGTACTCTATCACTGGACCTACATTGCAGCCCCATGAAACATTTTTCTTTCTTTCTTTTTTTTGGTCAGTCGGGGCCTGGATGTAGGCCTTGAGCTCTGTTGCTCACGGCTAGCACTCTATTACTTTGACCCATAGCACCACTTCCAGTTTTCTGGTGGTTAATTGGAGATGAGTCTCATGGACTTTCTGGCTGGTTTTGAACAGCGATTCTCAGATATAAACCTGATTAGCTAGGATTACAGTGTGAGCCATCAGAACCCTGCTCCTGGAACTTTTTTTTTTTTTTTTTTTGTCTGGCGTGGGGCCTGAACTCTGGGCCTGAGCACTGTCCCTCAGCTCTTCAGCTCAAAGCTAGTGCTCTACCACTTGAGCCGTAGCACCACTTCTGGCTTTTTCTGCTTATGTGGTGATGAGGAATCGAACCCAGGGCCTCATGCATGGAAGGCAAGCACTCTATCACTGAGCCACCTTCCCAGATCAACATGATTTTTTTTTTTTTTGTCCATCATGGGACTTGAAGTCTGGGCTTGGGCGCTGTCCCTCAGCTCTTCAGCTCAAGGCGAACGCTCTACCGCTTGAGCTACAGCGTCACTGAAACTTTTATATTATATAATTGAAGCATTTTTTTTATCACACCAGTAAAATACGCAACATGATATTCTAATCATTCCACATGCTTGGGTTGCTATGTTAATACAGTCTGGAAAATACCTTCTGACATATGACCTTTAAACTAAGACCTCAATAATGAAACAAAAGCGAGCCTTGTGGTACAGTAGGGAATAATGTGTAAGTAAAAAGGGAGAGGACATTCAATTTTTATAAAGGTGTCTCAAAAAACACTATTAACCTCAAGGTACAGCTAGAAAATGCATGTAATGGAAGTAAAGAGTGAGCAGAGGGCTAGGAATGTGGCTTAGTGGTAGAGTGCCTAGCATGCATGAAGCCCTGGGTTCAATTCCTCAATACCACATAAACAAAAAAGGCCAGAAGTGGCATTATGATTCAAGTGGTAGAGTGTTAGCCTTGAGTAAAAGAAGCTCAGGGACAATGCCCAGGCCCTGAGTCCAAGCCCTAGAACTGGAAAGAAAAAACAAAAAGCATAAGCAAAGATAGAGTGACAAAGAGAAAAAGAGCAATTCTAGCCACTTGGATTCATCAAATCCAAGAAGAAAGTTGATTTTTTTTCTTTAAAAAAAATTTATAGGGGCTGGGAATGTGGCTTAATGGTAGAGTGCTTGCCTAGCATGCATGGAGCCTTCAGTTCGATTCCTCAGCATCATATAAACAGAAAATGTCTGAAATGGTTCTGTGGCTCAAATGGTAGAGTGCAAGCTTTGAGCAAAAGAAGCTCAGGGACAGTGAGCAGGCCCTGAGTTCAAGCCCCAGGACTGGAAAAAAAACAAACCCATACACATAATTTATAACAATGTGGTAGTTCATAAAGATCTGAGGTAAATTATTCGTGTCTTCCATTTTGCTGCATTCTAATCCCTTGGGAATCCTTGCTAGCTCTTTTTTAAAATGTATTTTTAACTTTTATTGTTATTGTAGAGGTGGTATAGAGGTGAGCTGCAGTTATATAAGTCAGATAATGACTACATTTCTTTTTTCTTTTTTTTTTTTTTTGGGTCCGGTCATGGAGCCTGAACTCTGGGCCTGGGCGCTGTCCCTCAGCTCTTCAGTTCAAGGCTAGCTCTGTACAACTTGAGCCACAGCGCCATTTCCGGCTTTTTTCTTTTTGCTTATGTGGTGCTGAGGAATCGAACCCAGGGCCTCATGCATGCAAGGCAAGCACTCTACCACTGAGCCACCTTCCCAGCCCCTTGACTACGTTTCTATTTGGACAATGTCACTCCTATCTCACGCTTTCCCAGGTTTTTCCCTCCCATGCCCACTGCTACATTTGTTCGCCCTTTGTCCTTCCATTTCTGTCCCCCCTATAACCCTCCAAATAAACAAACAAGACCAAGAAAAGAAAGACAACAATGAAAAAAAACCCTCTTGTTTCCATTTCCTGGAGTTCATTTCGATAAATCTTATTTTACATGATTAGCTGCACATAGGCATTGCACTTGTGTGTTCCTAAGATTATCCTCATCTCACTGTGGGTGAGTATCTAGAGTTGTTTCTAAGAAGAAATAGAATAAGTACCTGAAAAAGTAATATAATTTGAGCAATGCTGGTAAAATATTCTTGAGCCTAGGTAGAAAATCAAGGGCAAAAGAGAGCATTGTAATGAGGCTTTTCCCTCATCAGGATGTGATCCCTCTTCAAAAGCTTGAAAACAAGAGATCTCCAGTTGAATTTCTACTTGCATTTTCTGGACATAGAATCTCTTTATTATTTCCTTTCATGAAAAAAAAAAGAATAATAACTTTCTTTCATGATATTTCACTTTACTTCACAAATATTAGTCAGTCAGAATATCCAGTTAAGAAACAAACATTGTATATTGGTGAGCAAAAATAAAACATTAGGGTAGCATGTCCATAAGAGTTAATTGAAAAGATTTGCATGGTACTTTTAGAAAGCGTTACTTGGCTTAATATGTTTAGGAAATTGCTTCTATGTTTCTCTTTTAGCTATAAGCAGAATGTAATGAAGTTATCAAGAATTCACCATGATCAGCCAGTGAAGCCTCTGGATCGAGCTGTCTTCTGGATTGAGTTTGTCATGCGCCACAAAGGAGCTAAACACCTTCGCCCGGCTGTCCATGACCTCAACTGGTTCCAGTACCACTCTCTGGATGTGATTGGCTTTCTGCTGGCCTGTGTGGCAACTACCATCTTCATCTTCACAAGATGTTGCCTCTTTTGTTGCCGGAAGTTTACTAAAAGTGGAAGAAAGAAGAAAGAGGACTAATTGTGCCTACTCCTGAAGCCAAAAGTCCTGTGAATGCCAGCAAGAAGTTGCCTTTTCCAGATGATTACAACTTCCTTTGCCACCTCAAATATTGCTTGCCATTATTTACCTTTTGTTTAAGACCTGACTATTTCAGTCCAAGTGAAAAGTGCTAAGAAAACCAAAATGAGGGGCTGGGAAGGTGGCTCAGTGGTAGAGCGCTTGCCTTGCATGCCTGAGGCCCTGGGTTCCATTCCTCAGCACCACATAAGCAAAAAGCAAAAAGCCGGAAGTGGCGCTGTGGCTCAAGTGGTAGAGCGCTAGCCTTGAGCTGAAGAGCTGAGGGACAGTGCCCAGGCCCAGAGTTCAGGCCCCACGACCGGACCCAAAAAAAAAAAAAAGAAAACCAAAATGAGTCCAAATACACTTACTGTAAAATTTGTGGGTGAAAATCCTAAGTGAATTCTCACAAAGATAGTTTAAGTACAGGGAAGTTCCCAATTTTATTTTTGCTTTTTGTGTCATTACTTGGGACTTGAGCTTAGGGCCTAGAAGCTGTCCCATAGCTTTTTCCCTCAAGGCTAGTGCTGTATCACTTGGGCTAAAACTCCACTTTTGACTTTTTGATAGTTAATTATAATAAGAGTCTCACAGACTGGCTTTGAACCATGGTTCTCAGCCCTCAGCTTCTTTTTTTTTCTTTTTTTGCGGCTTGAGCCACTGTGCCACTTCCAGTTTTATGGTGGTTTATTGAAGATAAGAGTCTCATGGATTTTACTGCTTGGGCTGGCTTTGAACCATGATCCTCAAATCTCAACCTCCTAAGTAGCTAGGATTACAGGGATGAGCCACCAGTGCCCAGCTAGACTTCAGCTTCTTGAGTAACTAGTATTACAGCCATGAGCCACCAGCATCTGACTTAGTTCCCAAGTTTTATACAAGATCATTGGAAAGCTATTCACAATATCAATAGGATTTTCAAGTGTTCATTCTGTTCTAACTCTATGTTTGTGCAAAATATCTTACTTTTTTACTATTTCTAAAGCACTCTATTGTGTAATTTGTGCACATATGACTCATTTTTCCTATTTGGAATCAGTAGTACTGTTTGTGTTTCCATGCACCTCCATCCTTAGTATCCCTCCTTTCTTAAAGCACCTGACAAGATGCTTCTCACACTACAAATAAAGTCATTCTAAATGGAATTCGAGTTTTTTCTATCAACTTTCCACTATAAAATTAAAATACTTTGAAAATTGTTTGGTTTATGGGTTTTGTTTCTCTTAGACATGTAGAAATGTTGAATTGGTTGTTCCCATTCTTATGTGAGCTTCTGAGAGTAGATACCTGGCCTCAATTGTTCAAGATTTCCTCACTCCAAATAAATGCATACACATATATGCCGACATTTTATTTGTTTTTTTTGGGGGGGGGGCGGGGGGGGTCCGGTCGTGAGGCCTGAACTCTGGGCCTGGGCGTTGTCCCTCAGCTCTTCAGCTCAAGGCTAGCACTCTACCACTGAGCCATAGCGCCACTTCCGGCTTTTTGCTTTTTGCTTATGTGGTGCTGAGGAATCGAACCCGTCCTCTGGCTTGCAATGCAAGCACTCTACCACTGAGCCACCTTCCCAGCCCTATGCCCACATTTTATACAACAAGACACAGTAGCAGCTTCTTCACAAGTATATCATAAATTCAATTAGTGTGTGGAATATTTGAATGATGACAATTGTTCTAAATTTCAAACTTGACACTATAACTCACTATAATCAGCAGTGATGGAAATTATTTTTAATTGAGTAAGTTGTATAGGAAACAGGTAAATCACACCACAAATACATTGCAAAGTCCACATTTAAGGAAATACTTCCCCATCAACAAGATTGATCCAAACTGAAAAATATCTGGTTGTCTTCTTGGGTATGAAGACAATCATCCAATCTCCCATGAAACATTCTCAATCCTTGGACAATAATTTATACATATATATATATATATATATATATATATATACATATATATGAACAATTGGCAGAATAAATGGGTTGGGAGGGATAGGTGAAAATGTTAAATGGGTGACACCGATCAAGACGCTTGGTATTCATAAACTGCTTTGTTGAATGGTACCTCCTGTGTACACTGCTTAAAGATAATAGAGATATTAAAATAATAAAAGATGTAACCCCTCTGTATGGTATTTTCACAATAAAAAACTTATTAAAATAAAATTAATAAAGATGACAAAAGTCATTGATACAGAAGGCCAATGTAACTACATTATCACAATGTTACATAATTTTCATTATCCACAGGTTCTATAAAGAGTGAGATAAAGTGTCACGCTGATAGATCACAATGACTGCATCCAAGTCTTTAAATGTCCTGAGTATAGATATTTCTTGATGTTCTTTTAAACACACTTATAATGCACAATGTGATTTTTTATTGTTTCCTTGTATATTCTTCCCCCATGGTATAACCTCTATTGTCACTGTATTTGATTCCGGTACCCTGCATCTTGTATATACATTTTTCTAATTTGGGGAGGGGAAGGGAAATAACAAAATGCTGAAATAAGGATACAGGATGACCCATTGTAACAATGAGAAGTACAAGACACTATGTTGAAAGTGAACTTTACAACTTTGGCGGGGGGGGAGGTGTTGGGGAGGTGGAGAGGGAAGGGATGGTAGGGGGAAAACAAAGGAGGAGGTAACAATGCTCAATAGGAAATGGACTCATTACCTTGCTCATGTAACTGTAACCCCTCTGTACAGTATCTTTACAATAAAAAATATATTTTAAAAAAGGAATTTCCTGTGTGAAAAGTAAACTATTATGATAACTATTTCAGTTAATTGAAAAGCAAAGGTATACACAGAAGATAAGATAGTACAAAAGGTATTTCTGGTTTGTAAGTGTTACGCTAACTTTGTATGTTCAGAAAGAATGTTTTTCAGGTGAAGTGTGAAGTTACTATTCAAATGATATTACATTTATACAAATATTGATAATACATTTTAATGATATTACAGTAAATTAAGAATCACCAAAGTTTCCCCTGTAATTGCTTCCTTTCCATTGTAAAAAAACTGAAGATGTTGTATGTATCACAAATATTATCAAAGCTTAATGATTATTTCCACCAACAGAGTATTGGTGAGAGGGTATTGAAAAGTCTGAACTACACTGTCATTTTTACATATCACCTTGCTTCATTTCCATATGTTGGAATGGGCTTAAACTTCATGCTGCTCGTGGTGTTATTCTAAAGAAAAGTAGGTCAGGACCCATAAGCCCTGAGTCGAAATATCTTACCCTACCAACCAAATGGTCTTTGGTCTATTTGGAAGATCAAGGAAGGAAAAATTAGAGAGGAGAGAAGAAGTAGACAATCTGATGTATTTCCAAATAAAAGTATGGAGATAGAATCCTAAAAGGAAGGGATAGAATCCTTTGAGTGAACCCTGGGCATTAAAAAATGAACCAAACCTTCATGAACTAATTTGTGAGAAAAGAAATTCTAAGTAAATCTCCATACTTCTCTCTCACAAAAGGTGAACAATAAATTTGAAAAGTGGCACAGTAAAATATAGACATGTAAAATAACACAAAATGTTTAGACTCATACATTAGAATTTTTATAGATTATTGTAAGAGAATTATAACACCTGACCATCAATTTCTGAAATATTTCTATTTGCTATTAAAAGATCACTTACCTAAGGTAAAAATGTGAACTATCATGGTTTTGTGCCAAACCATGATTAAATGTAATAATAAATAAATAAGGAATATGTACTCTATTTACATCACAATTGTAATAGTTCTCCCTATTTATCATCATTTGCATTTTGTAGTTTGTCATATGATGAGCCTTTTTTTTAATCATTTGATCCTTTTTATTTGATCCCTTTTTTTATTTTAGCAGAGTGACATTTGGAGCATGACTTCTTCGATCTGAGTGAAGGGCAGATGGATTTCCAGGGGTGCATGTACAATTTGTTAGCAGGGAAAACCATCAGTGGAAAGTTATTTGAAAGAGTCAGCCTGGGGCCTCGTGCAGGGTGCTGTCTGAACTTTGCAGGGAGGCCTCATCTGACTGACCTCATCTGACTGGCCTCATCTGACTGTTCCAGGAGGAATAGTCTCAGGAAAACATCCAGATCCAAAGCATGCCCAAATGAAAGCCCTGTTCCACCAACTAAAATCTCGTGGTATATGGACTCAGTTCTGATTAAATTAAAATGATGAGCTTTTAAATATGTAATTTCTGAACCCTTTGGAATTCTAAAATACTATAATTAAAAATTAAGTCATATAATAAGAGGTTTTCATTGTCTAAAAAAGGTTACATGAATTGTTGATGGCCAGAATTCAGATAACACAGGACCCACCACCTGACTATATAAATGGACACTCCAGAATGACCTTCTTGCTAAGACTAGAGAGTCTACAGGGAAAACATGACTAAAAGTCTCTGGAAAATTATAGTTAAATTGAAAATAAATGTATACAATTTAATTAAAAAAATTTCAACTGGGTGCTAGTGGCTCATGCCTGTAATCCTAGCTAGTCAGGAGGCTGAGATCGGAGGATAGCGATTTTAAGCCCCAAGTTCAAGCCCCAGGACATACAAAAGAAATTAAGAAAAGAAGGAAGGAAGGAAGGAAGAGGGAGAGGGAGGGAGGGAGGGAGAGAGGGAGGGGAGGACAGGGAGGGAGAAAATTTCAGAAATAATCTAAATTCTCTGTGCTTATATTCTAATTTTACAATGCAAAAAATAAAGAATTATCTGTTGACATTTTGTTATGTGGAGGAACATTCACCATGAGCCAAATTCAGGTGTCTTTAGGTCAAGGGTAATCTCTCAGGGAATATTTCAAATCTCGCAGATTATTTCTTCTAAAGCTGTAAGATTGTGTTCCTATAACTCTATACTAATCCTTTTACCAACTACAGAGCTATTGGAAATTTTTTTTTAAATTAATTTTGTTTTATTTGTGAACATACGGTACAGAGGGGTTACAATTACATGGGCAGGATAATGCGTACATTTCTTACCAAGCATTGCAGCCTCCTCCTTTGGTTTACCCTTCACATCCCTTCCCAGCCTCCCCCCTCCCCCCCAATCCCAATCCTTCTCCTTCCCGCCCACCCTTCTCCCCCCCCCCCCCCCCCCCCCCCCCCCCCCCCGCACCGACGTTGTAAAGCTCGTTTTGGACATGTAACTTGTACTTCTCATTGTTGCAACAGGTCCACCTGTATCCTTAAACAATTTGTTTTTCCCCATCTCCTCCACAAGTTATACTGACATCAAATATAGTGAAAGCAGGGGTTATACTGTGGGGGAGGGACATACAAAGCAACAAAGAGATAATCTTATAAATGCGTTAGAAACACATGCATGAAAGAAAAAAACATTAAAATACATATCTAAGGGTTCATTTTCCCGACATCACATTATCTGACCTTTTCCGCTTGACTCATACATATACTAGATATTGCAAATAAGGGAAACCATGGGACCTATGTTTCTTTGGGCCTGTCTTACTTCACTTAATATAATTTTTTCCAAGTCTTTCCATTTCCTAACAAATGGGGCAATGTCATTCTTTCTGATGGAGGCATAGAATTCCATTGTGTATATATACCACATTTTCTTGATCCATTCATCTACTGAGGGGCATCTGGGTTGGTTCCCTATCTTAGCTATGGTAAATAATGCTGCAATAAACATTGTTGTGCTGGTAGCTTTAGTGTGGTCTTGTTTGTAAACATTTGGGTAAATGCCCAAAAGTGGGATTGCTGGGTCATAGGGGAGTTCTATGTGAAGTCTTTTGAGGAACCTCCATACTGCTTTCCAAAGTGGTTGAACAAGTTTACATTCCCACCAACAATGAAGTAAGGTTCCTTTCTGTCCACATCCCCTCCAGCATCTGTTGTTGTTAGAGTTCTTGATTTTTGCCGTTCTAACTGGGGTGAGGTGATATCTCAATGTTGTTTTTGAACGATTAAAAATTAGAGTTATATTTTTACAATTGCTAACTGCTGGTTTTGCTTCTGTAAACTTGCTTGCGCTAGCAGTAACCCTTCCCCTCGCTGGAGATAAATACAAAGCTTCGGAGTCTAGGTGGCCCTGGGACAAGCTCTGTAGTCATAAATAAAGAGCTAACAAGTAAATTCCCCAAATGGCCTAATGGGACCCAAGATAAGGAACAAAGAGTATGTTCCTCCGCATTCCTGTGCAGAAATTCCCGGTTTAGGGGGCTCAAGATAAGGGCCATCTGGTGGGCTCTGCAGACTAGGCCAAATTGTTAATCAATCACAAACCTGTAACACTGTAAATCTCCTAACCCTTATCTCCCAGAGTGACTACCTCCACCTGCACTAATTGTCTTATTGCAAAGAGTGCTATAAACTTCCCCGGGTAGTAAAAAATAATTGCTAAAGTACATAGTGACCTTTTAAACGGGCCAATCCCAGGGATTAGCATATAACCTGGTGTTAGCATATAACACCAGGTTATATGCTAATCCTGTGGTCTTTGTCTTTAAAAGTGCCTGTAACCACTGGACAGGGCTTCCTGTCTGCCTTAGACAGAGAGCCCGTTTGTGCAAACGCCAAATAAACTCCTCTTGCTTATTGCAGCTGCTGGCTTGGAGTCTTGGTTCTTGGGGTGCCCTCCCGTTGAAGAAAGCATCCCAGGGGGTCTGGGGTCTTTCAGTTTTGATTTACATTTCTTTTATGGCTAGGGAAGTTGAACATTTCTTCATGTGTCTATTGGCCATCCTTCTTTCTTCTTCAGAGAAGTTTCTCTTTAAGTCTTTCACCCACTTAATTATTGGGCAGTTGTTTCTTTCAGGATTTGTTGGGGGGGGTTAATTTTTTGAGTTCCAAGTATATTTTAGATATGAGACCCTTGTCCGTTGTATGGCTAGTAAAGATCTTCTCCCAATCCGTGGGCTTTCTATTGAGCTTGCTAGCTATGTCATTTGCCCTGCAGAAGCTCTGCAACCTTATGCAATCCCATTTGTCCAACCTTTCTTTGATTTGTTGTGTTTCCGGGTCTCTATTCAAAAAATTTCGGCCTGAGGCAAGGAGACCTAGGGTTTCTCCTATTCCATCCTGTAATGTTTTCAGAGTGTCTGCTTTGAGTTCAAGGTCTTTGATCCATTTGGAGTTGATTCTGGTGCAGGGTGATATAGAAGGATCTAGCTTTAGTTTTCTACATGTAGTTAACCAATTTTGCCAGCACTACTTAATGAAGAGGCTGTCTTTCTTCCATTCTATTGTTTTAGCTCCCTTATCGAAGATTAGATGGCTATAGATCTGTGGGTTCATTTCTGGGTTTTCAATTCTATTCCATTGGTCCTGAGGTCTGTTCTTATGCCAATACCACGCTGTTTTGATTACTATGGCTTTATAGTAGAGTTTGAAATTTGGTATTGATATTCCTCCAGCAGTGTTCTTTCCGTTGAGGAGCGTTTTTGCTATTCGGGGTCTTTTATTGTTCCATATGAATTTTTGGATTGCCTCTTCTATTTCCTTGAAGAATGAGGTTGGAATTTTGATAGGTATTGCATTGAATTTGTAGATAGCCTTGGGAAGTATTGCCATTTTCACAATGTTAATCTTTCCAATCCAGGAGCATGGGAGGCTTTGCCATTTTTTTAGTTCTGTGTTGATTTCCTTTTTCAAGATTTTAAAGTTTTCATCATAGAGGTCCTTCACTTGTTTAGTTAAGTTAATTCCTAGGTATTTTATTTTTTGTGGGGCTATTACAAATGGAGTTGCTTTCCTAATTTCAGCCACACTTTTCTCATTGTTGGCATACAGAAAAGCCATTGATTTTGGGGGGTTAATTTTATACCCTGCTACTTTGCCAAAGTTTTGAATCAGCTTGAGTAATTTGGGAGTGGAGTCTATGGGATTCTTTAAATACAAGATCATGTCATTTGCAAAGAGGGAGAGTTTTATTTCTTCTTTCCCTATTTGGATCCCCTTTATGTCTGCATCTTGTCTTATTGCTGTAGCTAGGCATTCTAATACTAGATTGAAGAGAAGTGGAGAGAGTGGGCATCCTTGTCTTGTTCCTGAGTTAAGAGGAAATGGCTTTAGTTTTTCACCATTGAGTATACTACTGGCTGTAGGTTTGTCATATACAGCCTTTATTGTATTGAGGAATGTTCCATGGATTCCTAATTTTTCCAAAACCTTCATCATAAAGGGGTGTTGGATCTTGTCGAATGCTTTTTCTGCATCTATTGAGATAACCATGTGGTTCTTATTCTTGCTCCTGTTGATGTGATGAATAATATTAATTGATTTGCATATATTGAACCAGCTTTGCATCCCTGAAATGAATCCTGTTTGATCGTGGTGTATGATTTTTTGGATGAATTGTTGAAGTCGATTGGCCAAAATTTTGTTGAGAAGTTTTGCATCAATATTCATCAAAGAAATGGGTCTATAGTTCTCTTTCTTTGATGAGTCCCTGCCTGGTTTTGGGATGAGGGTTATGATGGCTTCATAGAATGTGTTCGGTAGTGAGCTTTCTCTTTCAATTTCATTGAAGAGTTGGAGGAGAATTGGTGTGAGCTCTGCATTGAAGGCCTTGTAAAATTCCGCTGTAAAACCATCTGGTCCTGGACTTTTCTTAGCTGGGAGGTCTCTTATTACTGTTTCTATTTCAGTGCTTGGTATGGGCCTGTTAAGATAGTTTAACTCATCTTGGTTTAGTTTTGGCATGTCAATATTTGCTAGGAAAAGGTCCATTTCTGTCAAGTTCTCAAACTTATTAGCATAAAGTTTTGAGAAGTATTCCCTTATAATGTTCTGAATCTTGCTTGTTTCCGTGGTGATGTTTCCATTCTCATCTCTGAGTTTATTAATTTGGGTGTGTTCTCTTCTTTTTCTGATAAGATTTGCTAAGGGTCTGTCAATTTTGTTAAGTTTTTCAAAGAACCAACTCTTTGTTTTGTTGATTCTTTCTATAGTTTTTTTGGATTCTAATTCATTTAATTCTGATTTAATTTTGATTATTTCTTTCTGTCTACTGGATTGGGGTTTATCTTGCTGCTCTTTTTCAAGGAGGTTTAGATGTGTCATTAAATTGTTAGTTTCAGATCTCTCTAATTTGTTGATGTAGGAGCTCAGAGCTATAAACTTGCCTCTGAGTACTGCCTTTGCTGTGTCCCAGAGGAGCTGGTAATTTGTGTGTTCATTTTTGTTGAATAGCATGAACATTTGAATTTCCTTTCTAATCTCTTCCATGACCCACTCATGATTCAGCAGTGTGTTGTTCAGCCTCCATGTGATGCTGGACTTTCTTTGGTGGCTTTTGGTGTTGAGTTCTAATTTTATTCCCTTGTGGTCAGAGAGGATACAAGGTATAACTTCAATGTTTCTGAATTTAGACAAGTTTGCTTTGTGGCCTAAAATGTGGTCTACTTTAGAAAACGTTCCATGTGCTGCTGAGAAAAATGTGTATACTGATGCTGCTGGGTGAAATGTTCGGTAGATGTCTGTTAAGTCTAGTTGATCTATGCAGCTGTTTAGATCTGCGGTTTCTCTGTTGAGTTTTTGCCGAGTTGATCTATCTAGTGGGGAGAGTGGTGTGTTAAAATCCCCAACAATTAATGTCTTTGGATCTATATGGGATTTGAGGGAAAGCAGTGTTTCTTTGATAAATTTGGGTGCTCCATTGTTTGGCGAATAGATATTTAGAATTGTAATATCCTCCTGAAGGAGAGATCCTTTAATTAGTATGTAGCGACCTTCTTTATCTCTTCTCACGAATTTTAATTTGAAGTCTATTTTATCTGATATTAGGATTGCAACTCCCGCCTGTTTATGGGGGCCGTTTGCTTGGTAGATTTTGTTCCAGCCTTTAACATTGAAAATGTGTTTGTTTTTACGGGCAAGATGTGACTCCTGCAGGCAGCAGATAGAAGGGTCTTGTTTTTTGATCCAACTAGACAGTCTATGTCGCTTAACTGGAGCGTTCAGTCCGTTAACGTTAAGAGATAGGACTGAGAGGTATTTGGGAGTTCCTGCCATGTTATCCACCTTCTTGGGGGGGCTGCGAAAACTGGGTTCTTCCTATGGTTCTTGGATTCTCAGTTTGGGTGCAGTTTCTTGGCCTTTATTGTGGTCTTGTTGGTTTTCTATGTGTAGGACATCTTTAAGAATCTTTTGTAGGGCTGGTTTGGTGGAGATGTATTGTTTCAATTTTTCTTTGCTATGGAAGGTTTTTATTTGGCCTTCAGTTATGAAGGAGAGTTTAGCTGGGTACAGTATTCTTGGTTGATAGTTGTTTGTCTTTAGGGCATGGCATACATCATTCCAGGCTCTTCTTGCTTTGATTGTCTCTGCTGAGAAATCTGAGGTGATTCTAATTGGTTTCCCTTTATAGGTGATTACCCTTTTCTCCTTGACAGCTTTAAGGATCTTTTCCTTGGTCTGAGTTGATCCTGTGTGGATTATAATGTGACGGTGGGATGTCCTATTCTGGTCTGGTCTATTTGGGGTTCTAAAAGCTTCTTGTATCTGAATAGGCCTATCTTTTTGTATGTTTGGGAAGTTCTCTGCTAGGATCTTGTTAAGCAAATTTCCTAGACCATTAACTTCTGTTTCTAGGTGTTCCTCTACACGCATTATCCTTAGATTAGGCCTTCTGATGGTGTCTTCCAGGTGTTGGATAGATCTATCATATTTCTTGGACTTGTCTTGGATGGTTGTATGTTCTTTCTCTATAATATCTAGGCTGTCTTCAATCCCTGAGATTCGATCTTCTGCATGGTCTAACCTGCTGTCAAGACTCTCTACTTTGTTTTTTTATCTCTTTTCCTTCTAATTGGTCAGCTTTGATGGCTTCAAGTTCTTTGTTGAAGCTCTGTTTTAGTTCTTGTATGAATTTCTTTACTTCCTTAATTTGGTATTCAGTGTTTGTTCTCAAATCACTTAGTTGATTGGTTATGGTTTCTTTGGACTCCCATTCCTTCTGTTGGGTTCCATTCAGCATTCCCTTTGTGGTCTCCCTGACTTCCTTCAGCTCTTTGTTAATGGATTCCATGAATGCCTTTAGTGATCTTTGTGTATTCTCTACCTAGTCTGTCAATTCCTGTATTACTCTTTGATTAGCTTCCTCCCATTTGTGGGATTCCTGTAGTTCTCTTTCCTCCCGTTCGTGGGATTCCTGCAGTTCTCTTTGAGTGTTCTCAGCCTGCTCATGCCATTCCTCCCTTTCTCTTTGAGTATTCTGAAGTTGTTCACGCAAATCCTGTATCAGTTTTTGAGTAGCTTCCTCACGCTTATGATATTCCTGTATAAGCTTTTGGGATGTCTCCTCTCTCTCCCTTTCGCGCTCATACAGAGTCCTTTGTAAGTTGTCAAACTTCTCATTTATCATGTTTGCCAGCAGTGTTTGTAGAGCTATTTGGGAACTCTCTTCTGGATTATTCATTATCTGTTCTGACCCCTGATTATCAAGATTGGGAATTGAGATATCCGGATTTGCCATTTTTCTTGTGTTTTTCCAGCTTACTCTGCCCATTTGAGATGAAAATAGCACCAGTTTTATGCTAGAACACTATCTTAAGGCAACCATCAATCAAAGTTTGCATTTGTACAGTCAATAGTCTACAGATACAATCTAGTTGAACAGATACATCTATTCAACATCAAACAACTATATGTTAATGGGCTTCGAACCGCAGAGAAGAATTTGGAAAAGCAGAAATTATTAGGGTTAGGGAGAGATGTGGGTAAAAAATAGGAATAGATTGGTGTGGGGAGGCACAGGGAGAGTTAACAATGTCCTAATCCCAATGCAGGAAATAGGTTGGGTAGGATGCAAGTAGAGAGAGAGAGAAAAAGAAGAAAGGGAAAGGGAAATGAAAAGTGACCAGAAAAAAATAGAAACGTAAAAATTAATGTTATTATGGAGTATAAAAGACCATCTATTTAGAGAGGAATGTGAGTATATTAAGAGAAGGGAAGGGACATAGAGGAGAAGTGAAAAACTTTAAAAAAATGCTTAAAATATTATATAGGTATAAAGAGGTAGTACTGCTGTTAAGGAATTTAAGTCTCAGAGGTTTTGAATTGAGTAATAAATTTGTGGATTAAGTGTGTACACTATGGGGGATAGGGTCTACTAGTTAACTATGGGTTTATCTGAGGATGTGCAGGACAAGAGTTAAGTCACATAAAGAAGATCAAAAGAGAGGAAACGGTGGAAAGGATAAGAAAGGGAGAAAAAAAGATCAGAAGTTCAGTAGAGCTAGACAAAAAACAAAAAGATAGTTAAGAAAGAAAGAAAAAGAGAAAGAAGACAAGAAAAGAAAGGAAAATGCACATTCACGTATTCCTAAAATAAAAATTATAAGAGGGAAAAAAAGTTACTGGAAAACAATTATTTTTTCAAAAAAGGCAAAAATTAAAGATTAATAAATTTTTAGAAAAGGAAAAAAAATTTTTTATATATATAAGGTGCCAAAAAAAAAAAGAAAAAAAAAAAAGAAAAGAAGAAGAAGAAAAAAAAAAAGTTCTTTGATTTTTTTTTTTTGATTTTTTTTGGGAGGGGTGGGAAGAATCCTGTATCTCCCTTTTGTCTGTAACCAGCCTCTTGTTGGAGTCTCTGGTCAGCTTGAGGTCCTGTGACTTGATTGGTTTCTTAAGTCAGTTTGTTGGAACAGGCAGAAAAATGCTCTGCTTTACCCAAGATTTTGAAATCCCCCTCCCAGGTTAGTTTACTGGGAGGGTGATCTGCTTTGAGAATCACAAAAGAGGGGGATGCAGTGATGAGGCTAGGTTCTGGGTAGAGTTGAGGCCTTTCAACAAACAGTAGCTTTTCCCTGGGGCTATTTTGTGAAAAAAAACTCACAGCACCCAGCCTGGAGCCATTCTCAGGGTTTCTGTTTTTCAATTGATTGTGGTGGCTGCTAGAGGGAGGGGCAGCCTCTGGCTCTGGTTACCCGGTGAGGAGAGCCACTCCAATGGCTGGCGTCTGAGCTGGGTGACTTTTCCCTGGATGGAGCTGAGTCTGGCAGGTCACTTCGCCGTTAAGTTCTTGTGACCTGCTAAATGACTCGTTTTATTCCAAGGCCTGAGTTGGAGCTGGCAGCTCCTCCGAGCTTTGTCGGTATCCAAGATGGAGATCACCATTGCTGGGGGGGGAGGGTGGCCTTCCCTCCTCTGCTCCCTGAGAAGGAGTGAGGACGTCGTGCTTCTACTCACACCGAGTCTTGGATCCTGGGTCGTCTCTGGTCTGCAGACTGCAGGATGAAGATGTCTGCTCCTTGTCGGTTCTTGCTGGTGTTGAGTAGAATCCGCTCGCCCGCTGCGTCTGGCTCCTTCGTCCCGGACTCTCTGTGTGAGCGCTCAGGTATGGCCCTGGCTGCAGTCTCCGCCGGGACCCTGCCGCCACCACGGCGGCTGCTGGCAAGCGCTCAGATGTGTCTTCTTGCCTTGGCTTTCCCTCTCTTGCCTAACTCTCTGTCCTGTGATGGCACACTTGGTGTGATTCTCTGGCTTAGGACTGTTCACTGGAACTCTAAAACTGCTTTCTATGTGAGAGCTTGTTCAGATTCCAGCTTCTCCTCCGCCATCTTCCCGGAACACCCCCTATTGGAAATTCTTATGAAAAACAATGCTTATATTACATACTTTTCCACACTTGTTTAATAAACACATAAACCATGTATTGTAAGGCCTAGACACAGATATAATTAGTACATAATTTTGAAAATGTAATTATACACTAAGTGAAATATTAACTATATGAAAAGTGAGTTCAGGAAGCCAGGAGGAAGAACAGAATAAGTGGGAACAGCCCACACTAAGCAAAAGGAAAGAAATGTAAACATCACCTGATGTGGAAAAAATAATTTGTAATGTCAAAGCTCATAGAATTCACAAACTGTATAGACCATGATAATGACAATTTGCCTTGTGAAAGTTAAAATGTGTTTGTGACTCTAAGTATCACTATTCCACAATACTTGTGAAATATGTGAAACTTATGTAATCACCTAATCTCAATTACAGAAAAAAAGTGAAAGAAGGAATGGGTTAAGAGAGATGGGTGTCAGTGTTGTCAGACAGTTTGTACTCATACACTGTTTTGCAGAATGGGAACTTCTTTGCACAACTACTTAAATATAATATAAAAATAAATAAAAAAGAAAAGTGAGTTCAATTCTTTTCTAATATTTTTCCACCTCTTAAATTCAAATATGTGTTTCTGCTTTACTAAATTGATATTCTTAAGCTACTAATATAAAATAAAGTTCATATTAACAATACTAAGAATTCAGTCACACTCTCAAACAACTGAGTTTACTTAAAGGATCAAAGATTAGTAGAATAGCTTACTAATTCTGGGAACTAAACTATAAGCCTAGTACACTGACTAAATGACATTTGAGTGAACATGTACATCATATTTCTGAATTTACATCTGTTATATTGCTGCTTTGGAGGAAAATGCACATTCAATTATATAGTTTAATTATATTGAAAGAAATATCGAGATTTTTAATAAGATCATAAAGTAGAGTGACATGGCCTATTTGTTGTTGTTGTTGTTGTTTTTCTTTTTGGTCTGGTCATGGGGCCTGAACTCTGGGCCTGGGCACTGTCCCTCAGCTCTTCAGCTCAAGGCTAGCACTCTACCATTTGAGCCACAGCACCACCTCCGGCTTTTGTTTTTTCTGCTTATGTGGTGCTGAGGAATCGAACCCAGGGCCTCATGCATGCAAGGCAAGTGCTCTACCACTGAGCCACCTTCCCAGCCCTTGTTTTTCTTTTAGTAACAAACATTTATTTAAATCTTACATAACTCAAGCTTTATAAAAAGCCAACATGATTGGAAATTGGGTTCTCTCTCTAGTCTTAAATATCCAAAGCTTAGAACAGTTAATTAAAAAAAATAACTAAACAAATAAAATTAAATGCCCTGTAGAAAATTCTGATGAAATATTTTTAAACATCTAAGTGAGCTAAATCTTTACAAAAGTTATTCTAACTCAAAAGCTATAAAAATCAAAGTTATCTCCAAAAAGAAAGGGTGTTTGATTTCATGCCATCTTTTTAGAACCTCCTGTTTCTCATCAAATGTGTCCACAAATCAAAATTTTGTGTCCCTGTTTTCAGGAGATCCTCTTGCAGGAGAGAGCAAGTATAAACATGGGAAATAACTGCCTAGGCAAATAGGAAAGTCTTCCATAATAGTGTGCAAAAAACTGAAGAGTTCTAAGTCAACCTCTGATACTTGATCTGGAACTTGATGTTGAGCAAAATCTAAATGAGATCTTTCAGCAGCTCTTTTTGCAGGAGAGGACACGGAGCAGACTTTTGAATGGGGAAGAGTGAATGGGAACAAGACTGGCTCATTGATCGGGACTTTGACTTACTATCGAATTTAAATGTGCATATTTGGACATGCACATTTAAACGCATGTTTATTATATAGTTCCATTTCAATGACTGTTTGTAATTAATATACTTACGAAATGTGAGATGCAAGCCTACCCAATAAATTTATTTATATGTTCATGAACAATGTACAGAGAGCATATCAATTATACTATGCACATCTGCTTACCAAAATATGCTGTATCATATCTAAATTCTTCCAACTTATTTCAATAAAATATGTAGTCTTTTCAAATTACAATCCTCATATTTTCCAGTCTTTACATTCTCTTCTCTTATAGAGACACTTCTCCCTTATCAGATTTATAGTCCATTCAAATCTTTTGGAATTTGGAATTTTGACATTCACATGACACATGACAGAAGTTGTATACGTTTTGATTTTAACAAAATGTTAATGTTCTCAATTCTGTCTCTAGTCAAAAATGTAGATGAGTAAGCTGGCTTAAAAAGCAAGACCAGGACATGTATTGTCTACAAGTAATACATTTCACTTGAGAAATAAACATTGGGGGCTGGGAAGGTGGCTCAGTGGTAGAGTGCTTGCATTGCATGCATGAGGCCCTGGGTTCGATTCCTCAGCACCACATAAGCAGAAAAAAGCTGAAAGTGGCGCTGTGGCTCAAGTAGTAGAGTGCTAGCCTTGAGCTGAAGAGCTGAGGGACAGTGCCCAGGCCCAGAGCTCAGGCCCCACGACCAACCAAAAAAAAAAAGAAAAGAAAAAGAAAAAGAAACATTGGTTTGTGGTGAAAATATACTGTTGGAAAAATATATCCCAAGCACATGAAGCCCAAAAGTGCAGACAGGAGTAGCTATACTCATTATCTGATAGAGCAGACTGAAAAAAAATTCCCAGATGAGACAAGGAAGGCCACTCACATTAATAAATAGAAAAAACCCATCTAGATGACATAACAATTGTTAACATATATGAACACTATGGTAATTTAAAAAACACGATCTCAAAATAATCAAAATGGGAAAACTGAATGCTCCTTTATTACTAGACAAAAAGTACCAAAAAGAAACCTCAGAAATAAGTGATACTCTAGACCAAATGGACTTGACAGGCATCTGTGACTAGTCCATCAGCAGCTGCACAAAATGCCTTTTCTTTTTGTTGTTGTTGGTTGTGGGGTCTGAAATCTGGGCCTGGGTGCTGTCCCTTAGCACTTCAGCTCAAGGCTAGCGCTCTACCACTTGAGCCACAGAGCCACTCCCACCTTTTTCTGCTTATGTGGTTGAGGAATCGAACCCAGGGCCTCATGCATGCAAAGGAAGCACTCTACCACTGAGCCACTTAGCAGCCCCTCAACACACATCTTCTGAGCAGAAAATGGAACACTGCCTAAGACAGAAAATACTGTCGAGCATGAAGTAAACATTACCAAATAAAAGAAAAATTAAAAACTCTCTTCATTCTATCAAACCAAACTAGAAGAGAACTAGAACTCAATACCAAAAGACTGAAAACAGTCTGAACAAAACACTATTGGATGATGATTTTAAGGTTGACTATTGACCAAATAGGAGAAAATTTAAAAGTTCCTATAGTGGAAATGAGAACATAGCCTGTCAGAATCTTGAGATACAAATGATAGTCCTAAAAGGAAAGTTCATTGCTATCAATGCCAATATTAAACACACACACACACGTGCACGCACACACACACACACACACACACACACACACACACACACACACACACAGAAATCTCAAATAACCTAATGAGGCCCAATAGTATATAAAGAGAAGATCTGGAGGAGAGGGCTGTGAGAGAATAAAGAATAAGAAAATACCTAATATTTGTGTATCAAGACAATATAATGAAACTCACCAATAGCATGTATAATAGATATAAGAATGATGGAGAAATAGAGTTCCTCTTATTAATGCAGTACAGTGTGTGTTTGAATACCATGCATCTTGAAATCTTTTGAACCATTAGTATACTACCAATAAGTGAATGATAGGAATATAAAACAAATTCTATACAAGGGTTATTAATGAAAGGAAGGAGAGTGGACTGGGACAGTGAAAGGGCGAATATAGGTGAAGAGCTTTATATGTAAGTATGAAAATAGAACAAAACCTGTTGAGATTGTGGGAAAAGGGAGGGAGGGGAAGGAGATCAATGAAAAGAGTAAATCTGGACAGTGTACATGGTAAGGTAATATGGATATGTCAAGGAAATCTGTACAACAACCTATGCTAATAAACAACAAATAAACAAAAACTAAAGTAATAAGTAAATAATAAATAGTTAGGATTAATTATATTTAAAAAGGAAGATACAATAATGGTTAACAGTATATGAATAGATATCCATCATCAATAAACATAAAAGAAAGACAGACAGATAGAGAGAGAAAGAGAGAGGCTGTTTTGCCCCAATTAGAATGACTATAATCAAAAAGACTAGAATAACAAATACTGATATGGATGTAGAGTGAATGAGACTACTGAATGAATGTAAATTAATCATCCATTATGGAAACCAGCATGGAAGTTTTCTCAGATGCTGACTGGAGCTATCATAAGGTTGGTTTACCACCACAGTCTACACCAGTCTACACATTTTTAGTATCACACTTTTATCACACTTTTCCAGTCATGTATTAAATTGAATGGGATGATCTGCCATAATAATGACATATTTCACCATGTTTAGCATTTCATTTTTAAAATTTAGACTCAGTATGTGATGAAATATATACTTGTTCTCAAGAGAACTAAATAGATAGGTAAGATATAGATATAATACATTTACTAATAAAATCTCTGAATGAATTAGTATTCTAATTGATTTAGAGTGAAATGAAAAAAGAAAAAAATGTAGGGC
The DNA here is from genome assembly GCF_019054845.1 of Dipodomys spectabilis. Classification (NCBI taxonomy): domain Eukaryota; kingdom Metazoa; phylum Chordata; class Mammalia; order Rodentia; family Heteromyidae; genus Dipodomys; species Dipodomys spectabilis. The sequence goes on along the minus strand of NW_024870720.1, from coordinate 24,901,409 downwards.
AAGGTGCTGGTGGCTCATGCCTATAATCTTAGCTACTCAGGAGGTTGAGATCTAAGGATTGAGATTCAAAGCCAGCTCAGGCAGGAAAGTCTCTAAGATTCTTATATCCAATTAACTTCCGAAAAGCCAGAAATACAGCTGTGGCTCAGTGGTACAATACTAGTCTTGATCAAGAAAGCTCAGGGGGAAAAAAAAGAAAGAAAGAAAGCTCAGGGTTAGGGCCTACACTCTGAGTTCAAGCTGAAGAACTGGCAAAAACAAGGAAGGAAAAGAGGGAGAAAAGAAAGAAGGAAGGAAGAAAGGGAGGGAGAGAAGGGAAGAATGAAGGAAGGAAATGAAAGAAAAATACAAATATAAAATGTTCTTATTATCACATGATTTGAGTGAACCTAAATGGAACAAGTTTGGTTTAATAAAAGTAACTTTAGCCAGGCCCCAGTGGCTGATGCCTATTATCCTAGCTATTCAGAAGGCTGAGATCTGAGAAGGGCAGTTTGAAGCCATCCCAGGCAAGAAATTCCCTGAGGCACTTATCTCCAATTAACCACCAGAAAACCAGAAATGGTGCTGTGGCTCAAAGTGATAGAGCACTAACCTTGAGCAAAAGAGCTCAAGAGGGGGCTGGGAAGATGGCTCAGTGGTAGAGCGCTTGCCTTGCATGCCTGAGGCCCTGGGTTCGATTCCTCAGCACCACATAAGCAAAATGGAAAAAAAAGCTGGAAGTGGCGCTGTGGCTCAAGTGGTAGAGCGCTAGCCTTGAGCTGAAGAGCTGAGGGACAGCGCCCAGGCCCAGAGTTCAGGCCCCATGACTGGACCCAAAAAAAAAAAAGAGCTCAAGAGCAGCACCCAGGCCCCAGTTCAAGCTTTATGATGAGAAAAAAATTCATTCATTCATTTAATTATATATTCTGGTGAATTCTAATCATAGAATATGAATATTTAATCAAAAATTTAAAAACAAATTTGAGTCATAACATCCAAGGAGTATTTACTTAACTATATTATTATTTGACCTTTAGTTCTATGCAAAGAAGACCGTTGCACCTACCCTTAATACCACTCTAAAGTCATGCAAGGTCATTCAGCCAAGGCTTTAAAAAGCAAAGCAATAAAACTAACTTTTAGAGTGGCATTGCCCCAAAAAAGTACTATTTTCTTGACTTACGTAACTATAACCCCTTTGTACATCACCTTTATATTAAAAATAAAAATATTTTTTTTGAAAACAACTTTTTTAACCCTGAGTTTGTTTACCTGAAGCACACATGATCCAACTGTTCGTATTATTTATTCAACTTGAAATACAGGGGTTACATTTTAACTTCTTGATTGATCCATTTCTTACGGAAAAACATTTTAAAAAAATCATAAAGAAAAATAGCAAGTGTAAAAGAAACACTGGTTTCCACCAAGATGTCTGCAAAATGGATTTCTTTTCTTCTAATAGTACCACTGATGTGTTACTTTAGCTCTGGACATGGTGGGAAAGTATTGGTGTTGCCTGTGGATTATAGCCACTGGATCAATGTCAAGACAATGCTGGATGAACTTGTCCAGAGAAGCCATGAGGTGACCGTTCTGCTACCAGCTGCCTCAATTTTTATTGAACCCAACAAATCACCTACTATTAAATTTGAGATTTATGCTACATCTTTGAGTAAGAGTGATCTGGAAGATCTTTTCCAAAGGTTTCTCCACCAAGTTATATATGGAATTTCACAAGAACCATTTTGGATATATTATTCCAAACTGCAAAGTCTCTTCAGGACTTATTCTGATGCTGTGGAACAACTGTGCAAAGATCTAGTTTTGAACAAGGAACTTATGACAAAACTACAAAAGTCTAGGTTCGATGTCATTCTTGCAGATGCCATGGTTCCCTGTGGAGAACTGCTGGCTGAGCTACTAAAGCTCCCTTTTGTGTACACTCTCCGCTTCTTGCCTGGCTACACTTATGAGAAGTACAGTGGGGGGCTTCCAGTCCCTCCTTCCTATGTGCCTTTAGTCCTGTCTGAACTAACTGATCAAATGACTTTCATGGAGAGAGTGAAGAACATGATGTTTCTGCTTTATTCTGACTTTGGGTTTGAAATATTCACCGTGGAGAGATGGGATCAATTTTACAGTGAAGTTCTAGGTAAGCTGAATCTTTTTCCTGCTTAATCCTAATCACCAGATCCCTTTGAAGGTAAGCTTATGTATGTAATATAAAATCAGAAGACTAAGGTATTATGAAATGAAGAATGTAAGATATAACAAAAGGAATGAGCTAAATTAAGAGTGAACATAAATCTATATTTTAAGAATTTATCATTTCTAACCGTGACTTACATATATATATATATGTATATACACATAACTAGTTAATACTATTAATCTCCTAGCCTCTAACTTCTGCAGCTGTCACCACAAATTCAGTTATAGTCGCAAAACCCTTAGTATTCCATTGGACAATCACAAATCATGGGAAATGCTTGCTAAACTTTAGAAAGCAGTCTGAGTTTCCATGAGAAAGCTGTTTCAGAAAGAACAGTAGGATAAATTCTGGAGGTCAAAAAAGTTCTCAATCAATTTATATTTGCTACTTTTATGGTTTTGAGAAAATATAACATATAAAATATAATGAAATATAGACATATTTCTTTTGTCAAAATATAGTAACTAAATATCTTGCCCACATTATACCAATTAATTTCAGAAGTCACCTACTACATGGCAGATACAATATACTTATTACCCAGCTTTTTATCATCTCTGCTTTATTCAGGGAGACCCACCACATTATCTGAAACAATGGGAAAAGCTGACATCTGGCTCATTCGAACCTATTGGGATATTGAATTCCCGCGTCCACTCTTACCAAACTTTGAATTTGTGGGAGGACTCCACTGCAAACCTGCCAAACCTCTGCCTAAGGTAAATTTACCCTATTGGCTGTATTGCTTTGCTCTGCACATTTGTTGGAACTGACAACAGCCAAGTGTCTATATCATTGAGAGAAATACAAGAAGTGAGACAAAGTATCCTACTGATTATGGATTCATGCATTTCTATACCATCACAACTCTCTGTGTAATGGCAAAAGAGGATGATGCCTGGGATTCTGAGAATATGCTCACTTAAGTTTGAGCCTTCATTATACAATTCATAAGAAAGGATGAATCATTCCTTGAAAGAATATTTACTAAAGGATAATAATATATCAGAGGTAAGTGTGGGATAGGTTGAGACATAAAGTTTCTGAACAACACAAACATTCCACTTACAGAGACTGTAACAAGTAATAAATATTCTGTGAAAGGTGTTATAGAAAACAATGTTAAGGAAACATCTATCAGAGATCACAGAAAATATCTTAGAATCCTTGATCAATAAGAATAGTACCTGAACAGTATGCCAGATTAGGTGAAGGTAGGAGTGGAGGAAGAAGACATTTAGTAAACAAAGGCAGAAATAGAAGGGCAATTCCAACTCTAAGTTTAGCAGGAAGAAGATGAATAAAGAGGCAGATGATCCATTGGTCCAAACTCCTAATAATTTTCTGGCTCAAACTTACTAACTCTAGCATCATATTCTTTGTTGTTGTTGTTGTGGGGCTTGAACTCAGGGCCTGGATACTGTCCTTGAGCTCTTTTGCTCAAGGCTAGTGCTTTGCCACTTTGAACCACAGCACTCCTTCTGGTTTTCTGGTGGTTCATTGGAGATCAGGGCCTCGTGTACTTTCCTGTCTGTCTGGCTTCTGCCACATCTCAGCCTCCTGCGTAGTTAGGATAACAGGCAAGAGCCATCAGGGCCCAGCAATAGTCACTTTTTAAGTAAAGCATTTGATCACATGCTTCACATTACTGTACCATAGAAATGTGGATCACATGATAAAGGATTTTGTCAGAATTATTAGCTGATCTTCCATAGTCATGTGGAGCATGATAAAGAAAAACCCTATAAAAGTGATGTATGTAATTGTCAATATGCATCTTCTAGCAAGATGGAGATTCATGCAAGAAAGTATATAGAGAGAAGCCATATGTTTGTGATAGACATAGATTTCTTCAAGCTAACACACTGACCCAACATGTAACCTAACATATGTAACACCTGTGGGGGGAAAAACACGTGACTTTAGTTCTGATTCCACTTTTTCACAAAAACATACAGGTGAAAAACCATGCATTCATGATATTTGTAGGCAAAAAATTGTTTCCTAAGGAAACCACAATGAACACTTTCAAACACTTTCAGGAGAAACCATTTTCAGCAAATTGTGTGATTGTGTGGAAATTCTTATACAGCATTATTAAAATTTTAAACAAGTACAAAAACAAAGGTTCATGCTGGTGCAGATAAAAGTCCATGGATCCCAGTGTGGAGGATCATTCTTGTAATGAACAAGTTTCCTTTGTTAGAAACTGTACATGTGAAACTTTTGAGAGGCCTCTTCCACTAGCTCTTCCACTTAGAACTGAGGGCAGCTCCATCCTTCTCCCCATCACAGATGGTAGACATGATGTCAACTATGAAGGAGTATTTAAAACCTCAGTTGATTCTTTACAATTACACTGCCTTTGTAAAGAATGGAGCATTACCAAGATATCTTTGGTAATGTGCATATATTTGTACTGCACTGCATTCACTTGAAAAAAAAAGAAATGAATAAAACCTTATCATTATCCATAGACTAGCTCAATTAACAGGATTTTCCTAAGTACATGTAATAAAAAATCACCTTGTTAAATTATTTTATTAAACATCTTAAACCATATAGCCTTAGTTTATATTTATTATGAGGTGCCAAATAATAAAAAATAGTATCAGTACATTTGTAGGAAGAATATACAAATATTGAAAATTACTATATGTTTCATATGTATACTTGGTTAAATAAAGACCAGAATGGATGCCTACACTTGTGAGCCAGAGAACCCCTACATGAATTATAAGTAAAAATAAAACAAAATTTTATATAATTTTCACTCATATAATATTTGTTAATACTTTTCAGAGTTTTCTTATACTGAGTTTTTTAATATTCTTACTAAAGACTATTACAATTAAGAAATGACTAGTCCATGACACCAATTGGCAAAAAGAGATTTTCTTACAAATTGGAGTATAGGGAAGATTTTCAAAGAGACAGAAAAAATATACTAAGCAGGAAGACAATGTACAGAATGCAACTGGTAATCAGAATCACACAGTATTTGAATGTATCAAAATTCTAGGAATAGTGCAGTGGTTTTAATCTAGATCTATTTCCATCCATTTAAGTTTATCCTTTTAAATTTTTTATTTTTATTTTTCTGTACATTTGTTTTATACTAAAAGATAATATTAAATAGACCATCTTATGATGTCTTTTTTTACACATAGGGAGAGCAAATGATAAAATGGAATGGGAGAAAAGATGAGTTTACAAATTTTGCAAAATATGTAGAAACTTTTGCCTCTTCTGTCATTCTTTTGTGGGTGGCTGAATTTACTAACATGTGAGATATACAGAATTTGAGATATGCAAAATTATTCTTATTTATGAAGACATAACTTTTTAAATTGGCATTGAGTGGAAATTGCAAAGCAGATATTTCTCAAACATTTCAAGTCTTCTCAGGAGCTTCTTAACATGGGTGTGAGTAACTCAGCAAATGGACCAGTTCTCCACTGGAAAAATATAGAGGACCAGTCTCACTAGTGAGAAAGAGATCCCCATGGAACACAGGGAGGAAGTGGTTGAGAGTCCTTCAAACTCATTGGATTTGAAAATTAATTTTATAGCATGGTTTAGAGACAAAACACAACACATGTAAATAATTCAAAAAAATGTCTTTACACAAATCTGTATCGTTCTAATAAAATGAAAAGGTGACTGGGTCATGCATAGCTCTTATGGCAAATGGCAGTATTATTGGGAATAGTGCATATAAAATCCAAGTTCCATTTCCATCTTCTAAATGTCATTGATTGTGTGTGTGTGTGTGCGTGCACGCACACACATTTGCCAGTACTGGAGCTTGAACTCTGGGCCTTGTGATCTTGCTTCACTTTTTTGCTCAAAGCTGGTGCTCTACCATTTGAGCCATACTTCCACTTTGAGCTTTTTATCTAGAATTCAGAGTCTCAAAGACTTTTCTGCTCACCCTAACTTTGAATCAGGATTTTGGCTTTGAACCAGACATAAAGACATGAAAACATCCATGCATATTTATACAAACATGCATAAGAGAATCCATTTATGTCATGCTACATGACATCTTCCTAATAAAATGGACAATAAATTCAATTAAAAATTACTCTAATTATGCTTGGTAATGCTTGATTTTTATACTTTACTGCTGTTTTTTTTTCCGTCTTGTTTTTCTGTGTCTATTGCAGGGCTTGAACTCAGGGCCCATATGCTGTTCTTGAGCTTTTGGGTTCAAGGCTAGCACTCTACTACTTTGTGCCACAGCTCCACTTCCAGTTTGGGGGGGTAGTTAATTGGAGATAAAAGTCTTATGGACCTTCTTGTCCAGTCTTGCATGGAACCATTATCCTCAGATCTCAACCTCCAAAGTAGCTAGGATTACAGGCATCAGACACCAGTGCCTGATTGCCTTTAGAGTTTTGACAGTCTTTTAAAATGTTTTCTGTGTTGTTGCTCTTTTGTAACCAAACAAGTACTTTCTTCACAGGAAATGGAAGACTTTGTCCAGAGCTCTGGAGACGACGGTGTTGTGGTGTTTTCTCTGGGGTCAATGGTCAGTAACATGACAGAAGAGAGGGCCAATGTGATTGCATCAGCGCTAGCACAGATTACACAAAAGGTGAGAGCTTAGTGCCCTATTCTAAACACTAAAAGATTTGAGTACAGACGTAGATTGTTGGATTGACTCTGGTGGGATAGCCCCTAACTAGCAAGCACGAGACCCTAAATTCAAAGCTAGTTCTGCCAAAAAATAGTAAAAACGTAAATTGTTACAAGGCTTCCAATGCATCTTATGAATATCTCTACTGCTGAATCACACATTCAGTCTTTTTTCCCACTATTGTTTTTTAAGTATAATTTTATTGTTATTTTAAGGCAATATACAGAGGGGTTACCACTACATAAGCCAGAAAATGAATAGAATTCTTTTTGGATAATGTCACCCCTTCCTTCACTTTTCACTAGTTATTTTGACATAGACTAGCTTCTTGTCCTGGCCTTTTTCTAGATTATGATCCACATACTTTATGCTTTCCATGTTATCTGGCATATAGAATGTGAATTTCTGTTTAATTGGAAGTTTCATCAATTATGTAGGAACTTTGACTTTTCAGTCAAAAAAAAAAAAGATATTTTCTGTAACAACAGGTTGTATGGAAATTTCAAGGCAAGAAACCAGATACCTTAGGATCCAACACTGTCTTGTACAAATGGATTCCCCAGAATGACCTTCTTGGTAAGAGTCTGGAAAGTAACCAGTGAAATGCATGAGAAACATCTGCACAATCATGTAATAAATCATTCAACGGGAAACAAGTTCACTGAATATTTATTATGTCAAAATTGTAAAGTAAAAGGATAAACTTATAAACATTCTCATGTTAGTGTGTATAATTATACTCTCTATGGGAAGAACAGAAAGGTCTTTAAGGTATAATTGCCTCTCCCAGCATTTTTGAAGCAGTTTTTTGATTGTCTCTTTGTCTCATTTTCCTAAAGCTTTCCTTATTATTCCCCTATTGCATCTCAGCCACTATTGAAAAAATAATATCTTCTCTTATATGACGAGAGACTTTCCTTTCTGTTGAAACTAATCTATAAACATTATCATGCAGTGTCAACATCATTCCTGATGACAAGTAGTCTGTGTTTTCTGATACTTCAGCTCCATTACCATGCTGCTTTCTGCTGCCTGGAACACCTTTTGTATCAGAATCAATGATGTCATTATGTCTGCAGGGAAAATGCCCTACGATGACCCCCAAATCTGTTTTTATGAATGGACACAAGCTGCCTCGTCTGCTCTTGCCAATCTACTTTTCATTATTCAACTCTCAAGTCACACAATATTTCTACCATGAAGTCTGTTCATGATCCTCTAAGGGATTTAAGTGCTTCTTGTAAGATTCAAAGCAATTTCAATGTAATTTCATGGCCATAATGATTTACAAATTACTGGCCCCTTTAAGGCCTCATAACACTCATTTCTCACTGAGTTCATAAGATTTATAATAAATACTTTTGACGAAATTCACCCGATTGTAGGTCATCCAAAAACGAAGGCTTTCATAACCCATGGTGGAACCAATGGCATCTATGAGGCAATCTATCACGGGATTCCTATGGTGGGAATGCCTCTGTTTGGGGATCAGCCTGATAACATTGTTCACATGGTGGCCAAAGGAGCAGCTGTTAGAGTGAACTTCAACACAATGACAAAGTCAGACCTTCTCAATGCCTTGGATGCAGTTATTTACGACCCTTTGTAAGTATAACTATATTCATTATAAAGGAATGTTTATAAAGGAATTCTTGTCATTCATATGTACGAATTTCAAACTTTTTGGAAGGCAAAATCTGCTTTTATTTTCAACAAGAAAGTCATTGGTAATAGCCTTTGATACCATAAATTAATTGGAGAATCAGTGCAATAATATCTAAGTATACTAAAAAAGTTAGAGGCAAGGCTGGGAATGTGACTCAGTGGTAGAGTGCTTGCTCAGAAGGCCCTAGGTTCCATTCCTCAGCACCACATAAGCAGAAAAAGCCAGGAGTGGTCCTGTGGTTTAAGTAGAGCTCTAGCCTTGAGCTGAAGGGTTCAGGGACAGTGCTCAGGCCCAGAGTTCTGGCCCCAACCAACCAAAAAAAAAACAAAAACAAAAAGTTAGAGGCATTTGTCTACTGTAATAAGAACATTACTTTTTAAATATACATTTTAACTTATGCAAAAATTATGAGTGACTTGAACACAAATGAAAATACGTTAATTTTATACTTCTGAAACTACAAATAACCTTTTGCTTAAATATTCATTCATTAATAATATTTATAGATTTGAATAATGACTGATACACACTATGAAATTTATCCAAAACTTTCTGGGCACTGGGCACTCATGCCTGTAATCCTAGCAACACAGCAGGCTGAGATATGAGGATTTTGGTTCAAACACAGCCCCAGAAGGAAAGTCCATGAGACTCTTATCTGCAACTAATCACAAGAAAACTAGAGTGGCACTGTTATTCAAAGTAGTAGAGCACTAGCCTTGAGTACAAAAGCTCAGAGACAGTGCCCAGGCCCTAAGTTCAAGCCCCACAGCTGACCAAAAACCAAACAAGTGTGTGTGTGTATGTGTGTGTGTGTGTGTGTATGTGTACACATACATATATAACAAACTTATTTACTTCAGAAAACATAAAAATATATTATAAACTAAGTATAATAAAATAAATAATATAATTCAATGGTGTTTTATCACATAATAAAGGTAACATGGCCTTACAACAATTTCTCATGTTTAGGTTGCTATGCTGAAATGAGCAAGAAAAATACCCTGATCATTGATATTTATGTGAAGTGCTCTGTAATGAGATGAAAGAAAGCCTTACGATATTGGAAGGAAGATTACGAAAGAAAAGGAAGACAGTAACTTATACCCCAAAAAGAAGTTAAGTAGTGGTTCAACGTACAGCAGGAAGTCAGGCACTGGTGACTCCTGCCTGTAATCCTAGTCACTCAGGAAGCTGAGATCTGATGATCTCAATTCAAAGCCAGCCTGGGCAGTACAGTCCTCAAGACTTTCCAATTAACCACCAAAAATCCATAAGTGGAGCTGTGGCTCAAGTGGTAGAGAACTAATGTTGGTTTAAAGAGCTCAGAAATGCCAGGCATGCAGCTTGCAGGAGGCTGAGCTCTGAGGTTCAAAGCCAGCCAGTGCAGGAAAATAGGTGAGACTCTTATCTCCAATTAGCCACCAGAAAACCGGAAGTGGTGCTGTGGCTCAAGAGGTAGAGCACTCGTCTTTGAGCTGAAGAGCTGAGGGACAGTGCCCAGGCCCAGAGTTGAAGCCCCACAACTGACAAAAAAAAAAAGAAAAGAAAAGAAAGAAGCTCAGAAATAGTGCCTAGACCCTGAGTTCAAGCCCCCGGATTGGAAGAAGAAAATAAGCACCGCAGAAAGACAAACATCATGTCAGGAAATAAGCATAGAGCGCAGTTACAGTTGAAAATAATGCCAGCTGTGATCATTTAAAATTATTGTATTTGAGCTGGGTGTCAGTGGTTCACACCTGTAATCCTAGATACTCAGGAGGTTCAGATCTGAGGATCATGGTTCAAAGCTAGCCAGGGCAAGAAAGTCCATGAGTCTATTATCTCCAATAAGCCACCAGAGAAACTGAAGTGGTGCTGTGGCTCAAGTGGTAGAGTGCTAGCCTTGAATTGAACTGCTCAGGGACAGCACCCAGGCCCAGAGTTCAAGCCCCATGACTGACATACACATACACACACACACACACACACACACACTCTCTCTCTCTCTCTCTCTCTCTCTCTCTCTCTCTCTCTCTCTCTCTCTCTCTCTCTCTCTCTCTCTCCAGGGAAACAATTGACTTTTTCTGATGAGAAATTTATGGATATTTTGAGCAAGGAAACCTAGTTTAAGCACTGCCATTAAAAAATATCATTCTGGAAACTAGGTAGAAAATAAAAATAGAGGGCAGGAAAGAAGAGTAGAAACTATGAGATTGTTAAGAGGCATTTTATTCATCATGACATAGTTCTTTAAGTGCTTCAAGACAGTTGTCCTCAACTTGTAATTTTACTGTTTCCTTAATTAAACTTCGAATCTGTCATTATCATTCCCTCTGATGGAAAATTTCACCTTTCCCTTCTGACCTTCCTCATACAAATTCAAAATTTGATCAATCAAATTTTCAAATAAAAAACAGAACACTGTATGTGAACAAAAGCAGTATCTGTGTGTAGGAATGCGGGTGTGGAGAGGTGGGGGTGGGGTGTGCATATGTGCATGCACCAATACTGGAGCTTGAACTCAGGATCTTGCCCTCCCTCTCACTTAGTTGTTTGTTTTTTTTTTTTTAACTAAAGGCTTATGCTGTTGAATCTGAGAAACAACTCATTTCCAGCTTTTTTTCTCGTTATTTGGAGATATATCACAGGAACTTTTCTGCCTGGGCTAGTATCAAACTGTGATCATCAGCTGTCAGCCTTTTAAGAAGTTAAGATTACAAATCTGAGTTTCCAGCACCCAGCACATGATATTCATTTTATAATAATGCTAATGTTGAATCAATCATTTCTAGGATACTTCTGAACAATTTTCACTGAGTATATACGCTTAGGCAAATTGTCCTCCTTTTCATGCTGGTGTTTATGCTTCTTTAGCTATAAAGAGAATGCGATGAGGTTATCAAGAATTCACCATGATCAGCCAGTGAAGCCTCTGGATCGAGCTGTCTTCTAGGTGGAGTTTGTCATGCGCCACAAAGGAGCCAAACACCTTCGCCCGGCTGTCCATGACCTCAACTGGTTCCAGTACCACTCTCTGGATGTGATTGGCTTCCTGCTGGCCTGTGTGGCAACTGCCATCTTCATCTTCATGAGGTGCTGCCTTTTTTGTTGCCAGAAGTTTCCTGAAAGTGGAAGAAAGAAGAAAAGGGAGTGATTTGAGCATGGAATTGAAGTTTCCTAAACTTATTGTGTCAAACCAAATTTTGTTCTCAGGAATTTGACTGCTTATTTAAACATGCAATATTCTCGGTCCAAAGGCAAACAATGTTGCCAAAAATAAAAATATACCCACATGCATTTATGTTGAACGTTCTTAAAAGTCATGTTATCTGCCACAAAATTTACTCAACTTACTGCTAAAAAAAAACCTAGAGATTATGACAAGAAACTCATTCTTGTAAAAGAGTTACAATCCATGTGATTCTGAGCTAACTTTTGAGCAATATAATGTAGAATAAACATTTCAAATAAAATGGAATCACAGTGTTTTGCCTAGCCATTCTACATTTAGGAATCACTCAGGCAGGAATAGTGTTATAGGAACCTATTCATGCAGAAGATAATCTCTCTAGAATTTAAATGGCTGCCATTCAATAAACACTTAAAAGTTATAGGTTATCATTGTAACAAGTTGAACATTTCTTCATGTATCTATTGGCTGTTCTTACTTCACAGGGTGGTTGTTTCTTTGGGGATTTGTTTTTAGGGGATTTAATTATTTGACCTCTAAGTACATTTTAGATATGAGGCCCTTATCTGTTTTATGGCTAGTGAAGAGCTTCTCCTGATCTGTGAGCTTTCTATTTAACTTGTTAGCTATGTCCTTTAACATGAAGAAGCTCTGCAGTTTAATGAAATCCTATTTAATATCCTTTTATTAACCTTTCTTTGATTTGTTCTGTTTTTGGTCTTGATTATGAAAGTTTTGACCTGTGCCAAGGAGCCCTAGTGGTTCCCCTGTTTCTTTAGTAATATTTTCAGGTATCTGCTTTTACCTTGAAGTCTTTGATCCATTGGTTCTGGTGCAGGGTGATATATAAGGATCTAACTTCAGTTTTCTACATATGTATAGCCAATTCTGCACCATTTGTTGAGGTTGTCTTCCTTCCATTCTGTTTTTTGGCTCCCTTATTAGGTGACCATAAGTCTGTGGGTTCATTTCTCGGTCTTTAGTTCTATTGCAGTGGTCCTCTGGCCTGTTCTTGGGTCATCTGGTTTTATTTCTATGGCTTTTTAGAAAAGTTTGAAGTTTGATATTCCTCCAGCACTGTTCTTCCTGCTAAAGATTCTTTTTGCTATTCAGGGTCTTTTATTATTCCATATGAAATTTTGGATTGCTTCTTCTATCTCATTAAAGAATGGTTCTGGGATATTAATGGGTATTGCACTGAATTTGTAGATAGCCTTTGACTGTATTCCATTTTCACAATGTTAATCCTCCCAATCCAGGAGTATGGAGGGTTTTGAGAAGCAGTTTTTAAATTGAAGTTTTCATTTTAAGTACCTACATTAAAAAGGAGGAAATGTTGCTTCACTCTAGAGTGAAATTTACACCTTTAAATGTCCATATTTAAAAAGACAAATGGTGTATTTTTTCATATATAATCAGCGTAGTAAACCACATAAGTATAATCAAGAATAAGAATCATATGATTATTGCAATCAATAAAGAATGGGGCTTTGACAAAATACAACATTTTGATATTAAAAAAAAACTTTCCAGAAATTAGGACTAGAAGGAATGAAACTTAACATAATAAGGGACACATATGACAAACTGATAGCTAGCATCATACTAAAGAGGAAAAATTGGAACAAGGGTATACACTCTCTACTCTTGTTCATCAGACTATTTGAATTTCTAGTCTGGACAATAAGACAAAAGAAGGAAAAGAAGGAGTCCAAATAGGGAAGGATGAAGTCAAACTGACCCTATTTGCAAATGATATTATCATATACTTTAAGGACCCTAAATACTACATCCAAACTCTTAGAGCTGATTTTTTTTAAAAAAAGACCTTTAGAAACATAGGAGGATACAAAATCAATATATAAAAATAAATAGCTTCTTTGTAGAATAGGAAATTAGGAAAACAACTCCATCCACAATACTGTATATATCCGTGTGAATATGCATATATACATATAATAGTAGTAAACTTAACCTGCAAGATGAAGGACCTCTATAATGAAAACTATAAATCACTGAAGAAATTGAAGAAGATGAGAAATTGGAAAGGCCGCCAATGTTCGTGCTGTTGTAGGACTAAAATTGTGCAAATGTTGATACTGCCAAAGGCAGTCTACAGATTTACTGAACCATACATCAAAATAGGATATTAGACACAATACCAAACTTGAAATTTTAGTGCAAAGCAATACTAACAAAAACAACAACTTGGAACTGGCACAAAAACAAACATAAAGAGCAATGGAACCGATTAGAAGACCCAGAAATAGACCCACACACCTAAAGCCAACTGAATTTTTTTTTTTACAAAGGAGACAAAATTGCATGGTGGAAAAATAAAATAACTTCTTCAACAAATGGTGCTGGGGTAAATACATATTCATATACAGAAGGCTGAAACTAGATGTCTCTCTCTTACCTTTTACAAAGATCAATTCAAACTATATCATAGACCTTAATATAAGATTAAACCTTGAAAGAACTACAAAAAGAGTAGACAGAACACTAGAATGTGCTTGCATAAATGAACATTCCTGAATATAACTTTAGGGTCTCCACAAATAAGAAAATTGACAGATGGTTTGCATCAGGCTGAAAATCTTCTGCACTCTGAAGGCCAGTCATTAAGCTAAAAAGAAAGCCTACAAAACTGGAGATCTATGCTAAGCTTACATCCAACAAAGGACTAATAACCAGAACTTAAAATATGAGGAGCTAATAACCAGGAGCTTAAAATATGATACCCTCAAAAAGAGTAATATTCCAGTTAATAGATGGGCAAAAGAGATAGACATGCCTGTGAGGAACAAATACAAATAGCCAGTGAATAGATGAAAAAATGCCTACCAGCCTTGGTCACATTGGAAATGCACAACAAGATAACATGGAGAATCCATCACACTCTAATCAAAATGGCCACCATCACAAGTAAACACACCCACACAAAACACACCCACACATACACTAACTCAGAATCCAACAAAATAAACACTTGATAGGTGGGCTTGAGAGGTAAAGAAGAGGGTAGACAAATGCAAAGAGAAAGAGGGCAGAGAATACAACCACAATATTCAATGCATGTCTTACAAAAGTAAAAAACTGGAGAGGCGTTGGGTTAGGATGGATGAGGAAGAATGATGAAGGGGGTGATCTTCACCAAAATGCATTGTATTCATACACTGAAATGGATTCTGTCAGTGGTGACTACTCTATACAACGATGAAACGATGATAAAAACCTAACTAAAAATAGTTCATCCAATGGCAATAAAAATACAAAAAATGCAATGACACCAAGTGCTTGTGAGGATGTGGGAGAATGGAACTTTAGTACAGTGTTGGTGAGAATGTAAGGTAGTGTGACCACTATGAAGATTTCCCAAAGAACTAAAAATAGAATGCTGTTCCATTCCTCTAGAGCATTTGTCTGATAGATTGCAAGACAGAATACAATAAAGGCAATTACACACACCCGTATTCATTGTAGCTCCATTCATAATACAGTGATGGAAAAGTGATTTGTATATATGAATGTGTGTATTGTACATGTATACACAAGTGTGTGCATATGCACTTATGCTTATGTGTGTATATATTGTGTATATATATACACACATACATGTATATGTATACACACACAAAGTAAGAAATGAGGATGATAGTGGAGGAAACTAGTACAACTGAAAAACAGACTACTCAAAGATTAAAAATAGTTGTACTGCCAGGCAACGTGACTCATGGTTATAATCCTTGCTACTCAGAGACTGAGATATGAGGACAGAGATTTGAAGCCAGCCCAGGGAGAAAAAACTCATGACTCTTGAAATAGGAATCTTAACATCAAAAGAGTCTCAATTAAACACCAAAAAATAAGAGTCTAAATTAAACACCAAAAAGCTGGAAGTATAGTTGTGGCTCAAGAGATAGCCTTGAGCAAGAAATCTCAGGGACAGTGCCCAGGACCTCCCTTCAAGCACTAGCACAAGCACACACACACACACACACACACACACACACACACACATACTGTGTGTGTATCTATGTAAAACTGGTATATGAATGTTATTAAGTAGCCTCATTAAATAGTGGTCAAAAGTTGAGAACAAAACAAATACCAATTTACTTAAGAATAAATAAATGTAGCCTATCTGTGCTATAAAATATAATTTGAAATTATAAGGAACAAACTTAAATACCTACTATAAGGGAGAAAACATTTTTTTATGGTTATGGGGCCTGAAACTCTGGGCCTGGGCACTGTCCCTCAGCTCTTCAGCTCAAGGTTAGCATTCTACCACTTGAGCCACAACTCTACTTTCAGTATTTGGATGGTTAGTTGGAGATAAGAGTGCAAAGGAGGAGCATACAAAGCAACAAAGAAAAAATCTTATAAATGTGTTAGAAACAATTGCATGAAAGAAAAAACATTTGAATACATATCTTAGGGTTCATATCTCTAACATCAATTTATCTGACCTTTTCTATAACCCCTGCTTTCATTGTATTTGATGTTGGTATAATTTGTGGAGGGGAAGGGGAAAAACAAATCATTTAAATAGGGATACAGGTGGACCCATTGCAACAATGAGATGTACAAGTCGATATGTCGAAAACGAACTTTACAACTTTGGTGGGTGGGGGGGAGGATTGGGGATGAAGGGATGGGAAGGGGAAACAAAGGAGGAAGCTACAATGCTTGATAAGAAATGTACTCGTTATCTTGCCCATGTAATTGTAACCCCTCTGTACGGTATTTTCACAATAAAAAAAAAAAAAGAATGCAAAGGACTTCCTTCCCCAGGCTGGCTTTGGACCACAACTCTCAGATCTCAGTCTCTTGAATAACCAGGGTTACAAGCATGAGCCACTGGCACCCTGCAACCTATGGCATTAATGTTAAAAAATAATTATAGGGGAAAACCTATTGAATAATGAATGCATAGCAAAAATTCTGATTTAAAGGTTTGGGATTGTATTTCTAGTTTTATGTCTAGAAAAGTACATTATAAAGGAATGACTCTTTTACTATCATTCTCAAAACTGTTGTAAAATCATTAACATATCATAGCTGCATTGTTCATGTTATATCATCAATCTTAACTGCAAAAAAGCACCTGCATTCAAGAGCAACATTACACACATTCTCATAAACAGGAGGTTTTCTATTTCCTGACCTTTTCACTTTGCCTCCAGATATGAGTACTGGTATAAGTATTTACTTTGGTGGGTACAAGTTATATTTTAACTAGTTGATGATTTCTCCTTGAATAGGAGCAAGAGCCTGAAAACACACTCTGAAAGGAAACATTGTATTATTACAGAATGGCTTCCAAAGTGACTACAGTTCTGCTCTTGCTGCAGCTGAGTGGTTTCTTTGTTTCTGGGAAATGTGGGAAAGTGTTGGTGTGGCCAATGGAATACAGCCATTGGATCAATTTGAAGATAATATTGGATGAGCTTGTGGTAAGGGGTCATGAGGTGACTGTTCTGGTATCTTCAACTTCTACTTTCTTTGAGGTCAACAAACCATCTCATATTAAATTTGAGACCTATCCTTCATCAATAAGCAGTGAGGAGATAGAAAAGTTATTCCTGGAATCACTCAGAAAATGGATTTATGAGCTGCCAAAGCTGCCATTTTGGACATATTTTTCCACGTTGCAAGAACTTACATGGGAAGATTCTGCTTATTTTGAGATTCTCTGCAAAGATGTAGCTTTGAACAAGAAACTTATGACAAAACTACAAGAATCCAGGTTTGATGTCGTTCTCGCAGATGCCTTTGTTCCCTGTGGTGACCTGCTGGCTGAACTACTAAACCTTCCCTTGGTGTACACTCACCGCTTCTTTCCTGGATACACATATGAAAAATACATGGGAGGACTTCCAGTCCCTCCTTCTTATGTGCCTATCATTGAGACAGAACTCAGTGATCGAATGACATTCATGGAGAGGGTGAAAAACATGCTATACGTGATTTATTTTGACTTTTGGTTCCAAGCATTTAATGAGAAGAAGTTGAATCAGCTTTATAGTGAAGTTCTAGGTGAGTCCTATTCTCAGTTGCTCCCATAAAGTTCTAAATTTTCTTGGTCTTTGAAGAAAGAATGTCAGATCAGATGAATTTCTCTTTGATGAAGGAATTTATCTTTAATGATGATAGAAATACACAAAAGCTTTTCTATCCAATGCAAAACATGTCTAGAAAAGTGTCAGAAAGCTCTGGTAACATTTGAACAGGATACTTCAGGAAGCATACTATGCCCCCAAAAGTAAATTGCTGAGGGTTTCTCTACACAATCTTGTATCTGCCTTACTATTTTTACTGGTCTTTAAAATCAGTAATTTCTAATTTCATTAAACCTCTTGATGAAGGTATACATGTACAGGTTAAAGACAACACATACTTGCAGCAAGATTATCTACATACCATTGAAGGCTTTTTTTTCCTTGTGTAGATCAGTTTTCTCACTTAGAAATTAATTTTTTCACTTTATCTAAATAATTCCTTCACAAGAAAGAGATAGTATCTTTATATTAGATATAGTAAACCTATAATTTTGGATTTTTAGTGATTTTTTTCTGCCTTCACTCAGAGTTTATTTACTTATTCATATTGAAATAGCCATAATGTAGACAGCACTGGTATGTAGACAGACTCACACCTGAAAATCCACTCACAAGGCTGAGAACTGAAAATCATGGTTCAGCCAGCCAAGACAGCAAAGAGTATGAGCCTTTTATTTCCAAATGATTACTAAAAAGCCAGCAGTAGAACTGTGGGTCCACGATAGAGTACTAGGCTGAGCACAAAAGCTCCAGGATCATGCTAGTCCCTGAGTTCTAGACCCAAGACCAAGGCATGTGTGTGTATGTGCGTGTGTGTGCGCACGTGTGTGTGTATGTGTGTGTGTGCGTGCACGCCCCCCCCCACATCATAATATTGAAGTATAGGCATACAAATTATTAGGTTATTTTAAACTATGAATCTCTACTAAAAATTAAGAGTAAATGTAAGTCTTCCCATATTCTAAAACTTTCCTACCCCTTATTCATAAATATAGTTATAAATTACTAGATGCTGTAAACTATTTATGTGAAATAAATGTAGTAGAAATCCAAATAAAAGGAATAGAAATATAGCCATACTCAAAACCTCTCAGTTTAAGCCTAGGACTGTGGCTTAATGGTATATTGCTTGCTTAGCATGCCTAAAGTCCTGGGTTCAATTCTTCAGTACCACATAAACAGAAAAAGCTGAAAGTGGCACTGTGGCTTAAGTGGTAGACTGCTGGCCTTGAGCAAAAGATGCTCAGAAACGGTGCCCAGGCTCTGAATTCAAGCCCCAGGATTGGAAGAAAAAGGACAAAAAAATAATAATAAAAACCCTCTGGGTTCACTAGAAAACTAAAAGACAAGGTTCCAGATTCTTATAGGGCAAAATATATTAAGATTTACTAGCAAAGGTATTTCCCATAAGTATTATGGTCAACAGGTAATGTCATGCAAATCTATGTTAAGATTTGTGCCTTACTATCTAGGCTGGCTCATTGTGATAGCTATTTACAGTTGTGAAATACTAGGTGAGTTACAGATGTAGTGCAGACAACATCTACAAGCTGCAGTCTTTTAGTCTGAAAGTCTTTTCTGACTTTCCTGCATCTGCACACATATATATGAGCCACACATGAAAAGTATGTATGTATAGATAATACATACACCTATCCATATACACATATTTGTATTATGAAAAGACTCTTGAACACATTTCAGAATATTATTGAAGGTCCTTTGAGAAGAGTATCTCACATTCATATCCACCTGACAATTTTCTCATACTCTATTCTTTTGGTCTTCTTTTACCCTTTCAGGTAGACCTACAACATTATTTGAGACAATGGGGAAAGCTGATATATGGCTCATTCGAACCTACTGGGATATTGAATTCCCTCGCCCACTCTTACCAAATTTTGAATTTGTGGGAGGACTCCACTGCAAACCTGCCAAACCTCTGCCTAAGGTAAATATCTTCCTGTTAATTTGCCTCTGTTTTTATTCAATTTCAACAGGATGATTCTATTTTATTCATTTACATTGCTTGTCTCAAAGACAGAGTCATAGGAAGTGATAAATAGAAATTCTTACAAACATCGTTGTGATGGTATAGACATTTTCCTTACAGAATTAAAGAGAAAACTGTTGAGCTTTGGAAGTAAGATCAAGGTATTCATCATTCAATTCATAAGAAAACAACATTACATTGAAATGTGGTAAGAATCTATAGAGACACAAAGTGGGTAGTGTCTCTGCCCCAAATACCATAAATTCTATTTCAAAAGATAGACTGTGAAAATGTTCTATCAAGAAAAGACCACATGTGTTTCTTATCTACCTTAAGACTATGTGGGACCCTAGAAAATTTCCAGAGGGAATATAGGTTCCCTCACCATAGTACAGAGGAAATGTGTGCTATACATGTAATAAATAGCACAATTTTTCATATTTATTGAACACCTGATAACTTATCCTACTTACCCGCCCTTAGGTTGAGATATTTTCAAGTTTTCCATAAGCATGTAGAATGATATTCTTAATAAACAAGAGAATCTTACACAATTTATTTAACATCATAATTTTATGTTACAAAGAAAAAGCAAAAAGTGTATGGCACCATGAAATGCTCTCATGAGACCTGCTCTATTTTCCAATTTATAGTAACATAAATGTGACCTTATTCAGAGTTACAATCATTTATGAAAGAATATTTGACTATTTGGGCATCATTGGCTCACACCTGTAATCCAACCTACTCAGGAGACTGAGATCTGAGGATCATGGTTCAAAACCAGCCAGGGCAGGAGTCCATGAGACTCTTATCTCCAATTAATCACCAGAAAACCGCAAGTGGTGCTGCACTCAAAGTAGTAGAGCATGAGCCTAAAGCAGGAGAACTCAGGAACAGTGCCTAGGCCCAAAATTCAAGATCTATGACAGAAAAAAGAAAAAAAGTACTGAAAACGGTATAGATTACTCACAAAATTAAAAAATAGATTCATGATTTATCAACAGGTAAGCTGAATTGATTGAAGGATCTCCATGAAGTGCTCATCCTTAAAGCAAAGAAATAGAAGCAAAATTTTGGCATCCATGAATGGATTTATAAATAAAGAATATGTTGTATACACATACAAATAAGAGGAAAAGCCTTTAAAACAGGAATTGGGACACATGAACAGACTTCCAGAACTTTGATAACCCACGAACTAAAACTAGCCAGTCAAAAAATACAAATGTTTTATTCATCTACTGAGGGGCATCTGGGTTGGTTCCATATCTTAGCTATGGTAAATAATGCTCTGATAAACATGGTTGTGCTGGCAGCTTTAGTATAGCCTTGTTTGTCATCATTTGGATATGGATCAAGAAAATGTGTTATATTTATACAATGCAATTCTGTGCCTCCATCAGAAAGAATGACATTATCTCATTTGTTAATAGAAAAACTTGGAAAAAAATTATATGTGAAGTAAGCCAGGCCCAAAGAAACATAGGTCCCATGGTTTCCCTTATTTGCAATAACTAGTATAAGTCTAGGACAAGCAGAAAAGGTCAAAAGCTATATGACTATATCAGATGATGTTAAATGAAATAAATCCCAAGATAGAGACACAACTGTTTTTTTTTTCTTTCTTGCTATTGTTTTTAATGTATTTAAAATGTACTATGGGTTTTTGTTTGTTTCCCTTGTATGTTCTTCCCCCATGGTATAACCCCTGTTGTCACTGTATTTGATTCTGCATCTTGTATATACATTCTTCTAATTTGGGGAGGGAAGGGAAATAACAAAATGTTGAAATAAGGATACAGGTTGACCCATTGTAACAATGAAATGTACACGATACTATGTTTCAAATGAACTTTACAACTTGGGGCGGGGAGAGGAGTTGGGGCTGTGGGGAAGGAAGGGATGGTAGGGGGAAAACGAAGGGGGAGGTAACAATGCTCCATAGGAAATGTACTTACTCATGTAACTATAAACTCTCTGTACAGTGTTTTTACAATAAAACATTTTTAAAAAGACAGATGTTACATGAACCTACCCAGTCTTCAAAATTATAAAAACAGAAAGAAGTATAGTAGCCAAGGGACCAAAGGAGGGTAAAAATCATTTTTTTCTTAGTTTCTACAGATTTTCAATTCTGCAATATTTTGGAGCTGGTTTGCATAATAATATGGGTAAATATGAGTAAAACTGGTGAACTATACACCCTAGAAATAGGAATGATTATAAATTTGTATTGTGTATTTTACATAAAGAGCTTCACTCTAATAATTCCTGCTAATATTGATTGGTTCTCCTTAAATTTAGTGCCAATCTTAACAATATTTTTACATTACTGCCTCTCTTTTATGATGGATCAATTTTTCTTCACAGGAAATGGAAGACTTTGTCCAGAGCTCTGGCAACAATGGTATTGTGGTGTTTTCTCTGGGGTCAATGGTAGGTAATATGACAGAAGAGAAGGCCAATGTGATTGCATCAGCGCTAGCACAGATTCCACAAAAGGTGAGAGAAAGAGTTTCAGTGAACATCTGCTTAAGGAGTCTGTTACACTGTGAAGGGTCTAATTACAAATATATCCTATGTGAAAAAAGGGCTCTCTAATACATCAATCACTGAAATCACTTTTAATACAGAAATACAAGTGGCAGGTGCTTTAGCATAACAGAATACTTTTGTGTACACATAGTGTACACGAAAAAATGCATTTAACAGGTTTAGTAAGAACCTGAACTTCTAGTTTTATTATAAGTAAATAACCCTCCCCCCCAAAAAAATCCCCAAGATCTTCCTTGTCATTTCTTTCTTTTTCTCCCAGGAGAACTAAGGACTCTGTACACAGTGAAGCTATAATCAGAATGAAGTTATATTTTAATCAGTAACTATACCAGCCCAATAAAGATAAGCAGGCACTCAAAACTGGAGATTGCATTATCCAACATCATATTCATATGTAATCTCAGCCTCATTTCTTCCCTGAATTTTGAAATAGGCTTATCCATATTGCTGGTGCTACTCTTAATAAAGAAGATCAGGACTCACCAACCCCAAGTCCACGCACTCAGCAAACCAACATGATGGAGAGAAAGAAATGTTGGCCTGCCCTGCTAGACTGGTCCTTGTTAATGTCTGAAAAAAGAAGATATATAATAAAGAGTGGAGAAGGAATCTTACCCTTATGGTGGTCCTTGAAAAAGTGGCCTCACAAGGGTCTAAGAAGTGAAATAATTTATGATCAAAGTAGTTATTCCAAGTCAGAGGCTGGTGGCTCACACCTGTGATACTAGCTACTCAGGAGGTTGAGATCTGAGGATCTCCAGCCTGGGCAGGAAAGTCAGTGAGATTCTTGTCTCCAGTTAACCACCAGGAAACTGGAAGTGGTACCATGACTTGAAGTTGTAGAGCACTAGCCTAAAGCAAAAGAGCTCAGAAACAGTGCCCAGGAACTGTGTTCAAGTCCCAAAATTGACAACACACACACACACACACACACACACACACACAAAGTAGCTATTGTCTGTGTGGTGGGATACATCTATAATCCTGGCATTTGGACCCTACCAAATAAGCCAGCTTGGGCTACATGGTGAGATCGTCTCTCAAAACAAAATTAAAAGTGATTATAAGAAAACACTAATAAATATCACTCCAATAAAAGGTTGTGAAACAAAATGAATGTGTAGTTTATAAGCACAATTTATCAATTAGAACTCTAATAACAAATGTTTTGCATGCTACTACTTGATATTTAAAAACTCATTTTGCCTAAGCGACTTAGGAAAGATCAAGAAAGTATGCTATATCTTGATAAAATAGAAAAATAAGTCCAGTGAAAAATGTATTTCTAGCACTATTTTAGTAGTTCTCATTGTTTATCATGTCTTTTCCTCATGTCCTTAGCTATCATGTAAGAGGTACTATAGAGATTATTTATTAGTCTCTTCTTAATTCTAATGCGAAGGACCTGAGATCTGACTCAAGTACTAAGAGGGTTCTTTGACAGAACAGGTTGTATGGAGATTTGATGGCAAGAAACCAGATGTCTTGGGATCCAACACTCAGCTCTACAAGTGGATCCCCCAGAATGACCTTCTTGGTAAGACCCTGGAGAATATTAAAAACACAACCTCAGCAATTGAGGAGGACAAATATTTAATAAGAAATATTTTTACAAATGGAAAACTAAAAAGAAAAAACCCTGTCTTCCTATTTATACCAGTATGGTACTTTACCATTTGAGTCATGCCTCCGTCCTACCTTTTTGCTGGTTATATTAAAGATGGAGTCTCATGATCTCTTCTTTCCAGACTGGACTTAAACCTTGATCCACTGGATCTCAGCCTCCTGAATAACTAATATTACAGGCCAGAGTTACCAGTGATGACTGTACTTATTCTGTATAGGGGGCAGTATTTCTCACAGGCACATTAAGAACAAGAATTGCCAGTTCAACCCTGCACTTGTGGCTCATGCTTGCAATCCTAGCTACTCAAGAAACTGAGATCTGAGTACTGGGTTCTAAGCCAGATCACCTTCTGAGACTCTTATCACCAATTAACAACAACAACAACAAAGCCAGAAATGAAGTGTGGCTCAAGTGGTAGAACACTAGCCTTGGCAAGGAAGCTTACAGATAGCATCCAAGGTCTGAGTTCAAACTCTAGGGAGGAGGAGAGAGAGGAGGGGAAGGAGGGGAAGGAGGGGGGAGGAGGGGAAGGAGGGGGGAGGGGGGAGCGGGGGGGGGGGGGGGAGGAGGAGGAGGAGGAGGAGGAGGAGGAGGAGGAGGAAGAACAGCAGCAGCAGCAAAAACAACTGCCATTTTATATGGTCAGAATTCCAGACATAGTTTCAGGTGTGATTAATTGTGGATCATGCCCCAGTCTTCTCTTTCTACAGTTTTGTATCTATAATCCCAGAGCTAATTCAAATGACAGTGAAACATAGAACTCTGTATTTTCTATGTAAATAAAAAATCTCTACACCATCAAATGGTGTACATTTCATGATAAAGTACAGCCTAATCTACCTCTGGTTCAATAGCACCAATAAACCACACCCTAGGCATAGTGACTAGGGCAGTGTGTCTTATTATTTTTTTCTTTTTTTGAACTCAGGACCTGGGCACTGTCGCCAAGCTTCTTTTGCTTAAGGCTAGCCCTGTACCTCTTGAGCCACAGAACCACTTCCAGCTTTTCTATTTATATGGTTCTGAGGAATCAAATCCAGGGTATCATGCTAGGCAAGCACTGCCACTAAGCCACATTCCCAGTCCCAGAGTGCCCTTGGAGTCCCAATAACTTCATTCTTGCTCCCATGCCCCCTCAGATATTTACCCATAGTACTTCTATCCAGGGTATGACTTTATGTTGTTTTTTTCCCACTCTCATAGCAAATTTGTTTTCATTCCTCAAGTCTCACCTCAGAGAGCTTTTCTATATAGTCTTACCTGTGAGTGGACTGCAGGTGTTTGTTGTTCTGAAATTTAAAAGCAATTTTACTGCACTTTTCATAATAATAACAATCTGCTAGTGGGAAAACATTTCTTTTTTCTAAGTATTCTGTTTACTATTTCTCATTTTAAGGCTAAATATTATAATTAATTATATCAGATAATATCATTATATTTATTGTATAATGCATATATTATTAATATATAAATTATATTAAATTATAAATATATTAAAGATACAGATATAAAATATAATAGATAATATAAATTACAAATATTAATGTATTAATTGTATATATAACATAATAATTATATATAATTAGTATTAATAATAATTTCCTTTCCTTTATCCCATTGTTAGGTCATTCAAAAACCAAGGCTTTCATAACTCATGGTGGCACCAATGGTGTCTATGAGGCCATCTACCATGGGATTCCTATGGTGGGCATTCCTTTGTTTGCTGATCAGCCTGATAACATTGTTCACATGAAAGCCAAAGGAGCTGCTGTTAGACTGGACTTCCACACAATGTCAAGTGCAGATTTGCTCAAAGCACTGAAGACAGTCATCAATGACCCTAGGTGAGTATAATGATTTTTTTCAATGTGGTAATATTTAAGAAATGTTCTTCTAATGAAAATAGATTACATTTATTTTTGAAATTTTCAAATGATTTAATCACTGGGAAATGTGCTTTATTCCAAAGCTGTTATTTTTAAAACTGACATTAAGATTTACTGCACATATAGTTATTCATAAAGTGGTATCATGTTTTAAAAAACTTTTACTATACATGTAATTGTAAAGAAAATAAATTTTGTAAATATCATCAACTCCACAAAAGGACAATGACTTTGAAGAACTGTGTTAAATTATTTCAGTATCTGCAATTTCTGAAACTCTTGATCTTTCTAAATTTCTAAATTATTACACCTGGTTTTAACCAAGTGTGATCAAAGCAAAAGTCAATTTTAAAAATGCACTTCTTTAATCTGGCACCAGTGGTTCACACCTATATCTTAGCTGCTTAAGAGGCTGAGATCTGAGGATCACCATTAGAAGTCAGAAAAGTCTGTGAGATTATTATCTCCAATTAACCACCAAAAAAAGCCAGAAGTATTTGTAATCACAACTTGATTTGTTAAATGGCAAATACTCTATACAACTATTAAAAGATATTTGTTTGTTTTTAAGTCAGAAGTGGAGCTGTGGCTTGAGTGGTAGAGCATTAGCCTTGAGCAAAAGGAGCTCAGGGACAGTCCCCAGGCCTTAAATTCAAGCCCCAAGATTAGAAAAAAATTCTGTCATGTGTTGTTTAAAAAGAATTATTCAAGGGGCTGGGAAGGTGGCTCAGTGGTAGAGCACTTGCCTTGCATGCTCGAGGCCCTGGGTTCGATTCCACAGCACCACATAAGCAAAAAGAAAAAAGCCGGAAGTGGCACTGTGTCTCAAGTGGTAGAGCACTAGCCTTGAGCTGAAGAGCTGAGGGACAGCGCCCAGGCCCAGAGTTCAGGCCCCATGACCGGACCCATAAAAACAAAAAAAGAATTATTCAAGTTTGGATGTGTGGCTCAGGTGGTAGAGCATCAGCCAATGAGCAAAAGTATCAGACAATGAGTTGGAGTCTTAGTCTCAGAGCAAAAAGAAAGAAAGAAAGAAGGAAGGAAGGAAGGAAAGAAGGAGAGAGAGACACAGAGAGAGAGAGAGAGAGGAAGAAAGACAGACATGTGATATGTACAATGAAATTCTACTCACCCATTAGAAATAATATTATTATATTATTTGTAGGAAAAAAGGTGGACCCAGAACTCTGAGACACAAATGGTCCATGTTTTCTCTCACATGAGGAAACTAGATCTAAACCACAACTGGATATGGTAATTTATACAGGGCTGCATGCATTTATACACAAACAGACTAAAGGAGGATACACTTAGTGGAGGGATACAAAGATGTAACTCCTCTGGACATCTAAAATACTACTTATCAAAATGAATTCCAGGAAAACAAACATGTCTTTTTGTCTTGTTGTTGTTTTTGTTTGTTGTTGTTGTCTTCTTATGGGAGGCAAAGAGGTGTCACAGGATTGGAGGAAGGGTAAACAAATGCAGTCATAGTATTCAATATACATCATGTAAAAAGTAAACTATGCAACTTATGGGCAGGGATGGGAGAAGGAAAATGGAGGAAAGTGAAAAAAAGAGGGGACATTGTCCAAGAAGCATTATACTCATTACCTGACTTATGGAATTACAACCCCTTTATACAACTCCCTAATAATAACAACAATTTAAAGACAGGATAAAAGAGAGGAAGGGGGAGAGAATTCAGTCATAATAGTTAATGCATATCCTTTGAAACTAGGAAAACTGAGGGAAGTGGATGTGTTGGGAGGGATGAGAAAAGTGTCATTGATCAAGATGCATTATAAATATAAACTCATCTGTTGAATTGAAACCCTTTTGTACAACTATTAAAAATAAGAATATTTTTATTAAAAAGGAATTTTTCAGGTTAAGTAGAAATTAGACAGTAGAGGATAGAAGAATGGAAGGTTGTACTGTAATATAATTCCTCTTCAAATACTGCATTTAGTTGTCTCAATTAAATCACTTTAAATGACTTATTAACATTTGCTTGGTTGGGAGAAAAAAATCCAAGAACATATTTTTCCATAGGACTTCCATTTTGACTTTGGAAATATTTCTCCATCTGAAAATACCACCCAACATTCACATTCTCCATGACCCAACAAAATCATGTTATTTCTATTGTTCTTCTGTATCAGTAATGCCTCTGTGGGAAATGTACATGGATCCATTTTATGATACTCTCCAAAACCTTTCATTGACTTCCTATGTTTAAGCTAGTGTTGGTATCTCTATGTTTCTCTTTTAGCTATAAAGAGAATGCAATGAGGTTATCACGAATTCACCATGATCAGCCAGTGAAGCCTCTGGATCGAGCTGTCTTCTGGATTGAGTTTGTCATGCGCCACAAGGGAGCTAAACACCTTCGTCCGGCTGTCCATGACCTCAACTGGTTCCAGTACCACTCTCTGGATGTGATTGGTTTCCTGCTGGCCTGTGTGGCAACTGTCATCTTCATCTTCATAAAGTGTTGCATGTTTTGTTGCCAGAAGTTAGGTAAAACTGGAAAGAAGAATAAAAGAGAGTAATTGTAGGTAGGTGTGAATTTGAGAGGTCCAGCAAGAGGAGGTTGAGAGGTCAGATTATTTCTTCCAGGAGCAAAACAGCTTATTACTAGTAAATTAATCCTTATTTAGGAGTTAGAATCATTTCTAGCCAGTGGGGAGATACTGAGAAAAACAAAGATATAACTATATATGTTATCCTGTTGAAACTCTGCTGTCATTTGATAACTATTCTAAAAATGATAATTTTAATTGCAGCTTGCTTGCAAGTTAATTCTTGGACACAAGGTCAAATTCCACCTCCACTTCTAACATCAATATTCTCTGACTACTCAGCTTTCTTTAGCTTCATTTTAGAAATTTGTAGTTGCAATTTTTTTGAATATATTCCCTAATTAAAATTGGGTAAAGTGAGTCACCACTCCATTTAGTTTTGGGAAAACAGTAGTGTCATATGGATTTTACTATGTATCTAGTCTCAAAATCATGGGCTGGGAATGTAGTTTAGTGGTAGAGTGCTTGCCTAGCATGCATGAAGTCCTGGATTCAATTCCTCAGTACCTCATAAACAGAAAAGGCCAGAAGTGATGCTGTGGCTCAAGTGGTAGAATGCTAGCCTTAAGCAAAATAAGCCCAGGAATAGCACCCAGGCCCTGAGTTCACAAGCCCCAATGCTAGCCAAAAAAAAAAAAAAAAAAAAGCTGAGGGACAGCATTCAGGGCCTTAGTTCAAGGTGCAGGATTGGCACACATAGAAATACAATTTCATTTAGAACTTTATTCAGGTAAACATAGCAAATGGTCAAAACAATGTAAAAGTCTTGATCAAACTAGTATTACACACTCTTGTGAATAGTAGCTATTGATTTAGCCAGTGGCATAAGTGGTAAATGGTTAGAGTGCTTACTTAGCAAACACGAAGCCTGAGTTCAAGCCCCAGTACTATGAAAACCAAAATATGCTATTGGATTTAACTGGAATAATTTAACCAGTTACAAATTGTATTTGGCTAGAGTTGTAAATTGCCTACTTTATAGTACATACAGTGAAAATGATTCAAAAAGTTTAAGCAAAAACTTTTTTTAGAAAACTCCGTTAAAACTGTTTTCAAAAAGTAATGAAAAAATAAAGGCTACACAAAGCACAATGGAAGGTGTCTCCATCATTTGGCCTGTGAGTAGGTTATATTCAGACTTTAATCTTTGTAAAGATTTGCTTCAGGTCCTTCTGCTGTACACCAGACATATCAACATAAATAGCCATCTGAGATATTCTCTGAAGAATACTTGAGAAAAAATAGTGTTGCAACACATAGTATTGTCATGTCTAGGAAAACAGCATATTCAAAGTAGTTGAAGGAAGTTGTAGGGTAATGAGTACATTTCGTATGTTACCTCCTCCTGTTTTCCCCTACCATCCCCCTTCCCTCCACACCTCACCAACTCCTCCCTTCCCCTCCCATATTGTAACGCTTGTTTTCAACATAGTATCCTGTACATCTCGTCATCACAATGGGTCGGCCTGCATGCCCATTTAAGTGTTCCCCAATATCCCTTCCCCTCCCCAAATTACAAAAATGTATATACAAGGTGCAGAACACTGGCATCAAATCCAGTGAGAACAGGGATTATGCTGTGAGGGAAGAATATACAAAAGGAATAAAAGAATCACATAGTGCATTGTAAGTACATTAAAAACACTAGCAAGAAAGAAAAAAATCACTTGTATCCTTGTCTTGGGGTACATTTTGCTTAACATCATCTCATGTGGTCATATGTACATAGCCTTTGACATTCTCTGCTTGCCCTAGACATGTACTAGTCATTGCAAACAAGGGAAACCATAGGACCTATGTTTCTCTGGGCCTGGCTTACTTCATTTAATTTTTTCCAAGGCTTTCCATTTCCTAACAAATGGGGCAAGGTCATTCTTTCTGATGGAGGCATAGAATTCCTGTATGAGTGTGTGTGTATGCATGCATGCATGTATGTATGTATATATATATATATATCAAGAAATATATATATATATATATATATCAAGAAAATGTGATTTTATATACATATATATATATATATTCATCTACTGAGAGGCATCTAGGTTGGTTCCATATTTTAGATATGGTAAATGCTGCTGCAATGAACATGGTTGTGCTGGTAGCTTTGGTATGACCTTGTGATCATTTTGCAAAAAATGACAAGTATGGCTCAAGTAACAGAGCCATCTGCCTAACAAGCATAGGACCTTGAAATCAAATTTCATTGCAATAAACTGTTATATATTTATATTCTGGGTTTTTTTGGTTTGGTTTGGTTTTTGGTGCCAGTCTTGGGGCTTGAACTAGGACCTGGGCACTGTCCCTGATTTTTTTTTTTTTTTCTCAGAGTTAACACTCTACCACTTGAGCCACAATGCCACTTCTGGGTTTTTTCTGCTTATGTGGTACTGAGGAATCAAACCCAGGTCTTAATGCATGCTAGGCAAGCACTCTACCACGAAGCCACATTCCCTGCCCTATATATTTATATACTGTACATGGGCGTACTACATAATATACAAAACAATTCTTGGCAACAAGAAGCATTACTACTAACAAGAATGACAATAGTCATATGACAATAGTTGAACAAAGTTAATGAAGACATCCAGTTACACTAGACTTTATATACCACAATACGGTCTACCTTCTAGTATTATGATCGTTACCATGACATAGTCATAGATGAGAACTCTTCCTGTGTAACCTCATGGCTTTACCATTTTTTGTTTTGTTTTGTTTCGTAGGTATTAGGGCTTGAACTTGCCTGGCTTGTTTGCTTGCCCTGTTTTTTGCTGGTTATTTTGGAGATAGAATCTCAAGGACTGATGTGCTTAGACTAGCACTGACGTGGGATCCACCAGATCACAAGCCCCTAACTAGCTAGGATTACAGGAATAAGCCACAGGTGCCTGGCTTACCTATTGTGAGGGTAGGACTCAAGCAACCTCATTTTGATATTTCCACAGTGAAATCAAAATTGAAACAAACAATAGTCATGCATTATTTAATAAGGATATTGTCTTGTTAGACCATTCCTGTTTTTGAAAGCAAAGTGTACTTCATAAACCTGGATGTTACGTTACTTAAAATAACACCTTGAACTCTAGATGCACCAGTGGTGTATTACATGGCATACTGATTTGCTTTAAGCTTTTAAAATACAACACAAAAATATACTCTCAACATACATACATATATATATATATATATATATATATATATAGTAAATGCATAATCTAGCAATGAGCTAACCAAAGAGTACTAAACTTAAATATGTTCTGTATATGTGCTGATTTAATATCAGACTTATACTACCACCACCATAAAAATATCACAGCATGCAGAAAAGGTCAGATAAGGTGATGTTAGGGAAATGAACCCTAAGATATGCATTCAATTTTTTTCTTTCATGCAATTGTCTCTAACACATTTATAAGATTATTTCTTTGTTGCTTTGTATGTCCCTCCCCCACGGTATAACCCCTGCTTTCACTGTATTTGATGTTGGTATAATTTGTGGAGGGGAAGGGGAAAAACAAATCATTTAAATAGGGATACAGGTGGACTCATTGCAACGAGATGTACAAGTCGTTACGTCGAAAACGAACTTTACAATTTTGGTGCTGGGAGGGAGGGGAGAGCGGGGAGGATAGGGTGGGGGGGAGGATGGGAAGGGGAAACAAAGGAGGAAGCTACAATGCTTGATAAGAAATGTATTCATTATCTTGCCCATGTAATTGTAACCCCTCTGTACAGGATTTTCACAATAAAAATTTTTTTTTAATTAAAATAAAAAAATACTAAAACATTTTGACATGTCCAAAAAAAAAACCACAGCATTATGCCATGGTAATCATTAGGTGCTCAGATTTTCAGCTGTAAAGAAATCTTTTGGGATGTTCATTCTCTTATATAGGACATTACGATTTTATAAAGTGATGATGTGATTAAGGCCAGTAACACTATCTGAAGCAAGCAAGCTTTATATATGTAGCTACAATAGGACTGCTCAAAGGAAGAAGCTCGGTGTGATAGCCTGTCACCCTCGGTGCACATCTGGGCAGGAAGCTAGACTCTATCTAGAAAATAAACCAGAGCAAAAAAAAAAAGAGAGAGGCATAGCTCAGTGGTAGAGTACCTGCCTAGGAAGCTCAAGAAATTGCATTCAAATTCCAGTACTCACATAAAAAGTAAGGTGTTTTCTTTAGACTCACCAAATTGGCTATGATTAGGGGTTGAAGCTTGGTTCTACTAAATATTTGTTGAATTGTATATACTCTCAGAACTTGTTTCTGAATTTTAGCATACACCGGGATGAGGATAGGTCAGTACATAATAGTATAATAGCATGAGGTATACTGTGTTCAATAGTACTTATTTCAGAAATGTCCTATCACTTATCAACTTCTCCTTAAAATAGCATTTCTAGTAATTCCTTCAGATCTCAGAAATTCACCATTTAAGACCTTGAAAAAATAGCAGATGTAGTACTGGATGTGTAGCTTAAATGGCACAATGCTTACCAGACAAGCACCAGGCCCTTAATTCAAACTTCAGTATCACAAACAAAATGGCAGTGACATGACTTGACTTACCATCAGATTAAAGGGAGTAACAAAACTAGAACCATAGTTTCCTAAAAAGGAGTTTAAAAAGTTTTCCTCTATCACACTGCAGATCTGACATGAACCCACTCATTTTTGAAATAAACGTACTCATTGCAAGTATTTTGAATAACTTTTTTTTTTTGGTCAGTCCTGGGGCTTGAACTCAGGGCCTAGGCCCAGTCCCTGAGCTCTATAGCTCAAGGTTAGTGCTCCTATCACTTGGAGCCACACCACTACTTCTGGTTTTCTGATGCTTTGAATAACAATCTTCAAATCTCAGCCGTCTGAGTAGCTAAGATTACAGATGTGAGCCACCAGTGCTTGGCTTGAACATTGTATATGCTTTAATTATGGCAGTGAAATCTTAAGTTTAAAATATTCTTCAAGGACCTGGCTCAAGTGACTCATACCTGTAATCCTTGCAACTCAAGGAGGCTGAGTTCTGAGTATCACAGTTCTCAGCCAGCCTAGGCAAGAAAGTTTGAGATTCTTATCTTCAATTAACCACCTACCTCCTCCCCCACTCCTCCCCAAAAAAACTTTAAGTGAAGCTGAGCTCAACTGATAGAACACTAGCTTAAGCCGGGGTAAAGGGGGAAGCTAGGTGAGCTGGGAATGTAACTTAGTGGTAGAGTACTTGCCTAGCATGCATGATACTCTGGGTTCAATTTCTCAGAAAAGGCCAGAAGTAGCATTGTGGCTCAAGTGCTAGCCTTGAGCAAAAGCAGCTCAGGGACAGTGCCCAGGCCCTGAGTTCAAGCCCCAGGACTGGCCGAAATAAAAGCTGAGACTGTGCTAATGCCCAGAGTTCAAGCTCTAGAAATGGCACCAAAATGAAATAAAATCCTCCCAAAATCAGGGTCCTACGTTTAAATTACTTTTAAAAATGTATTTTTGTGATTTGATAAAGACTCAAATGTTAACTACTACATTGTTAAAAGAAAAACAACATATAAATAAATGCTTTAGATATGCAAGTTTATGAAGGTCTAATGGGGAATTGACACAAAAAATTCTTCCAGTTTTTTATGGTTCTAAGGTTCTAGTAGAAGAGATGATAATGTAACCCTGTAAGTCTATGTAATAAGTAAAAGGATCAATATGCAAAATAAATTATAGATGAAAAAAATTTGTGATCACCTTAGAACCAAACACTGATATATAAATTCTCACCACAGAACCTAGGTATACATTTTTTTCGTTCTAGTCCTGGGGGCTTGAACTCAGGAACTGGACCCTGGCTTTGAGCTTTTATGCTCAGGGCTAGCATTCTATCACTTGAGCTACAGCTCTATTTCTAGTTTTTTTGGACACTGAGGATGAGTCTTACAAACTTTCCTGCAGGGGTTGGCTTCAAACTGGGACCCAGATCTCAGCCTTTGAGAAACTAGATTACAGGCATGAGCCACCAAGATGGCTAGTATAATCTCTATTTTTAATCCCCCTCTATGTTTTGAAAACAAGGAATACAAATCTAATTTGCAATCCAAACCCATTTAAATTCAACAAGGCGAGCAACTTTAGGAAAACAAAACAAAAAAACCCAGCAGTTCCATTTTCTTTCCGATCCAGGCCCTTCCACTTATTTGGTCACTTTGAGAACACCTTGAGAACATGCCCATTTAAGGAAAGAATCATGGGAAGGGCTTGCCAGGTGCACAGAGCCCAGCCCCCAACAGTCAACTCCCACACCTCTTACCCAGCTAACAAATTAGCCCACTGATTAGGGTTGCAGAGACAAAAACGAATTGAATTGGTAAGATATTTTCCTGGTAAAAATCTTTAGCTTTGTCTGCTTTCCAGTGAAAGAATAAATACTTTCCCTGTAAGTTTAGGAGCAAGACAAGATCTTGGCACACTAAACCAACCAAAATAGTAATAATAATTAAAAAAAATAAGGATAGTCTGTTTTGCTCACCTATTTCAAACCGTAAGACATAGGTAATTTCCGCACCACGTATCAGGCAGGGTCTGCCTTGTAGTTTTAAAAAAACTACTCACCCCAACTCCACTAGAGGGCACTCTTACACAAAATATTCTATGTCCACAGATGTACAATAAATTAGAAATCAGACAAGGAAATACAGCAGTGTCAATCTTTACCAATTTATTTTATACAAAACAGTAGCAATGTGGAATATGGGAATCATCTTCTGCTGCCACACGCAAGTTGTGAACATTCCAAGCCAATGTATACAGTTTACAGGGGAAGGCTAAACAGCATCAACCATGCTACTGAACTTAGGGATTTATTTAAAAAGATTAAAAATTAGATAGCAATGTCTTCTTAATATTGCTCTCATCATTGAAGACTAAAAAATAAAAAAGTGACTTTGTAAGTTTAAAAAAAAAAGGGGCGGGGGGAGAAACCAAAAGGCTGCTACAACACTGCCATACAGTCAAACCATCATACTTCAGTATTTCCATACTTGATAGCAGCATTATTTTACTGAACCGTGTGCAACTACATGTAGAAACACATCAAAGCAAAATACTATGGCAGTTACTGATCCAGACCCAAAAGAAAGAAAACAAATAACAACAAAATAACTCTAGGATGAACATACTGTAAGATGAACATTTATGGAGAATGTAATATCTACATTCTTGGACTGTTCCATTTTGTCCCAATAAGTGTCAACTGTCAACTGTGTATTTTTGGTGGATTTGAGTTTTCCAGTTCTTAAACTGCATGCTTGGAACAAAGAGGGTGATAATAAATTCTTCTACACAAAGAACTTTAAGTAGACAGCTGAAAATAAATTTACTACTTGTAAACACACACAAAAAATAATACAAGATTTTTTTTTTATCTTCAATCAGTGCTCCCCAAAGCACATTATCTTCGATATCGACCTCTCTCCCCTCGGTCTCTGTCCCGATCACATAATCGCTCTCTCTCTCTTTCTCGATCACGACCTCTATCTCGCTCTCTGTCTCTTCTGTTATCTCTGGGGCGGTCTCGCTCTCGCTCACGATCTCGTTCACGAGGTCTACTTCTACGACCACTAACAACAGCTTGAGTGCGGCGAAGGAAATCATCCACCCTCATATCATAATCATGCTAGAAAAGTGAAAGAAATAGGTTAGAAAGAAATAGGCAAAAATTTGAATAGACTGTGCCTTGTAATTGTCTCATTGAACGAAAATAGAAAAATTGATTGTGATATCTAATTAAGTTATCTAGTCTTCCTGTTCAACTTTAATAACGTCTCCCTCTGGCCTCCTTACTAAGATTAAGGTCAAAATAATCACCTGCTTATTACTACTAACCAAACACCATGTTATAGCCTACATGTAAAGTATCATGATTGATTATTTTATGCAATAGACTATTTTACCCTCATTCAATTGTACAATAACAACCTATGCTCTTTATAAAGTGAAATGATAGTCTGATGTTCCAGATTTCTTCCTAGTATTTTATGAATTGGGGAACCACTTGTGCTCAGGTGCAAGTGGCTCATTCTTATAATCTTATCCACTCAGAAGACTGAGATCCAGAGTAGATTATCACAGTTCAAAGCTAGCCTGCTCAGAAAAGTCTGAGACTCCATTAGCAAAACAATCAGCAAAATGCTAGGCTATGCCCCAAGTGGTAGATATCAGCAGAGCTTGAGGTCCATAGTTCAAACATCCGTACTGGCAAAGTAATGGTAATATTTATTTGTGAAATATGATGAACTGTAAGAAAAAAAAATGTGCTAAGAAAGATATTAAGTCTGCCCCACACAAAGTTAACAAGGTAAAAGAGGAAAATAATGAGTATTAAGTCTGCCCCACACAAAGTTAACAAGGTAAAAGAGGAAAATAATGAGTATTAAGTCTGCCCCACACAAAGTTAACAAGGTAAAAGAGGAAAATAATGAGTAAGATGAGCAATAGAGATAGGGTAAAACTGCAGTTACTTCTAACCTCTGAACCTGCTCCAGTTTGTTTTCTACTTTTAGTTTTTAAATTGTCTTATTAATTGAATTTGGTCTGTTTTTCAAAATGTAGAATATAAGACTCAAAACTACACACTTTCATGCAGAAAAATGGGAACACACATACACATACATACAGACACACACAGACACACAAACACATGTGCACGCCAAAAAGCTGGGTGTTGGTGGCTCAGACCTCTAATCCTAGCTACTCAGGATGCTGAGGATCAGGGTCTGAAGCCAGTCTGGGAAGGCAAATCAGGCGCCAGTGGCTCATGTCTGTAATCCTAGCCACTCAGGAGGCTAAGAGCTGAGGATCACAATCAAAGCCAGCCCAGGCAGTTAAGTCAATAAGACCCATATTTCCAATTAACCACCAAAAAGCCAGAAGTGGACCTTTGACTCAGGTGGTAAGAGTGCTAGCCTTGAGCCAAAATAGCTGGGTGCTGGAAAGCACCCAGGCTCTGAATTTAAGTCCAAGGAAAAGTGTGCGCGCTTACACACCTCTCTCTCTCCTCTCTCTCTATATGTCAGATTTCATATTTGAGACACACAATATATCTGAACAAGGGCTAGGAAGGTGGCTCAGTGGTAGAGCGCTTGCCTTGCATGCTCAAGGCCCTGGGTTCGAGTCCTCAGCACCACATAAGAAAAAAGCGGGAAGTGGCGCTGTGGCTCAAGTGGTAGAGCGCTAGCCTTAAGCTGAAGAGCTGAGGGACAGCGCCCAGGCCCAGAGTTCAGGCCCCACGACCGGACCCAAAAAAAATATCTGAACAAATGTTTATCATACGTAAGCTGTGTATTTCCTAGGTGAAAGATAAAAAATCATTACTCGTCTACTTATTACAATTGGCTTATAGAACACTAAAGGTTCTAGTATGACTTTTTTGAAGGATTATTACATCAAAAGAAATGGTAATAAAACTATCTCAAAAATTGAATGCTGGTCTGATAATCTCTATCTTATGAATATTTTTTACCTGAATAAAAAGCCAAAAATGTTTATTTGGCTCTGCATTCATCATCCTAAAGACAGGAGAAGTAAACAAAATCCCAATTTATAGAGACATCACTTTAAGGATTATTTGGGACATGTCTTGCCTAAGTTGGCTTCAAACTGGCAATTTTACCTCAGCCTCCTGAGTACTGGGACTACAGGTGTTCTTCTCAATAGAAAAACTATAGTTCTAAGCTTCAAATATACACAAGTAAAGATTATGCTTCAAACATACCTAAGTACAGATTATGCTTCAAACAAATACCAGTGGAGTTTCAACTATGAATTCATCCTCTCTAGTATAATGAAATCCCAGAAACCACAAAACAGTAAAACTGCCTTTCATTCTGTTTTCTGAAGTTATCAAAGGTTTCATAGCTCTCATATCAAATAATCACTAAACTGCAAAGTATTGTTTTTCTGCATTTCTTAACATCTAGGTGTCAGTTTGCTAACAACCTGAGAATCAAATCAGGTTGAATCAAACACATAACACATATTTTAGTAAATTTGATAGAAATTAATCATATTTGAGACTGTTTAAGATACACTACCTATCCTATGAAAAGTCAGAACTTAATAAATACCTTAATGCATATACCCACAAATGTACCTGTCTCATACTCTAAAAATTATGTGCATCAGAATATACAAAAAGTGGCTGGGTGCACTGATTCACACATGTAATCCCAGCTACTCAAGAGGCATAGAGCAGAAAGATCATGGTCTCTGAGCAAAAATTAAGACTGTTTGAAAAATAAAAAAGCTGAGGGCATGACTCAAGCAGTAAGTCATTTACCTATACATAATGTTTATTGGTGTATGTATATATGTACATGTGTATATTATATGTATATATATATACACATTAGCAATTACAAGGCAAGAGTTATATATGTAAGAATTGCCTCAACTTAAGCAGTAGATTTATTTCTACCTAACTAATCTATAAGGGCATTATCAGCCATTTTTAATAAAAACAAGTTGGCAATTGGGTAAATTCAAGAGCCTGTAGTAAGAATACAAAATAGCTCATCATTCAAAATAACCTGGTGACCTCACATTTCTAAGTAGCTAGCCCCTCACACTGTTGCCTCCTGATACACTTACTACTCGTTTATCTCTGTATCTTGCTTCGTGTGGTACTGGATGATGTCCTGAGTAAGGAGGATGAGCTTGCGGAGGAGGAGCATGGTGCTGATAGTAGGGATGGTGTGGAGGCTGTTCCATCCCCGGATACGGAGGCTAAAAAAGGAAAATCACTTCCATAAGAACAGGCCAAGCTATTCTTACACTTATATACCCAAACCACCAATCCCAAATCAATAATCTTTATCAGATGAATGAAGATTCTTCAAAGTGCACCTTTTTAAAAAAAATCAAATGTATAATAAACTATTTATAAACCATCTTTTTGCCAGTCATGGGGCTTTAACTCTGGGCCTAGGTGCTGTCCCTGAGCTCTTCAGCTCTACCACTTGAGCCACAGCGCCACTTCCAGTTTTCTGGTGGTTTATTGGAGATGAAAGAGTCTCAAGAACTTTCCTGCCCTGGCTAGAGCCTTTGAACCGTAATCCTCAGATCTCAGCCTCCAGAGTAGTTAGGATTACAAGCTATAGCAGTGCCCAGGCAAGCCTTCAAAGATTTAATGTTTATACTTAATTTAATGTTTATGTTTATATTTATAATGTTTATACTTCCTCATACATACATTTAAATTAGAATAGTAAGAGGGAAGCTCTGTCCTAAAGACTTTCCTCTTATTTCTCATTAAAAACAACATAGCAAACCTGAGGCCAATACTATGAATTCCTGGTTCACAAAAGGGAAAACAAATACGAAAAAAGCTAAGTAACACCTGCCTAAGACCCACACCCCATCAGTAAAGAGGTATGTTAAGATTCGGCTATCAAGCATTCTGGTTCTAGTATTGGTTCCTCTAGCTAACCACTAGTCACAAATATTATTTAAAAAACAAAACATAAAAACAAAAAAGAGGTGTCAATGGCTCATTCTAGGTATCTTAGCTACTCAGGAAGCTGAGATATAAGAACTGAGGCTTCAAAGGCCAGCCAAGGCAGGTAACCCCATGGAACTCATCTCCTATTAACCAGCAAAAAACCAGAAGTGGGCATGTGGTTCAAAAAACTAATGGACAGGGGCTGGGAGGTGGCTCAGTGGTAGAGTGCTTGCCTTGCATGCATGAGGTCCTTGCATGCATGATTCCTCAGCACCACATAAACAGAAAAGGCTGGAAGTGGCGCTGTAGCTCAAGCAGTAGAGCGCTAGCCTTGAGCTGAAGAGCTGAGGGACAGTGCCCAGGCCCAGAGTTCAGGTCTACGACCCGCAAAAAAAAAAAAAAAAAAAAAAAGGACATTGCTCAGGCAATCCCCAAGACCAGCCAGAAAAAAAGAAAACAAAAAAAAGTACACAAAGATTACTTTCAGCTGAGTACTGGTGGTTCACATCTATAATCTTATTCAGGAGGCTGAGATCTGAGTATCAAAGCTGGAAGGCAGCCTAGGCAGGAAAATCCATGAGACTCTTACCTCCACTCACCAAAAAACCCGAAGTAGAGCCGTGACTCAAGTGGCAGAGCACTACTAGTTGTGCTCAGGTCAGTGCTCAGGCCCTGAGTTCAAGCCCCAAGGACCAAATACACATAAGAAAAGTTTCAGTGTTCTTTATAAGCTCAAAAGAAAGAGTTCTCATAATTCACCTATTCATATGCAGTATCATAAAACTACAAGTGAAACAAAAAGTACAATGAAGAGGTAATGAACATAAAAAAAATGATACACAAAAATCTAAGTGAGACACACAAAGAGTTAAATTACTAAATTTCTAATTTTCCTAAAAATGCTTCAGCAATCTTTAGTATCTCAAAATACACTTAAACATTGTAATCATAACCTAATTTATGGAATGGTAAACCCCTTTGTACAACTAAATAAAAATATCCATGTTCTTAAAGAATACTAAAAATCAAATAACCAGGATCCAATTATAAGAACTGGATTTAATGAGTATTAGATCTGTCACTCACTATGCTAAACTTAAAATTGTGTTTTGTCAATGTTATCTTCTCCACAATCCTAAAACTTAACACGACTCTACATTAAATTATTAACGATCTGAGGTAATTTATTTTTAATTTATTTATTTTTCTGGGTCTGGTCATGGGACCTGAACTCTGGGCCTGGGCATTGTCCCTCAGCTCTTCAGCTCAAGGCGAGTTCTCTACCACTTGAGCCACAGCGCCGCTTCCAGCCTTATTTTTTCTGCTTATGTGGTGCTGAGGAATCGAACCCAGGGCCTCATGTATGCAAAGCAAGTGCTCTACCACTAAGCCACCTTCTCAGCCCTATATGAGGTAATTTAATTCACTTCATTGCCAACATACATTCTAAAGCAAGTAATCTTATGCAAAGGACTAAATACTCAACTGATGAGCCAAAGAATAAAGCAATGATCACTGAACTTTATACAGATGAGGAAAAATAAACTTTACTCAAGATCATAGTCTTGGAAAAAGAAGGCAATACTTCTGAACCCAGACATAAAGTACAATAGCACTCTACTATGCTATTACTCATCAATAAACCTTCAGCTACCAAAACAAATCAACTTACTTGTCTTTAATTTTAAAATAGCACATAATTATATGTCATCAACAATTTATATTTTTAACATCTTCAATGATAACCATAACTGCCATGTTCCAAAAAGTACTCCAACTATTAGGAACTCAAAATGAAGTTAATTATAAAAGCAAAGTAATACAAACCATTCCTTGCCAAGGTGGTGGTGGTCCCATGTTATGAAATTCCCTCACATAATCATTGTAGGACTAAAATGAAAGATGATAATGACAGTAAGTAAAGACTACAAAACAAATCAGACCCAGCATTTATCTATATACTAAGTATGTAAAATTTAATGCTTACCCCATTTAAAAAAACATCTCGGCGAACTCCTGAAAATCGTCTGTTGGGAATAAGATTTGTGAAACTAAATTCAGGTAATTCATAAACTAGTTCCAAGAATGTAATTCAAAACTAAACAAGAGTGAGCCCAACTTACCTATCTACTTCCTGGTACCGTGGATCCTTTAAATACCCTGTTCAAACATCAAGTATTTTGGTAAATCGAATTTATATTTTTATTGTGGCATTATAATTTAAATCTTCTTTATTACTCGTTCAATTCTTCCCATAAAATATATACTTTAAGTGATGTTATTAATCCACTTTCAATTTTTCTTCTCAGATAACATAATGTAGAAAGTAACTATGTAACTTAATGGTATCACAGATTGTAAAATACTAGACAAGTTTTCAAATGTATCACCTAAGTGAATGGCCTAAATCATGCTAAATATAACACTTAAATTTTGTACCACAGAGAAGAGCAGAGGAATTATCCTGAGGACAGTGTAACAGGACCTCCTTAAGACAGATGTTTACCTGCAGTATACACAGGACTTGCTAAGTAAACCATAGGTTAAGTTTTTAAAATGAAAAATTCAAAGAGCAAAACAAAATTGCAAAAGTTGCAAAAATGAAATGTTTGCATTTTAAATGAAAGAGCCATGGTAACAAATGAAAAAGGTCTTATTTGTTTCTTTTAGTAAAGATCCAGAAAACTAAAATGTAAAACA
This sequence comes from Dipodomys spectabilis, assembly GCF_019054845.1. NCBI lineage: Eukaryota > Metazoa > Chordata > Mammalia > Rodentia > Heteromyidae > Dipodomys > Dipodomys spectabilis. The sequence continues at coordinate 24,858,833 of NW_024870720.1, read as the reverse complement.
ATCTGAATGGCCATGTTACTGGGGGAAAAAACTATCTGTGCTAGTTAGCATAACTTATTTTAGAAAAGAATGAACTTACATCAAGAATCAGATACATAAGAAACTCATAATGCTAACACCAAGTTCCAAGTGGACAATTTAATAACTACCACTATCAATATAAAATCCCTTCTGAATAGTTTAATATTCCAGTGAAGTATAAACTAATTCAAAAGGTGATTTTAAATCACCAACCAATTATTTTCCAGGTCTCTCCAAAATAGTCAAGTGCTTAAAAAGGAAAAAAAAAGCTAATTTCAGTTTGCAATTAATTCTACATACCACATGAAACACCAAGTACTAAATGGAACAAAAGGCATAATAAAATTATAAGATTACTATGTCCCCTAACTACATTTCATCTTAAATATATGTATAGACAAATTTCCATTTTTGCAAAATTAGCAATTTTATGTGTTAATAGATTATGATTACCCATACTGGAATAAACAATCTTAACAAAGTAGAACCACAAATAAGAATTATTAATGATTTCCTAAAAGTAGTCAAGTCATAAATTTTCTTCATTTTTAGAAGTACAGGGTTATAATGTAAGTTTTTGTTTTATTTTAATAATTTAAAGTCAAATATCTGCAGGATTATAAAATATTAACCTGGTCTCTGGTGAAACTCAGGGGGATAGTCAATCCTTGGTTTCTTTCTGCTGTTATGAATATCATAATCTTCTGGTCGACGCCTACACAAATTAGACACATTAGAAATTAAACCAAAAACACCTGGGAGAACAAACATCAAAGAGAAAAGTCCAAAGAATAGCCCATTGCTCCCTTCAAATTAACAATTTTTGGTGACCAACTTATCTTACAAGTTTTAAATTTTAATTCTTTAAATTAATCCTTATAAGCCAAAACTTAAATGAAAATTGCTGGAAATTGAGTATTCCCTGCAATCTCATGCCATCAGACAACCTCAAAGAATAATCTAACTGAAACACATAAATCCTATTTGTGTGAAACACAAATCATATTTTAGTAGTCTAAACAAAAGTAAATTATCTATCCTCAGACAAATGTTAATATCAAGTTTGACAAAACATTAAAAAAATGAAACTAAACGAAATTGCCATTCAGGTGAAAAAGGGGTTGGAGGGAACAACCCATACCATCACTATACAATAGGTGATTCTAAAATCTATGTGTTCTGTCATTTTAAATTTAAGTCTGAACAAAATTTAAAATAAGTATTTTCCTCTAACTTGCACAAAGCTATACTTTTCATGAGCATAAAAGTTATAACCAGTTAAAATATCTTAATATTCTAAGAATTAATTTCTTACTATTTCTTAATTACAGTTATTTTTTCTATATTAACATTAAGGAATTATGGGAAATTTTTACAGAGACAGTGCCTTATAAAATGGCTTTTATAACTTGGCAAGTAGTGAATGGGACATAGTTTTAACAGAATTCATAAAACTAGTTCCAAGTATATTCTTTAGAAGCTGGTATTTTACTATTTGCGAGGGCTGTCTTTAATATCTTCCATAAATCTTAATGGTTAATTTCAGACATCATGAAATACACTTCAACTTAGCATTTAATAAAAAGCTAAATAAAAACATATTCAAAATATTTAAGAAATAAACAGCTTTTTATCTTTAATATCAAATAAAACTTCTAAAATAACCTGGCATCACTATTTTCCAGCTATTTTTTAATATTAACTGCTTTCATTAATTTTTTAACACAAGTTTACTCAAACTGCAAAGTTAAATGCAACAGTCCCAAGCCCCCCAACAGAATAAAACAGTTGCATCTACAATCAATACTAAGATTAATAGCTGGTTTAAAAAACAAACATACCGCTTTCTTGTAGTTTGGGAGGCATTTACGACCGGTCTAAAACATGATAGTAACAGTTCATATAGTAGTCCAACTACTGACTTTAAGCTGTATGCCACATACATAAATGGAGGCCCTGGCAGGCTTGAGGAGGAGTGGTGTAATAAGTATAGTTTGCAGTCCATTGCAAAACTGAGGAAAAACTTCACGTGTATATATTGAATTGCACTGGAAACCTCTTAGCTTAAAACTTCAAAAGACATCTTGGTGCTCAGTCCTTTTAGGCAAAAAGTAAGGGGCTCTGCCAGGTTTCCTCCTACCTATTTGACAATGTCCTTTTTAGGCTCAAAGAAATGGGACTCTTGTTGGGTTATCTGTACCTACCACAGGATGTTTCCACCAAAAGGAAACTTAACCAAAGGTTTCATCCCATCAACCACATATCCAACAGTCTTTAGTAGAATATTTTAGTTTAGCTGTATGCAAATCTATACAAGGGAAGGTGTTGGGTAGAAGGGATTAAATCAGTCCTTTGCAAAGACTTCTCTCCAATTCTGTAACAAGTTAAACCCCCTTTTCCTGGAAAATGCTGTTTAGTTCATAAGTAGTGATCAATAACCATGGCGATCCTCTAAAAAACACTTTTAAGTCCACAGGTACTGCCAGCATCTGGAAATGTTGTAAACAGACACAGCAACAGCCCTTCCTTTTGGTTTGTTGCCGGGTCTCCCAGGGCCACTTGATCCCCTTTGGAAAGAACCTATTGTTTTCAGAAGCTCAGCAAGATGTATGAATTCACTGGGCACATGTTAGAGAATATCTGGCAATGGGGTTAACACATCACGGTGACAAAATTTGAAAGTCCCAAATAATGCTCCTCTTGAATATCAAAATAACTTAAACATTTTATCCTCTAAATGAGGCGTCATCTTCTGAAAAAATATTAGTGATCCTTTATAAAAGTCCCATATCTGATAAGGCTTATCCAGAGACACACCTGAAAGAAAAGGCTTTTTACAAAGTATTAACATTTTTTGCAAATAAAGACTTCCTCCTCTTCCTCTTTTCTAGCCTGTTCATAGCAACAAATGCCTACCTCGTTTCACTTGTGCTGTGTATTATCAGAGTACTAGCTAATCTAAACTCGTATCACTCTTTAGGAAAATTTTTTTTGCATAAGGAAAGATCCCCATTTTCCTCTTGAAAAATGACTGAGACCAAGGTGACCATGTGAAATCCTCAATGAAGCCACAAACTAGTCCATGCAGCTTGATTTGAGGATTTTCTCTTTCTTCTTTACCGCAGGACAAACTTTTGACGAATCATATTCCTCCATCATGTTATCCTGATACATGTGCCTATTACCAGTCCAAAGAACGTTTCTAACCTTCCCACATCCCGGACTGGTTCTCGACGGGATGGACGTCCTCTTGATCTGGGCTGAGAATGCATTCTTCGCTTGTGGCGCATTTTATGAATGACCTGATACAAGTCAATACTTTCATCGGGGGGAAATAGAAGACAGAGCTGAGTTCCACATTCGAGTTCAATTTCCTAGAATAGGAGAGTAGCAGCAATTTATAAGACAAAAGCAGAAGAACACAAAATTTCTATTCCCCTAATTCAAAAACAAAAGGCATAATAGAAGACTCCTTCTTCTCAAGAGTAATGATCATGAGGTTTCAATAAGGTCTTGTTTTTTTCTTGCTCTGGTATGTGGGTGTGCTTATGCATGCGCACACATGTGTGTGTGCGTGTGTGTAGTGTATGTGGCATGTGCCAGTCCTGGAGCTTAAAACTCGGGGCCTTGATGCTGTCTCTGAGCTTTTTTGCACAAGGCTAGCATGCTACCAACTTGAGCCACAACTCCACTCTGGTGTGAAGTCTCCCATGGACTTTCCTGTTTGGGCTCCTGTTTGGGCCATCTCCAAACTGAGATCCTAGCCTTCTGTGAATACCTAGGATTTTACAGGCATGTATAGTTGCACAGCTCTCATATGCAATTAAGGTTCACAAGACCTTTTGAAAGTATTTTCATGAGACAAGTACAGTGGCACAAATCTACCATCTCAGAGGCCTCATGAGGAGGCTAGGGCAAAAGATACCAAATTTTAGGCCGCCTGAGCTACACAGGAAATTTTGAGACCCTATCTTAAAATATAAAAAGATTTTGTATATTATTAAACACATGACCTTCCATTCTATTCTACTGTATTCTAATCAAAGGGGTATTTCTTTGTACAAATACAAACATCCATGGACAAAGTCTTCATTTCATCTCAATAACCATCTAAGTGTGTTTGTCAACTACACTGACAAACTGAAATACAGTAGAATTAACATAAGCTTCTAAAATCAAACCACTTTATAATTTCCCCTTTACTAATTAACATACTATATAAAAAGTGACCTGTATTTCAACATTAATAGATGTCTCACTCATTGATCATGATACAATGATCAAGAATTTCAAATAATAATGTTTCACTTTTTCACATCTCCTCTTTCAGAAATGATTTTAGAAATGTTCTTTAGTATATGCTTTTAACAGTTAACTAAATGTATGGATTTTTTTTTTTTGGGGGGGGGGATCAAAACAAACCTGTCCATCACGTCCAATCTTTACTGGCTTGTGTTCATTCCAAGGATTGGTGAGATGAGCTGACTTAGTGAACGGTAATTCACGCCTAAATACAAAGTAGTACCAATTAAATCCTTTGGCAAATTCCTTTAAAACATCAAATTCAAAATTGAGGGTATAGTTACTAATTGCCTATGCCATAACTATAAATTTTTACAAGTTGACCATTAAGCCAGATGGGTACTATATACAGTGCTCAAAAGCATATACTTTGTTTTAACCCAAGCTCCCTTCTAAAAGCAAGGGATATTGCTTTTGAAAGGCTATGGTAACTTATTTTACTTTTACTACTGTTTAGAGAGTTTGTAAATAATGACATATAAGATATTTAATATAGCAGGGCGCCAGTGGCTCACATCTGTAATCAGTACTAGCTACTCAGGAGGCTGAGATCTGAGAATCATGCTTCAAAACCAGCCCAGGCAGGAATGTCTGTGAGACTCTTATCTCCAATTAACCACCAGAAAACTGGAAGTGGCTCTGTGGCTCAAGTGTTAGAGCACTCCCGTTGATCTGAAGAGCTTAGGCATAGCACCCAGGGCCAGAGTTCAAGCCCCACAACTGACTCCCCCCCCAAAAAAAAGATATTTAATATATTCCTTGTTCGCACATACTCAAAGAAAATTTTACCTATTAAAACTGACCAATTAAGTAGCTACTTGAACCTAGCTGCTAATGCCAAATGAAAACAGAAATGCTCCCCACTCATAAATTTAGAGCTGTTTTTCCAATTCCAATTTTATTAGTAAGGAAATATTCAATATTCAGTAAGACCCAAAGAAATGAGTTAAAAATTGAAGTTCATGTCTATAATAACTATTCAGCTATTACCTATTTAATATAAATACTAAATACTGAGCTGTGTGAGGCAAAATGGTCTCATAAAGGTAAAGAATATCCTATATTTTCTACTTAACCTCTAGCACAATGCCAAACACAAAATGACACAATATGAGCAACTGCTGTTACCAAACGTGAATATGACTGACTAGATCATATTTATTATGAATAAACATCAAGTTATATAAATAATTTAGTGAAAGAATTCTCCATTACAATACAAATTAAACTCACCAAAGGACATGAACAGATGGGAAAGTTAAATTCACTGCACCTACAAACTTTTTTCCGTAAGTAAAAAGACTAATATTATAACTATACCAAAAGAATAGAAATATCCAAAGGAAGAGCTCACTTTATTTTATTCATTGCTTTAGATTTTTCTTCTCTTTTTTTTTTTTTGGGTCCGGTCATGGGTCTGAACTCTGGGTCTGGGCGCTGCCCCTCAGCTCTTCACCTCAAGGCTACCGCTCTACCACTTGAGCCAGAGCACCACTTCTGGCTTTTTTTTCCTGCTTATGTGGTGCTGAGAATCGAACCCAGGGCCTCGTGCATGTAAGGCAAGCACTCTACCACTGAGCCACTTTCCTAGCCCCTAGATTTTTCTTCTCAGTTACCAATCTACAACAGTCATAGAAAAGTAAAAACATACTACAGCCAACAAAATATAGGTCACAAATTATTACTAGAATTGTCACTACAAATATTAAATATCCAAAGTAAAGGCACAAGCAAAGCCAGATAGATCCATCATTTGAGGTTATATTGTGTCTAACTACATTCAAGACTATTTCCTGTTTGAACAAACTACTTATCTCAGATAGTATGTCAGAAGTGTGAAGTTCTGGAAAATAAGGATCAAATTAATTTAGAATTATTAGTCTATAGTCCGCACATTGTGTTTTTCTCTTCCTCTCAGAATCATACTTATAGAACAGGCATCCAGTTATTTTTTAAACAGACATTACAGACTGATACAACTTATCTTTACTGTGCTCTATAAAACATGGAAAGAACTCTTTATCTTTGCAAATGGAAAAATCCAATGAAATGACAGAAGCAGTGATATAGAGTAGTTTGGTTGTAATAAGGCAGGGAAAGAAAAAGGAGACAGGTCTTTCGAAATGAACCAGAAAATAATGAGGGTAAAATATATCAATAAATGTAATTCTGGATGAATGAATGACACTATACATCATAGCTTTTCTCTGATCTAATTCCAGGTAATTCTAAGTCTTAATGCTTTCCTTTCTATCAGATAACATGCATTTTATCTTGTCTCAAACTTCCATGTGCCTACACAGGGTCAGGTTTCAACAAGGTTGGGAGGGTTTCAAGAGTGTATTTTCACAATGAGATACTACCAATATAGTAGCAAAATTTGGTCAACTGATCACTGATTACTTTTAACTTATTAAGTCTAGCTGTTATTAAATCTAAAAGGTGTTTAGGTACATAGTGATTGTTATAGCTGAAAAGGAAAAACATTAGTAATTATTATCAAGAGTACTCAAAGTCAAATGAATTCACGTTTTGTAAGAAAACTCAAACACAGAACATTCAAACTTTTATATCAAGGAATGTGATCCATTAAGTATTATGAAATTAAAACTGAACAGAACTTACATTGTCAAAAATGCAGTTAGTAATATAGTAAACCAAGAGTATTAAGAGTATTATGAAGATTAAATAATCTATTAATAAAATTCATCTAAAACTAAAAAATTTATCCCAAAACAAAATCTGCTACACCCTACCCAACATGTGTTTTTTCTGTCTTCTCTTTACAATGTAGTACCACATCAAAATTAACTTCCAAATTTTGTTTGCTTTGGGCCTTATATTCAGACACAAATTCCAACACAAGTTTTAAGTGCTGCCAGGTGTTGGTGGTTCATGCCTATAATCCTAACTACTTAACAGGTTGAGCTCTGAGAAATTGCAGGAAAGTCCACGTGACTCTTCTATTAATGACCAAAAAAGACAGAAGTAGATCCATGACTCAATTGATAAAGCACTAGCCTTAAGCATAAAAGAGCTCAGAGACAGAGACCAGGCCCTGAATTCAAACCCTAGGACCAGCATTTTAAAAAAATAAATAAAAGAAAATCATACTGAAAAAGTAATTGCTATCAGACTATTTTTAAGTTTAAATAATACCTTAAGCACATTTTTTTTGGGGGGGAGGGGTCAGTCATGAGGCTTGAACTGGTGTGTGGGCACTGTAGCTGAGCTCTTTTGCTCAAGGCTAGTGCTATCTACCACTTTGAGCCATATTGCCACTTCTGGTTTTCTGAGAGTTAACTGAAGATAAGTCTCATGGATTTTCCTGCCAAGGGCTGGCTTTGAACCACACCCTCTCACCTCAGCTTATCTCTAGTTATCTTTTCCCCTATGTACTGGAGATGAAAGTGTGTACCACTTAGCCCAGCAATTTGCCCTGTAACTTTGATTAACAAGAGTCCACTGAAAGAGTCTCAAATTTTCAAACTTTTAATCCCCAGGCTAACATGAATGGAGATATCGATTTCTGCTTCCCAAGTAGCTAAGATTATAGGTTTGTGCCACCAGATGGTTACTTTCCACTTCATTAAGGGGGGGAGGGGAGGGGAGGGGGATCGACAGGGGAGGTGGGCAAAGGTGGCTCAGGAGGGCTGACATCTGAGGCTAAAGGCTGAAAACTAGCCCAGGCAGGAAAGTCTGTGAGACTCTTATCTCCAATGAACTACCCCCAAAAAGCGACAAGTGGAGCTGTGGCTCAAGTGGTAGAGCTCTAGCCTTGAGCCAAAAAGCTCAGGAACAAAATTCAGAATCAAAGTTCAAGCACCAGGACTGGCAAAAAAAAAAAAAAAAAACAGGAGAAGCAAACTATAGCCCCTGCCCGTAATCCTAATGAGTAACTCCGGAGTGTAAGATCTGAGGAGGAGGATCACAGTTCGAAGTTAGCGCAAGCAGGAAAAGTCCATGAGACTTGTTTCTAATTAATCATCAAAATACTAGACATGGAGATGTGGCTCAAAAGTGGTAAAGCTCCAGCCTTGAGCAAAAAAAATATAAAGGACAGCACCCTGACCCTGAGTTAGAGCCTAACTACCAACTCATGCATGCATGTATATATACCATACTGCTCTCTGTCCCGGAATAGGAATAGCAATTTCCTTTATTTCTACTAAACAGTACCCTTCAAAATCTTCTCTATTCCTGAATAGGAATAGCATTTTTCCTTTATTATTGCTAATCAATTCCCTTCAAAATCTAACATTCTAAGTTTGCTTGTAATTCACAAAAAATTCCTTTTCCTTTTCAGATAATGTTGAATAGTTAACTTACTAAGTAGTAGATTTAAATATGCCATAAAAAGTTGGCATATATAATTAGGTTTGTATGAACAATGATATAAAAGTTCATGTTCAAAATAAATCTGCTCATCTTTTTAACAGCTAAATCTTCATTCTGTTCCAAAAGATCAGAAGGCTAAAACACCATGAATTGCTAAATCCCTATAAAATAGTAATTGTTCACAACTAAATCAGTAGCCTCCAAAATTGTTAGCCAAAACAAGAGTATTTCCCCACTCCAGAGTAACTAAATGACTGATTGAAAATATGCAGATAGTCCAATACATCTTTGCACACTGACAACATGGGCTAAAATGTGTTTTTATTGCAATTTAACTTTTTAATGCTGTTAAATCTCATGGCTTAATGTCATTCTAACAATGATACTCCTCCCAAATGGGCAAAAGTGATAATACATGAGCAAGAGCAATAAACTAAACCTTGGTAGAATTTTATCCTTCCTAACTAGTAACCCATACATAACAAGTGCCATTTCCTTGGCACTCAAGTGTTTAATTTACCTGCATATCCAGTCAATTTTAAAGACACCTCCCAGCATTTTAGCACTCATTCCTGCTGGAAGCACCCAGTGTATAGGAGATCCTCCATGGTGCGATTCTGAAGAAAGTCTTGCAAACCCTAAGGGAATCATAAAATATTAAGTAGGTGTTGATGTAGTTAATGCTTTTATATATCCAAATTATTTCTATTCTTACCTTGAAATTTTCCACTTTCTCTGACAGAAAATATTAAGATAACACTCCTTGCAGATCTGAATGCAAGATTTAGTTTTTTCTCATTTACAGGCAGCGTAGACCATACACCCTATCCAAATAAAACAAGGAACATAATTTGAAATTTAACTGCAAATCTTCTCAGTCACTTTACATGCTTAATTATTTCTACCTAAACTCGCTTCATGTAGGTTGAATACACAACAGACTGAGTTATGTGGTCTATCATTTGTTAAGTTTTATGGATAATCATTAACTCAAAATAAAAAGACTAGTAATACTAAGAAAAATAAAAAACTATTTCTTAGCTAAATTTTAACACTGTGATGTCAGTTTAAAAAGCTGTCACTTCATTTAAAGCAAAAGCAGCATCATAATGTAACAGCAAATATAACACATAAATGTGGTTTTGAATCTAAGAAGAAAATTAAGATCTTGTAGCATTAACAGTGGGCATCTTTTATTGTAAAGTCTGCACTGTGCTTTAAAAGCCAACTCTTTCCTTTTCTTCTAAATCCAAGTATAGTTCTAAAAAACAATTTATCCATAAAAGAATTATCTCTACATAAGCTCAAGATAAGACAAGCATCCACTAATACAAGCGGCAGTTAACTAAAGAAACTAACTATTGAAGTGTTAACACAATATGCAGCAATTGAAAATAAAAATAAGCCGGTTGGCCAGGTGCTGGTGGCTCACGCCTGTAATCCTAGCTACTCAGGTGGCTGAGATCTGAGGATCGCAGTTCAAAGCCAGCCTGGGCAGGAAAATCTGTGAAACTCTTATCTCCAATTCCAGAAAACGGAAATGGTACAGTGGCTCAAGTGGTAGAGCACTATCCTTGAGCTGAAGAGCTCAGGGACAGCACTCAGACCCAGAATTAAGCCCCACAGCTGACCAAAAAAAAAAAAGCAAAAAAAAAAAAAAAAAAAAAAAAAAACACAACAGGTACTGGTAGCTTATATATCTACAATTCTAGCTACTCAGAAAGCTGAGATCTGAGGATCACAATTCAAAGGCCAGCCTTGGGCAACTGTCACACACTTAGTTCCAATTAACCATTTAAAAAAATTGAAGTAGGGGCTGGGAAGGTGGCTCAGTGGTAGAGCGCTTGCCTTGCATGCCTGAGGCCCTGCGTTCCATTCCTCAGCACCACATAAGCAAAAAGAAAAAAAAGCCGGAAGTGGCACTGTGGCTCAAGTGGTAGAGCGCTAGCCCCTTATGCAAAGCAGCTTAGGGACAGCGCCCAGACCCAGAGTTCAGTCCCCACAACCACAGCCCCCCCCCCCAAAAAAAAAAATTGAAGTAGAACTGTGGCTCAAGTGGCAGAGCACTAGCCCCTTAAGCAAAGCAGCTTAGGGACAGAGCTGAAGCCCTGAACTCAAGCTCCAGAAAAAAAAAGAGAGGACAGAAGAGAGGGGAGGGGAAGAAAGAGGGGAAAGGAAGGGGAGGACAGGAGAGGGAGGGAATAGGAGATGGAGAGGAGGGAAAAGAGACAGGAGAAAGCTTAGGGACAGTTCCCAGGACCTGAGTTCAAAGCCCATGAATGACAGACGGAAGGAAAGGGGAAAGGGGATGGCAGTTTTCTTTTTAAATCATACACACTATATAATCAACACAAAACATTGTGACTCCTAAAATCATGTTTAAAACACTTAAAATTCCTACCAGGTTTCCTAACTAGCCACAAACTAGATCCCAAGTGGCAACTGGGCTTCAGAGTACTAATGTTTTTTAATTCAAGTGATATCTTGAGTAGTTGTGAGACTGAGATAACATAGTAACTTTTCTTGAATAACAGCTCATCAAAAGTTTTCAAGACTAGAACACCTTCAACAGAACTGATGTTAATACCTTAGCTTTGGCAAGAGACACATTCTCATGGTTGTTACTCTTTATGAGGAAAAATCTTGCATCCTGAAGGACATATTTTAGTTTACTGGTTTGATCTGGAAAAAAAAAGAAACCAAACTTATTAATCATAAACCATCATCATAGTTATTACTATACTAAAATAAGCCTACCACAACCCAGCTAAATTTTAATACTCAACCTGGATAGCTAAGCCACAACATGTAATAAAACAAAGCTTAAGAGAATATAGCCAGCACTTTGCAAAAAGGTAAAACTAATCTAGTGATATTCCGATATACCAGATCCATACTTAAGTGTGGAAAAAGCTATAAGGACTTTTCCCTTTTTTCCGTGTAACTTTTTATTTTAACTAAAAGTTTAATTTATTTATTTTTGGGTGTCAGTATCAAAAGGTTGCACTAAGGGCCTTCTGCTCTTCCCTTGGCTTGCTTTCTCACACCTGGTGTTCTACCTCTTGAACCATTCCTCCACTCCTGCATTTTCCTGGTTAACAGGAGGCGGAATTTCTCAGATTTCTCTGCCTTCCTTTGAGCTCAGTGGCCTGAGGAGCTACAATTAAAAGTAATCCACCAGCAACCAGCCCAAATTTTATATTTTTATCAGATTCACTTAAAGACTGGTAAAAGATCATTACACCATTTTATTTGTATATAAATACATATGCATTGTGTCCAAAAACTGAAATATTGTGAAATGTTTGGTACTTTTCTGAAAGCTATGCAATAAAAGGCACACATGGAGCATGGAGCTTTCTATATTACATTACTTTTTTTCTTTAAGAATAATATATCGGAACATTACTACATTAAAATCAACTATTAATGCAGAACCAATAGAGCAAAATAATGATTTCAATGGAGCATGCAATGAAAACAATTTCAAATTTAAATGATACCTTTTCGGACAGCACGAACGGAAGATGATAATTTCTCATGCTTCTTTTCTGAACCTGTATTTAGCCAAAGTACATTTGTTCAGATTGAGTTTTAATAGAAATAAGACAAAATTTCTACAGTCTTGTCACATAAGATTCTCATTCAAGACAAATTAATCTTCCTGGCGCACCCACACACACAAAAAAGTACTTCTCTATGTGTACGAGTGTTTTGTTTTTTGGGTTTGATTTTTTTTTTAAATGAATGTATTTGAACAGATTCCCACTCAGAAAACTAGTCACTGAATCATCATCTTCCACAAAAAAAAAGTGAAAATTCCACTGAAGCAGTAACAGAACAGGATTAAAATAAGAAAAGTTTCCTCTAGTTATTACAGTTAACATGCCAAAAATTGATACTAATGGACAAGTTCACACTAAACTACAGCCTCCACACTTTCTAAAGCAGATTACATTGGAATCAGTCAGATATGATCACCAATAAAAGCAAACAGATTACCTGCATATGACTCTGAAGCAGAGCTTCCACTTCTATCAAAAACAATTGGTGATATGCCTCGAGCTCTCTTCCTTTCTTTCTTTTTCTCATCTAAAACAAAGAATTCCAAGAGTTTTAAAAATATAATAGTTGGATCCCAATGGCTCATGATTATAATGCTAACTACTCAAGAGGTTGAGATCTGAAATGAAGTTTGGAGCTAGGCTAGGTGACAATTCCCTGATACTCTTCTCTAAATAAACTAGTAAAAAGCAACCATAACATATGCAGGAGCAGAAAAAACTAAGTCCTTGAGTTCCAACTTTGAACTCATTCTTGGCATAATAATGATAATAACAAAACATAGGTATACAAAGAGCCCATCACCATGTATCTGATTTTATGCAGTCACGGCTTATTTCTCTTTTTTGGGGAGGGGGGGGAGGGCCCAGTGGTGGGGGCCTGAACTCTGGGCCTGGGCACTATCCCTCAGCTCTTCAGCTCAAGGCTAGCGCTCTACCTCTTGAGCCACAGCGCCACTTCCAACTTTTTTCTTTTTGCTTATGTGGTGCTGCGAAATTGAACCCAGGGCCTCAGGTATGCAAGGCAAGCGCTCTACCACTGAGCCACCTTCCCAGTCCCGTCACTGCTTATTTCTTACCTCTCAATTTCTTCAGGTGGTACTGCTGAAGGTACTGCCTAAAAACTAAGATGCCTTGGCTGGGCACCAGTGGCTCAGGCCTGTAATCCTCGCTACACTCAGGAGGCTGAGATCTGAGGATCATAGCTCAAAGCCAGCCAGGGAAGAAAAGTCTGTCAGACTCTTATCTCCAATAAACCACCAGAAAACCGGAAGTAGCTCTGTGGCTCAACTGGGAGAGTGCTCGCCTCCGAGTTGAAAAGCTCAGTGTTTTCACAATAAAAAACTTATTTAAAAAAAATACATATATATAAAATATACCTAAAGCTCAAAAACTTAACTCCCTGCCTCCCAATAACAAATCCTCAAAGAAACAACCGCATCATTAATTTAAAAAAAAAAGCTCAGGACAGCACTCAGGCCCAGAGTTCAAGCCCCATGACTAACAAAACAAAAAAGACCATTTTGTCTTACCAGTTCCAAGTACTGAGATAATTAGATCTCAGCATCCTGAGTAGCTTATATAGGCTTGATCCACTGATACCCAGCCTGAGATCTCTATTACTGAGAAGATACTTTATTACTACTCTTGAAAATTAATTCTAGGACTAGCTATTTTTATGCTTTTTAAAAATTCTTTCAAAACATGACAAGTACGTGTGTGTGTGTGTGTGTGTGTGTGTGTGCGCGTGTGTGTGTATGTGTGTCTATTTTCCTCTTTGGATATTTCAACGGCACAAATCAAATTAACCTTATAAAGCAACATATTCACTGTTGTTCAAAGTACTAATGACCTCTCACTGGAATAATGCTGGAAAAATAACAGAAGCAGATGATCCTGTTTCCATAGCAGGCTCTGTACTTGGGCTTTTCTGGTTCAAGGCTAGCACTCATTTGAGCACCGCTCCAATTTCAGATTTTTGGTGGTTAACTGGAGATAAGAGTCCAGACTGGGCAAGCTTCCAACTGGGATCCTCAAATCTCAACCTCCTGAGTTGCTAGCAATACAGGAGTGAGCCATTGATGCCTGGCATGAGAATTGTTTTTGTATGAATTATTATTTTTTTTTTGGGGGGTCCGGTCATGGGGCCTGAACTCTGGGCCTGGGTGCTGTCCCTCAGCTCTTCAGCTCAAGGCTAGCTCTGTACAACTTGAGCCACAGCGCCACTTCCGGCTTTTTTCTTTTTGCTTATGTGGTGCTGAGGAATCAAACCCAGGGCCTCATGCATGCAAGGCAAGCACTCTACCACTACCACTGAGCCATGTTCCCAGCCCCAATGTATGAATTATTTTTTAAACACAATTTTATTGTTACTATTAAGGTATTCTATAGAAGGGTTGCCATTTCCTAAGTCAGATAATGAGTACATGTTTTTGTTTTGGATAATGTCACCCTTCCTTTGCTTTCCCATATTTTCCCCTCCCATTCCTACCTACAAGTTACATAGGTCATTTCTACATAGTGTATAAGTACACTAAATAACATGATTACATTTGCCCACCCTTTCTGAAACCCTCCCTTTCTGCTTTTTTTCACCTTCTCAGCACAAAAGAAAACCCAAAGCAAAAAACACTACCACCACCACCAACAAACTCATGTTTCTATTCATTGAAGTTTGTATGAGTTACTTTTAAGATTATGGCTTCCTCCTCCATCAGTTTATCTGAGGTCAAAAGAAAGTCATCTGACAAAAAGCCAGTGTGTTGTTTCTTGTAAGTTACTAAAAATTCTGAGGGAAAAAAAATAGACTGGCAAAAAATAACGAAAGTATATTTTGTTTTATTAAACAGCTCTATTAACTAGTTATTAAAAAGTTTGAGTAACTAGAGGCAAAACATGGGCTGGGAATGTGGCCTAATGGTAGAGTGTTTACCTAGCATGCATGAAGCCCTGGGTTCGATTTCTCAATACTATACAAACAGAAAAAGCCAAAAGTGGTAGAGTGATAGACTTAAGCAAAAAAAAAAAATCTCAGGGACAGTGCCCTGAGTTCAAGCCCCAGGACCAGGGGAAAACAAACAAAACCAACAACAAACAACAACAACAAAAAAAAGTAAAGTAAATCAAAGTCTAGAAAACCTACAATACTAAAACTAACTATAATCCCTTATATTCAAGAAGAAACATCTAATCAAGTTCCAAAAAAAAAAAATCAATCTCATTTTATACATTACAATAAGAAACTACAAGAAAACCTATCCTCTATATATTAAATAGAAGATCTAAAGCTGGTCGTTATACACAAAGGACTTTCCAAGGAAAGGGAGAATAAGATAATCAGCTTTTAAAACTATAAATGTCTTCTATGAAAAGAATTTTAAGCCAGGTACCTGTGGGCTCATGCCTATAACCCTAGCTACTCAGGAAGCTGAGATATGAGATCCTGGTTTAAAGCCAGCTCTAAGCAGGAAAGTCCATTATCTCCAATTAATCATTAGAAAACCAGAAGTGGTTGTATGGCTTAAAGTGGCAGAGCACTAGCCTTGAAAAGACCCTGAGTTCAAGCCTCAGGACAGGGAATGGGGGATTAAAAAAAGAGAGAATTTTGGACTGGGAATGTGGCTTAGTGGTAGAGTGCTTGCCTAGCATACATGAAACCCTGGGTTCAATTCTTCAGTATCACATAAACAGAAAAAGCCAGAAGTGGTGCTGTGGCTCAAGTGGTAGAGTGCTAGCCTTAAACAAACAAAAAAAAAAACCTCAGGGACAGTGCCCAAGCACTGAGTCCAAATCCTAGGACTCACCAAAAAAAAAAAAAGAAAAGAAAGAAAAGGAAAGGGAAAAGGAAAGAAGAGAAAGGAAAACCAAAAAGAAAAAAAGAATTTTAATATCCATATTCATTTATTATAAAAGTATAGTCTCCCATTCAGTGTGAATGTCTTCCACATAAAATATTAAGTACCCTGCCACATTACTGGCATTATATAGGAGCTTTTTAAAAATGCAAACCATTGCCAGGTGCAGGTGGCTCAAGCCTGTAATCCTAGCTACTCAAGAGGTTGAGATCTGAGGATCACAGTCTGAAGCCAGGCTTGGGCAGGAAAGTTAGTAGGAGCTCAAGGGACAGCACCCATAACCGGGAGTTCAAGCCTCAGGACTAGCATTAAAAAAAAAAAAAAAAAAAAAAAAAGCAGCAGCAAACCATTGCAACTCCACCCATTTAACTAAGTCTCCACTGCTTGACTGAAAATTTTAAACTGTTCTTAACAGATACCAAAAAAATTAATTGCAAAATATCTTCCCCAAAGGGTAGTTTCACACATTCTTCACAGTAACTGAGCATTCTTTCATAGTGTCAATGTTTATTGGGGGAGGGGAGGATGGTTTTTTTTAAGACAAGATCTCACTAGTCACAATAGCCTTAAAATGGTGATCCTCCTGGATCCCAGGAAATGTACTTCCACACCTTGCTTTTATCAATGCATTTTTCATTCCCTATCATTTAAATTATGAGACAAATCCCATTAGTTTGTAATAAATCTCATTTTCACATCAAACCCAACAACTAATCTCTACATTTAGAAACTTTTTAGCCTCAAGTGTGTTCAAGAGTCTAGACCCTGAGAGACATTGTGAGAGAGACAGAAATCGTTTTAAGACCCTGAAATCTACACTCCATAGAACATAAGGCTAAAGCACTTCATTTGCTAATCATTAGAGAAGACTTATTTACTCCATCATTCATATCAAGAAATAAATGCTGTATTAATGGTAAAATTCTATAAAATGAAACTATTCTAAAAATGGAATTTTTCTTCTACCATTGAATAATTTTCTGCATATATAGCAAATCTATTGGCATCTTGACATAAATAGACCGTGAGATTCTATTCACCATGCACTCTTAACAGGAGGACCCAAAGTATGCTAACTTATCCTAACTTGCTGTATACTCAACTTATCCCCAACACAAAATTATGTGGTCTTTTCATCAAATATTAACTAGACTCACACTTACGCCACATGAATCAAGACAAATAGATAG
This sequence comes from Dipodomys spectabilis, assembly GCF_019054845.1. Classification (NCBI taxonomy): domain Eukaryota; kingdom Metazoa; phylum Chordata; class Mammalia; order Rodentia; family Heteromyidae; genus Dipodomys; species Dipodomys spectabilis. The sequence goes on along the minus strand of NW_024870720.1, from coordinate 24,841,565 downwards.
GGAAAGTAGTATTAAAAGAGAAGACCTAAGACAATCCTTACTCTTCCATAAAAACTTTATATTCTTCTCTACTCTGTAACCTTTACAATTCGGACCTCTGTAGACCTTATCTCAATCAAGTACAGAATGAAAAGATATGTTTGGGCTCCCAAGAACAAAAAGAAATTTTGATTGTTGCCACATGATGGAAATTCAAAGGTGTTGTACCACAGAAATGTCAAAATAGTTAGTGGGGAGGCCTTGTGTGGATACTTCAAGCACATAAGTATTTAGATAGCTAATTTTACTACACAAAAATGTAAGCACCTACAACATTAAAACTTGGCATTTCTATATACACAATTTGGACTTCTGCTAATAAGTAGCTGATCAATTTGCAACCTGGAATCATTTTTACAAAAATTTATAAATTTTGTTCAAGCTTACTTTATATAATAGGAACACTATAAAAGATTTTAACTATAAAAGAGCATAGTTAATCCCACCTCAAAAATTATAGACTTTAATTTTAACATACTCAAAAAGAAATCAAGTCCTTAAAATTGTAACCACCAAAAAACTCAAATACACATAAAAAGTATTACCTGATCCATCTGTGCCTGAACCAGATCTGACAGATCCATCTGTGAAGGAAACAGATTCAGAACCAGAGTCGCTGGCCTCACTTCGAGTGTCATAATCATTTCCTTCCTCCTTCTGGTCTCTCTCATCCTGTTCATACTCTTCTTCCTCTTCCTCTTCATCTTCTTCCTCCTCTTCTTCCTCTTCCTCCTCCTCCTCCTCCTCTCCATCTTCATCAACCTCCTCATCTTCCTCTGCATCTTCTTCTACCTCTTCATCTTCTTCCACATCTTCTTCTACTCCTTCCTCATTCTCAGTGTTATTACCTTGTTCATCTGAAGAACCACTGCTGCCAGTCTCATGGTCAGAGCCATATTCTTCAGAGTTCACTTCTTCCTTTGAAGATTGACTGGATCTGCTTGGACGTCTATCAACTTCAAGCCCAATTCTCTGATGTTTAAAGAAAAAGGGAATCAGCAGTCATGTAACAGACAAGGTCAAGATGAATAAATAGTTCTAAAGCCTCAAAGAAAATTGTTTTCTGTTTTACATCTGCAATAATATTTACTACCTCAGAACCATCTGGTGTAGGAGATTTAGCTCTTCTTTCAGGATCCCTTTTCCGTAGACAAGCTTTTTCAGGCTGACTCTTATAAGGTTCTCTAGAGGCACTGCTTGAAAGACGAATTTTCCGATCAGCATCTAGCCGCTTGTTTCTTTCAGATCTTGGATATTCGTCATTTTTATATTCTGTGACTGACTTTCCTTTTGTACTAACTATTCGTTTGTTATTGCTGACAGATGAACTTAGTGGCTTAGAAATCAATTGTCTTGAATGGACAGAAGGTTTTTGTCGCTTGGTGTCAGTAGATTCCATTCGGTCACTTTTTCTCTTTGATCCTTTAAAATATAATTTAGAAAGACACATAAAAGTATTTTTAACATTCTACTAATTTCACCAAAGATTTACAGATAATGTGAATAAGGGAGAGAAAAAGCTTCATTTCTTTAAAATGTCTTCTGAAATACCTTCACTCCAAAATTAATCTAAATAAAACTTAGTTGTCAGCCATTGAATTAATCCATATACTTAAAGGTTCAACTACTATTCATATTGACTAGGGTCTATATGTAGAACATGATTGGCTATCAGCTTTTGATGTGAACTGCAAGGAAATAAGTACAAAAACACATTTAAAAAAACTGAACGTACAAGTACACTTTGATTTTTAAAGAAAACAGAATTCTTACCCTTTTTTTCACTTTTATCTTGTTCACTCTCTGGATTATACAGTTCATCATCCTGTTCTGGCACTTCAGTCAAGATATCATCTAGAACATTAAGTTCTCCATCTGCAAACAAATTAAAAATAGGAAAATAATTAGTATCCATGAAACACTGATTTGTGAGTAGTTAGCAAGTATGGATATAACCCTTTAGGAGAGTTTATTTTAGAGTCAAGATATTCATGCTTGTAAAACAATTCTAGTAAAAAGAATGTAGAGTTTACAAAACTAAGAGTGGGCTGGGAAGGTGGCTCAGTGGTAAAGCGCTTGCCTTGCATGCCTGAGGCCTTGGGTTTGATTCTGCAGCACCACATGAGCAAAAAGAAAAAAGCCGGAAGTGGCGCTGTGGCTCAAGTGGTAGAGCGCTAGCCTTGGGCTGAAGAGCTGAGGGGCAGCGCCAAGGCCCAAAGTTCAGGCCCCACCACCGGACACCCCCCCCCAAAAAAATAACTAGGAGTATACACCACATAAGATACAGAAAGATGGCAGACAAGAGCTTAATCAAGTAATCAAAGTTATTACCAATAATGGGAAATCAACATCATAAACTTCCTACGTGATAACTAAGAATAAAACATTTCTGTGGCACTCCTATACAAAACGCAAAATCTGAACCTATATAAGAGGAAGAATCAGACAAAACCAAATAAAAGGGCATGTAAATATGTCATGGAAGCATAGCTCATATTACAGGAGACAAAAATACACAACTGAACAAAGTCATATCTGAGACTAACTGGGAAAATTTAGGAAATCTAAATAAAATCTGTATTAAAATAACAATGTTAGTTTTGAAATTTTGATAGCACAATGGATAAGCAAAGAAAAGTCTTATTTTTAGGAAACATGCTTTAGTATTTAGAGACAAAAATTCCTCATACCTGCAAACTGACCAACAGGTTAACTGTGGGCATGCATACAAATGTCCACATATACACAAGGGAGGGTGGGCAGCCAGGGGGAAGTATTAGAGGGGAAGTTGACAGTAGGAATGAGATAAAATGGTAACATTTACAATGGTCGAGGATAATGAAATTCTGTACTATTCCCATAGCTTTTCTATTTATTTGAAATTGTATTTAAAAAGCAAAACACCTGTTGAGGTTGAGGCAGGAGGAATCACCAAAGTAATTCCAGTCTAAGATACAAGGAACTTGTCTCAAAAAAACAAAATTAAAAAAGGGAAAGAAAAACCTATCAATGTCTCATACAAAATTTAGAGCCTGTTTTAATATAAACCATAAGGTAAAACTTCAGAAAAGTCAAAACTATTTTAACATATTCAATCATCACAAAAACTTATAATTCAGTGCTACTTCCTAAACCTCAAACCCTTCTAAAATTTGTTGACTTTCTTTCCCAAAAAAAGTACAAAATAGTCTTAGAAATACATACATAAAACATTTAAAATCCGGGCACCGGTGGCTCATGCCTGTAATCCTCGCTACTCAGGAGGCTGAGATCTGAGGATTGCAGTTCAAAGCCTCTCATTTCCAATTAACTACCAATTAACTGGAAGTTGTGGGTCAAATGGTAGAATGCTCCCCTTGAGCTGAAGAGCACAAGGACAGCGTTCAGGCCCAGATGTCAAGCCCCACAACCAACCAAAAGGGGCTGGGGAGAAGGAAAGAGAAAGAATACATTACAAGGCAGGCACCGGTAGCTCACGCCTATAATCCTACCTAGTCAGGAGGCTGAGATCTTGAGGATCATGGTTCAAAGTCAGCCCAAACCACTAGAAAACTGGAAGTGATGCTCTGGCTCATGTGAAAGAGCACTTGCATTGCTGAAGAACTCAGGGATAGCACCCAGGCCCAGAGTTCAAGTCCCATGACCGACAAGAATACACACACACATCTACATTGCTGGCCACCAGTGGCTCATGCCTGTAATCCTAACTACTACTGGGCCTCAATTGAAACCAGGCAGGGAAAGCCCATGAGACTTTTATCTCTAATAAACGCCTCAGAAAAGACCAGAAGTAGCACTGTGCCTCAATAGTAGAGTGCTAGCCTTGAGCACAGAGACTCAAGGACAGTGCCCACAACTTGAGTTCAAGCACCAGGACCAGAAAAAAATATATTTTTTTTATAAAAGTATATATATATATATATATATATATATATATATATATATATATTACGGGGCTGGGAAGGTGGCTCAGTGGTAGATCGCTTGCCTTGCATGCATGAGACCCTGGGTTCGATTCCTCAGCACCACATAAGCAAAAAGAAAAAAGTCGGAAGTGGCGCTGTGGCTCAAGTGGTAGAGCGCTCCTTGAGCTGAAGAGCTGAGGGACAGCGCCCAGGCCGAGTTCAGGCCCCACAACCGGACCCAAAAACAAATAAATAAAGTATATATATTTATCCCTCCCCTCCCCACAACACCAACACCTGGCTGAAAAAAGTATTTTTTTTTTTTAAATCTTAAAAAGCCTTAATAAACTCCTGGTGCTGGTGGCTCACACCAGCAATTCTAGCTACTCAGGAGGCTCAGATCTGAAGATCACAGTTCAAAGCCATCTGGACAAGAGAGTCTGTGTGACTTATCTCCACTAAACTACCAAAATAGCTAGAAATGGAGCTGTGGCTCAAGTGGTAGAGCACTAGTCTTGCACAAAAGCTCAGGGACAATGCCTAGGCTCTGAGTTCAACCCCCAAGACTGGCACCAAAAAGCAAAAAACAAACAACAACAACAACAACAAAAATAAAATAAAAAAAAAAACCTTAATAAATTCAAAATCAAAGCATCTACAAACTTTCAAGGTAAATACTAACCAATGCTTACTTAAACACACTGACAATTATTTTACCACTTTTATATGTATCCTAAGTACATATTGTTTAAAACAAGTAATGTATGTCTTTTTTTTCAGATATAAACAGAAACTAGCCAGTTTTGTAGGCTAGACTGTAGGCTCAAGAGGCAAATCCAGCCTGGGCAGGAAAGTCCATGAGACTTACTTCCAATTAAGCACCAAAACACAAGGAGTGGAGGTGTGGCCCATGTGGTAGAGTACTAGCCTTGAGAGGGGGAAAAAAACAAGGCCCTGGTGCTAGCACCCAAAGTAGAAAAGGAAAAGAAACTCAAAAGTTCAAGCTAATCAAATATCCCATATGAGTCTGGAGTTCAGACTGTGAAATCTACAATTAGATGGAGAACATTAAAGCACACATTTAAACAAAATTATAGCTGAAACAACACAAATGTAACATAGTAAGATGAAGTATGCATTAATTTCAAATCCCCAACAGTATAAATTTTAAACTTATACTGAAGTCTAAAAGCATAACACCTTCACATTAGTAAAAACTATTGTTTCGCCAATTATTTCAATCTGTGACATCAGTAAATTATAGTTAATCAAAATGTGAAAAATTAAATGTCCAAGGATATTTGGCCTATGACCTCTTTTTATATATATCCCACTATTATTAATTTTTTAAAAAGAGCTAGAAGCTTTATGGCTCACAAAGCCCATCTAGCATTTTTGAGGTTTTGCTGCCACCCTCAAGATAAATGAACACATTTTATTTTCACATATGTTTACTGAAATATATATATATAATATATATATATACTGAAGCATATATATTTACTGAAATAAGTGGTCTAAAAGAATAGGAGGTAAGGAAATCTGGATGATCCCTTAAGAACTAGGTAGTAGGAAGTTTATGGTCTCTCTGAGCTCTAGTTTCTGAGGTGCTTTAAAAGATCACTAGGAAAGAGAGGGGATGGCAATTGTTTGAATCTCCTGATGAGTGTTTCAACCTATAAGCATTTCCTTATTGCTATCAGATTCTAATAAGCCCTGCCTACCTTTTTGTTAAGGATGGTATAGGAAGAACATAAAATCGGGCTGGGAATGTGACTTAGTGGTAGAGTGCTTGCCTAGTATGCATGAAGCCCTAGGCTGGTTTCCTCAGTACAATATAAAAAGAAAAGCCAGAAGTGGTGCTGAGTTCAAGCCCCAGGACTGGTGGGGGGAAAAAAAAGGAAGAACATAAAACCATTTCTTCAATAAAATACACACATGTCCCAATTATCAACTTCTGCATAAGATACCTTTTTTTTTTTTTTTTTTGGTTGGCCGTGGGACTTGAACTCTGGGCCTGGGCGCTGTCCCTCAGCTCTTCAGCTCAAGGCGAGCGCTCTACCAATTGAGCTACAGCGCCACTTCCGGTTTTCTGGTGGTTTATTGGAGATAGGAGTCTCACAGTCTCTCCTGCCCCAGCTGGCTTTGAACCTCGATCCTCAGATCTCAGCCTCCTGAGTAGCTAGGATTATAGGCGTGAGCCACCAGCGCCAGGCAGGATACCATTTTAAAACTGGTGGTTGCCGGGGCACCAGTGGCTCACACCTGTAATCCTAGCTACTCAGGATGCTGAGATCTGAGGATCGTGGCTCAAAGCCTGCCCTGAGAGGAAAGTCCATGAGACTCTTATCTCCAATAAACCACTAAAAAACCAGAAGTGGTGCTGTGGCTCAAGCGGTAAAGCGCTCTCCTTGAGCTGAAGAGTGCAGGGACAGCGCCCAAGCCCAGAGTTCATGCCCCACAATCAATCAAAAACAAAACAAAACAAAAAAAAAAAAACTGGTGGCTTACCAAAACAATCATTTTTGCTCAAATTCTGGGGATCCATGAGACATGGTGTCTTACATGGTTGTAGTCTGACTATGGCTAGGGCTAGAAGCATCTGAAGACTGGAAAAAATCACTTCTGGCTAAGGCCTTGACTGGGAAGACTAAGCAACTAATAGCAAGCATTTCTCTTCTGTCACTCTCCTTTATAGCCGCTTCAGAATTGGAGAAGGATCTATTATATGGCTTGGTATATAACCCAACAGAGAAAGGATCAACCAAAACTACCACCATGTTTTATTAATAGAGACAAAAGTAAAGGCCCACTAGCCTCAAAAAAGGACATAATTCCTTCTTGATGGGTGAAGTAGCAAAACTACTTATCCTTAAATTTCAAGAATTTTAATTGTAACTGTTAAAAGTATATTTTTTAAACTCAAACACTGGTTTTAAAAGGCCAATGAGAATTATACTAGGTATGTCCAACACATGGCGCTGATTCTGTCAACTTCCTCCACTGGCTAGAAAAAAACAGTGTACATGTTAGTTCACTTTTCAACTTGGAATGAATTAGTTATAAATGAAGTTATATTTCAATATTCTCACAAGCCTTTGCTGCTGAAGACTATAATCATTATTAGCATATCCTTTTTGGAAACAAGTAATTACCTCCTTAGCAGCAAAGGCTACTGTATCTACTAGATCTAGTTCTTAAACTTCTGTGTTTTAAGTCATTTTCTGTGTCCTGAAATTTAATATTATTGTATTCTATGTAAAGAGACAGAAACAGTCATACTTCACTGTAGTTTGATAGCAGCACCTCAACCGAAGAGTAACCCCAATATAAACAAAAGTTAATGAATGCCAAGTTGAAAAAGTTCCATGAACATACAATTCATATACCATTTAAAGGGGAAAAAAAATTCTATGTGCCTAAAGCACAGCACACTAAAAGTTACTCTTGATGTTCACAAAGAGAACAATAAGGTCTTTAAAAATCATTTTAAAACCTCTAAAATTGTTTCAAAATTAAGATGTTACCAGTTTTATTTTAAATATGTGCCTTGCAACAAATTTTTTCAATTAAGTAACAGTTTCATTAACTACTATTTTCCATTTAGAACTAAAATTCAATCTATCCAAATACTACATTCTAACAGCCACAAAATGCTACAGTTTCAAAATCCTGGGGGGGGGGGGGGGGGGGAGGTGGTTTGGGGTTTTTTTCCACTCCTAGGTTTAACACAGGGTGTAGTTGCACTGTCTGTAGTCCCTAAGCATCTTTATTTTTTGCTAGTCCTGGGCTTGAACTCAGGACTTGAGTGCTGTCTCTGAGCCTCTTCGTGCTCAAGGCTGGCACCCTACCACTTGAGCTACTGTGACACTTCCATTTTTTCTGGGTAGTTTACTGAAGATAAAAGTCTATGTACTTTCCTACCAGGCTGGCTTCCAACTGCAATCCTCAGATCTCAGCCTCCTCAGTAATTTAGGATTATTGGTATGAGTCACCAGCGGCTGGCTCCCTGAGCTCCTTTTGCTCAAGGTTAGCATTCTACCACTTGAGCCAGCTACACTTCCAGCTTTTCTGTTTATGTGATACAGGGGAATCAAACCCAGGGCTTCATGCATGCTAGGCAAGCACTTTACCACTAAGCCACATTCCCAGGCCTACTCAGAGCTTTTTTTTATGTTAATGATAATTTATTTTATTGTAAAGATGCTTTACAGAGGGGTTAAAGTGATGAATAATGAGTACATTTCTTGTCAAACATTGTTATCCACTCCTTTTTCTCCCACTATCCCTTCCCTCCCCGTCTTATCCCCTCCCCATGTGGTAAAGTTCATTTCCAACAGTGATTGCCAGGGATAAACAAATGGAAAAAGAAAAATGAAATAAATAAATAAATAGGAAGAAAGAACTAGATACAGTATACAGTACATTGGTGACAACAAGGTCAATAACCAAAAAAAAAAAGACCAACAGGTTTATGTCTTGGAGTTTATTTCCATTAGCATCATTCTGTAATGGAAAGACTTGTAAAAAAAATCATATTAAGTGAAGTGAGCCAGACCCAAAGAAACATAGGCTCTATGATTTCCCTCATTTGCAACAATTAGTAAATGCCTAGGATGGTCCTGGCAGAGAATGGTAATAGCTCAATAGCTATAACTATACTTAGCTTTTTAGTGGTTAATTTCTCATGGGCTTTCCTGTCCAGGCTGGCTTCGAACTGCATTCCTCAGATCTTAGCCTCCTAAGTAGCTAGGATTGGAGGTGTGAATCACTGGCACCTAGTTGGCCACTTATAACTTTTTAAGACAATATGTATATGTTATCTACTGTGTTAAACAATAAATTTACCTGCTTAACCCTAGTATGCCTTCACCTCTGAATAACACTGGTGGAGGAGAGAAAAAAAACTCAAACTGGAGATTTGGTTCAAAGGACATTGAACTACATCAGTCCTAATTCCAGTTTTAGTAGTATGCAACCCCATTGTCAAATTGAGAACCATTTTCACTGTGTGGAAGCAATTAATCATCTTGTAAATGACTTTCATGTACTTTCATATGTCTTCTTAAACTTAATTGAAATATTATGGAGTAAATAACTGTACTTTCTAAAAGTACCGGAAGGCTCACTGGGACAATCCTACTCAATTCTAGTAGATTAGCTGTACTGACAATGCAAACAGCATTGTATCTTCTAAAATTTTTAACTATTACCAAATTACTTGGAACTGGCTTTTAAATCTTGCCTGAGTGTTTTTTGTTTTGTTTTGTTTTTTGGGGGGGGTGAGGAGGCTGGCTTGAGCTCAGGACCTGGGCACTGTCCCTGAGCATTGTATGCTCAAGGTTAGTCTTTAACACTTGAGCCACAGCTCTACTTCAGCTTTTTGGTGGCTCATTGGAGTTTCATCCATTTTCCTACCTTGGCTGGCTTTAAAGCTGAACCCTCAAATGTCAGCTTCCAGAGTAGCTAGGATTTACAAGTGTGAGCCACCCATGCCTGGCTTTTGCCTCAATCTTAAACACAAAGCAAAACAAAATGAAATGTAAACTAGCTGGGTACCAGAGGCTCATGCTTGTAATCCTAGCTACTCAGGAAGCTGAGATCTGAGGATTAAGGTTAAAGCCAGCTGGGGCAAAAACCCTTGTGAGACTCATCTCCAATAAAGCATTCAAGTCCATAAATGATTCAAATCCGGGAAGTGGTGAGATAGCTCAAAGTGGCAGAGTGCTAGCCTAGAGCACAAAGAGTTTAAAGACAGCACCTAGGTCCTAAGTTCAAGCCTTACGACCAGGGGAAAAAAGAAAAGAAATGTAGACTGTTAGCCTGATTCCTCTTGTAAACATAAACTCAACTGTGAAATGTTTTGCATTTACATCATCTTATATGGCTAAACTCTATATCATTACTGATATAGGACTAGCACAATCTTTAATTGAAAAAAAAAACTGTTAGGAAATTATGTGGAGATTCACAGGTATAGGAAAAACAAGGAAATACAAGTATAAGAAAGGACAAGAATCATTCTTACAGCCCACGAAAAACTAGGCACTATGGCTCAAGTGATAAAGTGCGAGCCTTGAGCAAAAGTAGCTCAGACAGTGCCTAGGCCCTAAGTTCAAACCCCAGGACTGGCACACACACAAAAAAGTCACAACATGAAAGCTGGGCATCAGTGGCTCATGCCTGTAATCCTAGCTACTCAGGACTCTGAGGTCTGAGGATAGCTGTTTGAAGCCAGAATTTTACCTTAATCTTGAAATGTCTGGTACAAGAAACTAAAAAACCTTAATTTCAGAGATATTAATGTAGGAAACTAACCTTTATCTGTGACACAGTCATTTTACACTTTATTTTCCAACAAAGGCACCCAAGTATATTATACAGTTTTAGTTTAATTCATAGTATAGTCTCAGTGGAGTTTGGAAATGTAGCAAGATCTTCTGGAGCCTCACTTCCAATTAAAGTACATTTTACATTAAACAAGTCAGCTATTTTTTTTTTGTCATTCAGAACTATCATTATTTTAGGCAAAACTTGGTTTTCAGATTTTCCTATCCTATGCGATTTCCTTCCTTATAAAAGCATGAAGCTTACGCAGGTGCTGGTGACTCACACCTGTAATCCTAGCTACACAGGAGGCTGAGTTCTCAGGATTGCAGTTCAAAGCCAGCCTGGGCAAGAAAGTCCATCAGACACTTATCTCCAACAAACTATTCAGATAGTGGAAGTGTGGCGGTGTGGCTCAAGTAGTAGAGCACTAGCCTTGAGAAAAAGAAGCTCCAGAGACAGTGCCTAGCCCGTGAGTTCAAGCCCCAGTATAGGCAATACATACACACACACACACACACACACACACACACACAATATTTTTAATTTTTCCATTTTTTACTACAGGTAAGACAAAACAAAAAATACTATTTACATACTCCATGTTTTACAGAGCCATAACTGAAGGGAACAGGAAAGCTATTACCACAGGACAACAGTGAGATCCACAGTATGTTAAAGTCTTAGAGCTGTATTTTACATTGCTACCAAAGTCCAACAAGGTAAATATTTAGGGCAAAGACAGAATTACTTTACAAAGGCCAGTACAGACACTCTTTGCCTTCTTGGGAACTTCTAGTCTGGTTATGTGGAAATTGTTACTTATGAAAGTGGAAACTCTTTAGAAACATTTTGGGTTAAACTTTCATAGCTGTATTTATAGAGGTTTGTAAAAGCTGAAGGCACAAAATATATACAAAATGTAACAGAAAAAGATGTATAGTTTGCCTACCATGTTGCAGGGGGTTCTTGGGTTTGATCCCCAGTACTGCCAAGTGGGAGGAAAAGGCATTTACCATTAACAGCCTATATTCTAGTATATTTTGGATAAATAAGGATCCTAAGATTATCCTTATTTAATAAAAGAGAATCACAAATACATTATGGAAATTTTCCTAATGTTTCAAATCAGCAACAACAAAAGTTATAATTCCCATTTACACATGAAGGTGTAACAATGAAATCCACCCCTAACTATACAAGCTAGTAAGAAAACAAAAGGTTTCCATTTTTCCTTGTTTAAATATAGGAGTTAAAAGTCAAGTGCTGACTCTAATTCTAGCTACAATTATGTGACAAAGATCACATAAATGATACCTACAGGAAATACTACTTCCAAAAAGTCCTTTCCTAGCTTGCTCTGTGGTCCAGAAAATTTTATTCTAAACTATAAAAATAAGCCCATGTCAGGTTTTTTGGTTTTTTGTGCTGGTCCTGGGGTTTGAACTCAGTGCTTGGGCACTCTCAAGTTTTTTTGCTTAAGTCTAGTGGTCAACCACCTGAGCCACAGCTCCACCTCTCTACAGACCTTGTCTCTGATCTCAGCCTTCTGAGTAGTTAGGATTACAGGTGGTCTGTATTTAAACAAAAGTTCTGTATTTATGGAAGTTAAATTAAAAAAGAACATTACCCAAAGTACGAAAGTTCATCCTAAGTATTAGTGATAGGTGAAAACATCTTAATGATTAATATAGCTGGACTAACTGCACAATCATTTCTGAAACAAAACTTTTTTTGGGTCTGGTCATGGGGCCTGAACTCTGGGCCTGGGCGCTGTCCCTTAGCTCTTCAGCTCAAGGCTAGCGCTCTACCATTTGAGCCACAGCGCCACTTCCGGCTTTTTTCTTTTTGCTTATATGGTGCTGAGGAATCGAACCCAGGGTCTCATGCATGCAAGGCATGCGCTCTACCACTGAGCCACCTTCTCAGCCCCCCCTTGAGCTTTTTTTTTTTGCTCAAGGCTAGAACTCTACCACTTGAGCCACAGTGCCGCTTCTGGCTTTTTTTTGTTTATATGGTATTAAAGAATCGAACTCAGGGCTTCATGCACACCAGGCAAGCACTTAACCCCTAAGCCACATTCCCAGCCCCAAAACAACTTCTTTAAATAACCACTTTTCCTCTTCAATGTCTACTATTGATGTGTAAGTACAATGATCTTACTGAGTTCTTGTGAGTACTGACTCTCATTTTTGTGTGTTTCGTCTCTCATCTCTAATCACCACCAGACTCCCATGTTTCATAATTCATAAACTACTGACAATCAAATGATAATTGTTAAGATCTAGTTTAATTACTACTAAAAGTGGACTTCTTTCTTCAAAACATATGTCCCTATTGAGTAACTTTCGGAAGTTTAAAGATGGAAGCTAAAGGTATTATAACCCAATCAACAATCTGGTTGACGACAAGGCATTACCTGAAGAGTATTCCCAAACTTGTCATTATAGTTGAGAGCAATTAATGGAAACTTTATACTCTCCAGATGTAGAAACCAGTAAAACTGAAGAGGATCACATACTTAACCAACGACTCGAGTCCACTTAAAAATAATTAGCCACACAAATCAGTCACACAGAAACGTGACAGATAGCGGGCCAACAACTGTGACTGTTTCAAGAATACTACGGTGATCTTAAGGTGAGAAAAACAAAAGTACAAAAAAAAAACAAAAACAAAAACTTGGCATCACTGTACAAACAGGTACTGACACAGAACCCCCTGTAAGAACCACGTCTGGGAACTCGGTATTTTGAATGCAATGACATTCGACCCCAGAAACACGGGGGTTTTCCATGTTCCCCCTCCAACTCTCTCAACACTTGCCCCCATCGGGTTGGCTCTGGCGGGGGGGCGGGGGGCCTCGGGGAGCTTATAGGAGCTGAGTGCGACCTGTTTCTTCCAGAACCGTTGTCAGGACCTATGTAGGGGGCAAAGGCGGAATTTACAGGCCTTAAGGCACAGCATGTTTTCAAGGATCATGATTTATTTCCCAACCAAGTAATGTGTTCGAGGAACATAAAACACATAGCTCTTGCCACGGTGCCCGTTTGCCGCACCAGAGTATTTCTCGAGATGAATAAACCGCCGGCGTCCCTGAATACCAACTGACTTTTTAACTCCACTACCAGGGCTCAACTGCGGCGGCACGTAGCGTGTTCGAATCCAGCCTAGCCCCAAAAGGGTCTTCTCCGCTCCCCCCCCCCCCAAAAAAAAATAATGCGCATTACAGCCGCATAACCGACCCGGAAATCAGCCCGCGAGGCCTGTAACGCGGAACCCAGGCCCCGCTCCCCCGGCCGCTCCCCGGCCGGCTCCCAGCAAAGTCTGGGCTGGAATCCGGGATCCAAGAACCACCCGCGGCGACGGGAAACGTTAGGCCCTCCCCGGGAGCCCCGAGGACGAGGGGCCCGGGCCCGGTCTCTCGCTGAGGGGGGTCCCAGCGTGTGGGGTGGAGCGGGCCGACCGGCTCCGCGCGAGGCCCGCCAACCCCCCCAACCCCCACCCCGCGCCGGGCAACGACCACCCCCCGGCCCCGGCCCCGCCTCCGCCCGTCACCTTTCCCCGCACTAACCTTTCTCCTCCCGGCTGTCGGCCGCCATTGCTCCCCTCCGGGTTCCGCCGCTGCCGCTATCGCCGCCGCCGCTCCCGCCGCCGCCACCAGATCGCGACTCGCGCGGGCGCCACCGCCGCCGCGGCAGCAGTTGCACGAGCTGGTCCGTCCGTCCGTCCGTCAGTCCGGCCGGCGGGCTGGCGCGCTTCGCCCCGGGCCTCTCTCCCACTCGCCCGCCTCGACGCGCCCCTTCTCGAGACCCTGTCTCCCTGTTCCCCCTTCCCTCCGTTTACCGCAGCCCAGGCTTCAGCCTTCCCGCTGGGGAATCGATACGGGAGGGGTAAAAGAGGAGGGAACTGAAACAGATGGCGACGGCGGGCGGCGCTAAAATGGAGCCTGCTTCCTGCGTGAAACAATCCCGCTCCCGAAATGCCCTGCGCTGTTTACGCTCCGTTCCTCCTGGGGAACGTCACAGTGCGGAGAGGGGCGGGGATACAGGGCGCCAGCGGGTCGTGACGTCAGCGCGTCTCCGTGAGCCCGCCCCCCCCCCCCCCCCCCCCCCGCGGCCCGGAAGTCCAGTCATTTGCCTTGGAAGATCTTCTGTGGCTGCTTGCGAGCTAGTAAGCTGCGTGCACTTAAGTGATTTAAGTTCATCAAAAGAGGCGTTATGTGAACTTTTACTCCTCCACAGATTCAATCAACTAGTTAATATATATATATATATAGAGAGAGAGAGAGAGAGAGAGCCTGTTTATAAACAAGTATGTTTTCATAAGTCTGTTAATGTGCATGTATGCATATGTACGTATAGTATGTATATATGTTTAGGATCTAAAGCTCTGTCCCATCTGAGTTATAGTCTAGTTAAGTAGGCAAGGCTTTCAGGTTTAAAATTATGATGAATTGGACTGGGAAGTTGGCTCGGTAGAGTGCTTGCCTTGCATGCATGAGACCCTGGGTTCGATTCCTCAGCCCCACAAAAGCAGAAAAGGAAGTGGCGCTATGGCTCAAGTCGTGGAGTGCTAGCCTTGAGCTGAAGAGCTGAGGGACAGCACCCAGGCCCGGAGTTCAGGCCCCACGACTGGGAAAAAAAAATATATATATATATATATAATGAATTATATGAAAGATGCAAAAGGTTTATTGATAGGAGAAAGGTTGGTTGGGAAAAATAGTAAAAAGTCTTTATGTTGGGGTGAAGGCATACCTAAAAGGTGAACACTAGATAAATATGGGTAGAGCTAAGATTTTGTTTTTACGCACATACAGAGGTTTTAAGACAGACACCACTCACTCTCTTCAGTCAGAGATCTAAGGGAAAAAAAAAGAAAACAGGGACTTGGAACCAATGTCATGAGTGAAAGGACAAGAGGCTGAGATGTTTCAGAAAAAAACCACAAATTAGAAATAAGAACTTAATAAACTAAAACAATACAGTACAGAATCTTCAGGGAGTCACCATTTATAGATTGAGCCCACTAGTAGATGGAAGTAAAAAAAACCATAAAAATCTAAAAACAAGCCTGCACAAGTTTTAGGTAATTAGCGCTCTTCTGAGATAAGAAAATCTGGAGTCTCTGAGACAAACTATTCAGGTGAGGGCAAATCATTTATCACATTTATCACAAGCTACAAACTAGTACCTGCTAACCTGAGACTTTGCCTAGACTAGCATAGTGCTTATGTGCTTTTACTGAGGCCCTTTAAAAAAAGCCTTTAAGGCAGGCTTAGATACCTTACATTTGTAAACCTAGCTCCTCAAGAAGCTAAGATCTGAGGATCTCAGTTTGAAAAGGAAAGTAGGAAAGTCTTATTAGGAAAGTCCAGTAGACTCATTTCCAATTAACAACAGAAATGCTAGAAGTGGATCTATAACCTTGTGAAGAAAAGCTCACAAATACTGCCCAGGCCCAGAGTTCAAGCTCCAGGACAGGCACACAAGTACACATGCACACACAAGGCCTTTAATGGGGACAATCACTTTCCAATGACTGGGCCTCTGTAAGTCACTTCCTTTTGGTTTCCTAAGCCCTGTCCAATGTTACTCATTGAAGTGTACATCCATCAAATGTTTACATTAAGAAGTAAAAAAAAATTAGTTGGATTATATTGCCCTAAGAAGATGATGTATAATAAGGAACGAAGGAGATTCAGTTCAGAGTCTTAAGAGTATATCAATATTTAAAGGGAAGGCAAAAGTACAGTATGATTCTATACTATCTTGTCGTACCAGAAAGAAATCCTATCAAAATGATGTGAGAGAAAAAGTGGCCCTCATTAGCCAAACACAAAATACATTGAGCATCTATAAACTATATAGGTTTGAAGAATATCAAATATATTTCAAGCCGTAAATTCACTGTAGTTCAACAATAGTACTGTAGAGTGTTAGGAAAATAGTGTCATTTTGATAACTCTTTAATAAAGAAAAATGATCATTCATCTTATTTCCCTACTTTAGACTATATCTCATGGCTAACAAGTTAGCTAGTAAAGGGAAATGTCTCTTTGTGGAAGTATTATAGCTAATAAATGGCAAGAGAAAATCAATATTAGAACTAGACATCATCATTTATAACCATTGATGACATAAAAATAAGCAGTAAAAGCCAAGCACCGGTGACTCACACCTGTAATCCTATCTACTCAGGAGGCTGAGATCTGAAGATTGCAGTTCAAAGCCAGTCCCAACTTAAAAATCCATGAGACTCTTATCTCCAATAAAACACTTAGAAAACCAGAAGTAGTGCAATGGCTCAAGTGGTAGAGCGCTAACCTTGAGCTGAAGAGCTGAAGAATAGCATTCAGGCCCAGAGTTCAAGCCCCATGACTTACCAAAAAAAAAAAAAAAAAAAAAAGCAGTGATCTGAGTAATGCATAATGGCTAGTAATTTAGTAGAGAGAAAATCAAATATTATATACCCCAAGTAGGGGAAAAAATTCATCATGAGGCCCTTAGTTCAAACTCTAGCAATACAAAAAACAGAGATTAACATGCTCTTTACCCGATGTTTTATTTTATCTTATGATTTTAAATAATATATATTTGCATATATAAACATATATATATATACAGCTTGCATAAAAATTATTTTCTCAAAATAATTGGCTCAAAGTGATAGAGGGCTAGTCTTGACCAAAAGAGCTAAGGGACAGCACCCAGGTCCTGAGCTGAAGCCCCACAACTGAAAAAATATTTTTTTCTCTTTTTGTGGTGTGTGTGTGTGTGTGTGTGTGTGTGTGTGTGTGTGTGTGTGTGTGTGTCCTCAGGCTTCAGCTCAGGGCCTGGGTGCTGTCCCTGAGTTTCTCAAGGCTTGTGTCCTACCACTTGAGCCCAACTCCATTCTGGCTTTTTTGATTGTTAGTTGGTAATAAGAGTCTCATAGACTTTCCTGCTTGAGCTAGCTTTGAACTCTGACCCTCAGATCTCAGCCTCCTGGGTAGCTAGGATTATAAATGTGAGCCACTGGCACCTGGCTAAAATTATTTGTTACTATTTTTATATCTAGATAGATAGATGGATAGATAGATAGATAGATAGATAGATAGATAGATAGATAGATAGATAGGACAGGATCATGGCTGGAAGAACCACTGAAAGAACTCAGTGGCCACTCTATATAATAGTCACATGACATCTGCTATCTGTTCCTCTTCTGTTTTGGTATATAAATGGTTATTGAGACTGAAACTGTCTCCTTAAGCTCAAGGTTAACTTCTGGTGAATTTTAACTGTGTTGGCTAATCTTGATTATCAACTTGGATTGAAATGAACCCAGAAGATTATTAATACACGCTTCTGGGTATGTACTGAGGGCAGTGTGGTTTCAATGGCAATTAACTAAAAGCCCACACTGAAAGTTTTGGCACCATCCCATAAGATTAGAGGCTCAGATAGAATTAAAAGAATGAAAAGAAAAATTCCATGTAGCTCAGACATCCCCCACCCTCCACCCCTCTCTCTCTCCTTCCTGATCTCCCTGATCACTTGATCACTTGATCACTTCTTGACCAGGTCTGCTTAGAAATATTCCTCCCACATCAGGCTGGGAAGGTGGCTCAGTGGTAGAGCGCTTGCCTTGCATGCATGAGACCCTGGGTTCGATTCCTCAGTACCACATAAGCAAAAAGGAAAAAGCCGAAAGTGGCACTGTGGCTCAAGTGGTAGAGCGCTAGCCTTGAGCTGAAGAGCTGAGGGACAGTGCCCAGGCCCAGAGTTCAGGCCCCATGACGGGACCCCCCCCCAAAAAAAAAGAAATATTCCTCCCACAAAAATGACATCATGAATCAAAATAAATTGTTCCTTCCTTTAATTTGTTTGTGTCAGGTATTTTGTCATATCAATAAAAGTCTAACCAGTGCAGTAACCTTCCCGCAAAATTGCCGTTCTAGTCAGACACCAGTACCTCACCACTGTAACACTTATAAACAACACAAATCTATTTCTCACATTTCTTTAGACTAGGGAGTCCATGCCCAAGCTGATTCTGAAATGGACCCTGAGATAGGGCCCAAGCTGGTATTCCATTTTGAGCTTTGCCTTTGTTTTATGGATTTTAGATTTGATGGGCCTTGTTCCTGGAATGAAATAAATGCATCTGGTCCCTCTCCCCTTAACAACCTAACCCACCCTTGATTGTTGAGTTAAAGACTGACCCATAAAACAGATAGGTTGTAATCTGGCTCAAACTGGTGACACCACATACTTAAGGTAAACCTTACCTTTTGCACAGGCTTATGGCAAACTCCACCTTTTGCCCACCAAAAGGTAGACCTCGCCTTACCCACTAAATTTGCTTGCCATTTTAAACCAAGGTGATAGGCTGGTTTAAACAGCCATAGACAAACTGTAACCTCATTGGCCACCTGTGTGTGGTCTGGTATGACTGTACAATCCTTTGTGTGTGTTATGATCTCATTGGTCACCTACAGGTGACCAGGCTCAACCTCATGGGTTTTGCCTTTAAAAAACAAAGAATGGGGGCTGCTCGGAGTTGCAGTATCAGCTCCCAAGCCTGTGCTGCGGCCCTGACTGGTCAGTGTAGGAACCTTCTCAATAAAGTTGCTTCTTTGTTAACAACTTCGTTACAGTGGGCTCTGTCACTCTGGACAACTAGGTGGGCTTGCCTGCCTGAGTAGGGGTCTTCCTACTACAATTCCAGATCTGGTATTTAATGAAGTCCTACTTTCTTATAGATGGAAACCTTGTAGCTTTGGGTTCATGGTGAAAGAGGTCACAAGTTACCAGGAGCCTATAATTACTTGTTTTAGACAGGGTCTTGTTATGTAGCGCATACTGCTCTCAAACCCAAGATACTCAATTTCTGGAAGACTAGGATTTCACGGATCTGTCCCCACATTGGCTGTGGGGCCTCTAAAAGGACATTAATCCTATTCACAAAGGTTATATAATATGATCTAATCACCCTTCATAAGGTTACATTCTAATACCATTATCTTGACAACAACCAACAACTATATTGAAGTAACAACTGGCTTGTGTAACTCATTATGAGTAGGTTGTAGCATTCTATAACTTTCACTGAATCTCAGGTTTGTATGATCCTCTAGGTTAACCCTAACAGCTATTCAAAAGCTGCTTTTGCTGAAAAGCACTCCCCTACTTAGCTCAAGAAGGGAGTAAGTGCAGAATAAACACTAAGTATTCCTGACTTGGCTTTGCCCCTGTGTCCTTTGCCCTAAGCCATTCTCTCAAACAACCATCCTAGAATTCAGGAAGGAACAGACCAGAGCAAACCACCTACCATGTGTAACTGACCTGCTTATCTTGAATACCTTGATCACCTCCCTAATGAAGTGATAAAAATTTCTTCTGAACCCCTCTCAATACACTACAAGGACTAAGATAAAGACCAGCAGAACACTCCTGTGACTGAAACTGTTTATGCATACCTTTTGCCTCTAGTTCTTTGTCTATTTCAACCTACTATCACTTGTGATTATTCTGAAGATGGCTGAATATGGGCTGATGTACCTACTTTTCCTATAATCACTGTAACAAATTTAACGGAATAAATTTCATAAATGCTGCATAATAAATTTCAATTCTCTGCCCTTCTCCGCTGTTGTCTTTTTACTTGAGGGCTAGTGGCCTGACCTTACATAAGGTATCTCAGGAGTTTGAACCTTGGGCCTAAAATTCCAGTTTCATTACCTGTCTGTAGCTGCTGAAAGTGAATAGAAATAGGAATGGTTCCAAAGTCACTTCTTCTGGAATGTTGAAATGAATAAAAACAAGAATCATTCTCTGTGTGGCTGAATGTTTGAGTCACTCTTTGACTATAAACAGTGAAGATTGTTCCAAAGAAAATAGCAGAAACAGGAAAGATTATCTTAGTTATCAACCCAGTCTAATTTTCAAAGCTAGTTCTTCCTTTATTCTATCTTAGACTTGGGCAGATACCTCCTCTTGTTACGATCATTTTCCCTTTCATCTCAAATAACATGAATGGTTCCTTGTTTCTGTGAGCAAAAAACAAAACAAAAAAAAACCATGAACCCAGAGGGAATGAACAAATTAGCATAATAATAGTAAAATATGCAATGAGAAATGTTCAATTGTTCCACACACAGTCTAAAATAGAGCATTATAATGCATATTTGAACTCTTCTCTGATAAAATGTAATCTAAATAGTTCTGCCTTTTTCCTTATATTCTTGTGGAGTATGTTTGGATTGATCTGCCTTTCATTCTTGTAACCAATATTGTTTTTGAGTTAGCTAAAAAGTACCTAGCTCTCCTTTGACAAGTCCAGTAATTCCTATGATTTAAACATCATGAATAACTTCTCACCTGAGGTTAGTTTCTCCTTTTCATGCCTTTTCTAGGGCGTCTTATTTGTAGCTCAAGATTTTTTGTAGGTCAATTTTTTTTTGGTGGGATGGGGGGATGGGGGAGGGGGGGGCGTCCGGTCATGGGGCCTGAACTCTGGGCCTGGGCACTGTCCCTCAGCTCTTCAGCTCAAGGCTAGTGCTCTACCACTTGAGCCACAGTGCCACTTCCGGCTTTTTTCTTTTTGCTTATATGGTGCTGAGGAATCGAACCCAGGGCCTCATGCATGCAAGGCAAGCGTTCTACCACTGAGCCACCTTCCCAGCCCTGTAGGTCAGTTTCTTAACTCACCCTTCCTTCCTTCTCTCTGTCTCTTTCTCTCTCTGTCTCTCTCTTTTGCTGGGCAAGTATCAGGCAAACACTGTATTACTGACCTACATCCCTAAGAATAAATCTATCTAAGCTAAATCAATCAACCAATCAATCAATCAATCAATGTATCTATCTACCTACCTAACATCTACCTACCTACCTACCTACCTACCTATTTGCAGTACTAGGGTTTGAACTCAGGAACTCTCACTCTCCCAGAGAGTTCTCTATTTGAGCCATATACCCAGCCTTCTGGGAGATCAATTTAAAAATCTCAACAAAGCCAGCACCAGTGTCTCATGCTTATAATTTTAGCTACTCAGGAAGCTGAGGTCTGAGGATCATGGTTCAAAGCTAGCCTTTGAACCATGGCAGAAAAGTCCATAAACCACACAGAAAAAGCTGGAAGTAGTGCTGTGGCTCAAGTGGTAGAGTGATAGTCTTGAGCACAAAGAAGCTCAGGGATAGCACCCAGGCTCTGAGTTTAAGTCCCAGGACTGGCAAAAGAAAAAAACAAGAAGATGCAGGACACCGGAATCAAATACAGTGACAACAGGGGTGGTACCATGGGGAAGAACATACAAAGAAACAAAAAAAACCACACACACAGTACAATATAAGTACATTAAAAAAAAAAAAAACAACCAGCAACAAAGATAAAACCTCTTATGTTCCTATCTTGGGGTTCATTTTGCTTAGCATTAGGTTATATGGTCATATGTACATAGCTTTTGACCTCTCCTGCTTGTCCTAGACATATACTAGTTATTGCAAATAAGAGAAACCATGGAACCTATGTTCCTTTGAGTCTGGCTTACTTAATATAATTTTTTTCCAAGTCTTTCCATTTCCTAACAAATGGGGCAATGTCATTCTATCTGATGGAGGCATAGAATTCCTTTGTGTATATATATACCACATTTTCTTGATCCATTCATCTTCTGAGGGGAATCTGGGTTGGTCTCATATATTAGCTATAGTGAATAATGCTGCGATAGACATAGTTGTGCTGATAGCTTTAGCATGGCCTTGTTTGTGATCCTTTGGGTAAATGCCTAAAAGTGGGATTGCTGGGTCTATGTGGAGTGCTTTACGAACCTCCAAACTGCTTTGCAAAGTGGTTTCCCAAAGTGGAACAAGTTTACACTCCCTCTAACAGTGCAATAGAGTTCCCTTTTAGCCACATCCCCTCCAGCATCTGCTGTTATGAGATTTCTTGATTATAGCCATTCTAACTGGGGTGAGGTGGAACCTCAATGTTGTTTTGATTTGAATTTCTTTTATGGCTTAAGAAGTTGATCATTTCTTCATGTGTCTGTTGGCCATACATTTTTCTGATGTGGGGAGGGGAAGGGAAATAAAATACTGAAATAAGGATATAGGATGACCCATTGTAACAATGAGATGTTCAAGACAGTGTTGAAAATAAACTTTACAACTTTGCATGGGGGAGGTTGGAGAGGGGAGGAAGGAGTTGAGGAGGGGGGAGGAAAGGGATGGTAGGGGAAAAATAAAGGAGCGTGTAACAGTGCTTGAGGGGAAATGTACTCATAACCTTGTTCATGTAACTGTAAACCCTCTGTACAGTATCTTTACAACAAAAAATATATATTAAGAAAAAACAACAACAAAACCTCAACAGTACCTGACCTGGATCCATGACCAACTACCCTCAAGTTACTTCTCCATCAAGTTATTTGTGAAAGATATCTGGGAATGATTTTGGTAACTCAACTCACACACCCAACATTTGCAGTAGAGTAAGGTAGGATAGTGAAAGGGAAATGGAGCACAATGGATGACTAATTCACATTTCTAGGAGCAAGAGTTTTGACAGTACAAACATGCAGCACTATGGAGACATCTAAAAGGGAAATAATTGCATGAATTATTCATGTGTTACCTTTGTGAAATGTTCTCTTATTGCACAAGAAGCATGTATAGTTTTCAGGTGATTTATATCTCATCTAGGAATTCTTCTTGGACTAAACCTTCCCTGACAAAATTAGGTGACTCTCTTTCATCCCTTCTGTATATGTACCTATGTCCTTTACAGCACTTGCAATTTTAGATAAACTGTAAGATATTATATAGAGTGTCCTTGGCATGCAAGGAAACCAAATACGAATTTAATGAAAAGAAGAAATTATAGAGATAAAAAGAGAGAAAGAAGGTCAAGCATTAGAAAGTCAGTATTCTGCCAGCATTCAATTACCTCTATATATTACTCTCTGTATGCTTTCATTTTCTCACTTGTTCAATAATGTAGTGTACTTGAACTCTCCTTGGCTCTAGGCAAGTCCTGCACTTACAATTTCTTCACATATAAAATGAAGATATTACCAAGCACAGAGAATTATGGAGACCAATGAGCATATGTATATGATGGTTCATTCACATGTATAAAATACTATAAAAATTTCAAGTATGTCTCAGTAGATTTCAGGTTCTTCAGGTTCTTTCTAGTTCTAATTTTCCATCATTCAAATCCATAGTGCATGGTAAAAATCATACATCACTGTTTTTTGTTTGCTTGTTTTGTTGGTCATGGGGCTGGAACTCAGGGCTTGGGAGCTGGCTCTGAGCGATTTTGCTCAAGGCTAATGCTCTACCACTTAGAGCCACAGCACCACTTCCAGTCTTCTGGTAGTTAATTGGAGATAAGAGCCACATGGACTTTCTTGCCAGGCTGGCTTTGAACCATGATCCTCAGATCTCAGTTTCTTGAGTAACTAGGATTACAGGTGTGAGCCACCAGTGTCCAGCACATCACTGTTTTATATTTTTCTCTTTTGATCAGGAATGATGTCAAATTAAGCAGCAGTTGATAGAACCTAGAGGAGACCTCTCACCTGAGTACATTCAGACTTAATTATTCCAGGCTTCCTTCAGCTTTCCGAAGAATCTATCCAAAAATATACAGATACAAGACACATGAGAAATTTGTTTGGTTGGCTGTATGGCAGACCCGCAGCTGCTACTGTGTATGTGACTGAGCTTTTTCCTAAAGGACTTCAAGGGAAGAATGTTCCTATTAGGCAATTCTTCCATCAAAGATGACTCATTCAAGACTAGCACAACTGGTTTAAACACCAGCACTGGTTGAGAAAGGTACTAGAAAAAGAGGGAAAAGCTCAGCAGCTGAGTTTGCACTTAACAATTGCATCTCCTTTTCCAAGGGTTAGCTAATGTTTTAGAGAAAGAAAAACAAAGCAAAAAGCTACTGATGTTTGAAATTGATATGAAAAGACTTTCTGAAGATAATACCTTTCTCCCTTTCCTTCATCTAAAGCTTTTGGTATTTTGTTGTTATTTGTTTCATTTTGATTTTGAGACAGGTTCTCGCTTTACATACTGAAACTTTTTAAAAAATATATCTGTCTCAGACCTCTCTGGTGCTGGACTTGAGCCTTAAGTTTATGTCCTGACACTCTATTCTTATTTCCTTCCCTGCCTGTCTCATTATTTTTCCCCTGACAAGTGTTGCTTGAACATTAGACAGCACTACGTGAAGTATTGCTTTCTGATGTAAAAATAAAAGGTTTAAATTTGATTCTTCTTTTTTTTTCTTTTCATCTTCAAAACAAGGTCAGAATGCTTTATTAATTTATGTCATCATGCACAGGGACCATTCTAATCTCTATTTGTTCCTACCTCAGAGAATGTGCTGCCAAAGCAAGCCTGAACTTGATCTTCAGCAGAATTGCCCCAATTATACCACAGATAGATTCACAAGAAGCCAGACGCAGGTGGCTTACACCTGTGATCCTAGCTATTTAGAAGGCTGAGATCTGAGGATTGTACTTTAAAGTTAGCCTGGGCAGGAAAAGCCCAAGAGACCCTCTTTTCCAATTAACCACCAAAAAGCTGGAAATGGAGCTGTGGCTCAAATAGTAGAGTGCTAGCCATGAGCAAAAGAAAATGCTAAGATAGACAATTCTGAGGGTCCCTGAGTTCAAATCTTAGGACTAGCAAAAAAATAAACAAGCAAAAAAAGGTGGGGGTGGAATTTTGGAATCAATTTCTCTATAAATCTACTTAGAAACTATTCAGTTTGTTCAATAGGTCACATTATTCTTTGTATATTTGTTCTCATCTGTAAGCATTTTTTTTTCTGGTCATGGGGCCTGAACTCTGGGCCTGGGCGCTGTCCCTCAGCTCTTCAGCTCAAGGCTAGCACTCTACCACTTGAGCCACAGTGCCACTTCCGGCTTTTTCTGCTTATGTGGTGCTGAGGAATCGAACCCAGGGCCTCAGGCATGCAAGGCAAGTGCTCTACCACTGAGTCACCTTCTTAGACCCTGTAAGCATATTTTGATAGCTGGGAATTCAAAGTACTTTAGAAAGTTACTATGCAGATTTCGCAAGTACATCATAGGTTTTATTGGGCAAAGGGTAGCAAGTGCTCAAAAATGATAGCTACAATAAAAATAACATTGTTATCATTGCTATTATATGTTCCCAATTCCTGGATTTAAGAGAAAAAAAAGACAAAACAATTTGCCTACAATAAGTAGTGAGGCTATTGAAACAGGGCAATTGCTTCAGAAGGAGTGTTGTAACTCTTGTCTCCTTTGAGAAAGAAATTACTGTTAGTAATGATCATCTAATTTTTCATTTTCCATGTATCTATGAATGAGTCCCCTGAGTAGTACTGACTACTGTTATTGCTGTTCTGAAATTTTCTTCTCATTGAATTTTTGAGCTGGGACTGGTGACGCACAGCTGTAGCTCTAGTACTCAAGAGACTGAGGAAGCAGAATGTTGAATTTGAGACCAGTGTGGGCTTTATAGCTAGAACTTGTGTCAAAAATATAAATGTACCTAGTCCAAAGAGTAAAAATAACAGCTGCTCATGACAAATCTCTAAAAGAGGTCATTAACAGAAATAAAGAATATATAAGAAAAATCGAGATTAGAGGAAAGTTTAGTTTGGGTAAATTTCTTTACCATATATGGCATATTTTTACTCCTAAGTTCCAGAATTTAAACGCATGCTTTATCTCACTAAAGTTTCATAACTCTTTCTGGTAGGTATCTGTTTAAGCAATACTGAGGAATTGAGCCCAGAGCTTCATGCATGCTATGCAAGCACTCTACCACTAAGCCACATTCCCAGCTCTCTAATATTCCTTACTGCATTATTTGAGAAAAATATGTAAAAGGACATTAACCTTGATCCACATTGAATAATCTTTATCCCAAAGGGATCCAAAAATATATGCAGGACTTGCTGGTGTATTCTCAAATGAAAACGTGATAGCTACATATCTATGTGGAACATAAGTAGAAAACAAGTATCATTTAAAATTAAAATTAATTATATTGCTTATTACTTGGAAGGCAAGTGGTACCAGAAACTTCTGTACTATGTCCATCCTTTTGTTTTTTTTTTTTTGGGTCCAGTCGTGGGGCCTGAACTCTGGGCCTGGGTGCTGTCCCTCAACTCTTCAGCTCAAGGATAGGACTCTACCACTTGAGCCACACCACCATTTCCGGCTTTTTTTTTCTGCTTATGTGGTGCTGAGGAATCGAACCCAGGGCCTCATGCATGCAAGGCAAGAGCTCTACCACTGAGCCACCTTCCCAGCCCTTTCATTCTTTTTTTTTTGTAAAAGAATAAAGATAGTAAGATAACTCAATTGCTTACAAAAAATATTTTAGCTAGTCTTCCATTTCCCTTCTCTTTCCCAAGAAGAGGCTCAGCAGTTAAAGAGAGAAAGAATGTACAGCTTCCACAATTTATGTAAAGGACATATGTGTCACAGTCATTTGAATCTTATTTGACAGAACATCTCAAGTCAAATGCTTTAGAGGAAAGTTTGGTAGAATGACCACAGAATCATAGAGCTGAGGCAACACACACACACACACACACACACACACACACACACACGCACACACACACATATGCATAAATATAAAAATAAATATATATAATTTGTCTTAAAATGATGATGAACTATCTACATTTTTTTCCCCCTTGTCTCCCCATTCACAATACAGACTAGGTACAGGCCTGGGCTGAGGTATATATGGGGTAGGTTTACTCTGCCTCCTCTTTCTATACAGTCAGTGTAAGAACACAGCCTGTGGTAAGCACCCAGAGGCCTTCTACATTTTTTTAATGCCAAAAGATAAGGGCTTTTAGCCAGGTGCTGGTAGTTCATGCCTATAATCCTAGCTACACAAGAGGCTGAGATCTGAGGATCATAGTTCAAAGTAAGCCTGAGCAGGAAAGTCTGGGTAAGACTCTCATAGCCTTAGGAAAACTTGCATAGAGAATGCTCTGATTCTGTGTTGGTTGGTTACCTCCCTAAATGGCTTGAACCACCTACCTCTGAGTAGCCTCTAAGTATAAAGTTGAGGTGTATCGTCCCTAGATAGAAAGGTTCTGCTGGTACCTGAGCTTGTAACTGAGTATGTCCATATAAAGTCTGCTTTTGTTAAGCCTTGATCTCCACCCCAAGCATGTGATTGTTGTCTTTAAAAGCTTGGTGCATGGCTGGGAATGTGGATTAGTGGTAGAGTGCTTGCCTAGCAAGCATGAAACCCTGGGTTTGATTCCTCAGTACTACATAAACAGAAAAAGCCAGAAGCAGCACTGTGGTTCACATGGTAGAGTGCTAGCCTTGAACAAAAGAAGCTCAGGAACAGTGCCCAAGCCCTGAGTTCAAGACCCAGGACTGGCAATCAATCAATCAATCTATCCATCCATCCATCCATCCATCCATCCATCCATACATACATACATACATACATACATACATAAAAGCTTGGTGTAAGCTCTGTTCAGGACTGCTGGTCTTTGAAACAGAAGTCCACCATACAGTCACCAGTCCTGATTCCAACTCTCAAAATGTGGCTTCTCCATTTTCTTGCCATATAGCATAACCACCAGAAAACCAGGAGTGGTGCTGTGGCTCAAAGTGGTAGAATGCTACAAAAAGAGCTCAGGAACAGTGCCCAGCTCCTGAGTTCAAGCCCTTGGACTGACAAATAAAAAAGAAAAGAAAAGAAAAGAAAAATAGAGGCTTTTGTGAGGTGCAGATGGCTTATGCCTGTAATCCTAGTTTCTTAGGAGACTGAAACTTAAGGATCACAGTTCAAAGTCAGCCCAGGAAGAAAAATCTGCAGATTCTAGCTCCAATTAATTAATTAATTAGCGATTTTTGCTTAACTGGAAGATTGGTTCAAGTGGTAGAGTACCAGCTATAAGCGAGGGGGTGGGGATGGGGTGGGGAGAGGAGCACAAGGCCTTCAGTTCAAGTTATGATAATAGCATGAGAAAAACAAAAAATAGAGGCTCTTAAACACAAACACAAAACAACAACAAAAACTCCCTAGATATTGGAACAAATAGTCCTAGATAAATTATAAATAAGTGAACCACATCAATAACAACAACAAAAATTGAGTAAGTAAAAAAAATGCAGAATTTACTCCTATGTGATTACATATTAACCGTGGAAAGTGGCATAGCATCTACTACCTTGTGGATATCTTTAATGGATATGAGTCAGCTGCAGACTGCAACTAACACAGTATTAACCAGTATTAGATGGCTGACAAATTATTTGTAATAGTAGAACAGCTCCAAGCGAACCTCTGAAAAGAACTCACACTTACCAAAATTACACTAAAATTACACTAAGAGTTCAGAGACCCTGAACCAAACTGAGGAAACTGTCAAACCAGAGTACTAATTTATAAACAGAGCAAAGCAGTCAGGCCACGTGAGTTTTCTGAATCAAAAAGTCTGGCAGCGAGGAGTAAAGCCTTGAGCAGTAAAGCCTGAGCAACTGATTGAGGAAACCCAAACCTGTCTGCAACTTTGGGAGCATCTGGAATCATAGTCTGCCATCTCCAAGGCACAAAAACAGGTTAAAAGCGGCTTGTGAACAAAACAGACCAATGTGTTACCATTTATTTCGCCATTGTTTGAAGTTTTGATTTTTAGGGTGTCACACTTTTTTTTTCTCCGTTATAAACAAACAGTAACCAGGCACTAGAGGCTGAGCTTTATAATTCCAGCTACTCAGGCGGATGAGATCTGAGAATCACAGTTGTAAGGCTAGTTCAGACAAATTCCCAAGAGACTCATATCTCTAATTAACTAGCAAATTTTCAGAATTGGAGGTGCAGCTCAAGTGGTAGGATGCCAATAGTAGAGGAGAAGCCAAGCAAGAGCTTGAGGCTCTGAGTGAGCCTCAGTACTGGAATAATAAATAAAGAAGTAGTAATTCCTGAGCTAAGCAGGATCATTTGTTTTCACCTTTTGAACTACTATCAGTTCATTTTCTTTCAAGTCGCCATTGTTTCATATTGTCAGTTATGATTAATACATTTGTTAGTGCTTTTAGAAAAGAAATGACAAGCCAGGTACCTTTGGCTCACATCTGTAACCCTAGCTACTTAGGAGGCTGAGATCTGAGGATTGGGGTTCAAAGCCAGGCAAGGCAGAAAAGTCCATGAGACTTTTTTGTTGTTGTTGTTAGTCATCACCTTGAACTCAGGGCCTGGGTACTATCCTGAGTTTTTTCACTCAAGGCTAACACTCTACCACTTTGAGCCACAGCACCACTTCTGATTTTCGGTTGGTTAATTGGAGATAAGAGACTAAAGGACTTTCCTGCCCCAGCTGGCTGCAAGCTGCGATCCTCAGATCTCAGCCTCCTGAGTAGCTAGGATTACAGGCATGAGGCACAGGTGTCTGGCTACCTAGTATTTCTGAGTAACGCAGTTACAGCTTTTTAAACAAATTAACTCATTGAATATGCATTTTATCATGTTTGTTTTGTTCAGATATGTTTAATTATTGCTAATGAAATAGAAAATTCTCAGATCTAGTAATCCCTTACTGTACTCCTATATTAGAAAATTGAGTAAGTGCAGAGTAAGAAAACATTCTTCCTTTTATTGTCTCCAAAATCAAGCTTAGTTGAAGGCTGTAAGCCTTAATAGCAAGATTATAGTCCTGATGTTTTTCTTTTTCTTTTCTTCTTTTAAGTGGGGAAAGGCTGGTTTTAGGCTTGAACTCAGAGCATGGGTGCTGTCCCTGAGTTTTTTTGCTCAAGATTAGCACTTTGCCACTGAGTCACAGCTCCATTTCTGACTTTTTTGGTGATTAATTGGATATAAGAGTCTTACAGAGGGCTGGGAATATGGCTTAGTGGTTAAGTACTTGCCTAGCATGCATGAACCCCTGGATTTGATTCCTCATTACCACAAAAGCAGAAAAAGCCAGAAGTGGCACTGTGGCTCAAGTGGTAGAATGCTAGCCTTAAGCAAAAAGAAACTCAGGGACAGTGCCCAGAGCCTGAGTTCAAGCCCCAGGACTGACCAAAAAAAAAAAAAAAGAGTCTCATAGACTTTCCTGTCTGGATTTGCTTTGGTCCATGATCTTTAGATCTCAGCCTCCTGAGTAGTTACAACCAGGCAAGAACCTGGTTTCTATGCAGCCAATTGTATTAAGGTGAGAATGCTAGATTTGAAATATTAGCATTTACTCCTCTCTTTCTAGCAGGTAGAAGACTAAAATGGTGAGATGATGATGATGATGATGATGATGATGGGCACTAAATCATCTCTTTTCTTCTCAAATATGTATAGTGTTAGAGGAAGCATCTAAGAAGGCTCATTTTACTTATATTTAGTGACATAGAGAAAAAGGAATTGTTCTAAAGTTTTAAAATTTATATTTTAAGTTATCTTTAAGTAGTTTTGCAAAGGATTTTCAATTCGATATGTCAGTTTATGAGTCCAGTGCATCTTGAGCCATGCCATGCCTTCCATCTTCCTTTCCCATCTAAATTCATTTTTGAAAGTGGAATACTCATTTTTCAACAGATTAAAACATGATCTTCACATATACAGTATACTTTAACATCTCTGTTTAAAAACTACATTGAGTTGGGTGCTGGTGGCTCTTGCCTGTAATCCTAGCTACTCAGATAGTTGAGATTTGAGGATTGTAGTTCTAAGCCAGCCCAAGCAGGAAAGTCTGTGAGACTCTTATCACCAATTAACCTCTAGAAAACCAGAAGTGGCTCTTTGGCTTCAAGTGATAGAAAGTAACCTTAAACAAAAGAGCTCAGGTACAGCCCTCAAGCCCAGAGTTCAAGCCCCAGGACAAACAAGCAAAAAAAAACAAAAACAAAAACAAAAAAACAAGAACAAAACCAAAACACCTACCTTGACCTCAGATCATAAACTGTTAACCTTCTCCACCTAGTGGCAAGACAGGCTAATTGACAGCAAGTCCCTGAAAAATTCTTAAGTTTCAGGCTCTGTTACTGAGTTCAATAAGTAGTATAGTATCAGCATTTTCTTCCAATGTTATTATCTTTTAAACCTAACTACCATATCTTCAAATTGCAAGATAATGTTGAATTGAGCATGGTGCAATGGCTCTCACTTGTAATCCTACTCAGGAGGTTGATATCTGAGGATCATAGTTCAAAGCCAGAACAAGTAGGAATGTCCCTAAGACTCTTATCTCTAATTTTCCACCAAAAACTCTGAAGTGGAGCTGTGGTTCAAGTGGTAGAATGCTAGACTTGAGCAAAAAAGCTCAGTGACAGTGCCCAGGTCTTAGAGTTCAAGCCCCATATTAGCAAAATGAGTCCCTTCCCATAGCTTAGTCCACTCCTTCCCTTCACAGCTTAGCATGCTCCCTTCCTAGGCAGCACTAGGCCCATGTAGTAAAGGCAGTAAATAATCAACTTCTACCCCACTTTTCCTTGGGATGGCACTTCTCTAGGGCAGCTACCACCATAGAAGGTGACAAGAGCCCCTTAGAGTGACCTTCAGGACTGGGCAGCTGCAGGACCCCTTATCTACTATTTGGACAGTAGCCATAAACCCTAGTCTGCCATGATGAAGCCCCTGGCCTGCACATCCACACCAGGGTCTCCGCCTCCTAGCCCCTTCTAGCCCTTCCTAAACCTCCTAGGTTATATAGGTCACCTCAGACAATAGCCAGTGCTTCTTCTCACTGCTCCCTTGTGAGAAGGAGTCTTGCCAGCCCCCTTTCCAGGCAATAAACCTTTCTTTTGTTCTTTGTACCTGGATGTCTGGCAAAATCTATTCATCTTAATTTGCTATCACCCCATGACTGGCAAGCCCCTCCCACCTCCCCCTCCCCTTCCCCCAAGGAGAAGAGAAACAGAAAAAAGAAAAAAAGAAAAAGCTAGCTGGAGACTGCTTGTAATCCTAGCTACTCAAGAGGCTGACAACTGAGAATCAACATTCAAAGCCAGTCCAGGCAGGAATGTCACTGAGCCATTTTGGTTGGTCATGGGTCTTGAACTCTGGGCTTGGGTGCTGTCCCTGAGCTCTATCAGTTCAAGGTGAGCACTCTACCACTTGAGCCACAGCACCACTTCTGGTTGTCTAATGGTTAATTGGAAATAAGAGTCTCATGGCTTTGAACTCCTATCCTCAGATCTCAGCCCCCTGAGTTAGGATTGAAGATGTGCAACCAGCTCACTGAGACTTTTTTTTTTGGGGGGAGGGGTCCGGTCATGGGGCCTGAACTCTGGGCCTGGGCACTGTCCCTCAGCTCTTCAGCTCAAGGCTAGCACTCTACCACTTGAGCCACAGTGCCACTTCCGGCTTTTTTCTTTTTGCTTATGTGGTGCTGAGGAATCGAACCCAGGGCCTCATGCATGCAAGGCAAGCGCTCTACCACTGAGCCACCTTCCCAGCCCTTGACTTTTTTTTTTTTATTGTGAGAATACCATACAAAGGAGTTACAATTACATGGGCAAGATAACGAGTACATTTCTTATCAAGCATTGTTGCCTCCTCTTTGTTTCCCCTTCCCATACTCCTCCCTTCCCTCCACCCGATCCTCCCTCCCACCCCCCACCAAAGTTGTTAAGTTCATTTTTCGACATAACAACTTGTACGTTTTCATTGAGACTCTTATCTCCAATTCACCACCTAAAATTCAGAAGTGGTACTGTGGCTCCAAGTGGTAGAGCACTAGTGTTGAGCACAAGGAGTCTCACGGACAGCATCTAGGCCCTGAGATCAAGCCCCATAATAATCTAAAAACAAAACAAAAAGTGCTGAATTGCATTTTCAGCAGTTATAGCGATGAAAATTTGAAAGTATGTTAACAAATTTAGATGACCTCAATCAATATAGGAACTGGGTCATTAGGCAGGTGGTGTTTGGTATGAGAAATTGTAACCTGGAAACATTTATTAGTCAGGATTTGGTGGTATACATAAGTACTGGGCCAACACTCAGCCACTGAACCTTATCTGGTAGTTCTAGTAGCCATTCACCTAGCCTGATGTGTTTAATTATCTGATTGGCTTGTGTCCCGTCTCTGCTAGTTACTAATTATTTCAATAATTGTTCAGATCACAAGGGAGTATATGTTCACAGGAAAAAATACAAAATGTGATGAATATAATTACTCTGAAAAGACAGAAAGCAAATTGAGAAATCTTTAAAAGAGGAGGCCAGATGAATAGACTAGAACAAAAAAGATTGTTTAGTAAGCATAATAATAAAACCACAATAAATATTCTTAGAAACATAAAGGAGGAAATTAGATCTATGAATCAGAAAATCTGTTATGAAAAAACTAGAGCTATTAACTATATAAAACCTAGTAACAGAAATAACTCAGTATTATGGTTTGAGTATGAAATTTCCCACACAGGCGCAGTGTGGAATACTTGGTCACCCATTTGTGGCCTTAAATTAGGAGGTTGTAGGGATTTGAGGAGGAAGGGTCTAGCTGGAGGAAGTAGGTCACTGAAGCTGTCTCCTTGGAGATTGTATCTTATCCTGAGTCCATGTTTCCTCTTTCTACTTTCAGTCCTGTGGGGTTCATAGTATCCTGTACAAAGCCTCCCATTGCTAGGGTGTTCTGCTCAATAATGAGCAAATAATTGAGGTCATTAAATGTGTCTTGAACCAGAGTTACTGTCACATGATCATACCAATTGCTGCTATGTGACCATATCAATGGCTAATATATGGAAAGAATCCTGTATCTATGACTCTTTCTTTCTTTCCTTTCCAGCACAGCAGCAGCATTTTATTTGATCATAGGTAGGCAAAAGTAACAATTCACTCATTAAGGCTGGTATTATGTGAAACATTGTTACTGTTTAGTGGATTAATGTGTGTGTGTGTGTGTGTGTGTGTGTGTGTGTGTGTGTGTGTGTGTTGGTCATGGAACTTGAACTGGTTAGTGCTCTGCCACTTTGAACAGCAGCTCCACTTGCATTTTTCTGGAGGTTAATCAGAGGGAAATAGGAGTCTTCTAGAGGGGTGGGGAAGGTGGTTCAGTAGTAGAGTGCTTGCCTTGCATGCATGAGGCCCTGGGTTCATTTCCTCAGCACCACATAGGCAGAAAAAACTGAAGTGGTGCTGTGGCTCAAGTAGTAGAACACTAGCTTTGCACTGAAGAGCTGAGGGACAGTGCCCAGGCCCAGAGTTCAGGCCCCACGTCTTAAACAAAAAAAAAAAAAAAAAAAGACTCTTATAGACTTTGTTGTCCCAGATGGCTTTAAATCATGATTCTCAGATCTCAGCCTTCTGAGTAGCTAGGGTTACAGGCATGGGCCACCGGTGCCTCATAGTGGATAATGTTTTTCAGAATGAATACAACTTAAAAAATCAGTGTGCTGAAAGTCAGGCCAATGAGTTTTTGCAGAGGGAATCAGGAAGTGACACCATTACTAAAAAAAAAAAAGAAAAGAAAGAAAAGTGGGAGAAAGATTAAGATAAAGTGAGAATTTTCTGGGACTGAAGAATAATATATTAGTATCTAGGTAGAAAGAGAAAGTATAGAAATAAGAAAACTGTCAGCAATGCACCGATGGCTCTTGCCTGTAATTCTTACCTATAATTCAGGCTGAGATTAGAGACTCTCAGTTTAAAGCCAGCCCAGGCAGAAAGGTACAAGAGATTCTGTCCCCAATTAATCAGATTAGAGGAGTGGCTCTTGTGATAGAGTGCCCCTCCCCCCCCTCCCCCGCAAGAAAGATGAGGAAGAGTTCAAGGCCTAAATTCAAGCCCTGATATTAGCACAAAAAAGAGAGTAAAAAGGAAAGCAAGAAAGAAAAGGAAGGAAGAAAAAGAGAAGAGAAGGATGAAAGAAAACTTTCAGTTCAGATCTTTTTTTTTTTTTTTTGCTGGTCCTGGGCTTGAACTTAGAGCTCGGGCGATATCCCTGAGCTTTTTTTTTTGCTCAAGGCTAGCACTTTACCATCTGAGTCACAGCTCTACTTTGGGCTTTTTCTGTGATTAATTGGAGATAAGAGTCTCATGGACTTTTTTGGCTGGGCTGGCTTTGAACCATGATCCTTAGATTTCAGCCTCCTGAGTAGCTACGATTATAGGCATGAGCTACTGGTGCCCGGCAATTATTTAAAAAAAATTTACTTTATTCTTATTAAAAAGGTGATGTATAGAGGGATTGCAATTACAGGAGTCAGGCAGTGAGTACATTTCCTTTTGTATAGTATCTCCTGTTCTATCACTCTCTCCTAGTCCTGCCCTCCCCTCTCAAGCCATAAGTTGTATAGTTCACATTCTTAGGTGCCCAGTGAGCTCTACTGATGCGATCCATTTTTCAGCCTTTTTCCCTCCTTCCCCACCCTCCCAAAGAGATGTATGGAAAAAAGAAGACAGAATCATCAAAAATAAAAATTAAACAAGAGATCATTTGTTTTCATGTTTTGGAGTTTGTTGCATATATATGTGTGTATGTGTGTGCATATATATATATATATATATTATATATATATATATATATATGAGCCACATAGACATTATGCCTTTTTGTTTCTCTCCTAAGAGAATCTTCTTTTGGTTTCATTGTATGTGAGACCTGTATAATTTATTATGTCCCTGTGTCTTTAGATCAGCTTAGAATTTTGCATCCAATAAAGATACAAGTTATCATTAAGATACAGAAAGGCTCCACAATGTTGACACATGTTGAAAATATCTTGGGAGACTGTGTGAGCAAGAAAAAGAAATAATTACCAGGTGCTGGTGTCTCATCCTTGTAATCCTGTCTACTGAGGAGGCTGAGATGTGAGGGTCACAGTTTGAGGCCAGCCTGGGCCGGAAAGTCTGTGAGACTCTTATCTCTAATTAACCACCTGAAAACTGGAAGTGGAGCTGTGGCTCAAACTGGTAGAGTACTAGCCTTGAACAGAAAAGCTCAGAGATAGTGTCCAAGCTCTGTGTTCAAGCCTCAGGACCAACAAAAACAAAACAAAAAAACAACAACAAAATAGGAAAGAACCCAGAAGGTATCCAGGAGATATAAATAGGGTATGTGTGGTCCTGTCTTGCTGCATGTTCAAATAAAAAATTGCCAGAGGTACCTTTAAGACAAATAGCTGCTGGAGGTGTGGTAGAGCACCATTTGAGCTACCTCAAGACCCTCAACTCAAGCCACAGCAATGGCAAAAATAAACATATAAAACAAACAAACAGCATCAGGAAGAGAGACTAGACTGCTTTTATTTTTATTTTTGGAGTTTAATATCACCTTTATTTGTAACTGTGCAAATCACTTTTCTATAGAATAGCAGCTAACATCTACTTATCTAGTTCATAAATCTATCACAAAGGGCTGGGAATGGTGGCTTAGTGGTATAGTGCTTGCCTAGCATGCATGAAGCCCTGGGTTTGATTCCTCAGTACCACATAAACAGAAAAAGCCAGAAGTGGTACTGTGGTTCAAGTGGTAGAGTGCTAGTCTTGAGCAAAAGAAGCTCAGGGACAGTGCCTGAGCCCTGAGTTCAAGCCCCATGGGTGGCAAAAAAAAAATCTGTTACAAACCAAAATCCTTTCCAAGAAAAACTCATTGTAAATCAATATTTTAGTAATATTTAGCAAAAGCTTCAACTCAAGGACTAATGACAAAGTAGAGTATTTCTCCTTGCTTTTTTTTGTGACCATCCTTGGGTTTGGACTCAGGGCCTGGGCACTGTGCCACTTGAGCCCCAGCCCCACTTCTGGCTTTTTTGCTGGTAAATTGGAGATAAATATCTCATGGACGTTTCTGAGGATCATGGGTGATCCTCAGATGTCAGAATCTTGAGTAGCTAGGATTATAGGCATGCACCACCAGTGCCTGGTTTCACTTAGCTTTCTTGATCAAGGATTGCGCTCTACTAGTTGAGCCACATGGAGAGAGTCTAAATACTTTGTACATTCAATAAATATTTGGTAATTTGACTTTAAGTAGACATTTACAGTTGGCAACATGGATAAATTAAAATTTCATCTTGGGTAGCCAACTAATGTGTTTGTCTGTCTGTCTGTCTGTTTGTTTTTTTGGTTGTACTAGGGATCGAGCTCAGCACCTCAAGCATTTTATGTTGGTGCTATAGTACTTGAGCCACACCTCCAGTTCCTGTTTGCACTATTTGTTTTCTTGTGACAGAGTTGGAACTCAGGACCTCATGCTTGCTTGACTGGTATTCTACTACTTGAACCAGACTTGTAGCCTGAATTTTTGCTGTTGTTTTATAGATAGACTCTGATGGATTTTCTACCTGGCCTGGTTTTGAACCATGATCTTTCTGGTCTTGGTCTCCTGAGATGCCTTATTTGGATTGGTTATTTCTGAGGCAGAGTCTCACTTTATACCTGGTGAGGCTGGGCTGTGATTTTCCTCTCTGTGCTTCTCCATGTCGCTGTGGATGACAGGCCTAGATCACTGTACCCAGGCATTCCTTAGATGGAGTCTCACAGCCTCACACGGCTATCCTGTAATCTCTGCCTAACAAGTAGCTAAGATTATAGGTTGGACTCACTGTGCCCAACAGTTTTAACTTTTAAAAACTCATGAGCTGTAAATATGCATTTTCTTTTCATTTCTCAGATTCTTTTTAAGATTATAGGAGTTTTCCTCCCTATAAAACTATTTTGGGCTTGGAATGTGGCTTAGTAGCTAAGTGCTTGCCTAGCATTGATGAAGCCCTGGGTTTGATTCCCCAGTGCCACATGAACAGAAAAAGCCAGAAGTGGGGCTGTGGCTCAAGTTGCAGAGTCCTAGCCTTGAGCATAGAGAGGCTCAGGGACAGTCTCCATGCCCTGAGTTTAAGACCCATGACTGGCAAAAAAAAACAAAAAAAAAAAACTACTATTTCAAGGCAGAGACAAGAGACAGTTGGCATCTAA
Source organism: Dipodomys spectabilis (assembly GCF_019054845.1). Lineage (NCBI taxonomy): Eukaryota > Metazoa > Chordata > Mammalia > Rodentia > Heteromyidae > Dipodomys > Dipodomys spectabilis. The sequence continues at coordinate 24,803,404 of NW_024870720.1, read as the reverse complement.
TGACTATTGTGTGGGCCTTTAAGTGTGTTATTTGTTTTGAACAATAATCTTGGAGAAAAATACATCCTTTCTTTTTTTAAAATAGAAATTAGGGTAGACTTGTTCAGTATAACTTGCCCTGGGACAGAGCTAATAAATTGCTGTGCTCAGATTTAAGCCCAAGGCTAGATGACTTTTAGTCCTGCTGAGGTCTTAGAGGCATATTATAGACTTACACTCCAAAAGAACATATAATCTTATGTGCTACAAAACTTTTAGAATGCCCTAAGCAAGGTTTAAGAGGCATTTGAATGAGCCAGAATGGGAGAGGTAATGACTAAAGCTTGGCAGAATTGAGTGTTAGGTTGGTAAAAGCAAGGGCGTCTGTGATGGCTGATGGGACATGGGCATAGAGATTCAAGTAAATGTAGAACCTAGAATCTAGGCAGTCATTCTTGGTAGGGTAATGGAGAGGCATCGGTGAATGGTTAGAAAGTAAACATATTAATCAAAAGAACAAACAGTTCAGCTTCTAAAGAATCTCTTCAGTGGCAGAAAAAAAATAATACTATGATGACATGAATTTGTAGTTGCCAATTGGCAAGAGGCCCAGGAATCAAAGCAGTATAAGCTTGGTCTCTGTGTTTTTAAGTTAGGTAGCATTTACTAGCTATTTGTGAGGTTTCATGACTTTATGCAACACTGGAAAACTCTAGGCTGTTACCTCCTGGAAATTTTTTATTATTTTATTTTATTATTTTTGTGATCATGGGTCTTGAACTTGGGGTCTGGGCCCTATTCCTGAGCTTCTTTTGCTCAAGGCTAATGCTACTCCTTGAGCCACTGCACCATTTCTGGTCTTTTCTGAGTAGTTTTTTGGAGATAAAAGTCTCCCAGATTTTCCTGCCCTGGCTGGCTTCAAACCACGATCCTCAGCTCTCAGTTTCCTGAGTAGGTAGGATTATAGGCATGAGACACTGGCACTTGGTTTCCTGGAATATTCTTCTACCAAGTTTTTCTAAATCTGCTTAAGAATGTTATGTGTGCAGCTTTATCACCAATGTGGGTATGTGTTCTCCATTTCTCTTTGTGTTCCCAGTCCTATAGTAAATATACTGCCCTACTCCTCTCCAAGTGCCATGTTCATCTTTCCTGTATAATGGTATGCTTCTTGTCTTGCAGGAGGGCAAGAAGAGAGACAGCCAGGGTTTGGACCTACCCAGCTCCCTCTTTGATGCTCCAAGCCAGTGGATTTGGGGTATTCCCTCTTCTTCCTACTACAAACCCTTCAGACATGGAGCATTTGTTTTCTTACTTTCCAACTCTGAAATTTCCCAACAGAACCAAGGACTCATGTCTTTATTATCTGCATCTGCTTCTAAAGACACATAATTGTTTCTGTAGTTATGTAAGTTGTTGGTGTTTCTTCCTCCGGCTCCTCCTGCTCCTGCTCCTCCTTCATCTCCTTCCCCTCCTCCTTCTTCATTTTCTTCTTCTTTCTTTCCTCCTCATCCTCCTCTCCTCCCCTTTCTTTCTCTTGTCTCCTCCTCCTCTTTTTCCTTCTTCATCTCCTCTTCTTCCTTCCCTCACCTCCTCCCCCTCTTCCTCCTTCATTTCCTCTTCCTTTGGTTAATGATTTTATTTGTGAATATTTTTATTTAAAATATATTTTCATCAATGTCTACGAATTTAGGAGGGAAGATTACATTAAAGGTACACTAGTTTGTAACTGGAAGACTTCCTTCCACCCCCTTTTCCACTAATTATCTAAAGCAAATAAACAATTAACTAGATATTTGCTATTCACATGTATTGTTTACAAACCTATCAGTCTTTACTACCCCTGCTGTGTTTATTATCCTCTGAAATACATACAAACACATCATATACTCAAGATAATGATATACCTATATTATAGGTAGATTTAACCACAGTGTGAAAATCTAACTGTTCATTAAATGATAATGGAGAGCAATAAGGCAAATTAGGAGTTCAAAGTTATGAAGTAGTATTAAATCAATTAAATTCTAGCCTTACAAATTAAAATGAGTGAAACATTCATTTGCACTTTGTTGCTCACACGTAACTTGATAATATTCTTTTACTTTTTATCCAGGGTCTTAATAGTTAGATTTTTTAGAAGGCAAAGCTTTTTTTTCTTTCTCCTCCTCTTCCTTCTCCTCCTCCTCTTCCTCCTCCTCCTTCTTTTGTTTCTCCTTGTCCTTCTTTTGCCAGTCCTGGAGCTTGAATTCAGGGCCTGGGCACTGTCCCTGAGCTTCTTTTGTTCAAGGCTAGCACTCTGTCATTTGAGCCACAGTACCACTTCTGGCTTTTTCTGTTTATGTGGTCCTGAGGAATCAAACCAAGGGCTTCATGCATGCTAGACAAGCACTCTACCACTAAGCCACATTCTCGGCCTCTTTTCTTCTTTTCAAAAATATTATATTTATAGGAGAGAGTGAGGGAAGGAGTAACATTGTCTAAAAAGAAATGGACTCTTTACCTGACATATATAACAGTAACCCTTGTGTATATCGTTTTTATAATAACAATACATTTTTAAATATTATTTTTAAAATTATTGATAGAATTAACCTATCATTGAAACATATCTTAAACCCTTGTCAATTTGTCTGTCTGTGTTCAACTCTATTGGCTTGCTCTTCTATTCTTATAATCATGTTTTTAAATCATTTCTTCATATTGGTAGCAAATCAGAATTAGACTGTGTGAAAGAAGATAAATATGATTGAAATAATTTTTCAGCACATATGAGACTAGAACAATTGAACTCACTGAAAATGTATTAGGAAGGAGGAGAAAAGGGTAAGGGAGAGTGCTGGGAAGAAATTGTTTGAACTCATATACATGGATGGAAATGTGACAATGGATAGTTGTATAGTTAATGCATGCTAATAACATAAATAAATGCTAATAAAATAAGTACTATGTGCACATAGTCTGAACTTTTATTAACTAAGCTTAACTGGAATAGGTTTTTAATAATACATTTTGTTTTGGTCCTGGCCTTGGGGTTTGTACTCAGGGCCCAGGCACTGTTGCTGAGTTTTGTGCTCAAGGCTAGTACTCTATCGGAGGCACAGCTCCGCTTCCTAAAAAACTCTTTTAATATTGCTGTACCTACATGTATAGTTATTATTCGACATTTCAGTGGGTGCCTGTTTATAGTTCCCTTTCTCTAACATTTCAAACTAATGAATAGAGGAAACTTACATTATTCAATTTATAGTATATTTTTACCTCAACAAAATGCCTAGTAGTAAGTAGTTTATTGGAGCTAAAGACAAAAATGTTGAGCCTAGTGCAAGTGGCTCACACCTGTAATACTAGCTACTCAGGTGGCTGAGATCTGAGAATCACAGTTCAAATCCAGCCAGGGTAGGAAAGTCTGTGTCTTAATCTCCAATAAACTACTCAAAAAAACCAAACAAACCTGGAAGTGGTGCTCTGGCTCAAGTGATAGAGTGCTTTCCTGAGCAAAAAAAGCTCAGGGAGAGTGTCCACACCAAGGACTGCTTTAAAAAAAAAGACAACAATGTTTTCATAGATATAGTAAAACTGACAGACAATGGAATAATGGAGAAGATATAAAATGAATTTTTCTTGTAGTGGACAAGTCATGGTATGTGCAGACATGAGAACTCCAGCAAAACAGGAAGAGAGTGGCACAGATCTTTCTTGGATACATAGGTTATTTTAAAGATACAATTTTTTCCCCCTCTAAGATGATAGATCATTAAGACAGGTGCTGAGTGCAGAGTAGTAAACAAGGTAGAGGGCCATTGCTATCTTTTCAAAGTTTAAAACCTTGTACACTGATGAAATAATCCTGGGTACTACAGAATTTTACCACTTTCTCCCTTTCAAAATTATATGCACGGAACATCATGGCAGAACTTCCTCCTCCAGTGTAACTACATTAAGGAACCACTAATAATCTTCCCTTCCCTCCTTTCCTGCCTAGTCTCCTCATCCTCTGATCTCCATCCTTCAATCCTAAACTCCTATGAGATAAACTTTGGATTCCACATATAACTGAAAAATAAGTGGTCCTTGTTGTGGGCCTGGCTTATTTCATGTAATGTAAGGATCTCCATACAGTTCTATCCATGTCATCACAAAGGACACAATTGCATTATTTTCTATGACTTAATAGTACTTCTCCATGTTAAAAATAGATAATAGTCATTGTTGTAGTTATGTAAAAGCTAGAAGAAAGGATTTGGATTTTTTTTTTACTATAAAGGAATGAAAATTGGTTGAGATAGATATGTTGAATCTGATTTACATTGCACAGTATATACAAGCATTGAATCATCACATGATATGCTATGAGTATATGTAGTATGTGTATCTTTTTTATTTATTTTTGTTGGTCATGGGGCTTGAACTCTGGGCCTGGGCACTGTCTTTGAGCTCTTCAGCTTAAGGCTAGTGCTCTACTACTTGAGCCACAGTGCCACTTCTGGTTTTCTGGTGGTTAATTGGAGATAAGAGTCTCACAGTTTCCTGCCTGGGCTGGCTTTGAACCATGATCCTCAGATCTCTGCCTCCTGAGTAGCTAGGATTACAGGCATGAGTCACTGGCATCCAGCTAGTGTATCATTTTAAAACACAAGGATTAAAAATACACATAATAAAAAAGTTACGTTGCTTCATTGGAATTAGAAAATCAAAGTGAATATTGAGTGAAGTTACGGATGGTTAATATTTTGCTATATGTATATTTCTCTAGATTTTGTTCATGATCATGTAAATATATTACATACGCATACATTTATACAACTATACCATAGTCAATTAATTTAGAATCTGCTTTCTGCTTCACAAAGCATGGTGATCTTTTCAAGTTTGTAAATCACTTTGTCAATATTCGACTGTATTTGAGGTTTGGGGGAAGATGATTGAAAAGAATGTCAGCATGCATGTCCTTATAAGAAAAATTTTGAAAACGTCATTTAGATTGAATTCTTCGAAGTGTAATTAAACAAAATGTACCTTTTTAAGGCTTTGGATATCTAGTTATTTCTACACCTATCTGCATACTCTTTTCCTCTGGCATGTATAACATCCTTTTTCAGTTTTTTTTTGTTGTTGTTGTTGTTGGTCATGGGGCTTGAACTCTGGGCCTGGGTGCTGTCCTTTAGCTCTTTAGCTCAAAATGAGCACTGTACCGCTTAAGCCACAGCGCCACTTCTGGTTTTCTGGCGGTTAATCAGAAATAAGAGTTTCATGGACTTTCCCTGCCAGGGCTGACTTTGAACTGCAATCCTCATATCTCAGCTTCCTGAGCAGCTCTAGATTACAGGCGTGAGCCACTGACACCTGGCTTTGTAAATTCTTATACTCTAGAAACTTATACATTATCTTCATTGATTCAGTGGTGTACATTGGAAGCTCACTTGCAGATTTTTTTTCTGATTTGATTCTGAGGTTTATGCTCAGGGCCTTCATCTGCATTATTTGAGCCCTTCCCCCACCCATTTTACTGTAGTTTGATTTTTTGATAGAAGCTTGTGCATTTTCCCTTGGCTCTAACCACAGTCCCCCTGCTAATGCTCTCCATATAACTGAAATCACTGTTATGAGTTACTGAGCTCTTGATACTGACACACAGGTCAAGCATCAGAGACATGATTCTGTATAATTTCCATTGAAGAAAAAGTAGATTTTTTTTTTTTTTGTTGGTCGTGGGGCTTGAACTCTGGGCTTGGGCGCTGTCCCTCAGCTCTTTAGCTCAAGGCTAGTGCTCTACCACTTGAGCCAGTGCCACTTTCGGTTTTTTTCTTTTTGCTTATGTGGTGCTGAGGAATCAAACCCAGGGCCTCATGCATGCAAGGCAAGCAGGATTTGGATTGGGTTCATTTGGTGAGGTGACCCACAATATTATTAAGAAACCAGGCTGGGGCTGGGAATGTGGCTTAGTGGTAGAGTGCTTACTGAAGCCCTGGGTTTGATTCCTCAGTACCACATAAACAGAAAAAGCCGGAAGTGGCACAGTGGCTCAACTGGTAGAGTGCTAGCCTTGGAGCAAAAGAAGCCCCAGGACTGACAAAAAAAAAAAAAAGAAAGAAACCAGGCTGTATTTTGTTACCCCATGTATTTGCTTAATTCTAAAACTGGTTCTCAGAAACATTGTACCACTGATTCTAGGAGCAATTTGAAATTACTACCTACTTCTTTATTTATATGCTAGAAAAAGAGGTAATTTTAAATTAATAGTGCAAAAAGAATGTGATTATCTTTAGATCTATCAAATTCTTCCTTTACACTAAGGTCACTTTCAAAACTCAAAGTGTTATTCTTCCATAAAGAACAGGTTATGATGTGCTTGAGAAGTCATATACAATGAAAATAAAAATGAAAATAAAATCACCATGTAGTCTACTTAGCAATGATTATTCTAGAAAATTAATACTATATCTGGGATCTTTTTTTCTTTTGTCAGTTATGGGGCTTGAACTCAGGGCCTGGGCGCTTTTTCACTCAAGGCTAGTGCTCTACCATTTTGATCCACAGCTTTACTTCTGGTTGTCTGGTGGTTAACTGGAGATAAGAGTTTCACAGACTTTCCTGCCCAGCTGGCTTAAAACCATTATCCTCAGATCTCAGCCTCCTGAGCAGCTAGGATTACAGTCATGAGCCACCTGCACCCGGCTTAATAGGTGGGCTTTTAAATTTTTGTAGCTATCCATCTTTGTCTGTGAGTAACTTAGAAAATTAAAGCACTCTGATAGACTTAGCAGGTTCAGTGTTTTCCAAACAGAAATCAAGTATCTGTACAGTAAGTGATGCTTCGTGTGTGTGTGTGTGTGTGTGTGTGTGTGTGTGTGTGTGTGTGTGTGTTTGGTCAGTTGTGGGGCTTGAGCTCAGGGCCTGGGTACTGTCCTTGAGCCTCTTTGTGTTCAAGTTTAGCTCTCTACCACTTGAGCCACAGCACCACTTCTGGATTTTGAGAAGTGTGGACTTTTCTGCCCAGGCTGGCTTTGGACCATAATCCTCAGTTCTTAGCCTTCTTAGATGCTTATAGGATTATAAATGTAAGCCACCAGCACCCAGCAAGTGATGTTTCTTTTAAATATTCTTTTTTTTGCTCTCTAGTACATGAAATCTTTCTGTATAAAAGCATGCATTATTTTTGTTTCTTTAATCTTTTACTATGAAGAATTTCAAAATTAACGGGAATAATATAATGAACCCCATGATACATAACACCTAGTTTTAACAGGGATCAATTTCTGACAAATGTTGTTTCATGCATTGTTTTGAAATGCAGAAACATATTGACTTTTGTTAAAAAGAAGTTAAGATATAGTTATTTGTTCAGGCTTTGCTCCTATCCATAGAACATACTTCAAAGCAATCAGTAAAATTTAGCTAAGCATAACCAATAATATTCCTCTCAGGTAAACAAGAACTCTCTCAAATTATACTCAATGTATTTCTTCAAGGTTAGGTTTTTCTGTTTCTTTACCTCCACATCTCAAAAACTTGTATTTTAGTACATCCTACATCCGCAGCAAAAATCACATGGCTCTGAGAGTTTGTGAGTACGAAATGAAGTACTTCACTGGAAACTCTTCTTTTTTTGGGGGGGGGTCCGGTCGTGGGGCCTGAACTCTGGGCCTGGGCACTGTCCCTCAGGTCTTCAGCTCAAGGCTAGTGCCCTACCACTTGAGCCACAGCGCCACTTCCGGCTTTTTTCTTTTTGCTTATGTGGTGCCGAGGAATCGAACCCAGGGCCTCAGGCATGCAAGGCAAGCGCTCTACCACTGAGCCACCTTCCCAGCCCTGGAAACTCTTCTTAGTTCTAAAATCTCCAAAAATTTCAGTTGAATTCATCTAGCTACATTTAGTAGAAATAAAATGTTTGTCATTACTTACTGTGGAATAAATCTGATACTGTAGGAGTATGGTCCATGTCGGTGTTATGGCTTTCTATTCTCTGAGGCAATTGGAAAAGCACTCCTGTGAACACAAGGTAAGGTCCTCAGTGTAAGTAGCACAGCTTAGGTTTGTCTCCCCATTTACCAACCTGCTTATGACCTATGATGTTCTTTCCCTGATTGTAACCCTCTATTCTCAATGAGAGAGCTTTGCCTTGAATTCAGTGCTCTTGATTTTTCCACTGTAGAACTCTTGAGGAAGCATGCTGACTTCAGAGCTGAACTATTTCCAGCTCTATAGACCTATCCTGGTCAGACTGGGCCTATTGCCCAGCCTTGGATGGTTAAAAAAAAACTATGTTTTGGCTTTTAGCTAGTTAGGAAGGACACAATCTCTGTCTCTAAGAAGATATGGTGTCACAAGAGACATAAATAAAATGTAAAGGCCATACCAAATGAGCTAATAATTGTATATTGGATCAAATATTATTGTCTATGAAGCACAAAGAAGAGTTCTATATGTGTATTAGATAAGTATTTCAGGACTATTATACAACATAATGTATATATTATACAATATATTATATACAGTATAAGAAATACAATATAATTCAGCTATGAAATATAATTTCTAGACCACATGAGGAAAGTCCCCATTTGTCTTCTTCCTATGTCTTCTTGCTGGCAATAAAGTTAATCATTTCACCTCTGAACCAAAGAGCTCTATTTAAACATAGTTGATATTTTTAAAAAAATCTATGTGGTAAGTTCATTTAACTTATTTTCAATTTCCTTTGCCTGTTTTTATTATTACTAAAAGGGCTACTACTTCAGTATTCCTAAAGTTTAGATTTATCTTGTCTTCTTCATTTCTCAATAAAACAATGGAATAGTGGTGATGTCATTTGCTCTGAAAGGTGAGATGAAATGTGGGATTCATTTCCCATTGAGTAACTCAGAAACACACACCCAACCATCGGTGAACTTGTCAAGGTGGAGATAGAGTACACACGGTTAATCAGAGCTGAGTAATGGAGAGAATAAGATGACAAAAGGTGATGACTCCTGTTTACCATGCTGGCCTATGAATGTGTAATCAGCCACTTGAAGTTATTCAAGCTAAGTACACCTGGAATCTGGTCTGATTATTTTTTAAACAACTTTTATGTACTTATTTTGTGTAAGAATTCAACATAAGGTGACAACTTCTCATATAAGAAATCATTCCTTAAATCTTTTCAGATCACAAATAAATAGTATATCTAGGCTTTCAGTGGAGTTTAGTGCTAGAGTGCTTACTTAGCAAGTGCTAGGACCTGGGTTTGACCCCTATCATTACTAAAACCAAATAAATATGGCATGTCCATTCTAGCAGCCCATTTGTGGGCTCTAGTTTTGGTAATTAATACTTCATATATCCTGCATATATACATAAATGTATTACCACATTTATGAATTTCATTATAACTTAATGGGGCCCAGTCTTTTTTTCCGGTGCTGGTCCTGAGGCTTGAACTCAGAGCATGGTGCTGTTTCTGAGTTCTTTGCCTCAAAGCTAGCATTCTACTACTTGGTAGTTAATTGGAGATAAGAGTATCACCGAATTTCCTGCCTTGGCTGGCTTTGAATAACCATCCTCATATCTCAACCTCCTGAGTAACTAGGATTACAGGTGTGAGCCATTGGCTCTCTGCTTGCAATCATTTACAATTTGCTAGAACTTATTTAAATAATTGTTGCTAGGTACTACAATTCAGTAAATTTAGCACCATCTAACTTCATTGAATTCGAAAGTTTGTAATACTGAACAGCACATTACATGCTATAATATAGTAAATCATTAATTTTTATTTATTTATTTTTGTTGGTCGTGGGCCTGGGCACTGTCCCTCAGCTCTTCAGCTCAAGGCTAGTGCTCTACTACTTGAGCTACAGCTCCATTTCCAGTTTTCACGTGGTTTATTGGAGAAAAGAGTTTCATGGACTTTCTTGCCTGGGCTGGCTTTGAACCACCATCCTAAGATCTCAGCCTCCTGAGTAGTTAGGATTACAGCCGTGAGCTACCGGCACCCAGTAATACATCATTAATTTTTAAAAGATATACTATTTTACTTTTCAAAATGAAATTATATAACTTTAGGTAGGTAAATTTTAAAAAGAAAGCAAATTTTACTTTGTAGGTTTGGATTTTGAGAAGTAAATGCATTGTAGACAATTTAGATGATGACTTACTTATTTTCTCCTTATTAGCCTTATATATATTTAAAAAGCCTTATATATATTTAGGCATTTCTAAATTAAAAATACTTTAAGATCAGAAGACTCTGAGTCTAGAAGTTAGACATGTGGTATTAAGATATGGTTGTTAACTTCTCAGCCTGTAAACTAGAATTTGACTGGGTTCACATTCCAGCTTATCAACCTATCAATGTATGACCTAGGTTAAGTTACATAATTCTTTGTATCTTACTTCATTTGTCTGCAAAATAGTGATAAGAAAAATAATGCCTAGCTGGGCACCTGTGGTTCATGCTGGTAATCCTAGCTACTCAGGAGGCTGAGATCTGAGGATAGCCGTTCAAAGCCAGCCTGGGCAGGAAAGTCTGTGAGATTCTTATCTCCAATAAACCACCAGAAAACTGGAAGTGGCACTGTGGCTCAAGTGGTACAGCACTCACCTTGAGCTGAAGAGCTCAGGGACAGCGCCGAGGCCCTGGAGTTCAAGCCCCATGACCGACAAAATAACAATAACAATAACAATAATAATAATAATGCCTACTTTATAAGATTGTTGTAGAGATTAAATAAACAAATATATATAAAGTACTTAGAAGAGAAATAGTGGCAAAAAATAAACACTGCCTAAGTACTACCTGCTTCCAATTTTACTTGACTCTCACCTTGGCTATCCAATTATACCAGAGGTCCTATATTACCACATACATAGACTACGTACAAAGAAATGCTTAATAAATAATTGGTTTTTGTGACCTCATTCTTCAATGACATTTTTAGTGCTTTTCTGCAAGGTGTTATCTAGATGCTGTGGCCAGAACCAAGAAAGACAAAAAAATATAGGTTTCAGTTTTCAATTTAAAGAGACATTTATTCCAGCAAATAAAATGATGATAAAAAGGAAATATGCCTAGCCAAGTGCCCGGTGGCTCATACTTGTAATCCTAGCTACTCAGGAAGCTGGGATCTGAGGACTGTGGTTAAAAGCCAGTGCAGTCAGGAAATACTGTGACAATCTTATCTCCAATTAATCACTAAAAAGCCAAAAGTCGAGCTGTGGGTCAGGTAGTAGAGCACCAACCTACCAACCTTGAGTACAAAAGCTCAGGGACAGTACCCAGGCTCTGAGTTCAAGCTCAGGAAGGTATACACACACACACACACACACACACACACACACACACACACACACACAGAGAAACAAGCCTATAGCTCTAGATACTTGTAAGTATTAATAAATATCTCGAAGACAGCAGCATAAACAGTGGGGCAATCAGTGATGCTGATGTTTCCCTAGTTAGGAAATGATTATGTCCCTCTAAACTCATTGCATATTGGAAATATACAATAATATGCATCTAATGTGCATCAAGTACATCTAATCTATCAGCCATCACAGCTTAGCACTGCAATGACATGTGGCATACTTCATGATAACCTGGTTGACTGGGAGTAGTGGTTCACTGCCACTGCCTAGTATATCAAGAAAGCATCATGCTACATGTTAATAGATTAGAAAGAAAAAAGGAATTCACAATTCAAAGTATATAGTTTCTATTTAGTACAGGTTTCTTTCATGACATCATAAAGTGGAAAAATCATCAAAGTCAAACCATCATGAATGATGGACAGGAAGTTTTTGATAAAGTGGTCAGGACTTTCTTGAGGAGCTGCTTTTTGATCTTATACCTGAATAAAGTGAGAGAATGAATACTGGGAAAACTAATAGAAGAATAATTTAGGAAGTAGAAACAGAAATAAAGACCACGAGGCTTAACTAAATTGGGGATACAAATACAAACAGCAGGACCACAGATGGTGGAGGATAAATTGATACCTAGCATTTGGAAATGAGATAGTAAGAATTAACTTCAACAAAAATAATAGAATATCATGTCAAAGTAATTAAGAAGTATAAAAATCATACACCAATCAAGGGACATATCTAAGTGTACTTATAAATAAGATACAGAGTTGAGGAGGATGTTTTGGTGATACCACAACTTGATTTTAGGGCCTCATGCTCATTGGGTTTTCTTGTCCATGGCTGGTGCTCTACCATTTGAGCCATGACTTCAGTCTGATTTATCTTTTGATTGCCTACAATGGAAAAGGAGTGTTAGCTAATCTTTTTTTTTTTGTGAGAAACTCAAGAAATGCTAGAATTTGAAACCAGACATTTCTCTAGCTATAAGATGAGGTAACTTTATGGCACCTGGGGAGCAGTTCCCACTATGTGTAAAGAGAAACCTAGGAAGAAGAGCAGTGTAAATCAGCAGGGATACTGGATAGAAAAGCATTCATAGGGCAAGGTTACATTTTTTTGCAAAAGGAAAAGAGAATTCTTCTTTTAAATTTCTAAAGGTAAAAGATGAGACCTTATTAGGAGTTATGCATAAAGACTATATGTGTGTGTGTGTGTGTGTGTGTGTGTGTGTGTGTGTGTGAAGAAAGACTATCTGTGTGTGTATAAGAAAAGAGTCTGGCAACACATTCCTTACCTGGCTTGTTGATCTAATGTGCTGATCATCCTGGACCAACAGAACAGTATTGCGAGTGATGTTTGAAGGGGCTTTGGCCTATAGTTTGGGAGCCACTTGTGAGTCAGACTCTTGCTGGCTTCTAGCCTTGTAGAAGTAGCACATGGGGGCAGAATAGGAAAGGATTGTAGTTCAGGGTTTGTTCCTGGAAAAGAATGTATTCTTTCCATTGCTGCTTCCTGTTGCTTGATGGCTCTTGGAAGGCTCTGAAGATGACCTCAGTAGTTATTGTTTGGTAGATAAAGCATCAGGGTCAAAAGGGAAGGAACAGTATAGCTGGGACATGAGGGAACACCCAAGCTGCACAGGGAATTAAGATCATGGATGTGTCAGGTCCCAAAGTGGATAGGGTTGCTTCGTCTTTTCATCTCAATGAGTAAGATCTCGAGAGGAAAGATGACTATCATTCACAGAAAACAGAACATATGATCAGCAAGGATTTTCATTATCATTCTGTTTACAGTAGATAGAAGTAGGTTGAACCAGTGAAAGACCTAGGTTAAACTCATGCACATGGCTGCCTTCCTCTCCCATTTCTGATCCCAAAACAAGAGGATGTAAGCAGTGGGGAGGGAAGATGGATATCTCAGATGAAATGCTCATCACAATTCCTCTATTCCAAGCAGCTAGTGTTATGGTTCATGTTGAGGGGAAAGGAAGGTGATCACTGAAGCTTTAAATTGGACAAATGAAATACAAACCAAAATGAATGGAAAATCATGGCATGTGCTAAATTTCATTAAGCAACACAAGAATGAAACTTAAATCATAGAAGCTGTGATTGGAAGAAAAAAACTAAAAAACAAACAAACAAACCTGGAACTATGCTCTGGTTTATGCTCAGGTTCTGATATTATTATGATCAGGTTTTGATATTATTCACAAACAACCAAACAATGAAACAAGCTACAACAAATCTACTAGGAGTCAAAGGTCATTAATATAAAATTATAGGTTTATGCTATTTATTTAAATGTAAAATTTCGTCTATATATTCTGTTTTGACAAAGAATAGTTTCTTTCAGCTTTTGTTTAATAAAGTAAATTAATCTCTTAGTAGTGGGTAATATGAACTGGAAAAAGCTCAGAAACTTTTCAAAATAGGGAAACTCACGTTTTCTCAATTTTAGTCCTGAAATTATTTTAAAATACTTTAAAAGTTCATTGAAGGGATTGAGAACATTGCTTAGTGGCAGAGTGCTTGCCTACCATGCATGAAGCCCGGGGTTCAATTCCTCAGTGCCACATACACACAAAAAAAGCCATAAGTGGAGCAGTGGCCCAAGTGGTAGAGCACTAACCTTGAGCAAAAGAAGCTCAGGGACAGTGCTCAGGCCCTGAGTTCAAGCCCCAGGATTGGCGAAAAAAAAAAAAAAAAGTTCACTGAAGGAACATTTTATCAGTATTTGAGGAATTTTGGAGCAGACTAGATGAATGGGTGTCCATACCCAGGATCATATAAATATATCTCATTAAAGATTGGTCACCAATCAAATTAAAATTGAAAGTTATATTTTCAGAAATATTTGAATTAAAATAAGAAATAATTATGTTAAATTCTCTGCTTTTTTGGCAGAAATACCGCTTATAGTATTCAGTGTAGTTTTTAATGTAAACCTATATGAGAATTTTTTCCATCAAGTTAGTGGTAGAACAAACTTTTCTTGTTATATTTTTTTCTTTTCAGTAGGTAGAGTTATATAAGTAAGTATCCTGTTATTCTTGCTGCCAGTTAAGTTCAAAGCCAGATTTGATGTTCTTTCAAAAGAAATTTCTTTGGCAAAAGCTACAGCATATTTGCTTTCTGATAATTTCTTGAATTTGATCACTGCTTTACCAATGTATCATATAATTTGTAAGGAGGTACAGTATAGATAAATAAATTTAGACCGTGTCTGAGGAAGAGTCTGTTCAGAAGACTGGAAGTTGATTGTCAACATGAAATTGTTTTTTCTTAGAAATGTTTTTGGAAGACTAATTGCAAAACAATTGTTTGAAAACAAAAAGGGGTCCAAAGTATTGTCTTAATTCACTTACTGGTTTAACAAAATAAATCAATCTGGTTAGCTCAATAAAATTAAAATTAAATTGTAAGCTGGACACTAGTGGCTTGTACCTGTAATCACAACGACTCAGGAAGCTAAGATCTGAGGATCCTGATTTGAAGCCAGCCAGGAGACTCTTACCTCTAACCACCAGAAAACTGGAAGTAGAGCTGTGGCTTAAAGTTGTAGAGTGTGAGCCTTGAGTAAAAGGGCTCAGGGACAACATCCAGGCTCTGACTTCAATCCCACGATGGACAAAACAAAAAACAATTAAATGTAATGGTACTATTATGGCCACTTAATTTCTGATTTTTATTCTCTATATTAATTTTTTTGCATTGTAAAATTCAACAGACCTTCACATCAGCATTCAGAAAAACAGCACCATAAAGACAGTTATTATAGTTGCAGAACATATTATAGAAAAATAGAGAGAATAGATCATACTTTGGGTAACAACATAAAACAAAGAAAAGGTGTGTCAATGACAGGGCACTGACAGTTTTTTTCTCTTTGAGCAATTGTACCTGATCTCTTCATGATAAGATAGGATCAAGAGATAATTAATTGTCATGATGCTCAAATACAGATACCTAGGTAATTTCAAAATTCTAAGTGATAGGAGTAGATGGGTCCACAAGACAACAGTTGTATTTTCCCAGACAATTAGGTCCTTCACAAATTTTACAAAGTGTTAGACATAATGCAATCTGTAATGTATATCCCAATAAACTGGCCAATAAACTCATTGCTTTCATGTTAGAGAGATATAACCGGGAATAATTTGAAGGCTTTCAATATATTAGACATATTATTATAGACACTCCTGTACTACCAAGCATAAAGAACTTGGTACAAGCTGGGGGATGTTTAAGCAATGATTAACATAGTCCTTGACTAGTCATCCTGGCATTGTACATCTGTAGCTTATGGTCATCTGATGTTCATTGTTGTAAAGTTGATAAGGGCAGAAAGAACTATGTGATAATTGGTTGGCCAATAAAAAACACCTGTGTTCAAGTTCCTATTTGTTATGCAATGTAACGTCTCTACCATGGATTCTCAAGAGACTCAAATTCACAGATATAATCTTGATTGTGCTTTGGCTGTTGCTCAGAATGCATCACAATGGATTCATGCCCCGAGAGAAGGCTAACACTTCAAAAACATTTATTTCACACAGTGGTGGTTTGGGAGAAAAAAAAACTGCAAGGGAAATATTTGACAGAATAGCAAACTTTAGCTGTAAGATCTTTTAATATTTTTCTTTGACATCAATTGGTTTTAAAACAATTCACATTGCTGTTGTATCCTCTAAAAATAAGTATTTTATCTGGGCACCCGTGGCTTGCATCTGTATTCCTAGCTACTCAAGATGCTAGAGATGTGAGGACTGAGGTTTGAAGTCAGCCTGGGCAGGAAATTATGTGATACTCTAACTAACCATCCAAAAGCCAGAAGTGCAGGTGTGACTCCAAATAAGAGCCAGCCTTGAGCAAAGAGCTAATCCTGAGTTTAAGCTCCAGTACCACCACATGCACACCAAAAAAAAAATCAAGTGTTTCAATATATGAAACATAATATTTCATTTCTCCTTTTCTTGTCATTTTTCAAATGCACTTAAGTATAATCAATGTCATGAAATTTGATAATAAAATCTGTAATGATTTTTGGCCTGAATGAAGTCCATTTTAATATGAAGGACAGACATAAAACACCTTATGATTATTTTTTGTGTAGTGACGTAGATTGAACCCAGAGCTTCTGTGTGTTAATCAAGCCTTCTGCCACTGAGCCACACCCCACATGAAAAATCATGTCAGCAAGGCTCATCATGGGTGCATCTGCACCAAGTTTGTCGTTGGTAGGATGAAACACGCTTTCCTCAGCTTTCACTATCTTTAAGCTGATATCTGCTTCTCTATTTACATACCCATCATCTCTGATTTTCTAGAAGTTGCAGTTTATCCTCATAAGTTTTTTTTTTGTTTCATTTTGTGGGTCATGGGGCTTGAACTCAGGGCTTAGGAGTTGTCCCTGAGCTCATTTGCTCAAGGCTACTATTCTACCACTTAGAGCCACAGCACCACTTCCAGTCTTCTGGTGGTTAATTGGAGATAAGAGACTCACATACTTTTCTTCATCCAGCTGGCTCTGAAGCATGATCCTCCTATCTCAGACTCTTGAGTAACTAGCCACCAGCCCCTGGCAGGTTTTATCTTCTCTTTTCTTTTTCCTCTTCTTTTTTCTTTTTGCCAGTCCTGGGGCTTGAACTCAGGGCCTGGGCATTGTTCCTGGGCTTCTTTTGGTCAAGGCTAGCACTCTACCACTTGAACCACAGTGACATTTCTGGCCTTTTCTGTTTATATGGTACTGAGGAATCAAACTCAGAGCTTTATGAATGTAAGGCAAGTACTCTACCACTAAGCCACCTTCCCAGCCCATACTTTTATTCATTTATTTTTTTGGCCAGTCCTGGGATTTAACTCAGGGCCTGGGCACTGTCCCTGAGCTTCTTTTGCTCAAGGTCTACACTCTACCACTTGAACCACAGTGCCACTTCTGGCTTTTACTGTGTATGTGGTACTGAGGAATCCAACTCAGGGTTTTGTGCTTACTAGGCAAGCACTCTACCACTAAGCTACATTCCCAGCCTACATGTTTTTTTTTTTTTGTTTCAAAGTCAAGAAAGTCTTCTCATTTTCTGCATCTACATTGCTAGGTATACACACAAGTACCTATGTATACAAAACTTAAGGGACATACAAAGAACTTGTTTGAATTTGGAATCTGGATTTTATGGAAAAAAAATGCATATGATTTTATTAAAATGAATTTGGCAGGTTTTCAAAATCACAACACAAAAGAAATCTACTTTTGCCATGTGCTGGTGGCTCATGTCTGTTAATACTAACTATTCAGGATGATGAGATACCGAGACTGAGTTCAAACACAACATAGGCATTAAGAAAAACCCCAAACACAACTTATTTTCCTCCTAAAGCCCAGCATAACCAATGTTTCTAAGGAACGTGAATATAAAATAAAATCTATTTCTGATGACAGTGTCTAGAGTCCATCAGAGTGATCCGGTGTTTGACATACCACTGCAGGCTTTCCTTCAATAAATATAGCCTCTAACAAAAGTAGGCTGTCTTGAACTTTGGGCAATAGAATTCTTTATCTTTATACCAGGAAGTTTGGGAAAGCATCAAAATCTTCATGAGATAAGCATGCCCAAGCTGACTTGAAGGCATTTGTGCTGTGATAACTAACATTCTTAGGAGATTGTTTAAAAGGAAAAAATCATGTCATCTGTTTCTGTGGTGGTCCCCGGTGGGCTGAGTGTGTCTGTGATAGGACCAAGCATGCTTCCTTATTGAGGACAGAAAGCTGTCATGAAAGTATGGAAGTCACAGCACAAAGCAGAAAGTTCAATACAAATAGAAGCTTTTTATTATTGTTTGCTGAGCAGACTTGAGGTCTGGAAGCAATATCCAGCAAAGAATGAAAGCACTTTTGAGAAATAAGAGGCTTTTTGTGCATCAAACATAAATAAGATAAAGTATTATTAAATCATTAGATTTTCATTTGCAGAGATTTCTTTCTTTTTATTTACTTTTTTTTTGGGGGGGAGGTCTGTCTTGGGGCTTGAACTCAGGATCTGGGCACTGTCTCTGAACTTTTTTGCCCAACTTGCATTCTACCACTTTGAGTCAGTGCAATTTCCAGTTTTCTAATGGTTAATTGGAGGTATAAGAGTCTCATGAACTTTTCTGTTTGGGCTGGCTTCAAACTGTGGTCCTCAGATCTCAGCCTCCTGAGTGGTTAGGAATATAGGCATGAACCATGGGAACCCAGCTCAGAGATTTCATTTTAAAAACTGAAAAAAAAAAAAAAAAAAAAAAAAAAAAAAGCCTAGTGTTGGTGGCTTACTTCTGTAATCCTAGCTACTTAGGAGGCTGAGATCTGAGGATTGTGGTTCAAAGCCAGCTGGGGCAAGAAAGTTTGTGACTCTTATCTCCAAAAAACTACTCAGAAAAAGCTGGAAGTAGCATTGTGGCTCAAGAAGTAAAGCACTAGCCTTGAGCAAAATAAGTTCAGGGACAGTGCCCAGGACACCCCCCCCCCCCAAAAAAAAAAAAAAAAGGTTAATCTCATTACTTTTTGGTGTTACTGAATTTGAACTCAGGGCCTTGCTAGACAGGTGCTGGACCACTAGAATCATACCTTTAGCCCTTACATTTTTTCCTGGGCCAGCCTTGGACTGTGATCTTACTACCTCCGCTTCCTGAGTAGTTATTATTATAGACATGTACTATGTTTATGCTGCTTCCTTATTTTTTGGCTATATATATAGATATAATATTTTTTTTCTAAATTATACTTCCCAAATGAGTACACAGAAATCAAATACTGTATATTGAGTAACTACAAGTAAGTATATATCCTATTCACTAGTGCTAAGTGATAATATTAACCTGAATATAAAGAGAAATTCTGTCTCGCCCAATTACCGTATCCTTTATGTAGAGGCTCTCTAGGTTGTTGCTAGAATGATTCAAAGTCCTCCTCTTCCTCCTCTTCCTCCTCCCCCTTCTCTTCCTCCTACTTTTCTTCCTTTTCCTCCTTCTTTTTGGCACTAGGGTATGAACTAGGCCTTGTGCTTGCTAGATAGTTGCTTTATCATTTTCTAGCCCTGATTCCAATTTTTGGCAGCCTAATTCCATGTTTTGTTGTGAATCCCAAATGTTGCATTGGTTCAGGTGAGCCACTGGATAAGTGGATGTGAAACTAAGCACCAGTAACTGATTTTCTTCATGATGATTTTTAGGACTGACCACAGGCATACCCTTCCCTTGCATTAACACAGGGATTGGAGAACACTTTATGCTAGAAACAGGGCTCCTGTCTGCTAAGCATTCAAAGTAAAAGACAACTAAATAAAAATTTTAGTGTAAGGTGTGTTATGATATCACAGAGAAACAACTTAATCAGATTTAATGGGATTAGGGAAGGTAATTTAAAGATTATACTTGACACAAACAGGTATTTCTATACAGATGAGTTAACATACATATATGTATACATGTATGTGTATATGTATAAGTGTGTATGTGTATACATCTATGTATGTACATAATTTGCTTTTCATAAATAAGATAGTGGTCATGTAGCTGGTATAACTCTCTCCAGTATAAGGAAATGATGTACTGTTTCTATGGAACATTAATATTTGTAAGTGGCTTGACTTTTCTTGAAGCATAATGACATGTAATTTTTAAGACATTAATATTTTTCTAATTTCTAACATATTTTCAGTAGCTGATTTGTGGTTAATATTTTCCTTTCAGTATACACATGACAGATGGTTGGTGTGTCTAATCAGTTAAAAAACTATTATTGTTAGTCCCAGTTGGGCAGTTCATTAATGATGTATGTTTTGATGGAGTCACTTAATTAAGCCTCAGTTTCTTCACTGGACACATAAGGAGGTTAAGTAAGATGGTTTTAACATTTCTACAGCGGGTCTTTTCAAAATTTCTGGCTGATGCTACTATTTGTATATATTTTTTTAAGACCATACCCCCTTTAAGTTTCTACTCCTAGAAAGTGCTCATAAATTATTTTTGTTTTTTTTTCTTTCTATTACAATCTGTCTCTATCCTACTAGTTACAAGAGTAGTCTCTACCACACTAGCCAAGACTTGTCAGACTGGTTCCCTGTGGCTCATCAGGGACTTCTTTCTTCACCTCAGTGTAGCCTACAAAGTCCCTGATAGAGCTGGCTACACACACCTAACTGCGGACTTCAGTCTCCACAGGACGCTTCCTTGCTGGCCAGCCATGTATCAGTGAGTTCCCTTTTCCTTTCTGGTTTAGATGACATAAGGAATGTGTAGATGTCTAGTTTATTATCTGTAATATGGAGGACTATTTTTGAGATTCTGTGACATTGTGTCAAGAATATGATTTTCTGTATGATTTTCTGTTTTCTCCTGTCTCATCTCTGTTTTTGTGGTGTTGGAGAACTGTCCTTTAGGTTGTTTGCTTCAGAAAATATACATAAAAATATGAACGAGTTCATGCAAATCAAAATTATGTTCATTATTACAATTAGTTTAAAATAAAAATATGTTAGAAGAAGAAGAAATAATTTGGCTTATAAACTCACTTAACCTTATAACCCCTTTGTATAGCTACTTCATAATAGTCAAAGAAATAATAATAAATAATATTTCTACTACTTAATAAACAATAAAAATAAAAATAATTTGAGATGATAGTTTATGCAGCTAACTCTTCATTGTCACATTAAAAATAATCCAATGATGTGTCTGACCATAATCAATCATTCTGTTACTTCTTTATGTGTTAAAAACTAACTAGTCACAAAGTTTTAGTATACTAATGCAGACTCAAAATCACTTTACCTTCAGATTAAAATTAATATTTTCTCATATGTTGGCATGCATTTTATTGATTTATACTTTGAGAAGAAATGTAGTTAACTTATACTTTGAGAAGAATAATGTAAAGCTTTCCAAGGACTCTTCATTTAAAAGGTTCATTTAAATCTTCATTTAAAAACAATCCTGTTCTGTCATTGATAGAGGATCCCACTCACATTTTATAAGAAGCTAAATGATCCGTAACTCTCAATGAAGCAACTAAGAGATACTTACAATACAAATTTTGCTAGATTTCTTTTTTGCAAATATTTATTTATAACCCACAGTGATCTTTCTTTCTTCTTTGCTTCATTATCTTTAAGAACATTAAAAGAAAGGTACTTTTAAGAAAGCACCTACCAAGCTCACCGTATTAAATAGAATCCAGGCCTTGTTTATGTTAGAACTGAGAAAATCTGGATTTGATTCTACATGAAGAGAGAAGCTATAATAAAAGAGATATTGAAGAGAAATTTTCCAAGACTAGTCTCTAATTTGAAGCAAAATATGTGCCTTTTACTTGAAGCCCCACTTCAAAGGCTGGGGATATACATGGCTCAAGTGTTATAGAGCCTGCCTAGTAAGCACAAGGTTCTGAGTCCAAACCAGAGAGGAAAAAGAGTGAGAGTGAGAAGGAGAGGGAGAGGGAGACAGAGAGAGAGGGAGAGGGAGAGGGAGGGGGAGAGAGGGGGGGGAGGGAGGGCGAGTGGGAGAGAGAGAGGGAGGTGGAGAGGGAGGGGGAGAGGGAGAAGAGTTCTGCTTGAGCTTAGATGGAAGTTACTTACCTCTCAAAGATAAATAACCAAGCAACAAAATCTGAAGACTGTAGGAAAAAAGAAGTACATTTATATGTCTGAGTGCTTCCCTATTAGATGAGCTGTTCAGGGAAAAGAGGTGAAAAGAGTTCGAACTGGTTAAACACATCTGCTGGAAGAAGTTTATAAACAGAAATTTTCTGAAGAATAAGGTGTAATTAAAATAATAGTAAACATTTTCTACTTAAGGGCTTTGGAGTATAACTGAGAAAACATAGAAATGTATGGAGAACTGTACTGTGCTCCTTTCTCTTCAGCCAAATTTCTGACAACCTAATCCACATTCCATGTAAGTGAGAATTCCTATATTAAGTGGCCAAGCACCAGTGGCCTCGTGCCTGTAATACTAGCTTCTCGGGAGGCTGAAATCTGAAGATTGTGGTTCAAAGCCAGGGCAGGAATGTTCATGAGACTCATCTCCAATTAACCACCAAAAAAATCTAGCAGTGGAACTGAGGCTTAAGTAGTAGAGTACTGGTCTTGAAAGAAAAGCTCAGGGACAGCACCCAAGCTTTGAGTTCAAGTTCCAGGACCAGCACACACATACACAAAAAAAGAATTTAAGAATAAGAAAAAAAATTGAGGCCAGTTATAAACGTTATTTTCATATAGTGTTATTTTCCTCCAAACACTTCTTTTGTACTCTTCTTTGAGCATGGAGAAACAATCCTAAATTGTACAAACATGCACACAGTCAATGGCCAAAGAAAACTTCCAGAGATAATGTAATAGGAAAAATATTTGGGAGGAGAATATATTTATTGAACATATTTATTAAATATATTTATTGGTGATGGAGAGTTTATACTATACTCACAGTGACCATGATGACTAGAATTAAAGATAGGCGATCAAATTTATAGAGACTAACATTATATATACATAGATAGTTAAAGGTGAAATTAATAATAGTCAAATGAAACAAAATAGACAACTTTAACTTTTACTTAGTTAAGAACTATTGCTCTAAGTGTGGCCTATGTGTCATTTCCATTAAAATCAAAGAATGCTTATAACAAATACCAGCTCCCACTCCAGAAATTCTAATGGACCTCTTGTTTAGACATAGAAATCATATTTTAAAAATTTATACAAAGTGGACTGGGAAGGTGGCTCAGTGGTAGAGTTCTTGCCTTGCGTGCATGAGGCTCTGGGTTCGATTCCTCAGCACCACATAAGCAGAAAAAGCCAGAAAAGGCGGTGTGGCTCAAGCGCTAGCCTTGAGCTGAAGAGCTGAGGGACAAAGTCCAGGCCCAGAGTTCAAGCCCCACAACCGACAAAAAAAAAAAATTACTTTGTGCAATTTTTTTTTTTTTGGTCAGTCTACCGCTTAGCCACAGCGCCACGTCTGGTTTTCTGGTGGTTTGTTGGAGATAAGAGTCTCACTGACTTTCCTTCCCCGGGCTGGCTTTGAATCGTGATCCTCAGATCTCAGCCTCCTGAGTAGCTAGGATTACAGGCGTGAGCCACTGGGGCCCAGCTACATAAAGTGATTTTTTTTTATATTTTCTCTAATGTTTGAGAAAAATTGATATGATTCATGAAGATATAGAAAAAAAGAAACTTGTAAGGCTTAAATTAAATCACAAAATACTCTCCTTCTTTCCTTCCTTCCTTCCTTCCTTCTTCCCTCTCTCTTTTTTTGTGCTGCTTGTGGGGTTTCTAGCACCCTATCACTTGTACCACAACTCCACTTCCAACTTTTTAGTGGTTAGAGTTAAGAGTCTTACAAACTTTTCTGCCTGGGCTGGCTTTGATCCTCGGATCTCACCCTCCTAAATAGGATTGCAGTGTGAGCCATTAGTGCGTGGCCTAATAGCTCAGTTTTAAAAGAGGTCGCCCTTTGTTTTATTTAAATTGGCATAATTATATCTTAATGGGAGGTGTCTTTCCCACGTTATCCTTCCCTCTAAGAAAGAAGAGTCCTCCTGTATACAACACAGTGATGACTAAGTAGGCAATTTCAGAAGGTGTAGAAACTAAGGAAAGGATCCAGGCAGCATTTGGGTTTGTCAGACAAGGAGGCTGATCTTATTTGCATCTTAAGAATCTGTTAAATAAATTATATATTTATTGGCACTGGGTTTAAACGTAGGGGCATTATACTTGGTAAGCAGACACTCTACCTTGTTTTTTTTTTTTGCCTAGGCCAGCTTCAGTTGTGATCTTTTTACCTGTGCTTCTTATATAGATGGATCACAAGCATTTTTCACATACTCAACTTTGAAATGAGATGGAAAGTCCCACTTTCTGTCTGGAATGGCCTCAGCCTGTGGTCCTCCTGATCTCTGTCTCATGAATATTTGAGATTAGAGGCATGCCGTTCTATGCCTGGCCAAAAGTCTAGATGTTTATAAAAAAACAAAACAACAACAACAAAAAGACCTCAGCA
This sequence comes from Dipodomys spectabilis, assembly GCF_019054845.1. Classification (NCBI taxonomy): domain Eukaryota; kingdom Metazoa; phylum Chordata; class Mammalia; order Rodentia; family Heteromyidae; genus Dipodomys; species Dipodomys spectabilis. Next base: position 24,779,039 of record NW_024870720.1, on the reverse strand, counting down.
TAGAACCAACATGAAAATGTTACCTCCTGAAATAAATCATTAGTGGTACTGAAAGAAGACACATTACTATGTGATTGTGCTACATTTTTTTATTTGTTTGTTTTGTTTTTGTTTGTTTTGTTGGTCATGAAGCTTGAACTTAGGGCCTAGGAGCTTTTTCTGCTCAAGGCTAGTGCTCTACCACTTAGAGCCACATCTCCACTTCCTGTTTTCTGGTTAATTGGAGAGAAGAGCCTCATGGACTTTGCTGCCCAGGCTTGCTTTGAACCACAATCTTCAGATCTCAGCCTCCTACCTAGCTAGGATTTCAGACATGAGCCACCAGTGCCTGGTGCTACAAGTAGTTTTAACACGCACTCATTTCCTTTTCAATTAAGTTGAGTTCTGGGTTCTAAGATAACATTTAATGAGTTGTACTAAGTTAGTGTGTACTGAGTTGCATGTGAACTTAGATTGTGTTATTTTATTGAATTTTGGCAATGCTCTCAGAAGTGGTTCTTGTTATGCCTCCTACTAAAAGAAAGAATGATAGAGACCCTAATTATCCCAGCTTAGGAGCTGTTAGACTGGGACTGGGCTCTTTGTGGTTTTAAAGTATAACTTCTTTTTCCCACACAATATTGTCCACATGTGATGTCCTTGGAAAGTTTAACAGAGAAATGAAACACACACTTCTATGTATAAGGAGAAAATGTGAGTTTACAGGCAAAGAAACAGGCAACGATTAAAACGAAATTGTGCACATACATGCTAGCTCTGCTTATTTTTGAGCGAAGGTCTCATTTTTTGCCTAAGTTAGTCCAGACCATGATTCTCTTATTTATGCTTCTAGTTGGAGTGATAGGTGCACCCCAATATTCCCATCTTTGTTAAGATGGGGTCTTAGGAACTTTTTGCCTGGCTAGCTTTGAAGGATGACCCTCCTGATTTCAACCTTCTGACCTTAGCAAGGATTAAAGCATGGGCCATAAGGAAAGGCATAGGCTCATTTAGTTAGTTTTTTTTTTTAAACCATTTTAAAGTATGTAATGACTGCCTTAATTTCTTATTTTGTCTTTATGTTTAAATAAGATAATCGAGTGATCTGACATCTCTCCTTCATCTCAATGGTAATCAACAACTGTATCATCACTTCTTTCTTAAAAGGATAATGACATGGCTGTTAAGAAAATTGAATTCAGGTTAAGTGTAACAGTTCTTGGAACTAATTTGCTGGTCAGTCGTAAGTATAACTGCCCATGGGTCATGGTTATTCTGTCATGGCCTATTTTCTTCTAAAAGTATCATTGTATCAACATAAAGAGGGAACAAATAAAAAAAATTCAGCACATCACATGCTTCAAAATCAGCCCTGAGATCTGTAAGCATTCCTGATGGCTCTGCACGCTTGCGACTTGCATGGGTTGAGCCTTGTGGAGCAGATCCTCAGAGATGATAGGTGGACAATGCTTGCCGCTGCCTGGTCTCAGCTTATTAGGGCTTACAGGAGCCACTTGAAGAAATTATTCAAACTGGGCAGGTGGCATGTTCCTGTAGTCCTAACACATGGGAAGCTGAGAAGGCAGAGCTGTTTGAGTTCACAAGCTCAAAACCAGGTTGGGCAACAAAGTGAGATTCTCTAGTTAAGCAACAACAACAACAACCAGTGAAAGAGGTGGCATCGGTCAAGATGCACTGTACTCCTAAACTGACATGTTGCCTAGAAACCCCTTTGTACAACTACAAAAAAAACACACCCATACAAACAAATTAAAAACACAAAAACCACAACCCAAACTAAAAAGAAGTAGTTCTATACTCCTTTGGACCGGCTTTTGTTGAACATAATGGATGAAAATGGCAAGGAATTCTTTCAGATATTCAGGAATGATTTAACAGACTTCAGTTCAATAGATTAGAGATGAGGAAGTGTTTAAAAGTCTGAGAAGGAAAAATGTACCGTAAAGATAAGTATGTAATGCCAGAACCTGCAAACCTATCCTTCTTCTGGGTATATAAGTGAATTGTGTGGGTGGCTGATTTCTCGGCCTTTTTAGAGTAGCAATTCTAAAATGGTAGAACTGGACTTAGTAGGACTCAGAATGTGGCTTAATGTTAGAATTCTTGCCTAGCATACATCAAGTCCTGGATTTGCTTCCTCAGTACCATGTAAACAGAAAAAGCCAGAAGTGGCACTGTGGCTGAAGAATAGAGTGCTAGCCTTGAAGAAAAGAAGCTTAGGGACAGTGCCCAGGCCTTGAGTTCAAGCCCTAGGATTGGCAAAAACAAAACAAAAACTAGACTTGGGGAAATCAAAATTATTATACAGGCATTATGAAGTTCTGTCTTGTGACCTTTCATCTGAATATGTCTGATGATCTCTTTTGCTCTCTTTCTCTTTTGAAACTGCAAAAGCAAACACAAAAGGATTCAGCACTCTGTTTAAAGTTGAACCGTGAGTCAGTGCAGAATGAAATAATAATTGCTACCATTTATTTCATTTATTATGTGCCAACTAGCATCCTAAAATAGTATGTGTGTTTAATCTTGATAACGACTGATGGTTGTGATACCTGCTCCTCGGATGAGGAAACTGAGGTTCAGACAGGTACCATTTTGCCCGGTAAAACAAAAGTGGGAATTAACCCAGGTCTAGCCTACTCCAAAGCCTATGTTGGTAATTACAGTGCTGTACTATCCTTTCAGTGTCTGTTTCCATAAGGGATTCTTCAGCTAGTTTGGCTTAACTATTTTATTGTATTAAATTTTGTTTTATTTTCAAGGAATAGCATTATTATTCAATAAAAATTCTTGGAAATGGACCTCTGAGCCTGACAGAAAGGAAGCAATGCTATCTCCATTTGTCTCCTCCAAAGTAAGGGAACAGAACACTGCAAGATTAGGCAATTTACATTAGGCCACAAGAATGGGTGAGTCAGTCAATGCTAGAGATAGAATCTGCCCTCCCATTACACCTGTGACTGAGTTCATTGTAGTTAAGGAGAAGAGTGAAATGGATAAAGATGAATGCATGACCCAAGAAGTATTGCCCTTATTATTTCCAATGCCATTTGAACTTGCATAAAATAAACAGCCCTTTTAAAATTACAACATCTATACTTGTTTTTCATATGCAATAAGTTGTTAAGAAATATGTGTAATTTATAGAAAAGCTAAATTGAGTAATAGATGTAAACTGAGTAATAGAGTAAATATATGCATTATTTAATATAGAATTTTTGTGGTGAGGACACTTAAAAATCTACTCTGAGCATTTTCTCTGTCATTCTTTCTTTTAGTAGGAGGCATAACAAGAACCACTTCTGAGAGAGTCCCTTCATTTTCTTTGATGTCTTTCTGAGTGGTAATAGCAGGTGGCCCTGTGGGCTCCCAGTAGGCTTCCAGGCCCTCCATTTTCTCCCTCCCTCCCTCCCTTCCTCCCTCTCTCCCTTCCTCCCTTCCTCCCTTCCTTCCTTCCTTCCTTCCTTCCTTCCTTCCTTCCTTCCTTCCTTCCTTCCTTCCTTCCTTCCTTCCTTCCTTCCTTCCTTCCCTCCTTGTTTCCCTGTGCTGAAGTTTGAACTTAGAAACTTGTGCTTTCTAGACAAGCACTCCATCACTCGGGACACACCTCCAGCCCAACCATTTTTCTTTTAATATCCTTCCATGATATTCAAGAGTATACGCGCTGCTTGTGAATTATTATATTTCTTCTATATTTTCAGAGTGTACAATTTCTTATGATTGCCTTCAGTGACATCCTTTGTTAAGTTTGTGCTGGGAAACTGGCTTTTACAATTGTTCACTCAGATCAAGCTAGTTTATTACTTAAATGGAAAAGTTTGAGAAAAGAACGTCAAATACATTAGTGTATTAGTGTATTGGGCTTACAGGAACCCAATTTATATGTTTGTAAAGTCCTATCAATTACTTAGTAGTATTTATTTTTTGCATCTGTTTTAATTATAACTTTCAGAAGGTCAGGCAAAGTGTCATTTGAAGTAAACTGCACTGTACCATATCTGGTAAAGAACTTAATAAAGATATTGATAATAATATCACAAAGACTAGAGCCATTCCTTACTATGTATTACCACCAACATTTATATAACACATCTATCTACCAAAGTATGACATCATATGCACTCTTCCCAACCTTCTTTTAAAGTAAGTAGGAAAAGAAATACTTCAACCTGGGTAGTTAGAAATAGGAAAGGTTAAACCATGTTTTTTCCATAAGTTAACAGTTAATATCTGGTAGGTTTTTCTGTCACAGTAATTATTAAGGACTTACTGTTTTATTAAGCAATATTACTTTTTAAAATTCAAGTTCATGCCTACCATTTCAGTCATCTTTAGGCATTTTACAATAAAATAATACTTTCTGAGCATTTTGATAATACTTATAGATACATATTTTAGATATATTTCTTAAAATTATAGTAGTGCTTTGTATCTGAATAATTTCACACAGCCCAGTCTTATCACAAGGCTATGATGGTACTTGCCAGTGTTGAGAGACATAATAACATTATTAGGAAGCCAGCTTTTGTTACTTTGTTGAGAATAGCAGGGACTAGTGTCTGCCTAACAAGCATATGACCCAAATACAAACCAACAACAACAAAAAACTAGTAGAGATTATATTACATAGTATTCTTTTTATGAAAGCCTAAGAATTTTATTGCTGCTGAACAATTGCTCTATTGGGTATCATGAAGAAGGCACCAGAGCAGAATTAGCTTGTTTTTGCTGTTTAGTTTTGTTTTTGAGTGGGCTGATAGAAGGTCATTAATTTTGGGGCCTGAGTTAAGGTTATATTTGTTTCTAGTTTGAATGCTTTCATGATCTTCTTCAAGAGTGTAAGAGTGAAATGTCACACCAGCATCTGTTGGTATAAGTTTTCTACCAGGAGAATGTAGCTGAAGCATTTAAGTGTTTAGGACATTCAGACACAATCCTATGAGTGAAGCTAGTATCTAATACAAATAAATATTGGGTAAATGTTTGTTAGTGATGTTTGTATCTTAAGCACTGATTCAGAAACTTTACATGCATTAGCATTCTGATGTATATTTGTTCTGCTTTTGTTTAATATTGCAGCATACAGACATTCAGTGCCCCTAAATAATACATATATCCCAAAATTAATACCTTCTTTTGCATTTCCCATTTTCTGTGGCTTTGAAAACAGCACAGAAATGGATATTGTATCTTCTATAGTAGATTGAATATAGTAAATAGAATCTTCTATAATATAGATAAAATATAGTAGATAGACTATACATTGGGAAATCATATACAGGTTAAATCTTGGTCATTACTCCAAGTGTTTCATTGAAGTTATACTTTATTTAAATAGCACTTATTCTTCACAAAATCTAGTTTGTCTTTCCTTGGGTATAATATTCTAAGTTCTTTTCCAGAACTAATGTAGACTCTAAGTACATTGACAGAGATCTACAACCACAATACAGTATTTAAAAGTATAGGTTCCACTTGGTTTAGTTAACCTGGATTCAATTCTTTCTGCAAACATTTCTTATGTGATAAGAGAGCATGCATAGAAAGCTCTGACTCTATCCCTAACTAGCTTAAATTACACACTTCATTGTGATACACACTCCATTGTGATACATAGGGGTGAGCAGACCAATCAGAATAGAAAGGAATTTTAAACTCTTAGACTCCATGACATTATTATAATGCAAGCAAAGAACAGATTCTGTCATTCTACATAGGACCCAATGGAACAAAAGGAGAAGCTAATGGGGGATACAACTGGGTTCTAGGTTGTGGAAGCCATTGTCTATAGTCCAGAAAGATTGCGTACTCTAATGGAGAATGTCTCATAGACTGCTGAGACAGAAGAGAAAGCTGCCATTAATCTATAGGACAATTTTTAGTAGTAACTTCCAGAACAAGGGAAATCAGAAAAAAGATCACATCACATTTGCCACAAGAACTCAGACCAACATAATTAGCATTGACTTTCAGACTATCACAAAAATTAGCCATTAGGAAACCGTGGCTTAGGTCCAAATCTGGTCCACTACCTGGTGCTTTGATACACAGCTTTGATCTATGCCTGTCTGAGTGTTATAGTTTTAAATGGTTGGAAATAAATCAGAATACAATCGTTTGTGACAGGCAAGGATATTAGGAAATTTAAATTTGAGTCTCTAGAAGTGAAGTTGTGGTAGCACATAGCCTTTCTCATTTTAATGTTGGCTATGGCTGGATTTGTACTACAGTTGCAGCACTATTTCCATCAGAGAATGTAAAGTTTAGAAAGCCTAAAAAGAGTTGTAATGTGGACTTTTATTTGGACAGTGGCTGAACGTTAGTTTAAGAAGCTAATAGTAATTATTTATAATGGCCAAATCTCATGTCAGTTCAGATTCTGTATCTACAGATTTAATGAACATGCTTACGTAAACAGCTCCTCTGTACCAGACTGATGAAACACAGGACCTGAGAATACTAGCACTACTGAATGTACATAAATGTATTAATTGAAATACTGTAGATTTAGAGGAAAACTCAAACACTTATTCCTTAGAAAGGCAAAATCACGGTTCAACAAAATAAATACCTGGAAACCAATACTGGAGGTGTAGGGAGCGGGGTTAAGGGGTAGGGAGTAGAGGATTGAACATAAGAATGGGGGACACTGAAGTAAAAAAAAATCAATGTATATCCTGCAAAATTTAAGAAAAGCGAGGGAAGGGTTTGTCTTGGGAGGGATGGGTGAGGATGTGGAAGGGGTGACATTATTAAGACACATTGTCTTCATAAACTCCTGTGTTGAATGGCAACTCATTTGTGCAACTACTTAAAGATAATAAAAATATTCTTAAAAAAAGGAATGAACAAGGAGTTAGAGAACCACTGTTGGCCAGTACTTACTGAGGTGATGTATGGGGCCTTAGTGGAGGCAACTGTGAACCCTGACTTACCATCTTCCATCTTGGTGCGAGCTAACTAACATTGTACATTTGCAGTACTGTATGTTTCTTTTTGCCTTTTTGTTTTGCTGCTTTTTTTTTAAAGCACTAGTCAAAGTATGACACTTTAAGAAGTGCTAATGAAAATGCAATTGTTTGACTATCTAGAAGTGCTAATAAAATGAACCTGTATTTAAACTGCTGTGTTCATCTAACCTGTCACTAATTATACTTGTTCCCAAATTATATATATGACTTGTCACTAATTACACTTCTTCCTAAATTACGTATATATATATATATATATATATATATATATATATATACATCTATATGAAAACAATTGGATATGCTGTATATATAGTAAGAAAGCAATTGAATACCACAAAAGCTTTAGAATTCAATTGATCTAGGAATTTCAATGAGGAAGTTTAGATAAGTTGCAACAGGAATATAATGTCTGAAGAAGTGTTGGTTTATGTGCAGGAGGGGTTAATCACCATATGTCTGTTGGTATGTAAAATGGATTTATTTTGATTATATTAAGGTTTTTTATGGGAGTGTTTTCTAACCATATCTGATTTGGAACACATTGAATCACTTGTGGAAAAACAAAGTAATTAAGAAACCGTAAATTATATCTCAGGAAAGGTAAGAAAATAGAAAAAAAGGGAGAGGGAGAGAGGAGAGAGAGAGAGACAGAGACAGAGAGAGAGAGAGAGAGAGAGGGAGGGAGGAGAGAGAGAGCGCCAGAAGAGTGATCCCCAAAATGGTGAAAGGAAGAGACAGTGCTTCAAATGTCAAACATCTCAGAAATGTGGCCATTACCATCATCACTAGTAATTAAAATAATTATGATGATAACCATGCCTGCTGCTTTTTGTACAATGATTTTTTTTTCACTTGGGAGCTTAAATTGCTAACATTCTTCAACAGTTTTACTTTTACAGAAAGATTAGAAGGAGAATGGAATCAAGATGCCTGATTTTTCAAACAGAGAAAAGAAGAGAGAATTGAATCTCCTGGTACAACATGGCAGAGCAAACAAGCTGGTGGCAGTGCTCAGAAAAATATTCTCTTAGTTCTCTTTATTGTTTATGCAATGTTTTTTTCTCTCTTTCCCCCATAAAATCCTTCTTGCCTAAGCCACCAAAGATGGCTTATCTTTAAAATACAAAGGGGAATCAGGGGACAAGTGCATGTAGCACTTCAGACATGGTAGTGGTGTGAACTTTATTAAGGGGCATGTATAATCTTACTCAGTTATTTTGCATTCTTTCTAAAGCTTCTTTCTATCTGTTGCACACATTAATTAAAAATCTACAATGCTTGTTATTTTTTTCAACCTATCATGAATCAATAACTACATAAATGAAAATGATTCTGCTATTTTAAAAATCTATTCCTGCTGTTAACAATGAATAATTCAGTCTCTTTTTAAATATTTGGCTATGCATACATTTATATAGTTTTATTATTTTTAAAAGCTAGGATATAGGATACATATTATCCTGAAAAAGTTTTTGATTAAGCATCACTGGTCTTTTTGTGTTAAGGACTATAGATTTATTCTCATGAATTTAATGATTGCACTGTTTACATTTCTGTGTTGACCAAACATTATTATAGAATAAACATCACTCAATTCTATACTTTCATCATACTCCCTATGAGCACGAATTCATATTCTTCATCTGACACACACTGGCATTTGTTATATCCATCCCTCCCCTTATTCCCCTGAAGTTTTGCTTACGTCTGCTGTATGCATGTCCCTTTTTCTGCAACAGATGAATAGCGAGCATTCAGAAATGAAGCAACAGGATTTGGTTTGGGGAGCTTCTTAGGCACAAGAAGCATAGAGAAGAATAAACTCCTTCTAGACTTGTATTTTTATATTGTAGTAATTGTCATTTAGCAACAGGTGTTTGGAATTCTACTCAAGGGAGAAATGGAAGAGGTTGGGGAGGGGAAGATGAAGTTTCCCTGGCTACCGCCTCCTGGGAAAGTTGCAGGAACAAGGGAGGAGATCTAGCAGTCCCTTGAGCCTGTCACACAACACCCCAGTGACTTAAGCAGGGGCAAAGTCCCCAGAGACATGATCACACCATTTGTTTATATGTCACTGTTTTGTATTTGCTGCCCAGGATGGTCAGGATGTAATAATGATGTGTCAGGGAACAATATAGTATCTCTTCCTACTTGTATATCCTTTTGTAATGAGCCCTCTTAATTCCTGTAAGCAAGAATTGGTTATTGTGAAAGAATAATAGTCTAAAGAGAAGAGCAACAAAAAAACTAGATTGAGGCTGGAGCTCTTGGCTTACACCTGTAATCCTAGCTATTCAGGAGGCTGAGATCTGAGAGTTGAGATTCAAAGCCAGTCCAGGCAGGAAAGCCCAAGAGACTCTTCTCTCCAATTACCCACCGAAAAGTTGGAAATGGAGCTGTAGCTTGAATGGTAGTGCACCAGTCTTGGAAAAAAACAACCAACCAACCAACCAAACAAACAAACAAAACTAAGGTACAGGGCTGGGAAGTTGGCTCAGTGGAAGAGTGCTTGCCTTGCATGCATAAGGCCCTGGGTTTGATTACTCAGCACCACATAAGCAGAAAAAAGCCAGAAGTGGCACTGGAACTTAAGTAGTAGAGTGCTGGCCTTAACCTGAAGAGCTGAGGGACAGCACCCAGGCCCAGAGTTCAGGCCCCATGATCAACCAAAAACAAAAACAAAAACAAAAACAAAAAAACAAAAACTAAGGGACAGTGCCACTGCCCTGAGTTCATACCCCAGTACCAGCATGAAAAACACACAAACAAAAACCAGGATGAGCTACCTGTTTTTCTAACATGGGTTTTTAGAGGCAGAGTATAATGAAGAAATTGAGGTAATCTCATGTAGATTTCCTGTAACATCTCTTAAACCTGTGGTTAATATTAGTTCAAAGACTCAGACTCTTAGAAGGGGGCCTCTAGTAATCTCTTGTGTGTATCCTCAAATACTGATTTGGAAATAATGAGAAAGCACTTAGAATTAGATGCTCTATCTGCCACAAGGTAAGGTTCAAGCTTTAATATGCTTCACAATGTGTTTATAATTCAACAGTGCTAAAACAGGTAGCATCTAGAGTGCCTCATGCTATAGTTTGTACGGCACTGATTGAACAAGTAATCACTGGCATTTCACACAGCACTTTCCATAGGCCAGGAACTATTAGAAGCACTTTATTTAATTTTTACCACAATCATATGACATAGGTATTGTCAACATCATCTTCTTTATGGGACAAGAAAACTGAGGCACAGAGACGTCAGATGGTTTGTCTAAAGCCAGGCATGGTAAAGCCACAATTGAATGGGTACCAGGATATGTTCTAAACCATAACAGTAAACTACTACCTGAATATCCTTGATTCCTCAGTTTTGCTTAGGAAGTGGCTGTAGTGATATAATCTATGTACATTCTTTCTCAGGCCGGCTGTGGTGAGGACCAGGAAAAGAACTTGTTTGGAGCCCTGGGTTATTGGCCTTATTACCTTTGTTTCCTTGATTGTCCTGGCAGTGTGCATTGGACTCACTGTTCACTACGTGAGATACAGTAAGTATGAACCACCCTAGTGTCAGATGGTTCACCCCAAATATTTCCTCCTGTACCTTCCTGTTTTGATTTGTCTCCAAATGAATCAGCAGTACTGATTCATTTGCATAATGGAGACAAAGATGCCTTTACCTGTTTTGTCTTTGTCTTTCATTTAATCCCCACCAGAGGATTCATTCTTCTATCCTTGATTGTAGCAATGCTGCCTGTTGGGAATAGCATGCTAGTTTACATATTAATTGATTACTAGTAATGGAGTCTTAAATAGGGCAAGAGTACATGTAGCTAGAATCCAATGCCTTCAGTTCTTTGAGGTCTTAGGGCAATCAACTTGATTTAAAATAATTACAATTTATAGAAATGATGACATTCCAATAAGTCAATTACACAATTAAGGATCTTAGAAATGGAGGTCTGGTCTATACCAGAAAGTCAGAGAAATGTTCATAGTAGAATATTTCTGTTATTTAACATCTCTTCTTGTTATTTAACATCTCATCTTGGAGCCAGGCATTGATGGCTCACATCTGTTATCCTGGAGACTTATGGTTCAAAGATAGCTCTAGCAAAAAAGACCCGGAGACGCTATCTTTAAAATAATCAACAAAAAGGTGTCTAGAGGGATGGTTCAAATGGTAGAGCACCAGTTGAGCAAGGAAGCTAAGCAAGTGTGACACTTTTGACACTTTGAATTGAACCTCAGTACTGGAAAAAAAAAGCTCAAGTATATGGGCTGGGAAGGTGGCTCAGTGGTAGAGCACTTGCCTTGCATGCCTGAGGCCCTGGGTTTGATTCCTCAGCACCACATAAGCAAAAAGAAAAAAGCTGGAAGTGGCACTGTGGCTCAAGTGGTAGAACGCTAGCCTTGAGCCGAAGAGCTGAGGGAAAGCACCTAGGCCCAGAGTTCAGGCCCCATGACCAGACCCCCCCCCCAAAAAAAAAAAAAAAAACCTCAAGTATCCCTTGTAAGTGATTACAGAGGGCAGGGTGTGCTGAGAAGGTTAATTATAATGAGGCTCACTCTCTGGTTATCATATATCTCACTGCCAGATGAATCGCTACTCACTAGGTTATTAGAAAGGTCCCCAGGGCACTTTAGAATTATTCTTCTGAAGTTTCCTTATACTCTTCCTTGGGTTTTAATTAGTTGACTCAACTATGACCTGTTAGTTTAATATCTCCCTCTGTGACTAGATTATTCTTTGATGTTCAAGGGCCTTAAAATCATAAAAGCTAATCACTTGATTCTAATTTAATTGGGAATTTGATGAAGGTCCTTTCTTGTAAATAGAAAGAATGAATTAGAAATCTAGTTATCTTCATCAATTATCAACACAAATCCTATCTCAATTTATAAAATGTGTTAGGTCACTTCTGGGTAATTTAAAGAAAAAGCATTTTAAAGCAGAGAATACTTTTAAAAAAAATGGAATTTGCCCACATATCACTTTAAATTTGGGGTAGCTTTATTCATTTCTTTGGAGCCTGCTTTAAATAAAAAGAAATTGGTGAAATAATTTTTATAATACTATAAGCCTGTTACAAATATGCTTTATCATTTAAAAAATTCTTATTTCTCCCCCTTTGGATACTCATGACTAGTTTATTCAGTTTTATGTTTCTACATTTTGTTTTTTTTTTTTTTTTCTGGATTCTGGCATATATTAAGTACCTTATCAACACTTGTGGATACTGAGTAACACAGGTGAATGGTTCATACCTGTGACATTTTCTTAGGATTTTCTGGCTTCATGCCAGGGGCCTAACTGCTTTAGACAAAGAAAATTTCTTAGTATTTCTTCCTTGTCTTGTCTCAAGCCATTTTTTAATAAGATTTTAAAGCCTTAATCATACATGAACAATGGAAAACTTGATAATATTTTTCCAGTTACCTAGTCCTGTGTCCTGTTGTTTCAATGATCAGCTCAGAAATACAGAGCACACAACTTCCACTGCCCACACAGTACACCTGAATAAACAATGGTTATTGCAGTATGCAGCAGTGTCATATTTGTGACTTGTTCTCTGGAGATATAAACTAACAACAGAGTAGCTATAATGAAGAGCATTTAGGAGATAGCATAACAAAACAAACAAATCTGTTACAGAAATAGGCAAAGGTGAAGCTGATCAGATTCCAAAAAACATCACATTTCACCTCATTTTGCAAAGCTTAGGAGAGTAGATTTCTGTGTGTAGTTTGGGTCTAAGGTCACTGGGGGCTCCATTTATGGGCCTCTGTAATCTAGATGTCAGACAACAAATCTGTTATTGAGCAATTTCATTGAACAATGACAGATGCTGGTGTAGATGTGGACAAAAAGAACCCTAGTACACTGTTGGTGGGAATGTAAACTTGTTCAGCCACTCTGGAAAGCAGTGTGAAGGTTCTTCAGAAAAGTGAACACACCTGGGTGCCAGCGGCTCATGCCTGTGCCTGTAATTCTAGCTACTCAGGAGGCTGAGATTTGAGTTTGAAGCCAGCCCAGGCAGAAAAGTACCCTTGTGACTCTTATCTCCAATTAACCACTCAAAAACCAGAAGTGGAACTATGGCTCAAAGTGATAGCGTGCTAGCCTTGAGCAAAAGACCTCAATACAGCAACCAGGCTCTGAGTTCAATAACAACTGACAAAAACAAAACCAAAAACTAAAAAGCAAAACAAAAAACTAAACACAGAACTACCCTATGACCCAGCAATTCCACTCTTGGGCATTTATCCAAAATATTATGAAGTGAGATACAGACAGACCACCTATACAACCATGTTCATTGAAGTACTATTTACCACAGCTAGGTATGAACTCAGTCCAGATGCCAGTCAATGGATGAATGGATCAAGAAAATGTAGTATATATATGTAGTGGAATTTTACTCATGCACTAGAAAGAATGATACAACATCATTTGCAAAGAAATGACGTGGAAAAAAAATCATGTTAAATGAAGTTAAGTCAGGCTCACAGAGACAAAGGATACTTGGGCTCTCTCATATATGGAACCAAAAATTAATTATAAATATATAAATAAACACTTTGGGGGTAGTATCCAAGTGGACATAAGTGTAACTGAAAAAGGGTGGATTTGGGGGAGAACTCAAATGATATAATTCCTTAGAAAGGCTAACTTAGAGTCCCGTAAAATAAACACTAGGAAAAGGGTACTTAGAGAAGTGGGATCAATGGGAGAGGGTAAATGAATGAAGAGAGGAAGTGAGGGAGAATGTAATCATAAAATTTAATGAACGTTCTACAAAATTAAGAAAATTGAGGGAAGGGATGGGGGTAGTGAGGGAGGGGAGAAAATGATAAAAGGGTTGACATTGATCAAGATGCATTGTATTCATCAACTGCTTTATTGAATAGGCAACTCCTTTATAAAATTATTTAAAGATGATAATGATAAAAATGAATCACAAACCTGTTGTGAAAATAACCAAAAATTAACACTCACTTATAATTTATTTACTTTTCTGTGAATATTCCTGGTAACATCTTTCTGCTATACTGGACATATCGTATCATTTTAGAAAGTGGGAATCTTACCTGTTTTAAAGACTACAGAGCATGCTGAGTGCTGTGGCTCCTGCCTATAATCCTAGCCACTCAGGAGGCTAAATTCTGAAGATCACGGTTTCATGCAAGTCTGGGCAAGAAAGAACATGAGACTCTTATCTACAATTAACTACCAAAAAGCTGAAGAGGAGCTCGGGTTCAAGTGGTTTAATGCTGGCCTTGGGCAAAAAAGCTCAAAGACAGTGTCTAAGGCCACAGTTCAATCTCCCCAGGACCATCTCTCTTCCTTCCTTCCTTCCTTCCTTCCTTCCTTCCTTCCTTCCTTCCTTCCTTCCTTCCTTCCTTCTTCGCTCCCTCCCTCCTTCCCTCTTTTTCTTTCTTTTTTTCTTTCTTCTTTTTCTCTCTCTTACCTCCCTCCCTCCCTCCTTTTTTCCTTTCTTTCTTTCTTTCTTTCTTTCCTCCCTCTCATCCTTCTTCCCTCCCTCCAAGAAGCTACATATAAAAGAAGTCTGCTTTAGGAGTTAAGGCTTGGCTTGAAACTTAGTTCTGTCTTTTCTGCCCATGTCACGTGGCGGTGGTACAAGTTATTTGCATTTCTGACTCTGGAACCACCTACATGTGGATAATACTGCTTTCCTGTGGGTTGTTGTAGATTAAATGAGATAGATGAACATGGCTGGATACCGGTGCTTAGTGTTAGTTTCCTTCTCCTCTAGCATCTCTATGAAAAGAAAAAGAATATGAAGGAAGAAGAGGAGAAAGATTGAGATAGGATGAGGCATTGTCTGTTTTCCTAGAAAAAACTACATTCAACTCTCTTCATCACTGTTCTAATCCTAATGCTTGGCACAGAGTTTCCTAGGAAAAGTAGTTAGCATTACTGTCCATTGAATGAACAAACGAGCCTCTGAGGGCTCTGTGACTGCTTCATGTGTCAGATAGTAGAGCTAAAAGTATATTGCATTAACTCTTCAGTAGGCTTAAATTGTACACTGCTTAAACTAGATGCAGGTTTAGGAGAGAGAAGATACCCCTCAGCTGTGTGAGAAAGCAAAGGGAAGCAAAGAGCCGGTGGTTCTGTAATCCTAGCTACTCAGGAGGCTGAGATCTGAGGATGGTGGTTCAAAGCCAGCCTGGGCAAGAAAGTCTGTGAAGCTCTTATCTCTAATTAACCACCAGAAAACTGGATGTGGCACTGTGGTTCAAAGTGATAGAGCACTAGCCTTGAGTAAATAAGCTCAGGGACAGCACTCAGACCTGAGTTCAAGCTCTATGGTGACAAAAGAAAGGAAGAAAAAGGGAAGGAAGGAAGGAAGGAAGGAAGGAAAGAAGGAAGGAAAGAGAGAGAGAGAGAGAGAAAGAAAGAAAGAAAGAAAGAAAGAAAGAAAGAAAGAAAGAAAGAAAGAAAGAAAGAAAGAAAGAGAAAGAAAAAATAGAATGCCAGGGGATCCAGGTGAAGGTACATAGTGTCCCTGGACAGTTATACCCAGTGAATATTTTTGCTCTCTAAATTCAGATCTAGAAAAATATTAACATTTTTTTCTTACTATCATTTTAATTCTTACTCTCCATCTTCATCCAAAATAAATGCTCTTATTCTAGAGTCTTTGTGGTCAGAATTGGTGTCGTTTATTGAGCTAGGAGGAAGGGGAATGTACTTTTTAAATGTAAGAAACAACATTCAACTCAGGGAAGCGTCTGAATTCACCCCTGTTTATTTATTCAGATGGCAAGATTTGTTATCTCTGTGGCTAATCAGCCTGTGGCTCCAGTGTAATATTTATTTACAATACACCTAGAGCACCAGGCATTTATTTCTTCCAGCTTTTAGACTGTAAATCATAGGATGATGAATGGCGTCTTTTATTTTGCAATAGCTCTGAAGCCTGATGGAGGATGAAGAAGCTGGGTAGTGGTATTTCTTCCTGTCTGTCTAGAAAACATCGAATGGAATAATAAGGGTGCTAATAAAGATTATGATGGGTTTTTGTCTTTTTCCTTGCAGATCAAAGGAAGACCTATAATTTCTACAGCACATTGCCATTTACCAGTGACAAATTATATGCTGAGTTTGGAAGAGAGGCTTCTAAAAATTTCACAGAAATGAGCCATAGAATTGAATCCATGGTAAGTAGTTGCTTCTCTATGCTTGGGGCATTTTCTGTCATGTCCATCCAACTGATGATCATTGCAAAAAGTAAGAGGCCATCTTTTAGGGATTTAAAACCAAACTGACAATACATGACTTAGAAGAATATACTTTGCAAAGCTGCTTTGCAAAGTGCTTGTAATGTTCTTGATCAGTCAAGTTCATAAACTCTAGGAATGTGAGGATACCACCCCCTTTCCCTCCCCCCTGCAAAAATAGGTGGTTGTCTCCTAGCTTCTTAAAGATCTGGAGCAGAAGGTTTTCAAGATCGAAACTGTTTGCTACTTACATAAATTGTATTTTAGCTTTACAAATTTATAACTCTGAACCGGTTCTTGGTTCATGAGGGTGCAAGAAATTCATGTTTAGGTTTAAAGCGTCAATATTTCTATGGGAAGATGAATCTAATATTTAAGAAATTTGAAAAAAATTAGCAGTGTGCCCATTCCCCAAACAAGTGTCTGAGTGATGAAGTCTTTTTATTATCAGATTAAAGAGTAGCTGGAATTTCCAGATAATTTTCATAATAATTTGTTTATATTATAAGAAAAGAATCAGGGATTAATCTAACACCATCTACAAACTAGTGGTCGTTTTTTTTTTTAAATTTGACTTTGCACATCATTTTATCATTCTGAATAAATTTCCTTATATGAAAATTAAGGTGTCAAATTATATAATTTACAAATTGTTTTCCAAGTCTAATATCCTGAAGCAGAGCAGAATGGAAGAAGTCTGTATTGTTCTTGTTTTCCCCCCTTCTTAATTATAATGACATATCTGGGCTATTTTATAAAGCAAAGGAGGTTTATGGTGGTTCAAAGTTCTAGAGGTGGAAGGTCAAACAGCTACCTCTGATGGCTTTCTTTGTGAGAGAGTCCTGAGATGACCCAGAGCAAAGACAGGGTGTGTGTGTGTGTGTGTGTGTGTGTGTGTGTGTGTGTGTGTGTGTGTGTGTGTGTGTGTGTGTGTGTGTACGTGAGCCTCCTCTGCTCTCTCTTCTTATGTAGTCACCAGAGTTCAATTATGGGGCTCCACCCTCAAGACCTTATCTAATCCTAAACACCTTTTAAATGCCTCACCTCAAATCTCATAATCAGATTAAATTTCCACCCTCTGAATACCTCACCATGAGGATCAAATTTCAATGCATGAAGCATCTGGAGACATTCAAACCAGATTGAATCCAGAGCACTATTGCTACTGCTCTCCAGAAATTGATTCTTCTAGAAACTGTAATGAGGAGCCGGAGAGCTTGGCTACCTGGCTGAGGAGGAGGACAAGTCCTGATTATACTTGCACTTGCAGACAGCAAATCAGATAAATGTATAAAAAGCTTTCCTCTAGGACTAGATACATATCTAATGTAAAGAAAGGAATATAATAGGTAGGGCTCTTCACTACTTTCAAAAATATGTTTAAAAGTCATTTAAATTGTTTTAAGTTAAAGTCATGACTTTAAAAATCCATGTTTAAGTAAAATAACTATTCAATAAATAAATATCAAGAAATAAAAATAACTATTCAAGAAAATAACTATTTAGAGGAGTTATTTGTAATGTGCTGATTTTCTCATAGTTATAAGGTCTGTTTCAGGGCATGAAGCAATAAAATATTAAGGAATAAAAAAACTCATTTCTCTGTTAATCAATTATCAGCTTGTAGCAACTGTGTTTAGTAACCATCTACACATACTGAAAACAAGAAACCATTGAAATATTTGCTTACTGGAACTCCTATCTATAAAAGTTAATTTCACTAAAATTTGTATTTATTGCAATAATAAATGTTATCACAAAATAAATCCCTCATTTTACTAGGATGAACTTCAGAGATGCAGTTAACTACCTTGAACCATGGGCATTTCTTTTTTCTTTGTTTTTTGTTGGCCATGGGGCTTGAACTCTGGGCCTGAATGCTGTCCCTCAGCTCTTCAGCTTAAGGCTAGCACTCTACCACTTGAGCCACAGCACCACTTCTGGTTTTCTGAGTGGTTTATTGGGGATAAGAGTCTCACAGACTTTCCTGCCCAGGGAGGCTTTGAACCATGATCCTCAGATCTCAGCCTCCTGAGTGGCTAGTATTACAGGTGTGAGCCACTGGTGTCCAGCTATCATGGGCACTTCTAAGAGCATTTGCACTGCTGAGCTGGGTCACATGTTAGGACATTCAGCAAGTTTGCCTTTAGGACCATGTGACACTTCTGTGTGCTTGTTTCTATAATCCAGCTATTCCTTCAAGAAATATCTCATTTACTTTAGATACTTGCAGTTAGAATCTCCATTTCTGGGGTCCAAGAATTTAATCTGACTTGTTAAGAGAGAGTCCCTTCATTTTCTTTGATGTCTTTCTGAGTGGTAATAGCAGGTGGCCCTGTGGGCTCCCAGTAGGCTTCCAGGCCCTCCATTTTCTCCCTCTCTCCCTCCCTCCCTCCCTCCCTCCCTCCCTCCCTCCCTCCATTCCTCCTTTCCTTCCTTCCTTCCTTCCCTCCCTCCCTCCCTCCCTCCTTCCTTCCTTCCTTCCTTCCTTCCTTATTATGTACAATGTTTGTTTTTTAAAATATCTTTAAATCTTTAAGTAGTTCTTCAAAGGAGTTGGAGTTACCATTCACCAAATCAGCTTAAGAATACAATGCATCTTGATCACAGTTTACCCCTTTCAACATTCTTCCCCATCCTTTCCAACCTTCAATTTTCTTAATTTTGTACAATATTCATTGGGATTTTTAATGATTGTATTGCTCCCTCATTTCATTTGACTACCCAGGTCCTTTATTTCTAAAGTAAAGTTCAGTTCACAACACTGGGTCGATTGCCAAGAAAGATTCCTTAAGTTCAACACATTGTGCAATGTCAGTGCTTTTCACTTTTGTCTCCTATTATCGTTGTCCCTTGGGCTTTGAATTAACTTGCAAATTTCAGAATACTGCTTCTTACTGACTTATTTTGGGTATTTTTTTTTGAACAGGTGAAAAATGCATTTTCTAGATTTCCATTACAAGGAGAACTTGTGAAGTCTCACATAATCAAATTCAGGTATGTAGACCTAAAATATCGTCCTATGGCCAGTAATGCACACATTTTCAAGAGCTCATGACATGATTAAATTCATCTGACAAATATGAAGCTCTCTGTTACCATGTGCTTCACTCATTGTATAAATCGGAAAGTAAGCATTTCTCAAGATACTGGCTAGGGAAAGGCATGCTATAGGGATCTAACAGAAATCCCTTAGTGAATTAGCCCTATGGAAAGTAGCTTAGTAAAGGAGATTGGTCTTTAGTTCTTGGTTCTCCTCCTTATACATTTTCATGATTTATTTATTTATTTATTTTTAAATTTTATTGTAAAGGTGATGTACAGAGGGGTTACAGTTACATAGGTAAAGTCATGAGTATATTACTTTGTGAACAGTGTTACCTTCTCCCTCATTTTCACCTGTTTTCCCCCTCATTATTTCTTATTTTATAATTATTCTTGTTTTATTTATAAATCATTAGAATTAGAAATGCTTAAAATTTATACGTGCTTTTTAATTCTTTTTTTTACATTTTATTTTTTTTAATTAAGTTTTTTTTATTGTGAAAATACTGTACAGAGGGGTTACAGTTACATGAGCAAGGTAATGAGTACATTTCTTATCCAGCATTGTTGCCTCCTCTGTTTTTCCCCTACCATCCCTGCCCTCCTACCTCCTAGGCTATACCCCCATACCCCTTCTCCCCCCCACCACATAAATTGTAAAGTTTGTTTTTTGACATAGCATATTGTACATCTCATTGCTGCAATGGGTCAATCTGTATCCCTATTTAAACAATTTGTTTTTTCCCTTCCCCTCCCCAAATTATACCAATATTAAATACAGTGAAAACAGGGGTTATACCATAAGGGAGGGACAGACAAAGCAACAAAAAAAATCACATGGTACCTTATAAATATCTTAGAACCAATAGCAAGCAAGAAAAAACCACTTGTGTCTCTATCTTGGGGTTCATTTCACTTAACATCATCTTATCTGACCTTTTCTGCTTGTCTCAGACATATACTAGTTATTGCAAATAAGGGAAACAATGGGACCTATGTTTCTTTGGGCCTGGCTTACTTCACTTAATATAATTTTTTTCCAAGTCTTTCCATTTCCTAACAAATGGAGCGATGTCATTCTTTCTGATGGAGGCATAGAATTCCATTGTGTATATATACCATCTTTTCTTGATCTGTTCATCTACTGAGGGGCATCTGGGTTGGTTCCATATCTTAGCTATGGTAAATAGTGCTGCAATAAACATGGTTGTGCTGGTAGCTTTAGTCTGGTCTAAAAATATGGAACGCTTCACTAATTTGCTTGTCATCCTTGCACAGGGGCCATGCTAATCTTCTCTTTATTGTTCCAATTTTAGTATATGTGCTACCGAAGTGAGCACCCCTCATTATTTTTTATTCTATATCTGTATGCCCCAAATATGTAGCTAAGAGGATCTCAGGTCCATTAATCAACTGCCACTAAATATACAACTTTAGAACACAATATATATATATATATATATATACATATGTATGTATATATATATATACATAGTTTTTATATACATGTTAAGTACATAAAGAGCATAAAATATATTATTATATGTTATTTGACAAGATACGCATCTTTTTTTAAAATTAATCTTTTGGTGGAAAGAGAATGAACATACTACCTTTCTGTCAGGGCATTTGAATTGGGGGTTTTGTACATAGGAAACATCAGGACTACAGAAAATGTATTTGGATTTGTTTGCATTTTCAAATAAATGATAAGGGAAAAAAAACTTCGGTTGTGATCAAGTTCCTCTTTTCCTCCCTTTCTCTCTCTCTCTTTCCCTCCATTCTCCTTTTCTTTTCTTGTTTTTATTGTTTGATTCAGTCAAGAAAATCATGGCGTGGTGGCTCATATGCTGCTGATATTTAGATTTCGCTCTACTGAGGATCCTGAAAATGTAAATAAAATTATTGAATATATTCTACATGAAAAGTTGCATAATGTTGAAGGACCTCCTGAAGTTCATCCTGACTCAGTTAAAATTAAAAGTAAGTTTCCTTTTTTAATTTTGTCTATTTCTATGTTAGATTTGGGCACTCATTTTACTTTTGACTTTGTTTCCCCCAGTACTGATGGCTTGCTTGTTAAGCAAGTGTTCTACCAATTGAGCCTATACTTTTTACCACTTGTAAGTTCTACCCCTTGCTTTGGTACCTCTTGGATAGGGTCTGTGTTTTTACTCAGGTCTGGCCTTGGTCCTTGATTTTATGCCTCTATTGTAGCTGGGATCATAGACTCATAACACCATACAAAACTTACTCATAACACCATTTACTGTCTTTTTCTTCTTGATTTGCCCCAAACCATAATCCTCAAACTCTCTGACTCCTAAGTAGGGAGTAGTTGAAATCACAGTTGTGCACTACCTTACTTGAATCTAAAATTTTTAAAACATATATTTCATTGTTCTTGTAAAGATGATGTGCACAGGGGTTGTAGTTATGTAAGTCATATAATGAGTACATTTCTTCTTGAACAATGTCACCATTTCTCTCACTCTCTCCAAGTTTTTCCCTCCCACATCCACCTACAACGTGTACAGTTCATTTTCTAATAGCGTTTAGTGATTACCACTGCTGTATTTGTTCACCCTCTGTCCCACCTTTTCTGTGCCTCACTTACCCTTGCAAAGACAAATATATTACATGACAAAAGGAAAAGACAACAAAAACAGCAACAGTAACAACAAAAAATTACTATTAGCAGGTCATTGCTTTGGAACTGAATTATTCCAAATGAAGTATTTTAATTTTTGTCATTTTGTTGATGGTATTGGAGATTCAACTCAATGCACACACTTGTTAGGCAAGTGCTCTACCACTTGAGTCATACCTCCAGCCCCTCTTTGAATTGATTGTTTTCAAGGTAGGATCTATACTCTGCCATTGTGGGCTATGATCCTTTAACTTGCGCTTTCCTGTGTCACTGGAGATCACACACACACACACACACACACACACACACACACACACACACACACACACACACACATTGTCATTGTATTTCAGAGGTGTGTGCCATTGGTTGAGATGGAGTCTTACAAACTTCTATGTCTTACTGGCCTCAAATGGCAATCCCCCTATCTTTGCCTCCTCAGTAATATCTAGGATTATGGGTTTGAGACTGCTCCTAAGTGCTCTAGCATATGCCTCTTAAGTAAGCTTGTCATGAACTCCTGGGCAGGTTCTATACTGGACTTTAGAATTGGGCTACAGAAACTAACATAATCAGGTTTTACATATCCTTCTTTTTGCTGTTGCTTCCATGTTATGTTCTGAGAGCAGAATCAATGAAAAGGGCCAGCCACTCACCCACTTATTTTTGAGTACCATTAATATACCTTGTTTATAGCTTTTCTTAGAACACTTGTCAATGAAAAAATACTACTTGTACTTTCTAGCTGATATATTTTACAACTAGAGTTGCAAAGTATGAAGTAGGGTTTTGCTTTGTTTACTACAGAGGTTGCATTTTCCAATGTAAAAAGAAAATGTCAGGTATTTTATCCAAACTTCTGTCCCCCCTCCGCAAATAGTACTGTAGTACTATTCAAAAGATATTTTCCTTTTTTCATGGCCTTTCAACTTTTCAACATTTTTATTTGCTAATCAAAGTAATTTTATTCACTAATTTGCAAAGTGAAAAAAATTAAGTATAAAATTACTAGCACAGTTTTATTGGTCAACATTACACCTTCCAGTGACAATCTTAAAAGCAGATGAAAACACGCTCCACTTGTTTGTAGAAGCATGAAATTGTTTCATTCAGAACTTTCACATGCATGGACTCAAATAAATATATCTGAAAACAAAATAATATGGAAGCTAGGTGCCAGTGGTTCATGCCTATAATCCTGGAGATGAGGAGGCTGAGATCTGGAAGACTCACGTTTGAAGCCAGCCCAGGTTGAAGAGTCTGAGAGACTCTTAACTCCAATTAACCATTAAAAACACTGAGCAGAAAGCATGGCTCAAGTGGTAGAGTGCCAGCGGAGCAAGCAAACAAAGCAAGCACAATGCCCTGAGTTCAAACACCAGGACTGGCAATATATGTATATGTATGTATGTATGTCTATATAGTATATATACATGCATATATATATATACACATACATATATATGTATATGTACATGTATATATACAAGTATATATACTATATAATATGGAAAATGCATGTGTACTGAACATGTACAGACTCTTGTCATTTTTCTTTAATAGTATAACAATAATTTATATAGAATTTACATTTATACTAGGTGTTACAATGAACTTAGAGATGATTTAAAGTGTATGGGAGAGACACTGTAGGTTATATACAAACACTAAACCATTTTTGATCATCAGTGGAGTTTAGTATCCACAGGGTTTCCTGGGACTTATCTCCAAAAGATGTTAAAAAGAAAATTGTATATTATTTTTGTTGCCAGGCAATGAAAATACTTCAGAGAGCTAAGTTGTCTATTCTTATGTATCGTCTCAATTTAGGTGCATTCTACCTCTAACTAACTCCAAACTACTAATGAGCAGGAAAGGACTGAATGGAAAAGAAACTCTGTATTTTGTTAGTATTCCCTTGCCTATGTCATTTTCAGTAAAAAAAACCATTCCTTAATACACATAATACACATAAGAATGAGAAAGGCAATGGTAAGAATGCCTTTGCTGTTTTCTGGGTACAGATAGAAAACATGACCTTCTGGAATTGTCAGTGTCCCCTCCCCACCTCTCCTTTTCCCTTCCCTCCACTCCCCTCCCCTCCCTGCTGAGTGGTAGGTGTACCACATTTATGTTCTAGTCACTGTGTGGCCATGCTGCCACCCATTATGGGTTCTCCAGAGCCTTATTTTGAAGAGCTACATGAATGGCATATGCAAATGTTATGTTAAACAACTGTAGACACACAAAGACCATGTGCTTCCCTGCTCACACCATAGCTTATTGAACAACATTTTCAAAACATAAATTACAAGATAACATTAGATAGCAAGATTGCATTTGATAACATTAGATAACGAGATAACCTTAGATAGCCTGGCACAGTAGCACATGCCTATAATCCTAGCTACTCAGGAGGCTGAGATCAGAGGATCCAGGTTCGAAGACAGACCAGGCAGGAAAGTCCATGAGAATCTTATTTCTAATTAACCACCAGAAAACTGGAAGTAGTGCTGTGGCTCAAAGGGGTAGAGTGCTAGCCTTGAGTGAAAATGCGCACCCAGACCTTTTGTTCAAGCCCCAAGATCAACAATAAATAAGTAAGTAAGTAAATAAATAACAAGATAAACTATTAGGAATTTTAAAGCAGCAACAATGAAGTTCAAAAATATGGGTAATGTGAGTCAGTTGGGTTGCACCTGTCACCATGGTGATGCTTCCTTGTGAGAAGAATTAACATATTAAGCCAGACTTTTCTCTATGAAAACTTGAGGTAGAGAAGAATATGATAGATTACTTGAAGTAGAGACTATTAAGTCTCTTAAATAGTAACTGAAGCTACATCATCAATTCTTCCTCATGTTTGTCCTTTTCCTCACAAATAGCTAGATGAAGAAGATCAGAAAGAAGAATTTCTAGAATACAAATTTCTAGCAAATCAATGCTAGTAAATACTAAAAGATAAACTATCATATAAATAGTTTTGCATTTAGGACATTCATTGTTCCATACATGTTCAAAGATAATAGTGTTGCTTATTGGATATATATTAATATTCAGGAAACATGAGAACTTAATAGTTTTCTACATTTTTGTTTGGAGTAGTGTTTGTATAGGACTAGGATATGAGTGCTGAGAAGTTAAAATGCTAGAGTCATTGGCTTGAGTTACATGGTACATTGAAAGCTCATTACCTCTCTCAACAGTAAGAGCTAGGAATACCATGATTTATAAAATATGATTGAGGGCTAATTCATGGAACAAGTGAGATGATGCTTAATAAAATAATTAGAAGTAAGGGCTAATAAAAATATCATTACATTTAGGAGCCAACGCTACAATTTAGACCAATATTTTCCCCCAAAGAGTAAGGGAACTGCCTGTACTTATTTCCTGGTGTACAGTACATATTCTTGCATGTCAACACAAAATTAGTGTATCAGAATTACTGGGAGAGGTCACCAGATTTTACATTATCCATATGCTCCCTATATGACTCTTGTCCACTCTGTTTATTGTTGCCTCCCCTCCCTAGAAAAATGAAACTACTATGTCCATGACTAACTATACTGCTTACCACACTACCCAGAGATACTGTAACCGAATTTGGCAACTATTTGTATTTGAAAAACCCAGTTTTTCTTAGTCTAATTCAGATTGGCTGACTTTCTTCTACTTACTATTTCCGTATGTTGCAGAAATCAACAGGACAGAAACAGACAAGTACCTCAACAATTGTAAGTTAAAAATATTTATTAAGGTTGCTTTACCTGAATGTATAAAAGGAAACACTGTTTATAATATACACGTACTTTGTGTTATTGTAACACAATAACACACAAGACAGAATAAGCTTGGATCAGCTTGTGTACAGCTCATGGTGCTTTATCTCTTCTCTCAGGCACAACTGAACATTAAAAGCAGCAAAACTGGGCAGGGTACTAGGTACATGCCTGTAATTACATCTTACTTGGGAGGTTGAGATCAGAAGATCTTGGTTTGAAGCTAGCTCAGGCCAAGAAGTCCATGAACTCTATCTCTAATTAAGCAGAAAAAAGCTGTGCTGGAGGCATGGTTTAAGCAATAGAGCAGGAAAGCCCTGAGTTTAAGCCCCAATACTAGCCCATGCACACAAAATTATCAAAACTGGGAAAATTCCAGAGTGGATGTGCAGGTGTCTGTGGCCATGAATACTAGAAAATAAGGTGATCAACTGGTTAAAAAAAAAGAGGTGTAGTTGCTCTTTTATTTAATTTCCTACTTTTGTTGGATACTGGTAACTTATACCTGTAATCTAAGCCACTCAGGAGACTGAGATCTAAGGATCATTGAAAGCAGCAAGAAAGTCCATGAGACTCTCATCTCTAATTAACAACCAAAAAGCTGGAAATGGATCTGTGGTTCAGTTGAGCACTAGACAGAGAGAGACAGAGAGACAGAGACAGAGAGAGACAGAGAGACAGATAGAGAAGCAGAGAGAGACAGAAGAACAACAAAAACAAGCTCAGGCGCAGTGCCCAGGCCCTTAGTTCAACCCCCGTTCTGTTACCACCACCACCAAAAAAGTACTCTGTATGTCTATATGTTATAATTCTAAGCTGCAGTCAAAAACTTCTGTTGTTTACTCTAAATAAAATCTTGATGTTATCAATTTTAAAATGTGGAAATTTCAGGCAGTTATAGGATTGAAATACTTTGATGACTTTACAGAGGGCCCAGAAAATATCTTTCACAATCTTTCAAAAGTGCTGACTCTACACTCCTTCCCTCTTCTATAGCAGAACACCCCCCCCCCCCCCCCGTGACGCAAGGAATACATTAATACTTGCAGAATCAGTACATACTATACCTAGCTTTAAAACATGGAAGGGAATGTGCTGCTTACCACCTTAACATGTTGATCAACTTAAAATCTTAACTAAGCATGGAACTAAGGTATAATTCCATTATTTAAATAGCATATATTATTTCCATTAATATTTATTGGAAATTTACCATGTTCTTTTACTGTGAGAGTTGATAAGGATGCAACATGCAAAATGGATTAGATATAATTCTTTCCTACAGAAGTTCACTCACTATGAGACGTATGCACAAGCACACAATTCTAAATGAACGATGCTCAGTTAAGGGCCATTTTATCACACAAGGTACCATGCCTTATTGCAGTGTATTTGTTTGTTTGTTTGATTTGTCATGATTGTATTTGAGAATGTTAGCATTTATAGACCTGGCATATTATAAAATATTCTATGATGCACAGGACAGCAGCCTACAACAAAGAATTGTATGGCTCAAAATATCAATGGTGCCAAGATTGAGAAACTCTACTGTAAAAAAATTGAGGACAAAATGCATACACACAACCATACACAGCAAATTTCTATTTATTATAATAATAATAATAATTATTATTATTATTGCATCAAGGAAGTCATAAGTAATGCAGTTTAGAAGCAGGGAAATAAAGGAGATATCATTGGAAAGATAATGTGTAATTTAAATCTTTACAAGATGAATAGGAATTAACGAACTAAATGTCAGGGATTACAGAAAGGGAGGAAACAAAGAAATGTTTGATCTTATAAGAGTATAACATAAAAGAATTTATGATATAATAGCAAATTGATGTTTGAAGCAACTGTTAGTCAATGCATTATCTGTCGTTGGCAGGCTGTGGGACCAGGAGAAGTAAATCTACCAAAGAAAGTCTCAGAATCGTTGGTGGGACGCAGGTAGAAGAGGGAGAATGGCCGTGGCAGGCCAGCTTGCAATGGGATGGGGCCCATCGCTGCGGAGCAACGTTAATCAGTAACACCTGGCTTGTGAGCGCTGCTCATTGCTTTCGAACGTAAGTCCTACACCTCGAGGAGGACTCGAGGTGAACAAAGTGTATTGTGTTTTCCACTGCATGTTTATGAAATATGTCCAGAATTTTGAGACGGGTGAGTTTAACATAAAGTGAAGATCACATGCTTATCACAGAGGGAATGGGGACTCTCAGAAAATTTAGTGAGAGGTTTTCTGCTTTCTATTTGAGATGGTACCAGTGCACATTATTCAACAGTAATGTACATTGTCATACACACATTAATTTGTCAAAGAAAGTGAGAATTTTAAAGTTACCTTTGGAGCTTGATGTGAATGAGAAGAGTTCATTATTCACTTACTATCTGTGTAAGAAATAAAGGCTGGCGGTTGTAGGTTTGATCTCAGTGGGGAATTCCATGTTAGACAATGATGGAATTAGAAGTAATAAATTATACAAGTGACTAGATTAGCTAGTATTATTGTAAGGAATGGTAGATTTTCAACCCAGTGCCAAATATCTCCAGTGCATACAGTAGAAACACTTTGTTAAATTGTTCTGAGGCCTCTATTTTTCAAAGAAAAAAATTTAAGATTTTTGGTAGAGGATATAAGTGAATGGACTATATTTAGTTTTCTCATTCTGTGCAATATCATATTTCCATATGTCTCTTGTAATCATTCATGTCCCCAAATGTCCAAAAAACCCAGGCTTTGGAATAGGTGGCTTGTCATGTAAAGTAGTATGCATAACCTAACAGAATTCCAACCATGAGCATGGTTCTTAGATTATAAAAAAATTACTTCTGTCAGTAGAAACTATTATTTTAAAAAGGAAGACGTGGCAAAGTGCTGGTGGCTCACACATGTAATCCTAGCTACTCAGGAGGTTGAGATCTGAGCATCAAAGTTCAAAGCCAGCCTGGGCAGAAAGTCTTATCTCCAATTAACCACCAGAAAACTGAAAGTGGTACCTTAGCTCAAAGTGGTAGGGCACTAGTCTTGAGCAAAAAGCCCAGGGACACTGACGAGGATCTGAGTTCAAGCCCCAGGACTGACACATACACAAAAAAAGAATAAAAGAAAAACATATTGACACCTATAGGCAAAATTATTTCATGTAAATCATCAGATTGGTAGCATGGTAAACTAGAATTTATTCTTTGTTGTTTTTCTCTCCAGGTACAAGGATCCAACCAGATGGACTGCTTCCTTTGGAGTAACAATAAAACCTTCAAAAATGAAAACAGGCCTCCGAAGGATAATTGTCCATGAAAAATACAAATATCCATCACATGACTATGATATTTCACTTGCAGAGCTTGCTAAGCCTGTTCCCTACACGAATGAAATACACAGAATTTGTCTCCCTGATGCAACCCACGAGTTCCACCCGGGGGAAGAGATGTTTGTGACAGGGTTTGGAGCACTGCAAAATGATGGTGGGTATATAAGGAGCAACTCAGAGCATAGTAACTTATGTTGGTGTTATGATGTATTTAAAGAACAGAACTTTTCTATTCTATGTTTGGTCATATGGACCAAGGGTAAATCAGACTCTTGTTATTTAGAGATTGCATTCATCTTTCCTATGGTAATCTACTATCAATTACATCATCACTGTTACATTAATCACGTTTTTTAAGTTATCTGAAAGAGCAAATATGATACCTAGCCACTCAACTTTTAGTTAGGGGATTAAAACTCTTAGAAGATGAAAGATTATTAATATGCCCAGTTGTGAAGATAAGATAATTCCCCACCTCAAATTTTTTTCTTTTCATTTTTTTTTCTTTTTGTCAGTCGTGGAGCTTGAACTCAGGGCCTGTACTTTGTATCTGAGGTCTTTTGCTCAAGGCTAGCACTTTATCACTTTGAACCACAGCCCCACTTCTGGCTTTTGGTTACTGGAGATAAGAGTCTCACCAGGAGTTTTCTGCCCAGGCTAGCTTCAAACTACAATCAGATCTCATCCTCCTGAGTAGTGGGGATTACAGTTGTGAGCTACCAGTTTCATTTAATTTTTAATGGAGTGAAACTTGCTTGATCTTCTTTCCTAGGTACCTAAATATTTATTCTCACTATTTAAGAGAAGAAACTTATGCCTAAATATTACTGTGTGTGGAACACACATATTATTCTAAGATTCATTATTATCATCTTCTTGCATAAATGAAAGAATTTCTTCAAATTATAAAGTGTATGTATATCTATCAACACAAAGACTTTCTTCTCTTTAGGTTATGGTCAGAATCACCTTTGGCAAGTACAAGTTGAACTCATAGACTCTAAAACTTGCAATCAACCCCAAGTTTACAATGGTGTCATAACCCCCACAATGTTATGTGCTGGCTCCTTAAAAGGAAAGCGAGATGCATGTCAGGTGAGTGGATTTGCCTTCTAGGATGATGTGTAATGTTCTGTTTACTTTTTTAGTAATAATGACAGGCTTACAGAAAATTGTGATACTATCAACAAGGAGTCACATCTATAGCCTTTGTTCAGTTTTGTTTTCAATCTCTACACCTTACATAAACACAATACATTAAAAAATCTGAGAATGGACAGTGGTGCAAAATGTGGATTTGTGTTAACTGCCACTACAGTCAAAACAAAGTTTATTCCATGGACACAAATCTATACATACGTATTTATCCTGGTCTAATAGGATTGACATTTTACTAGCTTGAGTGGAGTGTAGAATAGAAAACTTGCCTTCTCTTAAGTGTCTTTCCCTTTCCCTTTTGATAAAATTGACTATTAACAAATATAAATATTGAATTTTACTCTGTATTTTGAGAACCACACAGGCAACCTTATATTTCAACTGCTGTACATAATTTAGAGAGAAATTTGAGAAGGAAAGGGAAAG
Organism: Dipodomys spectabilis; assembly: GCF_019054845.1. Lineage (NCBI taxonomy): Eukaryota > Metazoa > Chordata > Mammalia > Rodentia > Heteromyidae > Dipodomys > Dipodomys spectabilis. The sequence goes on along the minus strand of NW_024870720.1, from coordinate 24,748,442 downwards.
TTTATCCAAAGTTTTCCTTTTTTAATGAGTTATTTTTTATTTTTTTTTTTGTTGGTCGTGGGGCTGACCTCTGGGACTGGGTATTGTCCCTCAGCTCTTTAGCTCAAGGCTAGTACTCTACCACTTGAGCCACAGCACCACTTCTGGGTTTTTTTCTGCTTATGTGGTTCTGAGGAATTGAACCCAGGGCCTCATGCATGCAAGGCAACCGCTCTACCACTGAGCCAACTTGTCAGCCCTAATGATTCATTTTTAAATATTTTATTCATAAACACCTTAATTTCTCATGGCATTAAAAGCTTCATTTTACTATTCACTTTCTATAGATTGGTAGTGGGAAAAATTCTCCTAATAAGTTTCCTTTGTCTGTCAAAGTCTTTATTTCCTCTTAATTTCTGAAGCTATGGAAATCTGGGTAGACAATTCTCTTTCAACTCTAGAATCATGTCCTATGTGGTTTCTGAGCTGACTCTGCTTCTGTTGGATTTATTTTTTCCCTTGCAGGTGATGGTGCCATTTCTCTTGCCATATTCAAACATGTTTTGTTGACTTCAGAATTCAGAAATTTTATGATTTGTCTTGGCATAAATTTGTTTGGATTTATCCTGTTTCAGAATTTCAACTTGATTTTGTTTTCAGAATTCTGAATTCTTTGTCAAATTATTTGTTTATACTCTCTGTATGTTTCCCTTATTTCATCTCTTGTTTTTTGGTCTTCTCTTTGAGTTCATTAAGTGGTTAACTTGTGTGTTCTTTGATTTCAGCTAGGTGCTTATACATTTCTTCAATGTTTTAAAAAATTTTATTTTATTGCAAAGATGCTGTACAGAGGGGCTACAGTTACATGAGGAAGGCAATGAGTACATTTCTTGTCAAGCATTTTATTGTTGTTGTTGTTATTGTTGTTGTTTGAGGCGGGGACTCAAACTTGGTATCTGATGCTTGCTTATTCACTCATGGGCTGGTGCTCTGTGCTCTGAGCCATGCCTCCAATCCCTGATCTTTAATTTTGTTTTTCCTTCTTGTGATTGATGTTTGAACTCATCATTAGAGGTTTCATCCATTCAGTTTTATGCCTGTGTTGTTAAATTGTTGGCCATTACAAGAGACATATTTCCTTGTGTCTTTATTTTGCTAATAGTTCTAGTTTGGGATTTCTGCATCTACTTTTTTCCCCTCTGATTAAATACTCAGTTGATTTCTCAATATTTAGGTACATCTAGGTAGTGACAGGATTGATACTTTTTTTCTCTTCTCATTATCTTGTGAGAGGAATGTGCTTAAAGTGCTGGGTCCTGTCCTTAATTCCTCTTAGAGAAAAGAAGCTTAGAGTGAGTTTGAGTCAGCCATACCTTTGGGGGTTCTTCCAGGCTTTCTAGTTTATTTTGTTTGTTTTCCTCATTGCCACTGAAGTTTCCTACAGGGAGCTGGGACTGAAGCAGTATTCATTCATACTCCACTACTCTACTTCATTCTTCTGGGGAAACTAGTGATGCACTTGATGTATACATAACCTGCAACCTCTAGAATCTCTCTCGGGGTCCGTCTGCATCATTTTCAAGATGGTGCACAGGAGAAGCACCATGAGATGTTGGGAGAATGGAGACCACTTTGTCACCTGCTCTAATTTCCCTAGCAACTCAAAGAAGTAGTTTTATAATTTGTTTCTCTTTCTTCTACATGGCTCAGTAGATGGGAAGTGCTGCCTCCATTTAAATCATTATCTGGATACTCTTTTCTCTGAATTTCCTTTTTATGCCCCTGTATGGGTCTGGATTCTAATGATCAAAATTATTACTGCAAAATTGCTTTATACGGTACATCTTATTTCTAGTAAGTAGAGCATAGACTCTAAAATCAAGGCCCATGTGCTTATACTCATTTTATATTTCTCACATCATATAGTGGTATCAGCAAATGTATATCAGTTAATTGATTTTGAAATTACAAACATCTTATTTCACATTCATCTACTGATGGTATTAGTGTTTTAAAAGGATAAGAGAAATTTTTACCAGGAAATCAGTATAATGTGTGTGGGGAAAACATGAACTTTTGAATTACACTGTTTGGATTCCAACCCAGGGTCTGCCACTGATCTAAGGCAAATTGTTAATTTCTCCGTGTTTCAATTTCTTTACTGATAACCCGGAAAAAATACAACCTTAATCCTATGTTTTGCTGAAAGATTTGCATGAGGGTCAGTCATGGATTTCAGACTTTCTTGAAATCCCTGGTACTCTGGAGGAATAGGTAGGAAGATTGTGTTCTGAGACTGGCTTTTGCAAAAAGTGTAAGACTCTAAACCAAAAAATGTAACAAAAGATTAAAAAATAAAAAAACAAAAACAGAGCTGGGGGTATGATTAATGGCAGGGTGTTTACATTGCAAATACAAGCTCTGAGTTCAAAACTTCATGCAACAACATGTTAATTAATTAAGAGCTTCATAGAATTCTCAATACATGTGGCTGGTCAGTACCTTAAGGCCTAGGATCTTGTGAGATGGGCAGATAGTGCCTTGCTTTATGACCTGTGGAAAATACTGGTATCTGTGGGTTTATATATGTACTTTCTAGGTTTTGCTCTGTGCTAAGCTTTACATTCAGTGTGGTACTAAAACTTCATGATAGTCATTACACATATTATTCAGAACATTTATAGATAGGTAAATTAAAGGCTTTAGTTAACTGGGAAAGACTGAACTAAATATTGAAACAGGTGTCTGACTCTAATATCTGTGCTCCTTATCAGCAATCCATCCTTTTCTGGTGAATAATGCTGCGCAATTCAGGAAGCATCTTATATAGGGAGCTATTTGTCTGATGAGTCAGATAAATTAAGATGACTGCTCTCCAGTCTCAGCATACTCAACCCTGAGACTGAGTCCATCCTTCCAGTGTCTTACCTCCTCCTTTATACAGCTGACATGCACAAAGGAAAACACTTCTGTGTTCAGGCACACTGAAGGCTTTTGAAAATCACCATATTCATTACATTCTTAACTTAGAATAATGCCTTCTGTGGGGAACTGAACTCTGAATTGCTCACCTTTCCCTTTTCTTTTAGGGCGACTCTGGAGGACCACTTGTTAGTTCAGATGCTAGAGATGTCTGGTACCTTGCTGGAATAGTGAGCTGGGGAGATGAATGTGGGCAACCCAACAAGCCTGGGGTGTATACTCGAGTGACTGCTGTCCGGGACTGGATCGCTAACCATACTGGCATCTAAGAGAAAAACTCAGTGGGATGAATTTTTTTTGTGTGTGAGTGTGTGTGTCAGCCATCTATAGAGATACAGAATTTCAGAAGAAGCCTTACAAAGCACCCAGATCTGACCCATTTCGCTCAGCTGTTTGATGTGTGACTTTCTTTCCAAGCCTCGCTGAATACATGAACATCTTTTTTTTTTTTTTTTTCTGCCAGATGGACTCTGTATGACTTGAATTCACATGTTTTACAAAAGTTGTCTGTCATCAAAATTTTGGCTTATTGACATAAATTCCTCATATATATATATATATATACATACATATATGTACATACAAAATTAGAAGCAATACCTAATTTAATTTAATCAGTTTCTGTGATCTCAGGAAATTTCAAGATATAGGATGTAAGAGGAAAATACAAAAAGAAAAAAAATGACCCTCAACAGTCTATAAACAGAGAAGTGTGCAGTATTTTTTCTTTGCAGTATAAGGGAAACGTAAACACATTATAAAAGATCCAACAAACAGAATCATCTGACTACTTAACTCTTCATGAAGGAGAAAGAATGGAATTGAAGTTAAAGGAATGTAGGGAAAACCAAGCTGGAGATGTAGCTCAATTGGTGGAGTGCTAGTCAAGCAAGCAGCGGAATAAACATAAAACCTGAATTCAAACCCCAGTACCAGAAAAAAGAACTACAAATACCTATGGAGAAATCAAGATGCTGCTTTATTTTTTTAAGTCAAATAACTGAAAAGATGACAGTGAGAATTCAGTTTTTTTGTGACTACAACAAATACAAAACCCCTATACAACATGCTTATTCTGAACAAGTTCTAGCAAGAAAACAATATTTACCACTGCATTACTGAAGATGTTAATATATAATAACGAAACACACAAACTACCTATTTCCTTGACACTGGAATATGATAATTTATGAAAAATGGGGAAGATGGGAAAAATGGGGAAAATTGTCCTTAACTTTACTGAAAACACTTCAAATGTTAGTCTACAGTTTATTTAAGAATAATCAGCATCACTTATATGGCAAAAATAATAGTGTAACTGAGTGGGAAAGAACAAAGAGAATCACTCCAAACTATTGCCAAGTGCGATTATTAACAAGCTTTCCCAACAGTAGAACCTGAAGGAAATAGTTACAGGCATTAGTGGGTGCCCGTAATCATGCACTTGGAGCTGGTGCTCACTGCGAGTTGGCTGTAAATGTGTCTTCCTGGCTGTTGTTTGCAGTCCGTGATGGTGGGCTGAGGGAGGAGGTACCATGCAGAGGATGGAGGCTGTCTTTCTGTTGCCTTTAGTATAGTAGGTATTGATGATGTCCTGGAAATAAGACTGAAGAATGAAAGCTTGACACTGGATACCTTTTGTAATTTTAGTTTTGATAAAACGATTCCTAAGCCATGAAAGACATAATATTGAATGTATCTAAACTTCAAATATTGAATGTATACTAAAATTAGGACAAGTGTCATGACATATAACAATGAAGTCTCTCAGTTTCCTTTTCCTCATTATTCTATACTGTACCATAACCACTTTGAAAACCATTATTATCAGGAAAAGTTTGACTTTGATTTAATCAAGTAATACCAGCACATGAAGTGATAAAATTTAGGTGCTTTTTGAAAGCCGGATTAAAAAAAAATGACAGGAATGGATAGTGTTAAATATTTTACACAAACTATTATTTTGTTGTTGGTGTTTTTATTCTTTCCTGTCCTAGGAACTGAACTCAGGGCCTGTGCACTGTCCCTGAACTTGCTTTGGCTCCCTGAGCTTGTTTTTGCTCAAGGCTAGCATTCTACCACTTGAGCCACAGTATCATTTCCAGCTTTTGCTTGCTTGTTTGTTTGTTCATGTGGACTAAGGAATTGAACCCAGGGCTTCATACATGCTATACAAGCACTCTACCACTAAGCCACATTTCCAGACCCAAACTATCATTGTTATTATTATTCTGTGGAATAAAATCTCTTGGGAAAAGTTAAGCAAATGGTGAATTTTCAGAAACAAGAACATTTTGAACCAAACTATGTTCAGTGTTCTATTAAACTGAGTGCTCCGAGTATATTCTAATCTTTGGTCACTAGGTGGCACCTGACAGCTGTAGGAACACAGAGGGACAAAACACACCTAGATTTAATGATGAAAGAGGTGACATTTATCAAGATGTTTTGTATTTATAAATGGATTTATTGAATGGTAATGGTAAGGACAATAAAATATAATAAAGAGATATTAATCATCATCATGAGTAATGGCAATAAATATATTAATGGTTTATGGACTGTACATTTTAGAGTATGGTCTATGAACTTTTAAAAATAAGTTCATTATTAAAACATATGCCATGTTATGTTTCCAGCAGCCTCAAATACCCGTGTCTAGTGACTGATCTGTACTATGTAGGGCTGCAATGTTCACCAGATGAAATCTTCTGACGATGCTTTTCTTAGAATGCAACCGATCAGAAATGTTGCATAGCTAAAGCTACGCACTGACTTAAAATACAATCCCAGATTTTACACTACCCGTGTAACTTAACTGTTACTTAAATAGCATAAGCTTAAATCACTCTTCTATAAGACAGGGATAATATTTACTCAAATAATTGTTATTGTATTAAAACTGAGTTGTTTGCAAAGTGCTTATCCCAGTTCTTAGAACCTGGCAGTCACTCAAGAGAGGGTGGCTGTTGTAACTACTGCTGAAATGAAACTGATATTTTGTTTTCACCAATATGGTGTGGTGTGATAATCACAGATTGAGCACAATTGTTTTGAAATGAAGAAATAATTAGTTCAACACACTATGTCAATATATGAACCCTTATTAAGCAAAAGATTCATTGGGATCTTTCCAGGCATATCCGTCAAGGTATGTTCTCATTCTGAAGGTTTATTTTTGTGTCTTATTTCTATTTTTAAAGATGATAAATCTTCTTGACCATAGAGTGATTAGATTGTAACGAGAGATCTAAAGTATATTTGAATATTTCCTTCTCCATAAATGCCTTTCTTGCCTCCTCAAGTAGGAGATAATCTCTTTTGAAATTCTTTACTGCTGAGAATATTTTTTATTTTCAGGTGAGTATAGATGAGGTTTGCATGCAGTAGTGAGATACACTATACACTATTTCTTTATGCTGTTTAGTTTCTGGCAATGGTAATGCTAAATGTTTTGGGTCTGCCAGGTGTGGTGGTACACACTTGTAATCTCAGTATTTGGAAGTTAGAGACAGGAAAACTGCAAATTTGAGGCCAGACTGGGCTATGCAGTGTTTTCTAGGCCAACTGGGCTTCTGAGAAATGACCCTTTCTCAAAAAAAAAAATAAGGAAAGAAAACTTAAGGATTCTTGTGCCTCCTGCACCTCTACTCACCTTCCACCAGCTGAAGCTGCATACTGCTTTCCTACTTGTTACCAAGTTGCTCTGATCTAAAATCGAGTCTCCATGCCAGACCCTTCATCTACTTAAGAAATCCACTCCAGAAATTCTTCTCTCCTTCTCCTGCACAGTTATGGGCAACTTTTCTTTTTGTCACTGCTTTGATCTTCAAAAGTGAAGAAGTAATCTCGTTTCCATGTCCTCTACCAGCTGCTACTTTCAGCCTGGACAGCATGGCTTTCTTCTCTATCTTTGACAAAACTGCTTATGAAGACTAACTTTATGTGTCAACTTGAGTCACAGTGTTTCCCAGATCCTCATGATTTTTGGGTGGGTCTGTGAGATGTTCTTGAGGAGATTATCGTCTGAATCAGAGGCTCAATAAGGTAGATTGCCATCAATCTTTTAAAGGCCTGACCATAACAAAAGGCAGAAGGAGCAGAACTGTGTCTCTTGGTATTCCTCACCTGTTTTCTTCTCCCCTCAGACTGGAATTGATATTAGCAATTCTCCTGCTTCTCAGGCCTTCATACTTGGATTGAATAATATTACAGGCTTTGCTGCTTTTCAGCTTGCACACGATGGAGGGTGAAAATTTTTAGCATAGAAATTGAGTGAACCAATCTCTAAAAATAAATTTTTCTTTTCATTTGTTATCTTATATTACATGTATGTATGTATGTATGTATGCATGCATGTATGTATCCTCTATCTTATCTATCATCTACCATCTAGCCAGTTCCTGGCTTATGAATATTTGACTTGTGATTCTTTTATTTTTTGCTTTATGATGGTCTGGAAGCAATATATATTCAGTAGAATATATCTTAAATATATCATACTTCAACTTTTAATCTTTTTTCCAACTAGTAATATACAATATGGGGTTTTCTATTGATGCAGGACAGTATCTAGGAGTCCCAGCTCTTAGTCAGACATGTGGCTGGAATCATAAGCAATAGATATTTTACCATGTTCCTTGCTGGTAGGTGAGATATATTAAGGGCATTTTTTCCTGATAATATTTTCAATTTTGGATGAGTTTATGATCTTGTCTATCCAACGACATAATTTATTCATCTTGTCTGTCATTCAGTTCACTCTATTTATATCTATCATAGAAATGAAGTATTAAGGACCAGAGGTATGACTCAAGTGGTAGAGCACCAGCCTTGAACAAGCAAGCTAAGCAAGTGGTAGTTCAGATCCCACTATTGGAAAAAATAAATAAATAAAATAAAATAAAAATGAAAAATAAAATAAAACATTAAAAATGAAACATTAGAATGTAATATAATAAAAAGTGGTCTCTGTTAATTTTTTATCCAGACTACCTAAAATTCATCATCACTAATGAAAAAGCAAACAGTATCAGTAAGAATCATTTGTTATATAGATGTAAGCAGGAGAAAAGTGGCTTTTCTTTCTGTGTTGTAAGATCCCTCAACCTATGTGCTGGTAAGGAATGTTGGATGCACAGGAAATTAGTATAAAGCCATGAGACCTTGTTTCACAAAACAAAAAAGTCGATGGCTAAAAATATCAAATAACATTTATATTAGTTTAAAATAATAGTTTTATGAAGAAGTGCTCAACCTCCCTAGCCATAAAAGAAATGCAAATCAAAACAACATTGAGATACCACCTCACCCTAGTTAGAATGGCTATAATCAAGAACTCTAATAACAACATATCCTGGAGGGGATGTGGACAGAAGGGAACACTACTGCATTGTTGGTGGGAGTGTAAACTTGTTCAACCACTTTGGAAAGCAGTATGGAGTTTCCTCAAAAGACTCCACATAGCGCTCCCCTATGACCCAGCATTTACCCAAATGATCACAAACAAGGCCATACTAAAGCTACCAGCACAACTCTATTTACTGCAGAATTATTCACCATAGCTTAGATATGGAACCAACCCAGATACCCGTCAGTAGAGGAATAGATCAAGAAAATGTGGAATTCTATGCCTTCATCAGAAAGAATGACATCGCCCCATTCGTTAGGAAATGGAAAGACTTGGAAAAAATTATATTAAGTGAAGTAAGCCAGGCCCAAAGAAACATAGGTCCCATGGTTTCCCTTATTTGCAATAACTAGTATATGTCTGGGACAAGTAGAAAAGTTCAAAAGCTATGTACATATGACCAGATAAGATGATGTTAAGCGAAATGAACCCCAACATAGGGACACAAGTGGTTTTTTTCTTTCTTGCTATTGTTTCTAATGTATTTATAATACCATGTGATTTTTTGTTTCTTTTGATTGTTCTTTCCCCATTGTATAACCCCTGTTTTCACTGTTTTGATGTCAGTGCCCTACATCTTATATATACACTTCTCTAGCTTGGGGAGGGGAAGGGAAAAAACAGAATGCTTAAATAGGGATACAGGTTGATACATTGTAACAATGAGATGTACAAGACACTATGTTGAAAAAAAAAACTTTACAATTTAGGTGGGGAGGGAGTAAGAGGGGGAGTGTATTTGTAGAGGTGGGAGGGAAGGGAAGGTAGGGGAAAAACAAAGGAGGAGGTAACAATGCTTGATAGGAAATGTACTCATTACCCTGCTCATGTAACAGTAACCCCTCTGTACAGTATTTTTACAATAAAAACATATTTAAAAAATAATAGTTTTATTGGATATTTCTACTGATAAAGTTTGCACTCAATTTATTGGCAAGATAAGGGTTCATTTCAAGTTTATGTAAAGTCTCAAATGTGGTTTCTTGTAAGGTGGACCTTCACCATTTCTAAGTCAATTCTATGTGAATTCTTGACCTAAGTGCAAAGGCTAGTGTATTAAAGTTTCTAGAAGAAAACATGGAAGACAATGAAAAATAAGGTAATTCTTATACTACATGCACAAATGCTTAACATGCTAACCTTAAAGCGAACTTTATCATTTTAAAATGAAAATTAAAAAATACTATTTTATTAAGGAGATTAGGGTTTGAATTTGGGGTCTCATGAATGCTAGAGCCATGTCTCCAAGCCATTTCTTTGGTTTGGTGATTGATTGATTGCTAGTTCTTGGGCTTAAATTCAGTGGTTTGGAGGCTCGAACAGTGTGTTACATCATCTCTTGGCTAGATAGTTTAAAACTGATACTTTACCACCTGAGTTAAACCTCTAGACTAAGATTTTGCTGTTTAATTGTAGTGTTGTTGACATTTCTACCTGGACTGTTTTTCGTGCTTCTTTTTTTTCCAGTCTGGGCCTGGGTGCTATCCCTGAGTGTCTTTGTGCTCAAGGCTAGCACTCTATCACTTGAGCCACCGCTCCACTTCCAGCTTTTTCTTAGTACTTTATTGGAGATAAGAGTCTTACAGACGTTGTTACCCGGCTGACTTTGAACTGTGATCCTCAGATCTCATCTTCCCTAGTAGCTAGGATTATAAGTATAAGCCTCTGGTGCCTGGCCCAGGACTGATTTTGAACCACAATCCTCCAGATCATATCCTCTTGAATAGCTAAAATTATAGTCATGTGCAACTTGTACCTGGCTGGTCAGGTTATTTTTGAGAAAGGCTATCACTTTTTGTCTAGTCTGGCCTGGATTGCAGTTGTAATTATGATTCTTGCCATAGCTGCAGCGACAGGCGAATACCACCATTGTCAGCTATTTGGTGAGGTGTATGTGTGGGTGTCTCATGAATTTTTTTCTCATCTATTCTGGGACCATCATCCTGATCTCTGCCTCCTTAGTATTTAGGAGGCATGAGCTCTGATACCTGGGTAAAAATAGATATTGTTCTTTTAAAAAGCTTCCAGGGACTGAGAAGGTGGCTCAGTGGTAGAGCACTTGCCTTGCATGCATGAGGCTCTGGGTTCGATTCCTCAGCACCACATAAGCAGGAAAAAAGCCGGAAGTGGCGCTGTGGCTCAAGTGGTAGAGTGCTAGCCTTGAGCTGAAGAGCTGAGGGACAGCGCCCAGGCCCAGAGTTCAGGCCCCACGACCGGTCCCACCCCCTAAAAAAAATACTAAAAAGCTTCCAGTAAAGCATTCTATTTTCAGTAATGGATGCCTAATTAATATTCAAACATCCTAGAGCTAATAATATACAATTTGGGAAAACCAACTATGTGAAATCAGTAGAAGGTGATTACAAACAAGCAAAAACAAAGGAAAGTTGATCAGTGAAAAGAAGGCCCTGCACTGGGTGGGACTTCTGCTGGAGAGTGGCTGGCAAGAAAAACCCTAAATAATAAAAAAGTCAAACATGTGTCCCCTATTGCATTTTGAAATTACAAAATGAAGTGACTTCATAGAAGGCAAGATTGTACAGATAAGTCATGCTCATAATCATCATGATAAAAAAAAGGTTGAAGTTTTCCAGCTATTTCATGGGATAAATAGAATTCATGTTAAAAAAATCTCAAAATAGTTAAATGTTTCCCTTTTCCTTTCTGATGATAAAATTGGATTAAAAGAATCCCCCCAAGATACAGCAGAATGGAAGTGTATCAGCTGTGTTACTGAAACAAAAAGTGAACACATCAGCTTACAAAGAGGAAAGGTTTATTTTGGGTGATAGTTTGGAGGATTTAAGTTTATGATTGGCTGGCTCTGTTGCTTTGGGGCCTGAGGCAAAGCAGTGCTTTATGACAGCAGCAAAATCATTCATCTCCTGCGCTGAGATGTGAAAAGAGGGGAAGGGGAAAGAGCTACATCCCTGTAGTCCTTTCAAAGGTGTGTCCCGCCCCCCCTACAACTAGAGAACCTGTCACGGCCTGCATCTTACAAACTATGCCACCTCAACATTAATCCAGTACCACGTGAGGATCTGGGACACACTTAGCTAAATCATAGCGAGAAAGGTAAGACTTACCAATATAAATCCAAAAACCAAAAGAAAATAGTGAAAGATCATATTTCAGAAATCATGATTTATTAGTAATGAACTCCAGGAAATGGAAACAAGAGGGTTTTCTTTCTTTGTTGCTGTTTTTGCTTTCTTTTCCTTTTGTTTGTCCATTTGTCTGTCTTCGGGAGGGTAAGGGGGGGGGCACAGAAATGGGACAAAAGGTGAACAAATACAGCAGTGGTACTCACTAGACACTATATTGAAAATGAATTGTACAACTTGTGGATAGTGATGGGAGGGAAAACCTGGGAGAGAACAAGGGAAGGGGTGACACTGTCCAAAAAGAAATGTACTCATTACCTGATTTATGCAACTGTACCTACTCTGTGTATTACCCTTACAGTAACAATCGGGACATTTTTAAAAAGCATGATTTTTTTAAATCTTTTTTTTTTTGTGTGTGTGTTGAGAATTGAATCTAGAGACTCATGTTCATTAGGGAGCATTCTGTAACTGAAGCTACATTCCTGAGCCGTTTTGTTCTTGTTATGTTTTTGAGGTACAGTTTAGCAAACTTTGCCCTGACCATGTTCAAATTCACCATCTTCCTGCTTCAGCCTCCTACTTGGCATTTTTACATGACTGTTTATAGTAGATGTTTCTGGGCAACCTTGCTATAGAATGGAACCATACTATAGAGACAATATGACCTGCAGAGCCTCAAACATTTGATATCCATCTCCTTCCAGAAAATAGTTGGCAACATCTGGTCTACAGGAATTATTAAAACTATGTAGCACTGACAAATGAAAGCTAAGTAGGCCAACGTGACAGGACGAAGAACTAAGGAATGGAGGCTGCTTTGGACATGACAAAGGAGGCCTCACACACCACTGGATAAAGGATCGGCTCTAGTAATAGGTGTAAGGGAGTCAGCTATTCATAAGAAATGAATAGTAAGAAATTTAAAGCATGAAATTAAGTTATTTCATGTCAGTACAATAATTCTTGAAGCTTTATAAATATCTGAATAAAAAGGAGCTAATAGAACATCTGAGGGAAGGTAGGAGGAGGACACAGAATCAGAGAGGCCCATCAGCTGCACTGGACACTGATGAAAATGAACTAAGCAACTCAAAGGCAGCGATGGGAGGGAGGGAATGAGAAGGAAAGAGGGAACAGCTTACACTAAGCAAAAGGAAAGAAATGTAAATGTCACCGGATGTGGAAGAAATGGTTGTATTTCAGAGCTCATAGCCTTCACAAACTTTATGGGCCATGATGGTGACAATTGACCTTGTGAAGGTTGAAGTGTGTTGGTGACTTTAACTGAGTGTCGCTATTTCACAATACTGTGAAATATGTGAAATTTATATAATCATCTAATCTCAATAAAATATATTTTAAAAAGAGCTAATACATTTTAGATAAAACACCACAAAGTATTTTAAAGAAATTAATATTAAAATTCTTAATATTTTATGCTTCACATAAAACACAAAAAGAAAGATAATGATCCATTACACCAGTAAGAATATGAGAATAAAATAATTCCTGTAGGTGAAAAGATCTCATTAAATGATAAAATGTCAAGCTATATCCTAAGAATTGTATATGTTCTCTGAGATTATTAAATAGATGAACATAGCTGATAATATCCACAATATATAAATAAGGATAAAAACATTAATAACCTAATGGTAAAACAGGATAAGCTTATAAGCAAATCTCAGAAATGAAAAATCCAAATTTCTCTCAAATATGTAAAGTAATATTTATTCTCAGATAAAACAAAGAGAAATCACAGTTAAATAGAATTCCATTTGTAGTAGAATGATGGCAGGTTAGTTACATTAAAATTCATATATTGTCAAAAGTCATTTGCCCAGAATTTCTTCCTGGTGATTTTTATTGAGGAAGAACAAGCCAGACTAATAGAATTGGTTAAACACAGGGTTAGGATTATCTTTATTTATCACAAAGCTATTTCTTGGGTGTACCTCTTGGATGACAAATCCATGCTGGGCTATTATTATTATTTTTCTTACTAGTAAATCAAGAAAAATTGTCCTTCCTTGTGTGACTCCTGTCTCGAAAGCACTGAAGATGTTACTGTCATGAGCACAAGTCAAACAAGTTTTATCTTACCTGTTCTTTACATTTCACCCAGCCCAGAAAAAAATCCAGCCAACCAATACTGGATTCAACACATAAATCAAATACTATACCAGAAGGTTCCTATCTCTGTCACCACTATAACCAGCCTCATCATCTTCACCACATTATCCTTGATATCACCTCAACAGTCAGAACATTATGTACAGGTAAATGGGATTTTATTTGGGAGGTGAGATATGAAAAAATCTAACTAGGAGACAAGAATTATCTTCTAGGTTTTTCAATTGTTGCTTTTTATAATTTAATTTTTTTTTCTAGGCCCTGTCAACCTATCTACTGTTTGATGTCTAAAGGTTGTTAAAGTTCCTGAAAATTTTTCAAAAAGTAAAAAAATAAAATAAAAGTTAGGAAAACCGAATTTAGCAAGATTTTGTTTATAGGAAAAGAATATAAACTTACAATTGACTTGAAGCCTTACGGAAATAAGACATAGCATTATTTTTCATGGTTCACCAATAAAGGACATTATGATATAAAAGAATTAATAGAATGACAGAATTGTGTGTGGTATTTTTTCTTATAAGTAAATAAATAAAAATTTTGTAAAAATAGGAAAATGTATTTTGCAATATATCTTGAATTAGCAGCTGGTAAAATTTAGGTGTTTCTCAAACATCACAAATTTCCAGATGGCTTCCTTTTGTAGGATATTTTTGCTGCCCAGAATCCCAGGAGAAAATGGAGGTAGAAGACAGTTAATATGTTTCTCTGCTTTCTGTTCCAGCTTTCATTCTACTGACTGAAAAGCTCAATGGACAGGAAGTAGGGTTGCTTATTGTATAATCTCTGGGGAATTTTATATTAGACACATGCTTTAACACTCTCCATTCATATAGCAGAATTTATGTGTATCTTATTTAAATGGCTTGTAAATCAAATTGTAACAGCTAAAAAGTATGCTTTTGTGTGCTGTATGGTTTCACCGCTAAAGAACCACCAGAAAATGGTTATGAAAAAATCCAAAGTAGGAGGTGGCACCTGTCATGGACACTCGGTAAAATTATAAATGAAGTTGATGTTTGAATATTGTGAATACTGTATTTACTGTAACTTTTGCAATCAGTAATATTACTACATGTTGAATAAGGTTAATTGTGCCAAAATAACAATGGAATCTTATTTGGAGTAGGTTCAGACCAAAAGTGAATCAATTTTAGTTTTATAAAACATGTGGATTAGTTTGAATTGATAGAAAATTGTTTGTAACAATTCCTTCTGTCAAATAAGCAATTCATCTTGAAGTGCAAGTTTCTGAAAAGTGTGATTGCATGTGAATTTTGTAAGCGAAAAAGTAAATTATTTCATGAATAGAATTATTTATGTTTAGAATATCAAAACTTCATCTATTATTCCCAGAATCTATGTATTACCTTTACTCTAAGAAAGATTGAGTTAATCATAAATCACTGCAATCTTTTTCTAAATTTATTTAAAAAGTATATTTTTAATTATCTTTAAATAGTTGTACAAAGGAGCTGCCAATCCAAAAAGCAGTTTATGAAGACAGTGTGTCTGGATCAATGTCATTCCTTTTAACATTCTTACCCATCCCTTCCAACCTGCTGTGATCTGTTAGATACAGGAAATTCCTTTGTTATTTTGGCAAGAAGAGAACAGGCATGTAAAGGAGAAAAATTTTATCAATTCTATGCAATCTACTGATTGCAAAAGTTACAGTAAATACAGTATTCACAATATTCAAGCATCAACTTCACTTATAATTTTACCCTGAGTGTCCATGACAGATGCCACTTTCTACTTTGGATTTCTTCATAACCATTTTCTGGTGGTTCTTTAGCAAGGAAACCATACAGCACACAAAAACATACTTTTTAGTTGTTACAATTTGATTTACACGCCATTAAATAAGATACAGTTTCTTACAGCATCCAAAGGTGGCTTTAGGAAAATATTTTCTTCTGATCTGTGAAGTAAGTGATTATTAATATAGAAATCATTTTATTTAAAGACATTATTTAGACTACCTAACATTTGACTAATACGCAGATGGAGCTCAGAAAGACAAAGCTGCTGCACTAGGTGAAGTGACTAATCCTAAATAAACTTGAGACCTATCATAATACATATTTTATAGTCATTAGAGAAAATGTGTTACCAAATATTAGTAAATAAACATTGTAGAAGACACATCTTTCCTGGCATTTTTCTCTTGGAGAATGTGATTAAACAGAATTCCGCTATGAAAGCAGAAGTGGACTATGAGTTAGGGAGTTTCTTAGGAGAGCTTTGACGAATAATGTTTCTGGGAAATAATAACACATCATTAAAAGCGACAGGTATAAGGGAGAGGTAGGATTAAGAACAGAGGACATAGTGAAGAGGAAATAAAACTAGGTGGAGTCATGCTGTTGTGGTTTTAAGTAATGTAAAAAACAGGGAAGAACAAAAACAAAAAAGAAAATACCTTACCTATCTGTTTTAGAGAGGAAGAAAGCAGAAATATTAATTTATTAACAGCGAAGAATATATCCTGGATTGTAGACTTCTATTTTAAAACTTTATTCAGGGTGATACAGGATGCAAATTGAGGAAACACCTGCACTTGTTTGAAAGGTTAAAAAAAAAAGGCTATATATCCTTTTTTAAATGGGCAAATTACATGGCATCATGTTTTTCAAGCTATGAAAAATAATTGGAGTCCAAACCTTGTATAAACTATGTTCAATGTATCCATAACATCTATTCATAACCATAAGCTATTCTATCTGTAGAGATAGAATAAGTCACATTTTTTTCTGATACTGTTTTATTTAATTGTTCAGTGTTAATGATAAAACAACAAAATATGCTACAATTTATATTGCATATGCATAGTCCAACATCCAAAAGCTAGCTGAGTAAAATATAGCTGAGTAAATAGAAAAGAGAAATAGAAAAGAGACTTCGAGCTGGTGGCTCCTGTCTGTAATCCTAGCTACTCAGGAGGCTGAGATAGGAGAATCACACTTCAAAGCTAGCCTGGGCAGGAAAATTGAGGGAGACTCTTATCTCCATTTAAAAAGCCAGAATAGGAGCTGTCTCAAATAGTAGAGTGCTACTGTTGAGCTAAAAAGCTCAGGGACAGTGCCCAGGTCCTGAGTTCAAGCCCCAGGACTGACACCAAAGCAAGAAAAATAGAAAAGAAAGTAATCTATAACAGGGATTACTGCAGTTGACAACATTTTCCACATTTATTAAACCTACAAATGATGTCATATTACTATATTTAAGTGAGTCTATGAATTGTTATATATCCATCTACATGATATGGCTATAATTTCCTAAATATGAAAGGACCACCCTGAATATTTTGCTATCAGCTTTAGACTTTTACAAAATAAGAAAAGTCAACTTCTCAGCAACATGACGGCAGAGACTGTTTACTTTTGCCCACTTCATGTAGCCCAAGCTGACATGGTGTTCAGATATGACTTTTTAAGTGAATGATTATTAGGCTCTCTTACCTTTGATTGGAGGTGTCTCTGATTTAAAGTAACAAATGCTTAACTTACAAATCAAGGTACATGAGTTGAATAAGAGCTAGGTGGATTTGGAATGTCTACTGTCTAATTTAAACCATTTATGTTTCCATTTTCACAGACCTAACATATCCTTCCAGAGGACATCTTGGCCACTATGGATAATTTTTAGTATTATTGGAACAATGGTAATCCTGGGAGTAACTATTGGTCTCCTTGTACATTTTCTGGCAGTTGGTCAGTATTTATTGCTTTCAACTTTATTTTTTTATTTTTATTTGTGAAAATACTGTACAGAGGGGTTATAATTACATAGGCAAGATAATGTGGTTTCAACTTTAATCTATATTAGTGAATGTCCCTTTACTTTAGAACATAGAGAAGGATAAATATTACATTTCTTCTAGGAAGTTTTCTCATTTGCTTCATATTTGCTTACTATTTTATTTCCACATCATATTTTCATTATTTGGCACTCAAGTTTTCAAATTTTGTTCAGATGCTCCTTATAAGTAATGTCACTAAATATGGCAATATGGGCAGTATTAAAATGTTCAATACTTTGATGGCAATGTTAATTTTCAACAAAGGAGCTGTGCTGTGGTCTTATAGCTGGATCTTTATATCCTTTAGTAAATATACTTCAAACTGTAGAGATCCCTTTTCTTCTTTCTCAAGTCTATTGGTTATTAAGATATAATGGACAAGTAGCAACGGATAATCCAGAAATGAGTTTCCTAATTGTAGGTGGTTAAATATGGTCAAAATAGCTTAATGTTTATACAAATATAATATTTTTAAATTGCTGTTAGTAACAGTACACTTACAAAGTTTGGTTTTCCAATTTATTTTTATCTTTCAAATATATAAGCTCTTAAATTTGTGCTTGAGCCTTTCAGTAATCACTAAGATGGGAATGCTGTGTGGTTGCTGAGTCACTCTTCATTTCCCTTCTTTTTCTCTATTATTATTATTATCATTATTATTATCATTAATTGTGTGTGCTGGACTTGGGGCTTGAAATCCAGGGCCTGGGCACTGATCCTAAACTTTTCTTGCTCAAGGCGAACAAACACTACCTCTTGAACCATAGCTCCACTTCCTTCACTTCTGGCTTTTTGGTAGTTAATCGGAGGTAAGAATCTCATGGACTTTATTGACCAGGCCAGCTGTAAACCACAGTCTTTAGATCTCAGCCTCCTGAACTGTCAGGTTTACAGGCTTGATCAGGAAATATATATAAATATTTTATGTATAGTTGAAATAAACAATAGTTTATTTTTTCTTTTTCTTTTCCTTTTTTTATTGTTAAGGTGAGATACAGAGGAGTTACAGTTACATAAGTAAGGTAGTAAGTACATTTCTTGTCAAACTTGTTACCCCTTTCTTTTTTGAAATTTACATTATTATTATCATTATTATTATTGTTATTATTAGTATAAAGGTGATGTATAGAGGGATTACAGTTACATAAGTCAGGTAATAAGTACATTTTCTTTCGTACAGTGTTATCCCTTCCTTCATTCTCTCTCTCAGGTTATTTCAAAATTTGAGTTAATTACTACTTTTCTGAGACCACTTTCTGTTTTGAAACTGTGATGTTGTCTTCATTTCACAGGAAAAATGTATTATTACCAAGGTGATTTTCACATTTCTGGAGTCACATATAATAGCAGTTGTGAAACTACTGCTTCCCAAGCTAACACAGAATTGAGCCAAGATATGGAGGCTAAGGTAAGTCAGAGATTACCTTTACCAACTTCACTGTAAACTTGATTTTAATATACATAGTGGCTGTTTGTTTTCTCCTTTTTTTGTACAGATGTTATCTGTGTTTCAGAATTCTAGAATATTTAAAGAATATGTCAGCTCCCAGATCATCAATTTTTTGTAAGTACAATTTTATTCAAGATTGCATGGAGTAGAAAGTAGGTGATATAGCCCTGAGTTTAGACAAAAACCAGCATAAGACAGATAAACAGAATTGGGTTTCTGGCCTAAATATGCGTTTGAAATGTGTTTGGTCATGGTAGAGGCAGGAAGGGATTCAGGGGGAGATGTATGGAGTATAGGAAAGCATGATAAAAGTTGACAGCAAATTGTAATTTGGTAATTGTCAGCGTCTAGTTTAGAGAGTTTGTACTCTCACAGCAAAACAGAAGGTCCAACAACTAACCAACTTGCCTATTATAAAAAAACACCTTCAGTTATCTTTCAGCCAGTCAAATTATTTGGACATAGAATTGCATATTTAAAAATTGTGATTCGTCAGGCTGGGAAGGTAGCTCAGTGGTAGAGCGCATGCCTTGCATGCATGAGGCCCTGGGTTCGATTCCTCAGCATAAGCAGAAAGAAAAAAGCCGGAAGTGGCGCTGTGGCCCAAGTGGTAGAGCGCTAGCCTTGAGCTGAAGAGCTGAGGGACAGCGCCCAGGCAGAGTTCAGGCCCCACGACCAGACCCCCCCCCCCAAAAAAAATTGTGATTCGTGGCCAGGAACCAGTGACTTATGCCCTTCATCTTAGCTACTCAGGAGGGTGAGATCTGAGGTTCACATTCAAAGCCAGCATGGGCAAGAAAGTCTGCAAGACTCTTATCTCCAATTAACCACAAAAAAGCCAGAAGCAGAGCTGTGGCTCAAAGTGGTAGAATATTAGCCTTGAACAACAACAAAAAATGTTCAAGGACAGCATCCAGGCCCTGGATTCAAACTCCTGAATCAGCTTCTTTTCTGGTTAATAAATAGGCACGCAATACGTACATAACCAAGATTGTTTTTATGATTTTGTATTTTTACAATGAGCCTTCTCAGTGTTTATTTATGTTGGAGCAGACCACTTCTGCCCAAGAAGCCAACAAAAGCTCCAGTGTAGATGCTGGGTGTATGTTTTAAAATTCTTCCCTGCCCTTTCTCAACTTCCTGATTGACCTCTTTTTCAAAATTAATTACAGAAAAACATTCTGCATGAAAACTCTGGTGTCTATTGCATTGTAATAAATTTTGAGAATCATTGACTGGCTAAGATTCAGTTTTTCATATGTGTCTGAAATTCTAAGTTCTAATTTGTGAGTTCATAACTTCTTTCACCAACAGTACCAGAAAACTTTTAGGAACCCTTGTACTTTATATTGGGCTATTATCTGCATATTATTGTTAATAAATGTAAAGAGATAAATGTGGTAATGAACATATTGGCCATTCAAAATACTCTTAAACTATCAAAAAGAATCGGGAAGTGGCATTTTAGAGCATTTCTGTTGTTTCTAGGCCTCATCCAAATGGGTCGAAGGTACAATTACATATGACATTCAAGTTCCCTCCAGGAAAGAGTCAGAGTATGAGGAGTAAAATCAGAGCTATCTTACATCAGATGTTGAAAGACAACATGGCAACCTGGAAAGCAGTTCCTACTTCCATTAAAATTATCGGTATTTTACTGATTTCTGTGTTTATAATTGTTTAAGAAAAGTAGTAGAGGAAAATGAACTAACAGTTTCTGGAATTTGCAAAGATTGTTTTTTCTTAAAATGTAGATAACGTTCAGCAAATATATGCATCTACTTTTTAACTTCTTTGAATGCTTTATTGCAAGTATGACAATTAAAATACTAGTGGCAACATCAGCAATAACATAATGAAATCCTCCACACATTGTTTGCAAGAAGACTGGAGAAGGAAGGACAAAATGAAAATGCAGTGGAGGACCATGAATATATTCAAAGGCACTGTGCACATATCTGAAAATGGGCCACATTCTATTACAAAGAAACTAATTTGAAACAAATCACAAACAGGAGAGCTTTGTTTTTATTTCCTTTTCTCTTTTCCTATATCACATGATGATGATTTGAAGAGATGTTTGATAAGTAAGAATCAGAGAATTTGATAACCAACACATTTACAAATCTAAATAGTTCAATGTTGGGCATAATTGGGCCATTAAAGTTAGTATTTATCTTTTGAACTTGAATCAATTTGTTGGTGATATTTTTACAAAAATTTTTTTTTTTTTTTACCAATTTCTCACTTTCAGAAATCAGCAAGTTTAAGTCTGACATGCTTGTCAACAACTGTAAGTTAAGAAATTTAAATTTAATGTAAATTTTAATATGTTCACAAGTTTCTACAAATGTTTTTCATGAAAAGATCTTAATGTGGAAGTTTACATTACTCTTTCAAAATTACTGGAGGAAGTGGTGCTGTGGCTCAAGTGGTAAGGCGCTAGCCTTGAGCTGAAGAGCTGAGGGACAGAGCTAAGGCCCAGAGTTCAAGGCCCACGACCGACAAAAGAAAAAAAAAAAGAAACTCAAAATTACTGGATATGCCAGATATAAATCTGGAGATCCTTTGGAAACCATTGGACTGACTTTAATATTCATAAAGATTGATACAAAGGGTGAAATGAGAACGAATTCTAAATAATGGAATTATGAGTAGAGGCTATCATATGTAAAGAACAAAATTAAAAAGACTTAAGTGAAAAAGGATAATTTTGAATAAAAGAAAATGTAACAGATGAAATAAATCAAATATTTATTCCATTATAAATACAATTCTACCTTGGAAAATAAATTCTCTCTGGGGTATTATGTTGCACGCAAAGTACATCTACTTCTTGACAAAATTCTGCAGAGAACTTTGCAATTTAACCCATAGGTATAATAAAAGGCAATGGTTAAAGTATGGTTAAGACTGGAAAAGAGTAAATCAGAGTCTCTCAGGCAAGATAGAAGGAACAGTCATGTTCCAGCACATGGCAGAAAGGAGCTGAGTCACTTAGAAGAAGTGTTTCAATTAATGCTTTTAGGTAACATTTCTTAAGCATATCCAAAGATAACAAATCTTTTCTCTAGGTTGTGGAAGACCAGTGGTCAACAGCATTGCAACTGGCAACCGGGTTGTGAATGGGAAAAATGCTCAAGAAGGGGCATGGCCATGGATGGCCAGCATACAATGGAGGGGCACACACTTCTGTGGAGCCTCACTGATCAGCAGCAGGTGGTTACTGTCTGCTGCTCACTGCTTTGTTAAGTAAGTTAAAAATTTGATGAAATGTAGGATTTGGGGTACAGGTTTATTCTGAGTAACGTACGTGGGCTAACCTAAATGTTTGAGGGATCACCAAGACAAAACAAAGTTTATAAACATACAAAATTGATTATTTCCTGGATAACTAAATGACAAGAAAAGTATTTAACTTTGAACAGAGGAGGAAGGAATTGAGCAGAAAAATGTCACACTTGCCCCAATAGCTGCTTTGGCTGGGTTTTAAATATTTTACTTATATTATTTCATAGTCACAATAATTCTCAACAATAATTAGAACAATAAACACAGTGATTACTATCTTATGACTTGACCGATATAAAGATGAGGAAATAAAAGCTCAGAAAAATTGGCCTAGTTAACTTGCCAAAAACCATACAGCTCTTACGTGATAGAAATTGAATACATACACTGGTACATCTGATATAAATTACCAGGAGCTCATTTGTCTTGCCCTTTAGGAATTTTCAGTCTCACTGAAGAAAAAAATATATGTTAAAGCAAAAACATTATATACTAAGAATAGAAGGCAGCAGGTATGTAGTAAAATCCCACATGCGACTCACAGTAAGAACTATGGAAAGTAAAAGATAGTTTATCTGTCTGTGCTATAAAGATATAAGATTTGACTTGAATATAATATTTGATCGATAAGGGTGGGTGGATGAGAAGGCATCACATGTATTTCTAGTTTAGAAAACTTCCTTCTTTAAATGTGTGGAAAGGGAACAGCATGAGTTGTGTTCTTCAGATCATAAACAAAGGAGAAATGATTTTGTAAAATGAAATATTAGAAAATGTGTTTTGAAATTTTAGTTACATTGATTTGGACAACTCTGAAGAATGAATAAGAAACTTAGGAAAGTAACATAATTTTGCAAACTACATTCACAGGACTGTACTTTTTCAAAAAGTAGCTCATGATCATGAACTACATGGGAACTTTTTAAAAGTGTAGAACCTTTAACAACTCGGTGGGTTTATGAAACATAAATCTCTGCAGTGGAACCTGAATTGACTCGAAGGAAATGAAGAGAAAGAACCACTGTTGTTGAATCATGGATTCATTGAAGGTTTGAGAATGAGAGACAGAGCATGAAAGTTTTGAAGTTTTAAGAAAAAAAAATGGCACCTGAAAAAAAAATGGTTGGAGCTGGTGGCTCACACCTGTAATCCTAGCTACTTAGGAGGCTGAAATCTGAGGATTACAGTTCAAAGCCAGCCCAGACAGGAAAGTCTGTGCAACTCTTTTCTCCAATTAACGACTAGAAAACTGGAAGTGGCACTGTGGCTCAAGTGGTAAAGCACTATCCTTGAGCAGAAGAGCTTGGGGACAGCACCCAGGCCCAGAGTCCAAACCCCATCACTGACAAAAAAAAAAAAAAAAAAAAAAAAGACATCTGAAACTTTGAGGGAGACGTGAAAACATACAGAGTGGTTATAGCCTTAAATTAGAGAGTTTCTGTGAGAAAGTGGAGCTAATCAGGAAATCTAAATTACAGTTGAAGATGCATTGAATGAGAAAGATGTGCAACGTTTTGTGCCCACAAGCCTAAGTGGAATTAACTTTGCACAGGAAACATCTATCAACGACTCTCACTGGGAAAATCCCCAGTGAGTGGAGGGATTGAGCATTCTTTCTATAAACTGCAAACTTATAACATCTTTAGGGTTGAGAAATACTTTTTAATAAGACTTTAAATGCTGTGTAGTGTCATTTGAGAACTTCATGCCTTCAAGGTAAGAGATCTTGACTGTTGAGAAAACTGAATATATCTAAATTAAATTGTGTCTTCTAGGAAAACAAGTTTAAAAGATTGGACTGTCAACTTTGGACTTGTAGTAAATAAACCATATATTACACACAAAGTACGGAGGATCATTTTACATGAACATTTTAAATCTGCTGGGGTTCACAATGATATTGCACTTGTGGAACTGGCTAACGAAGTGTCTTTTACAAAGTATATTAGGAAGATTTGCCTTCCTGAAGCCAGCATGAAGCTCTCCGAACAGGACAAAGTTGTGGTAACAGGATGGGGAGCACTTTCTATGAATGGTAAATTTTCCCATCAAAACTGAGAAGCTAGCTAGGCCCTGGTAGCACATACCTGTAATCCTAGCTACTGAGGAGGCCAAGATCTGAGGATCATAGTTCAAGCCAGCCTGGAAAGGAAAGTCCAGACCAACGAAAACAAGCAAATGAAAATCATAGAAGCTTAAACAATCCAAAAATTAGTCATTCCCTTGTGCAATCCATTAATCAGTAAACATTGTTTAAAAAAGATAATCAAGGCAGTGGCAAGGACACAAAGGCTTATCTTCAATTTCTGAAATATCTCTAGCAATAGAATTGGGAAAAATCATTATGTATGAGGCAGTCAATAATAATATACATCTGAAAAGAACTAGTGAGTGCATCCTGGGTTTCTTCTGGATCTTGGTAATTTAAAAAATCTACGTGATGCCAAATGGCTTTTTAAATTTTTTTCTGGGCCAGTCCTGGGACTTGAACTTAGGGCCTGGGCACTGTCCCTGAGCTTTTAGCTTAAGGCTAGTACTGTACCACTTGTGCCACAGCCCCATTTTGGGCCAAATGTTCTTTATTGCAACCAATATGGCTGAGATTTCTGTAATGCAAACCTTTCTTCCCTTCAGGTCCTCGACCAGTGATACTCCAAGAAGCTCCTTTGAAGATTATTGACAATGAAATTTGCAATGCCCCACATGTGTTATCTGGCTTGGTGCTAGACACCATGCTATGTGCTGGATACTTGTCAGGAGAAGCTGATGCCTGCCAGGTACATGCAGCTATTACTCAAATGTTTTCTCCCAAAGTGCTAATTAACGGGGAGTTTTTGTTAACATATCTTTATGTACTACTGATTTCCACTATTTATTATTTTTAATCCGGATAGAGAAATCCACTTGAAAATGATCAGTTCTATGTATGTGTCCTATGTACAGTCTAGATGCTTGGGATAAACATAAATCCTTCTTTCATGGAATAAGCTTAATTTCTACCAACAAAAAGTATTCAGTGTAAGAATCCTCACAAATAATTATGATACCACAAGTGATGGAATGTTTGTCTAGTAAGTACAGGGTTCTCAGTTCAAATCTCAGTACCACCAAAAGGAAAAAAAATAAAAAGAAGACCCTCACAAATTAAAGTACTTAGACATTTATAAAAGTAAACAGTCCTTTGTTTTGGGAAGCCTGCAGATGGAGGCATCGCAGCCTCCTCCAGAGAGACGGTGGAAAGTTGAGCTTGCGTTCATATCCCCAGGGATTTCACGGAGACAAACACACTGTCAAGTTCACAGCACTGAGTTGCCTTCTCCTTGTTTTAAGTCTGACTCTATTTTTTAAAAATTTGTCAGTTGTGAGGCTTGAGCTTGGGGCCTGGGAGCTGTCCCTGAGCTTTTCTGCTCAAGGCTAGTGCTCAAAGTGGTAACTTTGATCCTGTCCCGACTAGCTTTGAACTGTGATCCTCAGATCTCAGCCTCCCTTGTAGCTAGGATTACAGGCATGAGCCTCCAGCACCCAGCTTAAGACTAACCCTTAAGTCAAATTCTGGTCTACCCAATGCAATATTTGGTAGCTGAGGGTAATATATGGTGGTTTGTATGATCCTGAGTTTTTGCTAATGCCAATTGTTCCAGAATCCTAAAAGAAAATGATTTGGTTTCGCTACCCAGGGGCTAAATTCCAAAACAGAGGCAAAAGGAAAACTTTATAAAAAGATAAGGAATACTTGTTCTCTTCTAGAATGATTCCGGTGGACCATTAGCTTATATTGACTCCAGGAAAATCTGGCACGTTGTTGGAATCGTAAGCTGGGGTGAAGGATGTGCTAAAAAGAATAAACCAGGTGTCTATACACGAGTGTCTTCTTATCATGATTGGATCATCTCCAAGACTGGACTCTGAAAGAAAAGTAATTATGAAATTGAATATCTTATCTATTGCATCAAGATCCTCTTTTTCTTTTAAATGATGGCAAATGGATCATTTTCTTATGTAACAAAATACAAATATCTATATATCATTATATCAAGAGCACTATTTGATTATTTATCTATTTAGCTAACTCAGAAGACAGAAAGAAAAGAAATAAGGCCCAAACACTATTTTTAGTAATCAACTAGCTTTAATTAAATCTTATAATTATGATCAGAATTAGTTTGTTTTTTTCATAATTAACAGGAAGTAAACATTCTGTAAGTATGAGAACAAGTATGCAGGATCTATCAAATACATTATATTAAATAAATTATATTTTACCTTATTAAGCTGGAATGTGGGAGACAAATAATTTGCATTTTTATTTATTTTTTTCTATGTACCTCATAAAGTCAGATGTTGGGAGAGAGGAGAGCAGTCACAGGTTGATCTAGATGAATTCTCTCCATTCATAGATTAAGAAACTGAAACCTAGAGAAAATAAATCATTCACTAGTTAATATTATTCATCTTTGATAAGCCAGGTGAATCGAACCAGTTGAGTTTAGATCCAAAATGTGTTAGTAATAAAGAATGATCTCTTGTCTTTCCTCTAATGATGAAATAATTGTACTGACGGTTACACTTCTATAAATCAGGCTGTATCTACAATGTATGTTGCTTTCTCCTTCATTCTTCCGGCCCATGCTTATCTTCAAGTTGCAGAGTTCATTTGGACATAATGCATATTGAATTCAACGGCTTACAGTTGCCCACCCAAGAATAATTTCTTTTTTAAAAATTTTATTGTATTGTAAAGATGCTGTACAGCGGGATTACAGTTACACGAGTAAGGCAATGAGTACATTTCTTGTTGATCATTGTTATCACTTCCCTTGTTGGGGGGAGAATAATTTCTAAATTACATTTTCTTATATAAATCATTATATCCATCTTATTGTTCTTTGTTTATTTCCTTTTTCATCAAAAATATTGCCTTCAAGGCAACTATAAAACACCTATTTCAGTAGCTCTCCTTAAGGTGAAAGTACAATTGTGTGATAGGTTGACTTTGTAATCCCTGCAAATAATTTGCCTTTTGTAGTTCTTTCAAATGAAAAAAAGATGTAGCATCAAAAATTTAAAGGCAGGTAGAATAAACGGAAAAAAATTATTTTATCTGTCTGTGGTGTTGCTATTTTCATGCTTTCTATGGTGTGAAGTATGAACTCTGCTGGAAATCCATACCCCAAAAGGTGACAAAGTGGAGACTTTCCCATCCTTTACTCAAGGAGCTCACAAATATTTATTGAGCATCTCTATATCTAGGACCATCATGAATAGAAACAGTATCTTTCTTTAAGGATTCTGCTTTTAGTGGATAGAAAAGAACAAACAGGCAGTGAAAAAAAAAATAGTATCCTTGAGTATTTTTCTGTGCCATTCATTACGACTTGTCCTCCTAAATAACTCATTCATTTCCTCTCTCCTTGACTTGAGCAATTTCTTTTCTCCCTCCTACATTCTCTTGATGATCATGCTCGTTATTTCACCATTTTTTTAAAAAAAGAAATCAGTAGGATGAGAATTTCTACTGGTATTTACTATGAAAACCAAGCAATCAACTTTCTTCTCTATAGGAATATAGGTAAGTGGACCATGGGGCCAAACAGCCTGTGTTTGCTCTCCCCACATCTACTAGATGTGGGAATTTGGGCAATTACTTGATCTCAATATTCTTCAGTTCCTTGATGTCACATAGGGATAGAATACTATCCACTTCCTGGTGTGTTGTGTTCAGTTCACAAAGTCATGTATTTGGAACACATAACAAATATATGGCTATTGTCTCTATATTTCTTTCTTTCTGTTTTTGTTTTTTGTTTGAGTTTTTTTTGGCCCAAGATCAGGACTTAAACTCCATATCTGATGCTTTTGCATCTTGGCTGGCCCCACCTTCCTGAGGCACACCTCCAATGCCTGCATTGTATATTATAAAAATGGATTAGCTGTTAATGTATTTAAGACCAAATTCTCTGCTTAGAATTAAGACCCTGGATGCAAGATCTGATTGTTAAACACCAATATACCAACAGACATAACTAAATCTCATTTACTTTTTTAAGAGAATGTGTTACAAGATGATGCATTTGGAGTACATTTTCTATTTCATGACATTACTATCTTTTGATCATTGCCTGGGTCTTAAATGTACTTACATGTCCTAAGTACTAATGACTATGAGTGATTACAGTATGTAATTTTTTGAAGAAAGTTTTAAAAAATTACCCTTAAGTAGTTGTGCAAAAGAGTTGCTATTTAACAAAGAGGTTTATGAATACAATATATCTATATCTATATCTATATATATCACCCCTTTCAACATACTTCCTCATTCCTCCCCTACCCACCTCCTCCCTCACTATTCTTTTTTTTATTGTGAAAATACTGTACATGGGCAAGATAATGAGTACATTTCTTATCAAGCATTGTAGCCTCCTCCTTTGTTTCCCCTTCCCATCCTCCCCCACCCCCCACCTAATCCTCCCCCCACACACCAAAGTTGTAAAGTTTGTTTTCGACATAACGACTTGTACATCTCATTGTTGCAATGGGTCCACCTGTATCCCTATTTAAACGATTTGTTTTCCCCCTTCCCCTTCCCCTCCACAATCCCTCACTCTTCTTAATTTGGTAGGCTATATCTCGGATTTTTGACTGTGTTCTCCCCTTCTTCTACTCTTCATTGTCCACTCCTCTCCCTTTGAGCCCACTCCACCACTTTTAAGGGTTTTTTTTTTAAAAACGTGGATTTCTTTTTATAATACCAAGGCATGAGGAAATTTCAGAATCTATTCTTGAAACATTTTTTATGAGTCAAAGACATTTCAGTTTATAGTGATTACGGTATTGCAGAAAGAATCATATTACTGTTCTGTAAAATTATGATTATGAAAGAATAATTCTATACTGATTTCCATATTACTGCCTTAAACACTATCTATGGAATGTGAGAAGGATGGAAAAGGTGACTCTGGTCAATTGTAAACATAAATGGATAGATGAAACAGAAATCTTTTTGTACAACTATTTGAATATAACAATAAAAATGTTGATCTCGGAAGTGGTGCTGTAGCTCAAGTGGTAGAGCACTAGCCTTGAGCTGAAAAGCTGAGGGACAGCGTTCAGGCCCAGAGTTCAAGCCCCATGACCAACAAAAAAAATACATTGTCAAAAAAAATGTTGATTTCAGTAAAGGAGATAATAGAATAATGGTCAGTAAGAAAGGTATGTAAATGGAGAGATAGAGAGGTAATGGGTCCTGAAATATAGATAGCAATGATTCATCTAAGTGCTCTATACCACATATGGTAACAATGATCAACAATAATTGAAGATTCCTAACACATGGAAATGTTAAATATCAGGAGGTAGAAATGCTAGTTTCCTTGATTTAGTCATTGCACATTATATACATGTATCTAATTTGCATGGTATACTCCATTTATATATATTCCAAATATTATATGCCAATTAGGAGCATTTGAAGACAGTTAAGTTAGTCTTTAGAATCCATCCATCCTAACTATTACTGCCACCAACTCTTCTTATTTATTTATTTTTTTGTCGGTTGTATGGCTTGAACTCTGGGCTTGGGCACTGTAACTGTGCTCTTCAGCTCAAGGTGACTGCTCTACCACTTGAGCCATAATGCCACTTCCGGTTTTCTAGTGGTTTATCGGAGATAAGGGTCTCACGGACTTTCCTGCCCGGGCTGGCTTTGAACCACGATCCTGAGATCTCAGCCTCCTGAGTAGCTAGGATTACAGGTGTGAGCCACCTGCTCCCGGCCCAACTATTCTTTATTCAGTTATTCTATAGCTTTCTGGTTTTTTTCCATTTATACAATGTATCAAAAATTTAAGCTGCCAAGTCAAGTGCTGATGGCTTACACCTATTACCCCAGCTATTCAGGAGGCTAGGGTTTGAGGATCAAGGTTTAAAGCCCCTACAGACAGGAGAGTCTGTGATACTCGTATTTCCAATTAAACACTAAAAAGCGATAAATGGAAGTGTGGCTGGAATGTTAAGAATGCCAGCTTTGCGTGGGAAAAAAGAGGAAAAGCATGAGGCCCTGAATGAAGACTCAGTACACACACACACACACACACACACACACACACACACACACATTAAAACATCTAATTTTGTGTTCACTTAGTTACTGTACTCTTGTCATTAGGGTACATGCTCCTGACTACTATAATTTTATCTACCAGTGTATTTTTAGCATGTAAAAGAATACCCAACAAATAGCAACTCTCAAGTAAATTTTGTTGCTCTGGTATTTCAAAAATAAACGGATTCCTAAAAAAACCCTCTTAAAATTTTCTTTCTTCTTCTTGGTGTCACTTCTGTATTCTTACTAGAGGGGATAACAAAAATGTTACAAATTGCACTGGGAATGTGGCTTAGTGGTAGAGTGCTTGCCTAGCATGCATGAAGTCCTGGGTTTGATTCCTCAGTACCACATAAACAGAACAAGCCAGAAGTGGTGCTGTGGCTCAAGTGGTAGAGTGCTAGCCTTGAGCAAAAGAAGCTCAGGGACAATGCCCAGGTCCTGAGTTCAAGCCCCAGGGCTGGCAAAAGAAAAAAGAAGTAAAAAAATAGAAAAGTTCAAAAAAATGTTACAAATTAAATACAAACTTTGAACATACACAAAAAATTAAACTATATATATCTCAAATTTGTCACAATATAGCTGAAATAAGTAAGACTTTATTTTTACAACACATAGAGATATACATTGCATAAGAATTTCACTAAATAGAAGTAAGACAGGCCCAAAGAAACATAGGTCCCATGGTTTCCCTTCTTTGCAATATCTAGTATATGTCTGAGTCAAGCTGAAAAGGTCAGATAAGGTGATGTTAGGGAAATGAACCCTAAGATATGTATTCAAATGTTATTTTTCTTTCATGCAATTGTTTCTAACACATTTATAAGATTATTTCTTTGTTCCTTTGTATGTCCCTCCCCCACTGTATAACCCCTGCTTTCACTGTATTTGATGTCCGTATAATTTGTGGAGGGGAAGGGGAAAAACAAATTGTTTAAATAGGGATACAGGTGGACCCATTGCAACAATGAGATGTACAAGACGTTATGTCGAAAACGAACTTTACAACTTTGGTAGGGAGGGGGAAGGATGGAGGGGCGGGGAGAGGATGGGAAGGGATGGGAAGGGGAAACAAAGGAGGAGGCTACAATGCTTGATAAGAAATGTACTCATTATCTTGCCCATGTAATTGTAACTCCTCTGTACAGTATTTTCACAATAAAAAAGAATTTCACTAAATAAATTTTAAGTTTTTAAAATATTATCTATAAATACTTGTACAAAGGAGTTGCTATATAAGCAGTTTATGAATATCATGCATCTGGATCAATGTCACCCTTTTCAACAGTCTTACTCATCCCTCCCCTACCAATCCTTCCCTTACTCTTCCTAACTTTCCATCAATGTATACTTTAGGCTTTTTAAAGCCTGGCTTTATGTTTATGAAGTTATTGAACACAACTAAGACTAAGGCTTGAGACAGGAATCGCTAGACAGTATAACACCTCTCCTTGTGTTACCAAATCTCACACCCCCCCCCCCCCGCCCCCCGCAATCATTTGATTTAAACACAGAGGACTGTAAGGATCATATAGAGCCATGATTCAGAGTAGACAATTTAAAGACTCAGTACTCCGAATTAACCCCCTTTCTTTTAAAGAAATGGTTGACATCCCTGCCTATCCTTAATGTACTATAATGGCATTGTTCAGAATTCTCTCAGAAATAAGGGAAACTTGTTCTTTAAGCACCTATCTCTCTTGTTTAAAAACATTCTATGCTTCGGTCCACCCCCCTGTCAATACCCTTAGAGAAGAAAATCTAAAGTCTTAATTATGACTTGCTAATCCATAATGAAAACTTGACTCACAGCGCCTACTCATCGTTAAAACACAGCTCAGGTGTCATCTCCACCAGGAAGCTCTCCTTGACAGTTCCAGGCATGTACTCCAGAGAGCCTGGGGCGGTCACCTGTCACTGCACTTCCCACAGAGGGAAGAATGACTGCTTATGTATCTGAGTCTCTCCTGAGATCATGAATTCCTGAAGGGCTTGTTATGATCTCCGTGTTCATGGATTTGTGGCAAGCTCAATTGGGTTAATCCCTGTAACTCACTGAGTAAAAAGGAATAAAACAAATATGCGATCATGCTCTTACTGCTACCTATGTCTATTTTATATCCTGTCATGCCCTTGCATGTTACCTATATTCCAACCACTCTTGTTACTTCGTTTCCCAAGTATATGATTCTGGGCCTTTTAAAATGGTGAACTTCTTGTCTGGGGCAGACTGTTCTGAACTTTTTATTTTCTGCTAAACTCCCGCATTGCTTTCAAAAGTCAAGTCATAACTTTGCCAGACTTTTTGAATACTTTCCTTTTCTTTTTCTCTTTTTCCCTTCCTTCCTTCCTTCCTTCCTTCCTTCCTTCCCTCCCTCCTTCCTTCCTTCCTTCCTTCCTTCCTTCCTTCCTTCCTTCCTTCCTTCCTTCCTTCCTTCCTTCCTTTCTTTTTCTTTTTTTTTTTGGGTCTGGTGGTGGGGACTGAACTCTGGGTCTGGGCACTGTCCCTCAGCTCTTCGCTCAAGGTTAGCGCTCTACCACTTGAGCCACAGCGCCACTTCCGGCTTTTTTCTTTTTGCTTATGTGGTGCTGAGGAATCGAACCCAGGGCCTCAGACATGCAAGGCAAGCACTCTACCACTGAGCCACCTTCCCAGCCCCCTTTCTTTCTTTTTCTTTCCTTCTTTCTTTCCTTCTTTCCTCCTCCTCCTCTTCCTCCTCCTCCTGCTCCTCCTCCTCTTCCTCCTCCTCCTCCTTCTTCTTTGTTGGTCATGGGGCTTGAACTTAGGGGCCTGGGTGCTGTTTCTGAGCATTTTTGCTTAAGGCTAGCATTCTACCTCTTTGAGCTAGAGCCCTACTTCCTGCAAGACTTTTTATGCAATGTGTTCTCATTAATTTTGTGCCAATTATCATCAAGCTACAATCTTCCCTTAGGAAGTTCTACACAATGAACAAATAGTTTCTTTTTATCTAGATAGTTTGGCCTCAACTCTCCAAGATTCCATATTTTACTGCTAACTTCTAACCCTTTCTTTTCTACTTAAATCATATAAAGAACAACTTATTTCTTTTTTTTTTTTTAAATTTAATTTAATTTTATTTGTGAACATACTGTACAGAGGAGTTACAGTTACATGGGCAGGATAATGCGTACATTTCTTACCAAGCATTGCAGCCTCCTCCTTTGTTTATCCTTCACATCCCTTCCCAGCCTCCCCCCTCCCCCCCTAATCCCATTCCTTCCCCCCCCCCCCCACCAACGTTGTAAAGCTCGTTTTGGACATGACAACTTGTACTTCTCATTGTTGCAACAGGTCCACCTGTATCCTTAAACAACCGGTTTTTCCCCATCTCCTCCACAAGTTATACTGACATCAAATATAGTGAAAGCAGGGGTTACACTGTGGAGGAGGGACATACAAAGCAACAAAGAGATAATCTTATAAATGTGTTAGAAACACATGCATGAAAGAAAAAAAACATTAAAATACACATCTAAGGGTTCATTTTCCTGACATCACATTATCTGACCTTTTCCGCTTGACTCATACATATAATAGATATTACAAATAAGGGAAACCATGGGACCTACGTTTCTTTGGGCCTGGCTTACTTCACTTAATATAATTTTTTCCAAGTTTTTCCATTTCCTAACAAATGGGGCAATGTCATTCTTTCTGATGGAGGCATAGAATTCCTTTGTGTATATATACCACATTTTCTTGATCCATTCATCTACTGAGGGGCATCTGGGTTGGTTCCATATCTTAGCTATGGTAAATAATGCTGCAATAAACATAGTTGTGCTGGTAGCTTTAGTGTGGTCTTGTTTGTAAACATTAGGGTAAATGCCCAAAAGTGGGATTGCTGGGTCATAGGGGAGCTCTATGTGAAGTCTTTTGAGGAACCTCCATACTGCTTTCTAAAGTGGTTGAACAAGTTTACATTCCCACCAACAATGAAGTAAGGTTCCTTTCTGTCCACATCCCCTCCAGCATCTGTTGTTGTTAGAGTTCTTGATTTTTGCCGTTCTAACTGGAGTGAGGTGATATCTCAATGTTGTTTTGATTTGCATTTCTTTTATGGCTAGGGATGTTGAACATTTCTTCATGTGTCTATTGGCCATCCTTCTTTCTTCTTCAGAGAAGCTTCTCTTTAAGTCTTTCGCCCACTTACTTATTGGGCAGTTGTTTCTTTGAGGATTTGTTGTTGGGTGGTTTAATTTTTTGAGTTCCAAGTATATTTTAGATATGAGACCCTTGTCCGTTGTATGGCTAGTAAAGATCTTCTCCCAGTCCGTGGGCTTTCTATTGATCTTGCTAGCTATGTCATTTGCTCTGCAGAAGCTCTGCAACCTTATACAATCCCATTTGTCCAACCTTTCTTTGATTTGTTGTGTTTCCGGGTCTCTATTCAGAAAATTTCGGCCTGAGCCAAGGAGACCCAGGGTTTCTCCTATTCCATCCTGTAATGTTTTCAGAGTGTCTGCTTTGACTTCAAGGTCTTTGATCCATTTGGAGTTGATTCTGGTGCAGGGTGATATATAAGGATCTAGGTTTAGTTTTCTACATATAGTTAACCAGTTTTGCCAGCACCATTTACTGAAGAGGCTGTCTGTCTTCCATTCTATTGTTTTAGCTCCCTTATCGAAGATTAGATGGCTATAGGTCTGTAGATTCATTTCTGGGTTTTCAATTCTATTCCATTGGTCCTGAGGTCTGTTCTTATGCCAATACCAAGCTGTTTTGATTACTATGGCTTTATAGTAGAGTTTGAAATTTGGTATTGATATTCCTCCAGCAGTGTTCTTTCCGTTGAGGAGCGTTTTTGCTATTCGGGGTCTTTTATTGTTCCATATGAATTTTTGGATTGCCTCTTCTATTTCCTTGAAGAATGAGGGTGGAATTTTGATAGGTATTGCGTTGAATTTGTAGATAGCCTTGGGAAGTATTGCCATTTTCACGATGTTAATCTTTCCAATCCAGGAGCATGGGAGGTTTTGCCATTTTTTAAGTTCTGTGTTGATTTCCTTTTTCAAGATTTTAAAGTTTTCATCATAGAGGTCCTTCACTTCTTTAGTTAAGTTAATTCCTAGGTATTTTATTTTTTGTGGGGCTATTACAAATGGAGTTGCTTTCCTAATTTCAGCCACACTTTTCTCATTGTTGGCATACAGAAAAGCCATTGATTTTTGGGGGTTAATTTTATAACCTGCTACTTTGCCAAAGTTTTGAATCAGCTTGAGTAATTTGGGAGTGGAGTCTATGGGATTCTTTAAATACAAGATCATGTCATCTGCAAGGAGGGAGAGTTTTATTTCTTCTTTCCCTATTTGGATCCCCTTTATGTCTGCATCTTGTCTTATTGCTGTAGCTAGGCATTCTAATACTAGATTGAAGAGAAGTGGAGAGAGTGGGCATCCTTGTCTTGTTCCTGAGTTAAGAGGAAATGGCTTTAGTTTTTCACCATTGAGTATAATGCTGGCTGTAGGTTTGTCATATACAGCCTTTATTGTATTGAGGAATGTTCCATGGATTCCTAATTTTTCCAAAACCTTCATCATAAAGGGGTGTTGGATCTTGTCGAATGCTTTTTCTGCGTCTATTGAGATAACCATGTGGTTCTTATTCTTGCTCCTGTTGATGTGATGAATAATATTAATTGATTTGCGTATATTGAACCAGCTTTGCATCCCTGAAATGAATCCTGTTTGATCGTGGTGTATGATTTTTTGGATGAATTGTTGAAGTCGATTGGCCAAAATTTTGTTGAGGAGTTTTGCATCAATGTTCATCAAAGAAATGGGTCTATAGTTCTCTTTCTTTGATGAGTCCCTGCCTGGTTTTGGGATGAGGGTTATGATGGCTTCATAGAATGTGTTCGGTAGTGAGCTTTCTCTTTCAATTTCATTGAAGAGTTGGAGGAGTATTGGTGTGAGCTCTGCTTTGAAGGCCTTGTAAAATTCCGCTGTAAAACCATCTGGTCCTGGACTTTTCTTAGCTGGGAGGTCTCTTATTGCTGTTTCTATTTCAATGCTTGATATGGGCCTGTTAAGCTGGTTTAACTCATCTTGGTTTAGTTTTGGCATGTCAATATTTTCTAGGAAAAGGTCCATTTCTGTCAAGAAGAACAACTTATTTCAACTTAATTTATCCTGTGAAGAACATGTTATCCTTGTGAAGAAAATAAACCCATAACAAATCACCAGGAAGTTTCTATCATTATTTCCAGTCTTATTATTTCCTTGTTTATAGTAATTCTTATTTTATAGATGCTCTGTAATCTTTCCTATACATTTATATTTCCATAAATAAATATATGAATTTATACACATTAGAACTCTATTAAATAGTGCGAAACTACTTCATTAATTAAAAAATTATTGCTATTTGTAAAGGTCATGTACAGAGGGGTTGCAATTACATAGGTTAAGTAATGAGTACATTTCTTTTTGGCAATGTCACCCCTTCCCTTGCTCTCTCTCAGCCTTTCCCTCCCATCTCCACCTACAAGTTATATAGTTCATTTTCAACATAGTGTCCAGTGAGTAGCATTGCTGCATTTGTTCAGCCTTTGTCCCTCCATGTCTGTGCCTCTCCTCACATGCCCCCAAACGCATATATGAACAAAAAGAACAAAAAGAAAAGAAGACAAAAATAGCAAAAAAGAGAAAAAAGAACATCTTGTTTTCATTCCTCGAGCCCATTTTGATAAATATTATTTTGTGTGATCATATCCTTAAGAAAACTTTAAATGTTATCACACTGTATTATCATTCTGCATCTCATTTCTTACCCAATTAAAAAAATTTCCTTCCTTCCTTCCTTCCTTCCCTCCTTCCTTCTCTCCCTCCCTCCCTTCCTCCCTCTCCCCCCCTCACTCTCTCTCTTCTGGTCTATCTGTCTTCTGGACCTGGGGCTTGAGTTCAGGGTCTTGGTGCTGTCACTGAGCCTCTTTGTGCTCAAGGCTAGCACTCTACGACTTAAGCCACAACAACTTGGCTTTTCTGAGTAGTTTATTGAATATAAGTGTTTTATAGACTTTCCTGCAAAGGCTGGCTTTGAAGTGTGATTCACCTCTTGAGTAGCTAGAATTATAGGTGTCAGCCATAGGTATCTAACTCCCATTTTTCTTAAAATCTGTGGAAATCAGCAGATATGATCCCACATAACTGTTATTAGCACTGCAGTTTCCTGACTCACACAAATTGGCCTAGTTTTGCAGACACTAAATTTCTCATCTTTAGAAAGCTGAAGAATAGTGAACTCAGTTGCAGGTCAACATCATGACAGTGGCCTTCCACTAGACAAATCCCCAAATAGCCTCACTTCTTCCTTGAATGGCCCTTGACTTGGCTAATTTCTTCTACAAGAAGAATTTAATTTGCATTCGGAACCCTAAATGTAGTTCTTACTTTCTCAAATTCCGTAACATAAAAAGTGATGTTAGAAGGCAAGATGAGATCTACTAGGCTTTCATTCCTTTTCAACCACTGCTTAGCATTTCTTATGTCATAATTTCTTTAGCTACTCCTATACTAAATACTAATTTAATTTAATTTTTTGCTATTGTGAATTTTGTTGTTAATATCATCATATATTCCTGTTGGAGTACCTGTGCTAGGGCATTGGTTAAAGAGAGATAATTGAGCCAGGCTCCAGTGGCTCACGCTTGTAATCCTAGCTATTCAGGAGGCTGAGATCTGAGGATTATGGTGCAAAGCCAGCCCAGGCGGGAACATCCGTGAGACTCTTATCTCCCATGAGCCACCAGAAAATCAAAAGTGGGGCTGTGGCTCCAGTGGTAGAGTGTTTGCCTTGAGCTGAAGAGCTCAGGGACAGTGCCCAGGCCCAGAATTCAAGCACAACTGACAAAAAAGAGAAAAAAACAAAACAAAAAAAGAGACAATTGAAAATTCTACATTACTTTCTTCCAACGTCGTTACCTCAATTCCATCTCCAACCATCAATGTATGAAAGTGCATTTCTCCACATTCTTAATAAATGATAGAATAGCAAATACTTGTAGTTTTAGTGGTGATATCATTGTTCTATTTTCATTTTTATAATTACTGTTATAAAATTATTGTGTGTGTGTGTGCGTGCACATGCGTGCATGTGTGTGTGTGCAAACTGGGATAGAACTCAGTGCTTGAGCACTATCCCTTAGTTCTATTTATTTTGCTCAAGGCTAGCACTCCACTACATGAGCCACAGGTCCACTTGGGAATTTTTGGTGGTTAATCAGAGATGAGCATCTCATGGACTTTCCTCAGGTAGGATTACAGGCCTGAGCCACAAAGATGCCTAACTACAATTATATATGTTAATTGATATTTTGTATTTCTTCTAGAACCCTGGTAGAACCCTGTATATAGTTATTATTGAGGGATTTTTGTTTGTTTGTTTTTGTGCTGGTCCTAGGGCCTGGGTGCTGTTCCTGAGCTTTTTGGTTTTTTTTGCTCAAGGCCCTATCACTTGAGCCGTATGTCCACTTCTGGATCTTTATAGTTTATTGGAGATGAGTCTCTTAGTATTTTCTGCCCAGGCTATCCTCAAACTGTGATGGTCAGATTTCAGCCTCCTGAGATTACAGGCATTAATTAGCCACTGGCAGACTGCATTATTATTTAGTTTTAATGTATTTTACTTAAGGTTAGAAGGCATATATACATATATATTTAGATGTTATTCATATATCTGATATGTATAGCTAATTTTACTAACATCTACCAGATATTTAGCATAAGTATGAAAAACAAGTTCTTGCCTTCTAGCTGATGCAGCACTGCACTTGGAATAAATAATTTAAGTGGAGATCAATATAACAGTACATGATTACAACTGAATTTGGTATCAATGGCTGTATATAGTTAGAGACCAGAGAGAGTAAAAGATCAAAGAAGATAAAGCTTTATAAGGAAGCCTTGGTGAAAAAAAATGCAGCTAGGCAGGACCGTGAGACAAGAATGAATATTGAATGGTAGCAGTGGCAATCGTGCGGGCCTTGAGCACGATGGATAACATATCAATGTGAGGGAAGCACTTGCCATTAAGAGAGAGCTGTAAGCTGGCCGCCGGTGGCTCACGCAATCCTAGCTACTCAAGAGGATCCGAGGATAGACCACTAGAAAACCGGAAGTGGCGCTGTGGCTCAAGTAATAGACCGTTAGCCTTGAGCTGAGGGACAGCGCCCAGGCCCAGAGTTCAAGCCCCACAACCACCACCACCACCAACAAAAAGAGAACTGTGAGAAATGGCTGGAGTTAAGTTCAACTTTACATCAAGTCCTTTCTAAACCACCATGTCCTGGGCATTGTGCCAAACACTTGACTTAGGTGGTATTCATCTATACAGGAGCCTGCCAG
Organism: Dipodomys spectabilis; assembly: GCF_019054845.1. Lineage (NCBI taxonomy): Eukaryota > Metazoa > Chordata > Mammalia > Rodentia > Heteromyidae > Dipodomys > Dipodomys spectabilis. Next base: position 24,708,818 of record NW_024870720.1, on the reverse strand, counting down.
GTATGATCATTCACCTATATTTTTACCTGTGAAAAAGCTGAAGCTCAGAAAGATGTGTCAAACAGTTTTAAGCCAGAAGTTATGGTTCTATGTTACAGAATATTACTATGAAACAACTAGGATAAAGAGGGTAACAGGACTGGGAAGGTAGCTCAGTGGTAGAGTGCTTGCCTTGCATGCATGAGGCCCTGGGTTCTATTCCTCAGCACCACATAAACAGAAAAAGCTGGAAGTGGCGCTGTGGCTCAAGTGGTAGAGTGCTAGCCTTAAGCTTAAGAGCTGAAGGACAGCGCCCAGGCCCAGAGTTCAGCCCCCACAACTGACCCCCCCCCAAAAAAAGAGTGATAACACCTGAAGTGCATGAAATAGCAACCAAGGAAGTCTGTATTTTATGGAGAAAGAAGATGAGCATTGGGGCTGGGAAGGTGGCTCAGTGGTAGAGTGCTTGCCTTGCATGCTCGAGGCCCTGGGTTCGATTCCTCAGCACCACATATGCAAAAAGAAAAAAGCCGGAAGTGGCACTGTGGCTCAAGTGGTAGAGTGCTAGCCTTGAGCTGAAGAGCTGAAGGACAGTGCCCAGACCCAGAGTTCAGGCCCCACGACTGGACCCAAAAAAAGAGAAGATGAGCATTAAAAAAAAATGGTTGAATAACTAATATACAATGAATGAGTTTTAGGAGGGTGAATCATACCAATTATTATGTAGCTCTCACTCAAAGCCTCTTCCTCAGAGATGTTCTATTAACCAGATAATGGCTCAATGCACTTCCCACTGTGTGTGTGTGTGTGTGTGTGTGTGTGTGTGTGTGTGTGTGTGTGTGCGCGCAGGTCATGGGGCTTGAATTAAGGGGCTGGGTGATATCCCTGAGCTTCTTTTTTTTTTTTTTTTAACAGCATCAATTGTTTGTGTTTTTTTTTTTGTCTTTTTTTTGTTGGTCATGGGGCTTGAACTCTGGGCCTGAGCACTGTCCCTGTGCTCTTCAGCTCAAGGCGAGTGCTCTACCACTTGAGCCACAGCGCCACTGAACTTCTTTTTTGCTCAAGGCTAATAGTCTACCACTTGAGCCACAGCTCCGCTTCTGGTTCTTTGGGTGTTTAATTGGAGATACAAATCTCACACTTTTCCTTCCTGGTCTGGCTTTGAATCTCCATCCTCAGATCTCCACCTTCAGAGTAGCTAAGATTATATGTGTGAGCCACTGGCACTAGGCATTTTTGACCCACTAGGCACCTTCTCCCTCTCCTTCTCTTCCCTTCCCTCTCTCTTCCTCCCTCCCACTCTTCTCATCCTTCTCTCCCCTTCCCTTCTCCTCCCTTTACCCTTTCCCTCTCCCTCTCTCACTCCCTTCTTTTCCCCCTACTCTGATCCCACCCACCTTTCCCCCTCTCTCCCATCTCCTCCTCCTCTTCATTTTATTCTCTTGTTCTCTTGTGTTTTTTTCTTTCTTTTAAAAATATTTTAACATTAGTTATATTAGGGAATGTCATTTTACATGCTTACATATGCATAAAATAAAATCAGTTTCATACCTTATGTCTTTCTCCCTTATCTGCCTCATTTTTCCAGCCACAAATTCAACTAGTTTCATGGTTGGACATAAAGTATTTTGGCAATATTCACACTGTTCCTTTTCTCTCCTACCTCCCACGAGCACTCCCATCCCGGACAGGACTTGTTTTATATTCTCATCCTGAATTTAGTATATGCAGGGTTTTATAGTGGTATTTCATATATTCTTATAGAGTTTTAATCAAGCTGATCCCTTCATTTACCCCGCACTCTTTCTTTTATTCAACAGCTCTCAGTGAGTTTTATCTTGCTATTTTTATTCATAGATACAATGTTTATTAGAATTGTATACCTTTTCCTGTGCAATGTCCTCAAACAGTTCCACACAACTAAAACATGTTCTCATCTATCATCTATCAATCAATCAATCAATCAATCTATCTATCTATCTATCTATCATCTACCTATTTAATCTTCTGTGTAATTACAAGTATGTTTTATTTTTTGTATATATTTTATTGTAAAAATATTGTACAGAGGGGTTAGAGGTATATGAGTAAGGTAATGAGTACATTTCCTATCGAGCATTATTACCTCCTCCTCTGTTTTTCCTCTACCATCCCTTCCCTCTCCACCTTCCCAACTTCTCCTTCCCCCTCAAGTAGTAAAGTTCGTTTTCAACATAGTGTCCTGTACATCTCATTGTTACAATGGGTCAACCTGTATCCTTATTTCAGCATTTTGTTATTTCCCTTCCTCTCCCCAAATTAGAAAAATGTATATACAAGATGCAGGGCACCTGAATCGAATACAGTGAAAACAAGGGTTAGACCCTGGGGGAAGAACACACAAAAGAAACAAAAAATATCACATAGTACATTATAAGTACATTAAAAACAATGGCAAGAAAGATAAAACCTCTTATGTCCCTATCTTGGGGTTCATTTCGCTTAGCATCATCTTATTTGGTCGTATGTACAAAGCTTTTGATCTCTTCTACTTGTCCTAGACATATACTAGTTATTGCAAATAAGGGAAACCATGGGACCTATGTTTCTTTGGGCCTGGCTTACTTCGCTTAATATAATTTTTTCTAAGTCTTTCCATTTCCTAACAAATGGGGCAGTGTCATTGTTTTTGATGGAGGCATAGAATTCCACATTCCATATATATATACCACATTTTCTTGTATGCTTTATTTTTTAGGTTTGGCAATCATATATGAGGGAAAGCATTTGACCTTTGTCCTTCTGAACCTGGTTTCTTTGTTCAACATGACATTCTTTGTATAGCATGCACAATATTAAATTATTTGTTCACTTTTTGTATTTATCAGTCTTTTCCACTGAATATAAGGTTATGAGGGCAGGGGTTTTCTTACATCCATTGCTGCATGTAGTGCTCCGTCTAGGAGCAATGAGTAGCTCCTGGAAGTACATGATCTATATTTATTAAGAAATGAATGGGTAAAGGTATAAAAAACAGTACTAAGAATCTACATATATATATGTATATATATTTAAAATATTGAGATGTCTTTATGAGCTTTTCTTTTGGGGTGGGGGGATTTGCTGGTCTTGAGGCTTGAACTCAGGTCCTGGGCGCTGTCCCTGAGCTTTTTTGCTCATGGCCAGCACTCTACTACTTCGAGCCCCAGTGCTGCTTCCAGTTTTCTGGTGTTTTAATTGGAGTTATAAGAGTCTCATGGGGAACCAATGTAACAGTGATACTGACAAGACAATATGTTCGAAATGATCTGTACAACTTGGGGTCGTTGTTGGGGAGGGAAAGTGGAAGAAAAATGAGAGAGTTTGTAAAATGTTCATCAAGAAATGTACTCACTATCACATTATGTAACGGTAACCCCTATGTACATCACTTTGATAATAAGATTGTTTAAAAAAATAAACAGAATAAAATAAAAAAGGAAAAAAAAGAGTCTCATGGACTTTCCTGTATGGGCTGGCTTTGAACTGTGATCCTCAGATCTCAGACATCTGAGTAGCTAGGATTACAGACTCAAGCCACAAGCACCCAGTTAAATCATGAAGTTTTTCTTTTTCCTAAAAATTTAGTGTGTCACCTCATAACTTAGTCCATGTTCATTAAGTGAAACAAATCTTGATCAGTTAACTAGTTAACTAATCAGTTAACTAATGTCTTGTTAAGAATTATAAATGTGCAATTATTTCTTACTCCAACATCCACTTTCAGTTAAAAAAATCCCTTCCTACAAAAATTATGTAGAGTCCAGGTGAAAATTTTTAAATCAAGCATGTTTCAAATGAGTAATGCTCTCATAGAATTACAGTATCCAAAACAACACAAATTAAGGCACTCCTCAGAGCCTGCTCTGATGGGTTTGTAGGTTTCACTGGGGAGGAACTGTATGCCATGAAAGGGTGGATAGAATCTGAGTCAGAGCACTGATTCACCAATCTGTGGTGATATTTCATGGGAGGGACGCTCAGATGACCAGTCAAGTAATATCTATTGTTTTTCTTCCCCTAAGGACCAACTCAAAGAGAATTTTCATTTCTTCCTTTAACCCACAGATCCACAACTGTCATCACACTTGTTGGACAAGTTTCCTTTGAAATTACTTTCAGCTATGTACCCAACCCTTAAAGTCTCAAACTATCATTGTGGTTAGCACATTTACCCGAGAACCACTGATCAGCACCAAAGGAATACAGAGACTTCCATTACCTCCATTCACAGCAGCGGCCTTTATTTCACCACAATATGTATAGGTAAGTACAAATTTACCTGCCCAAAATTCTGACAAAAATATTCCATTCCACACTGTCTCCTCAATGTGATTGTCAGCCAAGGCTGCAGTGTAGCAGTTAAGTTTAGATGAGAATGTATTTCCACAACATTTTGGATTTTCTACATGGGACAACTTTGACTTGAACATGCACTTGTTTCTGCAGTGTGGTTTTAAATCTTGATTTGGAGAGTGCTCAGAAAACCGGCATGCAGCTTCATAATCAGTGAGTGAGAAGTAGTGTGAACGTGTGTGTGCTGACATGTAGAGAAGAAGCATCAGAGAGAACATTTTCTTCTCTCATAAATCAGAGAATAAAATTCTTGGTAGTGATGTGAATACGGCTTTCAACAGTGACTTCAGCAATCTTACCTCGAACTTCACAGTACCATGGCTTTATTGATGTTTTCTATGAACCTTTTATAAATCCTTTATGCTACATGTTAAATGCTCATGAACCCAAATCCTTCGATTATATTTAAACAACTTTTAATTGTTTTAAAAGTATCTAACTAAATAATTATCATATTAAGAGGCCAGTGATCATTAATAAAAATTAAGAATATGATTTTGGTTCATAAGCAGTCATCATAAAAATATATGAAATATAGAAAATTTGCCTGCATCAAATGTTAAAGTGTTTGATGTTCATATTACTGAAATATAAATGTGGTATCATACATATTTTTCTAAAATTTATTAATTTTTTTGTGTAATTAGCTGAACCCTTTGACTTATGTATATATATTCACAATTTCTAGCATTTATGTAAGAGTGTGATTAGGAAGATATTCATTTGCTAGAGTATACTAAATATATGTTTGAATTGAATAACTTTTAAAGTAAATAGCATTTTTTAAATTAAAAAGATTGTTTTATTCATGAAACAATGTTGATGTTTGCTTATTGGCCATATCTCTGACCTATCAATAAGAGAGTGATCATACACATTTAGAAGTTGAAAAAAAACTAGCATGCTTTTATATTTTGTCTGAGATAATGACCAGCTTTATGCTAACATCTATGATAAATTTCATTTATAGAACATCTATTCATTCTTCTCTATCATTTTATGCTTGTGTGAAGTCCTAATCTGAAAAATTTTAAAGGATTATGCTATTGTTTCTAAGAACTGTTAGATAGCTATGGAGAGTTCAAGCACTAATTCACAGATAAGCTTCTCAGAGTCAGACATTGAGCTTTGAGCTAATTACACAACAGATACTGGCTGTGTTTGAAACTGTGGTTGATCCAGCAGATGAGTTTCAGGAGGCTTGGGTGAACTTGTCGTTACACATAGGTTCCTGAGTGATGAATGGTTAAAAGGAATGAGAGAAACATCAGAAGTGAAAGTAACAACTTCAGAACCAAAATTTATCATTTTCATTTAGTTTCATTTTGAACTAGTTACATAGGATAAAATGGGAAGAATCTTTCTCGGAAGAAAGCTGTTTTAGACTATTGCCAACAAGACAATGAGAAGTTCAAATCCAGTAATTTTTATGGCAAAGTGTATTTTATATTCTTAATCCTCTCGTGATTTTTCTGAAGACCTTAATCTTGATTGCTGAATATTGGCTGACAGCTGAAATTATTTAATCTATATTACACTTTATAAGATCTTAATGTTACTTCTTAAAAATAGCTAAAAATATCCTGAGTGCTGAAGAGGATCAAAGGAAATATATATGTGTGTGTGTGTGTGTGTGTGTGTGTGTGTGTATGTGTATATATACAAATATATACAGATATATCTGTGTATATGTATATATACCTACATGTATATATACAAAAATATACACACATATACATATATAGGACAAATCATATATCAAATGCATATGTAAGGTATAAAGGATACAGAGTATATATATGATATATGGAACATAAGATATATAGAATATAAAAATATTTAAGTATGTATATGAATATATGTGGTACCTTCATATATATGATTTATATATATGTGTGAATCTGAATAAAGTCATCCCCAATTATACATAAATCATATTTCTCTCTCCTACACACACACACACACACACACACACACACACACACACAAACACACACAAATCCACACATATGTGTGTGTACATGTTGGAAGAGTTTGGGTGCCAGTGGCTGATACCTATGCCTGAGATACTAAGAATGTTTAAACTTGGTGGATCATGTTTCAATATCAGCCCAGGCAGAAAAGTCCTCAAGGTCTATCTCCAATGAACCAGCAAAAAATCAGACTGGAGCATGGCTTAAGTGGTAAAGCACCAGCTATGAGCAAGAAAACTGAGCTAGATCTTGAGGCCTCAAATTCAAGTCTTGGTACTGGCACAGAAAAAAAGTGGGAAGAATGGGAGTAGAGTGAACGAGGTGAATATATTCAAAGTGCAGTGTGTGCTTGTGTGGAGATAGCACCATAAACCCCCTTATACTAAATATATGCTAACTATAAATAAAATAAAAAATTATTAATTGATTGGATTACATATACAATCACAATCCACAGAAAAGAAGTTTGAATTTTGCTTTCACACCAACATCTAGACAAATTATAGGACATTTTATCTGATAATTTTTTATCATTTGCTTATTTATTTTTATTGTCAAGGTGATGTACAAAGGGGTTATAGTTACATAAGTAAGGTAATAAGTACATTTCTTGTTGAACTTGTTACTCCTCCCTCATTTTTCTCCCACTTTCCCTCCCCTTCCCAATACCCCTTCCAAGTTGTACAGATCATTTCCACCATATTATCTTTTCCAACATGTTATTGTGAGTATTGCTGTTGCATTGGTTCCCCGCTTGTCCTTTCTCTAATCATTTTGTTGTTCCCTTTCCTTTCCCTAATTCAGCTAAATGTATATACAATACCCAGGCTACTAAAATCAAATACAGTGACAACAGGGGATAAACCACAGGGAGAAGAACACACAAAAGAAACAAGAAATCACATAGTACATTAAAAACGCAACAATAGAAGTAGATTTTGTTCTGTTTATATAAAAGTATACATTATGAAAACAATGTATGGAGATAGAAAGTTTCGATTTCCCTGACTATATCAAAACCTGTTCTGAGTTAAAGTTTTATACGTTTTTTTCTTTCTTGCTATTGTTTCTAACATATTTATAAGATATTTCTTTGTTGCTTTGTATGTCCCTCCCCCACGGTATAACCCCTGTATTTGATGCTAGTATAATTTGTGGAGGGGAAAGAAAAAATAAATTGTTTAAATAGGGATACATCTTGGCCCATTGTAACAATGAGATGTGCAAGATGCTATGTCGAAAATGAACTTTACAACTTTGGCAGGTGGGGGGTGGGCGGATGGGAAGGAATGGGAAGGGGAAACAAAGGAGGAGGCAACAATGCTTGATAAGAAATGCACTCATTTCTTTGCCCATGTAATTGTAACCCTTCTATACGGTATTTTCACACACAAAAAAAAAAGTTAAAAAAAAAAGAATCACATGGGCTGGGAAGGTGGCTCAGTGGTAGAGCGCTTGTCTTGCATGTATGAGGCCCTGGGTTCCATTCCTCAGCACCACATAAGCAGTAAAAGCTGGAAGTGGCACTGTGGTTCAAGTGGTAGAGTGCTAGCCTTGAGCTCAAGAGCTGAGGGACAGCACCGAGGCCCATGACTGACAAAACAAAAACAAAAAAGAATCACACATAGAGATCCCAATTAAGAGATACGGAACAGGAAGACTATCAGTTAAGAGCAAAGAGTGGCCTCGTCCTGCTCAAGGTTTGAGGAAAAAGGAGTTATGAAATCATTTTTTCTAGGAAATGAAACATCAATTGAAGATGCATTTTTTAAAAAAGGGTTGTTTTTGAGAAAGCCATCAATTCATTAGCTCTTTTGCTATGATTGAATGCACACATGCCCTGCCTCCAGCTGCTTTCTTTAATCTGGAGAATCTGAGAACATCCCTTAAGAGAGTAAAGGTTTCCAGGAGTTTATCATGAAGGTAGCACATGATTTAGTGAAAATATGTTGTCCCATGAGTGTTAAACTGTATTTCTACTCCCTTCCCAAGAGACTCAATTCCACTAAATGTAGGCTGTGATCCTACAATTTGCATATTTAATAAGCATCTTCAGGTGATTCTGAGTAAGGTCACTCCCCAATCATACTACTCGCAGGATTCCCTAATACAGTTGCCTTCTAGAGAAATAGAACAAATTGGAGATAGAGATACAGAAACTGAGGCAGGGATAGAGACAGAGATAGAGATATATTGATACATCTGTTCTTTTTTTTTAAATTTAATTTAATTTAATTTGAGAACATACTGTACAGAGGGGTTACAATTACATGGGCAGGATAATGCATACATTTCTTACCAAGCATTGCAGCCTCCTCCTTTGTTTACCCTTCACCTCCCTTCCCAGCCTCCCCCCTCCCCCCCACCCAATCATACCCCCCTCCCCCCCCCCACACCGACATTGTAAAGCTGGTTTTGACATGACATTTTGTACTTCTCATTGTTGCAACAGGTCCACCTGAATCCTTAAACGACTTGTTTGTCCCCATCGATACATCTGTTCTTATTCATTGGTCAGAGAAGGGAACTGGATTCTAAGAACAGATAACTTGGCACCAACAGCATACTCTGAGAAAATAATTTCATAGCACAGATCTCTTTTTTCCAAAATTTAAATATTATTGTAAAGACCATGTACAATTATGTAAGTCAGGCAATGAGTACATTTCTTTTTGAACAGTGTTACCTCCTCCCTCATATTTTCCCCAGATTTTCCTCCTCCTAACCTCTTTCTCCCCCAAGTCGTATAGTTCATTTCCAACATAGTGTCTAGTGAGTAGCACTGCTGAATTTGTTCATCCTTTGTCCCACTGTTCCTGTGTTTCCCCTTTCCATCCACAAATCAGATAAACTTTTATACAAGACAAAGGGTACGGAAATAAGAAACAGTGACAAAAGGGAATCAACTGAAAGGGAGGAGTAATTGCAAACAGTATATAATAAAAATGTCTTGTTTCCATTTATTGGAGTTGATTTGATAAGCATCACTTTATAGGATCATATGCAGATAGTTATTGAGCCCTTGTGATCCTCTCCTAAGAATATCCTCCTGTGTTCTCACTGTGTGAATGTTTAGAGTCATAGCACAGATCTCGAAAAATGAATAAATTTCATAACACTAGCTTAATTATAAACTCTCAGAGGAATACTGTTTTTTCCTTTTTTGCTCCCTTTTAATCTTTTTCCTACTACTATTTAGTTGTGTGGCTTTTAGGAGGTGAGCAAGAAGAAAGTAATAAGATTTGAAAAGATTGTGATTTTTTCTGATATGTTTTTCATATTCATATTGTTTATTTTCAGACCAGTCACAGTGTCCCGTTCAACTTTGCCACTATGGGTGATAGCTCTCTCTGTGTTTGGAGTATTAGCAATCCTTGGAATAACCATTGGTCTCTTGGTTCATTTTCTGGCAGTAGGTTGGTATATATTGCACACACACACAAACACACACACACTACATTTTTACTGTAGCAATTATTTCCATTTCTATGGAAGATAAAGAGATAATCACAAATAATCAATTATGCATTAATTATTCCAGATCCTATAAATAAGTGTTATTAGCCAAACACTGTATTTAGAATGTATTCAGAGACATGAATGCATAAGTAATTGATAAATAATGAATAAGAAAAAGAAACCAGGTGTACCAAGATGCTCTTATAATAAAGAAGAGAAATCAAGAGACATAGAATTTCAACTAATTATTTCATCATAACAAACACAGTAATTTAAAAATCTCATCTATTGATTTTATAAAATTTTAGATATAAAGAAAGTTGGAAAGTGGTGCTGTAGCTCAAGTGGTAGAGTGCTAGCTAGCCTTCAGCTGAAGAGCACAGGGACAGCATCCAGGTGCAGAGTTCAAGCCCTATGACTGACAAAAAACAAATGAACAAACAAAAATAAAACCCCAGGGTTTTGGGGATGGATGTGGTGGCTCATGCCTGTAATCCTAGCTACTTAGGAGGCTGAGATCTGAGGATCTCGGTTCAAAGCCAGCCCAGGAAAGAAAGGCCATTAGACTCTTATCTTCAATAAAGCCACTCAGAAAATTGGAAATGGCGCTGTGACTCAAGTGGTAGAGCACTAGCCTTGATCTGAAGAGCTCAGGGACAGCCCCCAGGCTCAGAGTTCAAGCCCCATGACCGACAAAAAAAAAAAAAAAAAAAAAAACCAAAAAGGAAAGTTTTAAAAAGTTGTGTGTTTTAGTTTTAGAATTTTTTTTTTAGAATTTTTCATTATGTCTTAGTTTTAGAATTTTTCATTATGTCCTACTATAAAAGAAAAGAAAATCAACATGGTAATGCTGATTTCTTTTCTCCTGTATTTTGAACTAATTTGTTAGTTCTATTAAATTATGTAATCAGTTGTACCAGAAGGATTTTTGTGAGTTTATCAGTATCTAATGAACACAGTACCTACAAATTGATATTACTACACAATCTACATCTGGATTTGAAATCCACATAACTTAGATAATTCTTGAAACATTTCTTTATTTCACAGAAAATAGGACCTACTACTATCAAGGTAGCTTTAAAGTGCTGGATATTCCATATGATAGAAATTATGAAAGGGAGACATCACCAGAAAACAACTATCTTAGTAAAATCATCGAAACTAAAGTAAGTTAGTATTCGCTATATTTGTTAATTGTCAATTTTTAAAAATGTAAACATGATTGAATTTGATAATAACTCTATGCTCTCTTAACAGATGGCTGATACATTTCAAAGTTCGAACATTTACAGGCAATATATCAATTCTCAAGTCATCACACTGGTGTAAGTAATTCATAGTAACCATCAGAAAAGATATAAAGTCATCATCCATGCACTTATACTTCAAGTTTCCCTGTCAAAAATAACTGATGTGGAGCTATTAGCCAATAAGTTACTAATACCCAACATTATCATAGTATCAAACTAATTGTCTAGTATAAAACCAAAGCAAAAAATGGAGGCATTATTTTTTACTTTATTAGATCTGTTGTGAATATGTTAATCCACAGATTATACATGACATCCTTCTCATTTCCTATTTATTTCTGAAAAAAATACATAGCCTTATAAACCAGCATTTGATCTACTCACATTTTTATTTTCAGTAGCACAAATATATAGTCCTTTTTCTTTTGTGATTTTATTGTATATCAGCCAATCATCCTGAAGAATTGGTCCTAGGATTCTTACTGGACATAAGATAGAAGACAGTATATCTACATTGGCTTTTCCCATTCATAGGGCTTTGGAGTAGCAAAGATTAGTAGAGAACGGACTGAAAGAAAGAGTAGACCATCTGAGCCCATTGCCATTGAGTAGCCTTGGAGCCTGTATTTTGAGTCCATACCTCTATTGTATGAATTATTAATGATAACAGTTGTCCTGTTGTGCTTATACATTACATTCAAAATAAAAAGATACAGTGTGTAAAAATATTTGCAAGTAGCCGGGCGCCGGTGGGTCACGCCTGTAATCCTAGCTACTCAGGAGGCTGAGATCTGAGGATCGTGGTTCAAAGCCAGCCCGGGCAGGAAAGTCCGTGAAACTCTTATCTCCAATAAACCACCAGGAGACCGGAAGTGGTGCTGTAGCTCAAGTGGTAGAGCACTCGCCTTGAGCTGAAAAGCTGAGGGACAGTGCTCAGGCCCAGAGTTCAAGCCCCACAACCGACCAAAAAAAAATTTATTTTTGCAAGTAAACACATGTCCAATGAAGTTGATCATTACTATTACTTTCTCTAATGCCACCAACATCCATCCTTCCCTTGTTCTTGGACTCATGTGACTCCTGCAATTGCAAAATGGAGTGGTGTTCCAACTAGCATTGACACTCGGGGTCAATTTTAGTACTGAAAAGAGAAGGCAAACTGAAGTTGAAGGGCCTAGATACATCTTAGAAGTGACTACAATCACTAAAAAGCTTCTCTGCTTTGTTTTCTCATGCATGTAACTTCAATTGCTGTGGGAAGTGTGGGTCCAGATGAATGATAGAGAAACCAATAAAATTATTCACATTGGCATGCACTGTTGAAAAAAAAGCATTTACATGAACTGAATGCTTCCTAGGAATGATTGTTTATTTATCTGTCCAAATATTGAACATCTCACAGGCTCCATGATAATGACACTTCAGCACTAGCCTACAGGCTGTCTATCCTTTTCTAAATTCCAAACAAATCTCTGAATAACACAGTCAGATTAATCTTCAAATACAGTTTTACTCTTGATCTTCTCATCACTGCTATCCCTTGGCTAGCTTTAAAGACCCTCCTCCCTCACACTGTAGTTCCTGGCTGACCTCTGCAGGCATAGGTAACACAGGGTAACAGTGCATGGTGGAAAGAAAATAGAATCAGCTGCACTCAATCCAACACACTTCAAAATCTTTGAGACAGGGCACCATTATGTAGCCAGTGTCAGCTGTGAATTCACTGTGTAGCTCAGACTCATCTGGAACTTACAGTCCTTCTGTTTTAGCCTTCTGTGTGCAGAATTAAGCAACACAGCCATGCCTGGCTTGCTGAATTCACTCTTAACTTCTAGCTTAGTATGAAACACCTTACATAACCTCTCGGGAGCCTCAGTGTATAAAATCATGACATACTATAGTAGTGAGGGGAAATGTGGTCTAATGTGATAACCAAGTACCTAAAGCATAGTAGATGGATAATAGATACAAACTCATGTGATTTCCATCCAGTTGTTCTCTAGTATAACTCTTCATCTCTGAGTAATGAAGTTTTCTACTTGATGAAATAACATAAAAAATACCAGGTTATCTCTTCCTTTAATATTTCTTTATAATTTAGGCAAAAATAACTTATCTTTCAACTGATTATATCATGTTAAGCTAAATATCTTAGTACTTCTGTCCCATTTACTATAGACATTTGTATACATGTCTTATTTCCTTAAAGTCAAGAAATTCCTGGTCTTTTTCTTAGTCTTCACTCAATAACATTCATCCAGGTGCATATAGAACATATTGATGAACAAGTGATTGATGAATACATGTACAAATAATCCCAGATCTTACATCATATCTTTACCTGTGTGTCAGGCTTTCTCTATTTTTTTTTGGATTAGTACAATTGCTTGTCCTGTAAATTGAATAATATATTCGCATATGTTACCATAAATATAGGCAGGTAATGATTCTGTGTTTAACTTGTAAAGTTGCTATGCAAAACAATAAAAGAGCAGAAGAGGCCAAGCTACGAGGGATTAGGGAACAAGAAGAAAATGCTATTTTTCAGCCATGAATGAAATCTTTATGTTGTTTTCAGTCCTGATAGCAACAGTGTGACAGCATTTATCTGGCTGGTTTTCAAGGATGCTAGGTCAAAGAAAGAAAACACAAGAAGAAGAATCGAAACTATCTTACATCAGATGCTGAAGAATAAGTCAGGACCCTTGACTACAGACCCTAACTCTCTTAGGCTTGTGGGTAAGCTTATATAGTAGATGAGAACCTTGATCTTCAGATCTCAAGGATTACAGGCATGAGCTACTGGTGCCTGGCTGAATGCCATTTTATATTAGAGAAATTATTTGTATGTTTTGTTATTTAAGACGTATCCAGAAGGAGTGATATTGATCAAGATACTTTGCATTTATAAATGGCTTTGTTGAATGGCAACTCCTTTGTACAACTACTTGAAGATAATAAAAACATAAATAAATAAATATATAAATAATTAAGCATACCCAGGTTAAAATAATGCCACACATGATACTTGGTTTGAAGGATAGATTGCTTCTTATTCAAAGAAGATGTTAATACTTGAAGCAATTTTAAAAAGTATTCATGCTTTCTTATGACTTATAAAAATAGCCTTGGATCTCTAATTTTGAGGCAAATTAATTTTTAAATGTTATTTTTGTGTTTTGAAGGAACAAGGCTCACTTGTGGGGACTCTTAGATGATGTAGAATACAATTCCAATTAAGCAAAAGAAGTCTTACAGGGTCCTATGAAGATGGCATTTCTGTATAATATATTCACACATGCCAAAAGTAGCATTCTAATAAGCTGATATTCTCTTATTTCTATTGACACTTTATCCTGAAAAGTGAAATTCTTTTCTGACCCTCCTGCTTAGCTGGACTCACTGTCTACTTCCATTGTCCTAGCACCAGATGGATGGATGTTAAATTATTATGGGTGGTTTTTTTTGTTCTATTTCAGAAATCAATAAAGTTGATGCTGAGAAGATAATCAACAGCCGTAAGTTCAAATACTTTTGAGTTAAATATTAGACAATCCGCTTCACAACAAACAAGATTGTTACCCTTGATCAGGCATATTACTAAGTGCTTTTAAGAGTAATTATTTCATCTTCTTAACAATCTTAAAAGCCAGGTGCTGGTGGCTCATACTTGTAACCCTAGCTACTTAGGAGGCTGAGATCTGAAGATTTCAGCTCAAAGTCAGCCTGGGCAGAAAAGTCTGTGAGACTCTTATCTCCATTTAATCACCAGAAAACTGGAATTGGAGCTTTAAAACTCTAGCCATGAGCAAAAGAGCTCAGGGCCTGCGTCCAGGCTGAGTCCCATGACCAGCAAAATAAACAAGTAGGTAAGTAAATAAACATCTTAGAGATAAATGTGGTTGCCATCTCATTTGAGAGATGAAAAAACTGAAACACAAAAAATGTAAAACAATTGTCCAGATTCACCAGCTTGTCCATGGTGGGACCAATGTTCAAACCCAGGAAGTCTGGTTGTAGAGCTCCTGGACTTCACAAAGACTTTTCTTCCCATAGCTTACCCATTCTTCAATTGCTGTTACTCTACCTAGTAGACAGGTGATTTAGGGACTTCTTATAATTCTTATAGGGATTACATTTTGCTCCTATCTGCACAAGACAGTTAAAAACATATAAGGCAAAGTCACTCACTCTGTGTCATAAAATAAACATTATCTTTCTCTTCTAAATGGAGCAAAATTGACCCAAAATTCTGACAGGCTGTGGGAGACGAGCAAGGATGTCAGCTACTTATGACAGAATCAAAGGAGGTTCCACTGCTCAGGAAGGAGAGTGGCCTTGGCAAGCAAGTCTCAAGATGAACGGCAGACACTACTGTGGGGCATCGCTGATCAGCGAACGATTCCTGATAACTGCAGCTCACTGCTTTCAAAAGTGAGTCCTGGGTTGGGGATGCAGCGCATAGTGAGCTACTCATGATGCACAAGACCCTGCGTTTCTTCTAACAAGTAAAGAAAACACAGTGAGTTTATCATATTCCCCAAGATTAGGGAGATCTAAGGCTTGGCGTTCTGGTTTGGAAGAAAAATGATTTAATAAACTACCCAGCTCTTACTATGAAAGATGGAAAGAGTCATTCATTTCATATACTATATTTTTTCCTCACAGTAATTTTATTTTATATTGTTTTATACTCCACCCTAAGTCATTATAGCTGGTAAAATACATAATCTCCATCTATACCTCCTTCTCTTTCTGTGTCTGCATTACTTTCTTGGTCCTCTAAGCAAATATGACTCAACCTTAGTCCAAATGTTACTTTCCCTAAGAAATTGTCTTTTTTCTTAGGCATGCAGTTTTAAGTCCTATATTATTTCCCCACTAAATATATACACAGGCATTTTAAAGTTATTATAAATGCCCATGTTCATGGCAGTTATGACCCATGTTCATTAGATTTTAGATTCTTGAACCATATGCAACTTCTTGATTTTTATTCCTAAATCCCTATTTCCTACTGTGAAGGAACTCAAAAAGGAATGTTAAAATGAATTAAGAAATCAGATTGTTTTATTGCAAATGGACTACACAGCAAGGAAATACTAATGTCATGAAAAGTATGTGAATTATACAGGATTTCTACTATTTGACATAGAATTAGCATTATTCCAAACATAAATAAAACATACATGATTTTTGTTTCTTTAGGTCAAACAACCCAAGAAACTTTACTGTTAGCTTTGGCACTAGAGTAACTCCACCCTATATGCAACATTATGTTCAACAAATTATTATTCATGAAGACTACATCAAGGGTGAACATCACGATGATATTGCACTGATAATGCTCACGGAAAAAGTTTTATTTAAGAGAGATGTCCATCGAGTTTGTCTTCCCGAAGCCACACAGGATTTTCCACCAGGGGAAGGAGTTGTTGTTACAGGATGGGGAGCACTTTTTCATGATGGTAAGCCAGTGAAAACTTAATCGAGGAGGCAAGGTACAAAAGCAATGTGAAAACTCAGCAATCTAGGCACAGAATTTAAGGTATTGCTTACTTCCAGATGCTTTGTTCTCTAAGGATCCTTAAGAGAAAGTTGCATATGGCGTTAGGCTTAGTAAATTGCTTCTATTTGGAACATTGTAGGAGGTAAATTTGTGTGTAGAATCTCCTTATTTGGAGAAGCTAGTTGAGAAAATCATCATCCAAACAGATTCGAAGATAAGTACTTTGAAAGGCAACATGTAAAATCAAATTATACTTTGCATATGACTCCTTCATTGGTTTCAGTGAGAAAGTGTATAGACTTGGTCATCTTCTGCAGAAGAATCAGTCAGCTCTAGGTCTTAGTGTGCAGAGGACAGAGCTAGGCTTTTATTCTGTAGCGTTCCTCAACAGCACTTTTCCTGACAATGTTTACTTCCTTCAGGCGAATATCCTCTGTTGCTTCAGAAAGCACCTGTGAAAATCATTGATACAAATGTTTGTAATGCTAAAGAAGCTTATAATGGTGTGATACTGGACACAATGATCTGTGCTGGGTACATGGAAGGAAATATCGATGCCTGTCAGGTAATTCTGGACATTATTCACACAGACCACATAATATATAAAGAATTGCTACTATCTTACAGAAATCATCAATAAGGAGACAATGCAATGATTTGTAATTTGGCCATTTTGCCAATGTTCTCAGCTTTGGCACTAAAGTAATTGTTCTCTATAGACAGCATGTGATTATTTATATTTAAAAACCATATTATATTTACTCTAATATAGTCCAGTACTGTCCTAAATCCTGTTTGCAAGAATTAATTTATCCTTATTACAATCTTAGCATATGCATAGTGTTTTATTTGACAAATGAAGCAACTGAGGTAGAGGAAAGTATGTAGTGACATCTATTAAGTGTGAAATTATTAAGTGTGGAACTTGTGTACATCCCAGTCTATCTAGCATCGTAGTGCAAACTCTTAATTGTATTTCAAAAGATCAATCTCAGAGATGATTGAGTTACTACAGTTTATTCTCAAGATTTTTTGTGCCAGTCTTGGTGTTAGAACTTTTTGCTCAAGTCTAGTGATCTATCACTTGAGCTACAGCTCCCTTCTGGCTTTTTTGGGATATTTAATTAGGGATAAGAGTCTTATGAACTTTGGCTTTGAACTTTGATCCTAAACTCTTAATCTCCAAAGTAACTAGAGTTATAGGCATGAGCCACTGGTGTCCAGCTTCATCCCACCTTCTTACCCATCTGTGGCTAGAGTTTCAAATACTTTCCTCAAATATAAAACTGCAAATGTCAAGTATATTCATTCAAATGATAAGTCTCCTAAAAGCTTTTTCATAGAAGTAGGGTTTGTACACTGTTAGATCACACCTGCAAGTATATGCAAACACAAGAATGCATTCTGGTCAGCCATAGTGGAAGCAGATAAGGGGGTTTGTATTACATTTTTTTTGTTGTGGTCTCTCTGATATAACAACCACTTACAGGCTTCACCTGAGCTTATTTCCTATAACTAAGGTGTCTGAAAGGAAATTGTCCTCATGATACATGTGCTTTGTTTAATTTAGGGTGACTCTGGAGGACCACTGGTTCACCCAAATTCTCGAGACATTTGGTACCTTGTTGGAGTCGTGAGCTGGGGAGATGAATGTGGCCAAATCAATAAGCCAGGGGTCTACACTCGAATGACGGCCTATCGCCACTGGGTTGCCTCCAAGACTGGTATCTAAGAAAAAAAAAAAAAAAACATCTTGTAGCAGCAAATGCAAGTCAATTTTGGCAGCTACTCCTACTTAATATACTTTCAAAATTAGCGTGTAAGGTATTACTTATGTACTTTTATTTAAACAGTCTCAACAGGACAAAATGAGAAATCTCAGTTTGGGGTCCAGAAAGGCCTAAGTTAAAAAAAAAAAAGAAAACAAAAACATAGTCTTGTCCAAAATACTATTGCAAAGAAGTGGCACCATGGCACAAGTGGCAGAGCACTAGCCTTGAGCAAAAAGGAAGCTCTGAGACAGCACCCAGGCCCAGAGTTCAAACCCCGGGATCAGCAAAAGAAAAACAAATCTATAAAATATAATATTATTTTCTGTTTCAAATAACCCATATCATGGCTGTCTCACCAGAGCACGAAGATTTAGTTTCTTATTCTGTCAATAATACTTTGCAAAATTATGGAAGTATGTTCTTCTCCATGACAGATTTGGAGGCAGAATGGTGTATGAGAGAGAAAACACCTTCCACCCAAGACTGCCTCTGCTCTCATTTCATAGCCTGTATGGAAGGTGTGTGGCTGTGACCTTGTACCATTTGAAAAGAGATGTTGAGCTGTACTCTCTTATTTGTATTAGCATTAATCCATTCTTGTAACCATTATGAAAGAATATCACCACCAGACACAAAACATGCTTTAAATTCATAAAGATCAGGTATAGTAACTCTTTAAGGAGTCACTGTGGAAATGTCTTATTTGTAGCATATTTTAAAAAGTAGTTATAAATTTAAATTTTGAAATTATTTTAATTATAATGAATTTAAAGGAACAACATCTTTGCTCCGTGACAGTTTTCCTTTTCTTTTTGCCTCTTCTTGGTTTACTCAATAGTTTGCACGTAGCTTCTTCTCATTCTGTCTGTGTTGGGAAGTGTTAAGTGTTCCAATTCAAGATTAAAGATATATACGGTTTGGAACTCTCCAACCTAGAGTTTGGATACATGATTGCCTATCTTCTGGATGCTTCTAGCTTTCCATCTGTGAAGTGGACCTCCAAGAAGCTGTAGAGGTAAAAGTGAGGATACACAGATGCAAAAGGGCCTGTTTCAAGCTCATCCCTGGGAGCCTGGTGGCTCTCATGATTTTCAGGCTTTTGCTCCTGATTTTCAGATGGCTACTGGTGTCCCAATGGAAGGCTAAGTCACTGCACTGGCTTTACATTTTAAACAGGTGCCAGGAATCTTGACACTTCACCACCAACTATGACAGTGTTCCATGCTTTACAAATTTTCATGTTGGAAACTGAGGCAGAGAGAGACAGGAGAGGAGAAGAAAGAGAAAGAGAAGAGAGGACAGAGAATAGTGGAAAGAAAAGAGAGAAGAGGAAGAGAGGTAGGGAAGAAGGGAAGAGAGAGAGAGGATCATGTTTTCTTAAAGTCAAATGGGGTGGGTCATAGGGGAGCTCTATGTGGAGTCTTTTGAGGAACCTCCATATTACTTTCCAAAGTGGTTGAACAAGTTTACATTCCCACCAACAATGCAGTAAGGTTCCCTTCTGGCCACATCCCCTCCAGCATCTGTTGTTATTAAAGTTCTTGATTATAGCCATTCTAACTGGGGTGAGGTGGTATCTCAATGTTGTTTTGATTTACATTTCTTTTATGGCTAGGGAGGTTGAGCATTTCTTCATGTGTCTATTGGCCATCCTTCTTTCCTCTTCAGAGAAGTTTCTCTTTAAGTCTTTAGTCCACTTATTTATCGGGCAGTTGTTTCTTTGAAGATTTGTTGTTGGGTTCCAGGTATATTTTAGATATGAGACCCTTGTCTGTTGTATGGCTAGTGAAGATCTTCTCCCAATCTGTGGGCTTTCCATTGATCTTGCTAGCTATGTCCTTTGCCATGCAGAAGCTCTGCAATTTCATGCAATCCCATTTGTCCAACCTTTCTTTGATTTGTTGTGTTTCTGGGTCTCTATTAAGAAAATTTCTTCCTGTGCCAAGGAGACCTAGAGTTTCTCCTATTCCATCCTGTAATGTTTTCAGGGTGTCTGCTTTGACTCTGATCCATTTGGAGTTGATTCTGGAGCAAGGTGATACATAAGGATCTAGCTTTTAGTTAATCAATTTTGCCAGCACCATTTACTGAATAGGCTGTCTTTCTTCCATTCTATTTTTTTTAGCTCCCTTATTGAAGATTAGGTGGCTACCACTTTTGGGCCTTTACCCAAACAAGACCATACTAAAGCTACCAGCACAACTATGTTTATTGCAGCATTATTTACCATAGCTAAGATATGGAACCAACCCAGATGCCTCTCGGTAGATGAATGGATCAAGAAAATGTGGTATATATACACAATGGAATTCTATGCCTCCATCAGAAAGAATGACATTTCCTCATTTGTTAGGAAATGGAAAGACCTGGGAAAAATTATATTAAGTGAAGTAAGCCAGGCCCAAAGAAACATAGGTCCCATGGTTTCCTTTATTTGCAATAACTAATATATATATATATCTGAGACAAGCAGAAAAGGTCAGATATAATGATGTTAAGCGAAATGAACCTCAAGATAAGGACACAAGTGGTTTTCTTCTTTCTTGCTATTGTTTCTAACATATTTATAAGGTACCAGGTGATTTTTTTTTTGTTGCTTTGTATGTCCCTCCCCCATGGTATAACCCTTGTTTTCACTGTATTTGATGTTGGTATAATTTGGGGAGTGAAAGGGAAATAACAAATTGTTTAAATAGGGATACAGGCTAACCCATTGCGAGATGGGTTAACCCATTGTGAGATGTACAAGACGCTATGTCGAAAAACGAACTTTACAATTTAGGCGTTGTCGGGGGATGGGATGTAGTTGTGAAGATGGGAGGGAAGGGATGGTAGGGGAAAAACAAAGGACGAGGCAACAATGCTTGATAAAAAATGTATTCATTACCTTGCTCATGTGATTGTAATCCTTCTGTACAGTATTTTCACAATAAACAACTTATAAGAAAAGTCAAATGGTACACATTTGTATATAATAGATGAATGATTTATTCTTGCTCTCGACAAACTTATTAGTGAAATGTGTTTTGATTGAGTTTTTAAAAGCTTAATGTATATTTTAGATTATGGCAATAGTTTTATATGCAAGTAAATAAATTTATGAATTATTTTTTGATACACACATATATTTACTTAAAGGGTGACAAATGTTTATTTTTCAGTCTTCTACAATCTATATTTTTCTTTTATGAACAGCAGAGGGTGCTGAAACTCAGTTATCAGGCTTCAAGTATTCCTCATAAATGTTGCATGTACATTATCAACTAGTCAACTCTCTAAAGAATCAAGTTCAGTTCCAACAAGAGGCAAGAAGATGGCTAAAGTAAAAATCTCCTTTCCAATTTTTTTCTTGTAAATAAGTATAAATCAAGGTTAGTTATGTACACTGTCATCAATTTGTATCATTTATCAAGTGAATGACACCAGGTCACTAGGCAAATAAATAAAGTTTATGAGGGTAAATGATTATGGGGCATGGTTATAAACAATTCTAGGAGCCAGGCACAATGACTCACATTTGTAAAGCTAATTATTTTGGAGGCTGAAAGGTGATGGTTCGAAGTTTGAGTCCAGGAAAAGCCACAAAACAGAACTGTTATCTCAACTATAATAATAGGAATTATAAGTAGGAAGATTGGAGTGCAGGGCAGTCTAAGCATAAATATGAGATCCTATTAATGAAAATTAATGATAGCAAAAATTACTAGGGACATAGGTCAAGGGGTAAAACGTCTGTCAGACAAGTATAAATTCTGACTTCAAACCTCAGTGTTACCAAACAAAATAAAACCTCCAGAAAGAAATATAGATTTATTTTAAAACTCTATTCCTGTCAAGGAGAATAGCAAGTACTATGATAAAAATATGTATATTAAATAATGGATTCTGAAAACTACATTTAGCAGAGACAAAATATACTGTAAAATACTGTAAAACTAAAAGCAAGATAGCTATAACTATTGTCATGTGTAGACCCTTACATTTCATTTCATATGCCTACTTGCATAATCAGTAAGAGTAATTCACTGTTAAGGCAACTGTATTTCAACTTCTGCCTCAAATTCCTCTTCTTTGCTCATTAATGTAATGGAGTTGCAATTCTCACAAATTCATTGTCACCCTTAACACTTTTAATTTCTCCTTTTCCATTATTTTTCTCTAAGTTCTAAACCTGATGGACTCTAAGACCTGTGGCAATTTATCAGTGCATGAAACCTATGCATACACACACACGCGCATGCACACATATATGAATGTATGTTCTGAATATGAAGTCAGTGCATTCAGAGATACTTTAACTTTTATCAATGAATGTCATTCTTCAGGTCTCTACTTAATCTCATATCCTCAGAGAAGATTTCTCCTGTTCTTTGTAATAAAGTATCCGTGTCCTTCCACTCAGGTCCCTATACCTTTTCAAATTCCTTCATAGTACCATATTTGACATTACATTGAGTATTTATTTGTTTACTTCTTGTCTTTGCTCTGCCTCTAATAATAAGGTCTGTGCTGACTTCACCACCATCACAAGAACAATGAGACATGCTCACCTAGCTAGGCCTTAACTGAGTATTTCTGAGAAAAGAAAACTGATCCATGAAATATTAGTTTCAAATGAATATAAAAAGCAAATGAACAGATTATGTTATATGCAGACAATTTCAACTTCTCAATGAATAACTCAAATCAAAATAGCACCAGATGACTCTTGACTTCATCTTTAGTCACCGTTGCCTCTCTGCCTTTCAGAGTTCTTGTCAGTAGGTCAGACAGCACAGAAGTCACAGTAAAATGGATGAGAAGGGATGCAAATTTTTCTTCTAAAAGGCTGCAAACAAAATACATGGAAGAACATTGCTTTGAGATACAAGTCCATGACATAGCTATTAAGTTTAGTACTCAAAGGCTAAAGACATAGTCAGAACTCCTTCTAATCTAAGATAAGTTAAACTTCAAACATATTGTTTATAATTAGGTAATGTATGTCGTCATAAAGGTACTGACTCATACACTATGAGCACATTTTGAACTTGTATAACCCCAACCACCACAAGACAAAGAATACATGTCACAGGTTACTTAATTGTATAACTTGTATATAGACAAGATCTATTCTCATGTGGTAATCTATCAGTCATCAAAGGATATATTTAACATTTGATGAGAAACTTGATAGGATCCAAAGTGTTCAACATACAGGATTATACTAGGAGTCACCTGAATTTTCACTAATGGTATTATTTGAGCCTTTGTTATGCTAAGTTCCTGCCCTTTTCTTATTATATCTATAGATCAGAATCAATTAGATTACCACTAATTGTAAGACAAAACACAATAGCTTTACTACATATTTTATGGATCTGATATGATTTTTCACTCTATTTTCTTTCTGTGAGAAGAGTGGCTGCATTCTCATTTCTAACCCCTGGACTTGCTTGTTATTCTTTAAACACAGAACATTTGCAAATTTGTTCTGGATATCTAGTGATGAATGCATACTATACAGTGATATAAACCACAGCCGCAGGGAAAACCATCATACATAAGATAACTTGTGGATCCATACTGCCCTATTGCTACATCAGTTATTCTTGACATGTCCATCCCTTAGAAATCCTAAGCTCCACCTTTTGCAAATCAAGGGAAACATTCCTAATTCATGTGGCTTGAATAGTCATATGAGTAATTCTCTTCCACCTACCATACTGTTTCGTATGTACAAAGTTCAGAAGCTGGCCTGGAGGTGTGGCTCAAGCATGTGGCTCTTAGTTCAATCCCCAGTACCACTGAGTGGTAGTCTCTATGTTAGTGTTCAGGCTTAAGAATTAATATTTGGTGTTCTATGGCGATCTCAGCCCTGTACCTGAGGAGAAACTCATCTCTCTGGGGTGGCTCCTGCCATTGTTACCAATCTGGATGCCAGTCTCACACTGTCAGTTTCTTGGGACTGCAGTGTTGTCAATTGTTCCAGGCAGGAGGGTGCATAGCAGGCAGTCGGGACTCCTGCTCACTTCCTGCCCTGCACACTGCAACCTGGACCTGCACCCATCGGTATGGCCACTGCTATGTCCACAGCCACATTCTCAGTCTGTCACCTAGTATATTGCTTCTACTCTACAGATATTCAAAATAAAATGATTAAGAATTTTGATCCATTCATCTACTGAGGGGCATCTGGGTTGGTTCCATATCTTAGCTATGGTAAATAATGCTGTGATAAACATGGTTGTGCTGGTAGCTTTAGTCTGAGCTTGTTTGTGATTGTTTGAGTAAATGCCCAAAAGTGAGATTGCTGAATCATAAGAGAGCTCTATGTGGAGTCTTTTGTGGAACCTCCATACTGCTTTCCAAAGTGGTTGAACAAATTTACACTCCCAGCAACAATGCAGTAGGGCTCCTTTTTGGCCACATCCCCTCCAGCATCTGTTGTTATTAGATTTCTTGATTATAGCCATTTTAACTGGGGTGAGGGAATCTCAACGTTGTCTTAATTTGCATTTCTTTTATGGCTAGAGAGGTTGAGCATTTCTTCATGTGTCTATTGGTCATTCTTATTTCCTCGTCAGAGACGTCTCTCTTTAAGTCTTTAGCCCACTTATTAATTGGGCAGTTGTTTCTTTGAGGATTTTTTGTTGGGGGATTTAGTTTTTTGAGCTCTAAGAATGCTTAAATGAGGATGCAGGCTGACCCATTGTGACGATGAGATGCACAAGACACTATGTTGAAAACCAACTTTACAATGTCGGGGTGAGGGAGGCAGGAGGAGTTGGGGAGGTGGGGATGGAAGTGATGGTAGGGGAAAAACAAAGGAGGAGATAACAATGCTCTCAACAAAATGTACTCATTACCCTACTCATTAACTGTAACCCCTCTGTACAGCATTATACATATATGTATAGATTTATACATATATATATATAATTTGAAATGGCAACAGTACAACATTAAAGCAAGCAAGGGTCCTTCCAGTGGGTAGTCTTATATGAAATTTCATTAACTGCACTTCTCATGTGTCCAAAAAAGCTATGGTTCAGAAAAGCCATTGCTGAGCTAGGGATTCTTATTAATCCTTTAAAAGAAATCATAAACTGAGGTTGAAAAGTTAACCCCCCCTCCAAAAGTGAGCCACTTACACCTTAAATGTGAGGCCATATCACATGGAAAGCTTATTGTATAGAAAGCTTACTCCTAAAAGATTCTTTTTCTTAGTCAGGAGCTGGTGGCTCATGCCTGTAATCCTAGCTACTCAGGAGGCTGAGATCTGAGGAACATGATTCAAAGCCAGCCCTGGCTCAAAAGTTCATGAGACTCTTATCTCCAGTTAATCACAGAAAAAGCCAGAAAGGGTGCTGTTGCTTAAGTGGTAGAGTGCTATCCTACAGCAAAAGAATCTTAGGTACAGTGCCTAGGCCCAGGGCTCAAGGCCCAGGATCAGGAAAAAAAAAAAAAAGATTCTTTTTCTTAAACCTCTGGTTAATCACAGAAACTGCAAATACTTTGTCCCTTTCATCAAGACCAAAATAAAAACAACAATAACAATAAAAGAGACCTATACTTCTTACATGTTTAGCAGATTAAATACTGTGGATGCATGAAGGCTGTGAATAAAATTCATTTTCTCCTTTGTAATTTTGGAGGGGCCATGTGGTACATAAATTCCAGAGAGTACTACCAAGAGTTGAATTATACTAAGATCTGAATCCCATCTGGCCACTTATTTGCTGGGTGACTTGGGGAAAATTGCTAAATTTCTGTTTGCCTTGTTTCTTGTTCTCTCATCTATAAAATGATGGCAAATAATTATAGCTATCTCATAGGGTTATCAATAAATATAGAGTAAGTTACTCTGTATAGAGTACTTAAATTTCCTGGCAGTTATTGAGTTCTCAATAAACACTAGTATTTATACAGTTTTAAGACTTCATGCAATCTTGTATTTGTGGGCTTGGGATAATAAAAGGTTAAGAAGAACTTGAACCAACCCCCAAATTTTAACAACAATCATTCAAGATAATAGGATTTTGAACTTCAAAATTGGTTTTCCTTCATACACATAAAAATGTATAAGATGTATATGTATGTATGTGTATGTATATTAGTTTAATAAAATCTAAAATAAATTTTGTTTTAGAAGCCTAAATAAGATAATATTTCTTTTTTAATTTATTTTTATTGTAAAGGTGATGTACAGAGGGGTTGCAGTTACATGGGAATATAATATTTTCTACCATTACTGTTCCTTCCAAAATCATCCAATTTTTTTATCCCCCCCCCCCACTGTATAAACATACTCAACACACACACACACACACACACACACACACATACATATATATATATACACACACATACATACATACACACACACCAAAAATTCACACATTCTTGATTATAAAAATTAAGGTAATAGTATAGATCACTGATAAACTAGGGTTGGTAAGATTAAGCAAACTAAAAATTTTAGTATATTTGTGTCCTAAATACTGAACTCAGGGCCTGGGTATTGCCCCTGAACATTTTTTGCTCAAGGCTATGCTTCATTCTGCCATTTGAGCCACAAAGCTCCACTTTTGGCCTTTTTTTGTGATTAATTGGAGATAAGTCTCAAGGATTTAAGGATTTTCTTGCCTGAGCTGGCTTCAACCAATGATCCTTAGATCTCAGCCTCCTGAGTAGCTAAGAATACATGTGTGAGCCCACAACGTGCCACTAATACTGCTTTTCTTAGTGGCAGTGTCAACATTTTGGGTCATACAGTTCTTCAGGATACTAGTATTGTATAGACAATACAATAAAAATCATGTATTGTTTACTTGAAATTCTAATTTACTTGTATAACCTGTGCGCTATCTCATAACTCTTTTTTTAAATCTCTGTTAATAGATTAGTACTGACTTCCTAAACTATCATCTCTAAACTTAGCTATATAGCCTCAATGGGAGGTATTTCTTTAGAATTTTAACATTTAGATTTGATTGGCATATTAAAAAGAATGACTATTCAGCTGAGGATACTACACACTCATAATCCCAATACTCAGGAGGCTTTGGCAAGAAAATCATACATTCTAGGTCAGACTGAGCTATATAAAAAGACCTACCCTCTCTCTCCCCCACAAAAGCAATACGCATTGAATATATGAGTCTTGATGAGATTAAAACACCTATAAAACAGCCACCACAAATAAAACCCTAAATGTAGACATTGACAGCTCCATATTCTTCCACAAAATAAAACAAAAGATAAAAAATAATAAAAAAATAAATCAAAGATCCACATAGGTGTTGCTTACCCTCTAGCTCCAAGCTAATTTTCTATCACACAAACACACACAGATGTCATACCTTCAAGAGTATTTCCCACTTCTGATACTACACCTTCTCTTCTCATCATTTAGTAACCCATTATCTCCCAGTCATATAGTCTATAATATTTTTAAGGATGTAAGAAAACATAACACATCACAGTTTGGAAGTAAACTAGTTTGAATCAGACTCATCTTGTTCTTCCTGTCTCCTTCGTTCAGGCTGTTTCTTCAGGTCCTGTCAGTCTTGAGTCAAGGTCCTTCCTTTGCTTTGTTGAATCCTAGATGACAGGTCTTGGGTTAAAGGGTAAGTTGTGGTAAGAAAGGGCATTTTTCACAGAATTAAAATTTTTAGTGTATTATTTCATTCTTTTCTGCTTCCTTATTCCCTAAGATATTTTCATTATGTTTTTGTTTTTAAGCCAAAGGCTGAGTGGTTATTTCTTATCAGGGATTGGGTCTCTCAATTTACTCATCTGATCAGACTAGCTTAGTTGTGTTTTATTTCAAATTTGTTAAGATGTATTTGTCATCTGGACTTCCACATTGATTATTTCTCCGTTTCATCTCTCTGTGACATTGTATCTTTTTAGCCAATTAAGTCATTTGAATTAAGGGTATTTTAAATATTACCTTTAAGTAGTTGTACAAAGGAGTTGCCAGTTAGCCAGGTAGTTTATAAAACAATGAATCTTGCAACTTAACTTTTCTGGAAATAGTAACAAGGTAAAGAATTAGTAAATTCTTTCTGGGAATCACTCACTTAGGTCTGGAGAGAATTAATATTCACGTGCTGAGATGTAATAGCTATAGGGTTGTGGAAATGGAGAGAAGGGGAAAGAGAAATGTCACGATACTTAAGAAGGACCCTAAACTGACCGAAATTTGGATTTAAACTCATTTCAGAAGAGACCCTGTGACCAGAAGCAAATGGTCAAAAGCAGACTATTGTGGCAGGTACCAGAACCATTCTCCCCTGGACCTAACCAGGACAGGAAACATTTTAGAGTTGAGAAGTCCAAAGATTTGTCAACCAGAGAACAGAAAAAATTAGGAATATCTCCTATGACTTTGAGGTGCTTCCTGGTAAGCTGCCCTAGCATATACCTACTATTTACCTACACATCATCAGTATGTTATCTTGGCGCAAAGCAGAACAGAATTAAAAGAAAAAAATCATACTGAAAGTAGATATTAACCTAAACAGGAACTTTTAGACAAGCTCTTATAGAAAACTAATCTGAAGATGGGACATGGCTCAATGGCTCCAGTGATAGAATATCTCCTAGCAAGCAAGTCCATGAGTTCAAGCCCCATGGAAGGAAGAAGGGAAGGAAGGAAGGAATGAAGGAAGGAAGGAAGGAAGGAAGGAAGGAAGGAAAGAAGGAAGGAAGGAAGGAGGGAGGGAGGGAGGGAGGGAGAGAGGAAGGAAGGCAGGGAAGAAGGAAGGGAGGCACGCAGAAAAGAAAAAAAAAAACTCTAAAAACAGAAAATTCATGACTGGGTACCAATGGTTCATAACTCTAATCCTAGCTACTCAAGAGACTAAGATCTGAGGATTTTGATTTGAAGCTACCCTGAGCAGGAAAGTCCATGAGACTCTTATCTCAAATAAACCACCCAAAAGCCAAAGTAGAGCTCAAGTGATGGAGTATCAGCCTTGAACAAAAGAAGATTAGGGACAGTGCCCAGGCCCTGAGTTCAAGCCCTAAGACTGGTACAGCATCAGAGAAAGAAGGTATGTCTGATAGAAAAAAGGAAAAAAAATCCACTCTTTGCATATCTGAGTATAATGAGCAAATGCTGATCACGCAGCAATTTCATAAAACAGATAAACAATATCTACAACTGAATCTCCAGAAAGATTCTGTCATTGCTTTTGCCATGTCATCAACTTTGTAAGACATCTTCAAGTCAGCTTTAAGATCATGAACTACCTGAAAAGAAATCGAAGGCAATAATAGATCCACATAGAAATTATAAACTGTTTTTACAGTTATAAATTGTTATAAATTCATTGTTTTTCCAATGACTCCAGATACTTTGGTAATGAATACAGAAAATCAGCAAGATACATTGAAGTGCCCAGCAAGTCAAGAATCCAAAATATGACAATAAAGAAGAAATCATTATGACTGGATTTTTAAAAACAAATTTTATTTTGTCCAGTTTTAGAGTTCAGGCCATGGTTTCTTTGTCCCTTGTTTTCCCAATGTTTTGGGGCTGAACATTGTAGTTATGGGAGTATATGGCAAAGGAAGCTCTTATGTTAAACAGGAAGGGGGAAAAGGAGAAAGGGGGGAGGGAGGGAACAAGGAAAGGAGAGAGAGAGAGAGAGAGAGAGAGAGAGAGAGAGAGAGAGACAGACAGACAGACAGACAGAGAGAGAGAGACAGACAGACAGACAGACAGAGAAAGAGACACAGAGAGAAAGACAGAGAAACAGAGACAGAGACTTCCAAAATAATAACTCCAGCTGGGTATGAGGCATTCAACACATAAGCCTATGGGGAAGTTTTATATTCAATGTATAATGACCTCTCATAATACAAAATACACTCAGTCCGTGTCCAGGACTCTCCATAGTCTTAATTCTCTCAGTGTTGAGTATGGACTGAACTCACTCAGTGTTGAGTATTAGACTTACCCTCTTTTCTTTTTTTTTTTTTTTTTTTTTAAAATTTTATTTTATTTTATTTGAGAACATACTGTACAGAGGGGTTACAATTACATGGGCAGGATAATGCATACATTTCTTACCAAGCATTGCAGCCTCCTCCTTTGTTTACCCTTCACCTCCCTTCCCAGCCTCCCCCCTCCCCCCCACCCAATCATACACCCCCACCCCCACCGACATTGTAATGCTGGTTTTGACATGACTTTTTGTACTTCTCATTGTTGCAACAGGTCCACCTGAATCCTTAAACGACTTGTTTGTCCCCACTTACCCTCTTTTCTGTGAGCCCTTTAAAATAAAAAAAGAAATGACTTCAAAGACAAGACAGAAAAAAAAACTCTCCATTTGTAAAGGGAGTAATTAAACCAAAATAAATCCAGCAGAAACAAAAACAAAACAAAAAAATCCCCCATTAATTCCTGTGGATCCATGGCCAGCATCTAGCACATTAGTGTCAGCATGTGCACTGAATGGGATTGGGCAGCCCAACCTCTAAGACCTTGCAGTGTGCGGCCCATGTGACCTTTCTCCTGGGCTGGCTCCACTCATTGCCTATTGCTTACCACAGTAGGCCTTTTCAATGTCCTCTCATTCCAACATCCTAGAATCTCCATTTTCTTAAGGTTTTTTAGGGGCAAGGATTCTGATCCTGCTAGACCTTGCTCACCTTCCCAAGTTTTTCTTTGAAATCTGGATGGATTTTATGATACCAGAGTTCTTGGCTTTTGCATATATGCAAAATCAGCATTGCTTGATGAATACCAATGTCTGCTCCCAGCTTAAGCACTAACTTGGCTCTCTGAAACCACAGCCACATTCATCTCTGAATGCCTAGATGGCTGGGCACTGAAACAACTTTTTAGCTCTAGGTGAGCCTGGAATCCTGAAGGCACTTTCTTCTCTGGAGAAGAGGTGTGAAAGATTAAACCCTGGAGGCTGAAGTGGATGGACTCAAGCAAATTCCTAAGATGTCCTCAAGGCATGTTTCCTATCTTCACAATTCTTTGACTTCTTTTTAATGATCCCTATCTTGTCAGAAAGCCTCACTTTTTTTCAGACCCAATGACATGGGGATTTTTCTGAGCAAACTTCAAAGTTTTCAAGTCTTTCTGCTCTTGATGCTTTCTGCAAACCTGGCTAAAAGCAGCTATCAATAATCCATGCCACAGTATGAATGCTATGCTGTATGAAATTTCCTCTACCAAATTTGTTAATCCATCCCCTTTAAACTGGGATTCATACAACAGGGCTAGACAAAATGGAGACAAAATATAATTTCCCATAATGGAACACGATCAGCCTCTGCTTTGATCTGGTGTCCAAAAGAATACTTGTTCGAATCTGAACCTCATTTCTCTCAACTTTATGGTCTTCTGGGATCTGATTAGAATTATCCATCCAGCTAAGAGCATGCTAAGGTTTCTTTATCAAGTCAGTTCCAAAAACGTACCAAAGTTAGGTTTAGTCACAGCAATAACTCACATCTGTAGTACTAGATTCCTGTATTTGTTATTTTTTCAGAGCTGTGAGCAGATACCTGTCAGAAATAAAGTAGGAATGATTTGGTTTTGGCTTTGTGCATCAGCACACAGTCACTTGTGCCCAAGCACTTCAAACATCATAACAGGAGAGTGAAACAGAGAAGGTTATCACCTCTTGGTCAGGATTTTTTAAAAACATGATTAGAAAGGGCATGATTAACCTTCTTTTAACCTGTAGAAAACTAAAATTAGATCCATATCTATTACCCTGCACCAGAATCAACTCCAAATGGATCAAAGACTACGAAGTCAAAGCAGACACCCTGAAAACATTACAGGAAGAAATAGGAGAAACTCTAGGTCTCCTTGGCACAGGTTGAAATTTTCTTAATAGAGACCCAGAAACACAACATATCAAAGAAAGTTTGGACAAATGGGATTGCATGAAATTGCAGAGCTTCTGCATGGCAAAGGACATAGCTAGCAAGATCAACAGAAAGCCCACGGATTGGGCTGAACACTAGCTGTACAACAAACAAGGGCCTCATATCTAAAATGTACCTAGAACTCAAAAAATTAAATCCCCCCAAAACAAAACCTCAAAGAAACAACCGCTCCATTAATAAGTGGGCTAAAGACTTCTCTGAAGCAGATATAAGAATGGCTAATCAACACATGAAGAAATGCTCAGCTTCTCGGGTCATAAAAGAAATGCAAATCAAGACAACATTGAGATTCCACCTCACCCCAGTTAGCATAGCTATAACCAAGAAATCTATTAACAACAGATGCTGGAGGGGATGTGGCCAAAACAGAACCCTACTGTACTGTTTGTGGAAGTGTAAACTTCTACAACCTCTCTGGAAAAGTGTATGGAGGGTCCTCAAAAGACTCCACATAGAACTCCTCTATGACCCAGCAATCCCACTTCTGGGCATTTACCCAAATGATTCACAAACAAGACCACACTAAAGCTACCAGCACAACTGTGTTTATTGCAGCATTATTTACCATAGCTAAGATATGGAACCAATCCAGATGCCCCTCAGTAGATGAATGGATCAAGAAAATGTGGTATATATACCAATGGAATTCTATGCCTCCATCAGAAAGAATGACATTGCCCCATTTGTTAGGAAATGGGAAGACTTGGAAAAAATTATATTAAGTGAAGTAAGCCAGGCCCAAAGAAACATAGGTCCCGTGGTTTCCCTTATTTACAATAGTTAGTATATATCTAAGATAATTTTACCAGATGAGCAGAAAAGGTCAAAAGCTATGTACATATGATCATATAAAATGATGCTAAGCAAGATATGGACACAAGAGGCCTTTCTTTGTTGTTGTTGTTTTAATGTATTATGTGATTTTTTTTGTTTCCTTTGTATGTTCTCTCCCCCTATGGTAGGTATATCCCCTATTGTCACTGTGCTTGATTTTGGTACCCTGCAGCTTGTATATACATTTCTTTAATTTGGGGAGGGGAAGGGGAATAACAAAATTCTAAGACAAGGACACAGGATGACCCATTGCCATAATGATACCCACAACACAGTATATTGGAAATGAACTTTACAACTTTGAGTTGGTGGGGAAGTAGTGAGGGAGGAGGGGAAGGGAAGGGATAATGGGAGAACAACAAAGGAAGGGGTAACAATGCTCAACAAGAAATGTACTCATTGCCTTCCTCATGTAACTGTAACCCCTCTGTACAACAAAATAAAATTTTAAAAAACAAAACAAAAAATTATTCTTTTATGCAAATTGTCAAGACTTCTTGTTTCTGCTCAATAGGTAAAAAAAAAAACCTATATTAGTAAGGAAAGAGAAAACCAATGATCTAACATGACTATAAGCAGTATCAAAAAGGTTTTTGAACTTGCAACTACAAGTTTTAAAAACCTAGTGGAGTTACACAACTCAGTATAAATAGATGTATATCTGTGAGGTTAACATAATTTGAATTATCCAAGAATACTTACTAAGTGGTTTAATACGCACAGAAATGTGCCAATTGCTATTAAGAATTTGGAAAGGAGACAATTTTTATAAACCCAGCCAAGTCATTCCTTTGCCTGAACTTTTATGTTTATCTTTTATCTTCTTTCTCTCCCCCTTCCCCCCACCTCTGCAGTACAAGATAATCTGAGTACGTAAATTTCATATTTGGTGTCACCTTTATTACAGACTTATTTTTTTCATTTTTGTTGTTGTTGCCAGTCCTGGGGCTTGAACTCAGGGCTTAGGCACTGTCCCTGAGCTTCTTTTTTGCTCAAGGCTAGACTCTATCACTTGAGTCACAGCACCACTTCCGGCTTTTTTTGTTTATGTGGTCCCATTCCCAGCCCCAATTTTTATTTTGAAAAATAATTTCACGCATAGAGAAAAGGCAGGTGTATATAAACAGAATCTTCTTTCCTTTTTTGTCGGTCTGGATCTGGGTGCTGTCTCTGAACTTTTCAGCTCAAGGGAGAGGTCTATCATTTGAGCCACAGCACCATTTCCAGTTTTCTTGTGTTTAATTGGACATAAAAGTCTCACGGACTTTCCTGCCTGAGCTGGCTTTGAACTGCAATCCTCAGATCTCAGGCGTGAGCCACTAGTGTCCAGCCAGTATCTTATTTTCTCCACATACTTTATTTTCTAATATATGATGATCACATTCCATTGTCTCCACATATGTGAGCATACATTTCCTAATGTAAAAATACAGCTCTGTATATGGTAAAAGCACTACAATGAGGAAGCTAACATTGATATTTTACTACCTCCCAATCCACATACCTCATCAAGTTCCACCAGTCATCCTAGCCACATTCTTGACCGCAAAGGGATCCAGGATTGTGTGTCACAATCTGGAAGAATTCTGCAACCTTCCTTTGACTTTGATGACCTTGAAAGTTTTGCATTAAGACATTACTTATTCAAGGTATCACTCAATTTTCATCTTTGTTATCTTCTCCTAGACACTTAAAAATATTCTTTTCCTCTTTTTGCATCCTATTGTTTAAGGGTTGTTGCTCTGTGTTTGACTTCATAATTGTTTTCTATTAGTTATTAGAATTCCTGAATTTTACCCCAGTTATAATGACTATAATCCAGTACTCTAATAACAACAGATGCTGGAGGGGATGTGGCCAAAAGGGAACCCTACTGCATTGTTGGGGAGAGTGTAAACTTGTTCAACCACTTTGGAAAGTAGTATGGAGGTTCCTCAAAAGACTCTACATAGAGCTCCCCTATGACCCAGCAATCCCACTTTTGGGCACTTACCCAAATGATCACAAACAAGGAAAAAGACTTTTCAAAGGAGAAAATATAGAAAGTACAAAGGCTCTGAGGAAAATATGACTAAAGGAAAATCAAATTGGAAAGAGTTGGAAAGTACAATGGCAAGGGATTCAGCATCCTAAATTCTAAGGTAAGGCTTTGAATTTTATTCTAATTTCTGAAAAAGCACATGGGGATTTATTTATGTAAGGCTTTAATATAAATCTCGCTAATATTTCCATATGATCACTTTATTTTTTTAGAGTGTAGATTGAATAGAGGATGTATTGATGCCAATCCAGAAGAAATGCAATAGTTCAAATCATGAATGACTAGACCATTTATTACAGTGCTATTTGGTAAGAAGTGGTAAGATTTGGGAGACATTTAAATGTACAATGTCTAGGTATTGGTCTTTTTCTTTGGATTGGATGTAGCAAAGAGTCTGCAATGACTTTAAGATTTTATTTTTTTCCAGTCCTAGGGCTTGAATTCAGGGCCTGGGCACTATCTCTGAGCTTTTTTGCTCAAATTAGTTAGTATTCTACTACTTGAGCCACAGCTCTACCTCTGGCTTTTTGGTGGTTAATTAGAGATGCCAGTCTCAGAGACTTTACTGTCGGGACAGGTTCAGATGGGTGATCCTCAGATCTCCACCTCTTTGCGTAACTGGGATTATAGACTGAAGCTACCAGTGCCCAAAGACTTTGACATGAAAAACTGGGTTAAAAAAATGCAACTATGTTACGAATCATTTATGTAATACTAATTTCTGGTTATCCTTGAATTCTTTTTTTGGTGCTTTCCTTAGTCTATTTTGTGTTACCTTAACAGAATGCTACAGATTGGGAAATTTATGAAGAAAGAAGCCTATTTTTTACAACAGCGTCTGACATGGTTGCTAGCATCTGAGAGGACTTTCATGTTGTGTTATCTCATAGTGAGAGGCAAGGGAGGTAACAAGAGGAAGAGAGGGCTGATCACTCTCAGGATGTCAATCTTATTCCCGTGATGCTGACATGAATCCATTCCAGAGGACAGAACTTTCATGAGCCTATCTTTCAGCACTATTGCATTAAGGATTAGATGTCCAACACATGAACTTCAGAGGAAACATACAAATCAGAGTTTGTATGTGCCTGGAAGCATGTCTTGCTATAGTAGAATTGAAAGCCTGTCACTTTTATGCTGTAATGTTTCATTTGTTGATATTTAATAATCACAGTCACTTTATGTATTGTAACAAAAAACAATGTAAAAATTATTACTGTAGTGCTTGTTTCCAGTTTGTTTGTTTGTTTGTTTGTTTATGTCAGTCATGGGGCTTGAACTCTAGGCCTGGGTGCTGTCCCTCAGCTCTTCAGCTCAAGGCTAGCACGCTACCCTTTGAGCCACAGCACCACTTCCAGTTTTCTGGTGGTTTATTGGAGATAAGAGTCTCACAGACTTTTCCTGCCCCAGCTGGCTGTGAACTGTGATCTTCAGATCTCAGTCTCCTGAGTAGCAGCGCCCAGCTTTCCAGTTTATTTTTCTTAGCACCACACAAAGGCATATGAATGAGAAAAAAAGGGTATTTGTTGAAGTAAAGATTGCATAACTAAATTCTTTGACCAGCTTTTTTACTTCTGATGTAGTATGTAGCAGTGGTCAAATTATATAGCCCTCCTATAAAATTTACCCAGTAAAGTTTCTCTCTACATTTTAGAAGCTGTAATAGCTGATAGGTAGTTTTCTGTCCTCAGATGTCTCTGGCAGAGAGCCACAGATAATGATAGTGGTGCTTACAGGTCATTAGATGAATGACTCAATTGAAGAGGTGTTGTTTTTAGCACAGTTTGGTGATTGGCTAAAGGGTGATGGCACATGACTAGCTTCAGATGGAACATATCCTTTTTGATCTTAAGCCCAGGCCTGAGCCAAACCTAAAGGGTTAAGTTTAAGAATCAGGAAGGAGCTCTGCATGTCTTTCATTTATTTTGGATCTCAGAGGGAAGAGTCCAGAGTTTCATTCCAGGACTATTTCCAACAACTGCCAGCCAAAGAAGTAGATGTTGTCTAATGGTGGAAATCTCAAGATTATAAACTGAAAGGTATGGAAAATGATACAAGCATTAGTACATATTTTAAAATTTGTTTTTTCTCCTTATGTTCTTTTTGTAGTTTTTCACGGTGAATTTTTTAAAAAGTTATTTCTGCTTACATTTAAAAACTGTCGTGGAAAAATTTTATACCCTCTACTTAAGTTTCAATGAATAATGGTATTCAATTTATTGTTAAGAAAACTACTTTAAGTCAGTTTTCAAATATATTGGACAGTTTATAATGGCGTTTATTTTCTTTTTCTTTCTTTTTTTTTTTTTTGGTCCAGTTGTGGGGCCTGAACTCTGGGCCTGGGCGCTGTCCCTCAGCTCTTCAGCTCAAGGCTAGCGCTCTACCACTTGAGCCACAATGCCACTTCCAGCTGTTTTTTCTGCTTATGTGGTGCTGAGGAACCGAACCCAGGGCCTCATGCATGCAAGGCAAGCACTCTACCACTGAGGCACCTTCCCAGCCCTGGCATTTATTTTCTTTGAAAGGTTTAACTCTGTGGATAAAATGTGTTGAAGTAAAACACATTTTATGATAACACTAAAATGCTATTTTGTATTTTTAGTATATTAAAATTTGTATTGATGAGGCAAAAGCAATGCTAATGGAAACTGCTGATATTGTCTGTAGTGTGAATCAAGACAGATGACCTGCACTGTCACATGTCATGAAATTCATCACTTTGAGGTATTTCAGGGGGAAAAAAGGAGTTTCAGTCTCCCTTAAGGCTGCTATTGATGATGCAGAGTAAATCATTAATTTATTAAATCTCAAATACAGTTCTTCCTTAATGGGATAAAATCAGAAGTATTCATAAGTACTTTTACTACATACAGAAATACAATCAGGAATGTCTTTTTGGAGAGTAGGATGAAAACTGAAATAGCTACTATTTGGTATGTCTCATCTGTGCCAGAAGAACAACTGATGAACTACAGTTATTAAGCCTTAGGACAGATTATTAAATATGAATGAGACAAATCTGTCATATTAAAGAAAGAATGAATCAGTTGTTGATAGGAATCAAGCAATAGTTAGAAGTTTTCAGTTTGTATATACAGTCATACAAATTTGACAGCTTCCCAATAATGAGATTGGTGTTGACATTAAAGGACGTTGACTTTATTATGATGTTATGAAATATGTCAACATTTAGGAAATCTATTTGCATAGCTATGTGAATAGTCAATACGTGACACCACAAAAATCATACATCTGAAAACATTCACTCAAGTGAGACAGCGATCAAAGTTCATACATAAACGCATTTTAAAATTTTATTGAGAGAGCTACAATTTCTATAATACAACTAACCTTTAAGAAAAGAAAACACAGCAGGGGTTGCACCATGGTGGAAGAACATACCAAAAAAAATCACATAGTACTTTAAGAAGAACAGCAACGAAGATAAAACCTCGTGTCCCTCTCTTGGGGTTCATTTCGCTCAGCATCAGGTTATATTGTCACTGTATTTGATTCTGGTGCCCTGCATCTTGTATACACCTTTTTCTAATTTGGGGAGGGGAAAGGAAATGACAAAATGCTGAAATAAGGATACAGGATGACCCATTGTAACAATGACATGCACAAGACAGTATGTTGAAAATGAACTTTACAACTTTGTGGGGGGGGGGGTGAGGGAGGAGTTAGGGAAGTAGAGAGGAAAGGATGGTAGGGAAAATATAGAGGAGGGTGTAACAATGCTTGATAGGAAATGTACTCATTACCTTGCTCAAGTTACTGTAACCCCTCTGTACAGTATCTTTACAATAAATATATATATTTAAAATTAAATTAAAAAAGAAAAGACAAAACCAAGGCTGCAAAAGTTGTAGGACAAAACCATAGGTGCAAAATTTTAAAAAGATGTCTGAATATTCTGCTAATATCTGTGTGACACAGAATTTTCTTAGAATACAGCAATCAAAAGAACATATTGCAGTACAGTAAATCGAAAAAGAGATAGACATAAGTAGGATTCATAATTTTTAATATATATTTGTAAATTAGAAAGATGAAATACATATTACTTCAAATAAATTAACAGATATATCAATTTTCTTGCATATATTTCTAATGAAATAATAAGGTAAATATTCATAGCTTATATCAATCATAATGTTGAGGTCTTTCAAAAAATTAGGACCAGATGTATTTCATTCACAATGTGAACATTAACTCAAAATGCATACCTCCAGCTTAATCCCCTGCAAAAGAGAAGTTAGCCATAACAGAACCAAATAATGATAGGGCTAATTTGTCAGACTTAATGCTAGATTACAACAATACACAAGCCACAAAAATGTTACTGTTCTTTTTTTTTTAATTCAGTGACTCACTCCATCCTGCATTTAACATGGTGATGATGCATTTAATGATTGTACACATCAAAAGCTTTCAAATCTGTACAGCTGTTATTCTGAATGGCATTTTTTTCTTTTAATTAATGCTTATCTCTTGTCCCCAGGCATTTAACATTTTAGTCATATCCACTATCATGCTGAGGATCTCAAACAATGCATACTTTTCTGTAATGAGAACTGTGTTTCGTCCTCATAAATCTAAGTCCTTGCCTTTTCCTAGATAAGGCAAATGAAATCATGGAAGCACAATCATTCTAGGATATAAAAAGGTATCAGAAATCATGTAGTCTAAACTTTCTTTTGACAGAGATAAAAACAAACTAAGGCCTAGAAATGAATAGAAAATATGCCAGGTGGCAAAATGAATAGAAAATATGCCAGGTGGCAAGTGACCAATTCTGGTCCTGGATTCTGGATTTCTAGTGAAATGATCTTCTAACTATATGGTCACCTAATGAATTCCCTATGGATTTCCACTTCCTAGTATGTATAGTCTTTGATCTTGAGTTTGAAATGCTGAATAACTAGTTTATAGCAATTCAATAGGACTAAATCAGTAATCTGTCAATCCACTAAGGGGGCTTAGTTTTATTAAGTTGATTTTTTTTGAGGTACTAAATTAGATGTTAGTAAGCATAAGTTGAAAGTCAATTTTGAAAGTGTAGCTTAGTTTTCCAGGTGTGTGTGTGTGTGTGTGTAGTTTCTTGACTCAGTAGATGAATGAAACAAAACACATATCCTTATCAATGGTCAATCCTTATAATCCTTATGGAAATAGATAATAGATTAATAGATAATATAGTTATTATATATTTTATACATATACAGGTAGTTTTTTATTATTGTTATTCAGGTAATATTATTTAACCAGAATCTCTGAAAGATTATACATAAAAAAATGTTTGAGCCTGGCACTAGTGGCTCATGCCTGTAATCCTAGCTATTGAGGAGGCTGAGATCTGAGGATTACAGTTCAAAGCCAGGCCAGACAGGAAAGTCCATGAGACTCTTTCTCCAATTAACCATCAGAAAACTGGAAGTGGCACTGTGGCTCAAGTGGTAGAGTGCTTGCCTTGAGCTGAAGAGCTCGGGACAGTTTCTAGGCCCAGACTTCAAGCCTCATGACCAACAACAAAAAAAAAAAAGAGCTAGGAACTAAGAACAAGTTTGTACCCTAAGGAACATTTTAATTCTTTAGCCCTTATAATTTTTATATTCTTTTTCTCATTTTTTTCTTTTCTTTTTCTTTTGTCTTTACCCATTTTCTTCTCCAGTCTTCAGAGTTGAATGATATTATCATTATATTTGGCTGGTCATCAAATCATATATTTATATTTTGTATTAAATCTCTTTGAAATACAGTATTGGTTTACCAATTTTCCTTTTAATGAGCTTGGAATTTTTTATGTACAAAATCACATTACTGCAAATAGTATCTTTACACATATGACGTCACTAGTTAAATGTCCTTTTCTAATCTCTTGCTATTTCACAATACTGTGAACACATAGAAAATTATTAAATAATATTTAAATTCCCTATTTTAGCAATGGGATAAACAATACCTCAGAGGAAATAATTGTCAATATTAAGACAAGTTAGTAGAAAAGTACAGATACTTATCAATGGTCAATCCTTATAATCCTCATGGAAGGAGATAATTTCTAACTTGATAGTAATTATGACTATTTATGTAACAATTCCTTTTTTGAGAGATATTTGATAAGTTTTACTTGTCTATAGTACATTTCAAGAAATTGCATACACATGAGTAAGTCTCTGTTTACAATAGGTTTCTATTCTAAACCAAAGAGTAGATAAGAGAATAATTTGTATATTTCAGATCTATCATTAAGTGTAAACCTCTCATCTTGCAGTTAATTGGGCATCTAACTATAGCTTTCATAAGGAAATCCTGACCAACCAAAATTGCACCCTGACTGGTTTCGTTCATGAATTACGGGCATAAAATGACTCCCCCAGTGACAGGTACTTCAGTTATGCATAGATAGTGAGATAGATTAGTCAGGAATTAGTATACGCACTGGAGATGAATGAAACAATTCACATGGCTTAGAAAAGGTAGAAATTAGTGAAGTTCAATGCTAAAAAATTGGAATTGATAGCAAAGTTGGCTAAAATTTAATGGGAGTAACATACGAGCTCGACTTCATGGGGAAATTGAGAGGTTAAGTCAGAGCCAATCTTAGAAAGAGAAATTCAAAAAGCAAAAAACAGAGAATCTGAGTGATACCTACAGCTTGCTGGGGACTGTCTTTCCTATTCTATCTTGTACTTATCTGATGTCTTAGTAGTGTCAATTTTGAAATAGAAATACTTTACAGAAAACAATACAAACTACTGAATTTGTTTTGTAAATGTTTCTTGGTAATAGCCATGTCAGTGATTAAAGATCAAATTAGAGCATTTTTCAAAGTCAGTAGTA
Source organism: Dipodomys spectabilis (assembly GCF_019054845.1). Taxonomy (NCBI): domain Eukaryota; kingdom Metazoa; phylum Chordata; class Mammalia; order Rodentia; family Heteromyidae; genus Dipodomys; species Dipodomys spectabilis. The sequence goes on along the minus strand of NW_024870720.1, from coordinate 24,666,870 downwards.
AAGATGCTTGTTTGGTATAGAATATAGAGTGATGTGTGTACAATATAGAGTGATGTGTGAATTATTCATTATGCTGTGATGAAAATATGGTTCTACTGTGAAACAGAAAAAAAGAAAATCTGTCCTAAGAAATGTCAAAATATCATAATAGTTAAAAAAATTGAGTTCCCAGTGGTTTAGGTTTAGCTAGGGTTTAGGAGTTAGGTTTAGGTTTAGCAAGGGTTTAGGAGTTTGGGTGGGGGAGGGCGTCAGTGGAAGTGATCCATCTTCAGAAGGTAAAGAATAGTTTACCACTGATTTAGCATTGATGGTGGATGTTGATAGTAACCACACCAACTTCAATCAGTTCCTTATGGTTCAAAATCTTTATAGATTATATACCCTTATTTCCTGCATGCAGGTACAAAATAGACTGTGTCTATAACAACTGACTCCTGCCTGGTGCTGCCATTGCTTTATTTATTTATTTTTATTTTTGTCAGTCATAGGGCCTTTACTCTGGGCCTGGGTGCTTCCCTCAGCTCTTCAGTTCAAGACTAGTGCTCTACCACTTGAGCCACAGCACTACTTCTGGGTTTTTCTGCTTATGTGGTGCTGAGGAATCGAACCCAGGGCCTTGCATGCAAGGCAAGCACTCTACCACTGAGTCACCTTCCCAGCCCCCCATTGCTTTGTAGTTACAGTGGAAGGGCTAAGTTATTTTATACTCCTTTATTATTAGGAATCTTTATATAACCCATTCCAAAAAATCTTAAAAAGCCTTTAACAACCCAAGAAAAACTTTAAGACGAAATATCTATCTTGATTTTCTTTTGAGCATTATTCATTGTAAGATTCCTATTTTTAATCAGTTTAGACAGAAAAAAATATATAACTATTGTTGTGGCCTAGCAGTATCACATCAATCTAGTAAGCCTTAGTTCAAACTCCCATACCACCAAAAATGTTCTCATTCAGTTAGTGGGTTGTGGTAACTTAAGGCTGTAATTCTAGCTTCTTGAGAGGCAGAGATGGGGTGGTCATGATTTGAGGCCAGTCCAGGTATAAAGGTTTACCAAACTCCACCTCAACCAAATGCTGGATGTGGTAGTACAAACCTGTTATTCCTGGGACACAAGGAAGCAGAAATAGGTGGATCAAAACCAGTATTGGCCTGAGCATAAACAGTGTTAATGCCAATAATAACCAATGCAAAAGAGACAGAAGTATAAGTGGTAGAATGCCTGTAGAGCAGCCATATAGATCTATCTACTGATAAAGGAAAGAATTTTTACCTTCCATGTCCAGGTAAAAAGAGAGAACAGGTTACTTTCCCAACTTTCAGAAGGTATATTCAGAAAAAAATAAATAATAGAACAGAATAGGAGAAATCTGCCACTTAGTGTTAATTGATTACCTACTCTGAACATGTACTTGCCATCACATAAAAACTGAAACAAAACATGCAGTTGCTGGCCATTAAGATTTTTTAAACAGGATTGAAAAAACAAAACTCAAATACACAAATGACACAAACTGGCATCTCATTAAAATCTAAATTGTATATAATTGATTATAAGAGAAATAGCTAAGACTTCTTGAACAATGTAATACCACTCCTAAACTACAAATGACGACACAATATGTACTGAATGATCATAGTTTTGACAGATAATATTCCAAGTTATCTCCATTCCATATTTCATTTGTTAGAATTATTCTAAAAGATATGCTACTTTTACATCTCTTTTAGAGATAAACGGCGGCACTGACAGATTAAATGACTTAACAAGAACCACAAAAGTAGGCAGAACAAGGATTTGCAAGCAGTCTGTACTCAGGAACTGGCCCTTTAAACTTATTACCTAAACTGTGAGAAATTCTAAGAAAGAAGTGGTGTTAGCTTGGGCTTTTTACGGAGCCCTAGTTAAATGAGAGAAAACAATAGGGAGAAGACCTGCCTAGGAAAGAAGCTGTGATCATTGGAGAGAACTAACTAAGTTTAGAAGGCAGGGTATATGTTGTAAGGATGACAAAGCTTAATAAGACTTGAAAGTTTATTACGTGATACCACATGGGAACTGAATTTGAGATGAACTTCATTCTTCAGGGGGTTTGAACTTCATTCAGCCAATTCTTGATGAAGTCGAAAAGTGTCATTAAAACATCTTAAAAGGCATATAACAAAATTATATTGATAGGCCATTGGTTTTAATATAATGTAATGAACTTGAAGAAAGAACAAAGGACACAGTGTTCAGAATACGCTTCTGAACTCTATAAATATTGTTGTAATAGACTAAGCTAGGTTGAGAAGAGGGAGAAATATATGGACTAAGGCAATATTTTGAAAGAATAAGGATCAAAATCACCTGGCTAGATACTGAGAATGAAATTGAAATCAAGTCAAGGGTACCCATCAAATTTTGAAAGCAAATTATGTGGACATGATCAGGTACAAAGATTAATTAAGTTTGAGATGACTAATCAAATTTAATTATATTTACCATTTCAACTTTAACACTATGCTAAACACAATCCCTGGCATATGAATACATGGTTTAAAAATATATTTTCAAGTATGTGATTGAACATGCAAGACATGAAACAAAGACCCTTGTAATAACTGTTAAGACTTCAATGAAATGAGGGAGTAAGTAGGGATAAAGATTTAGAAGTTATTCAAATAGAAGGAAGTTTTTATAGAGTCATGAGAATGGATTGATTCATCAAAGACAAACCCAGAGAACTTTGCAGGAACATCATCCACCTGGAAGACATAAATTGGCACAGTAGAAGTTTTCAATGAAGTAAGGATGCCAAGAGAGGCCCTATCTTCAGTTTCTACATAATATTCTCCAACTGAGAGAAGTGTATCAAAGTATGTAAAAAAGTAATTTTCCAACTGATGACCTTATAGAAAATAATAATAATAATAATAATAAATAAATAAATAAATAATGATGACCTTATAGAAAAAGCAAGGAGATGAAAGGGAGTAGGAGGAAGAGATCATAAGAATTAGAGATGAAATAGTCATTAGTCATTCTTGAAAGAAGGAAGTAAGAAATAATTACTTAATGTTTGCTGCTTCCCAGAAACAATTTGAAGGAATCACTCTTAAATTCCTCGTATTCACTCTTTTATTGGATATTCAGTATCTTCATCAACATTAGCACCCATATTTTACTGATGAAAAACTTTGAGGTTCATAGAGTTTTGCACACTTCTTCCATTTTACCAAGTTGGTAAAAATGTAGAGAATTCATTAAAGGATTATGTTTTAGTTAAAAAGAAAATTTCCTACACTTTACTGGACAGGTGTATAACTTGAAAACTAAAGTACATGAAGAGGAAATAGAAAATGGAGGTATAGTTTTGTTTTTTTGTTTGTTTTTAAAATGGGCAATAGGGCTGTGAAGGTGGCTCAGTAGTAGAGTGCTTGCCTTGCATACATGAGGCCCTGGGTTTGATTCCTCAGCACCACATAAGCAGGAAAAGAAAAACAGAAGTGGTGCTGTGGCTCAAGTGGTAGAGTGCTAGCCTTGAGCTGAAGAGCTGAGGGACAGCACCCAGGCCCAGAGTTCAGGCCCCACAACTGAACCCCCCACCGAAAAAAACAAGGGCAATATATAGGCTGAGTGCCAGTGGCTCATGCCTGTAATCCTAGCCACACAGGAGGCCAGGTGGGGCAGGAAAGTCCAGGAGACTCTTATCTCCAATAAACCAACAGAAAACTGTAAGTGGTGCTGTGGCTCAAGTGGTAGAGTGCTAGCTTTGAACTGAGGAGCTCAGGGACAGTGTGCACACTCAAAGTTCAAGCCCCACGACCAATAACAACAACAACAAAAAAAAGTGGGCGATCAGCTATGGAGAAAAAACTGGGAGAGAGTGATAGAAAGGGTGACAGTGTCCAAAAAGAAATATACTCTTTATCTGACTTTTGAAACTGTAACCTCTCTGTATCTCACCTTTATAATAATACAAATAAAGAAAGTACTAAAATCTCCTAATCTGAAGTTTTTACTCATTGGTCTGGATTATAGCCACTGAATAGAAGGAAAATATGTGTGACCTCTCTTTCCATATTCAAATTCTCTTAGAAAAACAAAATCTCAGCTACTAGATTGATTTTGTCCTGTTTTCTAAATGTCCACAGATGTTCTTATACATTCTTAAAAAATGGTTTCATTTATTCATAGACTTCTGTTGAATGGATACTATACCACAAATTTTAGCAGACAATAATGAAAGTGCAAGTAAGAATGAGAATATACTGAAGAAGTCCTCATAAAAGAGTTAGAATATTCTCAATGAAATCAAATGGAGAACCTTGTTAATGTGAGAATGGGGTTGATATTAGTATTAAATGTTTAAATCAAGAATGCATGAAGTAGCTGTTGTAGGGATTTCCAGTTGGAAGGATCAAAGCAGAAAAAGGAAGAATGTTTTGGACAACAGGATCCAGATTTGTTTGACTTGATTTATGCTTCCATCGCCAGGGAATTGTTTCTACCATGAAAAGTGAAATGGCCAAGATGGAAAATTCCAAAACTGGCACAGATTATTTACTGGATGTGAACACTTTTGCTTTTTTTTGAGTTAGATAATAAAAAATCAAAAGATATGTTCATGAACTTCCATTTTGCTAAAAAATACAAATAGATACATGTAGCTTACTGAGTCATTTAGGTATACAGTTGTATAACTCTTGTGTTTTTACATTAAAATATAAGTTTTAGCATTTAAAAGCTTCATATATTTTTTAAAAAATTAAAGTCCTAGAACCAACTGGCCAGGTAATTTCCTTTGATAGAAATCAAACAAATGATTTGCCATTACATAAAATAGGGTTTGGGGTGTGTGTGTGTGTGTGTGTGTGTGTGTGTGTGTGTGTGTGTGTGCATGTGCGTGTGCGTGTGTGTGTGCATGTGCCAGTCCTGGGGCTTGAATTTAGGGCCTGGATACTGTTTCTGAGCTCTTGTTCTCAAGGGTAGTGCTCTACTACTTCAGCCAAAAATCCATTTCTGGCCTTTTGGTGGTAAGAGTCTCAAGATCTTTCCTGCCTGGGCTGGTTTCAAATGGTAATCTCTGATCTCAACCTGCTGAGTAGCTAAAATTACAGGTGTGAGCCACTGGTGCCCAGTTTAAAATAGGAATTTTTCAAAGGGAAATTAGTTAAATGAAAGTAAATTCATTCATAAAATTGCATATAATGGAGAATAATATCTAAACTGTGAGTGAGATTTGGAAAGTACCATTTAGGGAAAAATGAAGCAGACCAGGAAAGTGCATCTCTGTGTATTTATAGAATATATCTGAGAGGAGGCATAAAAAACTAGGGTGAGGAAGAGAGAGAATCATTATAGAACCATTTTATGTATCCTTAAGCATGGAAATGATCACAAACTGAGGGACATGCCAAGAACACAGAAGTATAAAGTAGGCTGTAATTAAGCATCAAAATGTTTAATAGAAAAGATAATTAATAGTTATTCAATGAGGAAAAATAGTTAATGTTTTAAAAGAGATCTGCTTTTCTTTACAGATAATGTCAACTATGTGGCAGGAATGAATTCAAGATTCAAAATTCAGAATTCAAAAGTGAGAATGTTGAAGGGGGTGGCATTGATCAATATGTAATATATTCACAAACTGCTTTGTAAAATGGCAACTTCTTCGTACAACTACTTAAAGATAATTAACAAAAATTACTTCTTACAATCAACTAAGTGATAAATAACTCAGCCAATACTAACACTGGGGGCAAGAATGTTGAAGACAAGATATGCCTAGTCTGAAATACAGACCCGCAGACCACTTACCAATTTTAAAGAGGTCAAGATATATTCACAAAAGAAAAATCTTGTAGATAACAACTTAATTAAATTATCTAATCATCAGTCAGAGTGCAAACAATTTTAAAGTGCTGCCTGACCTCAAAAGGACTCTGTATCATCCATGAAGGAGTATTCACAAAAACTTTAACCTGAATCTAATAATATAAAGACCATCAAACAAGTCCAAGTTAAAGAATGTCACACAAAAAGCTTAGACTCTTCATACATGTCAAAGTTTTGGGTACTGTTCTATATAAAAGGACACTAAAGAAACATAACAATAAGTACAATGTATGATCCCTGGCTTGACCCTGGTTAAAAAATATAACTATGCATGCTGATAATAATGTAAAATTAGACAGCTCAGTTGGAAAGAGTATGGTAGTTTTTCAAAAAGGTAAACATAGAATCATTACATGACCTGGTATTTTTCACATCTCTCTCTCTCTCTCTCTCTCTCTCTCCGTGTGTATATATATATATATATATATATATATATATATATATATATATATATGTATGTATTTATATCTGTCTGTCTATCTATCTCACTCTTTCTATCTATCCATAATCTCCATAAGAACTTGAAGCAAATATGCATGCCAAAAAACATGTTCATCATTGTCCATTACATAAAAGTCCCCTCAAAATTCATTAACAGATGGACATAAGTGAGTTGAGTGAATAACCAAATGTTATTCAGACATAAAAGATTCATGCATGCCATATGGATGAACCTCTGGATGAATCTCTGTACCATATATGGACCTCTAAAACTTACTAGAAGTGTGAGAAGGTAAACACAGATAACACGCAGAAGACAAACTACATCTCTATTTCTCACACATTATAGTCATTATATTTATAATTTTTATTATATCATAAATTCTATCAGGTACAGAGGAGTTGCAGTTTTATAAGTCAGGTAAAGAGCATATTTCTTTTTAGACAATGTCACCTCTTCCCTCTCCCAGTTTTTCCCTCTTGTCCCCACCCACAATCTCTTACCTATTATAAAATTCAATACAAAAAGCATCAAAGATCTTAAACAAAGACTTGAAATGTTGAAACTACTAGAGAAAAACACTTTATATTACAGATACAGGCAACAACTTTATGAGCAGGACTTCAATAGTTCCAAAAATTATAAGAAGAATTAACAATTAGAATATCATTGGATTAAAAAGTTTTGCACAACAAGGACAATATTAACATCCTGAAGAATGGGAGGCAATCATTTCCAGAATATATAAGGGACTCAAAAAATTAAGCAATTAACAAATGAATAAATGAATGGAACACCACTCTTAATGTAAGTACAAGTGGACAATGAAGATATTTAAAAATCAATAACACTCAACCACAAAGGAAACAAGAATTATTAAGAATGCATCTCACCATACTGAGAGTACCGGTCACCACAACAATAAGCAATAGCCAATGCTGGTAGGAAATCCATACCAGCATGTTGTAGATGGAAATCTTGTATACTATTAATGGGAAGATAAATTAGTTCAGCCACTACGGAAATCAGTATAGAGTTTCCTCAAAAACCTAAAAATAGAATTTCCATACTGTCCTGAAGTTCTACTTGTGGGCTAATACCTGAACAAATGTTAGTCAGCATACAATGGAGATAGCTGGATAACCATCTTTGTTGCAGCCCTGCTCAAAAAGCCAAGTTACAGAATCAGCCTAGACACACATGAACACATGGACCAATGAAGAATTATGCAATATGCATATAATTATGTAATATGCATATACAATTGTTATCACTAAGACACTGAAAATAAATTATGCCATTTGTAGGAAAATGGATGAGATTGGAGAGCAACATTTTAAGAGACATAAATCAGACTGAGGAAGACAAAGATGGAGTTTTCTGTCCTAAGAAAACTCTAGATTTAAAAAAATTTTTAAATAAGTTTTTTATTGTGAAAATACCATACAGAGGGGTTACAATTACATGAGCAAGGTAATGAGTACATTTCTTATCAAGCATTGTTGCCTCCTCCTTTGTTTTTCCCCTACCATCCCTGCCCTCCCATCTCCACGACTACCCTTCCCCCACCAAATTGTTTAAATAGGGATACAGTGGACCCATTGCAACATGAAATGTGCAAGACACTATGTTGAAAAATGAACTTTGCAAATTCTATATTTTTAAACAAATAAGGGCACAAACAGAAAAAGGGAGAAAAGCACATGGGAGTGGCAGGGATTAAAAAGAGGAATATGAGAAATGCACATTACATGCATGTAGATGAATATGACAAATGCACATTGTATGTATATAGGAAATACAATGAATGCCATGCAAAAGGCAACTATTAATGAAAAAATTAATAATTGAAAATGAAAACTAAGTCAATTTCCAAAAGCCAAGCTTGCTAGTAGGAATGGTTCTTTAGACTCTCTGGAATCAGAAAGTTGTTTCTAGATTTTATCATGAACACAACAGGACAGTGTAAAAACTAGTCCTTTTGCCTAGGATCTGTGCAGCTTAGAGCAAGCACTCTTGGTTAGCCAGATGTAGACAATAGAATTATCTAACTTCCATTGTGGTAGTAATAATTTCATATAGTCACAAATTGATAGTAAAGGTAACTATTATCTTTTTTTAAAATTATTTTATTGTGAGGATGCTGTACAGAGGTTTACAGTTACATGAGTAAGGTAATGAGTACATTTCTTTTTTTATTGTGAAAATACCATACAGAGGGGGTACAATTACATTGATAAGATAATGAGTACATTTCTTACCAAGCATTGTTGCCTCCTCCTTTGTTTCTCCTTCCCATCCCTTCAAGGTAACTAACTATTTTCTTAATCCTATCTCACAGGTTGAATGTTTTCCATAGAAATAAATGTTTTATAAGTAATAAAAGTAATATTCAAGTTGGAAAATATGCCAATTTCTCTTCCAAGTTTTTACTTTCAAGATAATATTTTTATTTGATTTGAATATACGTATTGAATTTACATATATCCATATATTCAATACATATTCTTTGATATGTATGTACATATTCAAATGTACTCATATATATTCAAATACAATACCTATTGCCTCTGAATTAATACTATGTATTATATTTGAATACGTACATATCAATGAATATATGAACACATATGTATTTATATTCATCAATAAGAAATGTGGTTTGTTTGGCTTCTTTTCTTTTTAAAAAACATTTATTGTAAAGGTGACATACAGAGGAGTAACAGTTACACGAACCAGATAATGAATACATTGCCTTTTGAACGGTGTTACCCCCTCCTTCATTCTCCCTGTTGGGCTTCTTTGAACCCCTAAATCTTTTCTGTATTAGCTAAGTATGTTCCTTTATAATACTTTACTTCTATTCCCAGACATATCTTCTCTGATTAGTTGCTTGACATTAATCTTTGAACAACTAAAGGTCTTTCTTCTTTCTTTTGGTATTCAGGGTTGAATCTAATGGTTTACACATGTGACACAAGATTTCTAACTCTGAGCTACATCCTCAACCCAATTAGAAAGTCTTTGTACAGCACAGATTGTAAAGACAAAGATACAGAAATTACTCTGCTTCTGTCATTTGCTGTTACCACAGGGGTTTTTATTTGAGCTTAAAAATTTAAACAACAAAGGACTGCAGACTGAGAAATGTTAATTATTGACTTGGTTGGTATAAATTTTAATTTATATTTGAAACAGTTTACCAAATTTGAGTAAAATCTTTAAAAATGGCAAAAAAAAGAAAATCTTTGTAGTCAGAGATGAATGCTGCTTACTACAGCTTGCTCAGCAACTAACTTACTTCTTTACCCAAAGCAGGCTCAATATATAACGTCTAATAATGGCACACATAAGTAAGAGTACATTTGAGTCCAGTATCTAGACTTTTTTTTTACATTTTTATTGTAAAAATGCTGAACAGAGGGGTTACAGTTACATGAGCATAGTAATGAGAACATTTCCCATTGAGCATTGTTGCGTCTTCCCTCTCACCTCCACAACGACAACAACCCCTCCCCCTTCCCCACTGTAGTTGTAAAGTTCGTTTTCAACATAGTGTCTTGCACATCTTATTGTTGCAATGGGTCAACCTGTATCCTTATTTAAGCATTTTGTTTTTTTTCCTTCTCCTCCCGGAATTAGAAAAATGTATATACAAGATACAGGAAAAAAAAAAAAAGATACAGGACACTGACATCAAATACAATGAAAACAGAGGTAAGAGGGGGAACATACAATGAAACAAAAATGTACATTATAAATACATGGTACGTTATAAATACATTAGACACAATAGCAAGAAAGCAGAAAGATATTTGTGTTCCTATTTTGGGGTTCATTTTGCTTAACGTCACCTCATATGATCATATGTACATAGCTTTTGGCCTTTTCTGCTTTTCCTACACATATACTAAATTGCAAATAAGGGAAACCATGGGACCTATGCTTCTCTGGGCTTGGCTTACTTCACTTAACATAATTTTTTCCAAGTCTTTTCATTTCCTAACAAATGGGGAGATGTCATTCTTTCTGATGGAGGCATAGAATTCCATTGTATACACATACCACATTTGCTTGATCCATTCATTTACTGAAGGGCATCTGGGTTGGTTCCATATCTTAGCTATGGTAAATAGTGCTGTGATAAACATAGTTGTGCTGGTAGCCTTACTATGGTCTTGTTTGTGATCGTTTGGGTAAATACCCAAAAGTGGGATTGCTGGGTCATAGGGGAGCTTTATGTGGAGTCTTTTGAGGAACCTCCAGACTGCTTTCCAAAGTTTACACTCCCACCAACAATGCAGTAGCGTTCCCTTCTGTCCACATCCCCTCTGGCATCTGTTGTTATTAGATTTCTTGATATAGCCATTCTAACTGGTGTTAGGTGGAATCTCAATGTTGTTTTGATTTGCGTTTCTTTTATGGCTAGAGAAGTTGAGCATTTCTTCATGTGTCTATTGGCCATTCTTATTTCCTCTTCAGAGAAGTTGGTCTCATGAAATTTTTTAAGTGCATGATAGGGTGTGACCTTGACAGTGATTGGTTCCTCTTCCTCCCCTGCCATGCCACCCGCCCCTTTTGGCTTTAAAAAGGGCTGCTCTCTATTAATAAACGAGTTTTCTTCCATGCTTAAAAAAAAAAGGAAGAAATTTCTAAAGCTGACAAAGTGATTTGACTATTTTAGATAACTATATATTTTGGAATGAGTACTATACCAATATAATGAAATAATAATCAACAAATAAAAAATATGAATCCATGTTTATCATATATGTATATCATATAAGTATCATTTGTATATACATATGATTATATGTCACTATATTTTAAAATCCTGTATTTAAGTTATCTTTCAGAAATTATGAAATATGTTTCTGTAGTCTTCTGTGTGGAATTCCCTTATTTTTATTCTTTATAATCCTATTGCTCCAGGCTTTAGAAACCAGAAAATTACAGTGCTAGGCACTCATGCTGGGGCTTATTATCCTGTAAGCTTTAACACGTGGCAGCTATTGTAATCCTCGCATGTCAGCATCAGTAAAAGGAGTAGCAGACAGCAGCGACCAGCGATAGGCATACTTTCTAGTATCACAGCTCAGATACTGGGCACCTAGCTGATGAAAATAATTTATAATATGGTGCTAATTCTAAAAAAAGAATGGGAGTTGAGAGAAAGCAAAGCACCCAAGGTGGGTAATTCTTAAGGTCACTGTTTTAAGTCCTTGGTATAACATAATCAGTCTCTTTTTCACAGAGAGAAAAACAGATGTAAGAAAGTTAATAGGATCCCTGTGTTCACAGAAGTAGTTATCGCGAGTTCCAGGATTGTACCTAGGCATCTCACTGCCGACTGACATCCTACCATGCTCAAGATTTTACACAAGCATGAAATAAGTTATTTATACATATTAATTGACACTAGAAGGAGTGAGGGAGAAACAAAAGCTACAAGATTTAAAAACTAAATAGAAAGTAATTTGTATCAAAATCCCAACAGAAAAGCTTCCTGGGGTAGACATTTGAGTTTCTATTTTTGAACCTTAAAAAACAAGCCAAACCAAGAGAAGATGAAAGAGTTATGATATATGTGTATGTGAAAAAAATAATTAAATCTGTAAAGTTGTTTAAAAAGAGAGAAGTGATAAGAAAGAGTAATAGAAAGATGAATATGATCAAAATACATGTGTATGGAAACATCACAATGAAACCTCTGTTATATGATTAATATGTACTAACTAAAATTAGATCACACCTATTCTAATCCTTAACTATTTAAATATACTTAAGGCACACATTACTCTGTCTTCTAAGTTTTTCTCTATAATAAGGTTCAATATAAAAATGTTAATATTATATAAGAGAAGTATGTTGTCTGATTTTAAAATCCTCAAGTCTGTTTCTTTTCTTTTTTCATCTTTTAAATTTAAATTTAAATTTAAATGTGATGTACAGAGGGGTTACCGTTACATAAGTCAGATAATGAGTACATTTCTTTTTGAACAGTGTTACCTCCTCCCTCATTTTCTCCCACTTTATCCCCTCCCAACTCTTCTGACCCTCAAGTTATAAAGTTCATTTCCAACATAATGACTAGTATGACTTCTGAATTGGTTCACCCTTTATCCCACCATTTCTGTGATTTCCTTTCTCCTTCCCAAATCAGATAACTTATGTACAAGACAAAGAGTACTTTGTAACAAAAAGAAAAAAAGAGAGAGAGAGAAAGAAAGTAAGAAAGAAAGAAAGAAAGAAAGAAAGAAAGAAAGAAAGAAAGAAAGAAAGAAAAGAAAGAACTGTAGACAGTACAATAAAAACCTTTTGTTTCCATTTCTTGGAGTTCATTTCAATAAGCATCACTTTATGTGGTCGTATACACATAGCTATTGAGCCTTATGATCTTCTCCTAAGAATATCTTCCTTTAAGCTGGTGCTGGTGGCTCACATGTGTAAGCCTAGCTACTATGAGGCTGAGATCTGAGGATCGAGGTTCAAAGCCAGCCTGGGAAAGAAAGTCTGTGAGACTCTTATCTCTAATAAACCACCAGAAAACTGGAAGTGGTGCTGTGGCTCAAGTGGTAGAGCACTAGCCTTGAGCTGAAGAGCTCAGGGACAGTGCCCAGGTCCAAAAAGAAAATATTAAGATCAAACTAAGTATATTTCTAGTATTTTAGATTAAGATGTTCTGGATGAACATTATTGGAGGATTATATATTCAAACTAAAGAAATATGCAAGCATATAAAGGCACTCACAGTCCCTGACTGTGAGGAAAGGGCCTGTTTTGTTTTTATTTGTTTTTCCTCCATTTATCTACTTATTTTATTTTATGCATCACCTTTATTAGGGTAAATTGGTTCAGTTTGATCCATTACTTCTAAAGCTAAAATGTGTTAGAAACCAGGAATTCAGTCCTGTCATTTGCTTCTGAGAAAGGGAGTCTCATCTCTCTACTCTTCTTAGTTCTAGTCATCGCAGCAAGGTGACAGAATCAGCTGCCTTGCTGATGAGCCCAGGACTTCCTCAGTCCACAGCACTACATAATTCCCTCAAGGGAAGAGAAAATATTTCTAATGAAGAAATAAGAAGGGCTACCAGGACATTCTAATGTTTTGTGTTCTTTCAAACAAATTGGGCCACACCTTAATACTGATCATACCTCCCTAACCGGAAAAGTGTGACCTTCTGAGTCATGGCCAGCAGTTGCACCTTGTGAGCCCTTTGCTCCCCGGTGCTTCTCTGCACAGGTATTGACAATTACTTCATTGTGTGGAAATGGCTGGCGTAAAATTGAACATATTCTTATCAGGTTCTATCAAGACAGCAATCCCCAGTCATTAAGCCTGTCAGACTTGTTTTCCTTCCTTGTTGTCAGTGACTGCCATTATTTTCCAGCCTCCCAGCCCTGACCTGACTGATAGAGATCAGATGGTGACTGAATAGAAGCTTGCCCCAGTCCTGGGTCCATGATGTATGCGTAAGTACTCAGCTTTTCTCAGTGACTTGTCAATGGCAGATGTTTATGTTTCCTGAGACATGCCGTGAAGATGCCAGGCTGGTAGAGCTTACTTTTTAAAAATAATATTTTCATGTATTTTGTGTTGAAGCTTTATTTTGTTAATTGTGGATATAATAATTTTGTGAAAGAAAAGAAGCCAGTATGCTTTTCCCCCCTAAATAATGGAGCTAGAAGTAGTATGCAATGCTATGTTTTAATATGTAGAAAAATATATTCTTGAAGGAATAGTCTTTAATTTACTTCTTTAATATATTTCATTTCAGTGTTTGACATAGGTCATTTATGTCTTTAGACTATTCAATACCATCGCCAGTAAGATGGTATAAGTTTTTTTTAAATCATATGTGGCTTATTGAAGCAACTATGGACAAGGAAGTATAAGTTGAAAAGGATAGTCTATTCAAACTCTTGTTTAACTCTAAATGGAAGAAAGTATGCCAGCAGTATGATTATTTTATGTACAGAAATGAAACAATTGTATGTATATATAATTATCATCTTAAACTTTGGTGATATTTGTAATAATTGGATTGAAAGAATCTGTCAGCTGATAAATATATAAATTTATTCAAATATTGTATATAGGTAACTCAAGCTATTGTTTTATAGACTCAGAAATGAATAATTGATACTTGATGGATCATTCCATTCAAAATTGCTTAGTGTATGTTTGTTTCTTTCTCAAAAGATGAATTGGTCAATGGACACAAATATTCTACATGTTCTCCACTGTCTGATGTGTTAGATTTGATCACAGTTTTGTGATAATTGTAATTGTACAATCTTTTGAGTTTGTCTTCAATGTAATACTTTAAGCCTGCAGGCTCTCACTGTCTTCAATGATGAGTGTTTTTACCCTCCCTACTTTACTTTCTAATAACACAGGAGCCTGAGGAAGTGTCCATTCAATGTATCAGGCTTCCCCCACAGACCCTTTAATGATGGCATGATATATCATATTGTCTATGCTTTTAATTAAATCAAGAAATATACTTCTTTTTTACCAAGATAAGACAAAACTCTATAAAATCGTGTAGAAAAACTTACTTTTATATTGATAAGCATTAACATAAATATGATATAGTTAGCAAAGTTCCTTTGAATTTCTCCATTTGTTGAAGAATTCTGTACTGTGGGTTTCTATCATCCTAATTTTCCTTGTCCTAATCTAAGGCCTCATCTCTATCTTCTCTCTCTCTCACTATATATATATATATATATATATATATATATATATATATATATGTATATGCCTTTGTAATAATATATAAAAATGTAGTATATATAATATGTAATATTTAATATTTTTGTTATCTTTAAGCAGTTACCATTCAACATGTGAGTTTATAAGTATAAGGCATCTTGACCCATATCACTCCTTTCATCATTCTCGCCCATTCCTCTCAACCCAATCCTTCCCTTCCATTTTCCTAGTTTCATAGGATTGCATTGGATATTATGACTTCATTCTCCCACCCCTTTTCTCTCTTCCTTTTCCTCCCTCACATCTCCGGCACCAACTTCCTGATATTCATTTTGTTGCACTGTGAAGTCAGTTTTTCTAAGGAGTTACAGCATTTGAATTCTCCCCTGCAGCTATTATACCACAGCTTCATCATTATTTCTTTCCACTCTGAAAGTGGTGTTCTAGACATGTGAAACTTCGAATTCAAAGTTACAAGAGGTTTCAATTCAAAATATGTAGTTTAGAGAATTTTAAATCTTTTTTTAACTTAATTTTTTTTCCCCCGTAGGGCTGGTCCTAGAGCTTGAACTCAGGGCCACGGCACTGTCCCTGTGCCTTTTGTGCTCAAGGCTAAAGTTCTACTACTTGAGCCACAGCTCCACTTCCACTTTCTGGTGGTTAATTGGAGATAAGAGTTTCATGGGCTTTCCTGCCCAGACTGGTTTCAAATATAAGCTCCTTAGATCTCAGCCTCTTGAGTAGATAGGATTACAGGAGTGAGCCACTGGCACTTGGTAGAATTTTAAATCTTTTGAACTGAATATCAAAGCAAAATTGTGGATCTTTTTTTTGTCAGTTGTGAGCCTTGAACTCAAGGCCTGGACACTGTACCTGAGCTCTTTTGCTCAAAGCCAATGCTGTATCACTTAGAGCCACAGCACTATTTCTGGTTTTCTGATGGTTAATTGGAGATAAGAGTCTCACAAGGTCTTTCTCCCTAGGCTGGCTTCCAACCCTCAGATCTCAGCCTCCTGAGGCAATATTGCTTTTATCACAGATAATCTGCAATAATATGGATTGTTTATAAAGATAAAATAAGAAGTTTGAGTAATAGGTGCATTGATTATATTACTAAAGGTATTTTGCTCTAGATCTAGAAAGAGTTAAATATGTTTGTAATTTCTTAGGATTAAGTCCTGTCTTTTTAATTTTGGAGAAGCTGAAAGGGTACTGACATAATGTTTAGATGTGTTCTAGATCCAGCTTTGCATGCAATTGTCTGGAAAACTTACCTCTCAAGAGCTCACTTTTGTCTATAAAGAACAGGGGGAGTTTACAGTAAAATAAATGGGGTGAGAATTATCATTATTGGTGTGGTTCTTAAAATAATCTTATAAATGAGCACAAAGCTATCTGTAGTTTATTGGTTTACTTGATTAATTTTGAAATTTTCTTTATTGTATTTGGATAATAATGATAACATTTTTTGTGATCTCTTATTATATCTTAAGTAGAAACTATAAGCATTATCTTGTGGGAAAGCTTCAGATATGTGAATCTTTGTGTTTCCTGTGGAGATGTAGAACGTTTCTTACTGGGTCATGGTCAAAAATATTTTTAAAGAACATTATATTAGATAATCCTAAAGTGCTTTTGAATTCTTATATTCTGTGATTTCACAGAGTCAATAGCTAGTAGTTATGGAAAATATTAACTCTAGAAGGCATAAAAGAACCACTAAAATGATAAAGAGAGTGTATATTAGTAATATTTTCCAGTAAAAAGAAGTACAAATGAGGCACTCTGAAGTACTCTCTAATCTCCTAAAACTTCTCTGAGTATGTAACAATATTAATCTTTAAAAACAATAAAAAGCTAGCTGATAAAAAAAGGATATGTTCTGAGTTGAGAGAATATAGTCTCTGAGTAGTCATGAGCTCTAAAACAGTTGCAAGTAGATACTGGAAATTTTCCAGTGAAACAGTCTATGGAGAAGCTTTTGTATCTGGATTAAAATATCTAAACTTTCTCCTGGACTTGAGTAAAATTTTACTTGAATAAAAGATGAAATCTACCTTTTAAACCTTTTACAGGGATTTACACACTTTGGAGGTTCTATTGACATCAGGTTTCAGTGGCAGATCTAGGTGAAGGAAAATTCAAGGAGACCACCTACATACACGGAGTTTTCTCAGTCTACAAGAACATTCTTTCTCACATTTGGCACCCACTGTCTTCCTTGTAAACAAACTTGCTATGACATGTTTTTCCTTCATTGATATCTTAATCATTCTTAAAGCACAGCCATCTCCTTCAAACTTGCATATCACTCATGAATACATCTATTGGTACTTATTTGTTTTCAGTTATTTGTTATTAGTTATTTGTTTTCAGTTATGGGTCTCTAGTTAAATATAAAGCTCTCTGTATTTCCAGAGACATACTGCTGCTCACTCTAGATTCTCAACATTTGTATGTATGACTATATACCACTAATGCCAAAAAACAACATTGAAAAGAGGAAAGGTTAGGAGTAAATTAAAATTAAAGTTTAGTCCTCATTACATATCTATTAACAATGCCATGAATATTTGACTGATAATATCTAAATGGTAAATTTATTCCAAGTAAGCTTACATTGTGATGATGAAGATCTATTACTAGAGAGAAGAAAACATCAGATAAGTGGACCAGATTTTAAATTTCATTCATCAACTGAATAAAATTACTTGTGACACTAGCTTACAGTGTATTAGTATCACATTAGTATCACATGTAGGCATTTATAAATCTGCATACATTATACATGCATGTTGGTTCTGTATGTATAAGTAAATATTATATTACATATGCATATCCGATGCATGTAAGAGACCACATGGGTACATACAATAAAAAGTCACTATTATTGTGTTTCTAATCTAAAGAAGATGTAATAAGCAGTTAGACAAGTAGAAGTAAATTATTATAAGCATAATGAAAATAATGTAAAGGTTGTATACTTTCCCCATATTCCAACTCAACCATTTAACCATCTAGCTTTAAAAAAAGAGATTTTTCCCTTTATATGTTAATATTCTATTTACTTATTTTTATTAGCAAGTAAACAATTGCTGAAGTTGTAAAAGGGATTTTGAAAACATTAAATACTGATATTGTTTGCCGCTATGCTTAAAGACAAGTGTAGGAAAGCAATATTGATACCAGTGTTTACAGGGAAGTAAGTCTCTGTTACTTGATATAATTATTAGCAGTCATCTTCAAAAAGGATACTGTGGCTGGCAAAGTGGCTCAAGTGGTAGAACTACCTGCTAAGCAAGTGAAGCCCTGAGTTCAAACCTCAGTATCACTAAGAGAACAAAAATAAAGAGGATATTATAACTTGGGAGTACTGCAAAGTTTGATGTGCTAAGGTAGTAGATGCATATTTTGGAATAAATTACAAGAATGTTTTTATTAAGTCATAATTACTATACAGCTTATTATTTATAGGCATTGTGAACTCTTAGCATTTCAAAATGTGTTCAAAACCCAAGTTCAAAATCAATTCAAAGACAAATCAGAGATTTCATATTTCTTGTGTTAGATTCTGTATATTGTATTGCCTTCCAATAGTGCACATAATAAAATTTTGACTTAAAAATTCTGTGTAGTTACCAAAATTTAGAATAACTTAAAATGAATTTAAGTTTTTTGCTGGGGGCCAGTGGCTCACGTCTGTAATTCTAGCTATTCAGGAGGCTGTGATCTGAGAACTGAAGTTCAGACCCAACCTCAGGCAGACAAACCCAGTTTGTTAATGAAGAGCTGGTAGTAGAGGTGTGCCTCAGGTGGTAGAGAGTCAGCCATGAGTGTAAAAACCAAACATGAGCATCAAGTCCTGAGTTAAAGTCCCAGTACCTACACACACAAACACAAATCTATTGCCTTTGTGATTTTTGCATAGTTAAAATATTTAATTAACTGCTTATTACTGGTCAAAATTTGAGAACAAGCTACTTTGAGGCATCCTATTTTTTACATATATATATGTATATATATATATATATATATATGTAAATGACATTATGTCTGAATGAAGAGTTATAGCTCACATTTTAAGTATCTTGCAAAAATAAAACTTAAACTATAGCTTTAAATGAATAAATGCATAAACCAAGTTAAAATGATATACCTATTAGAATGTAATTTAAACTTGAAGAGACAATTTCAATCTAACTCTTGAAAATAGTGGGGGGAAATCCAGTGAAGAACAACGTGTAGGTTGTATAGGTTCTATTGTAAAGAAAAAGGAATGCTAGGTACCTGTGGCTCATGCCTGTAATCCTAACTATGTAGAAGGCTGAGATCTGATGATTGTGGTTCAAAGTCAGCCCAGGCAGGAAAAATTGTGAGAGACTTATCTCCAATAAACCACCAGAAATCTGGAAGTGGAGCTGTGTAGCAAGTGGTAGAGAGCTAGCCTTGCATTTAGGAAAAGAGCACAGGCCCTGAGTTCAAGCACCAAGGTAGAGAAAGAAAGAAAGAAGGAAGAAGGAAAGAAGGAAGGAAGGAAAAAAGAAAGAGAGAGAAAGAAAGAAAGAAAGAAACAAACAAAGAAAGAAAGAAACAAAGAAAGGAAGAAAGAAAGAAAGAAAGAAAGAAAGAAAGAAAGAAAGAAGAGAAAGAAAGAAAGAAAGAAGAAAGAAAAGAAAGAAAGAAAGGAAGGAAGGAAGGAAGGAAGGAAGGAAAAAAGAAAGAGAGAGAAAGAAAGAAAGGAAGGAAGGAAGGAAGGAAGGAAGGAAGGAAGGAGGGAGGGAGGGAAGGAAGGAGGGAGGGAAGGAAGGAAGAAAGGAAGGAAGGAAGGAAGGAAGGAAGGAAGAAAGGAAGGAAGGAAGGAAGGAAGGAAGGAAGGAGGGAGGGAGGGAAGGAAGGAGGGAGGGAAGGAAGGAAGAAAGGAAGGAAGGAAGGAAAGAAGGAAGGAAAGAAGGGGAAGGAAAGGGAGGGAGGGGAAGGAAAGAGAAGGAAAGAAGGAAGGAACAAGGAAGGAAAGAAAAAAAGAAAAAAAGGGGAAAATCCAGCTAATATTTTGCTATATGATGTCAAACAACTACATTAACTTGTAACTCCCACTCACAATGGGCTGCTTTTTTCTCATGCTATTTTTTTCTTTAAGGAGTCATAAAAAGGAGTTGCCATTTAACAAAGCAGTCTATGAATACACTGCATTTTGATTTAATCCCTTTCAACATTCTTATCCTCACTCCCAACTCACACTTTCCCTCACTTTTCTTAATTTTGTAGGCTGTACATTGACTTCTGGACTGCATTCCATTCTCCTCTTCTCCTTTTCATTGTCTACCCCTCTCCCCTTAACCTCTCCCCTGAACCCATTTCCTGGAGTTTATTTTGTTGAACTTTTACTTTGCCTTTCTAAGGAATTACACTATTTGAGTTCTCTCTTGGATCTTTCATATTTCAGTTAGTACATCTATGTACACTAGCATACCACCCAACATATTTACTTGTAAGTTTCTAAGCTAAACCTACCTTCCATATATAAGGGAAGTCATGTAACTTTTGCCTCTTTGGGCTTGACTTCATTTGATATAATTTTTCCAAGTCTTCCCATTTCTTTACAAATGGTATATTATCAATTTATTTCTAAAGGCTGAGTAAAATTCCATTGTGTGGGTATTTATACACACACACACACACACACACACACACACACAATTTTCTTGATCCATTAATGCATTGAGGGGAATCTGGGCTGATTCCATACCTTGGCTATGGTGAGTAGTGCTGCAATGAATATGATTGTGCTGGTGGCTTTGCTGTGTCCTGGTTTGTTATCTTTCGGATAAATGCTCTGGACTGTTTTCTTTCATTCTTTCTTTCTTTAATCATCAGCCAAGTAAATCTGAACAGGCAGAAAGACCTAAAATATGTCTATACCAAACCATCAGAGAAACAATACAAAGTAAAAGAACCTCTAGCTTCATCTTGATAAAGGTTTTTAAAAATAGATTAAAAATCAGGTCATTTATCTTGCTCCCATCTTTCACCCTCATTTAAGCCACAAGCATAAACCTGAACAGGTTGGAGTTTGACGTATCAGTGTAGCTACCGCCTCGAAACTAACATCAGTAAGATCAGCTCAACTCTACTCTCTATTACATCTCAGAGGCATTTCCTGTCCCATTATGACTCTATACTTTGCCCTCTCTTTCCTTATTCATTCTTCCACATTCATCCTACCCCTTTGTGACTACTTCTGATGATTATACCTTCATTTCTCATCTCAGTCTTCCCTTCTTTACGGTACTGGCCAACCATTTCTGCTACATAGAGGATATATATATATATATATATATATATATATATATATATATATATATATATATATATATATTTCATAGCTTAACTAGCATATCAACTATTATATCAATATTAACTAATGGGTTATCGTAACTGAGTATTTGGGATATTACCAGATAAAATGAGTAGGACAAATATCTTTGCCTTTCTACAGAATAAGAAGAATTCTTTTTTGTTTTTGTTTTTGTTTTTGTTTTTACCAGTCTTGGCACTTGGGCCTGGGTGCTGTCCCTAAACTTTTTTTCCCCGCTCAAGGTTAGTGCTCTACCATTTAAGCCACAGAGCCACTTCCAGCTTTTTCTGTTATTAACTGGAGACAAGAGTCTCACAGACTTTTCTGCCCAGGCTGGCTTCAAATTGTGATCCTCAGATCTCAGCCTCCTGAGTAGCTAGGATCATAGGTAGGAGCCACTGGAGCCTGGCTAGAATTATGCCTTCTTTAGAGGAGGAAATATGTTCTCTTTAGCAGAAAGAACAGACTTTCCTTTCATGATTAATTCTTTTGAGACCCCATTATTCTTGCTTAGGATTGTTCCTGTACTCTTCATTCCTTTGCTCCATCAGAGCTGCAAGAATGTATTCAATACTACTTCATCCTAATTGACAAAACCGTAATTCATTCCTGTTTTAACTTATTTAACTAGTCATTTGTCATCTTTGTGCTAAGAGGCAACCTTTCAAAAAACATTAAATTTGTAACTAAACTGTAGCAACATGAAGGATAAGGCTGATAAGCTGTTCTCTCCTTTCATGAACTTAAAAATTTGAGTTGGGTATTTAGTTACATGTGTAACTCTTTACAGCATGGAGATTTATTGCTCCTCCCTTTCTTAGGCTCTCCATTCAGAGAAGTGGGTTGTAGTTCATTTAGGAAGGTAGCAAAGAATAATCACTATATTCTTATTTTACTATCCAACACAAATAGGCTGAGTTAGAGCTCAATCCTAACTATCTTACTACATTCCTACACTCATTAAAAATGTGCTTTAAAAATGAACTAAGAATTGAAGCCTCATTAAGATGTCTATTATCTCTAAACTAATAAGACTAAATATCCTATTTTTATGATTGTCTTTCTGGAATTGACTTAACAAGTTATAAACAAAGTACATAGGCATGTATTAGAAGTTATTTTAGATACAGTGGAACTGGTTTAACTGCTTGAATTGTGTTATCTGTGCATTAGAATAATTGACGAACATTATTTAGAATGGAATCTATTGAATTGTATTTTTCTTTGATTCATATGCTAATGTTGAGGAAACTAATGTTGTATTTATAATGTTTAACTGTTTAACATCATTGGGAAAACATAAAAAACTGGTTCTAAAGTCACACAGTATATTTAATTAAATGACTATATCTTGTTCATAGGTTTGAAATGATGCTTGGTTTTCAAGGTTTAATTTCTTCAGTGGCTTTTATTTGTAGCCAAATATAATAACAAGTTGACTGACGGATGTTAAGCAAATGCCTATTGTTTTTACAGAAATAAAAATAAGTTCTGTCAGAATACAAAATACAGGGAATAATACAATACAGGGAATCATAGGTTTTCTTTTTTATTATTAATGTTTTTTTATTGTGAAAATGCCTTACAGAGGGGATACAATTACATGAGCAAGGTAATGAGTACATTTCTTTTTTTTTTGGGTCCGGTCGTGGGGCCTGAACTCTGGGCCTGGGCGCTGTCCCTCAGCTCTTCAGCTCAAGGCTAGCGCTCTACCACTTGAGCCACAGCGCCACTTCCGGCTTTTTTCTTTTTGCTACATTATGTGGTGCTGAGGAATCGAACCCAGGGCCCCGAGCATGCAAGGCAAGCGCTCTACCACTGAGCCACCTTCCCAGCCCCATGAGTACATTTCTTATCAAGCATTGTTGCCTCCTCCTTGGTTTCCCCTGTTCATCTGTGCCCTCCCATCTCCCCCTACACCTCTTGCCCAAGTTGTAAAGTTTGTTTTCAACATAACGTCTTGTTCATAAGTTTTCTTATACAGGCAAAAATCAAGTACTTGCATTGCTTAAACTCTAGACAAACTATACAGTTTGTAAGTTTTCTTTAAAAGCAGAGAGGAGGTTAAGCTGGACACCAGTGGCTGTTGCTTATAATCCTTACTACTCGTGGAGGATCACAGTTCAAAGTCAGTCTTGGAAGAAAAGTTTGACAGACTCTAACTCCAAAATCAAAATCAAAAGCAGGGCTAGCTATATGGCTCCAGTGACAAAGTGCCAACCAAGCAAGCATGAGGTAGTGAGTTTTAACGCTTACACTGCCTAAAATTTAACTCTTTGATTTTTATTTTACAATTAAATGGTGTATAATTTTTAAACTATCAGCTAGTATCTGATTATAGAAAATAAATATGGATAAGCTGCTTTAATGTATACTCTGATCCTTAAAAATAAAATTATTTTTAGAAAAAAATGCAAATCTGATGAAATCTCTTTTTAGTTAGTCACGGATAAGGCAACTTGGCATTTGAAGGGAAAATTACAAGAATGACAAGCTCTTAAACTTGGTTGTATGGCACATTCTCTTTAACCTACTCATTATCTCTTATACTTGGCCTATCAGAATGTGACTGAGAGATTCTGGGACATGTTAATTTTGTTTATTTAATATGCAGATTATGTGAGGTGTAAGTGAGAACACTGTTGTTCTTCTTTAATCTAGGACATTAATATCTTAATCATAGCTCCTCCCTCTGAACTGGATTTCAAAACAGGACCCAAGTACAAACCTTTATACCAGATGCTTTGCAAGAGGCTAAAAAATAATAAATAACACTTGCTGCTTACTGAGAACAACTGCAGTGGATTTAAAAATACATATTGATGTATTTAGTTGTTTTTTTCATCATGCAAATGTTTTTAGAAGGGCGTATGGCTAATAGTTGATGACTTATTTTTCAGAGTATCTCAGGAGACAAAAACAGAATTAAAACAGTGATTGAAAAGCTAGTCTAGGATTTGAACTTAGTGCCTGAGCATTGGCCCTGAGCTTTGGTGCTAAAGGCCAGTCTTCTACCCCTTGAGCCACAGCTCCACTTGTGGCTTTTTGATGGTTAATTGGAAGATTCTCATTGACTTTCCTTCTCTGGCTGGCTTTGAATCTCAATCCTCAGATCTTAGTAACTTTACATATATAAGACCAAGTCATCTAGAAACTTTGTTGTTGTTGTTTCTGGGGCTTGGGCTTGAATTAAGGGACTAAGTGATATCCCTGAACATCTTTTTGCACAAAGCTAGCACTCTACCACTTGAGGCACAGCATCATTTCTGGATTTTTCTGAGTATTTTATTGGAAATGAGAGTCACAGACTTACCTGCCTGGGCTGGCTTGGAACTGTGATTCTCAGTTCTCAGCCTCCTGAGTACCTAGGATTAGAGGTGTGAGCCACCAGCACCTGGGTTGAGGCTTTTCTTTAAACCTAAATGGATATTGAAAATTTTCAAGTGTTTTTCTATTAATATATTGTTTATCTTTTATTTTTAATAATAATTAGTTTTTTTTTTCGGGCTGGGAAGGTGGCTCAGTGGTAGAGTGCTTACCTTGCATGCATGAGGCCCTGGGTTCAATTCCTCAGCAGAAAAGCTGGAAATGGCACTTGAGCTGAAAAGCTGAGGGAACAGCACCCAGACCCAGAGTTGAGGCTCCACGACTGACCAAAAAAAAAAAAAAGTTTTTCTTCATTTATTTTGTGCTTCTTTTTCCTATTATCATGGATTATCATGCTTTTATGTTCAAACACAAGAGATATAATTTTTTTTTATTCTTCATTCAGCTGATACTATATTGATTTTCACTTTGTTAAATCAGGATAAAATTAATCTGCCTTTCGAAGACACTCACATCTTTTAATGTGCTATTAAATTGCTTAAGGGCAATCTCTTGGAATGAGTTTTATAAATCTAGTTTTTATTTTCAAAAATCCTAAAGTCTGTCTCAGTTTTACTCTCTTAAAAGTTTTTAATTTATTAAACAAGTTTTTGGCAATGACACCACTCAGTGTTAATCTTTCCAGAACAGAGGGTAATATTTCTACTATGTGCTCATGTAGTAACTGTAGGGCCTACCTGGTCATTTAAATATACTTTCTTTGAGCTTCCTTTGTGTCTCCTAGCAGTTCTGAAGGGTACAGACACCAGAATTATGGCTTACTTTGCCTTACGTTCATTGGATTTTCTTTCTTCCCAATTTTCCTTTCTAATAGGTTTGCTCTTTTAGTCACCCAGTTCTGAGTTTTAACAAATGCATACAACTGTACAAATGCCACCACACTCAAGGTGTGAATTTAGTTTCTTATGTCCATTTTTTATTTTTTTCTACAGTTTGTTTGTCTTTCACAATATGGTATCAATGAGATAATACGGTATAAGCTTTAAAAAAATCATATTTTGTAACATGCTTAGTTGAAGCCACCACAACTCAACCATGTGGTTTCCTATTTAAAAGGATGTGTTTGTTGGAGCAATTGTGCTCTTTATGGATGAGCATTGCATATGGAGCAGAAGGGAATGTGGTTCTTGCTGTTGCTGGGTGGGGCATTCTTTCTACAAATGGCAGGTACAGCAAGCTGATTGGTAATTTGCTGAGGCCTTCTAGTTCCTTATTGATTTGTCTACTTACTTGACCAACTACTGAGAGAAATGTGTTGATATCTCAAACTATACATGTGGATTTGCCATTTTTTTCTTCACCATACTTCTTTCTGCTTCAAGTGAAATTATGTTATCAGTTGTACACTCACTAAAGGTTGTTCTATCATTCTTGTTGAATTTCCCTCTTTAATAGTATGTATTGTCTTCCCTTAGTTCTTGATAGAAATCTAGATTTTAAGTTGATAGTAGTATTAACATACATAGCCACTGGAGTTTTCTTTTGATTAGTGTTTACATATTTTATATTACATATT
Source organism: Dipodomys spectabilis (assembly GCF_019054845.1). Taxonomy (NCBI): domain Eukaryota; kingdom Metazoa; phylum Chordata; class Mammalia; order Rodentia; family Heteromyidae; genus Dipodomys; species Dipodomys spectabilis. Next base: position 24,640,569 of record NW_024870720.1, on the reverse strand, counting down.
TTTTTTATCATTTTTATTCTTTTATTCTTATGTTTTTGTATTTAAAGTTGTTGGTGAAGTCTTTGTATAATTGTATTCTTTAATTGGGATTTTATGACAATTTATGTTTAGTGTAGTTACTATATGGTTGGACTTAAATCTAAACTTTTTTGTCTAAGTGCTTTATATTAGTTTCATTGATTCCCCCCACCTTTTAACTTTTCCATACCTTTTTAAGTTGACTCTTTTTGGATTGATTGTTTCAATTTTTCCATCATGGGAATTTTAGCTATAACTTTAAAAATTATTAACTCCTCTCTATGATTTATAATGTATACTTTAAGTTACTATATGTATATAACCTAATGATATATTACTTTACATCATATTAGGCTACATACTACTAGCTTCTCTCATGCCTTGGCCTATTTTTGGCATACATCTTACTTTCTTTCAATCATGTTATAAATCCCATGCTCTATTAATATATCACACACTATGTTGTTAGTAATTTTGCTTAATAAAATCGATAACTTTCCAGAGCAATTAAAAATAATGAAGTTGTCTTTTCTGTACACGCCTTCTATGTAAGTACTAATCATGCATCTGCTTCCTTCCCTTGCTCACGTATTGCCCCTGCTCAGAAACCTTTCCCTGCCTTCTGCTTGTCTCACTCACTCACTTCTTTACGGTCTTGTTCAAATGTCAACTTCTCTGCAAGGCTTTGTTTATTTGTTGGTTTATTATTTTTTTCCTTTTGGATTATCATTATTTGTCCTTCTAGTTATATTACATTAAATTTCTAACTGTCTAACTCCATTTGATCCTTCCCCATAAGAGTGGAAGTTTATGTCATGTTCACTAATGTATCTTAGACCTGAAGATATGTTAGGTCAAGACCTAAAGTTTCTTAGACCTAAAGCATATAGCAAGTGGCTATTTGCTTCATATAAAAATAAGAATGGTGAAGGAATGCTAATGGAACATTGAGTTAGCATTTAGAACTCAATTTTTTTATTGGTCCATTCAATGGTGTAAATACTGTCATAAAACTCATGTGTTAAAATTGTAACCTTCAAGGTGACAGTATTGAGTTTGATTTCTTAGAAGTGATTAGCTTATAGCATTATCATAAATGTGTTAATTGAATTATAAAAGAAGCCAATAGAATTTTAGTATGCTTCTTGCCATGTGAGGAGACACATCTGTATTAGAGTTCCAAATTTGACTCAGCAGACACAAATCTGCCAGAATCTTATCTCCAACTCCCAGTTCCCAAAACTGTGAGGAATGAATTTCTGTGGTTTAAAAACCCACCAGTTTTTTTTGGATTTTCTTTTAGAAACATAAACGTACTGAAATACGTGTATATTTTGTTAAATACTTATTCCTCAAATACACTAACTTCTTTTCAGTATGAGAAATCTCTGCATGGCCCAAATTCTGATTTTAATATTGAAATATCAGCATAGCAAAAAAGAAACTAACAAAGTACCCATTTTAATTATTTTTAAGAGACTGTAGGACACAGTGTTAAATATTACTGTGACTAATTTGTGTCTACGAATGGGTTTATAAAGTGAACCTCAAACTAGTAACATGTTAGGAAAGACACTTTAATAAAGACCAATTGATGCAATAGCTTCCTTCCTAGACCGCTCGACCATTTATTCTACATTTAAAAAATATTTCAATATTTGCTAGGTCTCATAGCTATTGCATTTGTCTTTAGGGGTGGTTTGAGTGCTAATAAAAGGTTGTGAGCAAATATTCCATAAGCTGTTCATTATTATAGTTTTTAAAATTCTGTTGGGTGAATTTAGAAGGAGATTGACTTGCCTTTGTTGCTGATTCACTGTTTTGAACAGTTTCTTCTCTTAAGAAATTTAGAGTATTGCAACTAAGGGTCTGGTGTGTAGGGTATACATTTGAAAAGTAATCGGAAACAGCTGAACATAACTTTGGCACAAACAAATAATTCCACTGATAAGCAGGTATACTATAAAATATTAAAACAACAGTAAAAGATGATTTATAGAAAAGGAATTGTTAAAAGCTGTTTATTTACTCATCAAGCAATTATTTCATTCTGACCATTAGTCTGGTATAAAAGTAAACAAATTCATGTCATTATTTATATAATTATATAAGTACAACTGAAAAGAAGAGTTAGAGCCATTTATAGCAAAAAAGAGACCCCAAAGTTTAATGACATAATAAAATGTTACTAAGTTTGAATTATTAGAAGATATAATATCTTGAATTAAAAATAATTGAAAATATAATTACATGCATGAATAATATTTAGAACTAGGCCATCAAGATAGTCCCAATTTATGTACCTTCAGTAGTGAGAATGATTTCTCTGTAACTCATTAGTGATTAAGACCAAATGTTAGAATCGTTTAAATAAGGATACGGGTGGACCCATTGTAACAATGAGATGTACAAGTCGTTATGTCGAAAACGAACTTTACAACTTTGGTGCGTGGGGGGCGGGGAGGGGGGGAGGCACAGAGGATTGGCAGGGATGATGGGAAGGGATGGGAAGGGGAAACAAAGGAGGAGGATGCAATGCTTGATAAGAAATGTACTCATTATCTTGCCCATGTAATTGTAACCCCTCTGTACAGTATTTTCACAATTAAAAAAAGACTAAATGTTAGAAGAGAAGCAAAGGAGGAAAAATGGGAAGGAAGGAAAAGAAGGAAAAATGGAAAGAAGGAGGAAAATATAAAAGGTTAGCTTTAATTTTTTAAAGTATTTCTATTTTATTCAAAGTAAAACCTCAGCAGTTAGAACTGTCTGACTGAAGTTTTACTGAGTTGGATTTTCGTGAAAAATCAAAATACTTTAACAAATTACAAACCTTTATTCCATTATTATGTTTAATCTCTTTGAATATACCTAATTCCTAATAGAGAAGATTGTTACTTGATTCTGAAGAGAAATTAATAAAATATTAAACAATGTAATCTAATTTAATAATTCAGAAAAGGCCACTCAAGAAATTTTATTTTGAAGTGTAAAAGTTACTTATTGCACAGCAATTTATATAATATTCATTTCTATTTGAAAAATAAACATTCAAATTTGGTTTTTATAAAGCAAGTTTTGTAGACAAACTCATATTTATGAACTTCACTGAGAAAAAATCTGTACCTTCTGTTCTTTGAATACATGTAACTTAGGATGTGATATAACTACTTGTATACTGTAAATTAAAATTAAATGAGGTATATTTTAATGTCTATGTGCTATTAATATATCAAGTACTCTCTACACATTGGAGATAAAGCAATGAACCAAATAGATACTTCATGTCCTGTTTAAAGATTCAGCATAAGAGAATGATTCATTTCAAAGCTACAAAACTTGAAAGAGTAAAGATTGTAATAACAAATTATCAACCTCAATTGGAAAAATACATTAGAAAAATAAGGTAAATAAAGGTAAAATACCTGTGCTTGTTTATATCTTTTTATTAAATTCCAGTATGATGGTTAATGTAACATGGAACTTGTATAAAAATAGTCTATAACTGGTAGACTTTACCTAAATAAGACATAAAAGAATTTGAGATGGAAATGAACTTAATTCTGTGTGTTTGAGAGTAGCTCCAGTTTTACTCATCATTTGCATCCTTGAAGTCCTTTTCCAGCCACTTTATTCTTGTAAAGACAAGAAAATTAGTTCATAATGTAGGAAAACATTCCATTAAAGTGAGAAAATAAAACAAAGCAATCATACTAAAGAATAAAGATATCTAGATTAGATTATCCTAAAAATTAAATATTTTCAATAAAAGTCAATGATTTAATAACATTTTAGCAATGGTACTAACCTTTATAAAATCATGGCGTGTTAAACACATCCTAACTTTAGTATCATAAGAAACTTATGAAATAGATTCTTTTACAGTCATTTGCTGATGAAATAAGTGATGCATATTGAGATTAAGTATCTTGGCTAAAATCACACAGCTAGTGCCAGATTTAAATTTTTAAATAGAAAAACTACAGCCTAGAATATATGCTTCTAAAGCATTATTTCACATTATCTTTCAACTCACATTTCTCAAAGCAAACTCTTTGCCTTTTAACTGCCCCAACAGAGCAAACCATAAAGAAAGATTTACCAATTTTTGGTGTTTTTTCCCACTTTGCCATGTGTCTACTACTGAAACTTGAAGGGGAAGGACTGAAGTCTGTGGATATTGGTTATTTTCATTGCTTCCTTTGTGCATTTAAAACTACATTTAAAATTAATATTGTTTGCTCTCTTGCTATTGCTCTTCATTAGCAAGCATGTATCACTGAGTATGTGTGTGTGCTATTATGTGCATGTGTGCTATAAAAGATCATTAACCTTGGTTAGCCCTTGATGAAGAGATGTTACTAATCACAGGCTTGCCCAGAAATGAAGACTTTTTTGGCAAGAAGTATAGAGGACTATGCCCAAACAAGTGTCAAATATGTATCTGTGCCCCATGTTGAATACAAATATGTTAAGACATGTGTAAAACAGAAAAAAATAAAGCATTTCCCTGAGGGCTGCTGCTGTGAGAACATCTGATCAGGGCATAAATATTTATCGTGTACATAGGAAGATACAATGCATTTAGTTTGCATTTGGTTATTTGCATTTCTTTGTTTCTAAGGATAGTCACGTATGTAAATCCTCATCTTGATGAAATCAGTTATCTGATTGCTTCACTCAGTTCAAATAAATTGCACAGTGTTTCCATGCAATGTTTTAATGAAATTAGAAACAAACAGATATAAACCCAATGAGAAAGTCATATAAGGGTAATCTTAAAGATTTGAAAGACTTTTCCATACATTATTACAGAAGGTAGAATCCTTACAAAATAACTTCGCATCTCTACTTAACCTTTTGCCCAACACTTCCTTTTTTCATTTGTTTTACTTGGTCAAACCAATAGCCAAATTTATTCAACACCAACACTTAGCTCTCTCTGTTTCTAATTCTGAGTTGCATCATTTGGTTGATTTTAAAACAAGGTTAGATTCTTAAATTCTAAACAAGCAAAAAGCAGACATGTAAAGTTCCCAGGAAGATGTGTTTATTTAAATTTACCTGCAATATTGTTCCTATTAATATTTATCAACTTATGAAAAATGCTTTCTCAACGTGTGTCTGGTATTTTCTCCATGGCAGAAAGGAGGCATAACCCATTCATTTGGTGGCTGGTGAAAGAAAGTGTGATTGTACAACTGATTTTAATTTATTTGACAACAGGAACCTTGTTTGTTTATTAGAGAGTAGCTAGTGCCTAGAAGTGCCAAAATGGCTGGTCGGTACAACATCAGATTGTGTGATGTAACTACTACAGCATATGTAAATGTTGATAGTGCATGCCTAAAAAGCAATAGAAGGCTCATCAAAGGTGAGAGATGCTTTCTTAGGAAGGGAGGAGAAAAAGGTTTTAATGTTTGGAAGCGTGGTTCAGATGGTTAAGCACCAGCCAAGCAAGTGCCAATGCTCTGAGTTCAAACTCTAGTACTAGAAAAAATATTTTTAAAAATATAAATAAACATATTTTTTAAATGGTTTTAAAGGGGCTGGGAAGTTGGCTCAGTGATAGAGTGCTTGCCTCACATTCATGAGGCCCTGGGTTCGATTCCTCGGCATCACATAAGCAGAAATATGCAAGAAGTGGTGCTGTGGCTCAAGTGGTAGGGTGCTAGCCTTGAGCTGAAGACCTAAGGGACAGCGCCCAAGCCCAGAGTTCAATCCCCACGGCCGACAAAAGAAAAAAAAAAGGTTTTAAAAATAGGCTGGTGATCTAATAAAATATTTTTTTAATCATTACTGATTAAAATATATGAATTGTAGGTTATTTTTAATTCTTAATTCTATGATTCTGTGTAGGTCCTCAGTAAAAGCAAGGAACGAATACATAAATGTTCAATTCCCATGCTTACAAATACATTTGTATATTCAACCAATATATAATATGTCATTCCTCAGCAAGCAGGTCTTATCACCAAGGGCTACCTTGCCTATATCTCAGTCTTTTCTAGCTTGCTCTAGTTTGCATCTTTCTACCAACTGGGAGGTGATGGAGCTTTGGGAGCTGGTTATAATAAGAGGAAGTTATATTAGAGGTAGTGTCCTTAGGTCATCCACAAAAAATTTGTAAGACAGAGTTCTTTGTGATAGTGAAGGATTTGAGCATATGACTGTCCTCAGCCTTCACTTGCATTATTTGTTTGTGCTATTTAGAATTCCTACAAAGCCATGAAAGGATTTTATCTCTCATTTTAGAACGAGTAGCTTGAATTGTATATCTCTTCTTTTTACCCTATGCTATTCTCTCTTCCTCCTCCCCTTCCTCCTCTTCCCCTTCCCATCCCTCCCTCTATCCCTCCCCCTTTCTTTCTCCCTCTTCCTCTCCTTCTCCCTCTCACTCCCCCTCCCCCACTCAAGAATTCTAACCTGGCCTGTCTGACCACTTGTCTACCTCTTGCTCACAGACATCTGTGTCAAGTTCTAAACTCAGGATCAGACTGTATTCTGTTGGATTCTCACATCCTTCAGGGTAAATTTCCAGCTTTTTGGATGATGAGCCTCCTCCATGAGCTCTGCCATGTCCTCTCACATTTCTGCAGTGCTGAAAAAGGTTTACATCCTGTAAAGTTTTTGTAGACCATATGTTCTTTGAGGACATGTCTCATCTTGTTTTTACTTGCAGTTTTGTTTCCAATAGTAATTATTACTGATGGATGTTTTTCACATCTCTTTTTTTATTTCATTTTCACATACTATTTTCTCTCTATTTCTTTTTCTACCTCAGAGAATTAATTCATCAGTCTGTCTCTTTGTCTATTTCTTTTAGCACATTCCCTAGATTGTAAATACTCCTGTGTTTTTCTCCCCATTTAAGATGTGAGCATGCTAAAGGCAATGATTGTATCTTAAATATTCCTATCCTAGGGATGCAAAGTACTTTCCAAAACACTACTTTATTATGGTAGGCAACGTTCCAGGGATTTTCTCTATTCTCATTTAGTGGAAGAAAGTTCATGATATATTTTAAATTCATTTTCCAAACTTCAGATTGCCTGTTTGCCATCTGAAAATGTAGTGGGGAGAAACCAACACTTACTGACATTGAATGTCAACATCAGTAGAGCTTTAAAACACATGCTGTAAGTGTGATGTTGGAAAGGATACACAAATTAAAGCCTAATGTTTGTTTCAAATTTACTTGTGATTTACTAATAGAAATATTACTGATTAAAAAGATGCTACAAGTAGACATAAAGTACAATCACAACGAGTATTTTCTTGCATTACTATTTTCTTTCTTTCTGTTATGACAGACCAGTTGAAATTTTAGAAACTGAATACCCACGAGTTGAATACCAAAGGAGACAACAGTTTTGGGACCCTATTCGACTGGCTCTTTTTACATTGGCAATAGCAGCCATCATAGGAATTACAATTGGTATTGTTACCCATTTCGTTGTTGAGGGTAAGTATTCAGATTACATTTCTATTGCTTGAGTATTCTATAGTATGATATTTTACAATTCCATTGTAAAATAGTATTTGCATGATATTAGCATTTTAATTACTGATGTTTTATTGATGCTAAATTACAGTTTTCTCCCACACAAAGTGTTTATCCTCAGTAATGCTTTTGTAGAAAATCTGAAGAAAAAATAAAAAAGAGAAAGAATGAATACAATGGTCTGAAAAATAAAGATAAATTTACATGATCTAGTATAACATGCTTTCCTCAGGATCAATAAATTTATAATTTATCTTAAGAAAAGCTCATTATATAAAAGAAAGTACCTCAAAATATTTTTATTAAAATTAAAATTTAAACTTAAAATTTAAGCATTATTTCTGAAAAAAATCAAATTATTCCATGACTAGAAGGCTCAGAATTGAATTATATGTAAAAAGTATATAATCAGGAACATAGATGTGCCAAGTAATAATTAACTAAAATACATTTACCTTTGTCTTTGATATTTGAGTTTATAATCTCAGATTATTGAGACTTTGCCTAAAATTTTAAGGACTGTCATTAGTCATTATAAAACAACCATACTTGAAAAACCTCCAAAGAAGAAATGAAATATTTTCCAATGTGTCCCAGCTCAACTTCCTACATCCTTTGATTGGGGTATTGATTAGATCCATTTCTTGGAACTTCTTAAGTCAAAAACATAAGTCAACTAACCCTATAAAATTTCCTTTGTTGGGTAGTCTCTTTGACATAAAACGAATAGCTAATGAATAGCTTTGTGTTTCAAACTACCCACAAAACCATAATTGTTCTCAAAAAAGAACAAATTTATAATAAAACACAGCAAAAACATATTGTTAACCATTTTGGAGTTTTTGAAAGCTGAAAATTACTCTAAACTCATACAAAGACGTTCATGTGCTAATCTTCAGAATCTATAAATGTCACTATGCAAGAGAAGGGATATTATATACATTAAGAACGTTGAAATGGATCCTGGACACCAGTGGTTCACCCCTGTAATCCTAGATACTCAGGAGGCTGAGATCTGAAGATTACAGTGCAAAGCTAGCACAGGCATGAAAGTCTATGAAACACTCATCTTCAATTAACTACCAAGTGGTACAGTGCTAGTTTGGAACAAAGAAGCCCAGATTCAGAGCACAGGCCCTGAGTTCTAGCTCCAAGATTGGCATAAGAAAAAGATCCTAGTATTTTTGAGACGGGAAGATCTTTAAGGATTTTCTGGATAGACCCTAAAATTAATCATAATTATATAATATTATATCATAATTATAAGATAAAAGAGTGGGAGGGGGGAGATGGAAAGGGATGGGAAGAGGAAACAAAGGAGGAAGCAACAATGCTTGATAAGAAATGTACTCATTATCTTGCCCATGTAATTATAACCCCTCTGTACAGTATTTTCACAGTAAAAAATTTTTTTTAAAGATAAAAGACTATTTTATTTCTTACTAGAGACAAAAGAAGTCAAAGGAGGAGGAATGTAATATGGAGTCATGAGTCAAAGAGTCTTTAGAAAAAAAGGCAAGATTTTTCTTGTTAGACACTCCAGAAGAAACCAACTCTTCTGACGCTGTAGTTTTACCCTTGTCAAACTGACATCAGATTTTTGTAGAAGAATCAATTTGAGTTAAGTCACTAAATATCAACAACAAGAAACTAATCCAGGGATTAACACTTAAGGACTTGATAAATCTATCATGAGACATTCCTAGGCTGTGTAAAAAGTTGCTTGAGTGATAGGGACAGTTAGTAAAGGAAGAAGGCAGATGATGAGAAGGGATAGAGAAGTAAAGAGGCATCTAAGCCGATAGCCACATTTTCAAAAGAAACAGACATTTTCATAACGTAACGTGGAAGAGACAGGGAAGAAGTGTACTGTTTTAAAACAGTACATTTAAAGAGTGTAAATCTAAAAAAAAATAGTCAAACTGGGAAATAATTGCTATGGAAATGAGAATTTTAGCAGATTTAACGGTGAAGAGTTGACCAGGTTAAGAGCTTGTGATAAAGTCATTTTGAACCTCAAGCTTTTGATAAATACGAGTGATCAGCTTTCATTGCATTAAAATTCTGAGTTCCATTGCCAATTAAAATAAGCTATTTTAATTTTGGAATATGTTAGGCTTATCATTGCTATCTAATGAAAAGTATAAGAAATGCTTTGAGCTATGGGGAACAGAGGGGCTGCTTATGAAGTGACTATAAGATTTTCCTTTCAGGTGAATGACTTGGAGAAGGGTTGAAGAAATCAGGTCCTATTAGAAATCTGAAATTTTGCTGTGATTATCAATTTATCTTATCTAAAAGGAATAACAATAAAACAAGGTCAAAGCTATTGGACAAGCATCAAGTATACCGATTAGTAAAGATAAAGAATTAGAAGCATTTGTGGTTTTGATTTTTGTTATTGCTTTTTGTTTATTTTGCTTTATTTATTTATTTATTTTAGGATATTGTGCTGTCTTTTTTCTTTTTCTTTTTCTTCTGGTCAGTTGTGGGGCTTGAACTTGGACATGGGTGCTGTCCTTGAGCTTTTGCACTTAAGGCTAGTGCTCTAATACTTTGAGCTATAGCTCCACTTCTGGATTTCTGGTGGTTAATTGGAGATAAGAGTCTCAAAGACTTTCCTGCCCAGGCTGGCTTTGAACTGGGACCCTCAGATCTCAGCCTCCAGAGTAGCTAGGATTGTAGGCGTGAGCCACTAGTGCCCAGCTTTTAACTCATATTATGGAGTGGACTTATGTTTGTTTGGATTTGATATGGACATTGAATGCATTTGTCTGGTGCTTCTATTTAGACTACCAAGACCCAGTTGATAATGCCAGATCAGTTTCTAAGAATTGAGGATTACTTTTTCTCTCTCTCTCAGGTTTTGTACTAACGGTTTTAAAAGATCATTTTATGTCACTTTGGTATTCATTTTTAAAATAATTTGTTTTATTAATTGACTACCAAGAACATGTATCTTATGTTGTTATTACATGAGAAGATACTTGTGAAGAAAAATGAAGCTCATGGTGTAGGGGGCTTACAGAAGAGGACGGAGAAGCTCCAGTGGTTTGACCTCTAGTGAGGGTCCATGTTGTTATGTCATCCCATGGGAATAGCATGATGAAAACACAGAAGGGAACAAGACAGGAAGATAGAAGTGGGAAGAAACTAACCAGTCTTGCTCTTTCATAGCCATCTTCTCTCAAGGGAAGTAACTCAGCATTAATCACTTTCAAGGGTAATTACCTTCCATAGGCTCTATTTCTCTGTTTTTCAGTGCTAGGAATCAAGCCAGTGCCTCACACACCGCTGAGCACAAGCTCTGACCCTGAGGTATATTTTCCAATCTCAAGACACAGTTAGGGATTCCGTGTCCTTTCACAGTACCACTATGGCGACCAACCTTCCACTACATGAATCTTCAGGGGACAAATTACATCCAAGCTACACTGGTGAACTCATATCCCTAAATTTTATCACTCAGCACAATGAAAAGGCCTATAAACTACTGTGTCATATATCTTTCAGATCCTTTTTGTTTTATCAAAGGAAGTAAAATTCTACCAAATGAAATTCCACTAAAAAATAAATATAAGAACATTGAACATTCTCTGATTCTTTTTTACTTGAAATTGTGGCAGAAATCATTAGTTGCCTTGTAGATTACTTTAGTTCATTTGTTTTCATTATTGATAATACCCAGTTGTCCTAAACATGCCATAATTTACTTATGCACTGAAGTAGATAGATAGTTGCCTTGCTTAAGACTTTAGACTTATGCATATAGCTTGTACCCCAGGGAACATGGACATGTGTGGTTTTTCTTAATCTTCATGAATAATATCAAACTTTTTTTTAAAAAAAGCACATTGGAAATTCTCATTGCTTCCAATTATCACCAACATTTTGTATTGTCAAATGTATTTTACATTTTCCAATTGGGTGTAGATTGTGGTGTTTTCATTGTAAAGTGAATAGTTATTTGTTAGGTAAACAATGATGCTGTGGACATATTCACGTGTCAATTGGTCATTTGGGTTTCTTGTTATTATGAAGTGACTGATTTTTATTTTATCTCATTGTTTTTAGTCATCTGTTCTTTCTTATTGGTTTTGAGTAGCCTCACTGAGCTTTGGCATGCACATGTAAAGGAGTATTATTTTTCACTTCAGAGGTTTATTATAAAGATTAACTTAGGTGATTAATTTGTAGTTAGCACAGTATCCAGAATTTAATAATTTCTCACAAATATTTGCTATTATAAAATTGGATTGTCTATAAATGCTTTATAATTCAATTTGTATAAAATCTCTTTAAAGCTCAGTTTTCTTACTGGTAAAATAAGCTGAACATATCTAGAAAAGTTCAGCATTACTGTAATACACTTGTCAGAAGATAATGACTAATGTAATTGTATCATTATTTTAGAGCTTTAATATAATTTAAGTGCATATTAAATCCCTTACTTCTAGCTCATTCAAAGGATGCTTTGTCTAATCTTTCTTTCTTTCTTTCTGTTTCTTTCTTTCTTTTTTTCTTTTTTCTTTTTGTCAGTTGTAGGGCTTGAACTCTGGGCTTGGGTGCTGTCCTTGAGCTCTTTTTGTTCAAGGCTAGGACTCTTCCACTTTGAGCCACTGCTCTACTTCAGTTTTTTGTTTGTTTTGGTGGTTAATTGCATGTAAGAGTCTCACAGGCTTTTATGCCTGGGCTGTCTTTGAACCAGATCCTCAGATCTCAGCCTCCTGAGTAGCTAGGATTACAGGCATGAACTACCAGCACCTGGCTTAATAGGGAAAGTTTAAAAAAAATGTGTTACAATAAAAGTTTCATTCTGGAAGGTAATTCTAGCTTCTATATGGATTTGAGGGGTAGATTTGAGCAAAACAGTATCCAGGTAAAGATCCTACTTACAATACTTAGGTTTTACAATCAACGGCGAGGGCATGAACCAAATTACTAGTGGTAGTAGGATGTAAGTAGATAGTGGGTTTTTAAAACTTAGGCAATAACATTACCAGGACCTAATGATTAGGAAGGTATTACATCTAATATTACTCCAGGATCTCTAGTATCAAAAGAAGTAGCTTATCATGAGAACATTTAAGATAGTGAATATAGATAAAGAAGCCAAGAACATTTAAGATAATGAATATAGATAAAGAAGCCAATATTTTTATAGGAAAGTCCATTTGCTTGTGGATTAAAAGGTGGTTGATGAGGACCTGAATTAAGAAAGCAGCTCCTAGGAATAGGTTAGTGTAACCAGAATCAGTCATATGCAAAACTCCAATTTAGGTATTCCAACATGTCGAGACTGCCCATCACCCAAGACATCGAATAAAGAGACTAGTGTTGATAAAGACCAGAGAAAGAGATCTATTATCATGCCACTGCATTTTAGTTCATCTTTCAGTTACAAACAAGAGCGTACGTTTTAAATAGAAAAAGAACTGGAACATGAGGCTAGATGTATGCATTATTAAATATTCCTGGTCAAAGTTACGGTGCTAGAGGAGTGGTCAGGTTATCATTTCACGAGTAGTCAGATGACACCTTGTTACAAATAAGAAGGCCATTGCTACCTGGTGATAATTTGGACTCACATCATAAGTTATTTACCCATAAACCTTTTTGTTCTAAAAACCAAGATGACCACAGAGGATGGAGCTCAGAGCAGAAGAGATAGATGCAAACGGAAACAAAGCATTTGCTGCCCCAAGTGAGGAGTTAGTGTTTTTAGGAAAAGCGGTTTCTAAATCGCTCTTACAAATCCCAAATCCCCCATAGAAATGAAAAAGAAAAACAGGATAGCAAATGCAAATGAATAGAAGTAGTTTGAGGTGATTTCAACATATATCCTCAGGGTAACACGGCAAAGAACAGAAAATCTAATTAAAGGAGAAGAAAGTACTTTAGAAGAAAGTACATGGAATCTGAACATTCCAGGTTTTAGTTTGGAGGATATTAGCTTAATGTAGTGTTCTCCTAAGCTTCGCATTCTAGGAGGCTTCTATACTTGGGGAATATAAATACATTTAATAAATGATGGAGTAAGCAATAGTTAACATCACAACTACACACAAGTCTTTAGATATTAATTTAGCTTCTACTTCCAAGTCTTTATGTCAGTAGGATAATAGCTTTACAATAGGGGCAAAAGCCAAAGCTTGAGACCTCTTATAACTTTATAATAGTGCTAATGACCTAAATAGACTTATTCCCTGATGTACATGTACATTTCATATATACAATAACAAAATGCTTATTTTATCAAGACTAACAGATGTACACTAGGAAATCCCAAAGGTAGTATTTGTAAAATTGAAATGTTACTGACTACAAGGAGCAGAAACATCAACAATTTTATTGTCCATTTTATTTGGAAGGTCCAAATGCAATGTCTATTTAACAAGAGTGGGGCCAAGGACATGATTATGTTTAACACTGGATCTTTCATTTATTTTACCTTTCAGATGATAAGTCATTCTATTACCTTGCCTCTTTTAAAGTCACAAATATCAAATACAAAGAAACTTATGGAATAAGATCCTCAAGAGATTTTACAGAAAGAAGTCATCAGATTGAGAGAATGGTAAGTCCCACAGAAAATGGTTTATGAGTTTATACTCTTGCCATAATTTGAATGTGGCTGTTATGTGAACTTAGTCTCTCTGTGCCTTAATTTCTTTGACAGTAAAGTAGATAAAGTATCTGCGCAATGCAGTTACAAGTATTGTAAAATATTACAAAATATCTAGGCTAATTGTGTACACCTTTAACATTGTCTGTATGTCCTAGATTGTCAAGATTATGGAGTAAACAACTAATTAGATCCTGAGAAAATTAAAACAAGTTTCCATTCTTCTTTTATTGTTTTGGGGAGTACTGAGTTTCAATTCTTCACGTCAGGGCCTCCTGCTTACTAGGTCCTTAAAACTTGAACTGTACTCCCAGCCCTTTTTGCTTTAGTTTTTATTTTCAGATAGAAACGGGATTATAGATGCTAGCTAGCATGCCCTTTTAGTGTTTGAGCCAAGGTCTAACTACATTTTTGCTTGGACTGGTTTTGAATCTTTGCCTATCTTAATCTTCCAAGAAGTTGGTATTACAGATTTGAGCCACAGAATTGTGGCCTCATTTTTTAAATAAGTTTTTTATTGTGAAAATACTGTACAGAGGGGTTACAATCACACGAGCAAGGTAATGAGTACATTTCTTATCAAGCATTGTTGCCTCCTCCTTTGTTTTTCCCCTACCATCCCTTCCCTCCCACTTCCACAACTATATCCCCCGCTCTTGCCTAAACTGTAAAGTTCATTTTTTCACAGTGTCTTGTACATTTTATTGTTACAATGGGTCAACCTGTATCCCTATTTAAACAATTTGTTTTTTCCCTTCCATTCTCCAAATTATACCAACATTAAATATAAAAGAATCATGTGGTACCTTATAAATACGTTAGAAACAATAGCAAGAAAGAAAAAAAAAAACACTTGTGTCCTTATCTTGGGGTGCATTTCACTTAACATCATCTTACCTGACCTTTTCTGGTTGTCTCAGATATATACTAGTTATTTCAAATAAGGGAAACCATGGGGACCTATATTTCTTTGGGCCTGGCTTACTTCACTTAATATAATTTTTTCCAAGTCTTTCCATTTCCTAACAAATGGGACAATGCATTCTTTCTGATGGAGGCATAGAATTCCATTGTGTATATATATCACATTCTCTTGATCCATTCATCTACTGAGGGGCATCTGGGTTGGTTCCATATCTTAGCTATTGTAAATAATGCTGCAATAAACATAGTTGTGCTGGTAGCTTTAGTATGGCCTTGGTTGTGATCATTTGGGTAAATGCCCCAAAGTGGGATTGCTGGGTCATAGGGGAGCTCTATGTGGAGTCTTTTGAGGAACCTCCAAACTACTTTCAAAGGTGGTTGAACAAATTTACACTCCCACCAGCAATGCAGTAGTGTTCCTTTCTGTCCACATCCCCTCCAGCATCTGTTGTTATTAGAGTTCTTGATTATAGACATTCTAACTGGGGTGAGGTGGTATCTCAATGTTGTTTTGATTTTCATCTCTTTTATGCTTAGAGAGGTTGAGCATTTCTTCATGTGTTTATTGGCCATTCTTCTTTCCTCTTCAGAGAAGTTTCTCTGTAAATCTTTAGCCCACTTGTTTGTTGGGCGGTTGTTTCTTTGAGGATTGTTGTTGGGGGATTTAATTTTTGAGTTCCAGGTATATTTTAGATATGAGACCCTTGTCTGTTGTATGGCTAGTGAAGATATTCTCCCAATCTGTGGGCTTTCTATTGATCTTGCTAGCTATGTCCATTGCCATGCAGAAGCTCTGCAACTTCATGCAATCCTATTTGTCCAATCTTTCTTTGATTTGTTGTGTTTCTGGGTCTCTATTAAGAAAATTTCTTCCTGTGCCAAGGAGACCTAAGGTTTCTCCTATTCCATCCTGTAATGTTTTCAGGGTGCCTGCTTTGACTCCGAGGTCTTTGATCCATTTGGAGTTGATTCTGGTACAGGGTGGTATATAAGGATCTAGCTTTAGTTTTCTACAAGTGACTAACCAATTTTGCCAGCACCATTTACTGAAGAGGCTGTCTTTCTTCCATTCTTTTTTTTTTTTTAGCTTCCTTATCAAAGATAAGGGGGCTATATGTCTGTGGGTTCATTTCTGGGTTTTCAATTCTATTCCATTGGTCCTGAGGTCTGTTCTTGTGCCAGTAACAAGCTGTTTTGATTACTATGGCTTTATAGTAGAGTTTGAAATTTGGTATTGATAGGCCTCCAGCACTGTTCTTTCTGTTAAGGATCGTTTTTGCTATTGGGGTCTTTTATTATTCCATATGAATTTTTGGATTGCCTCTTCTATTTCCTTGAAGAATGAGGTTGGAATATTGATAGGTATCACATTGAATTTGTACATAGTCGTGGCCTCATTTTTAACTATGGCTTTGATCTTCTTTCCTTCCTTCCTTAAAAAAATTAGCATTTACTAGTTGTACATTGTGACTTCCACAGTGGCATATAATGTATCCTGATTAAGGTTATCACTTCCATCAACCTTCCTCATCCCCCTCAAATCATTTCTTGAAACAATTTCAGTGGGTTTCATTGTTCTATTTTCAATCATGTATATCAAATATTTCAGCTTTGTTCACCCTCATTCATTCTGTTAGTCTTCCCCACCCCCACTGATGCCTTCTCATTAATAGAGCTGTTTTACTTTCCTTCAATATACTTTACAGGTTTTAATTTATATTAATTATTAAGTGTGTTTCATCACAATAGTTCATATATGTGAATGTATAAATTAATTTTCTCTTACTTTCTCTTTCCCATATTCCCCACTTGCCAATTAGTGAGTTTATGTCATTTTCATACACAATATACAAACGTCTTTTGATATTATCCTTTCTCCATGATTTGTAATCATCATTCATTATGCAGATCAAGTCTACTTACAATTGAAGAAATGTAGACCCATTTCACCTTTTTTTTTTTTTTGGTGGTTGTGGGGCTTGAACTCTGGGCGTGGGTGCTGTCCCTGAGCTCTTCAGCTCAAGGCGAGCGCTCTACCACTTGAGCCACAGAGCCACTTCTGGTTTTCTGGTGGTTAATTAGAGATAAGAGTCTCACGAACTTTCCTGTCCGGACTGGCTTTGAACCACAATCCTCAGATCTCAACCTCCTGAGTAGCTAGGATTATAGGAGTGAGCCTTTGGCACCCGGTCTTCAATTCTGAATTTTAGCTATTGAGAATAGAGCTCAAATAAACATGGATATGTAAGTATCTTCTTTGTATGTTGGTTTGCACAGTTTTGGATATATGCCAAAGGGTGATATCACAGGGTCACAATGTACATTCATCTTAAGTTTTTTGAGGAAGCTCCATACTGAGTTGCATACTTGTTGCACAAGTTTACATTCTTACCAGCAATGTATCAAGGTTCCTTTTCCCCTACATCCTAACATCTGTTATTATTTGATGATTGCGAATCTGGGTGAGGTGGAATCTTGGTGAGTGTAGTTTTGATTTGCATTTTCTTTATAACTGAGGACCTTGAATATTTACTTATGTATCTGATGGCCATTTGGATTATTCTTCCTAAAATTATCTGTTCAATTCATTTGTCTATTTACTAGATGGGTTATTTCTACCTTTATTGTTTAATGTTTTGCTCTTTGTATATTCTGGATATTAATCTTTTAGCCAGTGAATATCTAGTGAAGATATTCTCCCATTCTGTGGGTTGTTTCTGGATTCCAATAATTGTTTCTTTTGCTGTACAGAAGCGTTTTAATTTCGTGTGCTCCCATTTGTCAACTCTTACTGATATTTTTCTGGCAACCAGGGTCTTTTTCAGAAAAATAATTACCCATTCGTCAATTTTCCAGAGTTTTCCCTATATTTTTCTGCAGTACCTACAAATTTTTAGGATTATTAGGATATTTTCTCCATTTGAAGTTGGGTTTTATAGTAGGCAGGGGATTTAGTTTCAGTCTCCTGCATATTGGTAATCAGTTTTCCCAGTACTGTTTATTGAAGAGGCTATCTTTTCTCCAGTGTATGCTTTGGTTCCTTTGTCAAAAATTACTGGAGCTGTGTGATTTTATTTCTGTATCATCTGTTCAATTTGGTTGTTGTTTCTGTTTTGTGTCAGTATCATGCTATTTAGTTACAGAAGTCTGGTATTGTGATACCTACAGCATTGCTCCTTTTGCTCAGACTTACTTTTGCTATTTGGACTCTTATGCTTCCATGTGGATTTTAGGATTAATATTTAAATTTTTATAAAAAAGATTTTTTGGATTGTGCTAGGCATTGAATTACATTTGTGATTTACTTTCAGTAATATGTCCGTTTTCATGTTATTAATTCTACCAATCCATAAACATAGGAGATATTTCTGTCTTCTGATGTCTTCTTCAATATCTTTCTTCAAGAAACTTTTCTTCAAGTTTTCATTGTAAAAGTCTTTTACTTCATTGGTGCATTTATACCTAGTTTTGTTTCTTTTGTGGCTAATGTAATGGAATTGTTTTCCTAGTTTCTTTCTAAACTTGCTTTTGCTGGGATTATTTGGCATTCTCCTCTATTTGGATCCTTTCTATTTATTTCTCTTGTTTTATTGCTCTAGCTAAGAATTCTAGTACTCTGAAGTAAGAATGATGAGAGTAGATATTTGATTTGATTTTAGTTTGTTTCCTTCAGTCTTCTTTAACAAAATAATTTCCATACTCATTTCAGCATTTTCTCTATTTTGTTTTTGAAATCACTTAATATAGCTCCTCAATGGATAATTCCTGGTATCAATCTCAAATTTAGTTATGTCTTTGAACATTTTGGTTTTCTTTTATGGTGTGTATATTTACCAAGGAATTTATTACTTAAAAGTATATTTGATGCACTAGTACTACCCAATATAGCAAAAACATCAACTAGAACAGCCCTCACTTTTGTCCCGTCAGGACTACAGACAGAGTCAGTTATCAAAACTTAGTATACTAGCTAGGAATGTAGACCTTTATGCTTATGAAAGTTATCCTACAACAAACAGGTAATGGTTGTGTAAACAGAAACTATATTAATATCATTCTTTATGATTAGCTCTAAGCACTATCTTTTAAAATTAAAAGGTGAAGTGTTTACAGGATAACTAATACCTTATAAAATAATTTTTTATTTTACTCTCTGAGAAGAACCTCTTCCTTTGCTGATCAAAAAGGAAAGATTTTCCCATGTTGATCTTTTTCTCATTGAACTTTACTTTCTCAGTATGAACAAGGTTTAAATTTGTATGCTTTTTATTACTGTTTACTTCTATATAAGCTAGTTCTAAATGTTGAAAAATCGATACACAGCATTCTTCTTTCCCACAGTTAATATTTCATATCCAAAAAGGTTTTACAATTATATTTCCACAGTTTTTTGCCATTCAAAGAATATCCCTAAAGTTAAGTCTGAATAGTCTTTAATAGTCTCTCTTCCTTTGTTTAAAAAAACCTATATCCTCATACATTTTATTTTTCTTGAAACTTCCAGTTTAGTCTTTCCTGTCTGTCCTCTAGGTCTACTTCACAAGGATAATCTTTGGCCAGGATGGTACTGCCCCCATGTGGGAAGTCACTGTTTTCCCTGATTTTTAAAGTAATTAAAGATTATTCTTTTTAACTAGTGCCTTTTGTGTATGAGAATTTTTTTGTTTTCTCATGTAATTGTTTCTTTAAACTTCTTGCTTTTGACTTTTGCAAGAAGGCCAATGGTATATGAAATTTATGTGCTTATACACACATACATGCTAATTTAGAGACTTAATTTTATTTTCCACCTATATAAGCAATTTTCTTAGTTCTACAAACTGACTTACTCCTAAACTGAGATGCTAAGCCATCTCTGCCACATATAAATTTTCAGCTTGTTTTCATTCTGTGATTATCAGCCCTCAGGCTTATCCTCTTAGTTTGACAGTAAGTGTTGTTATCTATTATTTTAATTGGAACTGCTACAGCAATTTACTACGCAATTATGTAGCTCAAAATAACAAACATTTGATTTTTAACAGTTCTGGAAACTAAAAACAGGAAATCAAAGTGTCAGGAGTTTGTGAGCAGGCTCTAGGCTCTTTCTTTGTTAATTCTAGCTTCTGGCCACTCCAAGTGGATCCTTACTTGTTACTTCAAAGCACAACAGAAGTTGTCATCTATGTCATCATCTTCCCATGGATTTCCTTCCTGTCTCTGTGATTTTTTTAGTCTCTGATTAGGATCATTCTATGCCTTTTTAGATCTATGATGTTCTCATTTTGAGATTTTTGGTTATATCTGCAAAGACACTTTTACAAACAAGAATATGTTTACAGATTCCTGGATTAGCTACATTTTTAATGGGCTCACTTTTTTCTTCAGCCCAGTGCAACTAGGATGATTTCAGTTGCATTCGGGCTCTTGGTAACATCCCCTGATCTTTTCATACTGAGATTTTTATTTAAGTTGTTTAAAATCTACAAACTTGTGTAGAAATAATTCACTTCTTTATTTAGACTTCTTTCATGTAGTTTAATAAAACTTTACATTAAAAAATCTTACCTTTAATCAGTTATAATCAGTGATATTTTTGTCATTGCTATTAATCCTTATTATTATATTTTAGGTACATATTCTTTTTGAATTTCTGGTCATTTCTGTCTTTTCAATCTCCTGCCCTTTTGGAACTTGTTATTTTTAGCTCTGTTCTGGATTTTCGGGCTAGTGGATTCTTTCCTTTGCTGAGATATAGTGCCTTTGAGAAGGATCAATCAGTGGCAGCTTTATTCCCCACATGACACTTGGTGATGTCTGGAGACTTGTTTCTCCATCACACTGAGGAGTGGAATGAATGACATGTAATGAACATGGGCCAAGGACACTGCTAAGCACACTGAAATTCAGTCAAACAGCCTCCTCGCTCTCAGCAAAGAATTATCTTAGTCAAAGTAATTATGGTCAGATATTCAGCTTCCTGGCTTTATTTTGTCTTATTTTGTCCATTATTTATCTTCCTTTGGCTGAGCTTAAAAGAAGTAAAATTTATTTTCTACTAAAGACATTTTTCTTCAAGGCTTATTTCTAATTTTACGTTTAACATTATTTTAATAAACTCTTCAAAAACAAAGAATATATGGACTGTTATTTGGAACTCCAGTTCTTACATATCTGTGTATTCAAATTTTATTATTTTACAATTTCTAGAATTGGTACTCCTAGAATATTATCTCATATCTATGAATACTTTATTTCCTCTTTTCATAAATATTTGATATTATACTTCATCTTTATTGAAGGAAAACAAATAAAATTAGTAGAAATCTGTGCATATTAAGCACATGAGAATTTTCTGGTTGGTTCTGATTTTTTGTTGTTGTTGTTGTTGGTCCTGGGGCCTGAACTCTGGGCCTGGGTACTGTTCCTCTGCTCTTCAGCTCAAGGCTAGAGCCACAGTGCCACCTCTGGCTTTTTCTGCTTAAGTAGTGTTGAGGAATCTAACCCAGGGCCTCATGCACGCAAGGCAAGCACTCTAGCACGAACTACCTTCCCAGCCCCTGGTTCTGTCTTTTTTTTTTTTTTTTATGATGACAATAACTTACTGTTGTGTGTTTAAGCATCAGAAACCACAAGGCTAAAAAATTCTCCAAAATGTAGAAAGTATCTCATAATATTTCAATTTTAGCTACTATTTCCTCTTCTCTTTTACTTTTTTTTGCAGCTATTTTCTTACTTTCTAAAAGATTCTTTCCACTCCAATACTCACTTTCATGGGTATTGAGATATTTCACTTTAAATCATAGTCTATCCAACTATATTTCCACTAATTAACCATCAAGGCTTCAGTTAATTTGTTTATGTAACTATTTAGCAAATATTTAAAGAATTTCATAGTCTAGAATTCTGTCAAATACTGGGCATTATACAAAGTATAAGGTATTGGCCATGTATTGATTTGGTAGTACTGGGGTTTGGACTCAAGGCCTTATGCTTGTTAGGCAGTTGCTCTTATCAAGTCATATCTCCAGCTCTGTTTCTAAGCTTTTGTGCTCAAGGCTAGTACACTTGAGCCACAGCTCCACTTCATTCTGCTAGTTATTTTCTTCCTTTCTTCCTGTCTTCCTGGGCATGCAAGCCATCCACTTATGTTATATTTCCTGTTCTAGCAAGGACAATGGCCATGAGACATTGAACCCAGCACTCGGTCAAGAAGGGTTCTCACTTTTCTGCTTGGGCTTGTCTTGAGCTGTTGTCTTGCTAATCTCAGTTCCTGAAGTCCTTAGGATAACACAAGTGAGTCACTGTCTTCTGGTTAGAAAATGTTTCATGTTTTATTTGTGGCAAAAATAAGCAGTGAACAATATTTAACAATTTATAAACATTTGAAATTATTGATAGCTTCAATCATGGTCCTTTAGCATCTTTCTCTGCTCTGCAGCCCCCAACTGAAATCCCACAGTCAGATCTGTGGTAGGATTTATTTTAAAACTGGATATATAATTTGACAATACCCCAGGGTCTTGATAGAGATATAAATAGAGGTAAGAATGATTTAAAGGGTGGCAGTGACCAAGATGAATTGTCCTTATAGATTAACATCTTGAATTGAAACAACTACCTGAAGATAATAAAAAATAAAATTAAAACAAAAATAGATAAGCAAACTAAAATTACTACTATAACATTTAAAAACAAGTTTTTATACTGAGGACTGCTGATTTAATTAAGCTAATGCATAAAGTATATCTATTTAATTTGATACAATGCAGAAAAGATTTGTTGAGTACCAAGTCCAAGACCAGCAGTATATGAGACACTATTCTGATACAGCCTGGTCTCCTTTTTCTTTCCAGGAACATTAGGTAAAGGATTTCACTCCTACTAACCCTCACTACTTCAAAACTATAAAATTTTGCTTGTTTACATAAAAATAAAATAATATAAATAGGGCTTCTGGTAGTTTTTCACTTATCTGATATATTGGCTTTACTTTGGAAATAAATGTGTAGAATAATCCAAAATGTTCATACTCAAAATGATAAAACAATGGTTATAGCTGGATGATTTTCAAAAAGACTGGGAAATTTCCATGACACCCATCTTCTACATGTAGCACTTTCAGCATGAAAAGCCTACAACTCTTGGCTGTAGGCTTTTCTAACCTCTTTTTTTCAGTAATAGCGTCTTTTTTTTTTTTTTTGTCGGTCGTGGGGCTTGAACTCTGGCCCTGGGCGCTGTCCCTCAGCTCTTCAGCTCAAGGCGAGCGCTCTACCACTTGAGCTACAGCCCCACTTCCAGTAATAGTGTCTTTATGCTCTGGCACTACAACAAAGTTTAAGGAATTATTCTTAAGATTGCTTTTTTTTTTCTATTTCAAGGAAATAAGCCTTGGAGATGTAAAACATTAACTTCAAAACCTTTTTTTTTCCACTGAATTTTATTGGCTCCTTTCTAGCTGCTAGCTAAACCTCATTTGAAAAGTGAGACTATGTGATTACAAATCTTCTCCAAAAATATAGACACTGAAATAGAGGCTTAACACAGCATCTGCTAGCTCCAATCAGTTTATTCCTATATCGGTTACATTCCAAGAAATAGGAGGTGACTTAAAATTGAATGGATTATCAATCAAAGCCTGTTAAGATTTTTGTAATAAGGAAATGGAAAGAGCAGAAAAAAGCAGAGAAGAACCTAAACATAAATGTGGTTTCAAAAGCACATCCTCAGCTTGATTTCTCTGGGGAAATCTGAGGCCTAGATTTCATCACACGTGTGGTTTTGAAGAAGTCAGAGGGTTGGGCTGTTTGTCTTATACCAAAAAGGACTGTCCAGGGAAGGTGGAGCAGAACTTCCCAGACTTCACTGGGTGAGGTACTCAGGTCAGGCAAGGACAAGCCACAGGAGAGATGTCTTACCTTTATGTTGTAGATGTAGCTAATAGCTATTTTACGTTTACATTTTCCTAGGTTATTAACTGAAATAGCAAAACACAATTTTCTGTAATTATCCTCAAGTAGATGTTTGAAGAAGCAATCCTATTATTTAGTTGATTAAGTTCAGGATACGTGGCATCTCTCTGCAACCATGCAGATGAAACTGAGCCACCTTGTGGAATGGGAATGGGAAGACAGGGAGTGGGAGAAGGGGTCAAGTTTAGTTCCATTTTTACAATATGGTTGAAACTGTGCCAGGCTTGTACATTCAGTATTCTACTTAACCTTCCCTCCTGGATCTCTCACAGTTACCTTTCAAAATTACCGTGTCTCCAGCTCATTGTTGAAAATTGTTCCCTCTCCCATTCTCATATCCTTATTCTTTTCCCACTCAATGAATTATATCGCTGCTCAGCTCTTGCTAGCCAAGATAATGCCCACCTACATTTTCTTGATTTTCACATCTCCAGGTCTAACCATTTACAACTTACTGTCTCTCTGCAAGACCTGTTAGTGTCTTCTCTCAGGTGAGCAATGTACAGTTCCCACTGTTTCCACGCCAGAAGCCATGTAACATCTACACAGCAGCCAGAATGACCTTCAAAACCACAATGTTAACCTTTTACTCCAAAATTTTAGGATAAAATCCAAGTTCCTTAACAAAGTCTCACAAAGACATGCTTTGGCTCAAATGACTCCTCCGACTCTACCCTCTCCTCCATGTTCACTCTAGTCTACCCACATTATTAGCCTTCCTTTGGATGCCTTGTACTTTCTGTCTCTTCAAAGTGGAGAGTGCTTTCTACTTTCTGTGGTTGACTCTCATCCTTCAAGTTTCACTTAAGCATGGTCTACTTAGGAAAGTCTTCTCTTTTCTGCTTCCTCAGCTACCAACCTATATTACATTAACAATTGTTTTTATAGTAGATGTCTTTGTGTTTCTTACTATTTTGAGTCAAAGGCTTGCACCATTTTTGTTCAATACTTCTTATCCACAAAAAAATAAATACTCCTTTCCACGTATCTATGATAGTGCCTCAAACTCAGAAGACTCCAAACTGATTGCGTTGATAGAATGAACAATTGACAGGAAAGGAGGCAGGTATACTGAGAGTCATGAAGAAGACAAATGCTAGTTTTCAGTGTTAAGATTAAACATAGCTGGAGAACTAATCAAACATTGAATAAAATGTTATATACTTAATTTGTACAAGACTATCTGCACACCAAGGGTAGTACAGTCTTTTTCTTAGAGGAAGTTATGATCTTGTTTATGTATGGAAGTTTATACAGGGAAAAGAAAAAGAAAAAATAAGTAACAACACAATGGGACAATATAAGAGCTGCCACCGTTCCGCCTTAATTATCAAAATATATGACTAGAAAGATCAGTATTTTCATTGATCAGAGGTGGAAAATCCCTGTGAGTTAGCCGGAAGCTTTTTTGAAGAGGTAAATGAAATGAAATCAGTGTTGTTGTTGCATTGGTCCTCTGCTGGAACATATTCTTCTTACCGTAGCAGGAAGTACACAGAACAGGCCTGACTTACTTTCATGGGTGGAACCCCAAAGGAATTCCCTAGCAGGGAACCTCTAGCTGGCTTCCTGTCACTACTAATCTTTATTCAGGACTTAATCTTCTTGCAGTACCCAACCAAAGGGAAACTGCAAGCTCAAGCCTGCAAAAAAAGCAACAGGGTAGGTATCAGTCTATTTAGTCAGAGTCACATCTTTTGATTTGCTTTAATGTTGGAGTTCAAACAAAGGACTAGGGCATTATTTTAAGGTAAATGAATAATTTTATTGTTATCTCATACTTTTTTAATGCAATAATTACTAGAAAAATTATTCTTAGGTTTGGATCATACAAAAGAAAAGAAGACTAAATTATATTTCTGAGGTCCTGGTAGAAAAAGACAAATAGCAGTTAACATTCTCCAAAAAATGTTTACAGCACTGATTACATGCCTAAATAAGAAATTTCCCTTATCTCTCATTAAACTTTGAAGCAGAAAAGAAAAATAACCTATTAAGAAGTAGTCTTTCAGGAGGTATAGATTCAGGGACAAAGAATTTTCTTCCTGCTTTTTTTTTTTTTGTGATACTAAAGAGCAAACCCAGGGCCCTGCACATGGTAGGCAAGTAGTCTTCTACTGAGCTACATACCTCATTCACTCAAAACATGTATTTGGTTGATAATAGGTCTTGGGATCTCGGCTGCGCTGTCCATGAGCGCTCCTACACTCTACCACTTTAAGCCACAGGGCCACTTCCAGTTTTCTAATAGTTAACTGGAGATAACAGTCTGAAGTATTTTCTGGCCCAGGCTGGTTCTGAACTGCCTCATGTCAGCCTCATAAGTAGCTAGGATTACAGGCATGAGCCACCGGCATCCAGCATTGAGTTGTTCTTTAGGAGCTTTGCTTACTTAGGGTATTCCCACTCATTAACAATGCTCCTTTACTTGATCAAAGTTTAGTTAAGCTTCTGAATCCTCTACTAGGCTCATCTGTGCAATTCAACGCTAGCACAAAACAGTGCTGTTGATTTATCAAGAATCCCGTCTCTGATATGTGATCATCCTCTGTAGGTGTGCTGGCCCCTCTTTCTTCCTTTCCCCAGGTGACATATGATCTTCTTGTTAAGTGGGTTTAACTAGAATCACTCCCTTAACCTATTGTTTTTCTTTTGTAATTTTAAATCCACAGACCCTCCACCCTGTTCCTTGTCTACAAATTCTCACTTGCCCATTCTTTGTTAAAAGTTAAGCCCTATTTCTCTGCACTGCAGTGCTGATCTATGACAATGATCCTGAATTAGTCTTCCTTATCAGGCTTTAACAAGAGGCATTGAGTAATTTTTCTTTCATACCCTAATTCCCAACATTTTTTCAAGTATATCAGACACTGTGTGTTGTCAATGTCACTCAACGTGGTTAGCGTGGGATCTAAAGCCAGGTAGCCCAGGCTCATGTCCCAGAACTACTTCTTGTGCCACCTTAGACAAGTTTAAGCCTCAGTTTCTTCACTTGAAATGGAGCTGGTGAGACTAGTATTTTCCTCCCAATACCCTGTGAAGTTCAAATGAAGTTCAATGCCCATCATGGGTTCATGTCCCAGAACTACTTCTTGTGCCACCTTAGACAAGTTTAAGCATCTAAGCCTCAGTTTCTTCACTTAAATGGAACTGATGAGACTAGTATTTTCCTCCAAATACCTTGTAAAGTTCAAATGATGTTCAATGCCCATCATGAGAATAGACTTAATGCATGTAAACTAATATGTATAGCTAATGGTCACATTATTACCGTACCAGAAGCTATCCATGTTTAGAGGTCAATGCTGTAGAAGTATTGATCTCATGATGTTTCTCTTTGAATAGAATCTTTTTTTTTTATAATTTAGTATGATATGTTCCTTATCTTTACAGTAAGTATATCAACAGTTAAAATTTTCAATGACGTTTACCTATGAGGCTGAGATAATTGAAATTTAGCTTCCTTGAAAGACAGAAGTGAGCTTAGTGAAATCCCAAATCTTATGACTCAAATCTGACACCAGCCTATGGAATAATCATCACTGTGGTATCACTCCTACGTTTTTCAGTCTCCCACAGCCTACATTAGCATGTGGCAACATAATTTCAGGTAAAGCAATGTGCTACCATCTCCTTCCTTTTATAGAATTGTTGATTCTTAATTCAAGTGCCCAGATTATTCATCACTCATGCATTGTTTCCCCTAGCTTGAACAATGTATGGAGCAATGGAGACACAAAAATGAACCAGACACACTCATAGAGGGAGACACTATTATGTATCACTATGATATCTGTAGTAGAATCATAAGATGCCAGGGTGGCTTAAATAAAGGAGTGTTCAGACAAGCTTTAAGGAGTATAAATCAAAGCTAACTTATTTACCATTGGAGTATCACTGATTTTTGCTGCTAAACTTTCTAAATTTACAGCTAGTTTGGGTTGATAGTCTGTATCTTTTTTCCATCCTCTTCCTATTTGGTGTACATCTTGAGGATAAACTGCCATACCATTACAGAGCATGTTTAGGTGAAAGCTGGATTGAAAGGGAATAAAGAGAGAGAGAGAGACCTTCCCCACTCCCGTCACATCTATAGATCTTAGAAGCTGAAGTAACACATGGAATAAATTTGTCTCATGTCAACAGGCCAGAATGTCATAGCTGATGGAAGAAAACACATCTCCACTTCGCAGTGCCAGTGGAGGCAATAGATTTTATACCAGGAAATGACTAACTATTTCTGTAGCTGTCCTTTCAGTTGGAATTTTAAAAACAATTGCCAGAGATGGTGGTTAAAATATGAAGCAATCTCCAGCCTATAAGTTAGGTTTGTGACAAATTATTAAACATAAAATATGACCTGGATATTTGGACAATGGTTTCATTCAATTATGAGTGGGAAAATATAGCAACCTTTTTGTTGATACTGTTACTTTTGAGAAAGGGCACTACCCTAATGGAAATCAAGAAAGGAGCTATAATTTCAAAGAAACTTTCGAACTCTGTTATGATTTCTAAATAGGTACATTTGATTTTCCTTGTTGTAAATGTTCTTTGTACTTTCCCATAGTAAATATCTTTCTTCAAGGAAAGTGGTTTATCATCTTATACAGTTTTTTTGTTTATATTTCTCTGCATTATTCTTGTTAGTGAGTTTGCACTGAAGCCTGCTCAAATTGTGTCTTAAGGAAAACTTCCATACAACTTCTTATAAATAAACACAATAAAAATACAAAGCAACAAGAGATGGGAGGGCTTTTAAGGTAAGAGCAGAGTAAGGCAGGGACCAATGAAGGGATGAGGTTGCTTGAACTGAAGGAGACATTAGTTTGGAAGTGGGAGAATAACTACCCAGTGTTTTAGTTTAGAGCTAATGTCAGCTGCTAATATTGAGAGGGAACATCTGAGGGGAGAAAAGACAGGGCAGAAATGCATAAACATGACTTTTTGATCAACTGACTTTATACTATATAATGGGATTGAAGCAAGAGAAGTGATTTTAATATGCAGAAGGTAAAATTTACTCAACATTGTCACTAGTTGAAGGGAGTCAGGAGGAGGAAAAATTCCCATGGGAGGGATGCAGTATTTCCTGTTCCCAGAGGCTGCAGAAAATGTGGAGCAAGTCTTGCTATGGAAATGAACCTTATAAAAACTTATGTGGACTTATGTGATTCTGACTTCTGGGTCTCAGTCCAGCATTGCTTTGACTCAAAGCTGGTGCCTTCACAATCAACCGGGCTCTCCTTAGGGAAGCAAAACCTTTAGGGAATCAGCTCTCTGAACATCCAAAATCCTTCACAGGTCTGGCTGGAAAACTTAGAGAATGAAATGATGTAACAAGTGGTAAAACTGTTACTAACTCTATACCCGGTGTGAAATTCTCCACATCATAGAGAGATGACTAAATGATGATGTCAGAGTTACAGGAAAGAAGTTGTTAGAAGTTATGTCAAATGGTCTAATAATAGCATAATCATTTAAGGAAGCAACAGCTAGCTATGCATAATGACCCATGTTGGTAATTCCAGCTACTCAGTAACTGGAGGCAGGAACAACATGAGTTTGAAATGGGCCAGGAAGACCTTATTTCAATAACAAAATTTAAAAAGGAATTGCAGAAGAAACTAAAATAGTACACTATTTTCCTAGATTTAATACTTAGCAGGCACACACACACACACACACACACACACACACAAAACCAACGATACTACTAACAGCAATGGACTAGATGTCTCACTCTGGAATGAGGACAGCAAACAGTATAGACTTTCTTAGAAATGAGGATGCTGCCTTAAAAAACAATATGCACTCTAAAGTTCTCCACTGCAGGATAGAACTCAATGCTAAGCTCCCTTCTTTGACTGGCACATTTAGGTGATGGCCCTAGACTTGGGTGCTTGCTGCCCAGGGAAGTACAGGCTGGATTGGGGGTGAGGAAGGGAGAGGCTTGTGGAACAAATGAAAAACTTCCTGGTCCAGAGGCTGCAAAACTTGTTCCTGCCTGCAATGGCTCCTGGTACACAAAGAAGGGAAGCTTCTCAAGTCAAAGCAGTCTAGAATTAGAGATCTGAGCAGTGACAGCACTCACCCTCAGCCAACATTTAGCATCAGCTTTATACACTAGGAACTACAAGAGACCCAAGCTAGTTTTCCTCTACCCAAATGCTGCTGGATGACAGATCTGGTACCCTGAGTATCTGGGTAAATATGTGGCTGCTTTTCTAGGCAGTCCAGTGGTGAAAAACCGCAACTCAACTCTGCCACTGCAACTGTCTGACTCCTGAGTAGATAACCAGATGATGATTAGGGAAAAATCAAACACTGCAAGAACACAAAATGATATGTGCTAGATAGCATACAATAATACCTCTGAAGGCTCATAGTCTCAATTCTCTAATCGAATCAGACTGACATATGTTAAACTCTAAGACCAAGTCAAGCACTGGTGGCTTACACTTGAGATCCTAGCTATTTAAGAGAGTAAGAGCTCAGGATCTCAGTTTGAAACCAGCTTGGGCAAGAAAGTCCTCAAGATTGTAAGTTTTTATTAATCAACCAAAAAGCCATAAGTGGATCTATGACTCAAGTGGTAGAGTGCTAGCTTTAAACAAAGTAAGTTCAGGGACAGTGCCCAGGCTGAGTTCAAGCACCAGGATCAGCAATAAGCAAACAAACAAATAACATCATTGCTTAGAAGAAATGTACTTTACTGGCAAAGAGACAAAGGTTAAAGTAAAAAGATAGCAAATGGAGTCTAAAGCAAAGGGTAGAAACTGCATTCATATATGAGAGAGAAGACCTCAAACAAAAATTAGTAGAAGAGACAAAGATCACTTTATAAAGAAAACAATCCAATAAGAAGTGATGACCATAAACATTTGTATAGTGGATATCAGTGCAATCTGATACAGACAACATTTCTGAACATTATAGATACCCATATAATAATAGCAGTGATAGAAATAACTCACTCCTGCCAACAGACAGATCATCCAGACAAAAATCCAACAAAAAGCTTCAGAATTAAGTGACACTGTAGCTCAAATGGGCTTTACAGACAAAATCAAATGAAAATGGAAATATAACTTACCAGAGCTATATTCTATCTACATTAAAAATCAGAATGCTTTCAAAGTAAGCTAATCATACCTCAGAGTATTAGAAAAATAAGAAAAATCCAAACTCAGAGCAGTAAATAGGAATAAGTAATATCAGTTTAGAAAACAATGAAATGAATAATAAAGGAACAATAAAAAAAATCAAATAGTAGAAAGATGAAGCTTAACAAATCCTTAGTGAAACTCACCAAAAGAAAGGAGAGAAGTTGCATGAATAAAATTGGGGACCTAAATAGTATAAAAAGAGCAATATTTTAATTCATTTGATAATAATTAAAATTAATGTAATCAATGATTTGTTAGAGACCAGATAAGGCATGAGATATGTAATATAATATGACCTAACTATCAATTCATAAATAAACATTATGAGTCAGGCATTGCCAATACCCCCATTTGACAAAGGTATAGGAATTTTAAACAGTTTAGTTCAGATTGTTCAGTTCTATAAGGATTAGCACTCAGGGTTAGTCCTTCTACTGTGAAAAGTGGGGAATCAACTGAAAACCTTGTCTCTAGGTAAATGAAAGAATGACATTTTTCTTAAGACTAATTCTTTTATTTCTATCAGATGTCTAGAATATTTCGACGTTCTTCTGGAGGAGGTCGATACATCAAATCTCATGTTATCAAATTAAGGTATGTAGACTTGATGCGTAACTTCAAAATTGTTGAATGGAGTATTTGATTAATGTGATTGCTCAATTACACTGAGAAAATCTTAGTAGCAAAAGGATTTCATGTATTTTAAGCAATGCAGATTCTATTTTTTCATCTTTTTCCTATCACAATTGGAAAGAGGTAAAGAGCACATGAGACATGACATGCTCCTGGAAAAACACCCCAAGAAGGACAAGAAATGAGATACTGCTGCTGACACCATCTGCCCCTTATGCATGAAACTAAGAACAAATTTGGTCATTTTTATGTTTCTCATTTTTATTACATTTTTAATTTAATTTATTTCATTATAAAGGTGATGTATAGAGGGGTTACAGTTATATAAGCAAGCTAAAGAGTACATTTCTTATCAAATAGTGTTACCCCCTCCCTCATTTTCTCCCACTTTCCCTTCCCCAAGACTCCTATCCCCCAATTTGTATAGTTCATTTCCAACATAGTGTCTTGTGAGTATCCTTTGACTTACCATTTTGTTTTTCCCCTTTCCTTCCCCAAATCAGATAAATGTGTGTACAAGAAACAGGGTACCAGAACCAAATACAGTGGCAACAGGGGATAAATCAAAGAAATTAAAAAAAAAAAAAAAGAGAAAAGAAATAACTTCACATAGTACATTAAAAGACCCTCTTGTTTCCATATCTTGGAGTTTATTTCATTTAGCATCATCTTATATGGTCATATGTACATAGCTATTGAGCTATTGTGATCCTCTGCTAGGACAATATTGAACACATACTAATTATTGAAAATGAGGGAAACCATGGACCCTATGTTTTGAGCCTGGCTCACTTCACTTGATATTATTTTCTCCAAGTCTTTCTATTTCCTTACAAATAGGGTGATGTCATTCTTTATCCTTTCATCTACTGAAGGACATCTGGTTTGGTTTCATATCTTTGTTATGGTAAATAATGCTGCAATGGACATAGTTGTGCTGGTAGCTTTAGTGTGGACTTCTTTGTGATCATTTAACCTTCTCTTTAGTAAGGTTTTTTTTTACCGTAGTGTCAGTGCATTTTGTTATTATTTTAAATTATTCTTAACTTTAATTTTAGTGAAAATTAACATACATAAATCTGGAGTTATGGTTTGATATTAAGTTAAATACTAGAATACATTATGAGGATATTTCTTACATGATTTCTAAAAGTTCTTAATTTCATATATGTATATAATGTATATAATGTTTATGCTTTTGCTTTATTTTTTGTTGGTAAACAGTATAAATATGGTTAAATTATTAAGGGATTCATTTCTTTTCTTGCTTTCTTGCTGTTCCTTTTTCTGTTCCTTTATTTTCTTTGTCTTCTCTCTCCCTATTTTATTCCTTCCTTCCTTTTTTCATTTCTTTTTCTTTTGTCTTTGGAAATCATTCTCAAAAGTTGTTAGAAGCTTTCTGGCCCTACAAATCACAATATTACATTGTAAATTTTAATCACTGAACTAATGATCTTTTTATAAACTTCTCTTTCATTTACTAACCAAAGTATCAAACACTAAACTATTTGTGTTTTGTTACAATAAAGGCTATTTTATTTTCATAGCACAGAACTCATTGGACAGTTTTGCCAATCTCCCAGAGAGGCTAAAAGATGTATTCTATGTGCTCATAAAGCAAAGGTCTGTTCACTGGGTTTGGCAAACAAAGGTGTTATCTCTGCTGTGCACTCAGAAAAATAATGAGCTTGGTTATAAATTTTCTCAAAACACATTAAAAAGCAAATTCTTTAACTTCACAGAAAGCGTGATTTCATGATCATCTCCACCCAGCAAATAATCAAAGCAATGAGTTAAGAAAGGGCAGAGAATCTGATCATATTTAATAATATTTATTAAAATGAACTCCAGGAAATAGAAACAAGAGGTTTTTTTTTCTCTTTGTTGCTGTTTTGTTTTCTTTTCCTTTTGTCTTGTTAGTTTACAATAATGATAAGAAAGATTTTTTGTTTTTGTTTTTTTTTTAAAGAGGAAGGGCAGAGAATGGTCTTCTTTGGGAACTCTGGGCTTGGGTACCGTCCCTGAGCAATTCAGCTCAAGGCAAGGGCTCTACCATTTGAGCCTTAGCTCCACTTCTGGTTTTCTGATGGTTAATTGGAGATAAGCATCTCACAGACTTTCCTGCCGCTGTTGGCTTTGAACTATGATTCTCAGATCTCAGCCTCCTGAGGATTAGGATTACAGGCTTGAGCCACTGACACACTGCAGAAATATATCTTATACAGTATTTTTAGCATGTTGCCTTTATTTCTTCTACAGTGCTTCTAACTTTCCCAATTATTGAACATCCACTCTTATTCCTTTGGTCTAGAGATAATTTAAGGTATATCATCCATTATACTTCTTTAAACTTAATGAGTTGGATCAGTCATTGGCATGATTTGTCTACTGTTTTGCTCTTTAGTCCAGATGAAAAAGGTGTGAACATTCTATTAGTGCTCATGTTCCGGTACCCATCTACTGATAGTGTTGAGCGAATCAAGAAAAAGATAGAAAGGAATTTATATCAAAGTATGAAGATCAAACAGTTACCTTTGACTATAAATAAACCATCATTTACACTCACACGTAAGTCTGATTTTTATTTGCCATTTTTGTAAGTACCTCTGCTTGACTTTATTTTTCATTGGAATTTGGTTGATTCATTCTTTCATTTATGAATTTATACTAATACTACCAATTGATGTAGAACAAAACTAACAAACCAATTGATATAGAATAAAACTAACATACGTATTTACTATGAGGTAAAATTTGCTATTAGATTATTTCTCTTTTTTTAAACTAGGGCTTGTGAGAAAGCTTAAAATATTTTTTCCTATATGAGCTGAGATTGGATTCTTACTAAGCTCAATAAGATAGGTATAATTTTCACTATTTTATGGGCAAGAAAATTAAAAGACATTGCATGACCCAATCCCTTGGAGTAAGTAAATATAGGTATTGTAAACTATAGATGTCTTTACAGGTCAATTCTGGGAGTTACTTTTTTCTTTTTTTTTGGTTGGTCATGGGGCTTGAACTCTGGGCTTGGGCGCTGTCCCTGTGCTCTTCAGCTCAAGGCCAGCGTTCTACCACTTGAGCCACAGCGCCACTTCTGGCTTTTTTTTTTTGCTTATGTGGTGCCGAGGAATCGAACCCAGGACCTAATGCATGGGAAGCAAGCACTCTACCACTGAGCCAACTTCCTAGCTCCAAATCTCAGTTCTTAATAATGTCTCTACAACATGATCATATATCCTAAAAATAAAATATCTATTTTAACATAGGTCCTATTGGTTCCCTTATTTGCAATTACTAGTTTATGTTTGAGACAAGCAGAAATGATCAGATAAGTTGATGTTAGGTGAAATGAACCCCAAGATAAGGGGGGGTGGGAAATAGGAAGGGATGGTAAGGGGAAACAAAGGAGGAGGCAACAATGCTTGATAAGCAATGTACTCATTATCTTGCCCATGTAATTGTAACCCCTCTGTATGGTATTTTCACAATAAAAAAATTTTAAAATGAAGAAAAGAAGCACCAAATTAAGAGGGATAAATCATTTTTTCCTTCTTTTAATTTCCACATTTGAATTAATGAAACGAAATTTCTCAAACCATTTATTTGTTTTTTATAATTTTGTTTAAATTTGTTATTGTAAAGATGATATACAGAGGGTTTACAGTTACATAAGTCAGATGAAAGAACATTTCTTTTTGAACAATGTCACCCCTTCCCTCACTCTCTCTCAGCTTTTCCCTCCCATCCCCATTCACAAGTTGTGTAGTTCATTTTCAACCTAGTGTCTTTCCCCAGTAAGCAATACAGTTAACAAAAAAAAAAAAAAATATCTATTATAAAAATTTACTGTGCTGTTGAAGTTGTAGAATTTTTATTTGACAAAAATAACTTTTGACCTCAGTCACACACAATGATCATTTATTACACAGGTTGTGTGAAAACTAATACAAGTATATTCTGTCATTATGCTCAGTACCAAGAAAACTAACAGCATGTATTGTCTTCTGCCATACACATGCCACTCATTAAAAAAAAGATATCTCTAGGAAACTTCTAGTAGAGACTGGGACTTTCCCATCTTTGAATGTCATAGATCAGAGTGCTCAATCAAAGGAGCCCAAGAAACAAGGGCTCTGTGAGCTTCTCCCACTCTTTTCTCTTCTACTTGACTATCAAAGCCAAGCCACATAAACTAGAATATCAAATCAGCTCATTAAACAGAAATATTACTCTAACCTTCCCTGAATTTCTGTGTAGGAGATGGTCAGAAAAAAATTCTGTTGCTTGGGGCTGGGAAGGTGGCTCAGTGGTAGAGTGCTTGCCTCACATGCATGAGGCTCTGGGTTCGATTCCTCAGCACCACATAAGCGATAAAGTTGTGGCTCAAGTGGTAGAGCGCTAGCCTTGAGCTGAAGAGCTGAGAGACAGCGCCCAGGCCCAGGGCTAAAGCCCCACACCTGACAAAAAAAAAAAATCTGTTGATCATGAGGCCCTCCTTCCAGAGGGTACTGCCTAGGGAAGAAAGAATACTGTTGTGAAGGATCAAGAAGAGACTGAACAAATAAGCCCTGTTGGGCTTCCCCTCAGTCTGTTATTTTGAGATTATCTCCTCTTGTTTATTTGTATTTCTACAATATATGACCATGTGTTTGTTGTTAGAAATAATTGAAATGGGAAAATTTTTCCTGAGTTTTTGTTTCTTGAGTCCTGAAAGACTCCTATGTTAAAAAAAAAAAAAAGGAGTTTGTGTATTTTCCCATGCTAATCTATCCTAGTCCATTTTGTGTCAGAATACCGAGGAACTCTATAACGGATAAATACTTTTGTTGCTGCTGCTGTTGTTGTTTTCTCCATTCTGGGAATGTCTGTGCTCCCCAGAAAAGTGACAGTATGATTTTTCCACTTTCTTGCTGACCAACAAAACAGAACTGCTACTAAGTCAACCGAAAACCAGTGTAACTACGTTTAAATAAGCAGGAATACGTAACTCTGAAATGAAAAGGATGAGACAGAAGGTGTCAAAGGTGTCTGTGTCATAGGTGGGGTCTTTGCACTGTGAGAGAGCATCCTGCACTGCCCATCATATCTGTGACCTAAGCCACAAGCTTCCTGGCATTCCAAGGTAGAGACAGTCCTTAGTGAGGGTTGGTTATCACTTTTTGTCAGACTGAGGCCTTGAAATTGGGTCCCCAGGGACAAGTGATGCCCTTAGCTTCCTGGATTTGCTCTCTCATTGTTGGCCATTGGAATGTGCCTGAACCATCTAGTCTGATAAAGCGGTGATTGTGATAGAAATTGGGGGTTGCTTCTTCAGTTTTTGCTTAAGCGCCAAAAGAAAGCAAGCAAAGGCATTGATCTATATTCATTCTTTCCTACTTTTATATTCTCCTTCTCTTTTTTTCCTCCCTCCCTCCCTCCCTCCCCTCCTTCCTTTCCTTTCCTTTCCTTTTTTTTTTTGTGTGTGTTGTTGATACTGGGGATTGAGCTCAGGCCTTGAACTTACTAGGAAAGTGCTTCACCACTCAGTTATATGCTCAGTCCTTTTGTTTCTCAGATAGGATCTCTTTCTTTGCCAAGGCTGGCTTTGGACTTTAATCTTCCTGTCTCTGCCTCCTGTGTAGCTGGAAAAACACATGTGTGCCATCACATCTGTACATTTTCTAATATCTTTTTGTTTCCAAAGAAATATCAGAAAACCAAATGCTATCTGATTTTATTCTCAAGTAGAAATTTACAATTTGAACCAAAAATCATATGAGAGTAGAGGTTGATTGTAAAGCCCATGTTCTCTTGAAATATGAATGTCTCAGATAATCAGCATCTCTATTTATGAAACTTTGGCAAAAATAACATGAAAATGGGGACATATTTCATGCAAATTAATTCATATATTCATATATTACAGCTATTGACAGCAGAAAGATGCGAAATCTTCTCAACAGTCGTAAGTTCCAAACCTCAGAAGTAACTGTTAATTTCAAGTAAAGATAATGTTTAAGAGCTGCAGAAAAGTTAGTTTAATTTACCAAACACTTTGATCATTTTATGCTTTTATAAACAATTCAGTCTTTTTAATCTCTTAATATTTACCATATTAAATTTATAAGTTTATATCAAATAAGTATTCTACATATTATATTATTATTCTCTTTAAAAATTGCTCCATATTCTCTCACAATTCATGAGAATGCTTTAAACTAGTAATGAGCTAAGAATTTTCTTGCCATTTTACTGTTTTCTTCTATTTTTCTAGAAGTATTTGATATGCATATTTCTTCTACCTTTGCCATTTGCCCTCCAATACTTCAGCATATTTTTAATTTTGGTAGACAAATATATGCCCATTAAAATATTTTAAGAACACTTCCTACTTTCTATATGTGTATGAAGGTAGAAAAATAAAATCTATCAAAGTTGTCATACAAAGGGGTGATCAGGTATGGGGGAGAGGGATGGAGGAGGTGAATTTGATAGGAATACATTGGCTGCAAGTATCCAAATGTCACAATGAAATCCCTTGTTTAATTAATAGATGCTAATAAAATTGTTTGTCTTTAAAATATCTTTAGGGAGACTGATTTTAAAGTTTGACCAGTTGAAGATTTGACATTGAGGAATAAGAATCCTTTAATTTTTAGAACTTAAAGAATATAGTTTTTTAAAATATAATTAATATAGTCCTTGCAAAAGAAGTAAATTAATTCTCCTTAGTTGTGTGAAGGGCTGTCTCTCCATTATAAGAGTGCTATTTGCTGCTGGTGTGAATCTCCTAATTTTATATCCTACTTGCTCAATTAGCAATGTATAGTCTCCTCCATGGTTTAGTTTTCTCATCTAAAATAAATGTTGCTAGAAATGTACCTCAACCATTTAGCAGGAGATCTATACATTTCTGAAATACAATTAATTATCCATTGATAAAATAAAAATCAAAATAGTTGTAGGATGAAGAAAAATCCCTTCCTGCACATTAGATATGTGCTAACAAGGGCAGAGTGCCACAAAGGCATTGCTTGTAACAGGAACAGAAACTGTCAGAGGGATTCTCAGTTATGATGTCTGGTTGACATTATTCATCTATGAATGTTTTACAGAAACAGAAGTCAATGTTTATACTGAATTCCTTGACATGTTAGCAAATATTTCTTAGACTCAACACTGTGAGTAAGCTTTGTATAAAGTAACTTCAGATGCTGAGTGATATGACTATGTTAGAGTATGAATGAATTTCCAAAGTAATTCTACCTAATACAAATCAGGATCTCTCTGTCTCTGTCTCTGTCTCTCTGTCTCTGTCTCTGTCTTTCTCTGTCTCTCTGTCTCTCTCTGTGTCTCTCTCTCTGTCTCTCTCTCTCTTTCTCTGCCTTTCATGAGAGCAAACTAATACCTCGTTATGTGACAGGTTGTGGGATAAGGATGACATCTTCAAACATGCCATTACCAGCATCATCTTCTACTGAACGAATTGTCCAAGGAAGGGAAACTGCTATGGAAGGGGAATGGCCGTGGCAGGCTAGCCTGCAGCTCATAGGGGCAGGCCATCAGTGTGGGGCTACCCTCATCAGTAACACCTGGCTGCTCACAGCTGCTCACTGCTTCCGGAAGTAAGTGTAATGGAGCATTTGTGAGCATCCTTTACGACTGCTGCATTTATTTGCTCTTTGTCCCTCCATTTCTGTGTAAGGGCAAGTTTTATGTCTATTAAAAATGATCCTGGTTGTTGAGAAAGTGTGGTGGTGAAACACTTCTTGACAAAATGTCCAATGACCAAAGCAGGTTGAATTGGCCCTACTTTGTAAGGCTTCCCTCTCTCGTTCACAATGTATAAAGGGATGGAACAATTTGATTTTGGATTTCCAAATAGTTGATGAGCTCCTCAATAGGAGGCATATTAGGTTACCATAGCATGCAGAATTCTAATAGCTAGTGTCTAGCTTTGAAGTGAGCTCTACAATCCTAAAACTTCTGTTTGAATAAAATCTTCCCTTCACATATGAATGAGTAAGATATGTGACAGAATTCCCTCCTCTGGGCCCAACTTAGGGCAGTACTTTGGAAACCACCAATCTTTCAGGTTTTCATTATTCTTAAAAGTTGACGATTCACCAACATTGAAATCCCTCCCTTTTAAAATTCTTTTTGTGTGTGATTTCCGTCTTCAGAATTTTCCTCCACCCAGAAGACTTGAAGTGTCTGTATATGTCCAATTATTCTTGGTGGGAATATAGTTTAAAAGAGTTAAATAGACTTTGGAGAAGAATTAGGAGGCATAAAAAAAAACTGAATAGATTTTGCCTGTGATCTCAGTTGTGGGAGGGCAAAGTGTCTGTGAGAGCAGTTTATAAGAGAACAAGCCATGCTAGATCAAAGAGGAGCATGGCTTGTTGTTAGGTCAGCTTAGCCTTGAATACAAGGGAGGGGAATGGGTACAGGTGAAGAAATAACTGTGTGTACACATGAGGGCTTACACAGCAGACAGAATCAACCTAGCCTCAAAAAGCACAGTACAGGCCAGTAAACAAGAGCCAACAAGTAAGTCATAAAATAAAAATAGATGAAGTAGTTGATACAAAGGCATAATGCCTATTGATGTGCATAGTATTTAAAACAAATAAAAATGTCTACTCAACTCACTGAAATTGAGAAATAGAGAAGAAACAAAATCCGAAGAGTTCTTAACGAGACAGGAACTTAAAGTTTGAAAATGAATAAAGCCAACTAAAAAATTATGTCTAATTATTTAATAGTAGGAAGTATTTTTCCTATAAAGTCATCAAGTATAAGTCTCTAATCAGAGGGTTCTCTCAATAGTAAAATTCCAAAAGTGGAGTAGAAGTACAGTTGCAATTTTCATTTTGTTAAAGAATAAAGTGAAGCATAACAAATCTTTTTTTTTTTTGTCTTCCAGGAATAAAGACCCAAGTCAATGGATTGCTACTTTTGGTACAACGATAACGCCACCTGCTGTGAAACGAAGTGTGGGGAAAATTATTGTTCATGAAAACTATAAACGAGAAACAAATGAAAATGATATTGCTTTGGCTCAGCTAACTGGCCGTGTTGAGTTTTCAAATATAGTCCAGAGAGTTTGCCTTCCAGATTCGTCTATGAAGTTGCCCTCAAAAACAAGTGTTTTTGTCACAGGTTTTGGGTCTATTGTAGATGATGGTAAGCATTCAACCTAATTTTGTTAGTACAAAAATGTCTTCAGGTTAAACAAGCTTTTCATAAAAATAATGCTAATGCTTCCTAGATGTAGGTCCTTGGGCAAAACGGATTGGTGGGTTGAAAAGTTAAAGAAATAGAGCTTAATCTTTGAGTTTACAAATGAAGTTCTGGTAAAGGGGGATGACTGATATAGAAGAAAAGGATATGATATCAGAAATAACAAAATATTATAGGAGTAACTAATTAAAAATTATATACTTCCTAGATACATATTTTGATCAGCATCAAACTCTTAACAGTAGGTTTTTGTTGCTTATTCGAATCAATTCTCATTTTCATAAGCATCTGTGATGTCCATAAATGTGAGAATAGGGTATGAATATTTTGAGAAATCTTATTTTTGTTAATTAACAGTAATCTTAATCTAGCACTTTTTCTAATGTTGCTGTACTGAGGCTTGAGCTCAGAGCTTTGGGCACCCTACCACTTGAACCATACATTTAGCTCACTTTTCTGCTGGTTATTTTAGAGACAGAGTTTCCTAGATTTTACTGACCAGGCCGGCAGATCCTCCAGGTCTCAACCTCCAGACTAGCTAGGTTACAAGTATGAATCACCAACACTCTGATGTGTGTGTGTGTGTGTGTGTGTGTGTGTGTTTATATAATGTATGTTTTGTGCTTCTGCCTCTGAGAGGATACAATTTATGTGTCTTCCATGTTTCATATGCAATTATATTTGAGAGACACTGTTTTGTTTATCTGTGTATGTATGTTTGTGTAATAGGACCAACACAAAATAAACTCCGGCAAGCCAGGGTAGAAACCATAGGCACCGATGTGTGTAACAGAAAGGATGTGTATGATGGCCTGATAACTCCAGGGATGTTATGTGCTGGATTTATGGAAGGAAAAGTAGATGCATGTAAGGTACGTTCAAAGTTAAGGTCAAAACTTCAAAAGAAATGTTTCCACCAGATACTAACGTTGGCATATAGTATATCTTGGAGGAAAAACAATGACATCTATTTCACCAAGAGCTAAGCATATTTAATAATCCTAACAACAAATATCCTTGTATCAACTATTTAATGTGACTTGAGCCAAAGACAAAACACTTCCATTTATAGAGTGAGATACCCCCCACTGCCATAATTATCCCCATTTTTCGAATAGGAAATGAATCTATGGCTTCCACTTTTGCTCTTCACAATTTTATGCTGTATTATTTTATTAAACAAAATATCATATTTTCCCTCATAAAATAATGAGAAATGACATTAATGTAAAAAGAGATTGTTGGGGGGACAGCAAAAGGACAGAATGCAAAAGGAGCATGTAATAGAGCATGTATAATTGATTGACATTATACATTATATATGTATGTATATAGACCTATATGTATATAACTATACAGGTACATATATATATATATATATTTGTCAAAAGGCACCATAAAACACATTTGCACATTTTTACATTT
This sequence comes from Dipodomys spectabilis, assembly GCF_019054845.1. Taxonomy (NCBI): domain Eukaryota; kingdom Metazoa; phylum Chordata; class Mammalia; order Rodentia; family Heteromyidae; genus Dipodomys; species Dipodomys spectabilis. The sequence continues at coordinate 24,598,095 of NW_024870720.1, read as the reverse complement.
ATGGATGCTAGTAACATAGCTCATTAAAAAACATCAACTTCTAAACAAGACTCAGAAAGCTCCACAGGGTTCATAATCTCCTATCTCTCCATTCCTCTCCTCTAGTTCCCTTCTTTCTAGCCTCCTCCCCAACTCTGTCATCTCCCAGTGTTTGCAATACTGTTCCATCTGCTGAGAATGTACTTCTTTTCCATTTGCATTTCATTTTCCTTTGTTTTCATTCCAGGGCGATTCTGGTGGCCCTCTGGTCTATGACAATCGTGACGTCTGGTACATTGTTGGTATTGTAAGTTGGGGACAATCATGTGCTCTTCCAAAAAAACCTGGGGTGTATACCCGAGTGACTAAGTATCGAGACTGGATTGCTTCCAAGACTGGCATCTAATGTAGATGGCCCCATGAGTTATATGGTTCATGAAACTGAAACACTTACCTACATATTGTATATTATCATTTAGATTCATGAAGGTTGAACCAGTGTTTTTGCTAGATGTCAGGAAACTCTTCAGTCCTGGACCAATTTAACATGTGGTGACTTCTTTGTATGAATAAGACCAAACTCTACCATGAGGGAAGAAGACAAAGCAACGGACAGGAAGCACTGATTCCTCACTCACAAAGCAAACTGTGACACCTCTTAACGAAATGAATACCTTATATAAGTGGTCTCCCTCCATGGAGGATGGGAACATCATTTTCTATAGGAAATGAAGAACTGCTGGGCTGCCACAATCTTACCTCAGATGATATGCAGAACACCAGGAATTCTTGTTGTAAATAGGAAATGTCAGTCTTCCCTGAGGATTCAGGGCATCATATTCTAAAAGTGATGACAGGACATACATTGGATAGAATGAAGGAGCACGGGGCCTGCAATATAACTTGAACTCTCAACCTGTATTTCTATGTAACAGTACAGAGCAGCAGAGTGCTGTCATAAACCTCAGGAACTATCATTTATTGAAATGTGTCCGAACTTGCCATCAATGTTTCAATATGCACTACTCAAGCACTACTTTGGGAAGCATATTGTGTTGTTAAGAAGTATTTATGATTTACTCTTTTTAACACTGTCTTGCCATTCCTACATCAAATTAAAGCCAGCCTAGAAAAAAAAAGAAAACAAAAGACTCATTGGAGCATTTTTTATGAATATAAAAAGGACATAAAGCTGAGCTGGTTTCAATAATTACTAGCACAGCAGAGTGCTAAGTTCTTCATGGAAGAAACTCTCTTATGATTTATCTAGAAATTATATCAGCCTATGGCTACTGGTGCTTTTTATTTATTTTTTTTTTGTCGGTTGTGGGGCTTGAACTCTGGGCCTGGGCGCTGTCCCTCAGCTCTTCAGCTCAAGGCGAGCGCTCTACCACTTGAGCTACAGCGCCACTTCCGGTTTTCTGGTGGTTTATTGGAGATAGGAATCTCACGGTCTCTCCTGCCCGGGCTGGCTTTGAACCGCGATCCTCAGATCTCAGCCTCCTGAGTAGCTAGGATTACAGGCGTGAGCCACCAGCGCCCGGCTTGCTTTTTATTTTTTTATGTCTTTAGCTCTCTTACAGGTTGAGTGGCCATTGTGAGGTTGTGTGTGCTTTGTCTAAAAACACCGAGCATAATGGTTGGCATATATAAGGCACTACATAAAAGGAAGGATCCACGTTTTAATATTCAAGAACTCAATTCAGTTAAATAAAGGAATGGCCTTGAAGTTTACCTGTAGCTGAAATTATAGTGTTGGACTTAGTGAAACAGCACAGATTGTCTTTGGACTAGGCTTCTGGGAATTTGAACCCATGCCACATATACACTGTTTGTTCTCAGGCAAATCACCTAATTTTTCTGTTCACTGGCTTCTTCATCTGGACAATGGGAATAACAGTGATGCTACCTCACATGCTTGTTACGAGGATTGAATGCATTAAGACAAGTAAAGTATCACTGCTGCGACTGCACAGAGCAAGCCCTCAAGATGGATATGCTACTATTGATCATAACCACTGTGCTTTGGATTCAATAAAACTATTTGTAAAAACAATTGCTTCTTACTCCTTTAAGACAGCACAATTGATTTTATCATACGCTAAATGACATTGTAAAAATATAGGCGAAGGATTAGACTTCCAAAATCACTTTCATGACTCCTTAACTTCCTTTGAAATACATCTACTTACAGACAAGTAGTCTATAGATCATTTAACTACAGGAATGTACCCTTTGTATTCATTTTCCCACCTTCATCCAGGCACAATTGTTGCTCTGATCTGTCAGAGGAAAACCTGGCCTATCCATTTCCTTAATGACTGAAAGTTTTGTTGGTTTACATGTATATGAGTTTCTATGTAATAATATATGTAACCAAAATAAATACAACTTAAAAAGTGGCCTAGATGCTACTATTTACTTCTCAATAAGATGTAAGCATAGAAAGGTTTTGCATGAACACCTCTTCTTTTTCTTTTTTCTTTTTTGTGTGTGTGAGTGCGTATGCATGTGCTCACATGCACTTGTCCTGGGGCTTGAACTCAGGACCTGGGCGATGTCCCTGAGCTTTTTGGCTCAAAGGTAATGCTCTACCATTTGTGCCACAGCTCCACTTCCAGCTCTATTTCTTGGTAGTTAATTGAACAGTCTCATGGACTTTCCTGCTCTGGCTGGCTTTGAACCACATTCCTCAGATCTCAGCCCCCTTAGTAGTTAGAATTACAGGCATGAGACACAAGCACCTGGCCACTCCTCCCTTTCAAAGAGGAAATGTCTTCAAAATTCTGAGTTAATGATTAGTAATAACTATCATCAGAGAAAGCATGGTAAAACCATTCTTACACTTCAATTGCTTAACTTCTCATAGTCTGCATATAGCACAGAAATATCTAAAGATTTCTAAAAATATTGGCAAGTAATAAATGGGCTTGATTAATGTTAGACTTATATATATATATATATATATATATATATATATATATATATATAAAGTAAATATCTCTTTTGGTACACAGAGGAAAGCAAATCTGTCTATCAACAACTTACCTTCTGCTTTGTTAAGTTCTAAAACAGTTCATGTATACTTTTGTGTAATTTTATTTATATTTCATAAGACTATGACAATGTTTTATATATGAAGTTTCTATAAAAATATGTATACTGATTTAAATATTTCCATGCTTAATTAAATTAAATGACATTTTAACACAAATGAAAAGAATAAATACAAAAGGCCGTAAGGAAACCTGAGAAATGGAAAAGAGAATTTTTAAATGGCATTTATGTATTTGGAGTTTGGTATTTACTGATGGGATATTCTAGGAATCATGTAATATCTTTTATCTCATGTTTTATATCTGTTAAAAGGAACAATAAACTATAATGGATTGTGTGGGGTTTTTTTTGATAAATAATACAGTTGAAAAGTTAAAAATGTTTAAAACCTGCTCAGAAGATATAATGTATATTATTGTATTAATACAGATGGTATTGAAAACATAGTAAGATTATAAAAAAAGCTTAATTTGTGCTTTTCATAGTGTTGGCATTTGTATTGCTTTGTGGATTTTGTAAGCAAAAATGTGGTTTAAAATAAACAAGTAAAAAACAGCAACAAACATTAGGTTTTCCTGGGGGAAAAACATTAGTAATTTCACTAAGCTCTATACTTTTTCCTACACTCTTTCAGATTCATTGTTTTCAGAGATAGATCAGATGCACTAGTAATACAAAATAAAATCATTGCAGAATCTTCATTCTCATGACTGTCATAAGAATGAAGGGTTTGGGCTGGGAAGGTGGCTCTGTGGTAGAGTGCTTGCCTCGTACACACAAGGACCTGGGTTTGATTCCTCAGCACCATATAAGCAGAAAAAAAAGGATGGAAGTGGTGCTGTGACTCAAGTGGTAGAGCACTAGCTTGAGTGGAAGAGCTGAGGGACAGCGCCCAGGCCCAGAGTTCAGCCCCACAACGGACAGAAAAAAAAAAAAAAGAATGAAGGGTTAGTATCCAAATATAGAACAACATTGGACCAGAATTTTTAATAGTCAACTATTGTTGTTTTCATTATTGAACAAGAAGAATAACATAAATATATTAACAGGAATTTAGCTTTTCAATGTAATAAACGTGTGTGTGTGTGTGTGTGTGTGTGTGTGTGTGTGTGTGTTGTTGGTCCTGGGGCTTGAACTCAGGGTCTGGGTGCTGTCCTTGAACTGTTTTAACCCAAAGCTAGTGCTCTACCATTTTAGCCACAGCTCCATTACTGGCGTTTTGGTGGTTAATTAGAGATGAGAGTCTCACAAACTTTCTTTCTTGGGCTGGCTTTGAACTGCAATCCTCATATCTCAGCCTCCTGCATATGCAGGATTACAGATTTGAGCCACTGGCACCCTGCATTGGTTTTTGTTAATATGTTTGTTTGACAGCAAATGATGTTTGGTGGTATTCCTTTGTGCAATCTGGAAAATGAAAATGAACTTTTCATAAATAATTGAAATTAATGCTAGAGTCATAGCTATTAGATCTAGGAATGAACACATCAACATTTTTTTCTGAGTACTGTGATATCTAAGCCAAATACATTTCTATAAAGTTATACAGTGGGCTGTGGCCAGTGTAGGAACAGAAATTCGAAGTTTTTCTCTCCAGTCCAGTTTTGTCTTCTCCACCATTGCTGTAGTCCAATTATGTAGGCTCAATAGTCAAGAACATTACAATCCTAGAAATCACCAAAATTAAATGATCATTGCCTAACCACTGCTTATCCGTGTGAAACATAAATGTGAGGTAGGCTAAATTCACATGCTGTTCAAGCAAAGTGGTCATATAACCAAACAAGTTTTATGATTAAGACAACAACTCACTTAAAATTATATTCAAGTATAACTAAGAAAATGAAGGCTGTTTGGAGGTGTCTGGTCTTCAGGCAGTTTAAAGCCCATGAAATCTTATAGACACATTGGCTGCCCACATCCTGTCTGTCTGTACTGATAATTTTGTATGACCAGAGAATGATGATATAAATATTCAAATGGTCCTTGGCAGAAAAAAAAAGATTTGTTACCTCTGGTTAGACAAAGCTGCTTGCTAAATTAATTAAATTGTAATTAATATTCAATGTATTCATCCTCACTTCCAAATTTACGTTGTATTTTTTGCCTTACATTTTTTGTCTTTTTTTACCCTTCACATTGAGCTTTAAAGTTATGAAGTAACTTGAAGACTTCACATGGTTCAAGTAAAATATTTATGCAATGTTTTAAAATGAAAACAAAACATTTTCAACTTTATCAAAATACATGTGGTTTTTTCTCTTCAGTGTTTTAATGACTTGTTAGAAAAATCTGTTTGACAAATTAAACTACAGAAGCCCTTGACATACAGAAAACTAAAAAGAGGTTTTGATTAAGCTGCTTTTATAAATGCTTACACTCAATATTTTTATAGATTTCAGTATTTTTCTTGCACTAATGATGTAAATACAGATAATGAGCAAGGATCTAGCACATGATTTTAAAAGAGAAATATACCTTTGTTTTAGCTGCCTACAAGCCACCAAATGGAACTATCATCAATCTACCTCAAGAGGTTGTGAGGCTTTTTTGATGAATTGTAAAGTACAAAAATCAAAGAATATTACAACTTTATTCAAAAAGAATATAAGCCATTCCAACAGAAATGATGTGCACATGTGGAGATTCCAAAGATTTTTTTCTTTTTTGCTAATCCTGGGGTTTGAACTCTTGACCTGGCTGCTGTCCCTGAGTTTCTTTTGCTCAAGGCAAATGTTCTATACTTAAGCCACAGCACCACATCTGGCTTTTTTGAATAGTTTATGAAGATAAGAGTCTCACAGAGTCCTTCCTGGGCTGGCTGTGAATCATGATCCTCAGATCCTCAGAGTAGCTAGAATTATAGGCGTGAGCCCAGGCACCTGCCTTCAAAGACTTTTCTACAATATTATCATGCTTTCAAAAGAGAAATTTTTGTATATTTCACAAATGCTGCTCTATTGCTGTAATCATATTTATTATTTTCTCATGAAAAATATGTAACATAGCCTGTGTAGTTAAGATTCATTCAAGTAAAAAGTATCAAGCAAATTAAATAAATTGTCTACTTTTTTTGGGGGGGGGGTCTGGTCATGGGGCCTGAACTCTGGGCCTGGGCACTGTCCCTCAGCTCTTCAGTTCAAGGCTAGCACTCTACTACTTGAACCACAGTGCCACTTCCTGCTTTTTTCTTTTTGCTTATGTGATGCTGAGGAATCAAACCCAGGGTTTCATGCATGCAAGGCAAGCGCTCTACCACTGAGCCACCTTCCCAGCCCTTGTCTACTTTTTTAAAATTCAAAACATACTTTAGTATACTATGTCTGAAAACTATAATCATTCTATTTGGAACATTCTTTGTGTGTGTATGTTGGTTCCTGGGCTCGAACTCAGGATTTGGGTACTGTCACTGAGCTTTTTGTGCCCCAAACTAGTGCTCCACCATTTAAGCCACATCTTTATTTCCTCTTTTTGATGGTTAATTGGAGATGAGGCCCATAAACTTTTTTGCCCAGACAGGCTTCAAATTGCCATCCTCAGATCTCAGCCTCCTGAGTAGGTAGGATTACAGACATGAACCACTGGTGCCTGGGCTACTTGGGACATGTTTAATGCTCTGGTATAGTTGACATGGAAAATACCACAGACAGATCTGTGCCAAAGTGAGAGTCATGGCTAGCCAGAGTCATGGTATGTTTTGTTCCATTGTCAAATTGTGTTCTTATTTACTTAAAAATATTATTTTTCAGAAGAAGAGGCTAATCTGTTTAATTTTGTTTCCTTCCTGCTCTCCATCTAGGTAGATTAGATGCCTTCATTCTAAATGTTTTCCTCAGGAAAAAAGTCATAAACACATGAAATTGCCAACATAATACTTCAAATAACAATCCTTCCAAAACCCTTTTTCTGAACGTTAAAGATTTATCTTTCTTTTTCTATGTGGAGATTCTTATATTCTTGGAATAGCTTGAAATCCAATAGTATTTGTCTTACAAATGATAATTCTTAGGAAAAGGAAATTAGGAGGTTGAATGAACAGAGAAGCACTATGTAGTGATGAATATAAAAGTGGATAGGAGGTTGGTGCTAGTGGCTCATGCCTTCAAGCATGGATATTCAGGAGGCTGAGATCTGTGAATCACCATTCAAAGCCAGCCCAGATAGGAAAATGTGCAGGTCTTTTATCAACAACCAGCAAAAAGCCAGAAGTAGAACTGTGGTTCAAGTGGTAGAGTGCTAGCTTAAAAATGCTCAAGAACAATGCCCAACCCTCCAAGTTACAAATAGATAGAAGATAGATAGGTAGATAGATAGATAGATAGATAGATAGATAGATAGATAGATAGATAGATAGATAGAATAAACAATACAAGAATAAAAAGCCTTAATAGTTGAACTAATTTACATTCTTACCAGCAGTGAATATCTCATTCCTGCCAATTCATTCTTGATAATAAGCATTCTGGCTTGGGTGCAAAAATCAGTGTAAAGATTACTCAAAAAATAAAAAAATAAAGTTTTCACATGGTCCAGTCATGCTAATTCTAGGGTAGAAGCCTAGAATATCAGCTTACATAGACATATCCACAATCTACTTTCATTATAGTACTACACATAATAACCAAATTATATAATCCATCTATGTACCCATAAAAATGAGCAGATAACATTTTATGCACAACAGAAGTTGACTCATCTGTGAGGAATAATGAAATTACATCATTTGCAGAAAAATGGATAGAACTGGAGATTGTGAAGTAAGTGATAAGTAAAGTAAGCCAGTCCTACATAAACAAGTATCGTATCTTTCCTCTCATATATGGAAGGACTTGTAAGTAAACTTGTAAGTAAACTTGTAAGTAAACTAAGGACACAGAAAGAGGAGATAAGAAAGAGTAACAGAGGAAATGAATATTATCAAACTATGTTGCCTGAATATGTGGAAGAGATGATATAATAAAACCTCTTACTTTGTACAATTAATATACTAATAAAGACGTTAAAAAGTAAGAGGAAAGATTATGCTGCTGAACAGATGCGTGAAACGTTTCTTAGAAGCAAAACTGTGACATTTCAGAATGAAGATTTTATTTTTTTAAGAATTAGTGGAAATGGATGATTGATTTACTCCTTTAAAAATAATTCAGAGATTAATATAACAAATTCTTATTGATGGGTAGAGAGCACATACTTATATCAACTTAACCTTTTAAAGAAATTATATCTTTTAATTCCTGCATGTATATGCATTACTGATTGGTCTAATAATGTGTATATAGTTATATCTTTTTCCATTTGAGATTATGTTATTTATATACATATATTAAATGATTATTTTTGGCTTCGTCATCAGTGTTAATTAACCTTTGAGTTAATATACCAAGTAGTTATATCATAAAGACCTTGCCTAGGACATCAGACTAGTCTAACAATTTACTTTTATACCAAGATCAGGAACTCTCAAGTATGTCATCCATGTTGTCATTACACAAACACTCTTATCACTGCACCAGATGAGGACACTTGTAACCACTGATGCCTTCTTCTACTCTGCTTATGTCCCATCATGTAAGTGATTTTCTCCTCCCTTTGTTTCTCCACTGGTTTAGCAGCTCTCCCTTGTTCTTTTTTTTTTTTTTTAATTTTTTATTGTGAAAATACCGTACAGAGGGGTTACAATTACATGAGTAAGGTAATGAGTATGTTTCTTATCAAGCATTGTTGCCTCCTCCTTTGTTTCCCCTTCCCATCCCTTCCCATCTCTCCCCACCCACACACACACACCAAAGTTGTAAAGTTCGTTTTGCAACATAATGTCTTGTACATCTCATTATTGCAATGGGTCCACCTGTATCCCTATTTAAACAATTTGGTTTTTTTGTCCAGCTCCAACTGGTTTCAGATTCCTCCCTGTTCCCCTTTGTATATTGCTACATTTGACATCATAGAATATTCCCTCATGATCTTGTAAAACTCTAGATGTAACTTTATTTCTTTTAAAAATGTGTTTATTACTACTATAAAGGTGGGTTACAGTTACATAAGTTAGATAAAGAGTATATTTATTTTCAGACAATGTAAATGTAACATTATTTTTGTCAATCATGGGGTTTGAAGTCAGGGATTAGGCTCTGTTCCTGAGCTCCTTTGCTCAAGGTTAGTGCTCTATCACTTTGAGCCACAATGCCATTTACAGTTTTTTGTTTGTTTGGCTGGTTGGATGGTTTTGGTGGTTAATTGGAGATTAGAGTCTGATTAGAGTCTGGGCCACCTTTGAACCATAACTGGAGTACTGTCACAGCTTTCAAACCTTTTTCAGTTCTCACAGCTAAGCTTCAGTGTTCCTTACAATGCAGAAACAAGGCCCTTGCTGGATGCCAACCAGACACCAGCACCATGCCCTTGGATACTCCAGACTGCAGAACTATGAGCCATTAAGCTTAAAACAAAACAGAACTTTCCAGTCTGCAGTGGTGTTATAGAAACACAAAACATAGTAAGAATCTCCTTCCTTCTTTCTTTTTTTTAATAAACATAAGGTGGTGCTGAGTTTCTTAGAAGAATGTTTTTTTTTTTTATTTTTTTATTGTGAAAATACTGTACAGAGGGGTTACAATTACATGGGCAAGATAGTGAGTACATTTCTTATCAAGCATTGTAGCCTCCTCCATTGTTTACCCTTCCCATCCCTTCCCATTCCCCCCTCCCCCGTACCCCCACCCTGTCCTCTCCCTCCTCCCACCAAAGTTGTAAAGTTCATTTTCGACTTGACAACTTGTACTTCTCATTGTTGCAAAGGGTCCACTTGTATCCTTATTTAAACGACTTGTTTTTCCCCTTCCCCTCCACAAATTAGACCAACATCAAATACAGTGAAAGCAGGGGTTATACTGTGGGGGAGGGACATACAAAGCAACAAAGAAATAATCTTATAAATGCGTTAGAAACAAATACATGGAAGAAAACAAAACATTTAAATACATATCTTAGGGTTCATTTTCCTAACTTCACCTTATCTGACCTTTTCTGCTTGACTCATACATATACTAGATATTGCAAATAAGGGAAACCATGGGACCTATGTTTCTTTGGGCTTGGCTTACTTCACTTAATATAATTTTTTCCAAGTCTTTCCATTTCCTAACAAATGGGGCAATGTCATTCTTTCTGATGGAGGCATAGAATTCCATTGTGTATATATACCACATTTTCTTGATCCATTCATCTACTGAGGGGCATCTGGGTTGGTTCCAGATCTTAGCTATGGTAAATAATGCTGCAATAAACATAGGTGTGCTGGTAGCTTTAGTGTGGTCTTGTTTGTAAACATTTGGGTAAATGCCCAAAAGTGGGATTGCTGGGTCATGGGGAGCTCTACGTGGAGTCTTTTGAGGAACCTCCATACTACTTTCCAAAGTGGTTGAACAAGCTTATACTCCCACTAACAATGCAGTAGGGATCCTTTTTGTCAACATCCCTCCAGCATCTGTTGTTATTAGAGTTCTTGATTTTTGCCATTCTAACTGGGGTGAGGTGGTATCTTAATGTTGTTTTGATTTGCATTTCTTTTATGGCTAGAGAGGTTGAGCATTTCTTCATGTGTCTATTGGCTATCCTTCTTTCTTCTTCAGAGAAGTTTCTCTTTAAGTCTTTAGCCCACCTATTTATTGGGCAGTTGTTTCTTTGAGGATTTGTTGTTGGGGGATTTAATTTTTTGAGTTCCAAGTATATTTTAGATATGAGACCCTTGTCCGTTGTATAGCTAGTGAAGATCTTCTCCCAATCTGTAGGCTTTCTATTGATCTTGCTAGCTATGTCCCTTGCCATGCAGAAGCTCTGCAACTTCATGGAATCCCATTTGTCCAACCTTTCTTTGATATGTTGTGTTTCCGGGTCTTTATTAAAAAAATTTCGGCCTGCGCCAAGGAGACCTACGGTTTCTCCTATTCCATCCTGTAATGTTTTCAGAGTGTCTGCTTTGACTCTGAGGTCTTTGATCCATTTGGAGTTGAAGAATCTCCTTATTTCTTAAAACAGGAATACTTGTCCTAGAAACAAAAGAGTTAAGGAGAGAAAACCCCTTAATCTTCCATTAACTTCACAAAAATTTGTTATTTCTTTTCAATTACTAAATTGGCACATAGAAAGAGAAATGGTTAGACCAGTGACTTTGTTAACCAAGAGCAAAAACTAACACTAGAAGTTTGTTTACAGGGATGGTTTGTGGAAGGTTAATCAGACAAAGGGAAAATCAAAAGAGGAGGAAGTTATCTTTAAAAAACCTGAAAGGGTTTTGGAGTGAATGGATCCCATGTTGACAGATTCTAATGAAATGACTAATTGTGAAGCAAGTTGTGAGTAGAGAATATAACATAAAGAAGGGAGAGACATTTTCAGTTTGTGGAGCAAAAACTCAATGGGAGAAAAAGAATAGACTAATAAAAGAACATTCAACTAAGTCAACTAAGTCAAAGAGAGTAGAAGATAATGTAACTAAAAAGTGAAGGGCACAGAGAAGAGAGGTGAAACTCATGGTTTCATGACTAAGATGGTGCACATCTTAATCAAAGTATATTTTGATTTTTTCCGTCTAAGCAGAATCTCCCTTTAGAACACACACAATGAACTGTTGGGTCAGATATAATCAGCATGTGTTCTCTTGGAATAAGCAAATCTAATCAAGGGCAGTCAAGTGTTTCCTGAAAACCTGTGATCTCATCTTAGGCTTGCCCTGGATAGAGATGGATGGCTGGACCTCAGGCTAGCCTTGTACTGACTCAGAAGGAAAAGTGCTGCCCCTTGAAAGACAAATACAAAGCTTCTCAAAGTATCAAAAGGTGTGGCTTAAGTTTGGGACTTGACATTATTTTTCACTTAATTTTAATTAGCCACAACCAGGAAATTTTTATTTCCTGAAACAAGGACTTATCGAGAGATTCCTTAACTCAAACCAGATTGTGAGTTAACATTTACCCATCCCAACCTGCTCAACAAGTTCCTCTTTAATCCTTAAATGTTCTTCACTTTAGTCAGCTTACAAGTCTGAAAGAATACTCGGGAGTCTGATCATTTGACAAGAAATCACAAAGCAGGACTGAGGAGGTGGGAGAATTTCTAGTCTCGGAAGTGTGTGATGTATCAGTAAGTTTAATTTTATTTCATGTTTGAAAGATTTATTTTGTATTTGGGCTTCCAAATAGCAAATTGGAAACAATTCTGACTTGGAAATCTAAGAATCTTCTCTACTTTTACTTTTTTAGCTAACAGTTATCTAGTAATAATAATGTTCTGTCTCAGAAAACCATGTTAATAATTTTATATTTGGGGTTTTAAAATTTTAATGTTGGATTAATTGAAAATTTAATCTAATGTTGTATTTCAATTGGGAAGTTTTATGTGAGAATCAGATCATAGTAGATGGGAGGAAAAACAGAAATAAGATGAGGAAAAAAGCAATTTCTCATCCTCATTTAATACTTTGGAATGTATAATGTTGCTATAAGTTATGCTATAAATTGATACATTAAAAAGAAAGAAAATACTTAAGTTATAGAGGAAGCACTGAATTTTAATATCCCTTTTTGATGTCAGTAAATATGACTAAAACTCAGAAACATGAGTGAGAATTTTAATGTCCTTGGAGAAATGCTTTGCCTTAAGAAATAATACAGGCAACATAAAACAATTTCTATTTAAGCATATAATAGAGAGTAGCAAATAAGTGACTATAAGACTTTTTGTATTTTGCTGGATGTGAAAGTAATTTTAAGTAAGTAATTCTAAACAATTTTTAGTTCCCACTATCATATCTGAGATATTCTGTATTTTGGACTGTTTGTGCCATTGTCAGACATTAATTCTTCATCTACTGTATGAAGTGAATGAGAAAAAACTATCAAAACAATGAGGATATTTTCTAATAAACTTTTCTAATAGCAATGATTAAGGTTGAACCTTTTATTTTGTCAACAGTAACTGGATATTTATTTATGAAATTCAATTAAACATGAGTGGATTTCTAGATCATAATTGCTCTAATAAAGTTATCCATTTACAATCTTTCAAAATGGTCCCCTTTCTACCTTGCTTACATTATAACCATAATTAAGTGTTGGTTTGCTAAATTACAAACTAACAAAACAAAACTTTTTTGGTCTTTTTTTCTTTTTTCTTTCTCTTTTTTTATTCAATTGGTCCTATTTATAGAACTGGTACACATTAAGATTTACTTCAAAAATAAGTTATAACAGAAGTAGATTATTAATATATCTTAATATCATTATTTAAACATTTTCAGTCTAGAGGAAAAAGTTGATGTCATTCCAACAAAAACAGTTCAGTGAAACTCATTTTTAATCTTGATTTCATTAATATTTTGGCATTTATTTAATGGCTATTATTTGCCAGAAAGCATTCTTGGTATCATAAAGCATAAAGTTTGAATGAAATTTTTATTAAGATTAAATATCAGAAAGAATAATAAAGTGGATTTGGTCAAATGTTCTATATGAGTATATAGAAATACTGTAATAAAATCCCTTTGTATAATTAACACACACGATTTTTAAAATGTTGCCAGGCACAGTTATGTAAACCTGTAAACCTAGCTATTTGGGAAGCAGAAATGGGGGAATCTCAGTATGAGGCTAGCCTATGAACTAGGCATAAAAAATGTTCCTAAGACTCCATCTCAACCAAGGCCTAGGCACAAGTGACCTCAACCTGGTATTCCTGCTATAGAGGAAGCACAATGGATGGGTGCAGAGACAAAAACCTGCCAAGCCGCTAAACTCAGGGTAGAACAATCATTGCCCAGATTGACCTGGACATAAAGTGAGACTCTACTTCAAAAATAATCCAGGCAAAAAGGAGCTGAAGCCATGCCTCAAGTGGTAGAATGCCTGCCAAGCATGGGTGAGGACCGAGTTGAATCCTCAGTACTGTATAAATAAATTAAATAGATAAGTAAGAAAGAAGAGGTGTGACTCAAATCATAGAATGTCAGCCTTGAGGGAAAAGGCCAAGAGCATGAGGTCCTGAGCACAAGCCTTAGTGCCAACACAAAAACAAACAAATAAGTTCCTATTAGATTATATAATTCTCTAGTATAGTAAAGGCAAGATAAATCCACCTTCAAGTTTAAGAAAACAAGTGATAGTGACACTGAAGGAGAGAAACTGGTAAAATAATCAAAAGGTTAAGAAGCTACTTAGATTTTTACCTTCCTGCTAACTCCCATTTACAAGAGTTTCAAAATTGTCCCCTCTACACTCAAAATTTCAAAGTCTCGTTCTCTGTTCAGATAACCCATATGGAGCTGGACACGGGTGGCTCACATCTGTTATCCTAGCTACTCACGGGCTGGCTGAGGGCTAAGAATCACAGTTTGAAGCCAATCCAAGGAAAGAAAGTCACTGAGACTCTCATCTCCAGTTAACTACCAAAAAGCTAGCAGTGGATCTGTGACTCGAGTGGTAGAGCTCTAGTCTTGAGCAAAAATTGCTCAGGAACAGTGCCTGGTCCCGCGTTCAAGCCCCATGACAGCACACAAACAAACAAAAATTAATAGATAACTGTTATGCCAACTATTTAATACTTTGTGGCATTTTATTGGCTTTGTGGCTCAGAAGGAATGGATGTAGGAAGTGCAGGAAAGCCTTCTCTAATCTATCAGTCAACGCCTGAGAGCTTTCTCTGCTTTGAAACATAAATAGATCTTTATTTTGTTGTTACCAGTGAGTGACGTGAAGAAAATGTATCTATTTCTTCATTGTACATGCCATTATTCAATATGATGCTTACCACATTTGTGAATTGAATCACTTAATTGTTTCAATTTATTAAGGACCAACTCACTTCTAATCAAAATCTCATCAGTTCCTGGTCATCTAGGTCATCTGTGTTTAACTCCAGTTTTACAAACTGTTAGACAGAAATATTTTACTTTTCTAGTAAGTGTAAATATATTTTTAGTATTTAATTCTCATTTGTATCCCTAAAAATGAATAATTATAAAATAGATTCTTAAGATGATCTTATTCTTACACTAACGTTCTGAGTAACTTTACAATTCTCTTTGTTTCGCACGGAAATTCTAGTCTCTCCCTGTAATAATACCTATCAGTGGATTTTAATTCATTTCCCACAGAGGTTGTTAAAGTCAAGTTTTGGTTTTATAATAGTATGAATTAAAGGGTTCTGTCAAATAAAATCATATCAATATAGAAAACAAAGTCTAATAATTCTCATTTGGAGACCAAATTTATCATTTCAGTGAGAGGCTTCTCTTGTCTTTCATTAAAAACTTAATTAAAGCTTTATGAGAACATATACACATTTACAGATGTATGCATATATATAACATGTATATTATATATGCATTCACAATTTTGCTTATGCATCCTGGAGCTTGAACTTGGGGCCTGGGCACTGTTCTTGTGCTGTTTTTTACTCAAGTCTAAAACACTTGAGCCTCTTCTACCTTTTTGATGCTTACTTGGACACGAGAATCACATGGACTTTCCTTCTCAGAGTGTCTTTGTACTGCAATCTTCACATCTCAGTCTCCTGAGTAGCTAGGATTGCAGGTGTGAGCCACCTGTACCCACCTACATTCATATTTTTAATCATGTAAGGAGTTTTAGATAAGATTTGAAACACAAACAGATTTCTATTAATTTATAATTAGATACATTTCTAGAAAAAGACCATAAGGATCTTCAAATGCATTCTATTTTAAAATTTTTCCCAACACATACTGAAGTCAGTATTGCTTGTGTAATATATTTGAAGCATTATTGCCAATAATAGGCATCTTTTTATATATTTAAGATCATTCACTTAAGAGAATTAGTCATATATGGGTACTTGTGGTTTATGTTCTGTGATCCTAGAGACTCAGAAGGCTAGATTTGAAGATTGCCGTTAAAAGCCAACCTGGAGGCATAGAAGTCCATTGTGTATATATACCACATTTTCTTGATCCATTAATCTACTGAGGGACATCTGGGTTGCTTCCAGATCTTAGCTATGGTAAATAAGGTTGCAATAAACATAGTCGTGCTGGTAGCTTTAGCATGGTCTTGTTTGTGAACATTTGGGTAAATGCCCAAAAGTGGGATTGCTGGGTCACAGGGGAGCTCTATGTGGAGTCTTTTGAGGACCTCCATACTGCTTTCCAAAGTGGTTGAAAAAGTTTACACTCCCACCAACAATGCAGTAAGGTTCCCTTCTGTCCACATCCCCTCCAGCATCTATTGTTGTTAGAATTCTTGATTTTAGCCATTCTAACTAGAGTGAGGTGGTATCTCAATGTTGTTTTGATTTGCATTTCTTTTATGGCTAGGGAGGTTGAGCATTTCTTCATGTGTCTATTGGCCATCCTTCTTTCCTCCTCAGAGAAGTTTCTCTTTAAGTCTTTAGCCCACTTATTTATTGGGCAGTTGTTTCTTTGAAGATTTGTTGTTGGGGGATTTAATTTTTTGAGTTCCAAGTATATTTTAGATATGAGACCCTTGTCCGTTGTATGGCTAGTGAAGATCTTCTCCCAATCCGTGGGCTTTCTATTGATCTTGGTAGCTATGTCCTTTGCCATGCAGAAGCTCTGCAATTTCATGCAATCCCATTTGTCCAACCTTCCTTTGATTTGTTGTGTTTCAGGGTCTCTGTCATTATGTTGAAAACGAACTTTACAACTTTGGTAGTGGGGGGAGGAGGGTTGGGTGGGGGGGAGGGCTGGGGGAAGATTAGATGGGATGGGGAAACAAAGGAGGAGGCTACAATGTTTGATAAGAAATGTACTCATTATCTTGCCCATGTAATTGTAACCCCTCTGTACAGTATTTTCACAATAAAAAAAAAGAGTGGAGAGTGCTAGCCTTGAGCAAAAGAAGCTCAGGGACAGTGCCCAGGCCCTGAGTTCAAGCCCCAGTATCAGCGCATGAGAGAGACAGAGACAGAGAGAGACAGAGAGATAGAGAGAGAGGACCAATCATGAGACTCCTTAAGCATATGTCCACCTCTCAATCAATAAGATTAGACATACACTGTAGGGGAGAAAGAAAGGAGCCCCCCCTCTGTACACACACACACACACACACACACACACACATACACACACACGTCCAAGAGAGAAACTGTGGACATGGGTGGACACCTGGCACTGGAACATCTTGCACAAGGAATCATTCTCATTCATCCTTTCACTGTTTCTTTTGATTACGAATAAACCTACTCTGCTTAAGAAAAAAAATAACTATTGCCTAAAGGTAAATTCTTTTCTGTGCATTTTCAAAATTTCTGAAACACTGCCTTAATATTTAAAAAGTACTCTACAGCCTACAACTTTCATTAGCTATATTCTACAATCTCCCTAGTAAATTAAAATATAATTCTTCCCTCAGCAATATGATTCACTATGGCCATCTTAAATAAAGGTCATTTATCTCCTCATATTCTAGGACACTTCATGGTTAGGAGTTTAGTTGGGCTTATGAAATTGTCTTGTTTCTTTAAGGTTCACATAGTTCCATTTTCCACCTTCTTGCTTCCTTCAGGTCTATCCTTACAACTCCCATGAGAATGCCCGTTTTCAATCACTGTCTTTTGCACTTCTCTATCTCCTTTTTTACATCACATCCCACGTTTACCCCAGGTAACATCAGTGTGTTCGTGATAGATGTTGAATTCCCTAGTTATTTATTTCCTTGATATTCTCATCTGTGTGATTTTCTCTTCAAATACTACTCTCCTGTCCACACCCTGGATTTGTCATTGCAGGGTTATGATTCTATATGAATCATAACTTTATACTTCTACTACTATTCTAAACTTCCTCCTTAAAATCTTTCTTCTAATTCATCAGGGTTCTCAAACATATATTTAATATTGCAATTTTGTGGGGGGGAGGGTTTGAGACAAAGTCTCATTTGTGTAACCTAAGCTGGTCTTGAACTCATAATAGAGCCTGCTAGCCTTTCAAGTACTGAGATTGAAGGCATGGGCCAACAAGCAGGCCAAATCTTGTTTTACATTGTATTCTGGTTTTGGTTTATTTGTTTTATCTGAGACAGGCCAATCTAGAACTTGTGATCTACCTAGCTGTACCTTCTGAGTGCTGGAATTATACTTTTGGACCCCCACACCTGTCTAAATGAATATTTTAGCAATACCTTTGCCCTTTATCTTTTCTAGGGGAAATAGAATTATGTGAAACATGGGGTGCCTCTTCTAGTACTACCATACAATTTTTTTTTTTTTGGCGGGTCGTAGGGCCTGGGCATTGTCCCTCAGCAGTTCAGCTCAAGGCTAGCACTCTACCACAGCACCACTTCTGGCTTTTTTGCATATGTGGTGCTGAGGAATCGAACCCAGGGCCTCATGCATGCAAGGTAAGCACTCTAGCACTGAGCCACCCTCCAACAACCACCAGACAAGTATATAAAGAATTTACCCATTCCACTCTGGTATCTGTATACCACCATTGCCTATTTTCTTTTTCTTTTCTTTTTTTTATTGTCAAGGTAATGTACAGAGGGGTTGCAGTAACGTAAGTAATGTAATAAGTACATTTCTTGTCAAACTTGTTACACTTTCCTTCATTTTTCTCCTTCTTTCCCTTTCCCCCCATCGTTCCCCAAGTTGTACATATCATTTCCAACATATTGTCTTGTGATTGTCGTTGTTGCATTGGTTCCCTGCTTGTCCTTTGTCTCACCATTCTATTGTTCTACTTCCCTTCCCTAATTCAGATAAATGTATATTCAATACCCAGGGTACCATAATCAAATACAGTGACCTCAGGGGATAAACCATAGGGGGAAAAACACACAAAAGAAACAAGGAATCACACAGTACATTAAAAACAACAAAGAAAAACCTCTTCTGTCCTTGTTTTGGAGTTCATTTCATTTAGCATCATCTCATATGGTCATATGTATATAGCTATTGAGCTATTCTGCTCATCTACTAAGATTATCCTAGATGTATACTAATTATTGCAAATAAGGGAAACCATGGGACCTATATTTCTTCGGGTCTGGCTTATTGCACTTAATATGATTTTTTCTAAGTCTTTCCATTTCCTTACAAATAGGGTAGTGTTATTCTTTCTGATGGAAACATAAAATTTCATTTATATATATATATTTACATCACATTTTCTCAATCCTTTCACTTACTGAGGGGCATCTGGGTTGGTTCTATATCTTAGCTATGGTGAATAATGCAGCAATAAACATATTTGTCTGGTAGCTTTAGTATGGCCTTATTTGTGATCATTTGGACCATTTTCTACAATAACAGTTCTAACTTCTCCAGCTTCCCCAAATTTCCCATTCTTATCATCTGCCTTCTCATCTTCTATTTTTGTTGTTGTTGGTGGTGGTGGTGGTCAAAGGGCTTGAACTCTGGGCCTGGGCCCTGTCCCTCAAGGCAAGTCGAGTGCTCTACCACTTGAGCCACAGCACCACTTCCAGTTTTTCTGAGTGTTTTGTTGGAGATAAGAGTCTCACAGACTTTTGTGCCTGGGCTGGCTTTAAACCGTGATCCTCAGATCTCAGCCTGCTGAGTAGCTAGGATTACAGGCATGAGCCACAGGAGCCTGGCTCTCATCTTCTATTAATTAACAAAAACAAAATGTTTGATTAGATGAGAATTTCTTTAACTTCCTCATATCAAAGCAACAAATCTACCCACATCCATCCACATTCTCAAGCAGATGTGTAGTTGTCCAAGTCCCTCCATATAACAGGTTGAACCATGTGACCTTATCAATCAATATATAAACACTTTTTACCTATATGAAAAATGGATTTATATGAGTGAAAGTAATAGTTTTTGTAATGATTGTTCAAACACGTTCTATACTCAACTCCCCTCACAAAGTCAGAATATTTACTGAGTAGCTTTTACAATTGTAAAACTATCAAAATAGCCTGGGTGCTCGTGCCTGTAATCCTAGCTACTCAAGATGCTGAGAGCCAAGGATCTTGGCGACTTGGACTCCTATTCAGCTACCTAAGAACAGACTTAATAACTCTTCATACCTAAATGCTTTAGCTTCCTCAAGAGAAATGATTATATCCTAGCCTTTGCCTCCTTTCAGGCACCTAGAAAGTCATAGGTCAGTCCATGTCTTCACTCTCTTGAGGCATGCATCCTGTGACCCAATGTGCTTTTTTACTGTCTGATGGACAGCTCCCCAGTAAGCCCTTAGTTCCCATGGCAACTCCACCTACTAGTAATGCTCTTAGTTGTAGTTAAGTACTACTTTTATACATCTTGAAGTTTTTCCAGAGTTGCTAGACCTTGTATAGAAATAATAAAATTCGATCTCACAGTGTGCTTCTTCTCTGTAAAATGTATTCTTTATCCTTAAGTTCTGTTTTTTTAATACATGCCATCGTCATGGGTGCAGTAATCCTGCATTAAAATCTATACTACATAGAGGAAATATTGATAACAGAAGACACTAAGATATATTGAACACAGCATTATTTCAAGTTCTTAGAGAAATCTCTCTAGCCTCAGTACCCTGCATTGAAAAATGGGCATAAAATTTCTTTTTATTTATTTATTTTAACTTTGTATTGGGAAAATACTGTACAGAGGGGTTACAATTACATGGGCAAGGTAATGAGTACATTTCTTATCGAGCAGAAGAAACTCACATAGATGTTGGGTAAATCTCATTAAGGAACATATGCATTTAAAACTGTAGAGTTCTATATAAGTGAAAGCTATTAATTATCAGAGTAACTTTATTTTACTCTTTGTTTTCTAAATCCTCCATGAAAACAATGGTACAACCTTGAGTTAGAGACTGCTCTAAAAATCACTCTTAATAAGCTTTTTTAAAAAAGCAACAGAAAATGCATTAAACACAGGTAGAAAGAGCCTCAAGAAGTAAGGTAGCCTACCTGATATATCCAAATGACATTTGTATTTAGTTAAAGGAATATAATGGAGAGTATATTACAGTAAAGTATTTTCTAGGGAAGTTTGAAAGTGGGAGAAGAGAATTTTGTAGCCAGAGATCCTTTGATTAAAAAGATCATCAGAAAAAAACGATAATCAGGAACTTCCTAATGGGAATGACTTCTATGTGGGGTTCAACTGTCTTGATGAAGGAGATATCAACTGCTTACATTTTTAATAGCTTCATTTTGTTCTGCAAGATCATATTGTTGAACTCAATATGATACTGCTAACATTGATTGAGTACTTCTTCTACCTTTATTTTTCAAAATAATAATGTAGAGGTTGTCTCAGTTTTACAGACTAAGCAACTCAAGCTCCAATAAGTGAACTAGATCAAATAACTTTATAAAGTGTATAAGAATTCAGTCCAAATATAAACCAGGCTCTTTCTTCTACATGTACATGCTCTCAGACAGCTAGTATAGCTATTCTGACCAAATTCTGATAAAAAATAAAATGGTAAATATACTGTTCATTTTCTGTTCATCTTTATGTGATATGCACAGGATTGGCTGAAGAAGGCTAAAATATCCTGTTAAAATTCCCTTATTTTTCCTTATATATTCAAACATCTTTCTTAAATATGATAATACTCAATATATAAAATAAGATGCAGCCCAATAAATCTAATGTCTGCAGTAAGTGGTAAAATATTTTATATTTGAAATTGCAGAAGTAAATGTTAAATATCTTCAACAGAGATAGGCACACAAAATGGAAATTGCTGAGAAAGTTCATACTTACAAAATGAGAAATAGCAGTTCTGAGAAGTGACAAGCTCAATTGTAAAATGTCACAATGGATTGCCTTGTCATAACATTTACCTTAAATATTTGTAATTTTTGTCAAAACAAGAGAACTCTAAAGCAGAATTGTCAAAACTAGTGGAGAAGAATTGTTCTGGGCAATTGTCTTCAAGAGTCTTGATCAATGGCAAATGATAATTGCTATCAGTTTTTAATTGTCTCAATAATCTAAAATTTCCTTCAAGGTAATGTTTCTCACAGAAAAATAAGTAAATTTACATTGGTTTATAAATCATTGAAAAATAAATAGTACTCACTGACCTTCCTTATCCCCTTCTGAACTCTTACTACTAAAAAAAGTTATTTTAAACACATTTTAACTGTAGTATGACTCAACTTTCCAGTTACAAAACATTTTGTCTTTCATATTTACATAATGTGGGTTTATGAAAGCAAGACTTACGACATATCAGAGCACAAAGAAATACAAAACAAAAAAGAAGCCTCATTTTATCTCTTAGATAACTTTTAATATTTGTGCCTTAATCACCAATTTTATGAAAGTCTCATTGTATCTGCTGGTAAAATGAGATTGATTATCAGTATCACTAATAAGACAAGTCATGATGAATTACAAGCCCATCATCTACTAATATATGACAACTTTCTTCCTGCATTATTCTTTCTTCCTTAGTCAATGAAACAATATCCTAAAAGAGATGAGCTACCTATTTTATTTTATATTTTCCTACATCTTAATATCTTTGGCCAATAATTGATTTTCTTGAGGATATTCCAGAATTCAGTTAGCACAAAATGACTGCTTCTGAAATTGGATTGTCCAATAGAGTTTGCTAGACCTTCTCCCAAGCTTGGAATGTATAGAAAAAAAATATCTATGCTAGAAAAAAATCTATGGGAGGAGGATAAATAGAGCTTTGCTGTACTCACAGGTGTTCTCCATAACAGCAGGAGCCTGTGTTGAGAATCATTTCAGATTCCAAAGTACTGGACAGCAGCTCCCACATCCAGGGCTTTCATGAGCAACACCACCAACCATCCAGCAACCCCTTCCACCAAGTAGAAACCTTTTGGTGGAGGTTTATCCTTTCTCAGCTGCTTTGGAATAATCAGATTTCCTGAGCAATAACAGTAATAATCTGAAGTCTTTACTGAGTTTCAGTTACTGTTCTAAGTGTTCTTTTCATGTGCAGCATTAATTCATTTAGTATTTGTAATAATCCCACAAGGTGAGTATTATTATTCCCACTATACTGATAAGGAGTCAAGGCACACAGAAGTGACTGCCTAAGATCCAGCAAGGAGGACTCGGTATAAGAACGTGATTTTCTTTTGTTTCTTTAGTACGTTCTTCGCCCTATGGAATATTCCCTGTTGTCACTGTATTTGATTGTGGTACCCTGCATCTTGTATATACATTTATCTAATTTGGGGAGGGGAAGGGAAAGGTAAAGAACAAAATGCTGAAACAAGGACAGAGGATGACCCATTGCAACAAGAAGACTCACAAGACACTATGTTGAAAATGAATTTTACAACTTTGGGAGGCTGGGAGAGGAAGGAATGGAGGAGGTGAGGGAGGGAAGGGATGGTAGGAGATAAACAAAGGAAGAGGTAACAATGCTTGAAAAGAAATGTACTCATTACCTTACTTATGTCACTGTAACCCCTCTATACAGCATCTTTACAATCAAATACATTTAAAAAAAAAGAATTCAGGTAGGACACCTGTAGAGCCTGAACCTTGAACCACCATGTTCAACAACCTCTTTGAGAACCTTCTCACTATTGTAGT
Organism: Dipodomys spectabilis; assembly: GCF_019054845.1. Lineage (NCBI taxonomy): Eukaryota > Metazoa > Chordata > Mammalia > Rodentia > Heteromyidae > Dipodomys > Dipodomys spectabilis. The sequence continues at coordinate 24,574,518 of NW_024870720.1, read as the reverse complement.
CACTGTTGTGACTGAAAGAAACCCCATTGTTCTTCATCTCTGAGTCACTGAGTGAGTTTCTGTCAGAGAACATGCTGATTCCCAGGATTAAAGGACACATACACACAAAACCTCAAATGCTAAGATATCTATCCAAGGGAAAAGAACCTAAGATATTCTTTGGAAAAAGACTGTAACGTCAAAAGAAAATGTTCTGCAAAGATTTGTTTCAACGAGATAATATAGTTTATGAACTTTCAGGGAGGGAGGAAAGTGAGAACGCTGTTTGAAAACCATGCTTTGATTGTTTGTGAAGACTTTTTCTGGACTGATATGATGAATGGGTGGTTTCTGTCACTGCTCACATTCATGGTCATATGGATAGGAGAAGCGAGGGGGAAAGAAGACAAGAAAGAAAAAGCCTGATCCTTTCGAGAGTTTTAAGAATAAAATCTGTGATTGTATATTAATTCCTTTTATCACTTGTCTCCTTCTCCTGTCATGGATGAAGTTCATCCCCAAGTCAACTTTCTGGTTTTGTTTTGCAAATGGTCTATGACACATTGTTTTTGCAGATAAATATTTACCAACTATGTATGAGGTACATGCTTCTACCTGTCTAGAACAGCCACTGAAATCAGGCACTCTTTATGTTAAAACGAGGTTAGTACAAAAGCAGATAGGAAGAAAAATATTTTATTAAAAAATAATCTAGAGCAGGGAGGGCGGCTCAGTGGTAGAGTGCTTGCCTTGCATGCATGAAGCTCTGGGTTCAATTCTTCAGCACCACATAATCAGAAAAGGCCAGAAGTGGTGCTGTGGCTCAAGTGGTAGAGTGCTAGTCTTGAGCTGAAGAGCTGAGGGACAGTGCCCAGGCCCAGAGTTCAGGCCCCACGCCCAACAAAAAAGAAAAAGAAAAAAAATCTAGGCCCAGTGTGGTAGCACATATCCATAATGCTAGCTACTAGAGGAATGGAAACAGGAGGGCCTTGAGCCCCTACTGAAAAACCAATTCAAAGGAAAAGAAGAGGTGTGGCTCTAGTGTGAGAGTGCTTGCTTGGAAACACTAAAAGGAGCAAGGGAGAGGAGAGGCAAGGAAAGAAGGAGGGAGGGAAAGGAAAGAATGTATACTTCGAAAAGGAATATGTGCTTTGAAGTGTATCTACATGGCTTAGGAAATCTACTCACACAATTTCTCACTTATGAAATACTCCTAAGACATCACTCAGTCACAATAATGCTTCTTACGTTAGAAATGGAATGATTCAAAAAGTAAGCACATCATTTTTCAATGAGAATTTTGTTACAAAACAAGCTCCATTTTATGAATGATGATTTAGGTAGGAAGACAGTGAAATGATACATCCAGCATCCTTAAGCTTAAAAACTTTTCAGTCAATTCCTTCAGAAAAGGAATCATTAGTCCTCTGAAAGTCTCCTAGCAATTTTCTGTACCTCTGCTAGTTATTTGTGTACAATTACACAAAAACAACAGCTAGTGTTCAATTTGTTTCTAATATACATTTTGTCTCTCCAAGGCCAGCTCTCCTGGGTGGTAGAACAAATACATTGAAGCCATGGATGATTGCACTCATTGTTACAGCTGTTGTTTTGGCTCTAGCAATAATCATTGGTCTCCTTATTTATTTTTTAGCATATGGTAAGTTTGTGTTTTATTTATTATTTTTGGAAATTTGATGACCCTTTCAATTTCTTTCAAAATCTTCAAATTATTCCATGCTTCATTTGGGAAATAATAATCCTTTATACATAAAAATTATTGTTAGCATTTAAAAATCTAGTGTGGTTTGTATAATATTACCTTTTGAACAAAGCAAAAACTTCACATGCTAAAATACTTTGTGATATAATATTACCCAATACACTGGCTGTAAAGTATTTTGGTGAAATCATACCTACAGTATTTGCAACAAGAGGGTTTTATTACGCTATTTCCTTTTAGGCACACAGTGTACACTGAATCAATTATCTTCTCCAACATATTCCTATTGCTTCCGTCCCTCCTCCTCATTTTACAGACAGCATTTGTTGGGTTTCATTATATTATATTCATATAGTAGATATGAATATAGGTAAATATATTGTACATATATGTGTATGTGATCCTCCCTCTGACCCCTTTTACATTCATGAACTGTTTCCATGACTAGCATCATCATCATCATCATTCTAAGCTCTATAATCCATAAATAAGAAAGAACATGAATTGTATTTGGCTTTTGAGCTTGGCTTTTCTCACTCAAAATGATGATTTCCCTAGCCACCTATTTTCATGAAAATGATGTAACTTCGTTCTTCTTCATGATTAATAAATAGTCTATGAAGATATATGTATCCCATAGATTTTTGAGTTGTTGAGTACCTTGGTGGATTCCACAGTTTGAACAGACTTGCAGTAAAAATGGCTATGTATGTTATCTCTTGCTACTAAGTTACTTACATTCAGATATATACTCAAGAATGGTATGTTGAGGTCATAATATAGGTAACTTTAAAAATGGTTTTTTTGAGGATCCCTCAAATTAATTTTTGGAGTAGTTACCTTCTCACCAGTGGTAGTTTCTTTTTTTCTAACATGTTTGTTTTTTATGTTCTCTGTTTCATATATTTACACAAGTTTCATACATTAGAGAGAAAACAGTGGCTTCTATTTTTCCTTCCAGATCAGAGGTCTCACTATTACCAAGCTTCTTTCCAGATCCCCAGTATGGAATATGATCCTGAGTTTTCTGTAGAACACTCAAGAGCTAGTTATGCCTTGAAAGAAAAAATTAACACTGAGGTAAGTCAGAGCTTTCCTCGCATCATTCCGACTCAGGAAATTCTGATCAGCCCAGGTGTCGAGGGGAATGGCAGAGTACTTTGATATAGGAAGCAACATATTTAATTAGAGACATCTCAGCATGTGGAGTCAGAAACATCTAAATACATATTCCAATTTTGTGGGTGGTAATAACTAAGTTGAGAATATGTCCACTTACATCCATGTTAAGCTTCCCAGATAAAATATGCAATGCACATGTAAATTTTAATTTCATATTCTATTATAAGAATGATTTCATAACAAGAGGGTTATTATACCTAAATGAGCTTTTCAGGGATAACTACTAACAAGCATTAAATAATATATATCATAGAAAGTTTTCACGTAAGTACTTTGTGACATATTGAAATATATATAATTCATACTTAACAAAATTGTATTTTTTTCTTTTCTCAGATAGATCAGATATTTCAAAGATCCATTTTAAGCCAACATTACATCAAGTCTCATGTTGTCAACTTTAGGTAATTCTAATTAATTCATATAATAAAATACCATAAATTATAACATATAATACATTAATGTACATAATTATTTATACAATTATTTTATATAATGCAGCCACACAATAAATTTATATGACTTTATATAATTATTTTATATTGTAGTCTTACATTAATATTTTCCTGAATGGAGTGTTTATAATAGAATATTTATAAGTAATAATGTAATATTACTAGGTGTCATTTTATAGTACTTAGCATGTCAATTGAAGATTCTTACTATCACATATAAAAGGTACACATATAAACTCATGACCAGAACTATTTATTTATTTTAAACCCAAATTCTACATTTGTCAGATACTTTCCCTTCCTTGATTATGATGGAATTTTATAAGCAAGGAATGATTCAAATATAACACCAAGGTGGTACATCCAGAGGGGAAAAGTCATGCCAATAAAATACCTATGTTGCATTTTTAAAGCTATATGTAATATTTAGTGTAATGATTACTGTGACTATGATCTCACTCAGTTTGGTGTTTTTGATTTTTCAGGCCAACTAATAGAGGTTTGAAAACAGATGTATTGTTTCTATTTCAAACTCCATCTGTCAAAGCAGACACTATTAAATGGCAAGCTGATAATATTTTGCATGAGAATTTGAAATCGAACAACAGCTTCTTGAAGACAGATATTTCATTACCTCATCTTAGAGGCAAGAAATGTTATTTCTTAATGATTTTTAACATTCTTCATAAGAAAGAAAACTCTCACCACAAAATGAAATCACTTTTCAGTTGTAAAGATTATAGTAACTTGAAGATGGACAAGTCATCATACAATCAACATCAAAGCTTTTTTCCTTTGGCTAGCATAATAATAATTATGAAACATGAATGGTATGGCTAGCAAAATACACTAGGATTTCTTTCCTTTTATAAAAGTTATTTTATTATATGAAGTAATTGTGTAACTAACTTATTAATTTGTTGTATAAAGTATTAGCGAACTTAAAAAAATCATATCTTATGGGCATGGTATTGTACATTTTAGCAGTTGCATCAATTATCAATGATTTTTGTTTTATTTTTTCCAGAAATGCATGGAACACAAGCAAAGCACATTCTGAATAGCTGTGAGTTAACGGATATCACTGAGATGACCATAAACCAAAGAATAATACTACAAAGCATTCGACCTTTCTCTATTCCCATGTTTAGTGTTTCCTAAACATTAAATTATTATCTAAATAAATATGTTGTTTTAATCTTTCAAACAGGAAACCATTATTGCTAGCTGGGAATATTTACATGAATTCCTTGGACAATTTTTCTCTTCCCCACAGAAAGTTTCATTAGTGACTTCTTTTACCATATCTGTGTATTTTTGTTTTTAATTTACTTTTCTCGTAGGGTTGTGTGTACAGTCCTGGGACTTGAGCTCAGGACTTGGGTATTGTCACTGAGGGTTTTATTTGTTTGTTTGTCTGTTGTTTAAGGCTACCACTGTGCCACTTGAGCCATAGCTTCACTTCTGGCTGTTTGGTGGTTAGTTGGAGATAAAAGTCTCCCATACTTTCCTCTCCTGGCTGGCTTCCAACCTTGAGCTCAGATCTAGGCCTTCGGATTAGCTGGGATTATAAGCATGAGCCACTGGCTCCCTGCTCCATATTTACCTATGTTTGTCTTATTTTGTAGTAGAAAAATTGGCTCAGGGGTAAATGATATCCATTAACTCCAATATGGAAATTAATACTTGAACTATAGTAATAATGTATTTTTACTAAATTAATACATTTAAAAACAGTACAAATGATGTCTTCCTACCATACATAGTGTATGTTTAGCTCTCAAAAATGGCAAATATCACTGAGTTAAACTGCTTCACATATGAACATGAGAGACACATGAATAAAACAAAACTTAAAGGAAGTTGCTTTAAGCACACCAAAGAAAGTGTTGAATAATCTTTAAATGTTTTAATTTAATAATAGAAATACTCATATTCTATCAATATGAATAGTCATCAGTCCACTAAGTGTACTATTTATTCCAACAGACTTTTTAAAGGCAAGTGACTGTCATCAGTGTTTCTTGGTTAATGGTATGCTGACCATTCCTAGTGACAATTTATAAATGATGCAACCATTTTGCTCCTTTGTGACAGGTTGTGGTTTAGGAATGGAGTACCCACCCATGGAAAGAATTGCTGGTGGCAAAACTGCAGATCAAGCTGCCTGGCCATGGCAAGCCAGCCTTCAGATGGATGGCAGCCATTGGTGTGGTGCATCACTGATCAGCGAAGAATGGCTCCTGACTGCTGCTCACTGTTTTGACAAGTAAGTCCTGCCACCCACAAGGGTGCCAGTGCCATCTCTTTTTCTCACCTTCACATCCAGGCATGTTTATCTCTCTCATGAACATCTTCTTCATGAACATCTAGGCCTCCGAATGATTCCACTCAGGACTGTCCACAGGCCTAGATGAAGTGACAATTACTGAAGAATAATAGACATAATTAGAGAGACTGTCTTCAGCTCAAGCCAATAACACATTCGGCTGCAATCTCAATTCATTTCTTAAGTATGGATAAGCCACTGCTGTCCAAAATTGAGCCAAGTTTACCAATTTTCCTGAGCTATATTATAGATTTTTTAAAACTCCACTAACATAGCAGCCATACCTGCAATTTACCCTAAGATTTTCAGGGGTGAAGAACATTGGACCTGTGGGCAAAAGATTTCACACCCTCATATGATGCTGTATTTTTTTTAATTTAATTTAATTTTATTTGTGAACATACTGTACAGAGGAGTTACAGTTACATGGGCAGGATAATGCGTACATTTCTTACCAAGCATTGCAGCCTCCTCCTTTGTTTACCCTTCACATCCCTTCCCAGCCTCCCCCCTCCCCCCCAATCCCAATCCTTCTCCTTCCCCCCCTTCACCCCCCTCCCCCCCTCCCCCCCCCCTCCCCCGCACTAACGTTGTAAAGCTCGTTTTGGACATGACAACTTGTACTTCTCATTGCTGCAACAGGTCCACCTGTATCCTTAAACAACTGGTTTTTCACCATCTCCTCCACAAGTTATACTGACATCAAATATAGTGAAAGCAGGGGTTATACTGTGGGGGAGGGACATACAAAGCAACAAAGAGATAATCTTATAAATGTGTTAGAAACACATGCATGAAAGAAAAAAAACATTAAAATACACATCTAAGGGTTCATTTTCCTGACATCACATTATCTGACCTTTTCCGCTTGACTCATACATATACTAGATAATACAAATAAGGGAAACCATGGGACCTACGTTTCTTTGGGCCTGGCTTACTTCACTTAATATAATTTTTTCCAAGTTTTTCCATTTCCTAACAAATGGGGCAATGTCATTCTTTCTGATGGAGGCATAGAATTCCATTGTGTATATATACCACATTTATATGCTGCAATAAACATAGTTGTGCTGGTAGCTTTAGTGTGGTCTTGTTTGTAAACATTAGGGTAAATGCCCAAAAGTGGGATTGCTGGGTCATAGGGGAGCTCTATGTGAAGTCTTTTGAGGAACCTCCATACTGCTTTCCAAAGTGGTTGAACAAGTTTACATTCCCACCAACAATGAAGTAAGGTTCCTTTCTGTCCACATCCCCTCCATGATGCTGTATTTTTTATTTTCTGTATGCCTTTTGAAAATTTGATATTCATTCCCTTTGAAGAAAAAAAGAGATGTAGTAACATTAGTGAAGTATATATAAAATGGGAAAATAGCCAAGTGCTGGTGGTTCACACCTGTAATTCTAGCTACTAGGGACGCTGAGATCTGAGTATCATGATTAAAGCCATCCTGGACAGGAAAGTCCACGAGACTCTTCAGTTCATTACCACACAAAAAAATTAGAACAGAAACTGTGACTCAAGTGGTAGAGTGCTAGCCTTGAAAAACAAAAAGAGCTCAGAGACCAGTACTCAGGCCCTGAATTCAAGCCTTACAACTGGCACACACACAAAAAAAGCGTGAGGGAAATATATTAGATAAAATGCTCTGTGGAAAAGAAGCATAAAAGAATGTATTTGAAATGGCTCCATTTTTCTTAGTGTCTCCCTTTTTATTTTTCTATCTCTCTCCATAGCTACACACATGTAAATATACACAAATATACATATGAACATATATAAATATATAATTGCATGGTTATGGGCATGTATGAGTACACAATGAAAATATGCAGGTAAATATGTCTCATGTTTTTCTTCAATGAATCTGTATTATGGCAATATTGTATGATTTTAAAAATACAAACTTACCTCGAGGAGAATAATTGAAGCCACCTTACAGTGGAGGGGGTTGGTTACCTACTAGACAAAAGAAAAATTGCTCTAGGAAGGAAGTTTTGAATAATCACTTTTAAAAATTTGCCCTTCTCCCATATTTATGTTCCGCACCCATTCAGATTTCTGGGCAACTTAAAAATCAGAATGACCCCATTGTGCTCTTTTTACTCTATGATCAGTTCCAAAAACCCGAAACTATGGACAGTCAGTTTTGGAACAACCCTCAGACCTCCGCTGATGAGCAGAAGAGTGGAGTCAATTATTATTCATGAGAACTATGCCGCCCACGAGCATGATGATGACATCGCTGTGGTGAGACTCTCCACGCCTGTATTCTTCTCTGAAGATGTGCATAGAGTCTGCCTCCCAGAGGCTACTTTGGAAGTCTTGCCTAAGAGCAAAGTGTTTGTCACTGGATGGGGAGCAACAAAGGTCAATGGTAAGTGTCTCAGAAAAACAATAGAGCAAAAAGGGTAGACTCAACCTCTTTCCAAATGGAGATACACAACAAAATTGAAAAACAGATATATAGATATAGATATATATATAATGAGAAGAAATACTAATATCTTACAATAGATACAGAAAAAGCAAACATAAAACCAGGTATGATGAATTATGAAAACTGTATTAACTATTACTAGTACATAATACCTATATTTGTTTCCATTTGTTTTTATTTTTAATTTTTGCCAGTCATGTGGCTTGAACTCTGGATCTGGGCACTGTCCCTCAGCTCTTCTGTTCAAGGCTAGTGCTCTACCACTTGGGCCACAGCGCCACTTATTTGTTTCCAGTTATATAGACTATTTTAGAACCTTGATAACTTTTTCTTTAAGAAATACTTAAAGCTTATCATTTCACTTGATGTGACTTGCAAGTACTAAGAATGTCAGGCTGCTGAGATGTGTTATGCAGCTAAACAGAAATAGCCATACATAAGGAATTGGGATGGGGTACCTCTCATTCATGTATTTATGAAGCTGTTCTTGAGCCTGATACTTTATAAAGTTCACAGCAATTTCATCTTACTCCACTTTATAATTCACAATAAGCTGAAAGAGTAGACTTTTAAATATTGATAGGAATTCTCAGCGTCTACATTCTCAGTTAGACTTTTTACATATGGTTTGTTCTACCTTCAGATTCCTAATTTTTATTCTTTGCTCTGAATCTGAATTGATATCTTACATGTGGACTTACTCAAAGCACCTTTTTGATCAGTCTTTATCAGTGGATAATTATAGAAATGCACTTCTTTCCAAATGTACTTGAAAAAAGTTTAAATTTTAATTGTAGAAGTGATGTACACAGGGGTTACATGTCACATAAATCAGGTAATAAGTACATTTCTTTTTGAACAGTGTCACCTCTTACTTGAAAATTTGACATTGGGTCCACTGTCATTTTTTTTTTAGTAGTAGTACCAGAATCAGAACTCAGGGCTTTCATACTTGCTTGGTTTGCTTGCTCAGCTAATACTCTATTAGTTGTGCCATGCTTCTACCTCAGCTTTATGCTGCTCAATTTGAGGTAGAGTCTTTTGGACTTTTCTTCCCAGGCTGGCTTTGAAATGGGATCATTGAAATCTTAACCTTCTGAGTAGCTATGGTTATAGGCATAAACCACCAGTGCTCAACTTAGAGCCCAAGAGTTTTTTTTAATCAGTGTTGGCATTGTTTTATAGGAAATGGTATTAAATAAAAAATAAAATTAAACCTTTAAGTTTTAAAACCACTTCTGGTGAGAGTAGAAATGGAAAGCATTGCATTTTTTTCCTAGATTTAATTAAACACCTAGTATTAGTCTTGGCATATTTTAGATTTCATCATGAACTTTTCAAAGCACAGTAGTATGCAGGTAACTGTGTGGTGTGCTATCTACTCTAACAAGTTGTATAGTTGTATACTTTTCAAAAATAATACTGTACATAGGTAGCACTTCAAACTGAAGCCCACAAATAGATATTTGAGCATGGTTTCTGAATTTCAAAACTGAAACATGGACTACTTAGGTTTCCTTTTCTTGCCTTTCAGGATTTATTCAATTAAAAATGTTACCTGGTAGGCAAACTGAAACTTTCTGTTCTTAGAAATTCTTTCCTGAACTATTGGTAGTATAAAATATCTTGTTATATGGTAAGCACTTGCATGTTTTTGAAGTTTAGATAATGGAGCTTGAACTCAAGGCCTGGGCCTTATTCTTTTTTTTTAATTCTTTTTTCATTAATAAGTTTTTTATTGTGAAAATACTGTACAGAGGGGTTACAGTTACATGAACAAGGTAATGAGTACATTTCTTATTAAGCATTGTTGCCTCCTCCTCTGTTTTTCCCCTACCATCCCTTCTATCCTACCTCCACAACTACACTTTCCCCTCCCCCAACCCCACCTAAATTGTAAAGTTTGTTTTTTCAACATAGTGTCTTGTACATCTCATTGTTGCAATGGGTCAACCTGTATCGTATCCCTATTTAAACATTTTGTTTTTTCCCTTCCTCTCCCCAAATTATACCAACATCAAATACAGTGAAAACAGGGATTATACCGTGGGGGAGGAACATACAAAGCAACAAAATAAAATCACATGGTACATTATAAATACATTAGAAACAATAGCAAGAAAGAAAAAAACCACTTGTGTCCTTATCTTGGGGTTCATTTCACATAACTTCATCTTATCTAGTCATATGTAGATAGCTTTTGACATTTTCTACTTGTCAAAACAGACAAACATTGCAGGATGGAATAGGAGAAGCCCTGTTCTTGATCTGTTTTGCTCAAGGCTAGTGCTCTATCACTATGAGCCAAAGCTCAACTTCCAGATTTTAGGTGGTAAATTGGAGATAAGTCTCACTGCCTTTCCTGTCCCAGCTGGCTTTGAACTATGATCCTCAGATTTCAGTCTCCTGAGAAGCTAGGATTACAGGCATGAGCACCAGTGCCCAGCTACATCTGAATTTTTTTAAAATTGAGATTAAGGTATGATAAACTTTTACCCTTTAAAAGTAGCATCCTGACCAAAAAAAAAAAGTAGCATCCTATATCAACTAGCTAAAACAAAATTACAAATTACAAATAATTGTGATATAGCTGATTGTATCTTGAGAACATAAAAATCTGAATGCCTTTCTAGATAACCCAAATAGTGTATATATATATACATATATATATATATATACACACACAGATATATACAGATATATATATATATATATATACACAGATATATACATATATATATATATATATATATATATATATATATCTGAGATACTTGGACATGTAAGTACTTTCACTTGCATAAAAATCTGTGTAAAGAGAAGTTGGAGAGCAGATTCTCTCACTAAGAGTATTCATAGAAAAATGCTAGAGGAATGATCCAGGTGAATAAATTCACCATAGTCTTGATGATCTTCAAGGACTGTAGAGAAGTTAAACATATATTCTGAGCAACATAGTCTCAGGTGAGTAGATTTATCTCTCACTAATAGTATTTATAGAAAAATGCTAGAGGATTATGACCCAGATGAACAAATTCACCATAGTCTTGATGATCTTCAAGGTCTGTAGAGAAGTTAAACATATATTCTGAGCAACATAGTCTTAGGTGAGTAGATTTATCAGCTTCAAAACAGAGAACTGGGTTTCTTTATACTGAACATTCTTTACAAAACCCTGAGATACCTTAATCTCCTCTTATAAAAGCTGGTGAGGTAAAGTAATCTTAAGTCAGCTAGGGGAAGCACAGATTCTCCTAATTGTTGAGGAATACCCTGAGTTTAAATCTAGCATTTTCCTCTATTTAGCTATATAATTATGGCAAGACTCTTAGGCAGGTAAGGTCTCCCATCCTTTGGTTTCTGCAAGAACAAATAAGATTGTAGGAGTAAATGGGCTGGACATGGTACCTGTCATAGAAGTCTTCCCCCAAAATGTAACTTGTTTCCAAGCACAGTAATCTAGTACAGAAACCTATTAACTCAAGATGAATGATTTACCATTGCTCTGCCTTATGTGAGACAAAACAATTAGCTATCATAACAAGAAAGTAGAAATTCTTCACCTATTTATTTTTTTTCTTACTAAGGTCCTTTTCCCAATACTCTACGACAAGTTGAAGTAGAGATAATAAGTAATGATGTATGTAATCAAGTTAATGTATATGGTGGTGCTGTATCATCAGGTATGATATGTGCTGGATTCTTGACAGGAAAACACGATGCTTGTGAGGTAAGAATAGATGCAAATTTTTTTAAAAAATGACTGTTGAATAGGGTTGGACTTAGCCACTGGTGTTAGTCAGACTTTCATTGCTTTTGACAAAGACTTGAGAAAAACAGATGGAGGAAAGAAAAGTTTCAGTTATGCTGGCATGCTCGATCACATTTAGACTGTATAGTAAGTTTTAACATATGCCAGAGAGCATTTGGTGGAAAAGAACAACTCAGCCAAATGGTGGCCAGGTGATAGAGAGGAGGGACCAAGAAAGGGACCGAGGACCAGATATAGCTCCCAAGCACATGACTTCAGTGACTTACCTCCTCCAACTAGGCCCATGTTGAGAGGTACCCACCACCTTCAATAATGCCATCAAATCAAGCATCCATGAATGGATTAATCTATCCATTAGGTCAGAGCTTTCATGTTCAAATTATCTCTTAATGATTGGACCCACTAATTGGGAACCACATCCTCCACAAATAAAGCTTTTGGGGACATTCCCTATCTAAATCATAACACTGGCAATAGACCAATGTTACCTCACTTGATTCTGTGAAATAAATTTATGGGGGCAAAAAAAATGTAGAAAGAGGGAGTGAAGGAGTCCAAGACATATTCTTTATTTAACATTCTATTAACCCATCTGAAAATGGTCTTCAGTTGCAAAATAGAACTCTAATTGGAGACTAGGAAGTAGTAGCCAATTGAAGAACAAGAAGTAGCAACCAAGACAAAAAGCTATTCAATCAATGCTTTAAGGCACAGATAAAATCAACAGTTAGCTATGCAGTCCCTCCTAACTGAAAGCTATGATGAGATGAACCCTGCAGACATTTCCACAGCCAATAACGTTTCACTTTTCCAGTTTCTAAGGCTTTGACCTTAAAAAGTGTAGGTCCAGATCACATTATATTTCTTTAAAGCAATATGTTTATTTTGAAAAGGTACATTGAAAATACTTCTTAACCTTAGTCAAAGATACAGGACATTCTCATGATTAAGGAACCATAAGCCAGTTCATTATGACTAGGGATTCCACCTTGGTTTGAGAGAAAATTCCTTTCAGTAATAACTTGTGTACAATTGATGCAATTTCTAGGATGCCTTTCTATTAATTGGTATGAGTGGAACAAAGTGAGATTTTGATTCAATACTGGATATTATTTCTATCTAATAGAGTTAGGAAGAGCTTAATGTTAGAGATGACTCTTTACTTGAATACTGACTTCATCATTTATAAGAAAATTTGAGACTTCCTAGACTTAAGTTTAGTTTCTGGTCTCTGTTTAGACAAAGAAAAACTAAAACCTTAGCCTTAATCGCAAAAACTTCCAGATGAAGACACAGAGGAGTAAATAATTAACTCAATTATCATAGTAATACTAAGTCAAATGAATTAGTTTTACATATTTCAACTCAACATATGGATTTCTTAAACATCTAAATGGAAACTGATTCTCATTCTGACATCAATTGATCCATCACAGTGACTGTTTTGTTTTCTTCTTCTGCAGGGTGATTCTGGAGGACCTCTGGTTATTACACTTGATAGAAATATCTGGTATCTTATTGGGATAGTAAGCTGGGGTATAGGCTGTGGAAAAGAAAACAAGCCTGGACTTTATACCAGAGTGACTCATTATCGGGACTGGATTAAGTCTAAAACTAACATCTAGTGTGTCAACTACCTCCACATTCAAACTGTAGATGTCATCTGTGGTCTCCAGCAAATCATGCTTAGTGTGTGTCGCCATGTGTATTGTCAATGTCAAGTTGAAAGTGACCTTACTCCTTAAATATGAAGAAAGAAGTCTTTCACTTCATCAGAAGTGCTTTGCTCATCATGAGCACAGAAGATGCTGGCAACTCCACGAAGATCTGTCATTCCTCATAGTGTCTCTCCTTACCTCTTTGCTCATCTTTCAGTCTCTAATACTATCTGTATATAATCTGGTATTTTAATTAAGTAAATCACAATTGGTTTGGCATTCCACACTTGTTTCCTGACAGAGCAGGCCTCTCTTCTGTAGTGGCACCACCATTTGTCAACTTCCTCTGCAGAGAATTCTCATTAAGAATAGCAAGTCAAGATAGTTTTGGTCAGTGTTGTCACAAATGATAGTGGGTGCACTAGTTGTAAAATTAAGACTAAGACTAAGACTTAAGAGATGGCACTTTCATTTTTGCTCTCAAATGTGCATTTAACAGCTCTGAAATATGAACATTTGTCATTATTTATATTTGCATCCAGTGGGCAGATTTTAATTTTTTAATGATTTTGATATATGTTTTGAAGTGGTGAAAAAAAATCCTTGCATGATATAGAAGGTGAATTGTAAATATTGCCTAAGGCAGGATTTGTCTTTGAACTATGTAAAAGTGCCGGTGGCTCATGATGCGATCCTAGCTATTCAGAAGGCTGAGATCTGGGGATCCATGGCTCAAAGCCAGTCTGGGCAGGAAAGTCCATGAGATTCTTATCTCCAATTAGCCACCAGAATACCCTAAGTGGTGCTGTGGCTACACTAGAGCACTAGCTTTGAACAGAAAAGCTCAGGGACAGTTCCCAGGTCCTGAGTTCAAGCCCATGACTAACAAAAATAGAGAAAAAAAAGAAAAAAGAAAAAAAAATGTCTTTCAGGACTCAGAAATTAAAAGCCAAGTTTCTTTGTCTTTAATTTTAATTTCTATTCATTTGAAATGTAAAGAGGCCAGATGTCAATGAGAAGGAATTCTTTTTCAGCTCCATCTCTAAAAGTGATAGAAGATTCCTTTCTTGTGTAAATATACTTTTCAGTTGCACTTCATTATCTATAATATATTTTTGAACAGTTTTATTTTCAACAAGATTTAGAACAATTTAGGGACCTGAGGAATGAGAAAGTCGTCAGTGCAGACTTATATGTATTATATCTTCATAAACAATTTACAGGAGAAACCAAAATAAAGTGAGACACTCATAAGTAGTAATGGTACAAGACTTGAAGATGTTTACTAAAAAAAGATGCTTAGGAAAGTACAAGACAAAGACAGTATACTGTTAACAAATACAATGTTTAAATTTATGTAAAAATGACATGCAGTGTTTGCTGAATGATATTTATAGAAAAAGTTCAGATGATCAAGCAGACATCTTGGAAGAACTTAATATTTTTGATATGATTGTTCTTTTCATATGTATTATAGGTTTTCTAATTCTGTGTATGACTACAGAGTAATATTAAACAAAACTCAAAATTATTCTATGCATCTAAACTTTATTTCTTTTACATTTTTTACTGAAATAAATATTATTTTTAAAACCAATAATACTTTAAATTTAATTCTTAAATTTACTTGCACAAGGAGTTGCCATTCGACAACATAGCTTATGAATATAACAATATTGATCAATATCAGCCATTTCATCATTCTCCCCCATGCCTAACTCAGTACACCCCTCAATTTTTTAAATTTTAAAGAATATGCCTTGAATTTTATGACTGCATTCTTCCCCCTTCCTCTATTCATATGCTAAGATTTTGTGGGGATTTTTTAATCAAATAGATGTCTCTCCTACCCCCGTATCATATCTATTCAATATATCATAATATATTCAAATATATCTGTGACAATAGGCTCAATTCTCCTTGATTCATCACTAGAATGTAGGGCTTCTTAGCCTTTGAGGAAAACAATAAATTTGTGACAGTTTGTCACAGTAATTCTCTTTTGAGGAAGGAGACTGTCCTGCATACTGTTCAATGCCTAGCAACATTCCATATTTCCATACACTGGATTCCAATAGTGTTCCACCAAGATATATGAACCAAAAATGACTCTAGACATTGCCAGTTGTACCCCTGAGAGCATTACCAAATAGGCAACAGATGATCACTGGTTAAAAAAATTGTACACTCACAATTCCTACGCATATTTGAAAATATTCCCTTCCTTTGTTGATCTGGGTGCATTGAAAATGTCAAAAAAAATCTCTTAGATTATGTCTGCACAATCCTAGCCAGATTATTTGCAAACTGAAGTTAGTTAGAGGAAGACTGAGGATCAGGCTACTACAGAGAGAGCATTCACGTATCCAAAATCTTACAATGTATTTGTTTGTTATATGCTTAATTCCTGCATCATTGTACCAAGTATGTCTACTTAATCCGCAGAATACATAAGGACCACTTGAAATGGGGTCTATGAATTCAGGGAGGCACACAGCTTATTAGCCACTCGTTGCGAAGTACAGAATATTAAGTTGCAGAATAACACTAAGCACTAAAAGCTAAAATGACCCAGATAGTAAATAGCCACTAGCTAGGTAAAGCTATTTGGATGTAAATTAATTATATTTAATACATTAAATTTTTATTTTTCAATCATACGAATGACATTGCAAACACAAGAAAGCTATTTGTGGCTGGTAGCTACTATTCTGGACAGTAAAGATCTAGAAGAACTCCTTCACCTCAGGATGTGATCTTGGACATCACTGACCTAGAGCATTCAAGGCAACAACCTATATAATCACTTAGCAGCTCATATAGCAAAGTTTTTGGTCAGTGGTTCAATTGACACTATATGAAAGGATCAAAAAGGTTTTGTTTTGATATTTCTTATCATCTTAGAATGTGAATTAATAACAACTCAACAAAAAGTAACTAATGGGTGAACACTGGGGGTGACTTCTATTAAACACAGCAAATGGTCTGATAAGGAAGAAGTCAAGCCAAATAAAACAAGAATTTGATTTCATAATGCATTAATGTGCTTTGATGATAGCTAACTGCAGAAAATGGACAGCAGGTCATAGTGACCCACAATTTTGCAGAATAATAGTCAAGATACTCTCATGGGAAGTGCTACTCTACTGCCATCTTCTGGCTCAGGTTTTATCTATCTATCTATCTATTTATTTAGTGGTTGTGGGGCTTGAACTCAGGGCCTGGGCACTGTCCTTGAGCTCTTTTGATCAAGGTTATTGCTCTAGCACTTTGAGCCAAAGTGCTACTTCTGGTTTTTGAGGTTAATTGGAGAAAAGAGGCCAAGGAGACTTTTCAGTCCAGATTAGCTTCCAAATGTCATCCTCAGATTTCAGCTTCCTGAGTAGCTAGGATTACAGATATAAGCCATCATCTCAGGTTATATTTTTAATACAATTATAATTTTATCTTAAGCTATATGAGATTTTTCTCAACATAGAATACTATAAAAATAAATCTGGCAATCACTCCTCAATATTCTCCTAAGCAAATCAAAACTTACAGTTTTGTGCATCCTTTTATGAGCATAAATAAAGGGCTTATCCAGTTTTTTTGTTGTTGTTTAACAAGTGAGATCATTTTATTAGTGCTTTGGTTTGTGATTGTGTATGTGTGTGTATGTTTCTGGCAAAATGAAGAACAAGAACAAGACACTTGCTACCTTTTGTGTGTGTGTGTGTGTGAAAATACTGTACAGAGAAGTTACAATTACATGGGCAAGATAATAAGTACATTTCTTATCAAGCATTGTAGCCTCCTCCTTTGTTTCCCCTTCCTATCCCTCCCTTTTCCCCTCCTCCCCATCCCCCCTCCCCCCAGGCCAAAGTTGTAAAGTTAGTTTTTCGATATAATGACTTGTACATCTCATTGCTGCAATGGGTCCACCTGTATCCCTATTTAAACGAGCTGTTTTTTCTCTTCACCTCCACAGATTATACCAACATCAAATACAGTGAAAGCAGGGGTTATACCATGGGGGAGGGACATACAAAGCAACAAAGAAATCATCTTATAAATATGTTAGAAACAATCTCATGAAAGAAAAAAACATTTGAATACTTATCTTGGGGTTCATTTCCCTAACATGAACTTATCTGACCTTTTCTGCTTGTCTCAGACATATACTAGTAATTGCAAATAAGGGAAACCATGGAATCTATATTTCTTTTGGCCTGGCTTAGTTCACTTAATATAATTTTTTCCAAGTCTTTCCATTTCCTAACAAATGGGGAAAGGTCATTCTTTCTGATGGAGGCATAGAATTCCATTGTGCATATATACCACATTTTCTTGATCCATTCATCTACTGAGGGGCATCTGGGTTGGTTCCATATCTTAGCTATGGTAAATAATGCTGCAATAAACATAGCTGAGCTGGTAGTTTCAGTATGGCCTTGTTTGTGATCGTTTGGGTAAATGCCCAAAAGTGGGATTGCTGGGTCATAGGGGAGCTCTATGTGTCTTTTGAGGAACCTCCATACTGCTTTCCAAAGTGGTTGAACAAGTTTACACTCTCATCAACAATGCAGTAAGGTTCCCTTCTGTCCACATCCCCTCCAGCATCTGTTGTTATTAGAGTTCTTGATTATAGCCATTCTAACTGGGGTGAGGTGGTATCTCAATGCTGTTTTGATTTGCATTTCTTTTATGGCTAGAGAGGTTGAGAATTTCTTCATGTGTCTATTGGCCATCCTTCTTTCTTCTTCAGAGAAGTTTCTATTTAAGCCTTTAGCCCACTTATTTATTAGGCAGTTGTTTCTTTGAGGATGTGTTGTTGGGGGATTTAATTTTTTGAGTTCCAGGTATATTTTAGATATGAGACCCTTGTCCGTTGTATGGCTAGTGAAGATCTTCTCCCAGTCCGAGAGCTTTGTATTGATCTTGCTAGCTAAAGACACTTGCTACCTTCTACAAATCCATATAAAAAATAGAAGAAGTAAACATAGATACTGACAGGACTATGAGATGGGATTTTCTGAAATGGAGTGTGGAGGAGGAAAGATGGCTGAAGCCTACACAGTCGAAAGGAAAGCTTTGATTTTAAGTTTTACGCATATGACCGCTAAAGCTCTACTTTGCCCTTTATTGCTTTGAGACAATTATTACACGATTTTCATATCGAAACTAATCTGAAAGCAGAAAGATGTCTCTTAAGGAGAGCAGTTTCTAGAAATCATAGCACTAGTCAAGTCTTTTCAGATAGTCCATCCTTTCTGTTATTTTTTTGAAAATGAAATAGCTTTTTTTCAGTTCTTTCTCTTGCCCTTTCATACCGGCACATCAAAATCAAGGGATGTCCTTTCTCCTAGTGTTAACCTTCCTACAAAAGTTTATTAGTGTAGTTCCTACAGAAGAGTTGGTTCTGAATAGGTCATTGAATAGGAATGAGTAATAATAGTTTTGTGGCCTATAGGACTCTCTACGCTGGATTTATCCCCAACTTGTCTCTTAATATTCACCTCAACACAGGTGAAGTCCTGATCTTTGGTTCTTCCATAGTTCACACTTCCAGACAAAGAAGCTACATCCATGAAGCCAGAGCCCAAAATAAATGGTTTGTACACTGCAACTTCCTCAAAAGAAAGCCAGTAGACTAAGGTAACAAATATTCTTAAAAGCAGAAGCATTAGAATATGCATTCTAGTGGCATTAGTCTCATTTGAATAGAATGTTATAAAGTAAGCATGATATCATTAAAGATATAAGGAAAGTTATACTTGTCTTCATGTACATTGATCATCTGAAACAAGAAAAAATTTAAAAAGAGAAGTAAATGGATCTATTAGACCTGAAAAAATAAGAATAGAAATGTAAAAAGGTATATTTGGTGAGACAAAATAGTAGGATTAATTGAGGAGCCCTCCTAGAAAAGCAGAATGAAATAAGTATTGAAAAAATTCAGGAACACAGGAAGCTAAATGATCCAGCCATACCACTCTTGGGCAACTACCCAGAACATCACAAACCAGGATACCATAAAGACACTTGACATTCATGTTCGTTGCTGCATTATTCACAAGAGTCAAGTTAGGGCAATAGCCCAGATGCCCTACAATAGATTAATAGATATAGAAAATGTGGTACACATACATAATGGAATTTTACACAGCCATTAAAAGAATAATGTCATTTTCAGGGAAATGGATGGACTTAGAACAAATCATGTTAAGTTATGTAAACCAAGCTCAGATAGGCAGATGTTTTCTCTCATGTGTGGAAGCTAGATCTAAAATACCCCTGGACATCATAAATTGTATAGGGCTACAGACATTCAAATGCAGTGAGACTAGAGAAGGATTTTCTTTTTTTTTTTTTGTAGGTACCTTGTTTTTCTTTTTTTTTTATTGTGAAAATACTGCAGAGAAGGATTTTCTTAAGGTAGAAACACAAAGGTGTTTTCCCTATATTCTGCTGATCGTAGATAGATAGATAGATAGATAGATAGATAGATAGATAGATAGATAGATAGATAGATAGATAGATAGATTTACTCCAAGAAATGGAAATAAAAGGTTTTTTCTTTGTAGTTGTTTTGGCTTTCTTCTCTTTCTGTCTTGGTTATTTGTTTATCTGTCTTTGGGAGAGCAAGAGGGGGCACAGAAATTGGGGGGACAAAGAATGAACAAATGCAGTGGTGATATTCCGGACACTATTGAAAATGAACTACACAACTTAGGGATGGAGATGAGATTAAAAAAAACAAACCTAAGCCTTTCCATTTCCTAACAAATGGGGCAATGTCATTCTTTCTGATGGAGGCATAGAATTCCATTGTGTATATATACCACATTTTCTTGATCCATTCATCTACTGAGGGGCATCTGGGTTAGTTCCGTATCTTAGCTATAGTAAATAATGCTGCAATAAACATAGTCGTGCTGGTAGCTTTAGTGTGGTCTTGTTTGTAAACATTTGGGTAAATGCCCAAAAGTGGGATTGCTGGGTCAAGTGAAGTAAGCCAGGCCCAAAGAAACATAGGTCCCATGGTTTCCCTTATGTGCAATATCTAGTATATGTCTGAGTCAAGCAGAAAAGGTCAGATAAGGTGATGTTAGGGAAATGAACCCTAAGATATGTATCCAAATGTTTTTTTAATTTCATGCGATTGTTTCTAACGCATTTATAAGATTATTTCTTTGTTGCTTTGTATGCCCCTCTCCCACAGTATATAATCCCTGCTTTCACTGTATTTGATGTTGGCTTAATTTGTAGAGGGGAAGGGGAAAAACAAGTCGTTTAAATAGGGATACAGGTGGACCCATTGCAACAATGAGAAGTACAAGTAGTTATGTTGAAAACGAACTTTACAACTTTGGTGGGGGGGGGGGGCGAGGGATTGGGGGGAAGCGGGGGAGGATGGGAAGGGATGGGAAAGGGAAACAAAAGAGGAGGCTACAATGCTTGGTAAGAAATGTACTCATTATCTTGCCCATGTAATTGTAACCCCTCTGTACAGTATTTTCACAATAAAAAAATAAAAATAAATAAATAAACTAAAAGTGAAGGAAGGGGTGATATCCCAAAAAATAAATGTACTCATTATCTGACTCATGTATCTATAATCCCTCTGTATATCACTTTTATGATAACAATAAAACTTTTTTTTAAGGAAAATGAAAAAAGTTTCAGAGACAAAGAAGAAATAAAAATGCTGACATCCACTTGTGGAGGAGATGGGGAAAAACAAGTCGTTTAAGGATACAGGTGGACCTGTTGCAACAATGAGAAGTACAAGTTGTCATGTTGAAAACGAGCTTTACAATGTTGGTGGGGGGGAGGGGAGGAAGGATTGGGACTGGGGGGGGGGGGGAGGAGGGAGGCTGGGAAGGCATGTGAAGGATAAACAAAGGAGGAGGCTGCAAAAGCTTGGTAAGAAATGTACGCATTATCCTGCCCATGTAATTGTAACCCCTCTGTACAGTATGTTCACAAATAAAATAAAATAAATTAAAAATTAAAAAAAAATGCTGACATCCAATAATAATCTTTTTTTTTTTTTTTTTGCCAGTCATGGTGCTTGAACTCAGGGCCTGGGCACTGTCCCTGAGCTTCTTTTGCTCAAGGCTAGCACTCTATCACTTGAGCCACAGTGCCACTTCTGGCTTTTTCTGTTTATGCGGTACTAAGGAATCAAACCCAGGGCTTCATGCATGCTAGGCAAGCAATCTACCATTAAACCATATTCCTATCCATAATAAGAATCTTAAATGGAGAAAGGGAATATTTGAAAAAATAGTGATAACATTTTCATGATTTGAAAAAAAAAACAAACTTTATGTTAAGAAGTTTAAAGATTGAAGCCAGCCCAGGCAGTAAAGTTTGTGACTCTTATTTCCAATAAACTGCTCAAAAAATCCGGAAGTGGTGCTGTGCCAGAGTGGTAGAGTGCTTTCCTTGAGTAAAAGAAGCTCAGCTCAAGGTCAGTGCCCCAGCCCAGAGTTTAAGCTCCAGGACTGACCAAAAACAATCTTAAGTCTTAAAAAAAATTCTTAAAACCAGGTGCCAGTCTCTCATGCCTGTAATCCTAGCTACTTGAGAGCCTGAGAAGAGGAAAATGGTAGGAAAATGGTGGTTCAAGGCCAGGCAAGACAAAAAAGTTTGTGAGACTCCTTTCTCAACCCATAGCAGAGCACAATGATATGCACCTATTAGCCCAAGCTGTGAGACATGACAAGACAGAGAATCATGGCTCCAATCTAGCCCATGAAGTAATGTTCATGAGATTTCCTTTTCATGGAGCAAACCTGGACATGGCTGTCTGTGACTTGTCATCCCAGCAATAACAGTAGCCTGCTCAGGCAGGAAGTGAGAGCCTATCCTAAAAATGACCAATGAAAACAAAGCTAAAGGAAGGGCAGTTAAGAGCACCAGCCAAGCAAGTGAAAGGCCCTAAATTCAAATCCAATGCCCCCACCACCAACAAAGTTCCTAAAGAGCTCTCAAGAGCCATAAGGAAAAGAAGAAGAAAAAGCTAGTACCCAGGTACACTAGAATAGGCTTTAAACTATTAAGGTAAAACCTTTTGGAATCTATCAGAGATTACTTATGGCTTATTTAGCAAGACTAGTCTTGTTAGGAGTAAGAATATTTATTTATTTATATGTACTTATTTTTACAGGATCATTACTACCTGGTTCTTGTTTAATCAGTGAGTACACAGATAACTGAGTCTCTGGCTTATCAGTTGAGGAAGTAGGTACATAATTTGATAGGGCATCTGTAATCTTATAGAGACTAGAACTGTGCAGCCTGCAGCTTCTTTCCACCAGGGAGAAAACTGGCTCTTAATAGACAAGAAGTATTTGTGGGGTTTTTTGGCCCAAGCTAAGGCTTGAACTTAAGGATCTCACACTTGTAGACTTGCTTGTTAACAGCTGTTTCTCTACCACCTGAGCCACACCTTGCAGTCTAGTTTTTGTTGTTGCTGTTGTTGTTGATTCATTGGAATTAGAGTCTCTTGAACTTTTCTGCCAGGAATAATTTCAAATCACTATCCTTCAGTTCTCAGCCTCTTGAGTAGCTAGGATTACAGGCACCAGCTACCAGTACTCAGCTGAGAGGGAATCACTTCTACAAACTAACAACTGCATAAGGGTTCAGAGTTTGCAGAACCAACATTCTCAAAGG
The DNA here is from genome assembly GCF_019054845.1 of Dipodomys spectabilis. NCBI lineage: Eukaryota > Metazoa > Chordata > Mammalia > Rodentia > Heteromyidae > Dipodomys > Dipodomys spectabilis. The sequence goes on along the minus strand of NW_024870720.1, from coordinate 24,551,313 downwards.
CATGATTCAGTTTTCACATCTTACATTTCAAATTCATGTTTTCCTAATCAGGGTCTTGAGTGAAGCAAAGCAGATTTGGTTGGACTAAATGTTCAACCTCTGTGAATCTCTTAGATCCTCATTGTATTATGATATGATGACATACAAGAAATGATCTGTTTTTAGTATGTGTTCAGACTTGCTCTGACCTAAAAGAGGAAACTTCATGAGCTGATAAAGTAAATGTGTATTCTGGAATGTTTTATATTTATCTGTTAAGGAAATTTAACTCTGATGTTTCTTTGTTAATTTCTTTTTCAGTGTTTGGTTGTTTGTTGAATGGTTGGTTGGTTTGGATGTTGTGCATATTCTCGAGAGGGATATTTTTATTACCCACTATTATTAGATTGGAGCCTATCTCGTTCTCTAAGTTCTGTGGTATTTGTTTTATGAAATTTAGTGCACTAATGTTTAGTGTAATTATAATCATTATATTTTCTTGATAGATTATTACTTTTGTCAGTATGTAGTGACATTCTTTTTCCCTTATGGTTTAAAGTACGATTGGTAAGATATTAATCTATCTACCCCTGCTTGCTTGGGGATTCCATTTGCTTAAAAGATCATTTTCTATCTTCTCACTTTCAGTCTGTGTATATCTTTGCTGTTGAGGTGAGTTTCTTATTTTTTTAAATCAAATCAAGCAGTCTTGAGTTCTTTAATTGAAAAGTTTTGACTATTTGTGATTAAGGTTATAGTTGAAAGGTATGTACTAATTTTGGTGGCTTATAGTTTTTATCCTGTTTGTTTCAAATACTCATTTTCTCCCTCCCACCCCCATTCCTCTGGGAGGTTTAATGGTTTACTGAATTCCTAATGTTGGACGTGTTCTTAATTCTCATTTGCTTATCTTTTCTTCATATTTCTATGAGGGTTCAGAGAGTCTGAATATTCTGCCTATTCTTTCCCAAGGACCACAGTTCTAAATCTCTTTCATCCTTTTGTGTGTACAATTCTTTTAGGTATCTTATGTATCTATGTACACTCTTGGTCTTTATGGTTTCTCCTGAGAAATCTGCTGTTATTCTTATAGGTTTGTTAGTTAGTGACTTCAGCATGTAACTCAGTTTTATCTTCTTCTTGACTTATTAGTCTTAAGTTTTTACTTTTAATCATGTCCCAAAGGACATGTGACCTGTTTAAAATTTATTTCTTATTAATATCTGAATGTGATAACTTTATCAACCTGTTCTTTAATCCCTAATATTGTTTCTTCAACTTGATTAATTTTGATGAAGGTTTCAACTCAATTATCTTTTATTACTTAGGTGTTCTTTTCTATTATTTCTGTGTGGTTATTTTTTATAATCACTACTTAATTTTTTGAATTTCTCATTCATGTCTTATGCTGCCTTTCATTCAATTATTTTGTTTTATTCTCTTGGAAGTTGCTGATCTTTTTAAAATGTGTCTCTTAAATTCTATATCTGGCATTTCATCCACATCATCTTTGGAATCAGTTACTAGAGAGAGATGAACTTTTTGAAGAGTCATGATGCCTTTTCTCCCCTTTTATTTTTATGTGAAGCTTTGCACATTTGTTAAAATGGGTATCTCTTCCACTTTTTTTATTTTTATTTCTTTTGGTGGTGTTTTTGTTTGTTTTTTTGTCAGTGGTAGGGCTTGAACTCTGGGCTTAGGAGCTGTCCCTGCACTCTTCAGCTCAAGGTGAGCACTCTACCACTTGAGCCACAGAACCACTTATTTTTATTTTTTAAAATAAACTTTATTTATTTATTTATTGATTATTATTTTTGTCAGTCATGGGGCCTGAACTCTGGGCCTGGACACTGTCCCTCAGCTCTTCAGTTCAAGGCTAGCACCCTACCACTTGAGCCACACTTCTGGCTTTTTCTGCTTATGTGGTGCTGAGAAATTGAACCCAGGGCCTCACGCATACAAGACATTCTACCACTGAGCCACCTTCCCAGCCCCCCACTTTTATTTTTGAATGTGTACTGCTTTTGAGGATTGAACTCAGGGCCTGGACACTGACCTTGAGCTTTTTTGCTCAAAGCTAGTACGCTACCACTTGAGCCACAGCTCCATTTCTGGCTTTGACACTGACCTTGAGCTTATTTTGCTCAAAGCTATTACTCTACACTTGAGCCACAGCTCCACTTCTGGCATATGTGTGTGTGTAGTATTATTGTGGTGGTGGTGGTGATAGTGGTAGTTAATGTTGATCCTCAGATCTCAGCCTCCTGAGTATCTAGGATTACAGGCCTGAGCTACCTATCTTCTTATGAGACTGCATTCTCTTGACAGTATGCTCTGGAATACTGGATAATCCTGTAGTGTTGTTTAATTATAAATCAATTAAACAATTTTAAATCAACTAATTTTCTAGTTTCCTTGGCTTCTTAAGTTATATATGGTGAATTTTAATTTATGTAGTGTTTCAAAACCTGAGGGACTTTCTTTTCCCAGGCAGTTACTTATATGAGTTATAGATGATTATGTAGTTTGGAGATAAGAGATAGAAATTTATTCAGCCCATCATCCCAGTTACCATCCCAGTCTCTGCAGAAACCCATGCAGAGCTGGTTTTGCTCCTATTTCTGAGGTCCAACCTCCATTCTTAAAAGGAACTACCTCCCTGTTTTCTCTGCAATGCAGCCCTGTCCAAGTAACTATCAGTCTCTTGGATACACGCTGGCTCTTCGGGTGACCATCCCACTGAGTAAGTGAAGAGAAGAGGCCATTGAGATTTGGAAACATAGAAGAACAGGGGCTTCTGATCCCCCAGTGAGAAAGAGCAAATGGTAGAGCCCCTCAGTAACTGGCTCTTCATTAAGGCACTTCTGTGAGTTTGAGATTTCAGAGGAATCAGAGCTGATTTAATGTTCCCAATGAACTGTACTTTTCTGGTTTGACTTGCCTGTAGGACTTATGAGATGCTAACTGAAGATACTAAACTTTGTTTCTCTTACCTAGAACACTTTCAAGGCAGAGAAGCAGATTCATGGAAGATATTGCTCAAACCCATTAAAATGCCAATTAAGTAGATGAAGCAAACAATAAGCACATTGAAAGCCTGGAAAGAGAAGGTAGGGAGTAAGAGGCTTTAGGGACTCAGGGGTAAGGAAACATCTTGTCTATGCATACTGGAAAAATACATGTCCAGATTGCATGCCAGATGCCTGTGCAGAAAAATCTGAGAAGACTATTAGCCTTCATGTCTGGCTGCTCTTAGATTCAGTGCAAACAGGATGTAAAGTCTAAGGAAGATCTGCAAATGGCCTGACTTTGTTGAATGAGTATTTCTACGTACAGCTAGTTTGAAAAGGCTTGAAATTTTGTTATGCTTTAGGGATGCTTTTCTTTTGCATTGTTTGTAGGCTCCAAGTACTTGAGGAAATCCATTATCTGGCCAGTAAGCTAAAGGAACAAAGACTTCAGAAACTACATGTGATGAAGAATGCTTTTTATAAAAATAGTTTAGAGGAGTTACTGCACATACAAATAACCATAGCAAACAATGCTACCACATTGAGGAAAACAGAGATATTCTGACTTCTAGAGACATCACATCATAATATTCAGTATCCATTTTTCAAGTAAAAATTGTGAAATGTGCAAAGAAACATGAAAAACAACCCATTCATAAGAAAAAATAGAAATTCACAGAAATAGTCCTTGAGAAGTACAAACATTAGGCTTACTAGACAAAGATTCTAAAACCTCTCAATGACTTCCAAGAAGTATCCTCAAACCTGCATACCTACATAAAAATGAAAAAAAAATATTTTATTCTATGTACAAAAGTTAGGACCAAATATCTAAAAGTAATAGATAAAAGTACAAAAGTCCTAAAAAAAATATAAAGGACATTGAACTGGCAATGATTTCTTGGCTAAGGTACCAAAAGCACTGACAATAAAAGATGGGTAAATTAGGCTGCAACAAAATTCAGAAGCTTTGTGTGTCAGAGAACGCTATAAACCAAGTGCAAAAGTACTTTGCAGAATGGAAGCAAAACATTTACAAATTATAGATCATATGAAGAATTAATGTGTGGAATATATAAACAACTCTTACAACTCAACCATTAAAAAGCAAACAACACATTAAAAAATGAGCAAAGTACTTGACTAGACATGTCTCCAACAAAAATATAAATATGATCCTGAGCACAAGGAAAAATGTGTAACATCATTAATCATTACGGAAATAAATCAAATACTTAGCAAGATAGAACTTCAAACCTGTATTAGTCTTTTTCCTTTCCATTAATGTTTTAAAAATATCTGAGTTTTTTTATTATTTTTTTGAACAGAGGTTTATATAAACTTCTGAAAATCAAAAATCCAAATAGCATAGTGCAGGTCCTGGTGCAGTGCTCCTTAACTGTGGCCAGCCCTCATGACAGCTGGCATCATAGTGAGCATGTGCGTCAGAGAAAACCGGGGCAGACAGAAAGGAGCCAAGCTTACTGTCTTGCAGCAGTCTCCTCATGAGAACCAACCAGAATGACACAGGAACTACGCCAACTCTCTCCAATCATCCTCTATCACCTAATTGCTTCCCACTAGCCACTAGCTCATAAAGATTAAGATCACCTTCCAACACCTCCACACTAAGAACCAAGTTGCCAATATGTGAAGCCATGGTAGACACATTCCAACCATATCCAAAATATAGAACCAGCCTTTAGCATGGAAGACAGTAACAAGTGTTGTCACTGTGTGGAGAAAGTAGAATCCCTGTGCATTGTTGGTAGGAATGTAGAATATTGCAACTATTGTCAATAAAAGTATGACAGTTGGTTCCTTTTTTAAAAAGTGGTCACCACTGGGCACTTCATTTATAACCCCTTTGTACAAGCTTTTGAAATTCAAAAAAATTAAATAAAAAAGAGACATAGAAAAAAGAGAGGACAAAAAATATCGTCATAAGAAGATAGAAGCAAAAACTGGATTTTTCAGACACAAGCTAAGAAAGTGATGTCACCAGAGCATAAGAAGTAAGAAATGAGTCTCTTCCTAGAGATTTTGAAGAGAATAAGGTAAGGCCTCAGTGACTTCATGACTTTACACTTACGTTCATCATGGTGAAAGAATACAATTTCTATTGTTTTTACCCATCAGGTATATAACAATTTTTAATGCAGCCATAGCAAACCAGAGCAGTTATGTAGGACCCAAGAACATCAGCTGAGAGTGAGAATGGAAAACTTGGGGAAAGAGTTTAAGGAGATATGAGAGGCAAGAAGCTATTGCCCAAGAGTTTTGGACAGTGAATGTCTTTAGGGACTATAAAATGACTGCCTGCAGCAATGAAGTCCACTCTAGATCAGTCTCAATGATATTCTCCAATCCTGCTTATCTGTCCTATAGTGACGAACTACAGAAAATTGAGTCATCTAAAACTAATCTTTTCATTGAAAGAATAGAAATTACTTCACTTAATATAATTTTTTCCAAGCCTTTCCATTTCCTAACAAAAGGGGCAATGTCATTCTTTCTGATGGAGGCATAGAATTCCATTGTGTATACATACCACATTTTCTTGATCCATTCATCTACTGAGGGGCATCTGGGTTGGTTCCATATCTTAGCTATGGTAAATAATGCTGCAATAAACATAGTTGTGCTGGTAGCTTTAGTGTGGTCTTGTTTGTAAACATTTGGGTAAATGCCCAAAAGTGGGATTGCTGGGTCATAGGGAAGCTCTATGTGAAGTCTTTTGAGGAACCTCCATACTGCTTTCCAAAGTGTTAGGAAATGGAAAGGCTTGGAAAAAAATATATTAAGTGAAGTAAGCCAAGCCAAAGAAACATAGGTCCCATAGTTTCCCTTATTTGCAATATCTAGTATATGTATGAGTCAAGTAGAAAAGGTCAGATAATGTGAGGTTAGGAAAATGAACCCTTAGATATGTATTTAAATGTTTTTTTTTTCTTTCATGCATTTGTTTCTAACGCATTTATAAGATTATTTCTTTGTTGCTTTGTAAGTCCCTCCCCCTCAGTATAACCCCTGCTTTCACTATATTTGATGTCGGTATAATTTGTGGAGGGGAAGGGGAAAAACAAGTCGTTTAAATAAGGATACAGGTGGACCCGTTGCAACAATGAGAAATACAAATTGTCATGTTGAAAACAAACTTTACAACTTTGGTGGGTGGGGAGGAGGATTGGATGGGGGGCAGGGGAGGCTGGGAAGGGATGTGAAGGGTAAACAAAGGAGGAGGCTGCAATACTTGATAAGAAATGTACTCATTATCTGGCCCATGTAATTGTAACCCCTCTGTACAGTATGTTAACAATAAAAAAATTTTTAAAAAAGAATAGAAATTAAAGGACTAGAAGCATTGAGATACACAAGAAAGTGATTTTAATAAATTGTTTTTACTTTACTTCTTTAAGTCCAAGTATATCTTAGGAAAAAATCACAGAAATAGAGAAAACAATGAATTTCTAAAAGACAGGATGTTTATTTTAACACATCTGGATTCTCTGAAATACCAAAACACAACAATCAGAGCTACTATATGCATTCACTTCTAAGTAACATGATATCTTTTGACTCTTCACTTTCAACATGGCAATATTTATCTGATATCAACTTGTAATTTCTCTGTACAAAATGGGACAATAACACTAGATTGAAAAATATCTCAATTGGAGAAATACCTTCCGTCTCTTTCAAGCAAGGCATAATGGTATTACCTCATCACATGACATACTACAATAGTTTCTATCATAGCCACATTGACTTTGAGATCATAGCAAATCAGCAGCATGCTTATTTAAGTTACATTGACAATTAAAAACAAATGAAAGAAAGATTTTCTGCAACATAAATATAAATGCAAGTTTAGGTGTAATTCCATGTAATTTTGAGATGGTATGACTTACTGATGTCTATTGAAATAGATGTTTAAAATGTGACAAAAGTCAATTTCATCCATTAAAAAATGTGATTGGCAACACTCGTGATAGAGATTGCATCTTTGTTTCAACCATATCAGCAAATTATTTGGGATCTATATTTGTTTAAGGTGTTACAACACAAAAGATAGAATAGTAGTTGAAGTAGTTGGTCCCTACCTCCAAATTCAAGGTCTGCATCCCTGTTCTGGAAATTATATTTATACTTTCTCATTATATTTTCCTACTCTTCTATATCCAAAGACCCAGAAAGTGAAGAGCCAGGTGACATCAGAGTCAAATTTTATTTCTTACACATAAGCAAGTAAATTAATCCTAATAGTACTAGTCAATGTTTTATGCTGTGCCCATTGGAAGAGGTGCTAGGTATTTTATACAGATATATGAAGTACTTATAAATAAGCAAATACATGCTTAAGTACTTATAAAGCATTTATAAATTAAGCACCTACAAATAAGCACACATATTTATATATGTATATACATATATGTGCATATACATGTGTATGTACATGTACATATGCTTTACAGACATGAAAACTGTCAAGATTTGAACCCGAGCATTCTGACACTGGAGAATATCTGTACTTCAAGTGCTATTCTGTCAGATTATTTCAGCTGTCCCTTTTTCCCTAAATGTCAAAGCAAGCTTTCATTTAGAGTTAGTTTCCCTTTACATAGTAACATTTGTTTGCATTAAATAACTTGATTAACTAAACATTAAATAGCTTAGTAGGTCAGCAGCTGTTAGCAATAGAAAGTTCTTCAAAAACATTAAATGAACAAAAACCACATTGATAAATTTAAAATACCCAAAGGTCATTTTCCTTTGGATATGTATGTATATACATGTTAATGCTTAGAGTGTTCTATAAAGAGATGATCATTCATAGCAACAGTGGCTTCTGAGTAGGAAAGGAACGAAGATAAGGACATAGTTGAACAGGATTTCAGTCTTATTTCTAAGATTTTAATATTCACTATGCACATGTGTGCCTTATTGTTCCGTTTTCTTGTTCTGATAAATGTATACTATGTAATTGTACTATATTATTTGTATTAGATTTTTGTCCTCTCAGGAGTAGGTATTTTAAAGGTCATTTTTATGTCACTATATCCCTATGAAACATGAAAATGCCTTTTGCTCAACAATAACTTAAGCATTATTTCTTGAGTTACATTGTGAATATGGGTTTTAGGAATATCTGATTGTTTTCACTGAGAGCTTTTATGTGGTTTGCTTTAAGATATTTGCATGCCTACCAGTAATCTACCTTAAAAATTCTTAATCCCACTGCATTCCTGAAATATTTCTCATCCAAATTCTTGCAAACAGTTTATGCTTCTTTTATAAATGTAGTCAATCTCTCTCTCTCTCTCTCTTTCTCTTTCTCTCTGTCTTCTTCCCTCCTTCCTTCCCTCCCTCCCTCCCTCTCTCTCTTTTGTTGGGACTATGTTTTCTCTGGCTGTTTTCTTCAAGCTTTTCTATAGGCTGAGGCTTCTCTGTTCAGACTTGTTGAACTAGTTTCATTTCAACAACTCATAATTTGTTCCTTAGTTGTTCCAGTAGTAGATCTCCAATATACTTAGAGATGACAAAGAGTTGATTAGAAAGTCAAGTCAGTGGGTACAGACCTACCAGTTCCTTTTCTTCCTGTCAATGATGTATCGGTAAGTTCAGTTTTGTTTTGTAAATAGATCCTTTACTTTACTGTATGATCTGTCAATGGCTGGATTTCCCATGGATGGCAGAGGAACTCTCCCTAATGGATTCAAATTGCATTGGAGCTTGAGAGATTTCTAGTTAGCAAACTAAACTCAGTAAAACTGTGGTGGGTTTTTTTTTTCTAAATCAATGTTTTATATGAAAATCATTGCCAGCACTATTTTATGTTGCTGAGTTCAAAAGATAATAGTTGGGATTTTTAAGAGAAGTAATTTCTAATTGTATTCTGATTGATCCTAAATTGGGAGGGAGGTGTTCATTTGTTTTAAGATGAGCCTCTGTTCAGCAATTTAACAAAAGTTAGTTTCTATAAGACTTATTCTTCAGCTGTTTTTTCCTTGTACTTTGTAGCCTGTCCTTATGAATTAGTGCAGATGGAACGGCAGTAGCTCCAGAGACCTGCCTCCTCTAGAGAAAAAAAAAAACAAACTTCCTATGGGAAGAATGAGGGAATGGGAAATCAAAATTGGGGACAATACTCTCAACTTTCTCATATTAAATTTCAAAGAAAAAGGAATATATGAATTATTTGGGTTTTTCCCCAAAAGTAATATTCTTTGTCATAACTTTATGCAAATAAGATGGTGATTTTACTCATCTGTAATGATAAAAATATTTCCTTGTTGAGATTTATACCATTTTCAAGATGTTTTTATAATTTATGTTATTTCTTTTAAGAGCCAAGGCAGCTTGTGTGCTTTGTAAAATAAGAATCTAAAAAGGCAGTTACAAAATTCTTGGGCCATCTTCAGGTCTTCAGGGCTGTCAGATGTCAGAATGATAGCTGAAATTCATTGCCTTCTCAACTCAATGTTCTTGACAATGTTTTTGTTCAACGTTCAATGTTTTGACAGAGCTTACTAACTTTACTATCTATTGCCTCTCTAAGTGGCAAGCTTACCACCCAGGGGATTTCAGAATGAGAATTTGATATGGTTAGTCACTAATTTAGTTGCTAATGAAAGAATTTCTCTGGGCTGACCTTCCACTTACAAAATATACATTTATGTTCAGTCTTTTAGACAGAGCCCAGTAATCATCAAAGGATCTACCAGGCTCTAAGAATGGGTCTTCACTGCTTCCTATGTGGTCAGCACTCCATATATATTAAGTGAACAAATGAATGAACAAATAAGTGTAAATATATAACTTTAGTGTTGTGCTAATTTGTTAAAACTTATGGAATTTGAATATTCATATCTTGTTCGTGGAAATCATGATGTTATAGTTGCTCGTATTTCACATTCTCTACATTATCATTTTTAAAATATCAGTCATAATTTGATACATCAAAAGCAATGAATTGTAAATAAACATTTATTTATCTATAGGAATGTTCAAAGTTCAAGAGAAGTAATTTACTGGAATAACACTGGGGGCAAATACCATTGTTCTGTACAAATCTAACACAGGATAACTCAGTAAGCAGACCATGGGAATATTGAATGGTCGTAGCTTCTTTAAGCCTAATTCACAGTATAGCAATTGCGAATCTGGAGAGGTTTCAGGAAATGGCAAGTCAGGCCAGCAAGCAGGTGTAAGGATTAAGGAAAAGTGATGTCTGATAATTAGTATCATATCCTATGTCTCATCTCCACTCATTCTGGAAGAGATTATGGTCAGTTATGCTGACCAAGAAACACAATAGGGAAAGTTTAGCAAAGTTTAGTTTATATTTGATTCATATTCATGTTGTCTTTGAAATCTTGAACTTTGGGTCTATTCTTTGTGGATTTTATGACCTTTTTTTTTTTTTTTGTCGGTTGTGGGGCTTGAACTCTGGGCCTGGGCACTGTCCCTCAGCTCTTCAGCTCAAGGCTAGTGCTCTACCACTTCAACCACTGTGCCACTTCTGGTTTTCTGGTGGTTTATTGGAGATAAGGGTCTCCTGGACTTTCCTGCCCAGGCTGGCTTTGAACTGTGATCCTCAGATCTCTGCCTCCTGAGTAGCTAGGATTACAGGCGTGAGCCACCGGCACCTGGCTATGACCTTTTTCTCTAGAGTTCAGGTTGGTTTTAGTGTAAAGAATGTGTGACTCCATTTGCATTTGTATTTAGAAATTTCTCAATGTCTACCTTTTAAACTGCTTAATTGGAAGATTTACTCACTTTAAACATCTTGGTTATCTTTCTTATAAAAGATAAAATCCTAAATGAATTCTTAACCTGATATAATTAAAAAATAGTTTCAGAAAAGCAACATCTTTCTCTTTCTATAGCTCTTTACTTTAAATAATGGTTAAGACAAGCAACATTATTTCTCCTCTTGTCTAGGACTAGGCAACTCATTTGCTGAGCACTCACCCTATACATTTTAATTTGGGGGCAATTCGTCTTTTAATTTACAAATTTGTTAAACCCCTAATATATTTTACAGTTACATAATAAGAATTAAAATAGGAATAGCAAAATAAACCTCCACATCCAGCCATTGTTAGCTTTTACTTGCTTTGCAGATAAGGGTTTTGCTCAGGGATGGACTCAGACTGGGATTGTCCTACAGATTTTTCCTATGTAGTTAGGAATTTCGCATGAACTACTATACCTGGCTTGTTGGTTGATATGGAGTATAATTAATTATTTCCTCATCTCAGATCACAATCCTAACAATAGCTGTCTGAATAACAAGGCTTTCTATATGCATTGGCTTTCTGGGATACTTCAGCACCTTTGTTATATTAGAAAGTATATAGATTTGTGGATTGGCCTGGGAAACTGTACAACAATTCATTTTTATGTCAGATAATGTGTTTTGAACTTCAAAAAACAGTTTTTACAAAGGCTTGTGGGGTTAACTGATTTGTAAATAGTCAATTCTATAATAATATGTCTGAATTTCTGTAAATGACAATACATACTCATAAAAGTATAAAAATGATTTTGAAAAAATGAGTTTGGAGCTTGCAGATAAAGTGGTGAAGGGAAAGTAGTTGAAAATGGAACAATGCAATGACTGACTTTTAGGAAATAAAGTGACTTTTATGGAATAAAGGGTTCATAATACCTTTTGCTTAAGCCATCTGCGATCTCATGTACATGAAAATCACTGAGGAGCCCATGCCATAAATATAGCAACTTGGGAGTCTGAAAAATAACTTGGGATTATGATGCAAGATCAGCTTGGGGAAAAAAGTGAATGAGACCTTATCTTAACCAATAAAAAACTAGTCATGGAGGCTTATGTGTGTGATCCAAGCCACAGTGGGAAAGCATAGACAGGAGATTTTAGGTCTAGGCAAAAAGCAAGATCTTATTCAAAAAAATGACAAAAGGGTGGGAATATCTGGCTCATGTGGTAGAGCATCTGCCTAGCAGGCTCAAGGCATTGAGTTTAAACTTACTGCTAACAAGAAAAAAGAAGTAGGTAAGAAGGAAGGAACTGAAAATCACTAAGGAATTTTATATTCCAACTCTGACCATTAATGATTCTTGTTTGCCACTCTATATTTTCCTCAAGTATGTAGCTTCTAACCAGTAAGACTGCAAAAAGCAAAGTCACACAATCACTCATTATCACCATGTCCTTTTAAAGTATTTTAGAAATAATGTCATGAATACACCCTTCTGCAACCTAAATAATGAAGTTTAATGAAAGTTTAGTGGATATGATAAATTGGAGCTTATGGAGATTGTAGTCATGTTATTCAAAATAAGGATCATTTGCACCTACTTGTTCTTTAGAAGCATACAGAGTACCGATCAGTTAATAACTGAGGATTACCTTTAGCTCTCTTCTTATTTAAATTTCCACAAGTTCACTTTGAATTCTTGCAATTGTTACTTGAGTAAAATCTATAACTGGCATAGAATTGACTTTTTATGGAACAGTTCCTAACTACCACCCCAACAAAAATTAACAATTTAACTCATATGCTTTCTTTTAAGGTTACAAATCTTGTTCATTTGCACGTGTGTGGTCCCCAAGATCCTCACCCTCTGGGATACATACACTTTCTTCAGTTATTGAATAGGATGCTAATGTAGGTGCTGTTGTCAAATGCTTGTGAAGGTGTAATTAAGCTCTCTCTCCTCTTCAAGAGGAGGAGGTTAAATTTGGGGCCTAAATGAATCAGTAGATGGCTTAGAAGGATGGGTCTTTACACAGAAATTTGTTAGGGAGTGATTTAATGAAAGATACTCTCTATTGCTGTCCTTTAAGACAGAGAGGCCACTGGCAAGGAAGAGATGGTATTTATGACTAAGAATTCTAGAGAACAGGGACTTCTGCTCTCTAGAGAATGGGAAGTCCCTGTTCTCTAAGGAAGTGAGTTCTTGAGTGAACTTGGAAGAGACTCTCAAATCTCAGATGAGAAAAGCAACTTTAACCAATTCTTTGAATTGGTTAGAGCCCTGTGAGATCTTAAGCAGAGGGCCCAAATATGGCACATACAAAAGTATGGACTAGTGATTGAGTATTGTGATAATTAGTTACACAGCAATAGAAGATGAGTATATTTGTGTTTGTTTGATACAAAATAAAGTAGCAAAAAAGAATGGCTGAACAAAATGGCCCATCTCTGCTACAGACTAGAAGTTTTTAAAAAAGACTCTAATGTATGTGTGTGTGTGTGTGTGTGTGTGTGTGTGTGTGTGTGTGCTCAAGGCTAGTGCTATACCACTACAGCCAGAGCTCCACTTCTGTTTTTTTGATAATTAATTTGAGATAAGAGTCTTACAGACTTTCCTGCCCCAGTTGACTTTGATCCATAATCCTTAGAGTAGCCGCCAAATCTCCACCGAAGTGTATTTTTTTTCAAAGCAGAAGTGACAATACAAAAATGACTAGCATAACCTCTTCAGAATAGAAAGGTAATGATGGATATTTGTATACATATCTTGCTTGTTTATAGCCATGAAATCTGGTAGTAAATTGAAAGGTTGCTCATAAGTAGCTGCAGCTCTAAACTCTGGACGTTGCTGCTTTTCTGATTTTTATGCTATACATGATAGATTTTTATCTCAAAGATTTTCTCAAAAGAATAAACAGTCTAAATGACAACATTTCACTTTATTAGTTGCTATTTCACCCAGATGTTCACAGTTCCTATGGAATTTGAAGTAGCAACTATTTTTCAATGGTGGTTGAACCACTCTTCGGCTCCTGATTCCATGGTTCAACCAGTAGCCATATGAGTTATCCAACTGGGTGATGAAGGTGTGATTTTTCCATAACCCACATTCTCCATTCATTCTAGTCAAAAGAACTGTACTATCATGGGGAGATAGATTTGAAAGCTAATAAAGTTTCTTGAGTTCTAGTTTTTTTTTTCTTGGCTCCTCTTTTATTTCTAATGACCTGGAGTCACAAATGAAGGGACCCACAGGTAGAGAATATATGAGTGGGTGAATAGGGACATAAGTGATGCATATATTCAAGAATTCAAATGCAACTAATGAACAGGCAGTCTAACGAAGACTAGAAGTATCCTAGTGATTAGAAGACCTGTGTTTGGGAAGACAAGTTCTAGTGTATCAGAGAAATTATTTACTCTCTCTGAACCTTAGAAAGCCACTAAATTATGCTAAGTAGACTCTTGGATTTCTCTCACTTCTATATTTAGGTTTCCAGCCACTTAAGTGGTGAACTATTATCTCATTCCATGCAGCATGTGTTTGTTGTTACAGCAGTGTTCTGGTCCTTGAATAAGTGCATGCTGCATTTCTACCACTGAGTCCCTCTTTAATGAAGCAGTGCTCACATCATTAGTATATTTAATTAAGAAATTTAACTAAACTTAAGAAAGTTCCACTGTATCTATTGAACAAATGGTGGTACTTAGGCCCAAACTAACATTTTCCTAAATACTGAAACAATTTTTTTAATTTTTTTATTTAACCTGTATATGTAAAGGTTTCTTACATTCAAAAGAAAATTTTCTTATAAATCAACCAATATTTATTAAAAGTTTACTTAGCACAAAGCATTGTCATACATCCTGTGAAGGAAATAGGAAAATCTTTTATTCCCAAAGAATTTTATTTATATATAGATATGAAATGATTGAGCTCATAAAGTAAACAAAAAAAATCAGTATCATTGCAAGTTGCAGAGACAGAGCACTAGAGCTCTGTTTTAATAAAAGATGAAAAAAACTAGTGTAGTCCTTTAAGGAGTACCAGTTACCTGTATGTAGGTGAACACTGATTCAAACAAATAATGCAATGTAAGAACACAGTTGTTGATCAAAAGCCACTAGAAGAAAAGCAGCCACTTTTTCTACAAAATGTGGGAAAAGTCCTCCATTCCTTATGAAATGCAATGTAAAGTACACAGTACCACATTAGATCTATTCTTGCCAGATGCATTTAACCAAAAAAAATCTATTAAAGGCTTTAGAGCTATATTCTAGCTTACAAAAATAGAGATTTTCCTCTGAATCCCTCGAGAGCTTGTTTAGCCTCCAGTTTCTCTGCCATTTTCCTCCTTAATAAGCCAGGCCCAAAGAAACATAGGTCCCATGGTTTCCCTTATTTGCAATAACTAGTATATGTCTGAGACAAGCAAAAAAGGTCAGATAAGTTGATGTTAGGTGAAATGAACCCCAAGATAAGGACTCAAGTGGTTTTTCTTTCATGCAATTGTTTCTAACATATTTATAAGATGACTTTGTTGCTTTGTATGTCCCTCCCCCACAGTATAACCTCTGCTTTCATTGTATTTGATGTTGGTATAATTTGTGGAGGGGAAAGGCAAAACAAATCATTTAAATAAGGATACACGTGGACCCATTGCAACAATGAGATGTACAAGTCGTTATGTCAAAAACGAACTTTACAACTTTGGCTGGGGGGGGAGGGGGGGAAGGGGGAGGGGAGGGGAGGGGGAGAAGGGGGAGGGGAGGGGGGAATGGGAAAGGATGGAAAGGGGAAACAATGGAGGAGGCAACAATGCTTGATAAGAAATGTATTCATTACCTTGCTCATGTAATTGTAACCTCTCTGCACGTTATTTTCACAATAAAAAAACTTATTAATAAAAAAATTAAAAAATAAAGAAGAAAGAATGAATGAATCATGCAAATCCAGAATATGGGAAGATCCTAAAGCCCTTGACTCTTCAACAAGGCAGTGTCATTAAAACTTAAGGAATGTTTTAGACTGAAACAGGCATAAAGGACCTGTCAGCCAAACATAATACATGTCCTGTCTGTCCTTGTTTATCTAAAATAGCTGTCTAATATAACATTTACTTATGTTTGCATAAAGCAATGGTAAATATAATGAGGATAATAAAGAAAATTTGAAGATTAATTGGATACTGAAAGATATAGGAGACAATTCCATGTTTAGAAATACTAATAATGTTGGAAATCTCTTAATTGTAATAATGATTTGATGAAATTTCATGAGATATCTTATTGCATAAACTAAATACAGCAATAATTTTAACAAAATAGATTTTAAAAATTCTGTGACAAACATGTGTATGTTTATTTATACCATTATAATTTCTCTATGTGTCTGAAAATTTACAGAATAAAAAGTTAAAAACACAATAAATGGGGCTGGGAAGGTGTCTCAGTGGTAGAATGCTTGCCTTGCATGCATGCGGCCCTGGGTTTGATTCCTCAACACCATATAAGCAGAAAAAGCCAGAAGTGGCACTGTGGCTTAAGTGGTAGAGTGCTAGCCTTGAGTTGAAGAGCTGAGGGACAGCCCAGAGTTCAGACCCCACAACCAACAATAAATAAATACATAAATGCATAAATACATAAATAAATAAAATAGTGTTTAGATAAAAGGAAAACAAATCATCAGAAAAAGGAGGAATGGTCATTTATTCTAGCACATATGCTACTTTGACTCCATTACAAGAGTGTTCAAGCCTAGACACAAGAGGAGCTTTAAAATGCCTTTAGACATGGGAACCAAGAATGACATTACAGTTTCTAGATTCTGATTTTGTTTTTACACTTTCTCTCAAGCCACAATGATCTTTTTTAAAAAATATATTTTAATCTTATTGTAAAGGTTATGTACAGAGGGGTTACAGTTACATATGTCAGATAATGAGTATATTTCTTTTCTTCTTTTCTTTTCTTTTTTTTTTTTTCAGTCATGGGGCTTGAACTCTGGGTCTAGGTGCTAACGCTTAGCTCTTCAGGTCAAGGCTAGCTCTCTACTACTTAAGCCATAGCACCACTTCCAACTTTTTCTGCTTATGTGGTGCTGGGGAATTGAACTCAGGGACTCATGCATGCAAGGCAAGCACTCTAGTACTAGGCTACCTGAACAGTGTCACCTCTTCCCTGATTTTCTCCCAGTTTCTCCCCTCAGAGTGATCTTAACCAAAATGGAAGACAAATGTCTTGCATTGAATTTATCCAAGGAAACTCGCATAATCTAAGGAGACTTGAATTTATCCAAGGAAATCTGAACTAGTTTCCTTGACCTTGTGGGAGTAATGCGGGGCCTTTATCTTGTTGCAGAATGTCAGGATTTGGCCCAAAGAGCAGAGCTCTGAAGCCATGGCTGGTTGTCCTTCTCATTGTGTTGGCACTGATACTGATGGTCCTGACTGTTGTTGTTCTGGCTCCCTTCCTAGGCTCTGGTAGGTAAAACCAAGAATTTCACTTTTCAAAATTTGTTACTATAAAGGTGATGTTCAGAGGGGTTATAGTTACCTAAGTCTGGTAATGAGGACATTTCTTTGTGAACAGTGTCACCCCTTCCCTCAAGAATTTCACTTTTATTTGCAGACAAGTGAAGGAAATGTATGCTTGCATCTGTAAATGGTACGTTTAGAATATTTTTAAATGTATCTGATCATTTCCTTAGCAAATAGTTAATATGTTTATCACAGGCAAATACTTTTCTGGGTTCCCAGGGTACATCATTAAGCAAAGTAGGGAAGTTTTCAGATTTCACAGAACTTGCAGTCCAGTATTCTACATAAAATATTTTAAAAGAGTCATTGTACTAGACATGCTAATTGTTTGTTTAGACATACTAAACAATTTTCATCTTTCATTATATATTTAAATAACAAACTGTGTTAACCCACTTATTTTTTTTTTTGGGGGGTCCGGTCGTGGGCCCTGAACTCTGGGCCTGGGCGCTGTCCCTCAGCTCTGCAGCTCAAGGCTAGCGCTCTACCACTTGAGCCACAGCACCACTTCCGGCTTTTTTCTTTTTGCTTATGTGGTGCTGAGGAATCGAACCCAGGGCCTCAGGCATGCAAGGCAAGTGCTCTACCACTGAGCCATCTTCCCAGCCCCAACCCACTTATTTTTAAATGTAATTTCCCTTTGTTTCTTTTACTCCTGACCATCATTTTCTGCCCATCAGCTTTTCTAGGACAAATAAAAACACATATAAAACAAAATAATGATAGCTAAACCAAGAAAACATCACTTTTTAGAGAAAAGTGCCCTCTTTCCCAAATAGTATTCAAGAATTATATTTTTTGCCTAATATATTTAAAATAGCATAAACAATGCATTTTTGAACTCTCCTCTCTCTTATTACATTTTTTGGTCAGGACTTGAACACAGTACCTGATATTTTTGCTCATTGACTAATGCTCTACCACCTGAACTACACCTCCAACTCTCTCTTTCCTCTCAATGCAAAGTATAAATCACTTTCTTTTTGATGAATCTTTTTGTCATTCTCACCTGCTGTGGGTGGTTAAAATGATGAGTTCAATCGTGGTTATATTTGTTGTCACCTTTCTCAGACTTGATGAGGGAATAATGCCTTTAATAGGAAACTAAGACGATTTAAGGCCATAATCCAGTCTTCATATGAAAACCCCAATTGTAGTTTATGCCAATGGCAAATGATTCTCGAGTTGATTCATTTGATTGCACAAAATCCTCTTAACTATGAAAACAAAGTTTGATACCAGTATGGACTATAGTTAATAAGTAAAAATCCATGGGTTCAGAGATAGTCTGTTTAGAGTCATTACCCTTCAGTCTTTCCTTTCTCGGTCCATTGTCAGGAGACCCATTACTTTTTATTGCAAAGATCTGATTGACTTATTCCCATTACATACTTTTCTTACCTACAGTCTCAGATAGTGTTTCCCCTCGCCTTCCTATAGCTGTTTGTCTGTTTCTAAGTATCTCACTGCAAGTAAAAATTCATAAAAATACCCATTTACCTCTATTATCAATCAGTAGAATATATGTGGCTTATATGCCAGTTCAGTAAGGAGCAATGTCATAATGAATATTTAAGCTCTAGAGCCAGATTGTAGAACACAAACTTTGGATAAGTCACCTACTAATTGTACAGTTATATAACACAAAGCTAATTACTTATGACACTGTGTCTTATTTTCCTCCTCTGTAAAATAAAGTGGATGTTCATCCTAGAAAGTGAATGTGATCAGATAATACATGTTAACCACATAGAACGGTACTGGAAACACAGTGCACATTTAACAAATGCCAGCTACTATTTCTTTTTAACATCTAACAGCAAACTAGTACTTATGAAACTCAATTTCAAAGCTCAGAAACGTATTTAAGACTTCATAATAGCTATATTAGAATTAAATCTTTGTCCTAAAATTTTCCTGAATTACTTAATTTCCTACTTTCTATTTTCTTTGCAGGTCAGAGAATGGAATACTACCATGGCATCGTTGAAGTTTCACATCCCCAAGATAATAGTCATACTGAGAAAAAGAGCTCATATCAACTTAAGGAATTGCAAGAGATGAATAAACATTTGGTAAGTTGATAAAAACTCTTGTTTTTGTAAAATAACATACATGGTGAGAATTTTGTAGATAGTTTCCTTTATTTTGAAATATAAGAGTTTCAGACCATCTCCGTCAGAATCAGCTGGCAGATTTCCTGGTCCACCCATATCTCATCCATCAGTATCTGATGAATGAGAAGGTTGAGAGAGGAGTAAAGAAATTCTCCTATCCAACATGTGGATAATTCTGAGAAACCATTGTCCCTACTCAACCACTTCATTTAAAGATAATACTGAGACAATTGTTTTCCCAACTTCACCACAATACTTTCCTAATAAAAGTATAACTGTATCAGAGCTAGTTATTTATAATTCTGTACCCTTTTTTTAAGACCTCACTTTAAGATTTAGAGTATTTTTTTGTGTGTGCCAGTCCTGGAACTTGAACTCAGGGGCTGAGCACTGACTCCCTAAGCTTTTCTTCTCAAGGCTAGCACTCTACATATACTTGAGCCACACCCCACTTCCAGCTTTTTTGGTAGTTAATTGGTGGGTCGTCTAAGAACCATGATCCTCACATCTCAGCCTCCTAAGTAGCTAGGATTAAAAGGCATGCCACCAATGCTGGGCTTTAGAATATTTTATAAAAGGATGAGAAAAATAAGGACAACAAAATATATTCAATTTACTTCACCAATGTATTATTAAAGACAAAAATATGCAGGCCTAGATGGAAGCTAGTGGCTCACGTCTACAATCCTAGCTACCCAGGAAGCCAAGACCTGGAAGAAGGTGATTTGAAAGCAACCCTGGCAGAAAAGTCTTCAAATCTCCATCTCTAATTAACCAGTAAAAATGCCGACAGGCCTCTCAGGGACAAAGACTGAGTGAAATAATGACACATTCTCATCAGTGTAATATGCAAAGCCCCTTTCTGGTTGTCAATCATCATCACTTGCTTAATATCCTTTATTCCCACAAGCCCATACTAACTGCTTTCTGTGATTCATGAGTGATTTGTTTGTATTCACTAGTGTAAAATTGCATTTTTGTTTTATGTGCCCAAGTTTCAAACTTATCTTTTGTATTAGAAGTAAATTTTGTCTCAACTTTTCATGTTGCTGAATGTACATCTAATTAATTGCTATTAGTTACTATATGACAATTCATACTTTATGGCTGCCATGTGTTCCCTGAGTACTTGCCTATAACCCCAAGAACTACTGCCATAAACAGATTCCTATGTATTCCCTTTGGGTCATGCAAACATTTCTGGGAATAAAATTACTATGCCTTTTGCAAGTATTTCATTTAACTAATTGGTACAAGGACAGCACGTCATGGTGGCTGAATCAAGGTGCATGTCCATCGATGGTATGTAAGTGTTCATTGGTTCTAACTGCTATAACAAAAGTACTATACATTGGATGAATTAAACAGCCAACATGTATTCCAAATGGAAAGCTTTAGGAGTCTAAGTTCAACTAACCAGTAGGTTTGGTGTCAGGTGAGGGCTTGCTTTTTGATTCCTACAAAACCATTTCTTGGGTTCTCATATGTAGTAAAATGCAAGAAAACCTTTTTCTCTTTCAAGATGGCCTATCTTCATGGACAAATTATGGCTTCCCAATCCTTTCCTTAGGCCATCACTGTGGGTTAGGATGTCAAGATATGGATTTGAGGATTACATAAAACTCATTTCACAGCATCTAGAATTATGTGATTTTTCTTTCCTGGTATCATTTGACAGCCTAATAAGCATAAAATAGTATCTTATTTATGATTTAATTTGCATTTTTCAAGTAATAATGAATTTGTACATCATCCCTATACATATTAGCTTATTGGGTTTTCATTTCTGTAAAGTACTTGTACATGATTTTTGCCTCCGTTTTTTGTTTATTCATATATCTTTGCAGGAGTTTCTTACATTTTCCTAGATACTAATAATATATTAATTGTAGATATTCTACTTATATATTCTGTGTTTTGTTAATATTGACTACTGAAACAGAGGTCCATAACTTGGAAGTAATCAGATTCATCAGTTTTCTTTGCTTTATAACTACTTTGGAGGAAACTTATTCCTTCCTAAGTCATAAAGTATTTTACCATATTTTCTGATATTACATTCATAGACCTTTATGCTGTCTCCAAAGCATCTGAAGAACACTTCTGAAAAGTGCTATTAAGTAAGAACTAAATTTCTAGACACTATATAATGAGGCAGCTTTCAAATAAAACCAGTTAACCAATCAAAGCTTTCCTCAATGTATATGCCATGGTTTTTGAGCTCACTTGTATTTCTTGGCACCTGGATCTTACAGAAAAGGAAATATGATCTGTCTTCTCAAATTGTTACCCATTTCTTTGAAGAGATATGAGTAATACATGTGAAGTTGGACAACATGGCATGATATAATTATGGATTAAACTGGATCTTGAGGGCAATAATATAGAGAATTTCACAGGAAAGGAAGATCAATAAGGACTCTCAAAAGAAGAGCTTTGTATTATTTTATACCTGTTTAAATGAGACAGGTATTCTTTCCTCCACCATCCACCCCTTCCCCATCAAGTTTGTTTTAGAGAAATTACAGGAAGAGCGGGTGCCTCATCCTGAGCCACTCCTGTCTATTGTTGCTAAATCCTAATGAATAACATCAGATTCTTCTCTCTCTCCTATATGGGTACTAATTAGATTTCTCAGAAAGGCAAGCTGTAGTTCCTGTTTGTCTTCATAACTTAGGATTTCCTGATTTGAATTTGAATGGAGATGGAAAAGTAAAATGAGTTCATGCTCAAATTCTACTAAAACTCAGTCTCATTCCCTGAAACAATGGGACAGAAACAGCCCTTCTCTCATATCATTCTTTAGAGATGACTCCAGTGACCAGATACCAGCTCTTCAACTTAAGATCAGACCATCTCTTGCTAAATTCATCATACTTGAAAATATCATAAACAAAAACAATGTTTCCAATACACTTACGTTACTAAACATCAATAGGTTAGTCTAGCCTACTTTAACTATGCCCAAAACACATTAAAGTGAATCATTGATTAAAATCATCTAACATAAAACTTGTTTAATAATAAAGTATTCAATGGTGCATATAATTCATTAAATATCTATATTCACAAAAGGCTAAAACTGTAGCATATTACTGCCCACTGGGCAGTAATGATCAGAATCTAAAATTCAAAGTACAAGTTCTACTGAGAGTAGAAAGTTTCTATAAAGCACAGTTTCTACTGAATATATCTAACTTGCACATCTTGTAAAAGTCACACAAATCATAAACAGAACTATTGAAAGCTGGATTCAGTCCATAATCAGCAATACTCCCAAATAAGTAGATCACTTTTGTTGTCACTCAAATTTTTTGAGTTTGAGTAAAGTTACTACTTACTGAAAGGAATGCCTCACTTAGTATATTTCAGAAAGAGGAAAAGCTCTTAAGATCATAGCATCACTACCTATGTGAAAGTTCTGACCTTATAGTACCATGGTGATAGTAAAAATTAACCTTTTGAATGTTAGGTACCATACAGAGCATCTTATATGTATTATTTTCACCTTATCCTGAATAGCAACCTTGTAAGGGAGGTAAAGTTACTATAATTTTCAAATCTAGGTGCAGAAAGGTTAATTTTCTCAAAGTCACATACCTATTAAATGATACAGCTAGGATTTGAAAGAATCGGAGACAGAAGCCACCATGAACATTAAACATAGCAACACTTGGGACAGACAGTGACAAAGTCCCATGGGGAAAGGGTGGTGCTAGGCATTGAACGCAGAATCTGCTGCATGAGGACAAATGTTCCACCACTGAAATACCTCCCCAGCCCTTAGAATTTTTAAGATAAATTCTTGCTACAACTCAGATTGGCTTTGAATTTACTGTGTAATCTAAGTTAGCCTTGAATTCTTTTTTTTAAAATTCATTGTAAAGATGCAGTACAGAGGGGTTACAGTTATATGAGTAAGGTAATGAGTATATTACTTGTTGAGCATTGTTACCCCCTCCTTTGTTTTTCTCCTACTATCCCTTCCCTTTCCCACTTCCCCCACTCCTCCTCTCCCCTCCCAAAGTTGTAAAGTTCATTTTCAACATAGTGTCTTGTGGGTATGATTGTGGGAATGATTGGGTCATTCTGTGTCCTTATTTCAGCATTTTGTTATTCCCCTTCTCCTCCCCAAATTACATAAATGTATATACAAGATGCAGGGCACCAAAATCAAATACAACAACAGGGGATGTACCATAGGGGGGAAACATACAAAAGAAACAAAAGAAAATCGCATAGTACATTAAAAAAACAACAACAAAGAAAAAACTCTTATGTCCATATCTTGGGATTCATTTCACTTAGCATCATCTTATATGGTCATATGTACATAGCTTTTGAGCTTTTCTGTTCATCTGATAAGATTATCCTAGACATAGAAGCTGCACTCCCCTGCTAGAACCTCCAAACAACTCTCATGGCCTTGAATTCTTTATCTTCCTGCTTCAACTTCCCAAAGGCAAGGATTACAGGTATAGACCTCCACTCCCAGCTTGTGAAGGAATTTTTACTTGAGATTTCAGACTTGCATTTATTTTGTAATTAAAGATTAGACATTGAAAAAGATACATATCAGTATTTAACTTGTAGCCTGGAAAAATAGCTAATTATATAATTTCATATGGAACCTACAGGTTAACATTACAAAAAGGTGTTGTTGTCTTCTCTTTACAGAAAAGAGAACTAAGTCTGAGTTCTAAGTCTATAGCTTACAGATGATGGATGGGAATGTTGAGGCTAGCTAGCTAACACTGAACATGTGCTGTTCAACTACGTGTCAAGAAGAGACTCAACTAAAAAAGAGGATAAAATGATTCAAACCTACATCAATTGTTTCATTTATTTTTTAAAATCCATAAGCTTATAAATTATTAATTATGGTGTCATTATAAATACGGTTACAATATAATCTTTTATCTGTGTGTATGCTAGTCCCAGGTTTGAACTCAAGGCTTGAGCACTGTTCCTGAGCTTTTATGCTCAAGGCTTGTACTCTACCACTTGAGACACAGCTCCACTTCTAGCTTTTTTGGTGCTTAATTGGAGATAAGAGTCTTTTTTTGGGGGGGGTGGGGGGTCCGGTCATGGAGCCTGAACTCTGGGCCTGAGCGCTGTCCCTCAGCTCTTCAGCTCAAGGCTAGCGCTCTACCACTTGAGCCACAGCGCTACTTCTGGCTTTTTTCTTTTTGCTTATGTGGTGCTGAGGAATCAAACCCAGGGTTTCAGGCATGCAAGGCAAGTGCTCTACCACTGAGCCAACTTCCCAGCCCTGGAGATAAGAGTCTTAATGGACTTTTTTGTCTGGGCTGGCTTCAATATATGATCCTTAGATCTCAGACTCCTGAGCAGCTAGGATTACAGGTATGAGCCACCAGTGCCTAGCCACAATATATTCTTAACTGATATATTATAATATATCTTCATCATGGTTAATTCATTTATTTGTGTTAGTTTTGGCTGAGGAAGGCAACAATAGAAGGTACTATAGCAGAGAGAAAAGAATACTGATGGATATAGTTGTGTGTATGTCTATCATAAAAGTCTATAGTTGGAGAAAAGGTATGGATGGCTATATCTTTTGAGAGAAATTTTCTAAGAAAATAAATAGTATGAGATAACTTAAACTTGAGTAGATTTTTATAAATAATCAATCCTCAGCATAGGAAAAAATTTTAATGTTGTGAATATAAACACAGACTTCATTATGCCACATTACCTAGAATGTCATATACCACTCAGTAAATTCAGCATCTCATTAGGCATTACAACAGAGGCTAAGTGAAATGATGCTCAATCTCTATTGATCTATCTATCTACTTATCTACTCCCCTCCTCACCCTCTTTTCTCTAATAGAATAATGAAAATTTCAAAATACATGAGCCTTCTAATAACCACCTTTTTTTTTGCTTTAGATATTCTAGTTTTGATTCCACTTTGTTCGATTTTTAAATAAATCCAAATTAGGTTTATTTGCAGACATATTCTGTGACACAGTAAAACGTTAATACTTTATCATTTATAATCTTTAATTTGGGGTATTGTTTTCTAGTGTATTGCAACTGACTGCGTGCAATTACTTGGTCCTTGATGTCTATCTGTTTCCTTCTGACATTCCACAAAGAGATATTGAAGTCACACTGATGCGATCAAAGAAATGACTGATAACATCACAGAATGACACCCCATTAGTGACCTCATTATCTTCTAGTTTAGAGCAACAAGAAAGCCACACTTCCATGATGCTCCACCCATACCCACGGACCTCTGATGGCATTCTGTCCAACTCTAGATGAAGCACTGGGCTCAAAGCTGTGGGAGAGAGACCTGATTCTCAGAAGTTAATGAACCCCAAAATCTTGGGCAGCATCCCTTAATGCTCAGCCTGACCATGTACCAGCTAGGCTGGAGAGATTTACAGCTGACACCTTCAATTTGAAAAACAAACAACACTGACATGTTAAATGAAGACAACAATGTATGGCAGTAAAAATTGTCAAGAGTATACTCCTTCAGTTGCTGGTCCACTTAGGGACCACTCACTGCTGCTTGTGTATTTGCCTGTGGTCAGCACTGTGAGAACATTGACAGACTCTGAGTCTGGATGGCCTTGGCTAAATTCTGGTTCTATGGCTCACTGAAATGTCAACTTGGGCAAGTCACTTCCTCATCCATATAATGCAGATAATAGCAGTATTCACTTTAGATGCTGACGTGGAAAGCAACTGGCCTGAAATATAAGAGACTTAGTACTTGGTACTAAGGAAGAAATCAGTGATTATTATTCCTGATTTTATAAAGTCTATAGTCTCATAATAAAGGGGTTTTCTACAAAGAAACAACTGACACAAAAGGTGTCCATGAGGAGAAAAAAATATGTCTTCAAATAATTCATGTGTATTTTTTCTAGGAATGCTTATCTCATTCAGATGTATAAAGTACATTCAAAACCTTCATAATGTTAACAAGTAAATGCAAGGTTTTCTGCTATATTAATTTTTAATTTCCTTTTATTTGTACACTAATTCAGCCAACTCATTTTGCAGTTATCATTCAAAAATCACTGCAGAATATGACAACATAAATCAGTCTATGCAAAATGCTTAGCACTTTAGTAAACGAAATCACATATTTACATAAATAACTATGTGAACTAGAAGAAGATGTAAAAGGGATAAAAAAAAAAAAAAACCTGAGGTGGAAGGAAGAATGATTGGTCTCAGGATGAAGGAAATGCCAACGGAGGTATTATCTGAGATAGATCTTGAGAGACAGATAATTGTGATTCAGAAAAGCAAAGCTAGCCGCAAAGAAGAAGGTACTCGAGGCCAAAGGTCAAGTTCACAGGAAAATACTTGCAAAATATCGAGGGTGAGAACATGGAACAGGCATGCTGTGGACAGATGGTAAGAACCTCAGAAGTCTAACAATGATGTGAACACAGTTTAAAATGCAATTGCACTCTATTTTCTATGTCTATCTTGAATTCATTCCTTATTGGAACTGTAAATTCAATTAAGACTCACTTCAGATTAAGGTTGTCTTTAAAATAAAAGGGCCTCTTATGCCAGCTTTCATGTGATATAAATTATATCTATATAAATAGATAAATTATATCTATATAAATATCTGTATATAAATTATATCTATATAAATAAATGATATCTAAAACTTTTCCATGGTACACCTTTAGTTTCTTGAGTACTTAAAAACTTATCTGGTATTATATTGGAACCAAGAGATTGAAAATTCCATTTTCCAGTCTTCATGGCATAGGCATCTGAATTTTGATGTCTGAGACCTAAGCAACCCATATGGAAAGACACAGATTGCTGTAACAGAAGCAGCTGACAGCGAAAGGTGGTGACATGTAAGAACAGCTAGTTGAGGAATGAAAGATGAATGTCTGGGCGTATCTGTTTATTTGAGTTGTCAACCTCTCCCTAACTCTTTCATTAAACACCAAACTAACCTTCAGTTGCCCAGAGACCTTAATCCTAACACAATTTCCAACGTTCCAATACCATCAAGCAGAAAGAGGGGGTCTTTTGTTCCATGTTAAGAATAACTCCAACTATAAAACTCTACAAATTCCCCTGGAAGAAAGAGGCTACAGGGATTTGTAAATCACTAATTCTACCAAGTTGTATAAATAATAATAATACACTGACAAAAAAAAATGTGTGTAGGTTTGAAATGAAGAACTGTCTTCCAAAACTGTGGGGCAATTGGAAGACCCTAATTTTGTCCTAAAAAAAAAAAAAGTTTGTATTGATACAAGCCTTAAATCTCTCAGGCAGACAAAATTTCAAGGTTTCTGGAAAGCTCATTTCTAGATAAACTCCTTTCAGCCATTACATTTATACTCATGTTTTCTCAGGTTTCCCATTATAAATTCGGTAGTATTTTTTACTAAACCCTGTGCCACTTTTCTTAAAATGTCCGGCAGCCCATAGCTCCAGAAGATCCCGAGACCTCACTCCTGACTTGATTCTTGAGACTTTCTAAACATAGGGTACTATAATCTGAATAATAAAAAAGAAACTTTGTATCATTGGCATCACCTAAGTTTCTTCTACCTAGACTTACGGTATTCTTTTAGCTCCTATTTCCCCAACAGATGTAATAATTCAAAGATCGAATTAAGGCTAGGGCTGGCCATTTTCAGTGGGCACACTGCCAGATAGAGTGTATCATCCAGAGTCCAAAACCTGATCCAGTGCCTTCACCTAGTTCCAAATGACCAAGAATCAATGATGGGTGGAACTGATTCAAAGGATGATGACAAACCAAAGTTACTGAAATATCCAACTGCTATTGACTTTCCTTCCTTTTAAAATTCATCACATTTCCCACTTCCTTTTAGTTTGCCTTTTATTTTCTTTGGGAACTTCCTTGCCAGGTACTGAGTAATAGAACTAGTTGTCACAAGAAATGACTAGAACAATGTCATTCTCAGAAAAGCACACCTTACAAAATAGTTTGGTTTCTTTCATAGAATCCCCAACCACCAAATTTAGGATTTCCTTATGGATGAAGGCACATTTGTGATAGTAACAATTCATCAATATTTAAGTGTTTCCTTTGATCTTGTATCTAAAACTAGTACCAAATATGTCCCTTTAAAAGTATTCAACTGAATTATCTTTAGGTTAGTTAACTATTTACTTGAAAATCTATAGGAATGTGCTCTAAGGGAAATAAACTGAAGTAAAATGTGCATTATATTTAACAAGGAAACTATCTTATTGCATGGACAAATATGGATCCCATAGATACAAAATCTAGATTTAAGTCCCACTTTATCATTAACTACATGAAACCAGGGGAAAAATTCCCATAGTATCTTTGAGTCACAGTTTTTTTTTTAGTAAAAACAGGAATCAAAATAATATTTTTTCCATAGGGAATTGTAAAGGTCAGAGGAGAAAATGATTTTGGATTATAATGGTTCCAAATGAAGCATCTACAGCTTCCTGGTAGTGCTAAAGGAGTCATGGCTTGCCTCTTGATCCCTGAAAGAGCTTTCCTTTTTATTTTTGTTTTTTTCAAAAAAGAGTTCATTTCCTTAGCTTTTTCTTCAGACATTTCCCTCCCCACTCCTCACCCCCCAACATACAAACATTTGGCTTATCTACTTGAATGATGGCTACCAAGTGGTTACTTGGGAAGACTAAACCAAATTCACCACAGTACCATGCTGTAGCAGGCAAGCACAGCTGTGTATATTGACACAAAACAATCCCCATTTCTTCTTCTTCCTCAGTGACACAGACTAAGTAACACTTTTGACTTCGTGTTTAAAGACCTGCAATGCCAACATGGAGGCTAGAGGACCACCAATTACCAGCCCAAACATTCCCAGTACTTTCTATGTATTTAATCCTCCTAGCCCGATGAGTAAAATATTAATATCCTTTGCCTTATAAGTTATAAAACTGAAGCTCTACTTGATTTAGTGTATTCTCCAAAGTTGGCCAGTTCATGAGCAGCAGAAACAAACTCCGTTTCTCTCCATCACTTCTCAAAGCTTCATTCCAGAAGAGGAGAAGAAGGGGAGAGTGAAGCCAAGAATCCATTACACATCCTACAAAATTAAGAAGAGTGAGGGAAGGGGTGGGTTGGGAGGGATGGGTGAGAATGTTGAACATGGTGACATTGAGCAAGATGTTTATGTTCATAAACTGCTTTGATAAATACTAACTCCTTTGTACAACTACTTAAAGATCATTTTAAAAGTAAAAAATTTCAAAGTCTCATTCCCTCTCTTATCTCTGTTCTGTATCTTTCTATTATTCACTCTATAAGTTTTAGAGTATCTTCTACTCCAGACACTTACACAAGAAGCTAGAATCATTTGGTGAGGTGCCTTAAAAACATGAGCAGCCAGGTCACTCAAAGTCCAATTGAAATTTTGAGAGAGGAGCCCCAATATCAGATATTTTTTTAATTCAGCCAATAATTCTGTCATGCTGTGAAAATTGAGAATCGTTTATTAAAACAAAAATGCTATTATTTATGTATTTTAAAATCCAGAGTATAGCTTTATTACAAACTATCTCGTTAACATACTGTTTCTCTTTTGAAATAACAGGTGGACAAGATATTCATAGATTCTACTTTGAACAAGCACTACATCAAGAATCAAGTAGTCAGGCTGATGTACGTATGTTGGGGCTACAGTATAATCACAGCCTAGAGGGTCAAAGGGCAAAAGATTCAGGATCCTTCATATATTGTGTGTCTCTATGATTCAGCCCTTACTAGTATGCTCATAGATACTATGTCTCAGTCTATATCTGTAATACAGAGCTAGCCACTATTTTGTAATAGAAAAGTAAGATTTTGGGTGGTGTGGAAGAGGATGTGATGTACTTATATTTCCCCAGGAGACAGTTATCCCAAATAGCAGAAGCAAGATTCAAAGTTTATCAACTGGTTATTAGGTCTAAATCTACCCAAACCCCATAGCCTTGGGAAAACCCAGCTGCCAGTCACTGCATGCACTAAGTACTATGCTTTTGACAGATGTGTCACTTTGAAAGCATTAAGAAGACAGAGTTGACTACGAAACTTTACCAGTAAAAAAACCGTAGTCACAAGAGACATGCCCAAACAAAAAGATGTTTCTATTGTATTTGTTGTTATTAGGATGGAAGAAGGCTCAGATCAGTTGCAGAAAGTGCTCAGAGGTTTCAGTTGTCTTACTTTGAAAATCACATAGCTGAACATTCAGACACAAATCCATGAATATGTATGATTAATCTTCTTAAAGGAAAAGAAAGAGATTATATTCATCTGTGGATTTATTTAAAAGAAATAATCACCAATAGACTTTGTTACCAATAGGCTAATGTCTTACTGGTTTACTTATTCCAAATTCTTATACATTTCTGGTAATTGAAGACTTTCGTGAGACTGTTATAGTATGAATTGGATAATTTAGAAGCTGAAAAGCATACAAACACTAGAACTTTCTAAATTTCATGCCATCTTTTTTTTTCAAATTCTGATTTGTCATGGCATCCTAAAAACATTCTTATAGTTTCATGAAATCCTTCACATTTATAACCATTATTAATATGTAATTTATTTTGTGTGATTCTAGAGAAATTCTATCTGATGATCAGTGTCAATTTCTCTTATTTAAGATGGAAATTTACTTGGACACCTATTTGTATTTGTATTTGTACTTTCCTATCCCAACACCTGAAGGGAACACAATACATAAAATGTCTTGGAATCTATATAACACTCTACTTTTTTAGCCAAAGATTCGGGGAAAATAGGCCTATAATTTTTTTTACTGTTTAGATACTTTGTAGCAAAATTAGAAAAGATGACAGATTAATATATATTATTTTCAACTTTTAAAAAGTCTCAAAATTGTTTTATTTTCCTAATTTAAGGATCTATTAAAAATAAGTTCCATGCATGGCAGGATTGAACCTATACAGATACAAAGTTGAAGAAACTGCTACATAGCTTGAATAGGAATAAGAGACCACACCTTCAAGTATAGCAAAGAGGGAATTGATACTTTTAGATATGTTGTAACTATCTACTAGTCCTAAGCTTTGTGGAATGGAAAACAAAGGAAGAAGTATTTCAATTTGAAATAAACCAGTCTCAAGATCAGAGCTGATCAAAGAGAAACCAGCCTTTTAAGGAAGCAAATGTCCCATCATTTTAATGACTGCACTAGGGTTAGAGGACCGCTTCTTATAAATGCTGTAGCAATGATTCAGATATCAGATTATGATTCATTGTCCCAAGAGAACAGGAAGCTTCCTTCCAGTCCTCCGAGCTCTTTATTTGGATGATGACTTTTTATGACTGCAAGTTACCCAACTGCTGTAACCAGCCTTCAAAAGAATCAGGGAAACACACTTAAAACATAATAAAAGCTGGAAGAAGGAACCTATGAAATAGCCTCAGGTCAAAAGCACACCAAGGATGACATACAGAAGAAGGGTGTAAATATGAAAGCACTAAACTTTGGCAGTCAGCAATTGAGGCATAAATCAAGAAGGAAGATACGGGAAAGATGATAGGACAGTACCAGATGCATCTTTTGAACGTGCACCTTTCTGTTGTATTTGTCATAGCCCAGAAGATGATGTGAAGGCAGATACTGTTACAGCATACCAGATCCCCTCTACGGTGCCTAAGACAAAAAGAGAGAAGAAAAGCCACCACATCTTAAATCAGAAGATTAGAAAAACAAGAGCCCTGCCGATAAATGTCTCATCAGTACAAGCCAATAGTAAGTCGCTTCCTTTCTATGTGACATGAACTTCCCTATTTAGTTGATGTTTTGTATAAACATAAACTCATTTGTCATTTCCACTTCAAGTCAGTTAGAATTCATAGGTAAGAGAATTCAATTTCAACATATGGCCTTTCAAGGGTTTTTGTTTTTTTTTTTTTTAATCATTCTCTGATGAAAGGATGTCTGAATGTAATCTTCAAGTGGTTTTCCTGGAAGAAATTGATTGGTAATCACCCCAAAATAAAAGCAAAGCTTTACAGCAAACAGAGGGTTAATCTGAGCATCCTCTGCCTTTATGACTAAGCAAGTGAAAATACCAAGGGTAAAGCAATAACTGTGATTCTAGATGGGAGCTTCCAAAAACACAAACTTACCTGTCGTCTTCTAAAAGCATAGGGAAGGGATGGTAGGGGGAAAACAAAGGAGGAGGCAACAATGCTCCATAGGAAATGCACTCATTACCTTGCTCATGTAGCTGTAACCCCTCTCTCTGTACAGCATTTTTACAATTAAAAAAAAAAGCATGGATGGGTCTATATATGGTGATCTTATAAGGTTTTTAATGACTTTCATCCTATAATCAATTGGAGAAATGATTATAAACCAACTTTGGAGCCACTAAAACCATCTGATAAATAATGCTATCAAAATCACTAAAAACCCAGGTGCCAGTGCCTCATGCTTGTAATCCTAGTTATTCAGGAAACTGAGATCTAAGGATTGGGGTTAGAAACTAGCCCTAGTAAAAAGTCTGTGAAACTTTTATCTCTCATCATCAAAAAGCCAGAAGTAGAGGTGTGGCTCAAGTGGTAGAACACTAGCCTTGAGCATAAAAGCTCAGGGACAGTACTCAGGTCCTAAGTTCAAGCCCTAGGACTAATGCAAAAAACTAAATTTAAAAAATCACAAAACAGGGGGAAAAATCTTTACTGGAAACATTTCTATATCCTTTCCATTTCACTTTCAGCTATTTACACTGCCATCATTTCCTTGAATTTGAGAGAAACAACACTTATCAAGGCCTATCTTCTATATCTCATTACTATATTCCAGTGAAGTTGGGAAGTGGAGCTGTGTCTCAAAATAGTAGAATGCTAGCTTTGAGCAAAAATTGCTCAGGGACAGCACCCAGGTCCTGAGTTCAAACTCCAGGACTGGCAAAAAAAATTGTACATTTGTCTCTTAAAAATTCATTGATTGTGTTAAGATATTCAAGACTTTGAGAAGTCCGGTTATGCAGATACCTGTTTCTTCTTGTATAGTAATAGATTTCCATAGCACTTACTTTCAGCAGATGAATATGGAATTTGTAGGGAAAATCCATATTTTGTAGGGAAAAAATCCATTGGCTACCAGGTTTAAGAGTCATAGAAGAGAGTCAGAGCAAGTAATCTGTATCACATATGAGATAGAATGCCCTGCCCTGGTAAGACTAGCTGATTCTTGAAGCGGAAATCCTCATCTGGAAGTGAAAATCTGAGATAGGGAAAGGAGCAGAAGTTTCCTGATGTGATTGAGAGTCAGCGACTTAGGGAATTAATTAAGCTATAGACCTCTCCCAAGTAGAAAGAAGGAGCTGTCAAAAGCTTAATCTACCTTCTTTGTTAGGTGGGAAGGCCCAGGAATGCAGGTTGTGAAACAGTAGCCATTCTGCTGTTTGGATTGTACCTAATTTCCAATAATGTGTTAATTTGCCAGGAGTTTAAAAGCCTGCACTCTGTGAAACCAGAAATGGAACATTAAATGGTCTTCTTGTATCTTTAGTTTAATGACTGTAGTAAATTAAGAGGTTAAATTGTACTGATGGAGAACCTAATTCTTGTAACACCACTGAGTCACTAAGGACCCAAGTATTGCTCCATACCTTTGTGTCCATTTCTGTATCTAAAATTGCAATGAAAATACCTGTTCTATCTGAAATCATAAAAAGATCATGAGAATATACAAGAAAGCAGAAAGTGTAATGTAGAATCAAAAGACTGCTTTGACTTAGAAGTGAAGATGCTTTGGAGACCTCAAAGAATTGATGTTAGTTAACTGATAGCAGGGACAGCTAAAACCCTGAAGGTTTCAGCATTTCCAACTGTATTTACTGGCAGTTAGAAAAGTTCCATACACCAGAATGCTCAGAGCCATTCTTCACTAAAGC
Organism: Dipodomys spectabilis; assembly: GCF_019054845.1. Classification (NCBI taxonomy): domain Eukaryota; kingdom Metazoa; phylum Chordata; class Mammalia; order Rodentia; family Heteromyidae; genus Dipodomys; species Dipodomys spectabilis. The sequence continues at coordinate 24,517,006 of NW_024870720.1, read as the reverse complement.
AGTCCTTAACTTGGCAACTTCTAAAAATATAGAAAATGGCAGGGATTCTAGATTGAGTCTAGAAATAATCCTGTAAGTCCAGATTCATTTGGTTTGTCAAGAATCAGTGTTTTGTCTGACAAAGAATAATAGGGTTTCTTCCCCCAATACAATGTATCAGAGAAAAGATAAAATCAACTTGCTGATACTAAAAAGGCACCAGAACAGCTCACTGACTCTGTATCAGGATTTGGATGCTTCAGTTCCCAGGACCATGTCTGTAATATTTAAAGACCAGAATACTGACTGGACTTCTCCCAACTGAGAAGTGTTCAAGAAAAGAGTGTATATATTTCTTTTCACTTATACACTGGGAAGTAATGCTAGTTGGTGAAATATAGAAATCTACAAGATATCAATATTAGAAAATAATATATATTATATAACATGATATTGTATATAATTGTTATATTATGCATAACATAATATATGTAACATGTAATGTCAAAGATATTTATATTATATATTAGACATTATTTTATCATATTAGGATTCTATTCTTAAAACTTCAATTATACTTAATAAGCCATTATGTTTAAACACTGATCATTCCTAACAATGGATAAGTTGCATTTTGTGTGTGTGTTTATGCTAGTTCTGGGGTTTGAACTCAGGACTTGAACCATTAGCTCTTTTGCTCAAGGCTGGTGCTCTGACACTTGAACCACACCTCTACTTCTGGCTTTTCCATGGTTTGAGGTTAAGAGTTTCATGCTCCGGCTGTTTCAAACTCTCATCCTCAGATCTCAGTCTTTTGAGTAGCTAGGATTACAAGTGTAAGCCAGCAGCACCTGGTAATAACTTTCATTTTGCTAGACTAATGTTATTTTAACTGAAGAATTTTAACACTGTGCAATCATGAAAATCCTGAATCTACATTTGTTACTCACAAAGGGCACTAACGAAGGTTAGTAATTTGAGGACAAGTTGTTGGGGAAGGAAAACAGTTGATCTGGTAAGCAAAAATAAAAGGATTTAACTTTCCTCCTCCTCCTCCTCCTCCTCCTCCTCCTCCTTTTCTTCCTCCTCCTCTTCTTCCTCTTCTTCCTCTTCTTCCTCTTCTTCCTCTTCTTCCTCTTCTTCCTCTTCTTCTTCTTCTTCTTCTTCTTCTTCTTGAACTCAGGGGCTGGGTGATGTCTCTGAGCTTCCTTTGCTCTGGGCTAACACTTTACCACTTGAGCCATAGTACCACTTCCAACTTTTTCCAACTATTTTTGGAGGTACGAGTCTCATAGACTTCCCTGCCTGACATGGCTTCGAACTGCTATCCTCAGATCTCAGCCTCCTAAGTAGCTAGGATTATGGGTGTGAGTCACGGGTGCCCGGCTTAACTATTTTCTTAAGATAGACCATCATCAATACAAATCATCTTCTTTTATGGTTGTAGACCCAAAGGTTATATAAGAAGTTGTGAGAGACAGTTTCGTGCAGTCCAGTCTGTTTTTCTGATGCACACAAGGACTGCTGTTTTCTTAGCTTACTGGATAGTCTAGGTTCTATAAATCTAAGGAAAAGTTACTGATTAGAAACTTTGTAAGTCCTATCCTACAGCTGGTTTTCCCAGGAATTATTAAATCAACAGTTAATGTTTAGGATAGAAAGAGTGTCTTTTCCCAGGAAAAGAGAGAATATAACAAATGGCTATTGGTTTCTAGTGGTTCACATAAAACTGAGGATAGTAATTTTCCTCTAAAGGAAAAGGAGAGAAAACATTCCTTAGAGAATGGTGTGTTTGTATGTGTGTGCGCTTATGTGAATGTGCTATGTGTTACTGGGGCTAAAACACAAGACCTCACATCTAGGCATCTACCACTTGAGAGCTATGCTTCTCACATTTTCATGTGTGTGTGTGTGTGTGTGTGTGTGTGTGTGTGTGTGTGTTGAGATAGGGTCTTATTAATTTTTGCTTATACTGTCCTTTAAACTGTTTGTATTCTTGTCTCTGCTTCCCAAATATCTGTTCCACCATGCCTGGCTCTAGGATAACAATCTAATCCATTAGATGGCTTCAGTCAAGAGTGTGCTCGATAGAAAATCCAGGGAAAATCAACTAAAAGTAGAGCTATTTAGGTCTTGTCTTAGCAACAATTATACTACTTTCCATTTTAATACACTACTGTATGTTATAAACAAGAAATGTATATATAAATAAGAAATTTTCTATCTTAAATTACATTTGACAGAATATTGTATTTCTCCCATAGACCAAGTACTTAAAACCTGTTCTGGGCATTTGATTCTTCACCATGGAGTAATTCAGGGATATCATTTAATATATATTTTTGAAAATTTTCTCACTTTGTAGAGTATAAAGATGTGACTCATAGAAAGTTAGTAAAATAAAGCATCCCCATTTTATACAATGGGAAATTGAAGGCTAAGACCCTAAATCTGAGAAACTTGGCACTAGTGCAAAAAATGAAATAGTTCATTGTCATCACTCAGTAAGCCATTTTAACTTAAAAGTCATTATAGAGCCCTTTTTGTTTTACATTGAGTTTTCAAAATATTTACTATCATTTTGTTTTTGTTTGTTTTCTTGCTTTAATGTAGTACTGAGATAAACTTACAAACAAGACAGAAAGTACAGAAATAAAAAATCAGTGACCAAAGGGGGGGAAAGAAACAACAAAACAAAACAAAAATAAAAAGTAAAATAACAAAAAACTTCTTGTTTCTATTTCTTAGAGTTCATTTTGATAGAAATCATTTTATATAATCATATGCACATAGTTATTGAGTCTTTGTGATCCTCTCCTAAGAATGTCCTCCTTTGGTCTCATTGTGTAAATGTTTAGAGTCCAGGATAACCTATTGTATTCTTCAGCAGGGAAACTAAGTGTCCAGGCAAGTATGTCTAGTTAGCTTATACAAACAATGCCCATTGCCACATTAACAAAGATACCTTCAAATATTAGCTCACAAATTCCCATCTGTGCTTCATGTTTTCTTTGGGAAAAAATAACAATTGGGCAATAGACATAGATTTATTTTACTCTAAGACTGATGTCATGTCTAGGGCTGAGGCATAATTGGCCCAGTGGTAAAGAACTTGCCTTGCAAGTGTGTGACTCTGGGTTTGATCTCAAGAACTTTTGTGTGTGCACCTGGGCCTGGGTGCTGACTCAGAAAGCTTTTAACTAGCCTTTTTTTCAAGGCTAGCTCTCTACCACTTGAGCAACAGTAAGACTTTCAGCTTTAGTTAATTTAAGGTAAGAGCTTCATGGACTTTTCCTGCCCAGGCTGGACAGATCTCAGCATGCTAAGAAGGCTTTGGAGGTAGGATTATAGACATAAACCACCAGCATCCAACTTAGGCTTTTTTTTTTTGGTCGGTCATGGGGCTTAAACTCAGGGACTGGGTACTGTCCTTGAGCTCTTTTGCTCAAGATTAGAGCTCTATCACTTTGAGCCACAGTGGCACTTCCTGTTTTCTAGTGGTCAGTTGAAGATAAGAGTCTCACAGATGTTCCTACCTGGGCTGCTTTCAAACCACAATCATCAGCTCTCAGCCTACTGATTAGCTAGGATTATAGGCATGAGCCATTGGCACCTGGCTTGCACAATTTTTTTAAAGCATGTTTAATTTAAAAAATTTACATAATAAAAATCTTGGAGAAATTTTTAAAAAAGTATATATTTCTGGTTTATAATAAGTAAGTTTGCTTTTCTAATTCTTTTTTTTTAATGCTATGAAATGTGCTTTCTAATAAATGTGCTTTCTAAATAAACTAATGTGAAAGCAATACATACGAAAGAGATAAAGCCCTATGGTCTGGCACCAATCATTCAAAATATATAATAACTCACCTTCATAGCTGGCAGTGACTTCACTAAAAGATTTTACAAAGGTGATGAAAAACCTAAGTGGAGATACTCATATATTTGCTTTTGTGTTTTGCAAACAACCCCAATATTTTTATCCATTTATTTGTTCATTCAACTAAAAAGATTTTTAACATCCTACAAAGTAATTGTGCCGGGGGCTGGTGGTACTATTATATGTTATACACAATCAAATTCAAAACTATACTTCAAAAGTAAGGAAAGGTGGAAACCAAGTAGGAAATAGTAATACAGTGAAGGTGTGCCATTCCATCATAGTTACAGTGTTAACCTGGCCTTTGGAGTAAGAGAGTGAGTGATTCCTAAAACAGCAGAAAAGTGCTGATGAATGGTTAAGTATCCTGAGAAGGGAGTAGTATGAAATAATGCTATGAAACAAATGAGAATATAGCCATTTCTTGTAAATGAAAAATGTCATCATGGCTGGAACATAGGATGGGGACTTGAGCATGTAGGAGAAGGGTGTAATTAATAAAGACAAGGATCAGAAACATACTGGCACATTTTGACTTTGTTTGGAAGGACATGAAGTGTCAGCAAAGGATTCACACACTGCAGAATGATCTCTCAGATTCCAATGTGCTAAGTAAATTGAGAGCCCAAGCCTGGAAATAGAAGGATGCAGTAGGAAGTTGCTGAAATCCTTAATAAGAAAAAGAGGTTGCTTGAAGGAGAATAGTGGCAGAGTGATGACTTTTTTTGAAACAGCTGGCCATGTTTGGAGTGTAACCAACAGCAACAATATGAATTTCCCTTTTTGATAGCTAATTAGCTAGAACCAGAATGAAACCCATTGTATGTTCTGTATCAAACTATGTTCCCGCATTCTTTAAAAGAACTGTAAGCAACAAAGTAATTTCTGGCTTGACGTACAGAGCACAGCACATGTTTTCTTTTTCCTATCAGTGCCGAATATGTTATTTATATAGAATATGGAAACTTCTATCCTTAAGAGATTTGTGTTCCACAAATCTACAAACATATGAGGAGGTAGTCACTCACAGAGTGGATAGGAGAGGGGTAATTAGTGAACAGACAGCATTGTTTCCCTGGTGAGAATTTTATGTCAAGGTAACATGGTTGGATCACCACAAACCATGGCAGGATATGGACTCTAACTGGGAACTCTCAAAATAATGGCACAACTGGCACTGAAAGTCTACAGGTTGATTTGACACTGTGCTATATCAATTCTCAACAAAGCATCAGTAGGCCACATACATTTGCATCTACAGAGAGAGAGAGAGAGAGAGAGAGAGAGAGAGAGAGAGACTGAGCAAAATATCAATGCATGGGGACATAGAATGAAGAATGATAAAGTACCTCTCTATGCAATAATAGATGCAATTATTCCATGTTAGTACTTTACTGAGGTCCTGGTGTCAGATTGGACACTTCTTAGATCTTTTTTTTTTTTTTTTTGTCGGTCATGGAGCCTGAACTCTGGGCCTGGGTGCTGTCCCTGAGCTCTTCAACTCAAGGCTAGCGCTCTACCACTTGAGCCACAGTGCCACTTCCAGCTTTTTCTTCTTATGTGGTGCTGAGGAATCGAACCCAGGGCCTCATGCATGCAAGGCAAGCACTCCACCACTGAGCCACCTTCCCAGCCCACTTCTTAGATCTTAACAATCTCATCTCTTACAGGCTGTGGTAAACGAGTTGCTCCATTAATAGTCAACAGAATAATGTCTGGGGAACTTGCAGCTAAAGGGGCCTGGCCTTGGCAAGCCTCCCTCCAACGTGGTAATATCCATCAGTGTGGAGCCACCTTGATTAGTAATATGTGGCTGGTCACTGCGGCTCATTGCTTTAAAAGGTAAGTTACTCATTTCAGGTCAGATCCCAATACTGAAAGTAAAAAGGCTTGAGTTTTTACCATATTTGGAAGGAATAATCTGTTCCAAATGTTGCCGAAGTAAAACAAGGAAAGCTCTCAGATTCTTTTCTAAAATTATAGTCTCTTCACATATTTATTTGGAAAATTTGTTGGGAAGAAAGGGAGTATGAATCATTATTCTAGTATTCATTAATCAAGTCTTCAAAGCTTTATTCAAGAAACTATAAGAAAGCAGAAATACTCCTAACACAAAACATTTACAAAGAACTTATGAAATCAGTCCCATGTCAAACAATGTTCTACATTTAGTACTGGTCTATTTTTACAAAAAAAAAAAAAAGTAGAAATGTGCTTTGACATGTGAAAATGATGTAGAAATATCTGTCAGGAGCCAGTTTACTTAGAATCAGTTGTCTGCAGAATTCTATTCTTGATTTATGTTGCATTCTTAAAAATCAGAGCCCAGAGTATATGAGCACTCAGGCTGCTGATTAAACCATGTCTGGAGTATTAAATCTGTGGTGCACAATACACTTCAAGATGTCTGGGAAAAATAAAGTGACCTTAGAGTCTTGGGGAAAACGATTCTCAGCCAGGCATAATAGCTCAATCCCACCTACTTGGGAGCTGGACATCAGATAATCATAGTCTGAGGTCAGTCCAGGCAAAAAGAAGTTTGGAAGACTCCATTTTGGCCAATTACTGGGTGCAGTGGTGTACACCCCTTATGTCATAGACACAGGGGAGCACAAGTAGGAATATAGCAATCTAGGCTGGCCCAGTTATAAAGGGAGACCCTATCTTGAAAATAACAAATGTAGAAAGGGGCTAGATACATGGCAAAAGTGGTAGAGCACCTACCTAGGAAGAGTAACTCCTTGAGCTCAATTTCTGACAAAAAAAAAAAAAGGAAAAAAGAGGAAATGTATATCTATACAGTCTTTCCACTCAAAGTGTGGCCCACTTAGCACTATGGAATTTGAAAGAAATAAAAAAAATAGTAAATCTTAGCCAAGCGTCACGGAATCGGAAGTCACATTTTAATAAGATCCCTTAATTATCTGTGTGCATATTAAAATGAGAAAAATGTCCTGAGAGATAAAAATATTTTTCTGGGTAACCTCTATAGTACAGATGATCGCTGCATTAATAGATCTGAAATTTTGTTATGTGCAAGAAAATTAGAGTTAAAAACGTATTTGCCACCAGGCAGAGCTGTCCAAAGGTGAAAGGAATTCCAAGTTTCAGAAACAGGATTCTAAGACACCATGCAGAAGAGCTCAGGCACGACAGTGCTTTTGTAATGACAACCAGCACCAGTTATTAAGCTATTACTATGCTATGGACATTTGATTAGATATTTACATTTTTCTTTTATATAAAATCCTCATAGCCATTGAACTAAGTCCTGTTTGGTAAGCTGTTTTTCACAGAGGATGATAAGAAAAGGTGCTTGCCTGCAGTCAATGTTTGGAGATGATGAAATTCAAAGCATATTTTCCTGATGCCAAAACTCATCTTTCACAGATGGGGAATCAGCGAGAGGACTGGTCAATTTTTTTTTATCATATGTATGAGATATATTTTATCATACATGAAATAGATACATAAAAATATATTCTATACAATACTTGATATATAAAGTATATATATATATATATATCATTGTATGACATAGATCAGACACAATTCATCTTATATATTATGCATTATACGTAATACACATATAGCACATGTATATATGATCATGCATATACCACATGCTAGACATTTGATACATATGACACACATAACATATATCATACATGTGATATATATAATTTATTTTCCTTAAGTACAAATGGATTTCAATTTGTTATTTGGAAAATAATAATCAACAATATTTCCAAATGCCCTTTTCTTAGAGATATCTTTCTAGAACAAATGTTACCATTTTGAATTTTTACAATTTACTTTAGAATTAAAACAAGTTACTATGAATCTATGCTTATCATCATTAATTTTTACCTTAATGATTTGGGCCCTGGTTAAAAGTTTAGAAACCTGAATCTTACCTAGCATCTCTAAAGCTATGCATGCTTTTAAGGTTTATAATCTATTAATGTAATAAAAATAAAAGCTGAACTAAATAAATTGGTTCATTGTTTGAGAATTTCAGTGTGATCATTCCCATGTGAGTAAATGCAATTCAACATCTTACTTTTTTATTTGTAAGTCCAAAACAGTTATATACTAAATTTATCTAGGCATATTTAAGTTTTAGCTTACAAACCAAAATGTCAATATATCTATAATATATGATAAGTTATTTTTATAAACCAGTCTTTGGTAAGCTTCTTTACAGTATTTTTATATCAAAATGTTGTATGAAAGCAAACACAATAATCCCAGCACAATTTATATAGTTGCAAAATGAGACTTATCTCTATCATTATCTTTATATACTTCAGCTAAAGCTAATCACCAAAGAATTACTGACTGAAAAGCAAGTGTCATTTGAGTCAGTTCTAGGAACTTTATCATATCCTATAAGACATGCTGGTTCCTTCTTACCTCTCCAATTCAATCATCCCAGTTATTCTTCCCCTTACCTCCTAAATTTAATCCCGTCTGGCCTACAGCCTTGAGATGTTTACCTGGAAACGTTTCTCCCCATCTTCTCAGGGCTCACTCCTCTTCCTTAACCATGTTTTAGCCTAAATATGTTTGAGAAAAAGAGCATTCTCTAACTAGCCCCTAATATTCTATGCATAATCCTATTTTATTTTGCCTCTAACGTTCAGATCATTTACTTTTAAAAATTTGTTCTGACCCTTTTTCTTCACCAAGTCTAGTAATCTTGTGAAGTAGAAAGCTATGTCTTATTCTCTTCTACAGCCCCAGTATTTTGATAATATTCAATATATGGATATTCAATAAATACTAGCTGAAGGGATAAATGAGTACTATTGCATGTGCCTCATGGCACTAAAATTGCAAATTCAATATGAATTTCAGCTCTTGAAAATGAATTTGGGGAGGGGGTAGTTGTGGAGGTGGGGAGGAAAGAGATGATAGGGGAAAAACAAAGGAGGAGGCAATAATGCTCAATAGGAAATGTACTCATTACCTTGCTCATGTAACTGTAACCCCTCTGTATAGCATTTTTACAATAAAAACATACAAAAAGGAATAAATTAAGACTCAAAAGTTTCAAGAAAGTACAAAAAGATAAATCTTCCTACCACTTACTTAATTCGCCAATGGGCAGTGACTAAAGACCCACAACGGAACAGCGAGCCCTTTGCCAGACACCTTGAGTGATAAGACACGGACAGAGCCCTTCTCCGAGGCAGTCATGGGTGGGCTTTAAAGAAACGTACTGAGAACTGGAAATCCAGAACAAAGAACTATCCCAACAACAGACTGCAAAAGAAAAAAGAAATGGCAGCTGGGAAAAATAAATTCCTTAAATGTAAAAAAAAAAAAAAAAAAGGAAAATAAGTTATTCTTCTATCTACTAACAGTAGACTATATTTAAATGGGCAAAGAAAGTTATCATTGTAACCAAATATTGTCAGAGTGAGGTATTTTTTTTCTTTTCTTAGCCTAAACGCAATTAATGTAGCTCGTATATTCTACGGTGTTCATATTTTCTGCGATTTTCTAACCTTACCAGCAATGCTAACCCTCGACAATGGACTGTCAGTTTCGGAACGACAATAAACCCTCCTCTGATGAAAAGAGAAGTCAGAAGAATCATCGTCCACGAGAGATATCGCTCCCCAGCAAGAGAGTACGACATTGCAGTTGTACAGATTTCTCCCAGGGTCACCTTTACAGATGACGTCCGCCACGTTTGCTTGCCGGAAGCCTCTGCGTCCCTCCGACCAAATTCTACAGTCTACATCACAGGATTTGGAGCGCTGTACTATGGCGGTGGGTATCTCAGGAGCGCTCACAGAATGCTAAGTGCCAACACGGTGATATCATGTCTATCGATACTATCCTGCCAGCCAGGCCCTCAGCTTGTTACTTTTTATTAGAACTCTTATTTTGCAAGTGAAATGGTATATACCACAAAATCAAGAAAAATAAAGGAATAAGTGGAAGGGAGGTAAAAATGTTGAAGGTGCTGAAACAGTAAAACACAATGTATTCATGAACTTCTTTGTTACATTGCAAATCAATACATAGCCTACAAAATTAAGGAAAGTTAGGAAAGGGATAGGTTGGGAGGGATGGGAGAGAATTTTGAAAGGTGGATGACAGTCATCTATATGCACTGTATTAAAATGCTTTGTTGACTGTCAACTCCTTTGTACAACTATTTAAAGATATATATATATATATATATATATATACATATATATATATATATATATATATATAATGTTATCTTAGCTACTTATGAGGCGAGATTTGAGAATCTTAAGGTCCATGAGACTCTTATCTCCCAATAAACTACTCAGAAAAGTCCAGAAGTGGCTCTGTGGCTCAAGTGGTAGAGCATTAGACTTAGTGTTAGCCTTCAGCAAAAGAAACTCGAGACAGTACATAATCCCTGAGTTTAAGTCCCAGAAATCTCTCTCTCTCTCACACACACACACACACACACACACACACACACACACACACACACACACACACGCACGCACACGAAGAGATAGCCAACACAGAAACAAAGAAAGATAACTAAAACAGAAAACTTGACCTATAGAAAGTGGAAGTCAATGCAAGTGAGAAGTGGAACTTCAAACATAGCTAGAATCAGGACTTCATAGGATGCTATGAATCTCTGAATGTCACATCTTCTTGGGGCCAGGGGAGGTTCTGCCCCCATTATCTTCATTTGGAGGGCCTCTAGCTCCACATAGTGGCAGAGACGGCCAAGTGACTTTGGATTGATGGACCAACTACCTTTATTTTAAATAATTGTTATTAAAAAATATTGTAAAGGTGATTACAGGGGGGATACAGTTACATGAGTCAAGTAATTAGTACATTTCCTTTTGAACAATGTCACCAATCCTTATTCTCTCCCAGATTTTTCCCTCCTGATGTCATTCCTCCATAAGTTGTATAGTTCATTTCCAACATAGTGTCTAGTGGGTTTCACTGCTAACTTTCTTCACCCTTTGTCCCATCATTTCTGTGCTTCCCCCTCTCCTCCCCAAATTAGATAAGCTTATAAACAAGACAAAGGATACAGAAATTAAAAAAAAAAAACAGCGACACCAAAGCCACCAGCACAACTATGTACATTGCAGCATTGTTGTTTACCATAGTCAAGATATGGAATTGACCCAGACGTCCCTCAGTGGATGAAAGGATCAAGAAAATGTGCTATATATACAATGGAATTTTATACTTCCATCAGAGAGAATGGCATTCCCCCATTTTAAAGAAATGGAAAGACTTGGAAAATTATACTAAGCAAAGTAAGCCAGACCCCAAAAAACATAGGCTGCATGGTTTTCCCCATCTGTGATATCTAGAATGTGCCTATAAATCTATAAGTAAACCCAATGGACAGTAAAAGACAAATAATTACATCTGGACATGATTAATTAAACAGCAATCTAAACATTTACACAGTGAGAACAAAGGAGGATGTTTTTGGGAGAAGATCCCAAGAACTGAATAGTTATGTGCATAAGATCATATAAAATGATGTTCATTGAAATGAACTCCAAGAAAGGGAAGTAAGATGTTTTTTATTATACTGTTTGTGGTTCTTTTTACTCCTTTTCATATTTCCTTTTTTCTTTGGTTTATTCCTAACTATTCTTTTAGGCCTTTGGGAAAAAATTGCTTTAAAGAGACTGAAATGTATTCAAAAGACAGAATAACTTTTAACTTTTAAATTTTCTTGCTATATGTTTTGTAATTACATTTTCTAAACTTTGCATGAATATTTTCTTAGCACTTTAAACATGTCTTATAGATGCCTCTTTAGAAATAAAATTTGAAATGGTTCTCTTTTTTTTTTTTTTGCCCATCATGGGGCCGGAACTCTGGGCCTGGACGCTGTCCCTCAGCTCTTCAGCTCAAGCCTAGAGCCCTACCACTTGAGCCACAGCACCACTTCTGGCTTTTTCTGCTTATGTGGTGCTGAGGAATCGAATCCAGGGCCTCATGCATGCAAGGCAAGCACTTAACCACTGAGCCACCTTCCCAGCCCTGAAATGGTTTTCTTGATATTCTTTAAAAAATGTCTATTTCTATTACAGTGTAACAGATTACATGAACTTAACAGTTTGAAGCAGCACCTATTTATTATTAGTTTTGATTTTTGTGGGTCAAAAGTTCAGATACAACTTGGTTGGGTCCTCAGCCTCTCACAAAACTGCAATCAAGGAATAGGCTGTGGTGTAGTCACATCTTTGGCTCTGGTGTCTAGTCCAAGCTGACTGATGGAAGAAGTCTGTTTCTTGCAGCTGGAAAACTCAGAGTGTCTTGCTTCCTTAAAGGAAATTGTCTCTGATTCAGCAAAATTCTAAGCCCATATGGAAAAGTAATAACTGATTTGAATAGTCTTACCTTGGATAATCTACTTTTTTGTAAGCTAAAAATCGATTTGATTAGGGACTTTATTACATCTGAAAAATTCCTACATATAATTATGAAAATTATATCCATTATATCCACAGATTGCCAACATAATTGGGGCAGGAATCTCTTATGAACCATCTTGGAATTCTATTAATCAGAACATTATGGTTTTTTGACCAGTATATAGTTTTATAGGAGAATACCACATGCCAAAATATTGTGTTATCCATTCCAGTGAATGTACCTGCTATATTATTGACTTCAGGATTTATACAAGATTAAATCATTGTTACTTAGTGATATAAATGAAAATGGTATAATGAATGTACACAGTATAGTAAGTTTTCTGTTAAGCCAAGAAAGAAGACTATACAGACATGAAAAGTTTCTGGGAACAATCTAGAATCTGCACATTCAAACTTCATAAAAATTGGCATGTCTTCCATAAAAATTTAAACTAGCTTTTTTCAAAGATTGTCATTTTAAAAAACCAAATGGTTAAATGTTTTTCTTTCTTAAAGTACTTATAAAATATGAAGCACAGTAAGCATCATAAAATGTGCCAGATTTTAATCATATTTTTTCTCTAGGACTCTTTTATGCTGATCTTATTCCATAGAGACAATTTTAGAACGAAAAAGATTAGAAAAGTCTATTCATTTCATTTTAGGTAAGGATGCTAATTGCAAAATCTAAAACTACTTTTCTTTTTCTTAAGGGGAATCCCAAAATAATCTTCGAGAAGCCAGAGTGAAGATCATAAGCAATGGTGTGTGCAAGCAACCACATGTGTACGGCAATGACATAAAATTTGGAATGTTTTGTGCTGGATTTCTGGAAGGAAATAATGATGCCTGCAGGGTAGGTTGAAGGGAGAAAATAATGTAAATATCTGTAATTCAAAATTTTTATATGTCCTAGGGAATACTTTGTGGTTTTTTTCTGTTAATATAAAATACATATATCATGTCAGCTTGAAAAGATTTTAAATGTAAATTGCACAATGGGTACATATTTTAAGTGTTTTATTAGGCAATATGATATAAGCAAAGAGTTTCTCTGAGGTATCAAGCTAACTAAAAAATTAAAATTTCTTAATAACCATAAACTCTAGGAAAAGCAGAGTCTGTATCCTCAAAGGGCTCCCCGTCCACAGAGGAATCAAGAGGCTATAAGTAACGTAATAGAGAGAATTTTTTTTTTCTTGAAGGGGATATCTTTAGAACATGTTTCAGAAAAAAAGAGTATTTCAATAAAGTCTGAAGCTAAATAGACCCAATTATGGCGTAAGAATATTATATTAGGGGCTGGGGGTTTAGCTCAGCGGAAGAGTGCCCGCCTGGCGCGTGCAAGGCCCTGGGTTCAGTTCTCAGCCCTGGGGGGAAAAAAAAGAATATTATATTAAGAAAGAGGAAGTATGGTCAAAGTGATGAAGCTGTTGAGTCTCAGCATGAGGAACAGGGTAGGTGAGATTAAGCTATTTGTCAGTATCCTAAAGTTCTTTCCAGTGCTTTCCCCAACCTCCAAAATCCACCTGCAGGTCTATTTTTTTTTAACAAGGGTATGAGTGTTCAACTTCTCAGAAGCACTCATGCTTTATTTTGTACGTTTTTTAATTGTAAAAATACTGTACAGAGGGGTTACAGTTACATGAGCAATGTCATTAGTACATATCCTATTGAGCAGTTTCCTCCTCCTTTGTTTTCCCCCTACCATCCCTTCCCTCTCACCTCCACAACTACCCCTGCCTCCCTGTTGAAGTTGTAACCTTTGCTTTCCACATAGTCTTTTGTACATCTCATTGTTACAATGGGTCAACCTGTATCCCTATTTAAGCATTTTGTTTTTTCCCTTCCCCTCCCCAAATTAGAGAAGTGTATATAGAATATGCAGGGCACCGACATCAAATACAGTGAAAACAGGGCTTATACCATAGGGGAGGAACATACAAAGAAACAAAAATGTCACAAGGTACCTTATAAATACATTAGAAACAATAGCAAGAAAGAAAAAATATGTTTCCCTATCTTGGGGTTCATTTCACTTAACATCATCTTATATACTCATATGTACATAATTTTTTCCAAGTCTTTCCATTTCCTAACATATGGGCAATGTCATTCTTTCGATGGAGGCATAGAATTCCATTGTGTATATATACCATATTTTCTTGATCCATTCATCTACTGAGGGGCATCTGGGTTGGTTCCTTATCTTAGCTATGATAAATAATGCTGCGATAAACATAGTTGTGCTGGTAGCTTTAGTATGGTCTTGTCTGTGATCATTTGGGTAAATGCCCAAGAGGGAGCTCTATGTGGAGTCTTTTTTTTTTTTTTTTTTGGTCAGAGTTGGGGCTTGAACTATTGGCCTGAGCACTGTCCCTGAGCTCCTCAGCTCAAGGCAAGTGAGCCACAGCACCACTTCCAATGTGGAGTCTTTTGAGGAACCTCCATACTGCTTTCCAAAGTGGTTGAACAAGTTTACACTCCCACCATCAATGCTGTAGGATTCCCTTCTGTCCACATCCCCTCCAGCATCTGTTGTTATTAGAGTTCTTGATTATAGCCATTCTAACTGGGGTGAGGTGGTATCTCAATGTTGTTTTGATTAGCATTTCTTTTATGGCTAGAAAGTTCAACATTTCTTCCTGTGTCTATTGGCCATCTTTCTTTCCTCTTCATAGAAGTTTCTTTTTAAGTCTTTAACTCATTTATTTATTGGGCTGTTGCTTCTTTGAGGATTAGTTGTTGAGGGATTTAATTTTTTGAGTTCCAAGTATATTTTTTATATGAGACCCTTGTCTGTTGTATGGGAGCCTCTTCAATAAATGTTGCTGGCAAAATTGGTTAATCACCTGTAGAAAACTAAAGCTAGATCCTTATATATCACCCTGCATCAGAATCAACTCTAAATGGATCAAAGACCTTGGAGTCAAAGCAGACACCCTGAAAACATTACAGGAAGGAATAGGAGAAACTCTAGGTCTCCTTGGCACAGACCAAAATGTTCTTAATAGAGACCCAGAAACATAACAAATCAAAGAAAGGTTGGACAAATGGGATTGCATGAAATTGCAGAGCTTCTGCATGGCAAAGGACATAGCTAGCAAGATCAATAGACAGCCCACAGATTGGGAGAAGATCTTCATTAGGCATTCACTTTTTAACAGGAAATTCTTGAAAACCCCAAAAAGTGTTGAAAGGAAGAGAATGATATGAATATGAGGTGACAGAAAGCTCTACCCAGAGTTCTATATATATGGGCAACATTTGTTAGGAAATCAGTGAATTTTGTACCTCTTGCATTGAGCAAGAGAAAGATCTAATTTCAATGGATGAAAAAGGGTAAGGAGGCAACCAGAATTGAAGTAATGCTGAAAGATATCTGTGCCACAGGAAGCAAGCAAAGGCAGGGTCTGGAGGCTTGGAGCAGACAAGGTATTATAATTCAATGAAATTAATGATAAGCTTCATAAAGAATCTTCATTGAATTGGAGCACAGAGGTAAGATTCCTGCTTACTTGGGCAAATATGTACTTATGGAAAAATGGGGAAAGTTATCAAGAAAGGGGGTCAGGTACAAGAACTCAATATAGAAATACAATAGTTGTAGCTGATGCACATGATGGCCTTAATCTATCTGATAAGATGGAAATCCAGCCACTAACATTAAATGATCAGCTTAGGACGCATAACAACAAATGGTACCAGATCTGGAATAGAAATCATGGGAGTCCATTATCAAAGAAACTATCGATGCTTTTTAATTGTGAAGCTTTCTCTGTCTCCTATTGAAACAAAGACCCAAGTATTCATAGCCTCATCATGACAAAATGTTAGGGCCCTAGAGATGAAGGAGGAAAATTTCAGAATTGAAGGAATGGGTATCACACTTGCACAGAAAGTCTCAATAAACTTGGAAGGTTGAGGACAGGGAAAAACATTCAAATTTCAGAAAGAAAGTTATTTAATTCAAGATTCTTGCCCATGAAATCTGAAACTAATATTAACTATGAGAGTAGAATAACGAATTTGAGACAGGCAATGTCTCAAAAAAATGCATTTCTCATCGTGTCTTTCTTAGGAGAGAATCAGGATACTCAGCAAAATGGAGTTGAGTATTAAGAAAACAGAAAGAGCCTAAACCATTGTGAATCTGACACAAGAGAATGATGTGTGCATGTGGGTCTGAGAGGGACAGAAACACAGACAGGTCATAGGGAGTAAAAAGCTGACATGTCATCTGATGTCCTTGAGTATTAGGAACAATTATTATTAGATCATGTCAGATTTTTTGGAATATTCAACATTTGCCACAGGTACATGGAAAACTAGCCCAATGAAAGAGTATTGATAAGAAATTATTATTGGTTTGTTATCATTGATAAGAAATTATTGATAAGAAACCCAGGTCTGCCAAATAAAAGTACAAAGAAATCAAGATTTTGCTTGAATTCATAACATTTACAAAACAATAGCTGTTAGTATAACCAAAAGTAGAGACTAAATCATAATGATGTAGTGAAGGAAAGTGGGGAAATGTTGTAAAATAGATAGATCCCAAACTACATGACAGGAAATTCATATAAATCATCTAAATAGAGAAATAGAAATTTGATCATCTCATTTAATGGCAAGAAATTAGATGATATAAGAAATCATAAAACTAGTGTGAGTTAGCAAAATGAATCAAGAAATGTAGGATGTACAAGATGCCAATAGACCATAGCTGTGATCCTAGTTTTTTTGGGTAGCTGAAGATGGATGAATTCTGGTTTGAGGCCAGCTGAGTAGAAGCTGAATGTGGTGGTGTACACCTGTGATTTCAGGAATATTGGGAAGCTTAAATGTAGGTGTAACAAAGCTTAGGCACAAACCAATACCACATACCAACAAGACCCTCTTCTAAGAATGATGAGTAAAAGCAAAAGCTAAAGCTAGAGGTATGGCTGAGCAGTCCTCTGTCAGTTTTGTAAGTGCTAGACCCTGAGTTCAAATTCCAGTTCTGCCTACCCCCAAATGTAGTGTGAAAATGTATTACTATTTTATTCTATTGTTTTCTCCTTTTAACTATGTATTTATTTACTTTAACAACAATAAAAATGATGTGAAATGTGTACATTTAACCTTCCTGATAATTTTGAAGTCCATTTTTATTTAATTATTCTATATTGATATATAGAGTCTGGTATGTAGAATCTATATACTGTCTATTAATACAAACAAGTATATCCTCTAAGCATCTTAAATCATAAGGTTTATGTTTACTCATTTGCTTTTGTTTTTCCTTTATCTTTTTACTTCCAGGGTGATTCTGGAGGACCATTAGTGGTAAGAGATCCTAACGGTACCTGGTATCTCATGGGAATTGTGAGCTGGGGTGATAACTGTGGCCAAAAGAACAAGCCTGGAGTCTACACACAAGTGACCTATTACCGACGCTGGATTGCTTCAAGAACAGGCCTCTAACTCGCTGTGAAATCTAAACAAAGAGAGCTGCGTGCAGGACGCACATATGTGAAGACTCAGACATCCAACAGGCATTCAGTACAATAATGTGAGCTTGAATGACTAGCAGCATGAAACCATGACATGATTTGTTTTACAATTGTTTAGTCAGTCGGTGATCCACGGCCAAGATAAAAGGGCTTTTTATCTGTAAATTAATGTCAGTTTATCCTAATGTGAAAAATATAGCAACGATATTCAGCTCTTTAAGTCAAATAAATTGGAGGATAAAGAAGACGCAATGCAAATTCTCTGTTAGCCTTGAGATTTTAAAGCAAAGTGTCAAGGGTGTCTCCTTAAGTGAGAAACTTCTTGAACTCTCAGAGTTCAGAAGAATCATATAATCGCATATGATTTTTCCAGACTTCAGGAATAATACTATTCATTTCCTTTTCTTCCTGGTTTTCTAGAACTTTTCTACCACAGGAAATAGCTTGCTACTTCTAAAAGCATGTGAAGAATTTTTATAATATATATATAATATATATAGGAAACAAAGTCGAGTGGTAAATTAATGACTTTTTAATCTATAGCTGTGAAACCTCTCTAATGTCTTCATGGATTTTTTAACACATACAGAGATCTCTAGTGTGCATAGACATCCTGACTAATGAATAATAGATATAATAATTATTTAATCAAAACATATTTTTGTTGTAAAAATTTTTGAGAAGTTAACAATAAGATCATGAGCAGTCCCCAGACAAGGTTTCAATAATTTGACATTTTAAAAATGCAGTTACACATTTTCATCGCCAGGGGGAGATTTTTAGCTATAATTATTTTTAAAAGTTGCATGCTCAAAAACAATTCAGAATGTACAGTCATGCTTAAAATCTGCCACCACCCTGGAGCCCTAACATCTATAGAAGAAGAGGAGAAGGAGGAGGAGCTTTTCTTGTCTTACTAATTATAAAAATATTTACCACATAAAATGCATGGGCAAAATAGTCTAAATTAACATGCTCAGTTAAGTGTTTCACAAAGACATTAGGAGAGTTAGGCTACTACATCCTAGAACAAAACTAGATGAGGGTCTTGTAGAAATGGTACTCTGCTTGGCAGAGCCTGTGAAACTTCAATGTTTGTGTGCTGGGGAATCTCAAGTAGTCCAAATTAGCCAAAAATCATTGGAACAGTGAAATTATTTTAGAATGATTTCCCCATTTGTTCTGCAGAAGACATAAATAATCCTAATGCAATCTATTCTTACCTAATGTAGTCTGAATGGGATTTATAATTTGTCTACCAACAATTAATTCATAATTTAGACTAATAGAACTTTGAAGTTTAAGAAAGATCCCATAGGTCATACAAACAAACACAGTTATAGTGAAGAAAACTGAAGCTGTTGGTAGCTGGCATTCCTATGTAACATTTTTCACATGACCTTTTCCTAACTATCTTTATGATGGTCTATATTTATTGAATCAGTAGGTCTATGAATATCGGTAAGTGGTATTAAATCAGTTTTTAATTAGGAAATTCTTAAGGCAATTAATGATTTTGAGTGATTCACTTAGGCAGCTGGCTGCCAATTCTCTGAACAGTAGCCACATATTATTATGTATTATGGTGGTAAGGTGAAATTTTCTCTTTGAATGCTAAGAATTAGGAAATGATTTTAGAGTTGCAAATTATGAACTTGTAAACTTGTGTAGCATTTCATTTTGGGTCATATGTAAGCAAATGTTGATATATCATTTCAAATCTAATAAACTTGGTGGTAAGAGCAATATTACTGAGTCTGTGTTAGCCTAGTAGTGCAAGCCTATTAACTGTGGAAACGAATGACATGCCTCTTAGTTTGAATCATTTTGAAGCCAGGCTTTTTAACATTGATGCTATTGTCAGAAAACCTCATTGTTTTAAGGGGCTGCCCTGTTCACTGTCAAGTGGTTAGTAATATTCACTAAATGCTACAACATCCTTCTTCCCCCAAATTATGATAACTAAAAATAACACAAGATATTGGTAAATGTTTCCTAGGGAACTGAAGTACGCCCTATTGACAACAACTATTTTGAAGGAAGTTGATCACTTTTAGAAATGTGAAACTCAAAAATACGACATTAAGCAACAACAACAAAAAAAACTGTACTGATCAATCTCAACCTTCCCTATTCAGTCCCTATAAGAACAGTAGCATAACTAGCTGGTCCTGCAGTCAATAGTTACTTCAAACACAGACTGATCTCTCCATACAATTTGTTTCTAGCATTTCTATCTGCCCAACATGCACAAGAACTTGGGCTTCAATCCTTAACACTGCAATCAATCAAACAATTTCTAAACCAGAGTACTGCCATACAACCCCTAAAACTTTACTTTGAAAGGCAGAGTTTTACAAAATCATTCTCTCATGAAGTTTCACTTCTTTGACCACAATACACAGTATATTCTACTTCATAGATCCATTATATATGACAAAACATGGACATAATAAAATCTGAAATAGAAGCTTTATGAAAACAATACCCTTCCTAATGCATTTAAATCTCACATCATGATTCCATTCTATTCTTCTTTGTAAAAAAGAATACCATCAACGAAATTAATTTTGTAATTAGCACTTCAGAACTAAAGACTAGACCAATCATGCACTATTATTAACATTGAATTATTATGCCATTATCATCTTCTTTACCTTCAATTTCACTGTACTGTATTCACTTAGCAAATCGCTGCCAAGTTATAATATTGTTTGATATTTTCATTCCCATATTCTCAGACCTCCACTCATTTTCCCTCTGCCTGAAAAAGAGTCTAAATCCATGTGCCTATTGCATTTAATATTCTTTTTTTAAGATCTACACAAACTAGTAAAATCTTTATTTTGCTGTACCCTGTGATCTGTAACACAATTTCTGTATTGCAATTTTTATACGTGTGTGTATTAGCTCTTAAAATATTTTCAATCCTACAAGGTTAAAGGCCACTTTATTAGGCTTAGGCATGGTGGTACATGTCTGTACTAGCAGGAAGATATAGGTAAGAGGAATGCAGTTCAAAACCAGCCCGGAGCAAACACACCGAGCTCTATCTGAAAAAAAAAAAATGTCTAAAGCAAAAGACCTACAGTTATGGCTTACGGGATTGAGGACCCAACTAACATCTAACTTCAGTTCAGCTGTCAGTTCACCAACACACAAAAGGAAGACACACTGCAGCCAGAAATCTTCGCAATAAGAATTCTCACCTTGCACTGTGGAATGGAACCTTCCCTCCGCCATTACCCATGAATGGAGCTCTGAGCTGGAGCCCAATGTCACACGACCAGCCCACGGTAGTGGGCTCAGCTCTCCCAGGATCGAGGCTGCGATTCACAGGGGAGAGAGACAGCAAAGGCTTCCTCAGCCTTGTAAGGTCCTTGTCAGCGCATCCACCCCCTCACACACATCCCCCCAAAAAAAGAAAAGGAAAAAAATCTGCCTTATTATTTCCTACAGTATTTAGAATATTATTCAACACGTTTTAGGTAAATTTAAAGGAAAGACTAAATTACCCAGTGCTGATGGTTTATGCCCATAATCCTAACTACTGGGAGGGTAGAAATCCAAGGACTCTCAACTCAAGGCTAGCCTGCGATCTCAGCCCACCCCATACTGGGGTGCCTTGGGTCACACTTGTCATTTCAGCTGTGTGTTAGGTGGACAAGGAGGAGCACAATTTCGGTTGGTCTTGGCAATAACGTATTTTTTTTAAGTATGATAGCCCCCTACCTCATTAGAAAAGGCTTGGCATGCTGCTACAAGCCTGTTATCCCAACTACAGTGGGAAGCATAAATAGGAAGCTTTCGCATTCGCATAAAAGCAAGACGCTATGACAAATACAACTAGTGCAAAAAAATGGTAGGAAGTGTGACTCAAGTTTCAGAGTTCCTGCCTAACAAGAGCAAAAGCCTGGGTTTAATCCCCAAGATGGCAAATATTAAAATTAACAAACTATGCCTATGAAGTAACTCATTCCCAACTGTAACGACCCTTCCTCCGGCACCTTTTCCCTTACTGAACTGTTTGACCTATGCAGTCTGATTCTGCACTTTTGAATGTTCCTAAACTGCCTGCTCTTTGCCTACATCAAAAGAAACCAAACAGGAGCAGACAGGCCCTCCAACTCAAAAACACTTCCCCTATGTTCTTCAGCAGCTACATCTGAGGATCCAGGTATATCTGGAAGCAAACCTTTGCTGTACAACATTTCTTGCTTCTTTTTCTGCTTCTGTTTAATCTGTCAGTATTTGACCTTTCTTCCTCATTCTTCATAACTACAGACTGTTCCTTAATCCCCAACAGCTATCACAGTTATGTGCTTAAAAACTGCAAAAATCAAGATGAATCAGAACTATATCAATAGTACTAAAGACCAACTCAAGTCTATTTACTCCTTCAACAGTGAATGGATGCTGTTATATTCATGTGGGTAGGATGTTATGACACAATTTCATGGCTCCAAAGGACTTCAAGCCCTGTTTAACTTCCTCTGCACCATCATATATTTTATAGTTTAGAGTGAAACAATAAGTGAAATACTAGAATAAAACCTGATTAAATAATTATTGGCTTCAGATCAAATAATCTTTAAAAATATTTGTAAGAGATTATATAACCATTTGCCAAATGATGGGTAATATAACATAGAAATAATATGAAGTCAGGCAGAACTGATTTAAACTCCAGCTCCATCATGATAGGTGAGTGATATGGGTCTGTTATTTGAACTATGTGATAGTTCTTGTGTTGTTGTTTTGCAGACAAAATTTCATCATGTAGCTCAGGTTAGACTTGAACTTGCTATGTGGCCTAGGCTGGGCTCAAATTCACAATTCATATATATATATATATACATATATACATATATATATATTTCAGACACAATTTTTATGTTTTCATGAGGGTGTTCTTGACTAATATTAACATTTATCCTCATCTGTTTTGGAGTTGCTGAAGTAAAATGAATTAAGAATAGATTTTTAAGCCCAGCCCTGATGGTTCACACCTATAATCCTAGCTACTCAGGAAGTTGAGGTATGAAGAGCAAAATTCAAAGCTAGCTGGAAGTGGAACTGTAGCCCAACTGGTAGCTCTCTATTCTTGAGCAAAAGGAGCTCAGGAACAGTATTTAGGCCCTGAGTTCAAGCTTCAGTATCTACCCATAATATATATATATATATATATATATATGTAAATTTATTTAACTGTACCTATTGAGGACCTATGGTATCACAACATGCTAGGTGGCATCACAGGTAGACACACACAGCATGCTAAGTTAAATTTTTCTTCTTTTAATAAGCCTCCTAATACAAGCTTATTATTCTTTGGCTCCACCCACATGACTACATCTATTCTTAATTATCTTTTAAGGCCCTACCTCCAAATGCTACTGACCTATGAATTTGAGGATTAAGATTGTAACTTTTGAATTCTGTAGTGACACAGCCATACCACTTAAATCCACAAAATTTGAGTAAACAGTAAGAAGTAAACATAATATGATTGGGCCTGAACAGAACTAATAATAGACATCCTCTAAGCAAGAAGAAATTTTCTCTTTTTTTTTGTTAGTACTGGGGTTTGACTCAGGATCTCACATCTGCTCAGCTTCCTTGCTCAGAGAAGGCACTCTACCACTTAAACAACACCTCCAGCCTGGCTTTTTGCTTGCCATTTTGGAGATAGAGTCTCCTGGGCTTTTCTACCCAGGGCTAAGCAGAGAACCTCCAGATCTCACACTTCTAAGTAGCTAAGGTGTGAGCCAAGGGGGTTTGGCCACTCTTTCATTAAAAACAATAGTTTGGATACTAATTCTTGCCAGTTTTATTTTATTAGTGTATATTAATTGTATAAAGAGATTTCATTGCATCATTTCAATGAATGCATTGCAGTTTCCTTTGGTCATATTCATTCCCTCTATTACTCTTTCTCATTCTCTCCTTTTTTATACAGACTAATGGATTTCATTCCAGTGTTTTCATATGTGCAGATGGTATATCATCATCTCTTTTCACCTCACCCTTCCTGTTGGCAACCCCCACCCCCAAACACTTTTGCATCATGTTATTTTGTTCTTTTTTTAAGTCTTTTTTTTTTTAAGATTCTGTACATCAGGGAAAACATGCAGTGACTGTCATTCTGGATTCTGCCTATTTCACTTAATGTAAATTGATGATCTACAGTTTCATCTGTTTTCCTGAAAATGACATTAACTTCATTCTTTTTCATGGCTGAATTGGATGCCACTGTGTACACAATATTGGTTTTTTTCCTTTTTTATTATCTTTAAGTAGTTGTACAAAGGGGTTTCAAATCAACAGGTCAGTTTGTACATATTGATCAATGTTACTTTTTTCATCATTCTCTCTCATTTCATTTTTTTTATCCTTTTACCATAGCTTGGTTATTATAAATAACACTGCTATAAACTTGAGTGTGCAGGTGTCTGCATCGTGTGCTGACTTACATTCCTTCAGATAGGCCATTCTTTGCTAGTTCTCTGCAAGGAACACTGAGGCTTACTCTTTCATTGTACTTCACAAAGATGAAAAAGAAAATAAATAAAATAGGACAGAGGAAACAGGTGGAGAAGCAAGGAGATTATTTTAATGATCTAAGTGAGAGATGATGGCTTGCACCAGGGCAGTAGCTATGGTGGTGTGGAGAGTGAGAAGACTCTGGTTTTCTATAAATAGACCTTAGGAGATTTGCTCTTGGCTCAGCTGAGAGATATAAGAGAAAGAGACTATTTTCCTAATTGCTTTCACTGCTTCTGTCTTTGCCTCATTCACAGAAGCCAGAGCCATCATACTAAAGGTATGCCATAATGTCTTCAGAAAAACTCGAATAATTTCTCATCACTTATTCCAAAATCTAATTTTCCACTCTCTCACATGCATCGTGACCTTCCCCTCTCCCTTCAGCATACTGGGTCCCATGTTACTGTCTCCTTTATGTTCATGCTGTGGACCTTTGCATTCCATGTCTCTTATCCTGCAAATATTACAGGAAGGGATAAGGGATACACTTGGGCTCCTTGCCATAGGTGAAAACTTCCTAAATAAAGACCCAGAAACACAACAAATCAAAGAAAGGCTGGACAAATGGGATTGCATTAAACTGCAGAGCTTCTGCATGGCAAAGGACATAGCTAGTAAGATCAATAGAAAACCCACAGACTGGGAGAAGATCTTTACTGGCTATACAACAGATAAGGGCCTTATATCAAATTTTTTTTTATAATTAGAGCTCAAAAAATCAAATACCCCCAAAACAAATCTTCAAAGAAACAACCATACCATTAATAAGCAGGCTAAAGACTTAGGAGAGACTTCTCTAAAGAGGAAATAAAAATGGCCAATAGACACATGAAGAAATGTTCAATATCTCTGACCATAAAAGAAATACAGATCAAAGCCACACTGAGATTCCTCACCCCAGTTAAAATGACTATAATCAAGAAATCTAATAACAATAGATGCTGGAGGAGATGTGACCAAAAAGAAACACTATTGACTGTTGGTGCAAATGCAGTCCTAGCAGAGGTACATATGTACATAGTACATACAACCACATAAAATGATGCTAATAGAAATGATCTCCATGATATGGAAGCAAGAGGGATTTTTGTGTTTTTCTCTCTCTCTTTTTTTACTGTCTGTAGTTATTTCTTTTGTCTTTTTTTTCTCATCTGGTTTATTCCCCGTGGTCACTGTTCTGATTGTGGGACCCTTTGTCTTGTGTATAAGTTTATCTGCTTTGAGGAACAAAAGGGGAATCACAGAAATAGTGGGACAAAGGGTGAACCAATGCAACAGGGAGACTCACTAGATACTATGTTGGAAAAGAACTTTACAAATTGAGGGGGAGGGTCACAGGGCAGGGAAAGCAGGAGAAAATGAGGGAGGGCTAGCACTGTTTGAAAAGAATTATACTCATTAACTTACTTATGTAACTATAACCCCTCTGTACATAACTTTTACAATAAAATAAAATCAAATCTCTTTAAACATGGACGGACTACTTTTTTCCTTGTCTCCTTCAGATCTTTAGTCTAAAGTCACTTGCCTTAATTATCACGTCTGAAATTGAATGTCAACCCCTTACACCTCCAGGATGCTTTATTTCCTTTACAAAAAATGAATTTCTTAACAAAATGCTGAAATATGAATACAGGTTGGCCCATTATAACAATGAGGTGTACAAGACACTATGTTGAAAATGAACTTTACAATTTCAGGGGACAGGAAGGAGTTGGGGAGGTAGAGAGAGAAGGGATGATAGGGGAAAAACAAAGAGGAGGTAATAATGCTCTGTAAGAAATGTACTCATTACCTTACTCATGTAACTGTAACCTCTCTGTACAGTATCTTTACAATAAAAATATATACAAAAATAAAAAATAAACACATTATATAAAAAAAATGGATTTATAGGGGCTGGGAAGATGTTTCAGTGGTAGAGTGCTCACCTTGCATGCATGAAGCCCTGGGTTTGATTCCTCAGCACCACATACGCAGAAAAAGCCAGAAGTGGTGCTGTGGGTCCATTGGTAGAGCACTAGCCTTGAGCTGAAGCACTGAAAGATAGCACCCAGGCCCAGAGTTCAGGCTCCACCATGGACCAAAAAAGAAAAAAATAGATTTCTATATATAGTGGACAGACTTCTCCCATTCCAGCCTCTGTTCTCCATCACTGGTGCTATGTCTATAAGTACATCATACTATGCGGAAGGTGAACTGTGTAGACAGAATTAAAGTTTTTAAGACTTTATATGTAACTGAGACAATCCTGAATTATTCAAACGGGTCCAACATAATAAACACAGATCCCTAAGAATTGAGAGAGCTAAACAAATGTTAAGCTGGTTTGTTTTAAAGTGAAGGCTAGTGAGCATATGTGAAATTTACAAGGATCCCAAGGGCTAGAGCAGGAAACATGTAACTAAAGATCAAGTAGAACATGTTATGTGTTTAATAGCTTTGTCAAAAAAACAAACTCGTATTTACAAATGCAGGCCCAAGACAACAGATTATACAAGTTAACTGTGAGTGTCTATGTTAGAAATGAACTATACAACTTGTGGCGGGAGGGAGATCAGGAGGGAAAATAACTGGGAGAAAATGAAGGAGGGGTGAAACTGTTCAAAAGAAATGTAGTTATTGGGCTGGGAAGGTGGCTCAGTGGTAGAGCACTCGCCTTGTAAGCCTGAAGCCCTGGGTTCGATTCCTCAGCACCACATAAGCAAAAAGAAAAAAGCCGAAAGTAACACTGTGGCTCAAGTAGTAGAGCTCTAGCCTTGAGCTGAAGAGCTGAGGGACAGTGCCCAGGCCCAGAGTTCAGACCCCAGGACCGGACTCCCCGCCCCCAAAAAAAAGAAATGTAGTTATTATCTGACTTATGTAACTGTAACCCCTATGTACATCACCTTTACAATAAAAAAAATTAACAATAAAACGATGTGTCCAATTTGTTGTATTCTTAAGCAACCCTACAATAGCTTGTTTTAGAGAACACAGATTCAGGAGTTTATTTAGTCAGATATGCTTAGTAATCTCTAAAAGACAGATAGGTCTACTCAAGTTCTACAATTTTCTTGAAATATTATGAATTCACATGCTTTTAGAAAAAGTTATATATTTGTGTGTGTGTGTACATATATAATAATCCATGACTTTTTTTCTATTTTTCCTGCTTTTTAAATAAATTTCAACTTTTGATTTTCTGCAGTTATTTTCTTGAGTCAAATAGTTATAATATATACCTATGTATATGAATATTTGATGTCATAATATTTTTCTCTAAAACCATTCGAAGAGTTTATATCTTTCACTAAATGTGTTAAAATAGTTCATATATATTGGCATTATAAAAATTAGATTCTATAGCTGAATTCCCATCAACTTCATTCTTTATTTTTTAATGTGAAAATACCATACAGAAGGGTTACAATTACATGGACAAGGTAATGAATACATTTCTTATCAAGCATTGTTGCCTCCTCCTTTGTTTCCCCTTCCCATCTCCCCCCTTAACAATTTATTTCCTATAAAAATTCAATATTAAGAATATCCAATTTCTTAATTATCTGTATCACATTCTCCAGACCAATATCCATCACCAGGCAATTAGCAACTTGTTAAAAATTTACAAGATAGTCCCTTCTATAGTGGGAAATTTTCTACTCCCATTCATATTGGTCTGAGTATTCTAGCAACTATAAGCTGTTTACCTTAAATATCTAAAAACAAAAACAAAGAGTTTATTTGTTTGGTTAGTTGGTTCATTTTTAAAGATTATGTCTGTCACCCACTGTGATTATAAGGATATACCACTACACTTAGCTCACAGAAAAAGTTTTTACTCCAATACTTAATTTTATTTCCACAACACCTATACTTGTCTCTCCTCCCTAATGAAGCCCTTTCTTTACTTATTAATGTTCTTCCAGACACCTACAGTGGGTTTTCTTAAGGTATAAAGAAAGCCATTCATCCAGGGAACCCAGACCATGGGTTCTAATCATTTAAACTACCAAGTTGTGTATAGATGTATTTTTCAAAATTAACATAGCTTTAAGGCGTTGTCTCCAGCTTAAGATGATAGTTATAAGTTCTTTTAATTTAATCATCTCCTTTGCTATGGTTCATGCCATTAATACTATTAGAAAATAATGCCCTAAAAAAGATTTTATTTAAACTGAGCAAAAATCATGTCTAAGTATTTGTGGGAATTTTATATTTGTCTGTGATTTGACTAATATTTTCTTAAATATTTCAATCTTATTATTGATTGAGAATTTCTTTAAGATGAAAAAGATACAAAAGGCAAAGCAGGGGCTGGGAAGGTGGCTCAATGATAGAATGCATGCCTTGCATGCATGAGGCTCTGGGTTCGAATCCTCAGCACCACATAAGCCAAAAGAAAAAAAGCCGGAAGTGGCGCTGTGGCTCAAGTAGTGCTCTGCCTTGAGCTGAAGAGCTGAGGGACAGCACCCAGGCCCAGAGTTCAGTCCCCATGACCGGACCCCCCCCCCAAAAAAAAGAAAAAGGCAAAGCAGTGTACAATCGAATCAACTACATATCACTCTTAACCTACACCGAACATATTTTATAGAAAAATAAAAACTTCTCTGAATTTTGTCTCCTTATGTTAAATAAGTGAAATTAAGTGTGTCATGAAGCTGGGTTCTGGTGGCTCACATCTGTACTCAGGAGGTGGAGATCTGAGGATCAAGGTTCAAAGCCAGCCCAGGCAGAAAAATCCATGAGTCTCTTATCTCCAATTAAAAACTCAGAAAAATCAGAAGTGGTGCCATGGCTCAAGTAGTAGAGCACAAAAGAAGCTCAGGGACAGTGGCCAGGCCCTGAGTTCAAGCTCAGGACCAAAAACAACAACAAAAATGTGTGATGGCATTATCAGATATTCTCTTTCTACGTTCAAGTTAATAATATAATGTGAATGCCTTTAGTGACTGTAACAATCACAACAGAATCAGTTATTAAAGAAGTACCAAAGGAGAAGGAGACTACTCTTGGTTAAAAGTACACAGTTAAGATATTCCCCTATTGGGAATATAGGTTTATGTGTTTGAGGAAAAAAGGGCTGGTCCTCCTAGAATGAAGGATGCCCAGTGTAGTGAGCTTCCTCTCAACTAACTAGTTGGTCTCTTTGGGGAACAGGGCTATGCAGTGGGCATAGTGGATTCATGCCAATGCCTCCCTGATAATCATGTTCCTGCTAATCTTGGTGAATGGCTTATTATCTAGATCTTCCCATGAACATAATTTTCTAATGTGTTTTCTAGCATCACATATCTATTCACTATGCCTACTTTGGGAAGGTTTTTAATTCCTTTCTCTACTGAGTCCTATAATGATTCTGGCAGTTCAACTTTTCTTGACATGGTCTATTATTTTCTAGGCTTCTAGGAGCCACTCCCACAACAAGTTTATGCCAGCTGGTTATGCTCTGACTTAACTTTGATAATAGGGCTTGCAACCAGAAGTAGAAACACATTTAGCTCCTAGAAAAGACAGTTCTTTCCTTTTGAGGAGAAAGGTTTCTGTAATGTCTCTGAGTGATAGTTTTCATTAGGAGAAGGATAATTCTGCATGGCCAGAAGATTTAAAAGAAGCCTGCTGAGTGAAAACCTTTAAAGACATCTGGAGAGATTTTTGACATCCAATATGTAAGAAGTTCAAACTAGAATCCTGACTTTAGAATAATTGATTTATCTCAGTTGTCATTCAACTCTCATCAGAGTTCATCTACTCTAGCCAGTCCTGTCCTTGTTTTTCAGCTTTTTCAGCTTTCTCATTACACACGATGAAGGACTTTCAATCATCTAATAAAAAGCCTCTGGATCTTCTATTCATATTTTTCAATTGTGTTAATTGCCCTCAACTTTTCAGTTCCTACATGTTGGACATAAGTGCAGCCTTTTGGTAACCATGTAATTTAATTTTTTTTGTATTTATCATCTCGATCCCTCATGACTTTCAATTATGTGAAATTAAACTGTCCAATCAACATTCCAACACACAAAGAGAAAGTTCTAACGAGACTATCACCCTGTGCTAGATGATGTTGGTATGGCACATTTCACTGAGTCCTCATTACCAGGAAGGCAGTGAGTGATCCAGCCTCTAAATCTAGCCTTAATGTTTGTTTCCTTGGTATTTTCTTGGTACCATTAATCACGTGTGGATTTATGCACATAAACATGTAGACAAAATAAGCCCATGGATTTATTGAGGAGTAATACTTGTTAAAAGAGAAGGAAGGAAAAGATATTAGTCAGAGTTGCTGTCAGATGGCAGTGCCAGTCTGACAACTTGTCTACCACACTAACAATGAGTTTGTTAATAAACATTGCCTATTAGAAAAATCCACAGGAGGTGGGAAGGTCTTGTATCAACATCTTGCTCAATCACTACCTGCAAACTACTCAGAGAAGAACACAGAGCTAACTCTGAACAATTTAATAGAGACAAGTTGTAGTAAGCTCATCTTTTTAACCTGATACTTACAAAAAAAGTAAAGATGATGTACAGAGGGGTTAAAGTTACATGGGTCATATAGTTAGTACATCTCCTTAACAGTGTCACTCCCTCCCTCATTCTCTTCCAGTTTTTCTTCCCAACTTCCCTCCCCCCAAAAAAACTTGTATCGTTCATTTCCAACATAGTGTCTAGTGAGTACTACTGCTGAATTGGTTCACCCTTTGTCCCAGTTTCTGTGCTTCCCCTTCCCCTTCCAAATCAGATAAATTTATACACAAGAAAAAGGGTACAGAAATTTAGAAAAGCAACAGAAGGAATAAAACAAAGAAAAAAGGAAAGAAGAAAAGAAAGAAAAAACAAAAACTAAAAAAAAAACAAAAATGAACCATAAACATTATAACAAAAACATTCATACAGTGAGCCCAAGTAAGTGAAGAGATTTTTTATTAACCTGCTACTTTTATATATTGGAAGGGCATTATGCATCCTGTGAACTCTGTCTTTCCCAGAACTAATTCCTAAAGGCAAATTGCTCCCCTTAGTAAGATTTTCACATTTAAACTAAGTAACTGAGAGCTTAAACCCCAATGAACTCCTATTTGAAACTCTCATAACTAAGGCCATTAGTCAACCTCTCTAATCACCTCTAGGATCCATGTCAGAGAACTAAGGATAGCCCTTCCACCTGAAAGCCTCTGAAAGTGTTCAAACTAGCCCAATCCTATACCCCCTTACTATCACCTGTGTGTTCAGTCACCTGTCTCCTTTTCCCCAGAAAACCATGATAGTCTCATCATGGTTCTTCCCCTCCTTTCCTATTACTCTGGAGCTTTCATTTGTGACCCTGTATGACCCTGGGCAGCATGGTATTCACTCTTCTCCTGCTTTCTTCCTTGCTTGTTTCATTCCTAGGGATTGAACTCAGGGCCTGAGTGCTGTCCATGAACTTTGTTATTCAAGGCTAGCACTCTTGCTCTTAAGCCACAACTTACATCTAATAGACTTAACTGCCTGAGCTGGCTTCTAACTGTGATCCTCAGATCTCAGCTTCCTCAGTAGCTAGGATTGCAGGCATGAGCCACCAGTACCCTGCTCAAACTTGCTTTATTTTTTTTTGCCAGTTCTGGGGCTTGAACTCCTAGAACCTGGGCACTGTCCCTGAGCTTCTTTTGCTAAGGCTAGCGCTTGAGCCATCACACCGCTTCTGGCTTTTTCTGTTTAGTGGTACTGAGGTATTGAACTCAGGGTTTCATGCATACTAGGCAAGTATTCAACCACTAAGCCACATTCCCAGCTCCAAACTTGTCTTTTTAATGACAAAATCATCTTTGGGACTGATAGCTTCATAAATCTAAAAGATGAGTATTTGGAGCTAGCGGAGGCTTTGTTTCAGAAGAGGATCTAAAGTATATTCCCATGTTTGCTACCTGGCTGATGTTTTTTTTTTAATTTAATTTTATTTTTTTGTGAACATACAGTACAGAGGGGTTACAATTACATGGGCAGGATAATGCATACATTTCTTATCAAGCATTGCAGCCTCCTCCTTTGTTTACCCTTCACATCCCTTCCTTACCTCCCCCCTACCTCCCTACCACCCAATCCTCCCCCCTCCCCCCCCCAACCTTGTAAAGCTCATTTTCGACATGACCTTGTACTTCTCATTGTTGCAACAGGTCCACCAGTATCCTTAAACGACTTGTTTTTCCCCATCTCCTCCACAAGTTATACTGACATCAAATATAGTGAAAGCAGGGGTTATACTATGGGGGAGGGACATACTGGCTGATGTTTTATAAGTTGATACACAGCTGGAAA
This sequence comes from Dipodomys spectabilis, assembly GCF_019054845.1. Lineage (NCBI taxonomy): Eukaryota > Metazoa > Chordata > Mammalia > Rodentia > Heteromyidae > Dipodomys > Dipodomys spectabilis. Next base: position 24,484,421 of record NW_024870720.1, on the reverse strand, counting down.
CTAGTGGCTTATGCTTATAATCCTAGCTACTCAGGAAGCTGAGATCTCAGTCTAGGCAGCAAAGTCTGTGCGACTCTTATCTACAATAAAGTACTCAGAAAAAGCCAGAAGTGTAGCTGTGGCTCAAGTTGTAGGGTACTACCTTTGAGCAAAAGAAGCTCAAGGACAGAACCCAGGCTCTGAATCACACACATACACACACACACACACACACACACACACACACACGTTGACACACATTTGCAGTACTACAGAAAGCAGTGGATTCTTAGTCTCAGTAAACATTTCAAAAAATACTTAAATATATCACATGGGCAGGCTTTCAAAATAAATACAAAATTCTTTCAATTTTTCCCTCATAGACTCTATTGTCTACCAAATAAGAATTTCTTACTGTTGTTTCTTTGCTTTGTTTTCTAAGGATCAAACCCAGGGTCTCATGCCAGGCAAGCACTGTATTACTGAGTAACAATCCAGTCCTCTGTGTTGTAATAATTTCAAAATAGTGTTCAGTGGACTGACACAGGATCACATTACAGAGCAAGCAGTCCACCCAAAGAGCCAGAAGCCCTCACAAGGGAAGAAGACAAGCAGAAACTAAAAAACAAAAAAGATTGCGATTTGAAAACTAAGAAGTAGTGTATTAAAAAGATGTAGAAAAAGATGGTTCCAGTTGAGTGAACAGATTTGCAAGAGACAAAGAAGAGGTATATTCTAGTAACTCAAAGAAATTCAATGGATAGAGTGTAGCACTTAAGAAGCAAGTAGGCAAGGAAAAGAAGAGCTAAACGTAGTCTAGAAAAGGGTGAGATAGGACCTTTGCCAACCACACAAAGATGGGCAAATTCCACGTTAAGTGCAGTGAGTTTCTAATAAGTGATGTGTGTGTGTGTGTGTGGTGTGTGTTTGTGTGTCTGCGCACATGTGTGCATGTGCATGAATTGTTGAAGATCACTCAACTTATAGCAATCATTTGTGTAGATGTGAATGATGAACCAGAGTGGAGATGATACAGATGAGAGCTGTGGTAGTAATCCAGCTGTGAGTACAAAGTGGACTACAATCAGGCCACCAATGATGGTGGGAATACAAAGAAAGAAAGAAAGGAGCATTACAGCTCACAGAACATTGAGTAAAGAAGAGGGATCATGGAAGGCCTTCGGGCATCCTGGGTAAATGAGAGGTTACTCATGGAGAAGGGAAAGACTGGAGTAGCAGGTTCACAAAGAAGGAAGACATGCCTTCTCAGCACAGGTGAATGGAATGGCCACCCACGGAACCAAGAAAGCCTCCTCCAATGTAACAGGAAGAAATGGGCAGATACAGTACAGATGTGAAGACAGGATAACAGGAAATTAGTGTGTCCATCTCAAGTCTTCTATTTTCTCCGAAAGTCATATGGTAAGTGGCATATTGAGAAACAAGCACATGCTAAAGGAGATGGAAAAAAATATTTGAGGAAGAAGAGAAAAAATAGAATGCTTTTCATAAACAGTAAGCAAGGCACTAACCAAGGAAACCTAGCTGTACTGCTAGGCAATATCAAAGAGCCAGCTTAGACCAACAAGCATACATTTATAATGCAATTGATTTTTTTAAGTTCTACTTTTAACAGTCTCTGTACTTAAAAAATTCTCATCATTGGCCAAACAAACATCACTTAACAGCATCTTGTGAATATACTAAAAATTGTCAGAAAGTAGGTTTATCAGACCATTAAATGGGTGAGGAGTTTTGTGGTGTTACATACTAAATGTGTTCTATTCATTCACTTTGATCTCTTTTCTGGATGTGGAAAACATTGTAAGACTCACACCTGAGTCTGTATGCAACAAGGTGGAAGCTACTGTGTAGAACAGAAAATGACTCTGCAGCTCAAAGAGAACCAGGAAAGGAGAAAAGGGCAGACATTCGTTTTAAC